>NC_139404.1:95801266-97179391 GCF_905368555.1 Meleagris gallopavo | reverse complement strand
CACATCATCTTAAACAGCCAGCCACCAGTGTAATAGTGGCTGGTTCATGTAATTTATACTTTCCCCTCTGAGGGAAACAAAATTTATAGGGTTTCATTGGAGTATGAGCTTCGAATGCAGAAACAAAGTGGCTTAAGTAGCTTACTCTGAATGAACAAAGTAAACCGAAACCCTTTAAACACAACAATATTGGTCATAAACACTTGCAGTACAAACATTTGCAATTACTAATAGCTAACTACCTGCCAATTAAACATAAGTGGTACTGCACCCTAACCAGTATCTGTACTGGGATATCACACCATTCCTTTGTCCTAAATGGTGATCATTGCAAAGTGTAACTTAAAACTAGTTCTACACATGAAAACAAAGCATGAAATTCATAGCTATTTGCAGCATAAACAAGTTATCATCAGACTTGGGTACAATCTTACTGAAGAGATGGTTTGAATGCTGGCATGCCAGTATTTAAAGCAAGGAAATAGGAAATGCTGAGAATGTTCTACAGTCTTATGTCTCACTGGGGTATTAGATGCTAAACAGATTTTAAAGCACCCCCACAGATACAAGGCTGAAAACAAAGTCCACTCCTTTCCGAGTTCTTTCTTGCGGCTTTGAGACTCTGACTACCTTGTCCGTAGGCTAGGTTGTCTTTTACCAGGACTTTATTTCCTTATAATAAATTGTGTGAGTTTTTATTAAACTTTCACTAGCAATGAGTAACACTAGGATGCTGTGTTTTGTGATAAAGATGAAGGTTTTGAATATACGAGATAAGCCGTTATATGCTTTGGCACAAGTTTACAATGAAGTTTGATGGATTTCTTTCCTTACAGTATTTATCAAGCATAAATTTAATGCTTGTAGGGAACTCAACACTTTTCTGTGCTTATAAAGTACAGTGAAGGCAGATATTAGGAGAAAGACTCACTAGCCTCTGCAAACTTTCCTTCCTATTCCACCATGCACCATCGAATGCTGTGATCACAGAGGTATGGAATGGGAGAGGCAGTCCAGCCAGTGAGCCTGGACATAGGAGGCAGAAGGAAGAAGGTAAAATGAGGCAAATGTCATTCACTTTTGAACCTAGTCAAAGCAAAACATTCTGTGTATTAAATCACACATAAAAATCAGTGGATTTGATTAGAGAATGCCAAATTCAAATTAAAAAAAATAATTATTTGAATCATTGTTTTTATCTAAGTGGTCCATTATGCAGCAAAGAAAAAAAAATCATTTTTCAAAGACAACATTTTTAATTTTCATGGCACAAAATCCTGGATTTGGGTTTATTCTTCTCATAAGTGAAAGAACAAGGGAGTGCTTTCAAACAACTTAACTGGAGCTATTCAGCTTTCCATACTTTTCCCTTATCTAGCATCCCTCATGTGATTTGTAAAAAAGATTTCTTGCCAATATAAACAATGCTTTCGTACTTTGATTGAGTTTTGAAGCAATTCTTTATTTCTTCTACATAAGGCCGAATCAAATAGAAAATAAGCATTCCTTAGCCAAAGTGGCATTACAGAACAACATACCCAACTGTTTCTCACTTAAGTAATGGTAAAAATCATACAAATAGGCAGAAAAGAGTGAGACGGAAAAAAAAACAGACAAAAGCAAGTAGTAAAGAAGAACTCAAGGAGTTCTCCTTGAGTTTCGTTTTCCTACGAGAAAAGTGCACATGTGCAAATAGTAGAAACTATACAGGGAAATGGGAATGCAAGAGAGTAAGACATAGGTTTATTTTTCGTTTAAATGACACATGGATTTTTTTCCTGGAATAATACTGTATGCTCACCAGTAACTCTTCCTGATAGATTCACATGCTGCTTTGTCTTTTTTATTTTAAAAGGCAAAAATGTTAAAATGCCAAAGTAGTTCCAATTCGGTTTGATATGCCAAGGTCTGTCAGCAGTCAATACAGAGAAATCTCTGTATCAGGTAAAAGTAAATATTTATGTCCTTTTGTGCCAAGTATGAATTACATCATGCTATAGTTCAACAAATACTATGAGGATAAGTACAAAAGCAAGTTTCCTAACTTACTGTATTTCCAATATTTAACACTGGGGCTATACGAAGACCCTTTTCTAAAACGTATAGTGACAAAAAAACTGATAGTAAATGCTGTGAGTTAATCTCAGGACCATGATGATGTCAAACTACTTGAGCATTATATACAGTTTATGGTATGGTACCATCGCAATCTTTCAATGGAATTACAGTTTTGTAACTAATCTCTCCCTATCAGTTACACTGTGCAGAAACTGTGAAGTCCAAGTACAAAGAGACTACAGGTGTGAATAATTGCACTCGAGTCTTTTCCCCCAACCATATTTCTAAGCCTGAGAGTGATAAACGGCACAGCAGTTATAAATGGGCAACAGGGTCAGTGGAACTAAAAGCTGAGAGTTCAAAGAAAAGTCACAATTCTTAAGAGTTCAGGAAAAGGCCAGAGACTGATGTTGCAATGTTTCATTGACAGATGGCCAGAGTTGTTATATTCCAATTAAAGAAGATAGTTGATTGACAAATAACCATGGTAACACAAACATTACATCCTCAGACCATTCGAATTACCTTCCTAGCTTCCAAATGTTATAGTTTTCTCAAATCCATACAATTTTTTTCTTTGTCAAAGACTGAACAGACACAAATAAAATACCCCAAAGAGGTTTTTGCAATTATGAAATGCATCATATGAATTAAAGTAAATCAATCACATCTAAATTGGCCCACATGATGACAAAATCTAAGATGGACTCTGCCATTACGTCTGTGAATAAGATTTATCATGACAGACTGAAGGCCAAATCTACTGACAATTTAAGTACCTAAAATGAACAGAATTCAGGAATTATAAGTCAGACACACAGGTTCAAAGGCCTGATCCAGGAAGCAGCTTAACTGAACAAATCTGCACATACATCTGAATTTCTGACTGTGTAAGTCAGAGAAGTAGAAGGGGAAGGTGACATATTTCCTTCGCTTAAAAAGCTTATCTTCAGGCATAACTAAAAATAAATAAATAAATAAACAAGAAGAATAAAAGTTTATCTTCAGGAATTCCTGAACACCATTTGCTTGGGTATTTACAAAAATGGTTTCTTGTAACTCCCACAATCCAAGTGAATACATTGCACACAGGAGTACTTACCATCCTTGCCGCTGTAGCTGCACAGCTGTAAAATAAAGAGATGAAAAGGGATGGATCTAGAAGGGCACAGGCAGGAGAGAACTCAATGACATGGCCTTTTGCCACTCTCACACAAGAGGAAATGATAAAATGGGTCCTCATTTCAACTCCAATATTACTTCTACTTTTCAGATAACAGCCTAATGTAAAAATAATCACTGTGGCAGGGCCTGGAACAATCCTGCTTCCTGCTAGATAAGATACAGATTTTAAACAAGCTATGTTGGAAGTTTCTCCAGAGGCTCTCCAGCTCTACAGAAGATTTGCTGAACAGGCTGCATTTCCAGGGTTTGCTCAGATCTGCAGGCAGCAGACCCCTATGATCTTATCTCATGATCTTAGATTCTTTAATTTGCAGTACCAGGGTCTAAAATTGGAAATCAAATCAGATTGCGTACTGCACGTATATAAAGATTTGTATTAGGTATTAAGTCCCATTTATTTTCTAGGTCTTCTTATCCAAAAGAAATAACCTTAGTTTTTGCTTGCTGCTTTTCAATGCATCTCTACAAAATAAATAAATACATAAACTATCACTAGGTCAATTTTTTACCAAAGAAAAAAGTTTGAATAGTAATGAACCAAAACTAGATATATACGAGGGCTGCTCCAAAAGTAATGCCTTATATGTTGACAGACGTTGGTGGTATGGTAGTAGAGGTTGAACCTTCCCACTATATTCTGTCACATTTTGTTGTGTACAACAGATGGCAGCAGACAGGCAGTCTGACAGCGTAGTGTCTGACATGGAAGTGTGGATGGAGCAAAGGTGTGGCTCACCAATGCTGGACGCTGGGCCAGAGATCTCTTTCTTTATCTCTCTCTATCTCTATCTCATTGTTTTCCCTCATAAAGTTGTCAAGTAATTGCGAAGCTTATTTTGATTTCTTATATAGTTGTGTCGTTTAATTGCACAGCTTAGACAGATATAATTGTGAGAATGACAGTACTGTTAATATAATTGTAGTACAGAGATTCTCCTTAAAACTCATGATTGTGTTTGGTCTAGAGTGTTGTTTCACCTTCATCTACTTGAGGGGATTTGTGAATCTGGTCACCCTTCCCTCCCTTTCACACATGTGACATGTAAGCATTTGCCACAAGATTCACTGTGATGGAACATGAGGAAATACTACATGGAATGGCTATTCACACCATCTGAAAATATTCTCTAGAGATTTGTATCAGCTTCTGCAATTAAATTATACAAAAGAGAAATAATTGGCCGTGATTGCTATGATGTTATAGACTTGCATTATGGATTAAATATCCTGGTAATAATAAAAGAATTCACCTACAAAATGAACAAAATGGCTACAACATTTAAAATAACTTGCTTACCTTTGAAGATCAGTGTTGTGATGGGAATCAAAGCATTCCTTATTGTGGTACAGGGCTTCATCCTTGTTTTTTAGAAAACAAATAAAAAACAGTGTAAATGTTCTTAAGTAAAACATTAATAAGGAAACAAATGGGGAAATGAATTTCCCATCTCCCATCTCCCTTACTTGTTTATACAGACTGAACTGAGTCTTTATGTACTCATATAATGTTTGGTTACCGAGTTCAGTCCTTTATTACATATACTAAATGGGTAGCTACTGAGTTTTCTCACTGAAAAGATGCTACCTTTCTTGAGCTACATATTGCTGGAGGATAGGAAAACATTCTTCAGAAGTAGCACTGTGTGTTGACACATTACACATTCTTGCTTAAGCATCCATTAGTGGCAATTGTCATAGTTAACACTAGGCTACATAGAGTTGCGTTACATCTCCCTTACAGCTGCATTAATAGTGCTGGAAGTGGATAAACACACATTATGCATACCATTAGTAATCTCATATTCTCCTATGTCAGAGAACTGCACTTACTGTATCAGTTCTTTCAGTATGCTTGTCTGAGAGTGAGGCACATCTGGTTGTGCACCTCAACATCCCACAGCATTTAAAGGTACCTTTTTCAAAGAAGCCTGCCTTAGTAACCAAGGAAGCTTGACTGGTGTATAAATTATCTGCAACTTACAATGCAATGATTTTATTTTGTTTTGATCTAAACATTGGCTCTCCTTCTGAAGCGTGCCAGCACTGGGCACAGCGTGGGCAGACTTTGTTTAGCTGGTTTCTCCATGCCTCACAGCCAGCAGCATAGGCAGGACATGCAGGGAGGCAAGGAGCAAGCAGCAGTAGTTTGATAAGATGCTCGCGGGGAAATGTTAGGGAGGGAAACAAGGAAGATATCATGAAGAAAGACAAAAGAGTAAGGCAAAAGTTACATCTCCAAACAGACTGATCTAGAAGAGGAGAGTGGTTCCCACTAATGAAGAAAATTAAAACCACTGAAATTAGTATCGGCTCACAGAAATCGACTGTCAGTGAGTCATCTCTTCTTCAGCTAAGAATTTTGTAGTTCACTGAGGACTTCACTTACTTTGTAGAGGGGTCTAGTTTTAATAAATTATTTAGGATATCACTCAACTTGTCCATAATTCCATTGTCTCCTTTTGCATTTCCTCCTTTTCCAGGTCCATCCTTCATTATCTTCCAAAGCAAAGCTGAGACCTAACAGCACAACTTGCTACAGAACCCTGATTCATTCCTAATTTCACATCAGGATCGATGAAGGTCTTCAAAGTTTGTCATTCACTCTCAATCATGGACTCAGACTTCATTCATCCTAGCTCTAAGAGCACACCTGCTAGCCATCAGAGACAAGACTCAAGCATCTGATTTGCTTGAGATGAGATTCTGCATGGCAGAAAATCCTTCGTGAACACAAAGATTGCGCTCAAGTTTTTTCAAAAATTAATTCTTCTCAGTGATTCAGAAAAGGAGGATGAACCTTGGTCTCTAAGACTCCAACGCTTTTATCTGTTCACCAACTATTTTGGAGAAAGTATCTCCAGCTCCAGAATTATTGGCCTTTGTACAAACAGAGTGAGAGACCCAGCCTGTGGATAGCTAGGGGCTGGGGAAAATTCTTCATTTGTTCATGAGAAATGGTAATCTCAGCCCAAACTTCAGCTTCCCAGTAGAAGCTTTCATGATGAAGTTACTTAATATTTGGCAGCAGAACATCCACATTCCTCTTTTTCCCTATTCTCTTCCATGCCTGAAGTGTGGTTAGGAAGAACTTTTATGAATCAGAATTAGATGAGATTTCTTTAATTAGAAAATTCCCTATCAGCCCCATTCATACAAGGCAGACACAGGGCAAATGAAAAACTATGCAGCCATTCTGACAATCCCTATGCAGAAGCAACCTGTCAAAATGAAAACCAGAATTCAGCTTTAGGGACGTATGTTTTTCCCTTATAATTTCAGTCTCTGAGATAGAATTAGCGATTTGGAGAGCAAAGATCAATCTTGATTCAGAGTCTAGATGTCAAAAGCTGGCAGCTGTTGCAAGGCAAAAACTGAACTTTGAAATCACAAACTTTAGGGCAGCAGAAGTCCTTATCACTCATACTTAAATGACAGTGATTTTTCTCCAAAGTGCAGATTGCACTCAAACTCTCTCGCAGAAGACTGAACTTTATCTTCCATTTGGAGAATATTATGCAAAAAATACAATTTGGCACTTCAAAAGAGACATCTGACTTCTCCTTGTCTCATATGATTGCCCCTTACAGCCCTTGAGCAAGTGCAGCTTTGGGAACATTTCAAAGAGAAATGTTCTAGCAATATGTTCATATGACATCAGTGCAGTTAGACTGAGCTGCTGTAATCCACATTATCATACATTTGCAAATGTAGTACTGCTTAGCTATACAGATAGCTTAATTTTCTCAGCCTTATTTTTAAGCTGTGTTGCCTAATGGGGCTGATATTTTACGATGCAGTAAAGGTGCGTCCATATTTTTCTCTCCATTGAACCTGAAGAAACAATAGCTGCAGCCATTTGGGATATTAATAGCTGAAAACATCATGATGTTCTTAAAGTTTGCATTAAAATGTAAGAAAGCAATCATCATCTTTCATCTCAATGAATCATATTGTGTGCATAGGCATATATGTATCAAGTGTACAAATAGTTTTCTTTTTTCAAATGTGATACCACATGCAAACAAACACATTTTGGGCTGTATATACACTTACGCTCTAAAGTAATTTTCTGCATTTGAAACAAAAGGCAAAAATGAAAATCAAAAACTAGAATTCCCAGCGTCTTTCTATACTTAATTAAAGCACTTCATTATCCATACTGCCTTCTGTTAGGTTCTCAAATATGCTCCATCCGATTTAAAACCTTATATCAAAGTTATCAAGAGGAACAGAATCAGGTCAACATATTAAACTAGATCTTTCTTTTACATCAGCTCCCAGGCAATCTTCAGATTTTCCTTGTTATTTACAAGGACGTTAAGAAGGTCTTGTTCTTTCTACCTCAGTGACTTATTCTTCCCACATGCAGATGTGGTAAATCTTTAGATGCTGGCTAGTTAAATATTCTAGCAATAACAACAAGATCTTAACATAATAACTTTGATTAATCAACCTTATAAAAAAGAGTATCGTTTCTTATCAGGAATCTGATCTTGTTATGGGAAGTGCTAGTTTAGAATTATAATTCTTAAAATAAATGAGCTAAAAAGGTCTGACAGATACAGATACAAATACAGTCACTGTTTTAATGGACTTGACGATTCATGAAATATGTTTACAAAAATAACTTCTCATATTAGAAATATAAAAAGTTAAGGATGTATTATAAACTACCTAAACAGAAGAGATGCTCTTCAACAAATACCTGAGGGAAATAATTATTAACCTACATTTCCAAAAATTTTACTTTTTTTTGGGGGGGGGGAATGATTTATATTTATAACCTTGATTTGACACAAGCCAGAGAACACCTGGAAACACAGGTTTGGCTGACTTGCTTCACGCTACATATACATATTTTAAAGGAGTCTGGTCACCTCAGCTGCTCTCTGTCAGTCACAACCTGGTGTCAGTCGCAGCCTGTCAAGTTCTTCCTCCTGTAGGTTTCCTGGATAAGGAAGCACCTTGTTCTGCCTTATTTTTCCCTTGCAGGAGTGTGCACACAGGTAGCAAGTCATTCTCACTCAGAATCAACGTGCATAGTTCCACAACTCACAGATGAAGGCAGCAAGCCTGCAAACACACGTGTTTAAGATTGCACATGTGAGTAATCTCAAGGAATTCAGTCACATCATAAAGGTAAGTAACAGGGCCAGCACACAAGAGGTGATACAACACATTACCACTAGAAAAATCATGAGACACCATCTCCATTATCCTGCCTGCTCTTTCCAGTATTCTTCCCCTAGTCCTGTCTACAATTTATGAGGATATTAGATGCTATATGTATTGCTATTGGGTGCAAACCAGATAATTCTCTTGCAGAAAGCTCTAGATTGCTTGTAAGAAAGTTTACAATAAACATATTTATTTTCTTTTAATCAAAAACAATGGATGTAGAGAAATCTGGAGCTATTAGCCAGCTTATTGTTAGGGTCAGTGAATACAACAGGAGATTTAATTGCTTACAAAAGATTTTAAAAGGGAAGGAGCCTTGTAGGCAGGTTCTGAGTCATCTCAGATAGACATGAGAGGAAGAGCAAAACGCAAGTACAACAGTGAGTTCTGAAAGACATTTAGGTAAAGCCAGAGGCATATTACTCAAGAGACTGCTTCCAAAGAGCATGCCATTTGTGTATGTTTCCATTCAATTTGGCCCAGACAGACATTCAAAACCTTATCTAAACTATAGCAGAATGTGCAATTAAAGAATATATTCCACAGCAAAGATGCTGAAGTTTTCTTTCACCATCAGTTAGAAAGGTATAGTTTATAACATTACAAAATAGCCCAACAGCAGTTATCTATACACCTTAATTACTATGCTGGTAGTAACCAGAATGCAAATAGTGGGGTCCTGGAAAATAATGACAACAGATAAGTCTTGCCACTGTCACTGCCACCTAAACACGCTCAGCAGCTTGAAAGACTGGACACCAACCATAGGATTAAGTTGGAAAAGATTCCTCCCTAGGCTGCTTTTCCTTACATCTCGTAGAAAATACCTGTTCTGTTCTTTGTAGTTACACAGTCCAACAAAGAGCATTTAATAGTTGTCCTGCATCTCAATAGTACAAGTTAACATCGAAGATACTGCTAACTTGGCTGGAAAATCACTTAGGAAAACTCTTACCTTATGTGGAGGAGACAAATTAAACCCAAGTTTGCAGCTCGAGCCATTCTTTTCCTTCTAAGGATGAATTTATCTCTTTTCAGTTCAGTACCTCTGTGCTCTCTTCTGACCTAATTTTGCCTGTGATAAATGCCAGGGTTTCAGTGGAGTCACTTGAGCTCCTGTAAGAAAAGAACTGAAGTAAAAAATGAATGCACTCAACATTCCTGCTCTGACAGATTGCTTGTCAGAACACTGAAAGCCTTGTAAGGCTATAGGTGAGGTAAAGCCTCCGAACTGCCATTATTCAGACAAAATTGCATTTCAGTTTTCTACTAATTATTCTGTACTAACATAATGAAGTTAAAGCTCATTCAGACCAAACAGGTCTACAATTCGTACAGGCCTGATACAGCCTGTTTTATAGGATTCATTCCCAGGAGAATTGCATGGCTAGAGGACATTCAAATTAAATTTCAGCCTTGGTTTAGACAGGAGAAATACAACAATTGCATTCTACTGAGAAGCACTGCAAAGCTGGCCAAAGAAATTTCTCATTTTGACTGCTTTCTTTTCTTCCCTTACCCAAGCAACCTATGGGGAATGCTTTCCAAATAGCACAAAAGACTGAATGCAGCTGCATTTGCTCTTGCAGAGATAGGCACGGCAGGTACCTAATAGCGTCTCACCTCGACCCTTCTGGATGGGCCCTGCACTGTGGTGAAGGATCTGCCACCAAAGCATATGGCACAGCTGAGACCACTGACTAGATGAGACCAGAAGAGCTTCCATCCAGACATCCCGCTCTTAATATTAACCAATAACTAATTCTAGGTGAAATCCCATGGTAAGGACTTGATTATTTTTCTTCTATGCACCCATCTTCTGACACCCCACAGTCTTGTGGCTTGCTGAAATCTGAGGGCTGCTCTGAAAGTAATGCCTCCTATGTTATTTCGTTGGCCCATCAAGTCAGAGGTGGATGTTGGTGGCATGGAAGTAGAGGTTTGACCTTCCCACCAATATCTCATAACGTTTTGTTGCCATGTGGCAGATGGCCAGCAAAGGGGCAGTCTGACAGAATGATGTCTGACATGGAAGAGCGGATGAAGCAAAGGTGTGTCATTGAATTCCTCCATGCACAAAAAAAATGGCACCCACTGATATTCAACTTTTATGGAGACAAACCAGTGCACGTGAGCACCATGAGGCAATGGGTGATGCGTTTCAGCAGCAGCGACAGTAGTAGTTCATCACTGGTGAAAATGCATAGCTAAGGGAATGACTGCTAAAAAACAGTGTTCTGTAACAAATAATATGTGGCTTCATGATACATACACTTAATTCTTAAGAGCGTTTAATACAAGCACTGCTAAAGGATTTCTTACAGCAGGAACTGCACCAAATGGTACTACTTTACTACCATGATCCAGTTCAGCAATCCATTACAAACATTCCAGAGTGCTTTTAACTTGCCAGGAAATATGTAAGTATATACAACTATTCTTCCAAGGTACTGGTTCCTCAAACCACCAAAAATTCGTAGTTAGGAGCAAACTCCTGTTAAAAGGAGAAGGTATCTTAATCTTACCTGACCCCACAATAACAAAAGTTGTCTGCGTATGCTTTAACAAACATTCATTTCAAATGAGATGAGCTAGAAAATATTTTCATCAGAAGATCAAATTATCTTCTACTGAAACAGCTCCATTCTTGCTATAATGTCCCCACAAGCTCTGAAAAAAAAATTACACAAAAAGATTACACAAAAATTTTACCTTATTTTTGAAGGAATAGTATTATCAAATTTCTGAACTACTGACAAAAGGCAGCATTACATGTGTTAAGAGTACAATGTTTCCCAAGCCTATACAATAAAATTCCACAATGTCTTTACAGATTCATTGAGGTTCTGAAAAGTCAACATTTAATAATGCATATAAAACTTGATTTCCAGATGTCCATGAGACAACTTTAAAGAAAAATTAGTCAATATTTAAAACAACACAGCTGAAGATCTCCTCTTCCTTTATTGCTAGAAAGACGGGTAAACTCACATGACTGCTGCAAAACTGCACATGCATTATTTAGGTAGCATCAAAATCTGCACAGCTACGTAAGAAGAACAGGTTTGTGAACGTTTTCACTATTCATATTCTCACTTCTGAAGGAAGAGTCGACAACTTCCATACACTCTGTTGCTTAATCATTTCTTCATCTCTAAGAAAAACATCTAGACTTTCAAAGACGGTTTAAGGAAATCAAGTGTTACTCTCCAGTGCCAACAATACTGTGACATCTAATGTACTAGACTCTTCTGAAAGCTCAAACTAACCTCAAATTAAAAAGACAGTTAAAAAAGTTACAAGTATATTAATTGTTGATCACTTTGCACAATCCTTCCCCCTTTCTTTCATAGGACATAAATACCTAAGCTAAACAAAGTTCTATTTACAAAAGCATCCCACCATTTAGAACTTCACAATTTTGATTTAAATAATAATAATAATAACCTCACCACATTAATTTGGCACACGAGATGCTTTTGCAGCACTAAGATTTAAAAGCCCCGGTGCCCCATTTCCTTCTGAAAACAGTACTATTTTCTAGGGTTGTTTTCTTAAAATAAATTCTACTATTACTTACACAACACACCACCTGTATCAGAATACCAGCTAAGGAAAAAGCAGCACCTTCAGAGCTTTTTGTTGCTGTTGTTATGTTTTTGGCACTCTTTTTATAGCCATATTTTAATCTGTACTTGAATTATTCTGTCCATTTAGACTTATCCTCAAATTGCTAAATGAGACTTCAGAAAACACTGTGGGACTGCAGTAAAAGAAAGTCATGTTTTAAATGTATACCTCATGTTGCTCTCTGCCTTCCATAATCAATTACAGAGGGCGATAACACTTCCAAAACAGGGATTCCTGAGACACTGCTAATTTTCTCCAATTTAAAATAAAAAAGGGCATTAAATTTTGGATTTAAAGGTAGAGATGACAGAATTACAGTTAGCACTACTTTCTAAAGCAAGTTCCCGAGAGAGAAATAATTCAAATGATTATCATTTTTATTATTACTACAATTAGAAGGGCACCAGAAGTTCTTAGCACCAGAAACTAGCAACGCTGAGACCACCAAGACTCATTGTCATCATGTCAGTACTGCAACAGGATTCGGGTGCTGTGCGGTAATTTTGCAGCCCCACACTGAAGTTTTTTGCATGGAAGCACCAGCTGCATGGGAATAAATCCCTGCAAGAGTTCCCCTCTCCTTCAGGAGGAGAGAAGCACAACTAAATAAGGACTAAAGACTGGATCCCAGAAGCAGTTGTCACTGAATGGTCATCTCAACAAGGCTGTTTTGTGCTGGTATCCAAGTTGCTGCTGTTGTTTATGCAAACAGTGATCTATGGTAGCCATGCAAAAAGCCATGCACAAAATGATTCTGGTCGCTGGAATCTCACAGCACAAAAAAGGCTCTAACAAGAAAAAAAGGTGCAAACTAGAAGCTGTAACCAACACTTCAAATCCAACTTTTATCTTTAGTATTTACCTGAAAAAAAAAAAAAAAAAAAAAAAAGCTTGGCTGAAATTCCATTTAGCACAGAAATAGCTAATAGCTGAGTAATTGCAGCGTGCACACCACAGGGAAGTATTTTAATCCTGGCATAATAACACTGAATTTTAATTGACTTTGATGTTACTGTATGGTAGAGTGAATGTTATTCTGCTTAAAACTATACTTTAAAAAACATTTTCTTTTATATTACCCAGAAAGTGATAATGTTATCTAAGAGAAGAAAAGAGATTAGACTTGGACTATGAGTATACCAGATACTGAAAGCACTCTGAATGTGATTCTGTCCCACATGGCCCTCCAACACGTACATGCTTGTATTTCAGCAATAACTACATAGAGTTCTCACAGTTTCTTCAATAGTTTTTATATGATTCACTACTTTTGAAACTAAATTTTAAAGACAGTATTTAATATTATAAAAAAAAAAATCAAAACAAAAACCTTTTAAGTAATTTTAAGGTTGCATATTTGCAAAGCTCTGAATATCTTCAGACAAAAATGGTGATTATCAACTTTCAAGATGCAATTACCGAGTCCTCGCAGACAAATCTGCTCTTATGACAACACATGGTCATCCAGAATTTTTAAAATGCAAGTCTGCAGGCTTCAATCTTTTGCTGAATGTGCAGTGTATTTTCCTTTCTCCTTTGTGGAGGAAGAATCAGAATACGCATACATACATACACATACATTTTGTACCAAATACCAAACTATGGGCAGCAGCTATTTTGCCAAATCTGTAGGAGGAATGGATGAAGCCTGGCTTGGCAGCACACAACCGAGACTTTTTTTTAACATCTCTCTTGTTTCCTTCTAACTTCTCTGGAAGCTCGTGGTTTTAGAAGTAAGATTCAATACCCTGATCGCAGATGCACTCCTCAAAGCAGGAATGGTGCTGCTTTCACCACACAGAACAGTAGAATCACAGAATCATTAAGGTTGGTAAAGACCACTAAGGACATTTAGTCCAACCACCAACCCGTCACACTGTGCCCACTGACCATTTCCCTCAGTGCCACATCCACACAACTCTTGAACACCTCCAGGACAGTGATTCCACCACCAGCCTGTGCCACTGCCTCACCACTCTTTCCGAGAAGAAACTTTTTCCTAATGTCCAACCTGAATACATCTCTGAGCAGTCTAGTCATCAGCTTGACATCAACAAAATCAAAGACTATAGGGACGAAAAAAGGAACAATTAGCTCTGTAACAAGGCATGCATATAGCTAGTGATAACATAAGGGAGGGTAAAACACTGTTTGGAACTTGTAAGCAATGCTGGTTTTATTTCACGTCCCTGAGCAATGCAGGTGGCTCCTTTAGGAAAAATCCCATATCTCTGTTTAGTATGGTCTAGTATTAGATATGGAGATTGGTGCCCTGCCTGTGGCAAGGGGGTTAGATCTTGATAATCCTTGAGGTTCCTTCCAACCCAAGCTATTCTATGATTCTATGATTCTGTTTGGCTTTGCTGGTCACAGGTTGCTCACTCCAGGTTAAACCCAACAAATCTGCATAAAAAGATTTGACACTCAGTCCTTTGGCGCCATTTCACCAAGAAAAATACAAAGAAATCTGTTTCTCAGTACCCTCTCAATTAGGCCCAAGATGAGAGGTGTTTAAAATAGTCTGAGGTTTTACCAAACATTTCTCAGTTTTCACCTTGAGGTGAGAAGCAAGAACATCTCCCCATGCAATCTATTGCAGAGCATTACTACCACAAGCACCACTTCAATTCCTTGCTTTGGCAAGCTTCTCCCTGAGTATTTGGTAATAAGCACAAGATGCACCTGAAGAAACCTATTGCTCCCTTTCAGCAGAGCATGTAGAAGTGGAGCTCCATGCCCGAAGTACGATATATTTCCTCCCGCTCAGTGCCAAAGCTTTGACAGCTTATCCTGGTAGCTGGAGGTTGCTGTTGGCCCCCAAGCTTTCCATGTGCAAAGTGACAGGAGTCCATCACCACCAGGCTGACATTGTGCCAGCCATCCACACTGCAACACAGCCTCCATGGAGCTCCCCGTGGAGCAGGTGAAGGAAAGTCTTCAGCCAGGGAAGCAGGAAAGGAAACAGCATAGAGCAGATGTGGCAATAGTAAAAAAAACATCAAGCAATGCTCCCTAGCATGAACACCTGGAATGGCTTCATGCTAGCCTCAGTTCTGCAGCCCTTGCAGAGTGCTGTGACTTGCAAGCAGGGGAAGAATATTTATTATAGTCAGAACAAAAAATGCAACACTGCCTGTCTTAAGAGTTTTGCTGTCCTACTGTTGTGGTGTCTCTCTTTTTAATAAACATTTACCTTCTCTTCTGCCCAATGACTTCATACACCACGGAGTTAGGGAAAGAAATAACAGTTGAGAGTCCTAAAGCAAGTATGACAATGAGAAATGCTCACAGGAAAGTCCTGGTAGAGATGGCACAGCAGACTCACATTCCATCCAACTTTACAATGTTGATCACGAGTACATCTAAACACCCCAGGTTTTCTCTCATGTTTTCACAGCTGTCTGTATAATGCTGTTTTAAGCCTTGCACATGTAGCAATGAGTGACACAGAAGAGCAAACAATTAGCAGGTCTTAAATTCATCAATAATAAAAACGTTGCCAGCAGTCCTGGTCTAAAAATCAGAAAAGATTAATTGTACCTCCTAATACATGCAGCAAATAAGATGCTTTGTAGCTTTTGTTCCTGCCACAGCTTTGGCCATGTTAGCTTCTTTGTATGTTTAGCTCTTACAGCTTTTTGTAGGAAGAACCTTCAGGCTGTCGGAAGAAGAGGCTTCACATTATGTGCCAAACGAAAGGTAAACACAATGGCAAGACAGAGTCAAGGGGTAGAAAAACTTCAGGGACAGTTTTCTTTCTCTATTTAGGCTGCTGGTAAAACCCTAGCTAGTTTCAGTAGCAGTCAGTGACAGAACAGGCAAGACATCAGGCTCTTCAGCCATGTAGCCATTCCAGCGACATGTGCTGAGCCTGAACTTGTGCGCCAGCACCCAGAGCACCACCTTGCTCGTCGGTGGGCCCCACTCCCACTTTATGCCTGCTCCTACCATTCCATCACCAGCAGGTGGCCCTTGCCTGCCCTCCACTCATCAGCCCTGCGAGCGGAACCAAAGCTGGCTGAAAATTAGCTCAGTGCTTGCTGACATACCACCCTGGAGAGCCTATTTAAAAGGTTAATAACTTTTCAAATCCAATTAGAGAGTCTAATTAGGTAAAGTAATCTTTGGTCTGCCTGCTTAATCTCAAACTAGGTAAACTTAATAAAGATTAATCTCATCTATGTTTCTTCTTAGGCATCACACAGGGTGTTGAGGACTGCTGAGCACCTCTGTTATCAGGTAGACACCCTGAGGAAGCCTTCATCAGAGTAAGTCTAAATAAAGCAGAAGAGCTCAAGCCACAGACCTGGTGTAACATATGGGATGCAGATACATCAGTCCTGACAGGCGGGTAGGGGACACTGCATGCATGCTGGAATTGAGCAGTTGTATTTATTCAGCCTTATATTCCTCTGGATGTTTTCCCTTCCTTACTTTGACCATGCCAGATCATTTTTTTGTTTTCACTAGTGCTTCTTCATATATTTCCAAAAAGGCAATAATCCTGTTAGTTAGTTACTAACACACTAAATAGCTAGCAACTGGCTCTGGGCATCCCCTGAAACCCTTCTCCATCACAGAAGGAATACTGGCTGTTCCTGCTAGAGATCAACTGCCATCATAAATAAAAGAAGTTAAGCTCCCCAAAAATATGGCTGCCTGAATCCATTACTGTGCACGACGCCAAGGTAGAATGACTAAATTTGCACTGTGCTGGATTACTTTTAAGCACCTCCCAATACACCATCCCTGGCTCTCTTGTTTGAAGGCCTCAGAAAGCCCCACTAGGTTCTTAGGAATGCTTTGTGGGAGCCCACAGGTCCCACCAAAGCCATATTTTTGGCACAAATCAAAAAGGCAATTTCAGAGCAAAGCACCCAGTCACTCAGAACGCTGCACTGCCTGCCGCTGGCCATTTTAAATAGCAGAAAGCTGTGTGAGTTAACAGCAGCACTGCCTACACCAATGAGAACAAACCGCTGCAAGAAGCCGCCCACCATGCCTCGGCCAATCACACAGGCTTTTTATGTTAAAATCGACACCTCCTGTCTAGCCCAAACTAGGAATTAGGAAACAGGAGTAAGTTGTTGTGGTTCGGAGGAAGACACCAGCAGCAGAATGTGTAGAACTGCTTCCCATCGCTACAGCCAGAAGTAGGAGGGCAACGTCACGAACGAAACTAATGGCCACAGCACTGCAGTGTGCCTTCTACCCCGCAGGGACGGCATGGCGTGAACAACGGAAAAAAAAAATCAAATTCGTTTAAAAACACTCTCAGCTTGCTGATGACTCGCTCTGCTTTAGTGCTCGGCCAACAACGGGGCTTTAGAACACCTGCACAGAACGCGCTCAGACGCCGGGACAGCCTCCCAGCAGCAGCGGCCGAGGCGGCGGGCAGCCAGCAGGGGGCGCCCGCGCCCCGCAGTAGCTCGGAAGAGGCGCGGCTCACGGCGGGAGCGGCTCGAGGCGGCGGTCCCCGTGCAAGGCGGCAGATTCCGGCTGCTCACGGCCGCGCAGCTGAGGCAGCAGCAGCCCGGGGTTGTATCCAAGAGCGAGCGGCGTCCCCAGCTCTCGTTCTGGGGCTACTCGTCACCCGAAGCTGGACCTGGACACTTTCAGTCGAGGCATTAGCAGGCTGCGTTCCCTGAGAAAATACACTATCTCTGGAGTTTCTGACACGGGTGCTGATCCGTTGGGCCACCTAAAACACAAACAGCATAGCCATGGCGGGCATTATAACCAACCGTCCCATAGGAAACCCACTGGCGCTTTAAAATCTGCAGTACAGAAGCACTGTAAATAATATATACATTTCATCCACTTAGAGAAAGCTAACCAAATTAATGCATTCGTTTTCAATGACTTGCTATTTAGGTCAGCTGAAAAGCTCAACAGGAAAACGCTATTAAAAAACATTACACAGAGACCATCACTGAGCACTGCGGTGAAGCCTTCCAGATTTCTACTGCAAGGAAATAGCATAAGGAAGAGAAACTTTCTGAATACTACAATACTATGTAAGGGTTGGGTCAAAACTGAGCAAATGGGGAACTTCAGGTAAGTTGAACTGCACTTCTCGTTATCAGATTGTTGCCACATAAGGTCTCCCAAAAAATCAAACTTTCAGTTTCACAGATCCGTCTTCATCTGCTGTCTTATGTCATTTAATACAAGTGTTCACCCCCCTCTGGTGTAAGAAACGCACCTCAATGCTGAAATTTTTAACCTGGGGACCTAGCACATAGAAATAGCTTCTTATATGCAACCTGGTAATCTACACAACTCTTCTATCAATGCTGTTGGGCCATTTGCTACTGCTTCTGGAAAACCACAAAGCACTGCAAGACAGCAGTCTGCACTGGTATCAAAGGAAGTCTACTGCAAGCCTAGCTGTCAAAGGTTGTGCAGGGAGCACAGACTACCCAAAGCCCTATCTCCCATTACAGCCTCATGGCTCTTCCTGAGAAGGCTTTAAGACTGAAAGCTGATGGTTTATTCCAGAGTTTTTGTGGAATCCTGACACAGCTTTCTTGTGCACGGGAAGCACTGCTAGTGAAGGGAGAAGGAGTCAAGTCACTTCGTCACTGAAATGAAATATAAGCAATGGCTGACGGAATCTGAAAATGCTATAAAATTTGAAAGAAAGGCATACATTGCCATGAATCATTCAGAACTACAGCATAGCTGAGATTACTCAGTGAGCGCAGGTTCAACATAGCATCCTCTGCTTCAGGAAGAAAGAATGTCATTTATCTGTCAGGACTGTGCCTACTTCTCCCTATCACCAGCCCTGGAGTTACCATTCTGCTGGTGCTGCAGGTGAAGAGAGGGGACGGATGACGTATGTCAGTTACTCCTAAAGAAAAGAAGAAGCTCCTCCCAGCTATTGCTATCATTCCCAGCTCCTGCAATGGCGTGCCTGACTTCCTCAGGCTTCCGTCCAAAACATGCCCACTTCCTCTTCTTCTTCTACGCAAGGGAGCCCTACTCCTACTCCCCTTGTGGCAAAACCCAGTTTTGACTACTCCGCTGAGATGGCTTAGTCTTGATCAAGAGGGAATGTAGTAGCCTTTACTCCCTTTCACCCTGCAGAAACCCTGATGGAATATGAACATCTCTCTCTGTTCATACATCTGAGTGTTTCTGTAGGTGTCAACACCCCAAATTTCTTTACTGAACTCTGCTGAGATGAAACTCCATAATACTTTCACTCCGGAAAGATGTCTTAGATTACAGTAGTTGGGAGCCCTCAGCATTTACTCACAGTCCAGCACTTCCTTTTAGACATTCTTTGTACAGTATACCCTGTTACACAAGGCTTGTAAACAGTATTTATAACAGCACACCATTTAAAACAAATCTGTTCACATTTAATAGCAGAAATAAAACAGATTAGCTTAAAACTGGCTGTATTACAAGCTTCTTTTAGCTAGCACTTACCATTCTTTGGTTGCTGCCCTGGACAGAACTCTCTTGTATAACATTCCACCAAGTTTTCTCCCCCCCAAAAAGAGAAATGATACTAATAATTCTAATAATAAACATTATATTCTGCCCACTGCTTTGCTTCAAAAGTATTTTGGTTGGATGAAGGGGAAGTAATTATCCAGCTAGTAGGATGGAGATAAATGTGAAACATTATAACTTACTGTACTTCCAATATACAATTGCTATCTAAACTCATTACACTTTTTTGCTTATAACCAAGAACTGACATCATGTAAATAAAAAACAAGCATCTTTAAAGCAAACATATATAAAGCAAAATACTTAAATCACCATAAAGCAGATAAAAGTACATCATAAATATTTTTGAGTCAGTAATTTTAGTTGTATGCCTACTCCACAACAGAAGATAGAAGAATAAACATGTTATCTATGCTGTCTATCCTTCCTAAGGGATTACTGCCAGTTTTAAGATTAGTCAGTTTTTACCACCTAGTGACTTCAATTTTCTGGAAAAACACTAAGCTTTCCAAAGCTTGTCAGGCCCTGTGCCAAGGGAGAAATTAGTTAGTTTTACTTTGTTACTGATCAGAAAACATTATGATTCTTCTCTGTCAACTACAAAGCACAGAATTAGGTCCATCTCTTTCCATTTCACTTAATTTTACAGAGCATAAACCTCCAAAGCCTTTCAAGAAACTTAAAAGCACAGATACTGATGGCAAAATAAGTCGTACTATTTTACTTGCTCAGTGCAAAGTATTTGAATAAGTGGACTACAGCAGACCAAAAAAAAAAAAAAAAAAAAGAAAAAGGTAGGGACAAAGAGTTCTTTACACAGCAAGCACAAACTCTTGTACGCAAAGTATATTAAGGACTCCATCCAGCATATGGTCAGTGAAGTGGAAAATCGTCTGCATCATCTGTTCAAATACCAACAACCACCAAATTTAAATCTCCATTGGCTGAAAGTGAACATGCATCTGTGCCTATACAATGGCAGACCTTAACCTCACATTCAAAGGTTTTAAAGATAATAAATCCCCTTTCAGAAATTCCAGGAGAGCTGTACATATAGCAAAGTAGAACTTACTTGTTAAACATAGACTGTGAGAACGAAAAGGAGGAAATAAGAGTTTTGACCATCCAATATTCAAAACAGTATTTTCTCCCTCAAGGAATGGAGGCTTTGTTACATTAGCTGAAGGAAAGGTATTTTCTTTTCTTTCCCTCTTTTTTTTTTTCCTAAACCATCTGCTTCATGAGATGCAATACTTAAAAGCATTTCTGAACTAAAGAGCTTCATAAGTATATTGCAAGAATAAATTATGTTAGGCTGTTAAAATGTGCAAGATATCCAGTTCTACAGATCAAAGTTTCTCTCAAAAACTTAACTCTCCAACTTCTTTGCTGAGAAAACATGATTTTTTTCAAATTGCATATTCAACTCTGAATTATTTTGTTTAGAACTTAGACATTTTTCTAGCCTAACCTAGAAGTTTATTATATTTATGTAATAATTTCCTCCATCATATAATTCTTTATCTAAAGGAAAAGAAAAAAAAAGGCAAAACATAAAACACATAAACATAAAACACATACATTTTCCAATCCCTTAGTCCAGAAATCAATTAGAAGTTTCTCTGTCACCAATTAATCGCACAGACAAAATGCCACTTTTGTTCCTTGAAGGAAAGCAACAGAATTATTGTTTTCCTCCCTGTTCACTGCACATGCATGAAATATAAACAAGCTTAGAAAAATTTAACACAGATAACAAAAATCTCCCAAAAGGATAGGAAATACATGGATACTGAATGCATATAGAATGGAGAACATACTGGTAAAAGCCAATAGAGCAAGACAAAGCATCTTTTTTTACCAAAGTTTATGTTTGACTGAAATTTAAGCACTCTAGAAAAAGCAAAGGGGTCAAATTATTCAATGCCAGGCATAGCCTCTACAACCTCCATAAACCTGGACAGTGAGCAGGGTACTCCTTGCTTCTAAAGCATTCAGCTACCAGACAGCATGTGTCTGGACTGTGGTATTTCAGCCTCGGATCCTGCACATGCAAACACACCAGAATGGTTCCAAAGAAAGTACTCTAGTACCTGTAGGTGGAAAGTTACACTGGTGTGGAGATAGAAGCAGAAGAACAACATTCCATACCACAAGTTCTGCCTAGTAAGAAAGGCAAATTAGGAGCTAAAATTGAGCAACAGGGCGGGAGAAATAAATAAATTGATAGAATGAAGGCTAAACCTTTATTTGAATGCTATCCTGATAATAAACCTGTCTCATTACAGAATTCCCAGCAAGTGAGAGAGAGATTTGAGTTGATCCTAATGACCAGAAAGCAAGTCAAGCTGTGCTCTCAAAGTGCTGTCTCAAGAAGCTGTTTCTTATCCATTAAACCTTGGATTTGGAAAGATCTTCAGGGACATAATACATAAAGGAAAACTGGGCATTAGTCACATGAAAAACAGTTTTGTTTTGTCTGAAGGAATGTGCATTTTGCTACAAGACCTCTTCAAATAAGAGCTTTTACATATCTATAATAATCTCCACTCCAGAAGCAGTGCCACGAGTTCTCTTGCATCACTCTAGACAAAAAGAGAATTGAAAAAAAAAAAAGTACATAATTTGAAAAATGATGCATACATTAGTTATTATATACTTAGTGTTGGAGTTTTTCACCAACATTTCTGACTTGTGATTATGTAACACCTCCACAAACACTTGAACTCACTGTATTTTTAGAAAAAGAAACTAAATGAAGAATATGAACCACCACCCTCACCTTTCTTCAGAGACTTTTACTTTTGCTGGACACTCTCAGCTTGTTTCCAGTGTGCTATTGTTTATCTCACCTACTTTTCTGGAGCAGAGGTTACTCCAGCTTATTACTAAGAATGATCTATGAGATACTTAGTTATAAAAGACATTGTGATTTCAGTTTTGTTTGGTTTTTAATGCCTGAATGTGAAACACATGCTTCTGACTACGCACATATTCTTCATGCTTTCTAGAGCAAATCTGCTGACTGTATCAGTCATTAACTGCAGTTGAAGTACAGGCTGTCTAGAAAGCCATGATGACTCAGTAATGAATTTTCAATATACAACCTTGTATCTGGTGTGATTTCAAGATAATCATTTCTAACGATTTCAAATTCATCCACCAATCCTCTTCTCTTGTTCAGACTAATCCTCCTGCTGCTCATGGTCTGCTAGGCTGAGGCTAACACACCTACAAGAAGATCTTTAACTAGAAATTACGGGATTTCTGACAATACCAAAATGTTAGTGAAAGCAAAGCAATACGATAGGTGACTAAAATGAAGTCACATGAGAAAGAAAAAAAAAAGCACATATGTAAAAGACTGTAGTGCCACACCTTTGGAGGACTACAATACCTTTGCTGTATGAAGCAAATATGGAAAAATACCACTGCATTTAATACCTGGTGTAGGTGATTCAGTACATGAGCTTTGTGTGACTTGCCCTATAAACTGAAAAGGCTCAATAAAAACCTGACATTCTGCATTTTGAAAACAAAACAAAAAAATCTCTATATTAGGGAGTCAAATTAATTGTACACATTAGTACTCTACAGTTGCTTGTATAGGTTTTGTGCTAGCCATGGTGAATATAGACTCCATTATTACAGTGAAATAAGTAAGCTTTAAAAGACAAAACAGTACTGTTATTACTTCAATCATGGTTTAGATTCATATACAATACTCCAAAGATATTAAAATAGTAAAATACGTATGTATTATACATATTTATTTACTTCTGCTCTACTGGACAGACCTTTTCAGTTCTACTCAGAATTCAAGTCATACTCTTAGAAGCCGAAAAAAATGTAAAACTAACAAAACAGTAAAAATCTTGTCCTTGTTTATGTCCTTGTAACTTAAATATCTTAGCTGTTCTTCACAAGTGAAATATTTGCTTCCTATTTTTACCTTAGAAAGAGTGTCTTTTCTCCTATTTTTGTCACAGAAGATTACATGGACGCTCTGGTTAACTGTCTCCTTCAGGGTTAGAGAGGAGTTTTCCTTAAAAGCTTTCACAAACATTCAAATTCAAAACCTGTTAGCAATAAAGAAATAAAAGTCCTCCTTCACTTTTAGTTGCTTTCAGCATTATTTAAAAAGGCAAAGGACAAATTTTAAATACTCACTGTGTATATAAAAAATACACAATGATAAGAAGGCATATTAATCAGATTCAAATGAAAGAGCAACAGATACAAAATGTGAAGTCCTTTAAAATGCATCTTCAGCATTTTGATAAGATGCATTTATTCTTTTGTTGAAACGTGGAATTTTATACGCAAGTAGTTTCAGGCCTAAAAGAGGCTTCTGAGTAGTACTGTGATACTAATAGCTCAGTTTAATACAACAGATGGGTAGATTGACCATTATGAAGCACTTCAGTACTGAAAAAAGAAGAGGAAAATACTCTGGGAGAAAAAAAAAAAAAAAAAGAAAACCTTTAAAGTCAAGCCTGCATTCTATTTACTATATATTACAATCCAGTGTTTTCTCAGGAGTGAGTAATTTTCAAGACTGAAGTTAGCCTTCCCTTGAATGTGAGTTGCCCACACTTATTCCCATCACACTTCTAGGTGCTCTGAACTGAATCAATCCTTCCTCCTTCCCTCTTCCCACTTCCCTCTGTTATTTTGTTAGGAGAAATTAGAATATTCTCCACTAGAAAGCTTGCAATGAGAAGTTCAGTGCCGCTCCAATAAAGCCAACAAGCAAACATTCACATATTTTACTGTTCTAACACAAAATGTTCTCTATAACGAGTAAGAATCAAAATAGTGTCAGGTAACAGGATTAATTAAAGAGACATTAAATTTCTTTCTCCACAAAATAAATAACATTCCTCGTTTAAACTAGACAGAGTTTCAGTTCTATAAAGCAAGCCCTGCAGATCTTTTCTTTCACTTCCAATAGAAACGTGATTAGGACACACATAAGATTTCTGTGTTGCATCAATAGCTACACATTTCAAGTAAGGGATTAGTTACGGTTTTCCTTCTGGCACTTACATAACTAAAATACCAGTTTAAAAAAAAAAAACAAAAAAACAACTAATTAACCCTGAAGATTCACAAAGTCCACTTTTTCAAAATCTTTATTTTCTCTTTTCAAATCAACTCCTAAAAATTTTGTTCAGAGATTGTAATATATTTCTAATGAAAATAGTTTTACTTTTTTTTTTTTTCCAAGTTTTTTCTAAGAATAGAAGCAAAGTACCATTATTGTTTTTCTTCAGAAACCAGTCCTTGTCATCAGAATATATGTGGCATAGCCACACACACGCACGCACACAAAAAAAAGTGTTCAGGTGCAGTATCATAAAGATCAGAGAAGTATATACAGAAGAAACCCAACCAACAGTGTATAATACTGCAAGTTTTTCAGTATATTCACATACAGTAATCTCCGACTACCTTCATCCAACTATCCATAAATCCTGAAGAATCTTGTCTATAAAATTGAGTTACCCATCAATATACTGTATCTCTCCTAAAAATACCCATATTTTACACTAATATACAAGGTATCTGCTTGCAAACACAGAAGTAGCCATAAATAAAACTTTATTCTTTCATTTCATTTACAAGCTACCAAGTACCATGTATTTACACAGCACTGGACACTTAAAGTAGTTGCAGTCACAAAATGATCCAGACAGCTGTTGATAAAGTAAAGGATCTTAAGATAAAAGCAAAGTAATACTGTAACAGAGAAGTGGCAAAAAAGCAGTTTTGCCATAGTTATCAGACTTGCAAGTTGCATCAATTCTGGTTGAAACAACTGAGCGCCATGCGATTCTCAGCTTTAATTGTTTGCAGTCTGGCTAAAATTTGTACAGTCATTTCTCTTTTGCAGTTATTAAAATAAAAAAAAGTTAAAAACTATAGCAGCAACAAGCAAACCCTGTGACAGGAAGGCAAGGTTTAAGAACTAAAAAAGTTTATACAATGTGCTCAGGAAGGTTGCAGAATTTATCTTCCATCGGCTGGAGTTCGACTGAGTGACAACATGATTCGGGCATATCTTTCACACAGTTCATGTGTGGAGTAGGAGGGTAACTTTGGCGGGTCATTGAAACCTTTAATCTCTGTAGAACAATCTAGTAGTTTTGGCAGAAAATCTGTCAGCTTTTCTTGCAAGTTAGCTGCAAATGAAAGAAAAGAAAACAACCATAAGTTTTTATGTCCGCAGGTGCAATTTTCCTCTTCCTGCACCAAACTGACTCTTTTACTTTTTTTTTTTTTTAAAACAGGGATGGGAGCATGAAGAGTTTCATTTGGAATAATGCACTTTCTTCAGTAAATACTGAAGGACACATTGGTTCCTACGAAGATATTAGCACAAATACCCCTTCAAAGGGTCTATCAACATGAACGTTTTTCGTTTTGGAAAAAAAAAGTTTCCTTTAAGGACATTGTTACATATGGAAAATATTGCAGAACTTCATTATTATACATGGAAAAAACTGCTGTTCATTTAAATCTGTACAGTATTATTCAAAAGCCACGGTAATTCAAAATATTACCAAAACACAAAAGATTCAGGCTCCATTCAAGATACAAATCAAAACATTTTAAAAAATAATAAAAATCATATATTCTAATAAATACTTACGTTCCATTTCTTGTCCAAGATAGGAACACCAACGATTTCTCATATCTTCCACAGCAACAATATCTTTTTCTTCCATTTCATCCACCAGTAGTAATGGCAAACACGGGACAATAAGCTCATTCATAATGATCAGGCCATTATTTACTTCCTGATCATCTCCTGATTCAAACAGTGCTGCAGCATGTTCATTTAGTTTCTTCACGTACCACCACAAAAAAGAAATTCTTTAAGTATACAGTATTTCACATTTTACCATTCTGTTTTTGTTTGTCTTATGGCAAATCTGCAATAACAACTGAGCTTCAACATTCACAGCAATGATACATACACTCTATTAAACCATTTGATCTCATACTATTCCTCAGGCCACTTCAGTTGATACCTGCCAACTCAATATTTGTAGCTGCTCGTTCTCAAGACTGAGGTCCTACCATCTGCTCTTGCCTTTTCTTGCTATTGCTAAGAAACAGGTGACACAATCAAGGAAAAAGCTCACCATCTGCTGATACCTTTTTCTAAACATTTGCATCCCTGTCCAACTGCAATAATATTGTGAGTTCACCCACCAATAGTGTCACCGTTGCTTCTACCTAGCCCAGACATAATGGCAGTGAGCACACTACTTAGAATGATAAAGAAACTGATTACTTAAAACAAACACATTCTTTATTCTCACTACATACCTTTCTTTCTCTCACCTTTTTCTTATTGAAATCTTTGTAATTTTTAATGAAAGTCTTTTTGGTTTTTTGAAAATATGGCAACATTGTCTGATTTGTTAAAACTACATGGAAAGTACAACTTTTGCAGTATATTTCACCCTTCACTTACTAGCAAACATTCTCGTCTGTAGTGAGATATCAGCTCTTCATCATGCCCTCTGTATGGGCCTTTGGACAAGAGTTCTTTGTTATTCTGGTAAGCATAGATAAGGTAGAGCAAGGCTTCCATATAGCTGAAGCAAAGTAAAGAAACAAAGTTGTTAGATGCAAATCCAGGTAACACCGATTTCAAGTTAACTACTGTGTTATTCACAGGATATGTAATTTCACTTACTTGTTTGACTGTAAATCCAACCCTCCCCATCTATCTCTTCATAATATTGCTTTTTCTACCACGTATTTTCTTCTTTTGTATACATTAGAACAATGTATTTTATTATCAGGCTAGATAACTTGCACATGAAGTGTGATCCAAAGCTCACTGATATAAACCTATATTATTTCACCCACTTCAAAAATGTCTTTGGATTAACCTTGAATATACATGAAAGCTTATTTTTTTCCCTGCATGCATATATGTCACATTAGAATTTATCTTCTATTGCCATTACCCTGATAGCATTCTATGCCTGACCAATAAAAATTAATCTAAAAAATAAACTGTGAACTTTCAGCCTCACTAAGTTTTTTTCTGGACTAATGAAGTCTAAAGTGATGTATGATGCCACAAGAGCATTTCAAAACCAGGAGTATCTCTCTATTGGCACTTCTGTCTGTAATCTAACTGCAGATAAATAAATACATTCCTAACTGGTGAAGGATGAGCAAAAGACCTAAGAACCTAACTGTTAATAATCTAGAGATCTCATCACGCCCCATTAAATCATCTCCCCTCATGCTACTGCGTACCATTTCCAGCTAACATCTTAAATTGTTAATTCTCTGACTTGCAGAAACCCAGTCATGACAGACAGCCACTGAAAGCAGTTCAGGCAACTATCCTATAAACAAGCAGTTAGATGTGTTATTCAAACAACTAGAAAAATCTAGGGAGAGAACTTTTCTAATGGAGTATTAGAAGAACAGTATATTATACACTCCTAGTGAGAACAGAAGATCAAGGTTAGGGCATAAACTACCAACACATCAAACTACTGAAAGTGGCTAAAACTTATGTGTGAGCACACAGAGCACAGGATACATGAAAAATACATGTCAGAATTTTCCAAAGTAGACAAACTCAAGACTTACAGTAAGGCCTCCCAACAAGACAACATAAAAAGAAGGGAAAAGGTTACTTTAAATAGCGGTGGTTGCTTGAAGGTTTACTTTCAAATATAACTATTTTTTCTTGTAATCCTAAATATTTCCTACTTGAGTAATATATGACACATATACAATTGCTACTCTCTGCCTTTTTGTCCTCAAAATACAGAACTGTTTCTTCTAAAGCAAGAAGTTCTCTTCTCTATGGCCCTCTTCTCAAGTCTGACTGCTCATGAAATCTCTCCAAGCCACTAACGCAACTGACTTGACAGCAGAAACATTAATGTAGGAAGACAGTGGAAAACATGACTGCAAGAAACTGGGACTGATGGATACGAAGCCAGAGGAGCCAGACCTTCTATTCCTTTCCATTCTTGGTTCAGTTATTTGTGAGACTGCAGGCTGAATTAACAGTGTCAACAACTCAGTTGATCCAAATTAAAAACTAGTACTTGGCAGCTGCCTTATTCCCAGATCTTCTTTTCCTGCTGTGCCTGCGAGTTGTGTAATCCTTACCTGAACCAGCAATAGTGCTACCTCACAGGAAGGGAAAACATTTTACATCACTATTATTGTAAAGCCAGGCTCAAATATCTTATATATCTTGAGAATCCAAGGAATATTACTTTAGCTTAAGTTAAGCAAACAGATGCTAGCTTTTCAAATATGAAGTGCATTTAAGTTCTAGTTTGTTAAGTCTGAACTTAAAATGACACAAAGAATTATGGAGCTAACTGGGTCTAGACTTTGGAAAGCACAGGTATGTATAAATAAAATTTTAACACAGCTTACAAAAAAAAAAATTGTCAAAAGCTGAAAAATCATACTATTTTTAAAAAAAATGGAATCCAACTGCTGAGGTCTAGAGTTTGTTTGCTTTTCAGTCACTACCATGAGAATAAGCTACAAGCAAATGCCCTGCCAAGGTTCTTTACATTCACCTCATCCACAGCAGTTTCCTACTCAATAGTATAGTCAGAGAAGATATGCCTCAAAGACCCTTTACCTGCAGTGAAAAGGCCTTATCAACCACCATAAAGGATCATGAGTGAACTATGAAGGTAGGCATGACTCTGAAATCATGCCTACTTTCAGAAAAAAACTTCAGCAAAAAACATATTCCAAGTAACTTTCAGAAATACTGAGAAACTGTTGTTTCCTTTGCCTTCAAAGTACAGTCTTCCATACCCAGCACTCCAGTAACAACACCTCTAAAAATAAGCTATTAGCATGATGGAAGGAAAAAGCAAAAACATTTTTAATGTTTGCGTTTGCTCAGCACAGCACTATTAAGAAAATCAGATTCCCTGAGTAAAGGCTGTTTTTTTTGCTCCATCTAGATATTGAGTACTACAAGACATTAATTGACCTTTCAAGTAAAAAAAGTTTGTCCACTTAGGGAGATAGGTTTCTGGGGAAAAAAAACAAAACAAACAAAAAAAAAACAAAAAACATATCCTCAAAACAGTCCTGTTACTGAAGGTCATATGTGAATTATGAAAGTCCACGCTTTCATAAATATTTAAAGCTACAGTGTGATTTCACAGTTAAGGGAACACTGAAGGAAAATCAGAATAGTTGATCAGTTTAGTCTCATTTTCAGAACATGGACAGTAGCACTGCCCTCTAAGAATATAACAAGTTGTAAACCTCAATAACTACCTGAGGTGTTTGAGAACCAGTAGCTGAAACAAAGGAGCGTAAGTCAACGGATATCCAATCCTCAAGCATCCCTTAAAGCATGTTTATCTCTAATATTAGTGCCTTTGTATTAAATACCACTTGAAATACTTGTGAAATTGCCAAAGGGAATGAACACTACACCTTGTGGACGTTAGATGAATCTGATAATATCGTATATTTTTTTTTACATTTCTGACCAATATCAGAATGTACAACTGGTTATTATAGGCTTGTTTTCTAACTGGGTCACTCTAATTTTTCATATCAACATAAAAACTAATAGCCAAAACAAAAATACTGTTCAGCACAAACAGAAACCTGTTTATGATTTGTGTTTGTTTATCTCCCGCTGGCCCAAGGAGAATATATTACAGTAAGAAGTAGAATGGTGAAAACACTGTAATTTTGTGGCCAAAGCTGTCATCCTGGAATTCCAATGTTAAGGAACTAGAACTACTTCATGCTTGGAGCACACATGATGTCCAGAAGAAGCAGGATTCCTACATATCACACTGATGTCTTTTTTTTTCCTCTGTAAGGGATCCAGCAATACCAGACTGTTCTGTTGGCTTTTTTTTTTTCAATTAAGCCAGGCAGTCTTCTGACCAACTTCTGTATACAAGCTGTTTAATACTAACAAAGTGGGATGTGCCAATTTAGATTATTAGTAAACGTACTAACATTTACTTACAGTGTAGCAAACCAAAATTATGGGCTCATTGTGTTAACCACTACACAAACACATAGCTTGTTACAGAAATAAGTATGTTATTATCATTCTGTTTTGTTAGAGCTTTTTTCCTTTGGAAACATACAAGACAAGAAAGAGAATTACGAAGCAATTTGCTACACAACATACAAACAAGAAACTAAGTTTGACAGATAGATACCACAGAATGTCTTGGGTTGGAAAGGACCTTAAAAATCATCTAGTTCCAACCCCTACACCATGGCAGGGCTGCCCATGGCCCCATCCAACCTGGCCTTGAGCACCTCCAGCAATGGGGCATCCACAGCTTCTCCAGGCAGCATGTGCCAGTGCATCACCACCCTCTTGAGGAAATTTTTTTCCTAACATCTAATCCAAATCTCCCCTCTCCTATGTTAAAACCATTCCTCCTTGTCCTATCACTATCCTATCATATAAAAAGTCAGTCTCCCTCTAAGAGGCTGCAAGGAGGTCTCCACAGAGCCTTCTGTTCTCCAGGCCAAACAAGCCCAGCTTTCTCAGCCTTTCTATACAAAGGTTCTCCAGCCCTTTTCTCATCTTCATAGCCCTCCTCTGGATCCACTCCAAGAGCTCCATATATTTCTCGTGCTGGGGGCCCTTGGCACAAAGGTAGTACTCCAGATGAGGCCTCATAAGGGCAGAATATATGGGGATAATCACCTCTCCTTTCCTGTTGGCCAGCCCTCCTTTGATGCAGCCCAAGATACAGGTGTCCTTCTGAGCTTGCTCATATCAAGCTTTTCATCCACCAGAACTCCCCCATGTCTTCTCTGCACGGCTATTTTCCATGTGTTTTAATCTGTACATATATCTGGGACTGCATCAACTGAGGTGCAGAACCTTGCATATGCTGAGCCTCATTAGGCTTGTGTGGGCTCTCTTCTCAAGCTTATTCAGGTCCACATATACGTGTACATATGGTACAAGAGAAGAAAGATTCTTATGTCTGAGGAATACAGAGACCATTCAGAGTGGGAAAGGAGGAGAAAGAAAAAGAAGTGCTTGTGGGGCACTGAGAAGAGTTCGTGGTTTGATAAGGGACAAAGAAATGGAGATTAAAAGTAGGAAGTTGCAGGAAACTGATCTAGATGAGAGACTGAAGAAATTTATGAACTGAATAAATTTTAAATACAATAAGAACACATTAAACAGTTCTTAATTTTAATAATAACTTTTAACTTAATCAGTGTTACATTTTGCCTTCAAATCACTCTATCACATTTGAGTTCTATACTACCACTTACCTCTTTTTTTGGAAAAACTCCAATCCTACCATGAGAAACATGGTTGTTTCCCTGAAATTTCTATAGTCTTGATGCCATCTCTGCATATAAGAAAGGGTATATAGAATTTCATCCACAAACATGAAATACAAATATTTTACACACTTAGTGCTGAATACCCACAGTAAGTGATAAGGACTCCTATTAAGTTTGTATATTGGAAAAGTCAGTCTGAATCCCCCCTCTCTCAATGAAAATAAGATTCTTAAATTCCTACAATATTTCTAGATGAGTTTCAGATGGGATTTTTATTAAAAACATAAACAAAACACAGGAATACATTATCACTTGAACTGAAAGGAACACAAAGGGTTTTTTGGAGAACCACAGTCAGAATTACGAGAATCACTACTTTCCCAACCCCCTCAAAAACAGAGAGGCTAACAGTGTGTTTTTCTTCTTTTCATTACACACAGTTCTTTACTCAGAAAGTGAAAGAAAGCTTTTATATAGACTCAATATTAAATTTCATTTAAGAAAGACAGAAAATGCCTGAACACGCTGAATGCCCTAAATGGCTTGTATAGCTTGTTGAGTACTTGAGACTGTGGCAATTTATTTATATTGGTGCAAAACATTTATCTCGCTGCATCACCACTTTTACAAAGTGACTACTAATACGCTTTACAGGTGACTGCCCTATGAGAAAAGATTGTCTTTTTTGCAGTTGGTTAACTAGCTTTTAATCGTTCATTAATAGTTAGGTAAGGGACAACATACCATAATACATAGCCACCTACAGATTCAACACAAAACGCATGAGAAAGGTTCTATGAAATGTCAATCCTATACTGGATAATCAGTGATACAGTCTTCAGAGTAATCACCAACTATCTGCCTCAGGAAGGTGGCATGTACCTGTCAGGGAAGAAGATTCCTCCCACTCCCTCATTTAAAGCTAAGCCAGGATTGTTAATTCTACTTGTGCTATGCCTTTCAGAAAACTTAAGAAATCGAGCCTTGCACAGCCTAAAAACACAATGCTATGAGAGTTCATTCACCCTAGCCTTTGAGGGCACATTTTAATGTAGTAACATCTACTGTAGGTTCTAAACCTGGTAAACAGAAATGACAAGTAGACATTTTTTGCTCTTGTTTTTGAGGGCAAGATTACTCCCATAGTCCTCCTGTACAAGCTGTTTTGGACCTACAAACGTTACAGTGAGGTTTAAGTGGTGCACTGGAATCTGCCCAGGATATAAATAAGGCCTTTTCAGAGGCCTTAATGAACAGTATCACACAGAATTGGAACTGATGTTGTAACGACACCTACAGACTTAGCTTTAAATATGAGATGAAGTGTTTTGCTAAATATAAGTCAAACTTGTATAATGTCTGCAATTTACTCCATTCTTTTTTCAAAGTTTTTTTTTAAGTATCAAATTGAAAATGTATGGTCTTAGCAAATGAAAGAACCTAGAGAAAGATGCTAGTAAGAGAATGGGAGTGGCTACAAAAAAAGCTGGACAAAAAACACAAATGCGACCCTGAACCCTGTGACCCATTTCTCTAAACGTTTAAGGCTGGCCTTATATCCTTTTCATTCCTTCAACTCGCAGAAGTTTCCGACTAGAGAAAGCCAATTGTCTCACATGGTGTTAAATTATGAAATACTGTTAGTGATGTCAAAGCATGTTAAGGAGTATGGACAGAATCAACCTTGGCATTTATTTGTGGCTCAAGTCAAATTTGAATTTGAAACTACAGATGTGGAAAAAATGGCTTTAGATCAACTGGTCAGAGCAGCTTTCCTAGAAATAAATAATGTTTCAGGAACTAGTTTCATCTTCTCAGTGTAGGATGAACAGAAATTTGCTAAGATAAACTCAGCTTATAGATAATTATTTGAAGTTACAATTTAATTTACAGCATAAGAAATACTGACCTCATATTCCTCCATGTTTACTTCATCTGGCTTTATCATTTCAAGCTTAGCTTGAGCAACCTTCATTATGTTACGGCACCTTATAAAAAGCCACAAGAAATGATGAAAGAGAAATTTTCAAAAAATATAATCTATACAAAAACAGCAAAATCAAACATTTTAGAGTACAGCCTTATACAAAACAGCATGGAAACACTGTGAAAAATCTGCTCTCTACTAAATACTGCATAATCAGCAGAAGGCATACTTTTCTAGTACATGTGATGTACACCCATGCCATTTAAGAATTACTTCCTGTTTTATTAAGTAAACTGTTGCATTACTCTTTTTTTTTTTTTTCCCCAAATTTTAAGTTCAGATGGCTTGAAGCTCCCCAACTCTCACTTTGTGAAAGTAATATTAGAGGATTAGAACCAAAGATTTAACAGCTGTCAATAAGCAGGTGTCAGACTAACACTCTCTACCTTTCATTTTTTAATTTTGTTTTATAAGTACATGAAATTTCAAGTATAGAAGACACTGTCTTGCATTCAAATAAGTTATTCTTCTAGCCTGATGTCCCATTTTAAGAGATGTCAGGTTTTATTTTCTAGTGCTGAGCTTTAGGCCACTGAAGAAACAGAGACTTCACAGCCTTAAGTGCTCCAAAACATAGGCACAGAGAACTGTATACAATTAGGAGCAACACTAAGGGTTTTTCCTTACTTCCTAAATTAAAACCCAACTTCTTGTTTACCCTTTTTATAGAGATTTTTATAGAGATTAAAACTTTTATAAAATTATTCTTCTATGCATTTTATACTTTCAAACTATTAACAAGAAGATAAAGCCAAACGTACAAGCTGTTCTTGTTTTCTCTACATGCATATCTGAATATAAAAGCGTGTCTTTACACATTACAGAACTCACATAAGCTCAGGAAGAGAGACATGCGGATCTTATTACCTTTCATCAAAGCTAAGATTGTGATCTCCAAACTGTTCCAGTAATGTTCTCTCAATTATCTTCTTTGGTGCCTGGTTTTGGATGAAGTAAACTATTGCATGACGCAAACGGTAATCACATTCAGGTGGTGGATCTTCCTGGGCTAATTTTAGCAGTCGCGTATATTCCAACTTAATTGCCTAAATAATTTTAAAAACATACATTATTCTTCCTGGCTTTTAACTCAGACTTTTCAGACACTAGGAATAATTCATGTCCACGGCCCACTGACTACAAAAGAATTTTAACAATTCCTTACCCAACCCTTCTAACGAGTCTGAACTACAGTAAAAAAACCAGACAAATGGCAAAGCTGCTCCTGTCTCTCCCCAACTAGGGCTGCCAAAACCCCAAGTGGACCTGTACTTCAAAAGCAATCCCAGTCCTGCACTATATCACCCTGAGAGAAGGTTTATCTGGTCCCTAAAGAGGGACTTTAAGCATGTACTGTCCTAAAGCAGTGTAACAGACATTTCATTTTAAAGATTTTTCTAAAATCTCTTAAGATCAAAAAGTACCCCTAAGACATAGTTGAAATGCAAATACACAAATAAATTATAGGTAAAGTTTAATGAACACGTGAGATATTGAAAGAATAAGTCAGAATGGAAATCATTGTACAACAAAAATCAAGTTGCATAACCTCTACAGAAAATACTTCAATATGGTTAGTGTTAGCCTCCCATAAGTCAAGGACAGACTCCTCACTGAGTATTCTAGGCCAACTTTAGAACTTATAGGAAGAGCTTCCTTTGTCAGCACATTAGATTTTAAGAAATCTCATCTGTTATGTTCATTAGAAATTATCCATTGAAACTATATAGCACAAACAAGAGCAACAAGAAAAATAATTAGAAAAATGGTGACAAATCTTAATATACTCCGTAATTTCTCTCTCAAAATATGGAGGTGATCAAACCGCTGGCTAATGTTACTATCAATTTGAAACAAATAACCTAACACAGTGGCTTCACACATTAGTAGTTTCAATACCATATACAGACAAAATAAAGCTACAAACCAGGCAGAAAATGCCCTATTCAATATTATAAATCTCTTTATGCCTCTACCTGGCAATAAAATATTTCTTTACATTTAAATATTGGAAATTTGGGCTACTAAACTTCACCAAGAAACACTGTGTTTTGAGACTGAACACATGAATAGGATACTATTCATATGGACTTAAACAGAGAGTGTGTGGAGAACTTCAAAACTTAAAAGAACGTTCTGCATTCATATTCATATTTTAAAATCCTAGTGATATATATTATTATTAAAAAAGAGTTTTGGAGAACCAATGGTAATTATCAAAAGTCACACATAAGTGTTTCTATTATCTTGCATCATAAGACATTCTACCATTAGAAAACAGACACAGATAACAAAGTTATTAAAGCCTCTTTTATGAGGTTGGCACAAAATAAAAAGCTATTGCTATTTTGCATTTAATTCTTCAGAGAATTACTCAAACAGGAAAAATGCAAGAAAATCTAGATTTTCAAATACATATTCAGAAAAAAGTCAAATGTTATGCTACAGATTCATGAATTCTATATACTGAAAAGAAGAAAACTAAGCCAGTATTATTCCTTTAAACAAAATACAGGAAAAAGTATTATAAGCTTTAGGATTCTCACTAAGAACGTTATATAAAAATCTTAAGGCAAACATACTGCAAGGAACTGTGTATAAAGTTTAGAGAAGTTTGACTCATCAATAAACATCTTAGTTGCTTTGCAATATGTTAAGTCTAAACTCTGAGAGGTAAAGTAGGAATCAAACTTTGGCAGTAACAATGACTCCCATTAAATGGGCTTTACCTGCATTACACTTCAATAAGGACATCATAGAAATAAACCTCAGTCTTTTGTAAACACTTGTTATAAAAAGCAAACACAAGAACAAAACCAGAGCATAGCAGTACAGAAATATCACAAAATCTTTCTGATAGTAATTGTAAGGAATAGGTTTTCACCTACAACATTTCAAAATATTAAACCTGGTACTAAGTAGAATCACTTCATCTGCAAACATCCAGACTAATGTATTACTAAAAATGCAGCATGTTTCAGCAGTGCTAAGTTGCTTTGAACAGGATTCAGCAGAAAATGAGTAAGCAGACTTCTACTCTCCAACAACTTAGTTTAGTTTTAAAAACACTTTCTCAAAGACAAATTTTGCCCCCAGCCTCCACACTTCCACTGAGGTTTTCATCAGGAAGCTTTCATCATCAAAACACACCTCACATTAAAATAAGTAAATAAATCAGTGTAATTAACCTTTCCAAAAAATGTCTGGTTTGATAAGATGAGCATGGGTTTTTTGTTTTGTTTTTCAATTAAAACAGCTTGTCATTAAGTGAGAAATTTAAAAACACAGCACTGAATCCCAAACAAAACCCATTTCTTTAAATAAAAGCTATGGCAGTTGTCTCTTTGATGCCTGATGGTGGGCATGTTTAACAGAGACAAATGCAACATGGTCATAACACTTCACAAAATATCCATTTAAAAAAAAAAAAAAAAAAACAACACAAAAAAAATTAAAAACAAACAAACAAACATGAGATATAAATTCTTCCATAGCAAAGGATTATAGAGGTGGTTTGAGTTTTTTTTTTTTTAATTTGTTTTGGCCTTTTTTAGGAGGGAGTTTCAGTATAACTGTACTGTAAAAATTCAATAGGAAAAAGAATGTTACTCAAGGACAGGCAAGAAACTTTTTCCTCTCCTCCAGCAGATAAAAATAAACATCATATTTGAGAGGATTCTACAACATGTCAAAGTAATTCCCTTTTTATATTCTTAAAACTCAAAAAATTACAAGCTAAAATGTTCAGAAGTTTGTGTATTTAATAAAACTAATGCATCTTCTAATCTATTTAGTGTGTAGACTAACAAACACAATGAGCGTAACATCCAATTCCCAGTAATAAAACTCTGCATAAATAAACCGTCTTGACATCAACGCCGTTAAACAAAAGAAAATGATTTTGATCTACTAAAAAATCTTTTAAGGACAAAACAAGAACATTTCTCTGAAATAAACAAGTGACTAAACACTGGTATGCCTCGGTGAAAACACTGAAGTCCCAAACAGTCTAGTGAAGACACACTTTTTGTTATGAACAGGGGAAAAAAATAAATATTCTTATTGATTACCCACATGGGTTTCTTGCTACTTGTGGCTATTATTAAGAAGTAAAATAGAAAAAGATATTTAAGTTATTGAATTCAAGGCAGCACATTGCTAAATCAAGATGGAAATAGCTACAGATATTTCTCCCTAGCAGAGATTATAATTTAGTAATATTTAAATGGAAGACTGATGCCATAGAAGAATACTTATATATGCTGGAACAGTCTTAATATGCATCAAAGGGTGAAGGAAAAAGGTATATCTAACAAAAAAAAGTCAGAGAAAAAATTGAAAATGTTAGTTGTACCTTAAAGAACCCTGCTTCTGGCCCACACCTGTCATAAACATTCCTGGCTTTACCTATAGCCATGATAATACCTTGCATGTTCGGGGTCAGCATGACCTGCCATAAGGGATTTAAGGTAGAAGTTTGGAATGATTAATATTTTAAGTTTTAAATTCAATATGCTTTTAGTCTCATGCAAGATAAAAAAGCAACTTAATGCATGCATACACTGAAATGGCACGTTTCAATACAAAAACCGTTGTGCGTGTTTTGCAAATCAATCACGGCATGTGTATATATTTTTACTGCAAAACATATGACTTAAAGGAAGCTTAGCAAAAACTGAACAAGTGTGTCAAATACAATTTGAAAAGTACACGGTTAAAACTTCCAAGGAAAAGAGCATGCACTGGTTCAGCATTAGTATCCATCAGGAATTTTGTACTGAATGAGTGCTATCACATGGCCACCAAAGGATAAAATAAACTGTTTCAGATAATCATCCAATCACACTTCATATATACTAGACACAAACCGAATGAACTACACTTTATGTATTGCATACGTATTTCAACATCAAAGTAAACAGACTCACTGCTACAATCACTATTGGTTCCAGAAGCATTTCCAGACAAATTTTTAAAATAAAAACCAAAACATTTAACAAACACAAAACCAAACATAACACACTCATCTTACAGCTACTCACATCAGATAAGCACAAACAATATGATACCTGCAGGATACTCAGACAGGCCTTTACTCTTTGATATCTGTGAGCAAGGAAAAACTCTCCCTCCTTCCCTGCCCACAGTCTAGCTAACACAACTGGCACAGCAACAAAAGCTGGCCTTCAAGATGAGAAGATGAAGAGCCCTAAACCCCCCAGAAGAGTTTCCCCACACATAAGAACAGCATTAAAAAAGCAAATATGCTTACAAAAGAAACAGTAACATTATGCAGAAAGTTAGCATCTCTGGAAAAAGAATGGCATGTGGACAAGAGTGCCTCAAAAATGAAAAAAGGCACGTCTTTAAAGGTGGAGACTGCACATTTGTGAGAAGAGTAACTCAGTGCGAGGATGGCATTCAAATCATTTTATCCCCCATCCCCCACTCTTAGTTGCAATTGCTGATAATTATGGGACAGAACTTCCCGAAATATCCTTTTATGCAGCAAAGCAAAAGCTTCTCACAGCCCACCAATAACACATGCCCAGATAGCTAAGAATATGGGCCGCATCAACTCTAACCACAAACCAAAACAAACACGGAATACGCAGTGTTAAGGCAGAACTGACCCTGGCAGTGCTGCTTTCTGTTGTTAAAGTAGGCCAGAAGAAAGTACTGTCTCCTGCAATAATGCGACTCTATCATCTGTTCCTCAAATAGTATCAGAGACACTTACCCCTCTGGGTCTGATTTGCAAAATTCCAACAACAATTTACTTTTTTAAGCTTGGGAAAAAAGTCACTTCCAGCAGTCATATCAATTTCAGGTTATTTACCTGATAATTAAATCCTGAAAGTCTAAGAAGCTTAACACTGGCAAATAAAAGATTGGACTTGAACATTACCTTTATTAGACTGACAAGAAAGCACAAACATTAAAAACACCACTCTCTACCCTTATATTTTTAAAATAATGCAGTGGTCCACAGGCTACCACTAGCATTTCAAGGACTATCTGGCCTAGCACAAACATTCAACTTCCACAGCTAAAAAGACAAATATACCTCCAGTGTACACAGCACCATGCAAAGCGTGCCCAATTAGAGTAGCTAGTGCTTTCCTTTCATACTTCATTACAAATTAAGACATCGCTACAGTTACAAATCGTTAAGCATATAGTTATGCACAAATTTGTTAGGTGTCATGATGTGCAAACATGCCAAAAATTCTCATCAGGCAGCACAAGAAAGCACCAAGTAGGAGCGGTGCACACAATTGCAATCAAATGTACCTCATCATCATAACCCCCCTCCTCTGACTCAATCACAAAAGTCCCTACATCAGGAATCGCCACCTCTACAACTCGCTGGTTAGGAGCTGGTTGAGCTGAGGCATTATGAGAGCTCTGCAGAAGAAAATCATGATCAGTATGTGTGTTGGGAGGGGGAATCACACAGCAGAGAAAATCACAGAGACACAAACTAACAGGCTGATCAAATAAAATGAAATGCACTTTTGAAGTGCATTTCTGACAAAATGATAAATGTATATTCTCTAGTTACTTACAGTTTACTTTATGTAGCACATTTTACAATTAAAATAGAATTATTTAAAAAAATATTTTTTTCCTTTATTCACTAATTACATCTTCATAGGCTAGATGCCACTATTGCAGCTCTGCAGCAACAGATTCAAAGCATTATTTTAGAAGGATACCACCATTTCTTTTCATATTGTCATATCCTCTACCAAAAATTACTAAATATAACCGAGGTATCTGAAGAATTCATGTTAAGAAATGGCAAAAAGTCAAAGGCTAACATTTTCTGATGCACTGGAAAAAAACACAAAAAGCCTCTAGCAATTAAGGTATTAGAAAGAATATATAAAGGTGTGTTACACTCAACAGGCCTGTTTTTTAGAGAAATAACTGCACAGAGATCCAAAGGAAGATCATGTTAGTCACTGAAATTCTTCTGTTAACATAAGCTTGTAAACAACGGAGATGATTTCAGCTACTGCATTCTATCATTTTATGATCGCCAGTTTACAGCACTTGCAGCACTTCGACTCTAATCTAAGCAATCACAGAGTGCAGAAAGAATTCTGTGCTGCTGTTCTACAGCAATCACAATAGCTTTATTTTCTAAGAAAAATTCCAGAAACACAACAGTATCCATTTACACCCAGCACTGTAGAAATATAAAGGAAGACTGCAGAGAAACAAATAAATAGAAAGAACAAAGGGCAGAAAATGGACACAAATGATAATGTGACAAGTAACCAATAATTTTGTTTGTTGTATGTTCTGATGTTGTTTTTCCTTTTTCTAAAATGGACAAACAAAAAGTGGAGGAAAGGGATATGTGACTGCACACCAGAATGAAGATGAAAGCAGAACAACTAAAGAATATGATGATACACTCCAAAGGAAGCATAGTTCTATCTAATCTAAATTCAGATTACAGAGGGTAGATCTCATCAAATAATAGAGGTGCCTCAGATTACCTAGGAAGCAGCTTTATATTTTAACAGCATAAAGACTCTATAAATAAGAGAGTTTGTGGGATTTTGGTTTGGTTTTGGTTCGTTGGGTTTGTTTTGTTGGTTGTTTTATTGTAGGTGTTTTTTCTTTTTTTTTTTTTTTTTCTTTTTGCCTTTAAAGAACCATTCCCTTTGTTGCAGAACAAGGCAGTAGAAATCAGAATAACCGGGATAAGTAGGCCTATATCTGCCTCACTTAGCGGTTTCCCAGCCACTATCTTGCAAAGATCTAAGGCAATGATTGTATACAACATTTAGCCTGAACAGAAAAAGTTGATACATGGAATCAGGTTTCTAAGATTCCTCCAAATCCCACCAGAAGGATACCCAGAGACCCTAGAAAGAGGATAGCATCAGGCAAGATGTTTTATCCCAACCTGGATATCTGCATGGCTACCCCCTCAGAGGTCATTCATACTACCACAGGGGGGTAAGTATGAGAGGTATTAACATAAGAGGTAACTCATATTAAGCAGGCTCCCACTTAGCTGGTCTCTGCTCTGAGAACTCAACAAAGCCAAGTATGCAGTAGCTTAAATTATTAGTGGTAGAGTACATCTTAATATATGATTAATTTCCCTGCTGGTTTTGATTTTGATTTAGCAGAGAAAGCATGCTCCTTTGCTCTCCTCACACCACAGGAAAAAGGGATAAAATACATTTCAAGTAGAAAAGTTAACAAGTTGTCACATAATTTTCAACAGCTTTAAAAAGATTTTCCTGCTGGCCCCAAAGCTATCTGGGCCCAGACTGCTTTTGTTTAAAGAGAATTTGTACCAGAATTTAGGAAATATATTTGAAATTTTGAGCATATCTAAATTGTTTGTATTGCTCCATATCACTATTTGTTACTAGCTGTGTCCAAAGAAGCCATACTGTACATTTTGCATGTCTCATTCAGTGGCATATGGTTCCAAGTCAGACAAATATATTACTTTAAAAGATGTATTTTTTTTTGCAAATATATTGGCTATTCATATAGAGAAGCAAGACACACTTGCTGAAAGAAAGAACTTAAATGTTAGTTTCTCTAGCAGTTCACGAAGCCATTAATTTCCAATTTTCAATCAGTATTTATTCAGATATGAAAACAGTATCACCCAACAGTAATTCTTATTAGTATTATAATATATGCATCTGTTTAATCACAAAGCAAATCAGAAAGTTAATTTTCATAAACTTGTGAATTTGCACTAAAACTACAGAATACTGCTGAACTGACAGTTTTATCATATTACAAATTTTTCTGACCATTTTTGAGCTTTCTTCCATAAATATAATATTCAGAAAAAAACTCTATTTGAGAGCTATTTTAAATTCCATAGCTCTTTTAAGATAACTCACATTCTCAAATTACTCTGGTAAAAATCAATGTTTAAAACAGCATTTCTCAAGTCGTTTATATGGAACATCAATGTTAACTTCTCAAAATAAATTGAACCACCTAACATTTTGAAAAGAGTTTGATGGTGGGGCACAAATATGATTGTCATCTGAGCAATATAGAGCACTCTCAGCAAGTACTTCAATCACAGAGAGTACATCTACTTACAGTATTTTACTTCTATGTTCATTGACATAGTATACACTTTCTGGATGGACTTGTAGTGTTCAAGAGGCCCTGAAGAACAAATACGTTTTTGCTCATTTTTGTTTTTCCTCCCTTTCCCCTCACCTTTGAGCAGCTATTATCCTTTGCACTTGCAAAATAAAAGGAAGAGTTACTTCAAGCTTAAAAGTATCCTCACCGTATCCATTATAGCTTCTGGACTTCTATCTTCTTGTTCAGCTAAAGCTTTATTGATCGCTTGTACAGAATCTTCTTTTAAGTGCTTTGAAAGATCAGTTCTTGATGGCTGTTCTAAATATTCTGGTTCTCCTGCTTGAACTTAGTGACAGAAACAAGATAATTCCATATGTTAACAGAAGCATGAACTCTAAATTCAGCAGTTTTATTTGGATCATCATAGATAAGGTAACCCACACAGAAGATGCAGGGTAGGTCACATCATTCACAAATCCAACATTTCGTCAGTCTGTGTCATGACATTTTGAACATTTTCATATAAATTGCCTCACAATTTTACATTAGGAACAAATACACCTGTACTGACTAGAAATCCATTAAGGCTTGATTAAGGGGTGTTCAATCATGTTAGGACAACTGAGAAAATAAATGAGGATCTATACAGATTTTAGTAGTACACTAAATGATCTGCAGACAACTGACTTCCAGATATATTTTCACTTTGCAAAATAATCACGAAATAAAAAATAAGCACAAAACCGGGAGAGAAAAGGTGAAATAAGATAAAGAAATAGAAGACAAAAAAAAAAAAAAGAAAAAAAAAACAGATTAAAATTCAGTTACCTTGGTCAAGTAAATAATTAAAATTCAGGATTACACAAATTAGTACTTCTTCCCTTTTTAAGCAGCTAAACCATTTATATGCAAACCAATGATTTTTCATTCACCTGGAGCAGGTGAGGGTGCTGGAGCTCTGGGAATCTGAGATAGCAATTTTTCCTGCTGTGCTTTCTGAGCAAGTTCTGCATCCCATTCTTCAAGTTCTTTTTCAAAACGTTTATTGTCTTCCTTAACATAATCCCTTAGATCAGAAGGCAGTGTGTCCATTCCTACAAGTACCTGCCCCGTTTCTTTGTTGAACTCCTCTGTAGTAAAATACAAATTATATTTCAGACAAAAAATCAGGAGAAGAAAATATATGTTAAATTTTCTCATGTGAATTACTTAAAGCATGTAATACTACATCAAATCTCCCAAACTGTCTTAATTTTTCTTAATATCTATTGGGCACTCTTCTGCTAATAGAGCATATTGTTATTGCTCTTTCAATCTTTGGACAAATTCTTAGGCATCATCAGATCATTACTACTTTGAACAATAAGCCTTCTGGACCTCCAGAGGTCCTTTTTCAATCCCTATGATTCTGTGACTTATATCAGGTACTGGAGGATTAATCAGCTTTAACTGTTCCCCCAGCAAACCCGCCTCCAAATTACTACAGAGGTCATAAACCTGATAGCTGCAAGTCTACTATTAACCTGGCGGCATAGAAACATCAAGGTTATTATCAGTTTTCATTTAAAAATTGAACAAATGCACATTCTAGCTTTTAACTCCATGAATGATCTCGAACATGAGGTTTTCAGTCATCTGTTATTGAGAGTGAGAAAGCACTGTAACAGGCTGCCCAGAGAAATTTTGAATGCCCCATCCCTGGAGGCGCTTAAGACCAGGTTGGATGGGTCCCTGGGCAATCTGATCTAGTACTTGATTTAGCGGCTGGCAACTCTGCCTGTGTTAGGGAGGCTGGAACTTGATGATCCTTGAGGTCCCTTCCAACCCAAGCAACTCTATGATTCATTCTACAGTTCTATGAATCTGTCCATTTTCAGTCAGATCCCTAACAAATGTTAACAGGGCCTATAAACGTCATACTAAGGGCCTTTCCACTCCCTCCCAGTATTTTCACAAGAGCCTTATAATCACGTATAATTATATATTATAACCTGAAAAGAGAAAAATCAAAATCCATACATTTCTTTAGTTTAACATATGGTTGGTAGGTCTATAGAGGGATATATTTCAATACTCTGCAAAAAGTGTCATGTTTCCACTCTCCCATAAAGTTCATGCGAGTCCCAAAGCTTACAAAGAAAAGATGATTTTAATGTCAAGGTCACTTTGCATTTCCTTATTACTGTTCTACACTTCAGGAGATAACACCTCCAAAACACTGAGCATATGATGATCCAAAATCTTCAGAAGTTAGCAAACTTAGTTAATTTTGCTCTTTTCATAATACAGAAACATTGCAATTATCTCTATTAATTTGAAAGTTGAAAATAAATTATTTAATCTATAGAAGCAATTTCACTGACAACTGTGACTATAAATTGAATTTTCAATAATTTTTAAAGCCATTTCAAAGATCTGGAAATCCACCAGAAAAACACTCTTCTTATAAATGCATTCAGTAACTCTATATCATGCTGAAAACATAAACATATGTTACCTTCTATCAAGTACTGTTCCTTATCATTGATATACATCAAACAGTATGCACTGGCATTCCTGTAACCACCAAAAGAGTCCCGTTCCAACTCTTCCCAAGTTGACTTTGTCACAGAAATGTCATTGTACTTCATCCATCTGTTCTGATGGTGGTCATAAATATATGCCCAGTAATGTCCTGCATTGGCTTGACCTTCATGAACCAACACAGCATGCAATCTATAAGGAACCTAAGAAACAAACAAAATATCATTAAACTCTCCTTGTCAGCATTTTGTTCTGACTATCCACCAATAATAATTGCTACATTAAAAGTAACAAAAATAAAGAGGATCAAAATATGACAGAGAAAAACCAAAAAGCTAAAATCAGCAAACCATTATGCAAAATAACTTTGAATTATTTAAGTTACCATTATGAGCTAAAAGAGATCTTAAGTACACAAATAAGCCTGCAGAAGAAATGTCTGCTCTGCTATCTTTACTGCAAGATAACCTCTTCTGTTAATTTCTTAAATATTTGTACTGTTTTTGTATCTCCAGAAAAAGACTAAATATGTCAGTCTTGGGCATATACACTTTGTTCCAGTTCTGACCCAATAACTTTATACTAAATTTTGTAAGATATATGTAAACTCAGGTAATAAACTTCATGCTTTCTATGTGCTATAAAGTGATTTTATTTAAAGGATTAACTGGGACTTTCAGTAATTTCATTTCCAAAGAGTAAAATTCTTCCAGTGAAAATTACAACTGTTCTTCTAGTATGTCAAATGTATCATTACAGCATTGCAAAGAGAAGGCTGGAACACATAAAGAGGTCCTCCCTTTATCCTCCTGGAAGGAAGATAATTTTTTGAACCAGTGTAAAAAGTATCACATGTTACACGTGCTCATTGACAAGCAAGAGAAATGAAATACTCAGCTCCTACTTAAGTCATTGGAAATTGGAAGAACAGAATGCTTCTTTACTTAGAAACATTTTAAAAGTATCTTAGTGATTGGCCTGTTTTAACCTCCTGAAACAGTACATGCAACATAATAGAAAAAACTAATCTTCCCTGCTATGCTCAGCGTGCCTGAATGATAGCAGCTTATCTAGGATGAAAAACCTGACAACTTTTACTGCAGTAAAAGTCTGTACTTTGGATAAACCAGCTACTTAAAAAGCTGTAGTAATTTATTTTTTTTAATTTCATTTAAGCACCAAAGTAATCAGTAAAGCATAAATACACATCCAACTATGACTTAAACTCCCTGAAGTTATTTTTAACCTCATTATTCTCTTTCAGACTATATGGAAATGCTGAAGATTTTGCAACCGCCTTTGAACTGTAAAGCTGGCTGACTGCACTGCAGCTGAAGTCAAACAGACTGTCATCCCAGAGACCAAACCGCACTGTAAATCTCTCAAACCCAAGAAGAAATTCAAACAAGTCCTTAAATCTGAATGGGGTGGGGGAGGGGTTTAACATCTAATCAAAACCACATGAAAGTTTTCTTAAAGAGATTGCAAGTCCGTGCACATGCATATAAATATACGCAGATCTTGATTAAAAATGGTAAACCAAGTCTCTTGAGACTTCAATGATAAAATTTCCTCATTATAAAACAGAGCAGTACAATCCTGGGTGAATTTAAATCCTTTTACTTTCCTCCAGCTCTGGAGGGCTGCCTGGCAGTCATCCACGCTCAGTTTCCAGGTGTATGCCCCCCAAAAGTCAATGACTGAGGGACAAGCGAGTTTGATACACACAGGCATCTCTTACAATATGCCATATACCAATGACAATTAAAGGCCGAGGGCAACAGACCAAATAAACAGTCTGCATTAAGCTTCATAGCTTACACTTACTACTTACGAAACAGAAATGGAAACTTCAATACCCTCTTCATATGCAGTTACAGAACAGATACATCAGGGCAACAAAACAAAACAAAAAGAACATACCGCAAACCAAAATAGCAGCCTGATGGAAAAAATTATGAAAATCAGGATGGCATCCTTGCAATGCTAACAATACGACTGACATGAAGAACACTTCACAGTGTGCATCACTGGCCAGCTTATTATTTTAAGAAGAGTAGGAGGATTAGAAACAATACATTCTTAGACGAACAACATTTTCAAATGGTACTTGTGACATCTTTGACTGTATGACTTTATGTGATCCAGTTGACAGTGAACTTGTATGTTACATGTCTGAATGGCAAAACCAGCGTAAGGGGATAAAGCTACCAGTCTCAGCATCTTCAATCAATAGTCACTATAGCAAACCTCTTCACCATCACAAGCCAACTTGGGTGTATTTTTCCCTTTTTGGTTTCTACGTTATCAACTTAGAAAACAGAGGGGAACATTCCTTCTTTAAGACATGCACAGTAACCTATCATACAGGTTATTGCTAAAGTCATTTGTGGTATCAGGGTAACAACCACTGATGTCAACTCTGCTCTTTAAATACAACAGAGTTCTTTGAACCGTAAGAGGGAAAAGAAGCTATGAAGCTTTCTTAGTACAAATTGAGACTAGATGTTGCTTCTCCAGCACCAGCTGGCACCTTATTTTCTCTCACAGCACATTCATGGAAGGAAGAAAACAAAAGGGGAATGAAATAAGCAGTTGATAGAGTCTATCCATTCAGGAGGATGAAGCAAAGTATGGAATTTATGTCACAAAGGGAATATTTAGCTACTGAACCTGTCTGAAATCACAAACTGGAAGTGAAGGTTACTCTTCTGTAGCTCAACTTTTTCATTTGTATGGGTACTTTGGCACAACAGCAAAGAATTGAGTGCATATAGTAGTCTCCTTTCCTTTGACTCACTGTATATCTGACCAACAGGACAGCTTAATATTCTTCCATTCCCTTGGAGAATATTTGCAGTATTGATCTTTTCCTCTAAATAACACAATTACAGGAAGTAAGAGCTTTTATTTTTGAGTCAATAAGGTCTGGAAACACAAAACTAGACTTTTTAAGGAACGTATTTCTATTTGCAGAATAAATAATAGAGCATACATGAACTTTTTAAGAAGCTCCTTATTTTCTCCTCATGTTTTCCTTCTATTCTAAAGAAACTACAGATGTCCAGAGTCTCTTTTAAAAAAATGTCCCCTAACAATCACTTAGCAACATACATTGTTGCTTTCAGGTGCGGCACAGAAACATTCTCTGCAGAACTACATCTTCCTCTATTTCTGGAATTTTCTTTCAAAATAAAATAAAATAAAATAAAATCTACAATTATGTACTAGGAAAAAGTGTTTTACTAAACAATCTAATTTTTCCAGTGTAATGACTGCTGATGTATCCTTGTTATAGGATGAAATGTGTTTCCTCTTATGAAAACATGAGCCAACAAAGGCTATCTATTTGGGCATGAAAACAACAAATTTCTTCATTTTAGTGTTAGATTACATAGACTGTAGCCTTCCTGTCACAAGTATTACTAAAAAATAAAAAGCCTGCCAGTAATAAGATTAAAGAAAGCCAGAAAAGAGTCTGCCTGAAAATCTTAGCAGCAGAGTTCAGCTGCCACATACAAGCTGTGTACAAAATGAAAACGTAGCTCAGGAAAAATAAGATGAACAGATCTAACTTGGAAGGACAACAGTTCTTGCTACTAACAGAAAGTAGCACAGGAAGTAAGCTTTACCCTTAAACATGTTTAAGAGAGTGAACATGAACATGTGAATATGAGAAATACTACAGGAGCCACAATTCCAGAGTAAAGCATTCTAAAATTGCTATTTTGGTTACAGAGCAGAAGAATTGCCCTAAAATTCTCCTTAGATTAACAAAACGGACAAAGGAAAACCAAAACACTAAAAAACAAAAAGAGTCACGTTGGCATTAACTTAATTATTATTGTAACTACTTTATTAACTAAAAGCAGAAGCTGTAAGTTCCCAGATCTCAGTATAGAAGTTGCAATTTGCAATGGCAGTAAACATTGAGTATAAAGCATAAGAAAATAATAGTTTTGTCACCATAAAGAAATTACTCTACCTAGCAATCAGGTTGAATTAGGGTGAGAAAATTCTACTGTTGTATGAAAACTAAAGTCAGTCAAAAGACCTGATGGAACCTATTTTGGTTTTTCGTCACAAAGTTGCTAAAACTTACATACATCATGTTATATGCACCTCATGTCACGTGTAAAATTCCGTAATGGTCTCTTTCATCTGGCTGTGCATAATTAGGAAGCTTGCAAAACCCATTTTGATTTTCCATGAAATTTCTCAAGCCACTGTATGTAATAGTTGTATGACAGTGACAAAAACATCTGCTTATCCGATACAGAAAATATACTTACTTGGATCATTGTTTTGTCAAAGTACATCAATTCAATTGTTCGATGTATTCTAGATATACTTTCTTGTAAATCTAAAAGAGAAGTAAGAATAAAAATTCTATTCTATTAGGCTGCATTACTGTATCAGGCTAAATCTTTATTTTTTCTCATTAAAGGCTCAAACAAAGCTACATCTCACATTTTCTGCATCTGCTTAACTACCTGTAGGTCAAACACCAAATCTCAAATGAGAAAGTAGACAGAATGACTTCTGATCCACTGCTGCTCATTTCCTAGACCTCAACTGACTCCACCTCCACTGGAAAAACTACTTCATTAGTTTTCTCCATGGCATCAAAATGGACAATAAGGTCTACCATTCCAAAAAGATTTTGCTCAGAAATGAGCTAAATTCTTCCTCGCTGAAGGGGCTACTCTGCCTTAAACACCTCTGCAGAACATCAAGTTACAACACAGGCCCAGCCCAATATCACTGTGACAGCTAGAATGCATTTGCAGACAGTCCTTCAGTGTAGATTCCACTTTCGTTTTGCCATGCGCACAGAAACCTTTGATAGAACATTAATGCATACTACACTCAGTGCCCAGCATCTTCAGTTTATTCACTGCCAGTCTACTGAGATGTGTAACTAACTTCCCTTCCTATGTCCTAGAAGCAATTTGAGAAGTTTGAAACAAACAACTCATCACACACATAGACATTAAGACTCATTCTCTCCCTTTCCATAAATCCTTTCCAACTGCAACTACATTCTCCAGGTTGTAACAATACCTCTAGTGTCGTTTTCTACTTCTGTCCTCCAGCGATGCAGGCAGCCTTCTAAGACAGAAAGCTCTTCTTCAGTGATGTGCCTTGGTGCTGGATGCATTGGCAGATCAGGAGGAATTCGTGATTGTGTGAATGGTTTATGTATTACAGATCTTTGTACAGGCGATGTGCTTGGAACATCTGAAGAAGAAGGCCCCTGCTGCTCTACTGTGCTGCATTCATTCAGAACATAAAATACCAAAACTAAATCAACAAGTACACAAACTAAAAGCCACACTATAAAAATAAGTTTTTCACTCAAATAGAAACATTTTAAAGGTAATTACCAACAGAGCAATCCAAAAAAGGCACTGAAAATATCAATGCAAAGATTACTTTATAATGGCTGGAAACTTTGTGGTGTACAAGTTAGCACAATGACAACTATGGTTGCTATTGTCAAAGATAAAGGAATTGGATCAGTCAAGACACAATTTGCTTTACTTGAAATATTATTCGACAGTATCAAATAATGTCATAAAAGTAATCACTGTAGTTTGAAACATTTACTGCTAAACTCCAGACAGAAGAGTTACAGCAACTTGGTTTTTGTCCTATTGACTGTAAAATCCAATAAATTTAGTTCTGTGTTTAACAACTTTTTCATGCCTTATACCTAGCAGGCTTTCTTTTTCTGATCACCTAGCTAGAGCACATGTTAACTGAAGAGCAACAGCGAAAGAACCTCTAATATTTAATATCAAACCATCTGAAGTTGTTTCAAACAAGTCTTGTAACTCAAAGTGGCCAACTTAAAAAAACTGTACGAAAGCAGCAGAACTTTAAAAAACTGTCACAGATTTTTCTGCTCCCATTAAAAAAGATGGTGTTTATGTAATCCTAGGCAGAACGTGAATCTGAAGATCTTCCTAGCAATCCACTACTTATTTATGTTGGGTATTGCATCATGATAAAGCCTGAGGAATTTGGAGTCTTCAGTAGCTGAGAAAGTTGACAGAACATTAAGAGATGTCACCCCATGTAATGTGTTCACATTTCTACAGGCTGACAAAAAAAGTCGAAGTATTTGCATTTTTATATAATAAATTTTCTACATAGGAATTCAAACAAAGTATAGTATTCTTGACATGGTATGTCATGTAATCATTAGGATCTCTCAAACACTTTTCTTATCAATCGACAGTAGTTATGTCACCGTTATATCAGTAAGATTTAAAAATATTTTGAAAGCTTTAGACTAATTTTTTTCACCTCTCTGAAGTACTAATGTAAACATCTTGACTGAACTAGAACCTAGAACCCTACTTTCGGAATGCAAAATAAAGAGCTCTGTTAGAAATTGTTAGTGTCCACCTATCCTAATTGATACTGTACTTTATTAAGTATTACTAACAGTTTCTAGCTTCAACAATGAGAAGAATAACGTTAATGGGTCTCCCTAGTACTTTGGCTATTATGAATTTAAAAACTCAATTCAAAATCTCAGTCAGAAATGTAAGGAGCCAATAAGAAAAGTTTAAATCTCAGGCAAAACTAAAAGAAAGTCTACACCAGAAACTTGGAAGCTCTGCAGCACATACATACTGCCCAAATTCAAATTCTTAATACATTCCACCTGAGAAACAGTAACCTCATCAGATATTGTGATTGTTTGGAAATGTAGATGTCCTTTCAGGTAAGCAAAGGACAATGACTTGCTGTCAAAAACTATACAAGTACTGATGGTCCATCAAGCACTATAGTTCTTGTATTTTGTTTAGAAGTGGTAGTTCTCCACTAAAGAAGTACTTATTTATTATCCAGGGCATTAGACAGCCCTGGATTTTTAACATCTGGTTTTTAGTAACCCTCAGGTAGACATCTAGTTGAAACAGATTTCTTCCCCTCTCTCTCAGCTGCTGGGTTTGCACTGAACACATCGCTTGCATCTCACAGTGGAAGAGGGTGCCCTTACCTGGGTGAGGTCTGGGCAGGCAGCGTCCCACTGGAGGGGGCACTAGCACCCAGGTCATCCACTGGAGACGTGCACACCGGCTTGCTGGAGGCAAACTCCAAGGCGTACTGCAGGACATCTACCAAGGGGAATCGTTTAGGACCAGAACCATAGCTTAAATATCTGTTAACCATAAAATGTATTAATGCCATCACTCACAGATACAAAAAAAAAAAAAAAAAAAGAAAAAAAAAAGAAAAAAAGGAAAAAAAGAAAAGAAAAAAATAAAAAAAGAAAGAAAGAAAGAAAGAAAAGTACAACCGAAACCGAAACCGAAACACACACACACACACACATACAAATAAAAATCAAAGAAAAAGGATTTTTTTCTGGTTGACTTCAATTAAATAAAGCACACCTTTCCTAGCAAGTTTCATGCATCACAACTACCGCAATTAAAGTTTCCAAAGGAAACACTAAAAGAAAAGAGATAAAGCAGTGAAATTTAAAGCAAATGACTACAGCCAAAAGTGTAGAGCTGAAGGGAGTTATTCTGTTCTACAGAGCCTATAACATTATTTACATTTACATTGTGAACATTTATCTATAGTACCGTTCTAATCTCTGCTGTAAAACCGTGAGATACTCTTTGAGTCTCTTGATTTCATCCCGTTTAATTCTTGTTAATTCTCTGTTTTTGTGCATATATCTGTAAAACATGAAGGTTATAAAGGTACATCAGCTCATATAATTCCAGTACTGAAACAGAAGTTTGCAGCCGGCCTCACCACTTGGTGCTAAAAAATTACTCTCGCTCTCCAGAACTTCTTTTACCTACAACACATTAAACAGTAAAACAGAGCTGAGAAGTAAATAGTAAGCCAATTAAGCCTCCCACCATATCTTTTAGTAGAGACTTTATCCCCAATATCAAAAGCTCTGTTTGTATAATGTATGTGTCTTATACCCGTATCACAAACATATCAGAAAAGTTCTAAATTAAGTGCTTTTAGTAGCAGCCATGTAGCAATACCCTTGTTTCACTGTTTAGGCTCACAAATAACATTTAGTAGCTAACTGAAAGCCATGATGATAGTTCACCTCTACATACAGACACCATGCACTGATGCTGCAGATCCTTACATTCTGAGTATCTTCATACCATGCAGTCTATCTGGAACACCATGAAATAGCTGACTTCTCACCCTCTTTCCCGAACTGACCAATAAACACTGCAAGACAGTGACATTTTTCAGAGTATTTTGCCCATATATACAACTATCTAGCAATAAGTTAAAGACTGAAGCACAAGAAGGTTTTGGCATGATGTAGCATTACGTCTTAAATTGTCATCTAAGTGTATTTTCTGAAACCGTCACTAAAACCTATGAAATTACAACTTTTTCAGCTAGTACAGACATTTGCTAGATACATTAGCAATTTTACCAAATTCTTGAAATTAAATTTATATTCATACTAAGACTTTGGTAGTAATAATAGACTGTACCTGTCCAGATACAAAATTGGAGGAAATTCTAATTTGTTGTGTATCTTCTCTGGTCTCCCCAAAGCCTGATTAAATTCAAATCTTGACAGTTCAAAAGTTAAGACAGGAGGAAGCTCGGTGAACCAGTGCTGAACAAAACAAAAAGACAAAACCCCACAGTGAATGCTTTCAGTAACAGAATTTCAGTAATAATGGTACAGTACTTGCATACTGACACAGCTATGGAAGAAATTCCTTTTAGAGAGTCCATCAGCATAAGTTTTCCAAAGTTCCCATATTTTCAGCTTCACTGAAAATAGAGACAACACCTTACCTATGCACATCAGAGCATTTCAACTCATTTACTGTTTACTGCATTAAATTAGAGCAGTCTGGAAGGCTTCTTATTTTTTCACATTCATCTCTTTTGTACTAAAAGCAATTTGCACTTGAATGTCCCTACCTTTCCAAGTGTCCTATTCTCCTTCAACTCTCAAAGGCCATTGGAAGACTAGTTCATATTTCATGAAGTGTTCTTCCCTCAAGTTCTTTCAGATTTCAGTTTCTGACCCTTTCATTCAACTGATAACACTCAAAGTTTCTAATGATCTCCTTCCTCATAAGGAAAATCAGTAAGTGCTCTGTGCCAAATTAAGCGCTATTAAGTGCTATTACTGCTGTAAAACTGATACTCTTTCTTGAAATCTCATTTGTACAAATAACATCTTTTAAAGTTTCTTTTCATTTCCCTAATCACAGCTAACCCATCCATTAACCAACCCATGTTTTTATCATCTCATCCCAGCTTCGTCTAAGTATTCAACACAGGTCTATCCTTAGCCTCTTTTTATATTTTGTTTCTTAGTAAACAAAAATACAAGACTCAGCTCCATTAGAGTTCTTTTTTTTCTCCCTCCATTCTCCAAAATAAAAAGCTTGGTCTATCCGTTTATGGATGTGCAATATGTTTTGTATGCAAGCTTTTGATTGCTGTGGGCATGACTGTCACACAATTTTGATGTAAGTGCCAATGCACAATGACTTGGGGCTCATTTCAAGCTTTCTATCTAGTGAAATGTCTCAAATATTCTTTTCATATAACACCTCCATAACAGGCTTTTCTTTCTTTGCTCATGGTTAAAATTCTAGTCTAGGTTCTCACCATTCCACATTTCAGAGCAATGTTTCCTCTGTGCCCAGCCTTAGCAGTCACACAAACAGCTATCAAGGAAGTTGCTGAATTTTCCTAGTTCATTACCATCAGCATCACTCTCTTCCTGCATGCAAAAGGAACTGCCTTGCCTTTTCATGTCCATATTAGCCTTTATTAACTATTCCTTAGTTTTAAAGGAGACAATTTCTAACTTAAGTCTTCCAACTCGTTCACACAGCATATATTTCAATGCTAAAATTAGCAAAACCAAATCACACTCCTTTCCTAAATCCCTTCTATTGCAAGGTCCCCAAACCATTTCATGATTAAACTATTAACGTGCTGAACTCATCAACATCAACAATGCTGTTGATAAATTTGATCTAGTTTTCTCCATACTTCGAACTCCATGCACACACAATGACCCTCCATCTTCTCCTGAATTTGGATTTAATTCCTTGAGACAGGCAATGCTCTCTTTTCCATGTTTGAATATTAACTCACACGTGGAAATCCTCTAGTGCATGGCTGAGCCTTTGACACATTATTTTTATAAAAACAGTGAACTAGCTAAATATTCCATTAAAAGCAGTAGTGAAAAAAAGGATGAATGAATCTTAACACATGACAACCACATCAACATCATTACCTTTAAGCCTGGTATCTACCAACTCTTAGGAATGCCACTTGAAATCTTCCTCAACAGAGATTCACTTTGATAAAACTACAATTAATTCAGCTTCCTTCAGCTTCCAAATCCTCTATTTTCGAGGCATTAATGTTCAAGCAAACTAACAGCTGCAGCCACTACAAATACATTATTTAATTCCAGGGAAATATAACCTGTTTAGATGACCCTATAGTAATAACAATGTTTTCTAGATTAGGACTTAATGTTACCTTTCTCATTTTGCCACTGTTGTCAATACGATTACTTCACTTCATTTTCACATGCTAACCTAAACTAATTAAAACACAGCTTCACAGAGCTCAAAGATTAACACTCTAGAACAGTATGTGATTATCCTTCCATCCCCTGCAGAAACATTTTTTAACCATTAAAGGTTGAAAAAAAACCAACCCAAAACAAAACAAAGTCTGACGTTTCTAGTCAAGCATTAACAGCTGAACAGACATTTTATGCATGAATGCACACAGACTTTAAGTTCAAGACAGCCTACAGTCCATAAGATGGACAATATTGTTCTCAATGCACCTATATCTTGCTTAAAGAAATCAAACTTTGAACTGTGCCAATATATTTAGGTTTTTTTTTCTTTTTGTTCTATTTCCAAAAATCTACTCATTTTTAGAAGTCATTTATATAAAATGTTGAAATTAAAAAAGAAAAAAGAATTTGAAGCACCCTGGGAGAGAAGAATATAGTAAGATGCAACAATACATTTGACAATGTGATAATTGAAAACATACACATTTGCTAACATCTAATTTGGATGATCAGTATTTGATAAGCATTAACTGACCAGAAAAAGTGACTGCAAAAGAGGTGCTACAAAACTTCTGTTGTTAACACAAATTTTAAGTGAAACTTCAAATTGGAGTATGATATCAAGGTGTATCATCACAGTTGGTCATTAAATCCTGCATACTGAGATTATTAAAGGCTGCAATATTTCATTATTGCAAAAGACTGGAAGAAACTATATCTGATTTTTTTTTGTTTAAGCAGAAGAAACCTCTGAAGATTTTACATCTTTAAAGTAATTGTGATGAAACATGAGTGACTGTGTGAAGTACAAGTAGTTCAGCCTTTGTAGGAAATAGGAATTATTTTATTTCCACATCAATAACTGATATGTTATTGAAAGGAGTCCTGCCAAAGAAAAATGCTGGACATACACAAGCATGACAACAAAAAGAAAAGATAAATCAGAATACACCTCTTTGTCCTACAACTACCATCAATCCAACTTCCTCTTTTCCCTAACTTGTTACTTCTGCTCAAGAAATTTCATTCATCACCTTGTCTCAACATCACAAACTGCCTATTCCACTTCCTAGAAGGATGCCATCTTATTCTCTCCACCCATGCTTACAACATGCCCTGATATTTGGGAGGAAGAGCACTGGAACGTTTGGAAGGACATACCAGAAGGAACAGCAGCTCTTAAGAGCAAGTGCTGTCTGTTCACTGCAGTTAACAAAAGAGAGGAGAATTGTGCATTGCAATAGGCAGAGAAAGATGATGGAAAAAGAGTAAAATGGTAGAGGGGAAAAAATATAGCATGCAGAGAAATGACAAGAAAGAGTACAGAGGAATAATAATAACTCTTGGAAGCAATGGTCAAACAGGCAGCAAGCACATGTTGCTTATAGCATGGCATAGACAGTAAGTCAGTAAAAGCAGCGATCAACTACCACAGGGTGTTATAAACATGACATCTTTGGAGATCAAATATCAGCAACAGGTGGGAACCAGCCTGAGTCAATCACTTTATGCATTACTATCATACCAAAAAATAATACTCTTGATACTCAAAAGAAAGTACAAGCCCCCAAAATTAACAATCCAATTATGCCAAACATCAGAATGTGCAGAAGAATCAACAGTGGTCACAAAACGAAGATGAACAACAACAACAAAAGAATCAAGTGAAATACATAGGGCACTACAACAACATTCTGAGAGATGTTCTCAGGGGCATTCAACTCACCTCCTGACCAGACTTTGCAGAGTTTTCTGAATGGAGAGATTCAATTTCCCCTTCAATCATTGCAGCTTCTAGGCACTCATGCAGATCTTTAAAGCCATTAACCTGTAGTGGATACTGGCCAAACATTTCCGTGTTTTCAAATTTTTTACCTTCATAGAAGAAATTAAACAGATAAGGTGTTAAGAATTAACATTTGCTTTTAAAATAACAACAATAACCAACAAAAATACACACCAAAATATCTAAGAAAACTAACACAAGGCAAAACAAAAACGATTATACCAAACAAATAATTATAGGTCACCTGGCCTAATTTACTGATCAATATTCTTATTTTCTTACCGAGCAATTGACTCATATGTATGAAAAGAAGGTAATGCTTTCCACCTTAGATAATTTATTTTATTTCTATATGTAATCACAATAAGCATAACTCAAAATGTTTTATGCGTGTAAAATTGTAATGCCAAGTCAAAAGCATTTTGCAAATAGCAGCTGTATAGAACACTGCACAGCATCAGCAAAGTCAGTGGATTTGTTAGTAAGATGCAGCTCTTCGTACAAGCATTTTTTGCAAAAACAAACCACAAGAAGAGAATATTCATTATTTCCATCCTGAAAAGATCATAATTTGGTTACAGTGGACAAGCTCAAACATGATGAGAAATATAACTGGCAGGTGATTTCAATTTATAATTTCAATTTATATCATCCTGAAGTCAGTAACAAGTCTACTTGCATTGGACAGTTTTTTGGTGCTGTCTCATTTTTGTTGTTATTGTTTTATCTGTTAAAATCTCCTCAATAGAGATGTGATTGTGAAGGACAAAAGAATCTAAAAGCAAAGGAATGAGAATGCTAGCTAGTAGCAAGGAATTCAGACAACAGTTTTTGAGTCTGACAACAAACCATTAAAGTGTTCCAGGCCAAGGGACAATCTGGAAGACACTTTAAAGATTATAGATTCTTCATTCAAATGCATCTCAACAATTATTCGCTCTCTGGACAAGGACAGAATCAGCAACATTAAAAATGCTTTCACAGTTTCCGGCCACTGGGAAATATAAAAGGCTGCATTTCCACAAATTATGTGCCAGTTAGATAAAGGAAAGCTTGTTGTACAAGTCTCTGACTCCTCAGCACACTCTCCGACAGTGTCCCTGAGCAAGTTTCCAATGGTTCCTTGAACAATACTTTAAAGATGAGTTATCCACACCAGAAATTGTGCAGACAAATAGAACTGAAAATTTAGATTCTGTTAAATGAAGAAGATTGAGAGAGACTATCTCAATAAAATGTGTATATATATATATATATATATATATATATATATATATATATATATAATAAAATGTAGTCACTTGTCTTCTGTATACCTTCTGTATACCATTAGCAAATGACAAAAATGCCCTGATGATCAATTCTTGCAATCATTTTTGGTCTGCAACTCACCTTAACTTCTACTACACTTCAGGACACACTCAGCTCATGAAAGGTAATGAAAAAGTCATTCATGATGGCTGAAGTTCACTACATTCACTGTTAGTCTCATCTTCTCAGGACAAACCATTTGACACATTCTGCAGTGTATTCTCCAAGCGTATTTTTGCAGATAGGTAAAGATGTTACAACTGCATCATTCATCTGTCCATTTAGACTACCACTGAAAAGACACCTGCACAAAAGTCCAAGTAAATTCAGTCACGTACCTTCAAGTACACCAACTGCTAGAAACCGTCCATAAAATAACTCCACCATTGGGTTCTTTGGTTTCTCTCCATCCCTGAAAACAGAAAGCACATTAGTACAAGATCACAGAAAGCCATAAATTCTTACAAAAATGTGTAAGATATTTTAAGTTTATTATAGAAATGCTGACTGTTTTACTTAGCTACAGTTCACTGTTTTGTACTTTCCTCTAATGATAACAACAACCATTCACATATTTGCAATGGTGAGTATAGTCTAAAAATTAAGTTTCAGAAGCACTTAATTCCAGCAAAACTTATGTAAATCAAATTCAAATCAAAATAAATTTGAGAGTAGTTGAATTGTACATAACCTTGTAAAAAACTATTTTCTCAGACACTATAGAAACAAATATATGTTCAAAAAGCAGTTTACAAGTAGATGTTCACTTACACAAACTACAAGCATTCATCTTCTGAGAAGAAAAACAGGAGCAAGGTTTTGAAGAACTTAAACTATGGTATTGAAAATTAAACTGCATTCAAATGAAAAAAAAAAAAAAGCTTAACATTACTGACAAAACATATCTCTACTGTTTATATATTCTGGATTTTTAACATGGAAGAAGAAGGTGAAAAAGAAAATTCAGAAAATTGAGGGTATCAGCATACAAGGAAAATTACATTTTAACTAGTACAGCTACAAGCTTGGATCTTTTTCAGCCATACAGTTAAAAGCAGAATTTCTGTTTGGTTTGTCTTTTCCTCAACTAAACAGTCAATACACAGAGCTAGAAAAAAAATCTTACCTCTCTTCTTCAGCTTTGATTTGGAAGGCATCTTCTAACCAATCTAGTAATTTGTGTGTAAATTCACTAACATCTTGCTGTTGGAAAATGTTAAATGATCAGTAAACATTCACATATATTACAGAATACAGTGGTGTGTCACTTTGCAATATCAGCATAGCAGTATTCCCTCCCTACAAGAATTCCAAAGTCACACAATGCCTAAGACTAGGCAATGGTTTGTTTTTGTGTTTATTGTTTTGGTTTTTTTTTTTACATGCAGCTCTTACAGCACATTAATGTTCTAGTGTTCCTCAGCCTCTACATAGTCTTGTGATCCTTATTACTTGGACTCAGCTTTCACACCATTGCAGTTCAAAGGCATCTTATGAATCCTATTGTTCAAACCCTCTGGTATCCAACAAACAGTGACATTACTTTCACCAAGCACTAACTTCAGCACGTTGTAATTAAATACCCTAACCATATAACCTCATGCAGGAAGAACAACATTTCTGAAGAAATAAAGTGTTTATGAAAAGAGCAAAATCCTACTGTTATGTGACCAAATGAGAGCTCTCAAAATTATAATAATTTTGAATTAAAAAAAACATAAATTACCTGTTGAGAATCATTTGATTTAAAAGCATCTTTAAGAATTTCAACCGCCCTAGATGGATCGACATATTTTCTTTTTGAACCAACCAGAAGTGCAAACAGGTACCTCAATTCACGCATGAAAGGCAAATTCCTATGTTCCTGTATTTGAAGAATTAAAAATATTTAATAAAGCAGTAACAAAGATACAGTTAGAAAAGTGTTAGTGAATGAAATTAACATATATTTTGCCAATTGTCAAACTAATATTTAAGTTTACTTCCATTACTATCAAGGTTGTGTTGCCTTTTACTAGTCAGATTTTTCACAGAACAACAGCATACTTGAGGTTGGCAGGGATCTCTGTGTCCATCTGCTCCAACCCCTGTCTCAAGCAGGGTCAGCCAGAGCATGGTGCCCAGGTAGCTTTTGAAAATCAGCAACAAGAAAACTTCACAACTCTTTAGGAAACCTGTGCCAGAGCTCTGACACCTGCACAATAAAGACATGCTTCCTGACGTTGCAGGAACATCCTGTCCCAGTTTGTGCACAAGACCTCTTGTTATTACAAAATAATGTCCTATTTACAAAATAATATAGTTATCTGGAAAAAAAATTACACTTCAGAAACTGACAGCTTTTTGAAATCACATTGAGATGTGACTGTTTAGCTTAAAATAAGGCCGAATGAACAAGTGGACAGATCTGTTAATCCCAAAACCTACTTACTACTAAATCTTATATACTCTGGGCAACAAGCCCAAATTCTCTATGCTTATTTCTATTAGGACCGTATAATGAAGAATAAGTAAACTGAAATACAATCAATCACAACATAGATTAATCCACTGGTTTAATGTGGAGATTAACTATCAATCTTAGTCCTCAGCGGGTAGCAGACACACTTGTGAAACTAAAACCCATGTAATATTCACTTGTACTTACAACGAAGTATCATTCAAAGAGCACAGCTGTCAGATGCCCATCAAACTGGCATTACTTGATGACAAACATGCTAATCAAAGACCAGACTAGTTTAGTCATTCCCATGTCAATCCAGCATGTATAGAGCTTCTAGTACATAAAGACTTTATTTCAGCTTTAAATACCATGGCAGTGAGGAATTAGAACGTGCTCTTCATAATACCTAAAAACTACTTCTAGTCATGTTAATTCTCAACAAATTTTCTTTGCTCTTTTAGTCCACCCTGCAAAACACCAATTATAATCAATGTTCACAGGAAAGATCAAAGGCTTCACTAAACGCCATCCTAATTCTACAATGAATTTTCATAATTTAAGAATATAATTTAGTCTTCCATTTACATTTTTAAAACAATTTACAACTATAAAACAGGGAAACTAACTGTGAATTTTCATAGAGTGATCTACTGAAGATGAACAGAATTACAAATTTTACCTACATTTTATCAAGAATCTTCTGTAGTACCAATTATCTATTCATATGCATAACATAGACAGTTGACCACAATGCTCTAGATATCACCTCTGTACTACTAAATTGCAAGTATGCTGGCAAGGAACACAACTGCATCAACCAAATTTACACTAATTATTTGGCTGACTGTAAGGCATGTAGCTTTCGGTTGAAGAAAAGGATACTGATTTCAGAAAGAGTACATGGAATAAATATATCTGTGAAATCTAAAAAGGTTTTCCAAAATTAGTAATTTTTTTTCTTTGAAAGTGCTCTTACAATGCATTTGTCATGATCCTCAACCAGAATATGCAGGTACTAGCACAACAAACAGTGATTTTCACTAAACAAAGCCTAAAATCTTCAAGTGGGTTTAGCTGGCCACAATAGTTGTATATTATACAAGGAGTTGTGTATTAGTACAAAAAGAACTGATGAAGTAAACACAGCACAGCATCACGTCTCAATTTTGAAGCACACTCTGTGTGCAAGAAGAAAAAAGTTGAATTCAATTTGAAAATAGAAGTTATATGAAAAACTCTTATCTAAGATGTTCTCTAATTTATCACATATCTTGCCTGCATAAGCACCATCTTAATGCAGTGATGTTGGGACAATTTATGGTTAAGGAATCCTTCTAAAACAATCTACATATTTGATACATAGCAAGCATTCATTATTGTCAAGCACTATGCCAGCACACTGGCATGCCAATAATGTTGAAATAGCAAACAATGTCCTAATCTGCAGAACATTAACTCTTTTCCTATAATATCTGAACATTTCTTGAAGATCTACTCTACATCAAATATGTTTGTGGCTTCCTTGATTACAGCAAAAAATACCTCATGCTTTCATATGAACAGATACCTGGGAAAGAATATAGGATGCAATAACTACAGAGAATCATATTTTGTTCCACAGGAAGAAGCTGACTGACACACTAATGAAAAAGAATGAATTTCAGAAAGGAAGAAAAGTTGATTTGAGATTTTAAGTGTATATTGAAGTTTAAAAGTCAAGAAAAGCAAAGTTCAATCAGCTGAAGTAAGAGCGTGTGGGTTTTGCTGTTTTTGTGGTGGTGGTAGTAGTTTTATTTGTTATGTCACAATTTTTACCAATGATTTCTGGATAGAAATTTTTGCATTTGAATTTGAATTCAATATATTGATAATAGATCACAGAAACACTTCACTGTGCACTGAAGAGCAACCACACGCTTTAATTCTATACCACGACACTGTTACAATCCTAGCATTAAACTCTACTTTCCGTCAACCAGAACCAAAGCTGAGTTTATTAAAACTTGTTCTATGAGCAAGGAATATCAGTCACATCCAAGATTTAATACTAGATGGGGGGACGGGAAATAAACAACACACCACACATACGCACATAAAACAAGAAGAAACCACCACCACCTACAAAACAAATAAACAAACAAACACCACCACAGTAGGTAAAAATATTTGTTAAAACAAGTAAGCAGACAGAAGTAAATCCCAGGGCTTTTTTTATTCTTGTTATTTCTCCTCTCAAAATATTTTCATGCTAATACAATCGTTTTTCAACTTCAGGTATGAGATACAATTATATGGATTAATTACAATTCCACTCTGGAATCTCAATTAAGTTTAAACATAGGAGAGGATATGAATTACTGCCAGAGATTCTTACTAGTAGGCTTGCAAGAAAGCAAGGTTCCTACATAAATCCTACAATTTGCTGTCTCATCATCTCATACAATCATTACATGTTTGTAATGATAAGAATTTCTAAGAAATAGCACTTTAGAATTGCTAAATGAATATGGCTGCTAGTGGCAATGCTTGAGTAAGACATTTCTCAAAGACAACAGCTTGTCATTATCATCTCTTACCTGTGAACTGCCTTGTTGGAGCAAAGCATGATTTTATCCTGTCCTTCTTACTAGAACATACCAATCTGTCATCCTCTTGTGATATGCTCCTAACTCTATCGATGCTGTACTCTTACAGAATCTCATTATTTAATGCAAACATTTTTTCCTAAAGAAAACAAGTGACAACTTGCTCTTTAAGCAGAGGGGGAGGGAGTGGAAGGGAGGATTATACAGTTCTGACTGGACACGCAGCTTCCCTTTTATGGTGCATACCTAAAGGTTTAGAAAATGGACACCATCTCTATTTGCTTTCTTTTGCTTTTCAAATTGCAGCTGTTTTTTTCCTAGTGAACATTCCAGTCAATCCTCCAATGCCAAACAACTTTAAGCCAGGCTGTCAACGCACTCTCTTTGAAAAATCTTAAGGAAATGGGCAAAAGACAATAGTCTTATTTCAGGATATGCAAAAAATCCACTGCTCTGCACTGCTGAAAATTAGGATCCTAGATGCTTTTATATAACATACAGCAACTTCCTCTTCCCATTTCTTCCTTATAAAAGAATGTGTAACACAGAATTCATTGTGTTCCCATGCATCTTTCCTCAGAGGATATCCTCTAAAGGAAAATAACTTGGTCTATTTTGTCCCTCAGTTCATGACCATTCCTCCACATTAGTCTGAAATTACAAGAAATCTGAGCCAACCTCTCTACTCTCCAGTTCTATACAAATACCACAATGAACACTGGAGAATTTACGTTTACTATCACCTTGCTAAAAGGCTAGAAGAGGCCAACTAATAATCAAAGGCTTATTCTCAGATCTTGAATTGCAAATAATTAACACACACTCCTTGTCAACAGTAACGTTACAGGTAAAACTACACTGATCAAAACTATGCGGAGTAACCCAAAAGTATGCCCATACCTACAGTGCGAGAGGATCAGAATAAAACATATTTGTTCATACAAACTACTTCCACATCAGTGCTACCACTATCAGAAAAGCCCGTTCAACAAATCAAGTCTAAACAGCATACTATACTTAGCATACATGCTAAGCAAATTCTATAGGCCAGGATGTTAAGAAAGTACTACTCTATCACCTAGCCAACATGTTTTAGGTAAGATCCGTTATAGAAAGCTCAGAGCAGTGTTAATTGGCATCTATAAAACGTGCTAATTTGAGCTGCAGAGCAGTACAAAATTCAATTACAAGAGAGAAATGTCCTCATTAACCACTAGGGGAAGTCAGTTCCTAATTTACCTTTTGGTTTCGGGGTAAGTCTTGAGCATTCGCAGGAGGATTGAAATTCAAAACTAGCCTTCGAAACTCCAGTAGGTTAAATAATGACTGAAAAGGAAAAGAAAAAAAGTGTTAAAGCACTTCTGAAAACTCTAAAAAATTCTCAATAAAATCAATACTAAACATATAAATACTAAACATATACAACTCTACAGTTTAATTTCAGAAGCTGTATTATTTCACTTAATTTGGTAAAACATATTTTCAACATTATACAATTATTTTTACCAAAAAACAAACAAACAAACAAAAAAACAAGTCCACAGTATAATTTAAAAACATCTTAACAACCATGTGAATGGAACAAGAACGATGTATGATAGGTAGAAGAAATTACTTTTCTACAACAAGTATTTTTTTAATCGCAAAGCCATTAATTTTCAAATTAAAATGAACGCTTGTTTGGCCATGGGAAATTTGTTTTGTAGCTCCTCTATAATTTACTTCCTCAGTGGAGAGTGGCTATATCTTTGTACACATAACGTAAACCCACTTGCAATTATTTATAATATTTGCATTCTATAAATTCTTCCCATTACTGAAGGATATGAATAATGCACATTAGAGTAAGGAAACTGGGCTATGCAACTTGACAGAAACTGCTGTTATTTTATGAACAATAGGACATGAGAACAGGTTTCTATGGGCACACCTACAAAGAACATAATACTGCAGTACAGAACCTAGAACAAAGAAAGTATAAGAACAAGACTTTTGATTGCAAGAATAAAAGTTCAAAGCAGTGGCTGAAAATTAACGTCCTCAACACTTATGTAGCTGCATCCTTGCTTTTCAGTACAGGAAGGAACTTCTTCAGTCAAAGTTGAAGTTCTAGAGTTTTTTAAAAGTAATTTAGGCTTAATAATATCACTTCATTACAATAGACCAGCATTTTGATGAAGAAAGGGTTACAAAAAGGATTTAGTTTATCTATGTATGCTCAGAGAAATGCAGGAAAGACTCTCTTATTCATCTAACTTTATTCGTCACTTCTGTTTGTACAATCTATATCATTGTTGTTTTTTTTTCCCTGTTCACATATTAGCTACTTATTTTGGAAAGGCAGAGCTTGCCTACACCAGCAGTTGACTTTGATCATGCAACTTGCCCAACACAGGTGAAAACATATGTCACAGACCGCACTGGATTTCACAGGATTTCAACTCCATAATGCAAAGAAACTAAAACAGATACTATGAAGATCCACTGGGTCTATTCTAAGAATTTAAAACGTTTTGAAACAAGGAAAAGATGAATTTATGAGAAGTTGCAGCACTCCCAACTCTCCCCATAAAAGAGCCTTTTCTGAATTTGATATTTCCCATACACCAGACTATAGAGCATCTCCAAAGTCAGAAGTCTACAGATGTTGTCCTTCCCAATGTTTCTAGAATTAAAAACAACAAAAAAAAATACTCCTGCTAAACCACCAAGAAAATACTTTCCTGATCTTGTTAAACCAATACAATCAAGTAGGCAAGTTTTTCCTTTTTTTCCCTTCTGTTCTAACGTTCAGAATACAGGCTCCCATTTTATCCTTCCTCATAGAGAAGGAAGATTAAAACAGAGTTCTTTATTTACTTACTCAAAGCAAAGAAAATGTTAATATTTAATTTAAGTGACATTCTAGAGGTTCATACTAATTGAAGTTATGTCTTATGATGTAACAGCATTCCACTGATGGGCTCTTCATCAACTAAAACATAGCAATGTCTTACGTACAAAACAAAACAGCTGTTGAAATATAATGACCAAAGATTGACCTCCTCTATGACTAACCTAAGTGCTATCAAAGTGCCAAGCACAGAAAATCGTACCAAAGTTTATCATTTTTGCCTGGCACTTGATTCACATTTCTTTCATCTTTAACCCAGAATTCTCAGCTGTGAACATACAGCTCTAGTAAGCTGAACTAATCTTTTTCTGAAAACAGTTGAAGATAATTAAGGACTGATACATTCTTTTCTTTAGCTTTATCCCATTCAAAATTATTTAGGGGATTTCTTAAAGGTATTGAGTTACTAAACTTCTCTTAAGAAACAGAAGCTAGTTTTACATGATACACTGTGCATGTCTGTTCCGAGATGCAGCAAAACACTCGTACAGTAATTCACTGCCCACAGTGCTAATGCTAACAGGACAGCCTCACGTCCTAGTTCTTTTATGCCAAGCTATATCAACTTCAGGAAATTTCTCTGTATTTAGTAAAAGAGAACTTCCAAGCGTACAGTCTCAGCATGCCCAAAACCAACTAGTTTTTGTGCAGTAAGTACTTCAGAAAAGAACTTACAAAAGAGCTCACCTAAATCTTCCTTGCAGCAGTATTACAGAATCATAGAATAGTTAGTTGGGAGGGAATCTTAAAGCCCACCCAGCCCCAACCCTCCTGCTTTGGGCAGGGCTGCCCCCCCACCAGATCAGGTTGCCCAGAATCCCATCCAACCTGGCCTTGAATGCCTCCAGGGATGGGGCATCCATAGCTTTTCTGGGTAGCCTGTTCCAGTACCTCAGCACCCTCTCAGTGAAAAATTTCCCCTGATATCTCCCCTCTTTTAGAATAAAGCCATTTCCCCCGTCCTATCACTATCAGATTGTGTAAAAAAATCAGTCCCTCTCCCACTTACAAGCTCTCTTCAAGCAGTGGAAGGCCACAATGAGGTCTCCCCAGAGCCTTCTCTCCTCCTTCAGAAGAGAGATGCTCCAGTCCTCTGATCATCTTTGTGGCCCTCCTCTGGATCCACTCTAACAGCTCCACATCTTTCTTGTGCTGGAGGCTTCAGGTCTGAAGGAATCTTGGTAGAAGAAAACATGCCTGATCTAAAAGGAGGATATTTCATATCTATTGGCCTCAATGGAAAATAAATAAGACCATTTACAAAAGTAACGCATGCAGTAAAAATTCCTCTAAAGGTTGATGCTTTTTATTTCCTCCAGTGTATTTAAACTTTTAGGATCTCTCAATTATTTTACTCTCCTATAGGATTTCATCAGGAAAACAGAGCTCAAGGATTCTCTCAAGACTGATATTTAACATTCACAGGAGTTAAAAAATAATAATAAATCTTACACTTAATTACATTAACTGAACATAAATTCCTTGTTGCATTTAAATATCCCTAATTGTACAGTAGAACTACAGAAATATTAGGATTGAAAGGCACCCATGAAAATCACCCTGTACAACCTCTTACTCTAAGCAGCATGTCACAGTTTCATCCAGAACAGTGTCAAGCATACACCATTTGTTTGTTGCTGAGTGATACATGCATGTCTGGGGCTGGACCAGGACACTTGTTGGGGCAGGGCCACCGCCATAATGGCACAGACAAGAAGGTGGGGCCAGAATGAGGACAGGGATCACTTCATACCACGTGGCACCACACGGCAGGCCATAACGCTGGCTGGGAGCAGCACTGCTTGTGGGTTGAGAGTATTGGTTGGCAGGGTGAGACCCTGTGGTGCTGCCAGGCATCGTGCTGGCACTGGGTGTCAAGACAGCAGGTAGTAATTGCAGTGAGCCATATATACTGTTATCACTGCTTTTTTGTTTCCACTTTCCTTGTCTGTCTTAGCAAATATTTTTTCTCTCATGAGTTCTGCCTTGTTTCCCATTCTCTCTGCTGTCTCACCCATGGGGGAGGGAATGGTGATATGGCCATGCTGAGCTGCAGTCTTTGAAGTGCAGTAGAGCCCACACAAGTTTCTCTGGACAGCCTTCTCCACCGTCAGTCTCTCCTCGTGGAGAAAAGTGCTTCTTACATCCACAATGAATCTCCTGCCCCAACTGAAAAATTTCGATTCACATCCTCCCAACATGCACTGCTGTTCCAAGCGGGCAATGGCCTTCCCATAGGTACGAGGTCCTCCCACAAGTCCTCCCTGCCCCTCACAGGAGCGCTTCAGTCCCTAACCAGCTCACTGAGCTCACCTCATCATGTCAGTGACCTTCTTGTACGTGGGTCCAAATCAGAGCACTATGAATATCGAGGCACAATCCTTACTCTAGATCTACCGCCTGTGCTTTTGCTCCTATGGACCAGGATGCTGCTGACCTTCCTTGCTGCCAGGGCAGGCTCCCACGGCAGGCTCCCACTCAGCTTGCTGATGGCCTGGAACCATGAGGGCTTTCCAGCAGAGCTGCTCTCCAGCTAGTACAGGCACAGAGACTTCCTCTTTCCTGGGAACATGTATTTGCATTTGTCCTTGATAACTCATAATGTTCCTTTCAGACCATTCCTGCACACTGAAGAGGTCTCTCTGAACAGCAACTCTGCCCTCAAGAATATAAACTGAGCCTCCCAACCCACCTCCTTCTGATAACTTCACCAAGCTAAAGCTGACCATCCCACTGACTTGCATGGGCCAAGTAACCTCTGGCTCAGTCCTCATCCACTGTTCAAAAGTAGTTCTCCCACAGCTAGGCACACAGATATGGGAGACAGTAGTATCAGTTAAAATTACCATGAAAATCAAGATTTTTAGAGTACTGTCTTTTACTGTGTCTGTTCTGGGACAGAAGAAAAGAATAACAGAAAGTGCAAATGAACAAAAAAAAAAAAGTGTGTTAATTCAGGGAGTTCAAACTAACAGTCCTGAATGGCAGCAGAATGTCTGTGGCTGTCTTGATATAGGTAGTGATGTGGACATACAAAGGCTGCTCCAAAAGTAACATTTCTTGTTTTATTACATTGGTCCATGATGTCTGAGGTAGATGTTGGTGGTATGGCAGGAGAGGCTGAACCTTCCCACCAGTATTCCATTACCTTTTGTTGTATGCAACACACGGCAGCACCGGGCAGTCTGACAGAATGGCATCTGAGATGGAAGCACGTATAAAGCAAAGGTGTGTCAGTAAATTCCTCCATGCAGAAAAAATTGCTCCTGTGACATTCATCAACACTTGCTGAATGTTTGGGGAAACCAAATAGCAGATGTGAGCACAGTGAGGCAGTGATTGGTGTGTTTCAGCAGAGGCAACAGCAACATGAAAGACAAGCTATGTTCCAAACAGCCATGTACAGCTGCCACACCACAAAATAAAGAGCAACTTGATCAGCTCATCCACACAAATCACCTAATGATGGTGACTGTGTTGAAAAACAGTGTTTTGTAGCAGAGAATTTGCTCTATCAAATAGTGTTATTGTGCTCTTTGTATCCCATATTGTAGTTCCGATGAAAATAAATAGGAGACATTGTTTTCAGGGCAACCTACATATTTTCTGTCATGTCAGTGTGAATTTGGTAGTTGCAGCTTCAAGAATATAAGATATTAGAAACATTCACTTTTCTGAGTAACGTGTAACCTAGTTACATGGAGTCCAACGGTTTCAGAAAATAAGCAGCCTTAGTTTCACTTAAAACATCCTGTCTATCCCCCTTTTTCCCTCTTAATGTCTAGGATTATCAAAATAAGGACCTTGGCAGAATTTAGCTTGGCAGAATAATGGATTAGTTCTTAACATTCAAGTACTGTGATGTTACATTAATACTGCAAAAATATAAATTAGCATATTAAATCCATAAAAGCTTAGTATGCAACAGAGATCATTAACAGCTGCCAAGAGAGTCCCAAAATAGTAAAGGTATTGCCATCAAACATACTCGTAGAGTAGGAAAACAGTAATACTGCATCTAGATAAAAGAAAACTTACCAAGTTGTTACACGTATCTTAGGACAGGCACTCCCTAACCAATTCTTGTAATATCTGTAAGCACAGGGCACTAAAACCAGCTATTTCTGGGACACGCACACATTGTTTTCCTTGATTAGAAATTTTGTATTTGTTTCCATCAGAGGACAAAGAAGCTAAGATTTCTGAGCAAAAGCTGATGATTTTTTAATACTGAGTACCTTTCTAAAGTTTACATGAAAACATACAACTTTCTAATACAACGAACACAGCCATCTTTTTATTCATTACAAAGATTAAGGTCAGAAGGAAGAACCTTCAAATTATTCTGTGAAGCTCATATTGAAGAGACTCAGACTACTAATTCTAAACCAATTTGCAGGATGCCAAGAACATCTTCATTTTACAGAATATCAGTAATGATGTTTAAGTAGAATGAACACACTTGATCAGTGTGATAATGGCTGAAGAAAACCGAAACTCTTCCTAAAGATATAAGCAAGAAAAAGAAAATATCTTGGTTACTAAAAAAGCTTAGCCAACAAAACAGGACATATGCAGAGGCAGAAAGCTGGGATAGCACAGACTTTTGTAAAATGCGGTCATCACTGAGGTTTCTCTTCCAACAGCCTCAAGAAGAGCTGTGCAATTTCCATTCTTGTGGCATGCTATTTTATAGGCTCCCTTTTACCAAAGAGAACTGGATTTAAAATGGACAAGAATATAATCACTAGTGTATGTGTGAGTAGCAATACCAACATGTCTGCAGCAAATACTAGCAAGGAATTTGTCCAAAGTAGTGTTAAGGCTTAAGATTTAAGACGAGAAAAACAAACTTGAATTCTGGCAAAGAAAATTAAGAACTTAATTTGCTTATTTTGCTATAAGCCAAAAATCAAAAGATGTCTTATTAGTACAGCTTAAAAAGCAAGTCTTAGGCAGAGGGAAAGAAGCGTGCATTCATACAGCAATTCTATAATGAATTGCTTCAGGTACTGGCACTTAGGTAAAATATGATTTTGTGTAAGACAAAAGTTTACATATGCATTAACACACTAAAATACTCATTCACTAAAATAACATTTAGTCATCTTGGGCCTTTTTGTGCATTTCTGATTTTATGTTTATTCAGATTTTAAAGCCACAAAGAAGAGATCATATGTACCTTCATTCTGTATAGGAAGAACAGAACAATCTTCAAGCATGAATTATTATTAATATAACAGTATTATTGTTCTAAAAGCAAAGAGCAGAAGGAGTTCTGCTTAAATCACATCATTCTTAGTAGTTTGCCTTGGCCGCCATGACAAATTCGACTTCCATTCCTGCTTTACTTTATAAACAATTTTTGGTGTTTTACTGTACACAGAGCTAGTATTAGTGGGGTCAGCTGGACATTATTAGGATTAACTTTCTCAGTCATGCTGATAACCTACGTTACAAAAACGCAGCACAATATGGAGTATATGCTAACAACTGCACATATTAGCATATGCTTAAACTTAGTAATTACTGATATTTGAAGTGTTAAGGGTTCAGAAATAAAATGCTATTGCACTTATGCTTATCAGTGATTTAGCACTCCTACAGAGCGAAGAGTGAACATTAATGCCATACTGCAAAAACACAAGCAACTTCACTGGTTATAAATTCACTTATTTCCAAACCTCAAGTCTTTTGGACTCTACACCACTAATTCAGCAGCACTGTTTCTCTCTTATCTTTAAGGCCTTCCTCACCTTTTGTATTCAGTGATACACTTTACTTTATGGTTCATATTCTTAAATCTACTCTTTCGGCAACAGAATTCCATGAACAGGATTGTTCGTTGCCACTGAACCGTTCTGTTTATGCACTGCGCTCCTACCCACCCAGCACATCCCTTTAACTTACACTGGAGCTGCTTGTTACTCCATTTATTCATGTCTTAATCACGGTAAGTGATAAATCCTGTTTATTGGAATAGTGACTAATGGCAGGTCATCGGTCCTGTATGTAAGCTGATACACATATCACACATCAGAAAACATTCAGCAAACACAGTACAATGTGAATCAGAGTATATATGAAGAATAATGCTTACACTAAAATGAAATTGACTACTATATTTATTTGCATATAAAATTATATCTATTTTACTTATGATGTAGAAAATAACGTTAAAAATGAAAGAGAATTTTAAGTATATTTTCCTCCTAGGCACTTAGTAGCCCCATGTACTGTCTTCTACCATTTAAAGAAAAAGACTTTACAAAATGAAGAAATCACCCTGAGCATAATCTCGATGTTGCTTTTTTTTTTCCTGTGCATTGATAATTTGGCACAATCAAAAGCTTTCGTGGAAATCCACGTGTTCTTCAGAAAATTGCATGTAAGGAAGAAGAGGGAAATCTTGCAGTTGAATTTGTGCAGAACAACTCCACTTGCACAGTGGAGTCAGGAGAAAACTCAGAATTTTCAAGTCACAGAGACACACAATCATAGATCTTCAAAGCTTTGGAAAGTACCACAAAAAGCGTATTTATTCATAAATGTTCAACAGCTCAGCATTCCAAACTGCTGAAAACCAGCTTTAAGCTGTCATGTTTTGTTTTCTACAAGGCTTTGCTATAACATGGAAGAAGAGGGAAAACAGTTTTTGTACTGTTTGATCCAGAGAGTCAGACTAACCTAAGAAATTTTGCACACTTGGGTTAAATCAACATTTTAAATCAACAGCTCACCATAGTATTACTGGCCTGCTGTTAGAGAATGTTTACTCATTTAAAGCAACAAATTCAGAACACAACTGTAATTCAGAAGACAGATAAGCATGATCTGAGATGCTTGCAGAATAACTCATCTTATACTTGTGCCTTGGCACATAATAAGAAATGCCATTCAACCACTCCTCTGTTACATGTTCAAAGCAAGAAAAAACACTCTGTTAGGACATAAAGTAACAGCCAACTTTTCCTAATATGGTTACAGTTTTGAAGTTCTTGCTTAAAGTAAACAATACACCTAAGCAATTTCAAGCCTTTATATCCTACTGAATCTAGAAACTGCAGAAAGGCTCACAGCACTTCTGTTCCATATGCCTCATTTTCATTAATCCTGTATTAATCAAAGTTAAAGCCATCATCCATTAACGCTTTCCAATACTTCACAAAACAGATTTCACATTATATACTAAATATAAAGGAAGTTTGAAAAATCACAGCACTAACAAGAGAAAACTGGGGCCACAGATAAAAACAAAAAGTAAGAAAAGGAATATCCCATATGAAAGGGTCACAGCATGTCTGAACTTGAAAGAAACTTGAAAGGTAGGTTTTTACTCAGCAGTGTAACAATAGTAGTAGTGGAAGGAAACAGAGAACCTAGACTCCCAACATCCTTATTGCTCTGTCTGTGAAACCACAGAACAGCTTAAACCATATTCTCCATCCATTTCCACCTCAGCTGTTTCACAGACAAAACAGAGGAAATAAAATATTATGACAACTGCAACTCAGAGATTGCAGACTGAAAGCTCTTCAGGACCCAGTCTTCCATTACATGCCCAGGAAAGCAAGAGTTTTCTACAATGAGCATATAAGCAACTCTTTTACATAATAATATGCTTTTTGGTATCATCCTCAGAAGAGGGGTGGCCAGGAAGGAAAGGGAGGCGACTGTCCCTCTCTACTCTGCTCTTATGAGGCCATATCTGGAGCCCCCAGTACAAGAAAGACAGGGAGCTGTTGGAGAGGGTCCAGAGGAGGGCCACAAAGATGATCAGGGGACTGGAGCACCTCCCCTACAAAGACAGGCTGAGGGAGCTGGCCTTGTTCAGTCTGGAGAAAAGAAGGCTGCAGAGTGACCTCATTGCAGCCTTTCAGTACCTAAAGGGAGCCTACAAACAGGAGGGGAGTCAACTCTTTTAAAAGGGTTGATAACTGCAGGACAAGGGGGAATGGTTTTAAGTTGAGGGAGGAAAGATTTAGGTTGGATGTCAGGGGGAAGTTCTTTACAGAGAGAATGGTGAGGTGCTGGAACAGGCTGCCCAGAGAGGTTGTGGATGCCCTGTCCCTAGAGGTGTTCAAGGCCAGATTGGATGGGGCCCTGGGCAGCCTGGTCTAGTATAAAATGGGGAGGTTGGTGGCCCTGCTTGTGACAGGGGGGTTGGAGATGCATGATCCTTGAGGTCCTTTCCAACCCTGGCCATTCTGTGATCCATCACAATCTACTTAATTCAATGTGACCAATAGGAAAAACAAAACAATTCAAAAATTAGATTCACATTGGAAACTGCTTCAAACATAGTAAGAATGGTAGCTGAGCCACCAACCACAAAGAAAACATTTACTTGATTCACAGTCAAGACTGAGAAGTCTTCCTTCTTCCAAGAACTAAATGCTTAGGATGCAAAGAGAGCCGAGCCCCAAATGCACTGGCATTAGGAAAGAAGAAAGCTTTCTCCTAAACAGAAAACAAGAGTGGAACACCTAAAGTACTGTTAAGAAGTCTGAAAATAATAGTTAAAGGGCAGCCAGGGAGAATTATGCTTTTAAGGACTATAGGTTAATACTTGCTATGCAGTTTAAAGGAGGGAAAAAATATATTAGTGTCATATTTTTGAAAGACTAACTAGACTCTGAAAGGCTCCCATAGAAGAGGGCACGGAGACATCAAATCCCACTTGTCGCGTTGAGATAACTCATTTGCTAACGTGGGGAACTACGATCCAAATAAGCACTCAGGAAGTTGGGAGTCCCAAATAAACACTGCACCTACTACTTTAAATATGGGACAAGGGATGACAGAAATAGAACAGCATCTACAGCACAATTTTCATGTGCTTCCATACACACCCTTTCTTCCTTCCATCAGAACTTTGTATTAGGGCACTGACTGCATGGCATTCACTCAACAGTCAGCCACTTGATACAACTGCTGTGACACCTTTTTCAAAGGGTAAACACCTCTAGCACATGACAGAAATTGTGTCTTAAAATACACAATCTTGGCAACAATGTGCACAAGAAGCAAGCCCGCAAGACAACACTCTCAGTAAAGCATGCATCCTATGAGTTCTACTACTACTACTACTTCTTAAGTCCTGCAAGCAATTCATTCATGCTTAGCACGACGATAAAAAATAAAAAAAAGAGACAGTTGGACAGGCTCAATAAACATTCATCTACCTAAACAGTATCAAGTATGTACGGGTTAATTCTTCAAAAATTTATGTTTATTGAAAGCCAAAAGGATGGAGGAAATTGTTTAGGGACTTGATTAGTTTACTGGCAGATAAGAAAGAATTGAACATGCTTTAATACAGTTTTGCTTTGATATATTTTCCTGAACACAATTCTCTCAACTCAAGTTATTATTAAGTTTTCAACAGCAGGACAGACACTCAAGAAAAATATTAACGTTGATTCTAGAGATATTGAACGTAGCTGTTGAAAATAAAGTTTTGTTTTTGGAGAGACTTCCCTTTTCCCTAAGAAAGAAAATGACTTCCATGTACACATCTTTCTTTAACACATAAATAAAAGTCAGTATTTCTAGAAATGTTTAAAACTTGTTAGTGTTTGCTGTCACTCACTGCAAATGTATTTTAAGGTATTTCATGCTATTAACGCAAATACAACAAGCCACTGAGCACTGCATTTCACTAAGTTATCTAACTGGTGGCTATAAAAACAACATACATTGCATAAGGAAACTGTCAACATGTCAAAAGCATATTCCTTTTTAAACAAGCAGGTCTGAAATAGAAGGATCCTTTTTCTTCGCAATTTAGTTTTAGATTGTATTACACAATATGTCATTGTGATTGACAGTAGTTAACATTTAGATATTGTTGACCTTTGTGATGTGTCAAGTTTCAAAAGACTCCTAAAGAAAGCCTGAAAATATTTCTACACAGTCAATGCAACCCAAGGAGTCAATTTGTCCCTGTGGATAAATAAATATGGTATTAGCTAATGCTCTAAATTAACGTGCATTAAATTTCGTGGGGTGGCTGTTTGAAACACAAGTCCTTCTTGCTGACAGACAATATTAATAACTTAAACTTTCAACCAATTGAAGTTATAAATCTTTCAATGATTTACTTGAATTACATTCTATGGATCTAATTAGGGCCAAACCAGTATAATTCCCAATTCATATAATGTGGATGATGACCATAGGAACTAGCTAGTCCTCTTCATAACCAATTTTCAAAGTTCCATGTCAGGTATAAATAACACGAGATCATAGGTCTAGAGCTTTTATGTTCCCTATCCCCTTGTCCTTATCTCAATGGTTGACTAATTAAAATTCAAATTTCCTTTAAAATATTTCTTTAAAAATCTGCAGTCTCCTATTAAGAAAGAACATGTTTTATGAAAATAGAAATTCACAAAAAAAATCAGTAGTCTTGAGAGTCTGAACTGTTGTGTAATCAGATTTTACATTCCATAACAGAGAAGGTAAAATGCCAAATCGTATTACCTCTGCAAAGACCTTTACTGAAATAAAATGCTCCTCTATAATAGCACCAAGACATTTCTGCTACTGAAAAAAAAAAAAAAGACCTATGAATGAGAGGGAACAGGGAAAGGAACAGAGAGGAGTAATGTTTCAAAAGATCCCAGGAAAACAGAAAATTCAAACATGATAATTTATTAGACACTTAAAGGTCTAAGAACAGGAAAAAACTCGCTTAGGTGGTGAGGGAGATGGAAGGGAGAACAAATACAGAAACAACATCAGCAGGACTAGGGAAGGGACAGTCTCCCTATACTTAGCTCTGATGAGGCTACCTCTCAAATCTCTTCAGTTTGGGAACCTCATCGTAAGAGAAACATTGAGTTCCTGGAGTATGTCTAAAGAAAGGCAATTAAGTTGGTAAAGAGTCTAGAGAAAAGGAGGAGCAGGTGGGAGAACTAGAGTTGTTTAGCCTAGAGAAAGAGAGGCTGAGGGGAGATATTGCTGCTCTCTGTAACTGTCTCAAAAGAGTCTGCAAGAAGGTGGGGGCCGGTCTCTTCGCAACTGCAATAAGCAATGGGATAAGATGAAATTACCTCAGGTTGCACCAGGGAAGGTTAGGCTGAATAGGAGGGGAAAAAAAAGTCTTCAGTGAAAGGGTTGCGAAGCATTGGAATAGGCTGCTGAAACAAAGGCGGATTCCTCCATGCAGAAAGAATTGCAGCAAATAAAATTCATCAATACTTACTGAACGTTTATGAAGACCAAATAATGGATGTGAGCACAGTGAGGCAGTGGATGATGCATTTCAGCAGGGCAAGAATGACTTGAATGACAAGCCACATTACAGACAGCCATGCAGATTTTTACGAGCAGAGCATGCCAGCTCCTGCTCATCACTGACAAAAATGCACAGCTAGTGATGGTGACTATCTTAAAAAAAAAAAAATAAAATAGTGTTTTGTAGCTGAGAATTTCTTCTATCAAATAGTGTTTTTGCTCTCTTTCTGTCTGCCATAGTTCCCATGGAAATAAGAGGCACTGCTTTCAGAGCAACCTACATAGTTGAATCACCATCCTTGAAAGCATTTAAAAGATGTATAAATGTGGTGCTTATGGTGCTTAGAGACAAGGTTTAGAGGAAGCACAAGGTTAACAGCTGGACTTGATCTTAAGTCTTTTCAAACATAGATGATTCTATGAACTGACAGAAGGATCATATGAGACTGAGTAACTAGACAGTAAGATATCAAAATTCAACACATGTAAATATACAGTGAGGTACATGGTGGAAAACAACTCTGAATGTTATAGAAAATTATGGTCTCCAAGCTAACTATTATTCAACTATCCATTTCAGTGTCTCGCCACTCTCACAGTAAAGAATTTCTGTAATCTAAATCTACTCCCTTTAAGTTTAAAACCAATACTCCTTATCCTGTAACTACACATTCTGCTAAAGAGTCCTTCCTTACCTCTCTTGTAGGTCCCTTTTACACACTGGAAGGGTCGCTACAAGGTCTCCCTGGAGCCTTTTCCTCTTTCAGCCAAAGAACTCCAACACTGGCAGCCTATCCCAAAAGAGGGGGAGAATCACCTCCTTTGACCTGCTGTCTACAATTCCTTTGATGCAATCCAGGATGCAATTGGCTTTCTGGCTGCAGGCTTATGTCAAATATTTTGTTCACCAGTAACCCCAATTCCTTCTCTAGAGGACCATTCTCAACCTAGTCATCACTGAAACTGTAGTAATGTTAGGGATTGCCTCCACTCAGGCAAAGGAATTTGCACTTGGCCTTCCTGAACTTCATTAAGTCCTCCCAACATGCACTGCTGTGAAAAGCCTAGCTCCAACTTTTCACCGGTCAGCAAAGGCCGACCATGCCAACACTCCAAGGTTGAGAATTTTGCCTTTCTCCAGTTACTGGAAATTTCTCATACTCTCAATGACAGCAGCCTTGCTAAGACTTTGCCCTCTTCTCTTAGCTCCACTGAACAGAGCTAAGTGGATCCAACGGACTTACATGGGCCCAGCTAGCTTCATGTAACCTCTGACTCAGTTCTCATCCACTGTTTATAATTCATCACCCACAGCTAGGCACGGGGAGCTGAGAGACCTTGTTGGTGAAGTGAAGCAGAGCAGACACAGAATATCTCAACCTTATATGAGCCTGCTATCACTAAGTCAACTTACATATTCAGGAATAGCCCGAAGTTCTCCTGGTTCAGCTTTAGTACAAGAAAAAAGAAAAAGCTCTTTTTATCACAGATATCCTTTGACAGGATAACTAACCTAAGTGAGTTTTCACTTTCCCAATGACACCTTTTCATGCTTGGGCAATGTTTCCAAACTCTTCATAGCCCATCTTTATTTCCAAATCTTCACTGCCTGTAAGTAAGGCTTTGTCCATATTCTCAACCAGATCAGGTGCTCTGTGAAGATGGCACCCTGTTTAGTCTGTTATGATCCTCTCTTTGATCAACAAACTCATCTTAACAGGTTTATCTTGTCCAGTATAAACACTATGCACATTTGAACTGCTTTTTCCCAAGGAAGGCAATGCCATGCCTCGTCATCCTTGCTTGCCCATCCTGAAGAGCCTGTATCCACTGTGCTACTCAATAAAATCATATCCCCCCCAGAGCTTCTGGATAACTTTTCTGGTCCCTCAGCAAAACAGCTACTAGAGCTAGAGAACACCTGGAGAAGGACAAGAAGGCTGATAGAGCTTACAACACGTTTTATATAGACAATTATTCACTAGTCACCTTGAAAAAAAAAAAGACAACTTGTCCAAAGAGAAACAAGACAGAAGTCTTCAGAAATGTAACAGCAGTCAACTTTTGTCTTGTCTACTGGCTGACATGAAGGTCACCAGCAAAAGCTAGTGAGAGCAAGATCCGTAAACAAAAGAGGCAGTTCTTCAGGTAGTACAAAGCACCACTACAGAATTCCTACACAAAGGACATTGTGAACAAAAAAAGACTGCAATGCTGAAGGGAGACAAGTGCATAAAAGAGAAATCCAGGGGCATTATCCACCGAAACTGCAAAGGATCAAGAAACAATCTCCCAAGATTAAAGCAGCTGAAGGTTCTGATTTGATTTTTGAGCAGAATAGTAAATTATTCTGTTTGTATTTCTCTGTGAGCATGCATTTGTGTCAGGCAGAACACTAATCTAAATAGATTTGGCCAGAAGTGCAACACCCATTGTTATAGAAACAATTCACTCACTGGAAGTGCTTCGGCAGGTTAGTGATCTATTAAAAATGGGTATTAAGCATCTCACTTGATTCCTCTGAAAATCATAGTAAGAAAAAATATGCTGAATTTGCTTACTGTAAATAAATAAAAAATAAAAAACACTGAATTCCAGATTGAGCCACAGATATTTGTGGTTTTGGTTGATTTTGAAAGTATCTACAAAAACATATATGGATTTAAAAATGCATCATATGATACTAGAACATTATACTCCACAAGACAAGTTGCAGTATCTGTACTCACCTATTATATCTTTTTAAAAGATGAAGTTTTTTCTAACTAATTGATAACAAGATAGGTGATAAGTACATAGGTAGTTGAGCTAAACAATTATTCCAAGTCAGCAACCAGCTATACATACACAAAGAAACAGACTAAAGAGCACATGTACTGACTATTAAGTAATAAATCTCAAAACAAATGCAGAGGCATCCACATCACACCTTTCCCTTTCCCGTTTCTCAAGTTTAATTCTCTACCAGTTATTTCTTCTTCTGTCCTTACTTAACTATACTTCCACATAGCTATGCTAGTAAGCACTCCATGACTGAGAGCACCTCATTTCCCTGACCTAGTCAGCCACCACTTTCCTATCCCTTGCATACGTTGCTTTTAATATAAAAAGTCTGTTCCTCATCCCTAATCCAATTTGCATGCTTTTTGGCATTCACAGTTGTCACTGATGTCAGCACAAGCTGCAGGCACTCAATATCTTCAAAGATTCAACTTCTTGTCTTCAACAACTTTTTAATAAAAAAATCATTAAAAACTCACAATTTGAAGCCTTACTTGGTTATGCTGTAGTACTTTATAAACTTCAGCATGTAAAGATGCGCAGTAAATAAAGTAGTACTCAAGAATGTCTCACACAATGCCCTAAATTTCTTAGGAAAATAGATCTCTCTAGTTATTCCCTTAAGATAACTCACATCATGTTAAATACAATGAGGAGCTGATCAAAGGTGGTGCTTACCTGAATGACAGCACTAAACCAGCATGTATTTCCCACATTCTTCAATCCCACTGGACAGTTGTCTTGTCGCTTCCGATCATAAGGGTTTGGAGAGTCACTCCATACCTCTGGATGCGTCCTCTTTAAACTTGCTTTATTTTCTGCAATACTGGCTTCTAGAACTCTTTGGGAACAGAAGGAAGGGAAAAAAAAAAAAAAAAAAAAAAAGTGAGCCAAAGCAAAAAAAGAGATGTAGTAAAACACTTTCTTTACTAAAACAGCCATCTTAATTGTATCATTTGATAACTGATTGTACTGAACTTGATTTGAAAGTGGATTTACACACAATCTTATGGCTTCAAAAACAACACTATTTTACAGTTAGATATATTACAATAATTGTTACGTTCTGGAAAAGTAATTGCAGTGAGTGAGTGAGTCTACTACAAGAACTATCAATACAATAGGCCATATTTGTAAGTCATTAATTATTTAAGAATCTGATTCAATATAATGGTCAAGAAGAACTTTCAGCAGTACTATTACTGTTGCACTTTCATTTATAAATGCTTTCATTGGTACATAGAGCACAAAGTCATCAATATTTATTTTACTGACAGGAAACAAAAGCTACCTAGGTAAATTTCAAAAAATGGACAACCTATTTCCAGTTTTATGCCATAGCATTAATTGCTTTCCATAGCAAATAATTACTTTATAAGCCACATTTACAGAATGCCCTTATTTCACATGACAAGATCTGATAGGCATTATGCTCCCAAACTCAGGCTTCACTTAATAAAGCATTTTCATATCAGCACACATCCTTAGACAAGTGCCTTAAAGGTAATTTGTGGTAACTATGCATTCTAAATTGAAAGACAGAAATAGACACATTCAGGTCTTAAAACAATGTCTCAAAATCTTAAGCAAAGTTCCCTGGCAGAAGACATCAGCACTGCTACTATTCCTAACGATCACGTCCAACAATACACAAAAGACTGAGCTGCTAAGGAACTACTAAGTCTGGCAAGCACAGCATTTCAGGAGCTGTATAACAAACACATACATAGTCTGTGCAGCTTGAAGGATTGCCCTCTTTGGTTCTGGGCTTACTAAATCTCAAAGAAAGGACAGGCTTAGGCTAGGTTCTGACTGAAGTTCCCAACGGACAACAACTTGAACGTATTATTAAAAACAGATATTAAAAATAATAAACTGTAATAGAAAACGCAAAAGAGCAGGAAAAAGCTCACACTACACAGCCATCAGTTTCCTAACTGTAACATTTTTTTGTTGTTGTTTAAAGCAACGTTCTTGTGAAATTAGCAAAAGATATCTGGCAAGATATACGAGAATAATTAAGCATGAAAGGACAAAACTTGACAAAACATGGCAAAAAAAACATCCTTCATTCAAAAAGTGTCAGACAGCCAGCATCTCTCTGCTTTGAGTTAAAGTTATTTGATGAGGATATTAAAATCAAAAGACTTATGTATTTAAAATAATTTCTCTTTCAGTAAGAATATCCAAATTCTCGTTTAAACCAAGCCGAGGGGATCTTAAAAACTGCCTACATGACTGACAGACTGAAACAAATTCAGAATAATTTTTCAATAGGATCAAAATACTTTCCATACTAATGCATGTAAAGAGTCAAACATCTTTTCCCTCCAACTTCAATAATATTTCTAGATAAAAGTTCTGAACATACATATTCTCAAACTGCTTACAGAGCACTAAGACTAGGCAATTCAATTGATAAATGATCCTAACAGTAACCTCTTTCTTGTATGTTTTAACATTTTTTATTATTATAGCAACTGAGGGATTTCCTCAGTTCTAGATCCCCCTCAAATCTGATTTCACATTTTAATAACATAGCTGATTCCCATTTTTCCTCATGTTTACCTAAAACATTATTTGTCTTCAAAGAAAATAAGCAATTGCTGTACATTCTATAACGTCAAATTTTTGGGGGGCCACAATGATAACTATGATACAAACTGAAATAAAAGTGAGCATATTCAAGTGGAATCAGGTGATCAGCTCAAAAGCTACATCAATAAATGCACTTCCCAGTATAGTAAATATGCTTCTTCTGTTTTATAATAACATTCACTAAAACCGAAACAATGAAGTCCTGATTTGAGATTCTACCTTGACAAAATATCTTATTCATGCTTTGCTCTTCAACAAGATGAATAACTTTACAGAAAGCTAGCACGAGGATTTAGCAATTCATCAAACAGCTGAAATACCCTCTCTACAACCATAAAAGATCACAGCAGCTGTCACCAGCAGCAGAGTCATCAACTATGTGCAACAAATGGTATGTCTCTAACTTCACAGGGCCAAATTTTGGAATCGTGTTCAGAGGGTAACTTTCAGATGGGGGTTAGTTAATGCCAGGCTTTGCATGAGACTTGAAAGCAGTGTTTATTTCTCTCAGTAACAAGCTAGGTATAGCTAAGCTAATTTCCAGAGTCATTTGCGTGGGGCTAGCTAGATAATGCAGAAAACCAAGGACAAAATGTGTCCATGGGATAAAAGTTCAGCCAAACTACTTTGAGGAAACTCACTAAGCATGCTGAAGAGAAGTTCACTAGCAGGCTACTGAGCAAAAAGACTGTATCTCTCTTATAAACTTAACCTCAACCCTCACATGTCCTCACGGATAGAAGTTCCACCTTCTATTCGTACAGACAATGCACAGTACAGAGTCCCCATCAGTTTACATGACCATGCAAAAAAATAATAATAAAATGCTCAGGGATTGCATGCATCCTTATGCCCTCATAGTACAGGCTTTCATTTTTACAAGGTTGCTACTCTAGGCACAATGCACATGTCGGCTAATTTCTCCTTCCTATCACCTTACTGACTTCCCCAGTAAAGCCCCATCTGGCCAGCGTCAAACTCCTTCAATCCATGAAAAACCATACAAATAGGAAAGGCTTTTTCATACATGTAAATACACTGAAAAGTCAAAGTTCCCTTGGAGATTAAAAGGAGAACAGTAAGTAGCTCTAAACACGTCATGTATAAGATGTTCAGCTTTTGGACGCTCGGACATTTCAGCTGCACTCCTCTTAACACCTACATAGTAATCAGATCTGTCCTCATTAAGCAACACAAGGCAATTACATAGAGGAATTACAACATTAATTACACAATTCAAGAAATTCCATTAGGGCTCCCTCAGAAACTTTAACAAAAGTCAGATTCCCAAACCAGAGTGAATAACTTTGAAACAAATTTCTCCACAACTAAATTATTTATGTATGCACGCATCCTGCATTATTAAAAATATTCCTGAGATCCTATTTGATTTCTGTTTCTATTTAACTAAATGGAAAAAAAAAAAAAAAAAAAAAAACAACAAATAGCTGCAGTTTGACTTGTTTACAACCATGCTGTTCTACTTTTTGTGTTCCAAAGTCCTGCACAGATATTGTGCTTTCTATTGGAATGCCAACATTCTTCTGTGGGGTGTTAACTAGGAAATCTTTTTCTTCTTACTATTATTTTTTTTGAACAGTCTAATCTTCTACCCTTAATGAAACTGATTTGATGGTTCAGAGCAAAAATTTGTTTCTTGTTTTTGTACAATTTTGAAATATTTGCCTTCAACTCAGGGTGTACCCTGGCATGTAAGTGAATTGATCTAGTACCTTAATGTTGCCAAAATCCCACATTCACACTCCTCTATGTTTCCATTCAGAAATGAAGTCTCATCCCTTTTCTCAAGACATGACATGCTTTGAACCTGTTCCTGGGTATTCTTGTATGCTTTTGGAGCTGGACTGGTACAACAAATGCTCCAAAGAATACTACAGCAAGAATAGAAGATGTGTTACAAGTGGTATTCCATAAACCCTTTGGTAGAAACAAGCTCTTAAACTGGCACACAGTTTGCAATTTTGCCACCAAATAGACCTTTCTAACAGTTTCATCAAAATAAAAGACCAACATTTTTCTCTCTCTATAACTGAAAAGTGTCTACATGCTTTTGTACATTATGCGTGGAAAAAGAAGTCGTGCTACTTCACAATCTTCTATAAACAGAAAAAGCACACTATAATTTAAGTTGAATAATTAGTTGTGGGGTAAGCAGGTAAGACTAAAAAGGACTTTTTAGTCTGAGAAATGAATAACAGTGGCTAAAGGAAAAAAAAAAAAAACAGATCTTCTAGGCACACATGAAGCAAACAGCAGAAGCAGTCAAAAGCTTAGGCAGGTTAAAAAAAAAAAAGACTTCCATGTACAGAAATAGGTCCATATTTCTGAGTGTCTGGCTAAATCATAAGTCCCTAATTATGACAATTCTGTCCTTCAAAAAGGAACATATAAGAGCTGCATTTCTGGCTCAAAACTGGAATGAATGTTTTCCATTATCTTGAACACATGCATATCTTGAAAAAACTACCCTTTAAAATTTATTCCAATTATTAATGAGAATATAAATCTCTCTCATCCCACTTTTCTTTCCAAAAATATCTAACACTAAATTCAAATAACTATATGCTTTTTGTCACAAATATCAGGGCACACTTTGTTGGAATGCTTATTCTCAGAATTAGTGCATTATTTTTTCAAGAGGAAAATGAAAATGACTCTGAATAACTCTATCCATTTAAGTCCAATTCTGAGAATATGGCTAACCATTTTGTCTGCCTAATACAATCTACTGAGGAACAGAATTATCATGGTAAATTTGCCCCATGTAATTTTTTTTTTTTTTTTTAAACAAGCAAGCAGTACTTAATCTTCCAACCCTAGGATCAAATCATTGCCCTTTTTCCAGAGAACAAGGCCAGCCACAGATGAAAAAAAAAACACTCTTCACACACAACCTTACACTCAGTCCAAGTATCAAATATTTCATAATTATATCTCTATTTATATATAAATACATACTATACAAAGACATTGTAAAATTTACTCAAGGTTAACTTGCAGACTCTCATCATTCCAAAGCTGCAAAAGTTAAGTTCATAAAACTTTAAAACAAGACATTAACTTCACATAAATCTAATAAATTCTACTTCTTAAAGTAGTATCATACTTTATTGGCTAAAAATATAGCAGCTGTTCTTAGTGTACTCAAGCCATAGCATTACAACTCCCACTCCCAAAGCCACAGCCATACCAGAGGTAAGAAAATGTTACTATAAAATGAGCAGTGTAACAAACAGGGTAGAGTATTTATTAGCTTTTTAAAAATGTTTTTGTCTGTTTTTCATTGCATGTTAGCTGATATAAAAGAGAAACTTTTTAAGTCCTACTTAAATATGACCACATACCCTCAATCTCCATTCACTTCCTCAAAATTTAAACAAATACATCAACATGATAAACATACTATTAACTCCTAACCCACACATAATAGACTATTTTCCAGTTTAGAACATACAATATATTAAAGCAACATCCTGAAGCCAGGCATATAAGTAGCACAAGTGAAAACAAACAAGTTATTCTTTGTTAAATTAAGAAGAAATAAAAAAGCAATACAGGCCAATCTCCAACTCTTTAATTTAATTTCTGCTTTACATAAGTTGTTTGTTTACCTGCTAATGGCTTGTTCCTCATCTGTTATTCCAGTCTCCCTGAATGCCCTGTTTGATTCCTCCAAACTCAAGGCAATTGCCCTCTGAAGATCATCTTTATCATCTCCAGTGAGATCAATCACATCTGAAAAGCAAAACTATCTTTCTCAAAATTAAACGTGAAACAGAATGAAAGGCAAGTCTTACTGTAGAGGAGACAAAACCCCCGAGGACTGCTGAGCTATATTTGAGTCCACCCCTCCTGTGGTCTGCTCTCTTCCAACAACTAACCATGCCAACCACCTCAAAACCAAAGAAAACCTCAGCAGTTTGCTCTTATTAGGACGTGACAGTCAACAGTCATTCTTCCTCGCTGTTTTATGAAACTTAAATACCTGTTGTTTCTGAAAGCCCTTTCAAAGAAATGCACTTAAGTGTATTACTTCAGCTACCATGATCAGTTTCTTCCAAGTCACATATGGTGAAAACCACCTTCTCTTTAAAAATGATACCTGAGCTGTTTCCTTCTCTAAGAGGAATGTGTGCCTAGCTTTTCCAAAATACAGGAAGAAGCCCCAAATTCTACAAGTGTTTCCATACACTGGGACTTATATACAGTTTCACCACATGTGGGAGAGTTCCTTTCTAACATAATTCCTGTCTATTCTGTCCATGTATCCATTTTCTAAATTTATTTAAATCTAATTTATTTCTGTCAGAAATATCCTTCTCAACAGGGAAAAACAAGAGAGTAAACAAAGAAATCAAAGAAAGGGTCTATACTTGGACAAGCGCAGAATGCTGGATGGGTTACTAACCAGGGAATAAACTGAAAACAACACTATTCTTACCTCCTCTCCAGTTCAGATTAACTAAAGAATCAGATCCTTACACCTTCTGCACAACATTTCCTGGAAGTGGTAAAAGCTTGTTTTCCCCTCCGGAATAAAAACGAGCGTTACCACCCAGATTACACCTCTAAACCAGGCATTCCCCAGCTGGGCACCGAGGCACTTCTCAGCACAGTCAGGGCCAAGAGGATTGCCTGTCAGCTGTAGGAAGCCTTCAGAAAAAAAACAAGGTCATTAGTTACCCTGATTTCAAGGGCCAAAAACTGCTTTTTGCAAGTCATCCAGACAGAAAGAGAGAGGAAAATGCAAAAGTGACTTTCAGGTGTGGTGGCAGACAGAGGTACACAGGGAGTTGGCACCCTACTGTTTTCCTTCCCTACTCAAGGCCAAAGTTTATCTAAATAGCCACAAAAGAGATTGCTCTCTAGCCTTGGGTTTCAGTGTTAGAAGTTGAAAGACTACAGGAGGAAGAGAAAACTGTTCAAAGTCAATGGCTAATCATGAAGAGATGAATCAATTCCCAAAGACCTTCTCTGTTTAGATTATTTTTTTTCCTGGATGGATCAACCTGCTGAATAGACAGCTTGCACTGTTTCCCCATGCTTAATTTTCTCTGACATTTCTCATACTGAACTCATGACACAAAAATTATAATTGTGCATTAATAGAAAATGGGACGGCTTGTCCTCACAGAAAGCTGAAACTGAGGAGAAGTTGGAAAATTAATTTTTCTGTTAACAGCAGCATCTTTAAAATTAGTTTCAACTTAGGCCTTTCTTCCCCCAAACAAGGATGACTGAATATCAATTTCACTTAGGGAGCAAAGAAAGCCCTCTTACCTACAAATTAAACCATGAAATCTATCATAATCTGAAAGTATGAAAAAACACTAAGACCACACTTTATAATTTCGTTCTTATGGTTTATACAGTCAGCTCAAACATTCCAGCATGTTAAAAGGATACTTGAATTCAGATGTCTGAACTTCTCCTTCTTAAATACTACAGGAATCATCAAGAGAAGTTAGACCCACAGGAGTTTTGATATGCGAGCTGTCATGGTGAGAACAAAGCAATCCAGACTAAAATAGTACCTCAACCTGGGGCATATACAAGCCTTCCTTTGCTCTACAACCTATGAGCAGAAGCAAGTATAGAAAGGTCAAGAGCAACGATAGTGTCCTGTGATTACGGATGCTACCTATTATGCTCTAAAATGCACTGCTTACATTCTAGTTTCTACACATTCACAGGTAGTTCCACATGAACTGAAGAATTCCACTGGAGAATACCTGTTTTTCTAAGAGTTACAGTAGTGGTCACAACCGAACATGAAATAAGCACCCATGCTGGTGATGAAGCAGGGCTTATGAAGAAGAAGAATCTATTAGCTAACCTTTTCTAAAGTAAGAGTGATGAAACTTTTATACAACAATAAAGAAGATGGACAGTGTTTTCCACAACACATAACACAGCTGAATATTTTGCAAAAGCTCGCGCTGTTATAAAAATCAACACAGGAAAATCTAGCAAGGTCAAAACCAACTCCAGCTTCCATTACTTTTCCAATTTCTTTGCAATTCCCCAGCTCCTCACTCTTCATTAATTTATACCACAATCTTATGTGCTAAAAACATTGTTGCATTCATATTAAAGAGATTATATCTTTTAAACATTAAGGCCCCAAATCCCTGACTTCCACTTTCTTTCAGAAAGTCAATCAACGGAACAGTTTTCTTTGGCATGCAGGGATTGGAGGAGGATTCCCTCCAGAAATGTTAGTCTTGTGTATAGAGCGTTCATGATTTGCATTAAAAAAAAGACAATATGGCAAAGATCTGCTGCCAGATACTACTGTGATCAGTGCAATTGTTGTATGTCACACAGAATTTCCCTACTGTTAACTTAAGACAGAAAAATAAGCTCAGTGTCAGATGATCCTTGGTAGCCTACTGCATGTAAGCTCTTAGATTGTAGCAAATGTAAAATAAATGGAGATTTAGGCTAACATATTTCAGCTTGTGTGCTGTTCTTGGGGCACATTCAAGATCTTTTTCAACATCTCAGCTGACACAGTAACTCATTAAGCTACAACAGCTCAAGTATGACTCGAATCCTAAAGTGTAAACAAGAGATATCTCAACAGAAGCCATAATAGAAGGGGAACAATCTGAAACTAAACTCCTCTTTAAAAAAAATAATTAATTTTTAAAAAAAATCAGTTTACATAATAGCACAGTTTGCATCCTTATCAGCAAGTTATAGACTACACGCATGTACTTGTAATACTTGAAATTCACACAGGCTTGTTGTTGCTGTTGATCTGTTTTAGTAACTTTATGTTTTGTGAACTCTTACAGAGAGATTTTATTTAGTGAAAACATGTCCAGTTTTCAGCAGTTAAATCTATATAATCATTTGGTCCGAAGGACAGATTTTATAAAAGTATAAAGAAAAACAACAAGAAAGCCAAATTCAGTCACCGGGCTTTCAACTTGATTTTGTTTACCCCTTTCCATGAGGCCAAAGAACACCTCAGTTCTCAGCAGCTTACACTCATAAAGGTACTTCTTACTGTAAATCACCACCTTTGAAAATGCAAACATTGTTAATCAAGCCACAACTACTAAGCAAACAAAGACAGTTTGCTTCTCAAAAAAAAAAAAAAAAAGAACCTTTATGAAAGGAAAAACTGCACATCAAAACAGTTCAGCTTAGCATATTTATGGTGTTTATCCAAACCAAATTAGCATGTAGAATTAATAAGCTGTTCTATTAAGTGAGGTATTTTTGTTCCACAAAAGTGTTATATAATGATGTATACTTCTGGTCCATAAAGCCAGCTTATAATTATACAAAGCAATGCTGAGCTGCGTGTTGAGATTTGTGACAAAAATACATATATAGTAAATGCACACATCCATATACACATATATCAATCTTTTTGATAAAACCTTGCCATTCTGCTTACTTGGGAAGTTTTTTCATAATTTAAATAAATGCTTCTTGCTTGGTAATTGCCTAGGTCATTAAAATAATTATTGTCTTATAGGCTTATTACTTGCACCAGGAGGAGACTGAGAATAAAAACTTTGAATTTAAGTAGGCTGGGAAACTCAGCATGAGGGACAGGTTTGGAGTAGCAATTAAACATGAGGACAAGCAATAAACAACGACAGTGATGCAACTGCAAGCACAGGGAGAGAAAAATGAAAGGACAGGCCTGATGGGTTCAACAGGCAGGTGCCAAGTAAAAAATCCTGCAAGACTGCAATTTCAACTCACTGTCGTTGTAAGAAGAAAAAGTAAGAAATAGAGATTACTTTATTTTCACTTACAGAGCTAAGCAAGATACATTCTACAGTCTATTACGCAACATTAGGCATCATGATGGACATAGGTTCCTAAGAGAAGATTAAAGAAATTTAATTGTTTGTACAGGCCAATTTCTGTTAAAACTGGATGGGGCAAGAACACATAGCACCCTGGCTTAGCCAACCCAAACAGCTCTGACAAAAAACTGTCTATCTACAAAATGAGTAGCAAATATGAACCATTGCTGTCTCACAGCAATTTCTTCATCTCAGATGCTTCTTCCATCCTTACTATCAGGATGACAGCACAGTGAACTGATGATTCTCACACCAGCAGAAATGGGAAAGAGAGACATAGCCACAGTGCAAAGGAACAAGTGAATCAGTAAGATGAAAAGAGAGCCTGAAAAGGCTCCTGACATTTTAAAGCAGGGTATCCTGCCACACCATGCTGGAGACATTACCAGGAACCTGAATAGGAGATGACACAAATAATCCCTGAAATAGATGGAAGTGTCATGAAGACACAGTGATATCCAAGTTGGCTATGGTTATAGAATAAAATAGTATAAAATTCTGCTCACAGAAACAGTAAAACACATAGCTACAGAATGGGGATTGACTAGGACTCAATTCACATCATCACAGTATTGAAAACACGAAGTGTTGCACTGAGATATAATAGAATACTTATATAGACATTTAGACAAATTATTCCATTTTTTATAAGAACTCAGTTGCAGTCTTGGTTTTTGTTCTGAGTGCAGCATTTTAAGAATAATTAGAGAGGATCTATAAAGAGAAGCAAAAGAAATGGCACTAGGCAAAGAACGTGGGCAATGGTTTGGAAAACTTGGGCTCTTCGTCTTAATTTAAGGAAACTCAGGACACCAAGATCTATCATCTCAAGCCATGAAACATCTGAGCTAAGACAAAAGTTATAAACTGTACTCTGATCTCCACAGGAGATATCACAACAAGCAAAAGTGCTAAATCTGAAGGAAAAGAGGAAATCAAGTAAGATATTAGACGTCAAAAAGGTCTGTGAAACACCAGAACGTGCTGCTCTGAACTTTTCAGAGTCTCTAGAACAGAAGAGCTATTAAGAAACAGGTTATATAAACATCAGCTGAGTGAATGACTTTCTGAAACCAGCACAAGGAACGTGAAGATTAAAAAAAAAAAAAAAAACAAAAAAAAAAACAGGTCTCTAGAATCAATTAATTCTACAGTTCTCTAGAATTGGTGTGTGTGGCATTTCACAATTGTACGATGTCCTTATGGAAGGGCTTCAAGTTTTTTGTCTTGCCTATAGAATGGGCAATTCATTTTTTTCAACAAAAAATTCCTGAATTTTCGAAAGAAAAGTGGAGGAGAATTTGTCCTGCCCTCGCTTTATTCAAAGACAATACTTATGCCTTCTTTTTATTCTGCTGCTTCCTTTAACCCTGGGTTCTGCAAGTTTCTCAAACAACAAGAAGGAAAATTGATATATGTTTGGCAATGCAATAGTTATAATGCGCAGCCACAGATGGAAATTCACTGAATTAATGCACATAATAATTTCTAGAGAGGAGAAAATATTGGAAAGTACTACTTTACTATTTCTTTTGTTTTAAGTAGGGTGCCTAGGATGTACACAATTAAGGAGAACATTAAAATGATCATAGATTAAAAGTTGTTCCCATGTATATTGCAATTTAAGCACTTTCTGCTCTCTAACAGATTGCAGAGTAATACCACCTTTGCAAGTGGATCAGATGAAGCACACATCATTAGACACGAAAAAGCTGCACTTGCAGGTGCTTGCACATACTGTTTTGAACAGGCAAAAAGGCAAGTATCCTGAATAACAATGACTGTGCAAGTCACTCTTGGATTTTAAAGAGACTAAATATTTATGCAAACCATTTTCCACACATTTCACAACTGCTGAAATGATACATAAGCTAATAACTAAAAACAGTTTTCTTTATACCTCCTACCATGTTGAATGCAACTTAAGTGCTCAGCTGAGTGACCACCATCAGTTTTTGAAAGAGCCAATGCAGCACAATCCAGGCTGATTGTTAAAATATGATTTCCTGTTATATATACTTTTATTTTACCCCTTAACTAAGTAACCATTACAAAGAAACATCAGCCAAGCCCACTGAATACTTCAGGTATGCTTTTTATGCAATGCATATGTTCAAAAATTTCCATTAGTGGCTAGAGGGTTTTTTTGTGGTTCTTAAAAAAAAAAAAAAAAAAAAAAGAGCTCTGATATTTATCTGTTACTGCCTCATCCTCAGTTTGAATGATCTAACTTGGTGGGACTGCAAACCTAGGTGACTCACAACTTCCTAAGTGCCAAATACATGTACGTAGTTAAGCAGTAAGGAATGATAAGATGAGTTATAATTATCTTCATGCAATTATACTTATGTGAGATAGTAAAAGGGAGTCAAATTTAAAAGGCAAGATACTGTCAGCAAGTCTACATAGTTTCTGAGATGTGGTAATAACATTCTTTTTAGAAGGGAGTGTCGATGGCTGAAGCCATCATTACTGAATATTTTCCCATTCATATCCAGCCTTCTGCTCTCTTCTCTAATCCATAGTCTTTCACCATACTCCCTAACTTAGCACCACCAACCAATGTAGAGCTCTGAAACTTGTCCATCTTAAACATGCTACATTTTTGAAATTCATAATCAAAAATAACTGCAGGCAAGTAAAACACAAGGAGAAAAATGCAAGTTTCTACAAGAAGTTTTCACTAGAACTCTGCTCTACAGACGGAGAGGAGCTACATAGTCAGATTGGTTTAGACTTCGGCTCTGTTTTAGATGTTTAGTTATTGCCTCCAGGCCCCCCTAAAGTGAAGAAGAGTTGGCCAAGATGCCTTGACTACTGGCCTGCAGTCATATTTAATAGTAAAAAATTCAGGTCTGCTTTCAGCCCTCTAGAAAACAGATTATCCTGAAATCCAGTTTGGAATCTGCAACTAAAGGCTTGTTCTTATCAATTTGACCATCAATCATGGTTAATGTTGACTCTGCAAGATCAGCTTTTCCTTGTCTTATATACCATGCCACTTCATACCTTTATTAAGATTGAATAACACATTACGTGTTGTCAAAGCTAAATATTTTTATTAGAGGGATTAATATTAAATCTAATCAAATGCAGACTGCAAGAGATTCCAGTTTAGTATTCCACTGCTACAGTAGATCTTCATTACTGGAGACCACGTCAACAGTGTTAAGTCCATAGAAAATAGTCTCTGCTTACTCAACTGATTTTCAGACACAACAAATTAAGCAGATATGGGACATAATGTGTGTTTTCTTTTTAAAAGTGAGGGGATTTTATACAGAGATTCTAGTAATAGCAACAATTGAAACACAGCTTTCACAACTGAGACGTTGAGAATAAACTCAACTCTGGTTTGCAAGAATAACTGGTTTTAAAAAAAGGAGTTTCTTCCAAGGTGTCAAGGACTAAAAGAAATTGTACCATGAGCAATGAGTTTCAAATAAACTTAAAAAAAAAAAACAACAACAACAACAATACTACAACCAGAGCCAACCCGTTAATAGTGAAATAAAGGAAGAAAGTCCTGCTGTGCCTGAAGCTAAATATTCTGCTAATTTCATAAAAGCTACATAGATGTACTACCCACATAATCAAAGGATTAATACGTATTTTAACTAAAAATATTGTATGGCAAGGTTTAGAATTTTGGGAATGAAATACAGCATCAAGAAACTTAGCTTTTACAATCCTTCTGCAAAACTTCAAGTGTGCCTTATACAGAACAAACTTAATATGCAGGACCACAACAACACAAAGCTTCTCCTATCAGTAGTTTCTCATCACCACTGTATAAAATGTACAGTTACTTTGATGTCTCTTTCTTAATTTTTCTCCAAGAAATTATCTATGTACCTACCTAAGCAAAGACATTGAATCTATAAAACTCAGAAAAACAGTTCTGTGAGACCTCACATATCAGTGATGTTAAACTGCTTAAAAAGAAACATTTTTAATATTGATTTCACATACTGAATACCTAGTCTTTCACTGCAAAATGCCAATCTAAATGCAAATCTGAACTCACACTGGTCTCTTTGGCAAAGTCACCCCTGCCAGAACAAAGCTACTCTTAAGCATACTAGGAAACACATATACAGACTCTTCTAAACATATTTTTTTTTTTTAAACTGTCAGACTACTTGCTTTTTGCCTTTAATTATGAACTAAATATCCCACAAATGAACCATATAATAAGGGGAAAAAAAAAATTGAAAAAACCAGGTATCCACCCTCTGACTAATTTATCAGCTAAAAAAAAAAAAAGAAAAAAAAAAGAAGAAAAATGTAACCAAGATGTTGAAATAAGGAATGAAAATATAATTAACAGTCTCAGATTTGTTAAGTAAGACTTATCAGTCAACTCATAGGCAAGTTTTTAGTTTCCTTGCCTTTAAACTAAACTTATGAAAAGAAAAAGTACTTACTTGTATCTGCCTGGCTGCCCACACTGATATATCTGTCATTTCCAGGAAGTGCTGTCTGATAGTAGCTCGCCTCCTCTTGCTGGGGTACCTTGGCATTCTTTGCAGTGAGGAAAGCCACAGCCAACTCCAAATTACCATTGCTATCCTTTAACCATATATATTAAAAAAAAAAAAACAAAAAACTGAGAATTTCTCCACTTTTTTTTTTTTTTTTTTTTTAAGATCAATGAAATATCATATTTTTAGGTGAAATATTTGTTAAAAAACAAAGTTTTCCACGCTTACATATTTTACATATTTCACTTTTTCTTACCAAAGTAAATATAAAGCATTGTATAAAAACAAGAATATTGTAGCATAAGTCAACCCACCAACTTGCACAATGACCACACTCACAGACTTTGATCAGCAGTTAACCATACTCTTCCAAAAACATACTATTTCATTTTTAAGTCCAGAAATACTAGCTTTTGAAAGGCAGTTGTGTACATTATTTAAGCTGAATCAGAAGCAACAACTATATCCATATTTTAAATAAACTAAATGTTCATTAACCATTTATAAATGACTAAAAAGCTCTGCTTAAAAGAGACAGTGGAAGTTTCTTTGTATCTACTTGGGGAAAGAGAACACAGAAATCTGCCATTCTTGCGTCATCTTGCAATGTGAAGGAATGTGTGATGGTTGCAAAAGCAGGGAAACAATGCCAAATTAGCAAAAGGTGACAAGTTCAGCAAGAGTTCTTTGTTCTGCACACTAAGCAAGATCTGTCCACGCTAGAAAAAATTATTTACACCTTGCTAAGAAAACAAGAGTTTAACTCATCAGGTGTAAAGCAACTGTACTAGCATCAAAGTACTCAAAACACTTGAGCCAAAGGTTACCTTCTGGGCAAATCATACAATTTCTGTCTTTTCGTGTTTGATCACCAGATTTTTTTTTTTTTTTTTTATCTCAATACCAAAACAGATCAGGCCTGCTTCTGAAGTGAATTAGTCATCACTAATTTTTTTTTTCCCCCCTAAAATACATCTAGAAATAATTCAAACAGGATGAAAGAAAGGAAGGAAGGAAAGACAGAAGATAGCATGCCATTTTTTGGCTTTCACCATCAGCTAATTACAAAGTTTAATTTAATTTAATTTAGCTACATGAAGGAAACTTCCCTACAACCATCTTACCTTCAGTGCCTGTTGTAGTACCTGGATGTCATTGATACCAGTGATCTCCCTCAGCTGATTCAAAAATGTCTGCTGATGCTAAAAACATAAACATATAAAAGAATTAGGTAACAATCAAATAACAACAGAACCACTGTTACTGATGGGCATGCTTCCTACAAACATCAGAAACATCTCTGTATGAGCTCTATGTACCACAAAGGGGGAGAGCCTTCACTTTGTTTTAGTTTGTGCACCTTGGGCAATTAATTCTCACATTAAACGGTCTTTTTTGTTTGTTTGCTTGTTTGTTTACAAAAAACACAAAGATAATAGAGCTTATACAACATGGATAAAAGGAGCCCACACAAAACCCCAGTCAGCTCTCCTAAATAAATTAAAGTTTATCTTGGTCTTCAAGGGCAGTAGGGGAAATAGTTTATTTTACTCCCATCAAAACTGATTTCTTCAACTCCTAATTACTCTCAATTCTGAGTTCCTTATTATTTGCAATTTCCAGCCATTCACACACACTCAAGACTCAGAAAGTCATCTTTCCTGAACATCTAAATGTTTTAGAAGAAATATTATAAAAAGTATTTACTTTTTAGAGAAAGGCTAAAGCAAAACACTGGAAATCAGTCTTCACCACCTTCCCAGACTAGCTGAATCCAACTCTCACATACTGAAAATCAGTCAGCATCCATGGTAGAACTTCAAATAATTCTTGTAGTTAGAACAGAGGGAAAAGAGGTTGTAACTTAGACATTCACGTCAAATAAATTTTGATATAAATATAAACAAAAATTTGTACCCAGCCCTGTTTACAGCCAACAGCTGACACTCTCTGCTCATGTTTGGCTATCACATCACGGAAGCAAAAATAGGCACTTGGCTGGGATAGTCCTTGCACTTCTCTTAAATATTAAAACCATCTTCACCATTAAAACCATGAAAACACAGAAGATTGACCACTGTTCTAAACTATATGGTTACATTCTTCCTTTGGAAGATGAGAAAAAGAGAAGAACTTGGTGGTACATGCAAATGGTTTTTCTTTTTTGTTGTTTGCCCACCACACGCTGAGTTCAAAACAATAATTTCATCTACAAAGAAGATTTTGTAAAAATACGGGGTTTGGTTTGCTCGACAAAAGGCCTATTTCCTATTAGTGACAAATAAATGGTCTCACATTACTCTCCAGACAATTTAAAAAAAAAAATAACTATAATTGTCTTGCAACCACTTCTAAGACACTTTTCTTTACTCCGAGTTCTTTGGAATCATATATTCAAATAGCCTTATTCTCTCCTTATCACAGCTTTGTATAGAGGAGGAAATTAAGTACTGCATGAATGCTGAACTCCCCAGTGTGAAATTAACCTGGCAGGCACCACTTCATGCCCTAATAAGTTGAAATAGAAGGCGTATAGTTCAGGATGTTTATGAATTACATACACAATCCTCCCTTCATTTATGATCCTAAGGGACGCTGCTAACAATCCAATTTGCTTTTCTTCTTTTCTTTTTAAAAGCCCTGCTATTGGCACAAGGGAAGCCAAGCAATGAGGCAAACAAACTCCCACTCTCTCCTCGTCCCCCGCCCCCTCATTTGTTTACTCCATGCATTTCACAGCACTGTACAAAGGCAAGACTTGTTTCCCTTATAAAGTCTAGTAAAAAGCAAAGGGAAAAAAAAAAAAAAAAACAGGAGAAATTTAAAAAAGAATATTTGGGAAAAGTATTACAACTGACAGTAGCAATTCAAGGCAGCAAACAGCAGAAGATCTGCTTTCATAGTAGTAACCAATAAGGTGATTAGTAGTTGTAATATAAAATACGACACGAAGTTACAACAAATGCCTGTCTTCCACAATACATACAACACTTGGAAAAGCTGAGAAAGAAGTCTGAAGGATAATTCAGTTGTTCACAGAGATTGGGAAAAGGCAGAAGAGACAGTTTACTAACAAACAATCTCTTAGCAGCTCAAAATATTGGCTGTTAATTTATGAGCACAGCTGTGCCATTTAAACCTAGACATCCGCAGTTTATATCCAGATTCCACGACTCGGGTGCAAAACTGCATTTCGAGATCCCGTGCATAAGGACATCGACAATTCAAAAATCAGAACCAGGCCCAGAAACGCTCCTTCATCATCAAGATATTACTTAGATATCTAAATATATACCAATATATATAAAGACCAAAAGATTAGGCACTCCACTCCAGAATTTCTGGCTGGTAGTTAAGTGAACTCTAAATGATGGAAATTAAGAGGAAAATTAACAGTTATCCTGGATGCCTTACAGGGAGCTAAACAGTACTCATACAGGTCATTCTGCTCTTTTTCACTACAAATGACAGTGCAGATGATCAGTATCTAGGAATATCAATCACATCCTTTCCTCGTTCATCAGAGGACAAGTTTACATTTTCTTTTTGCTTCTCTATTCACATAAGTTTAAGAAACGTAATTGTATCTGTATTCAAAGATTCAATATTACACTCCAATTAGTGCATCTGTAGTAGAATCTTCACCAAAGTCAACAGAGCCAGACACAGCTAGTGGGGCTGAGATCCACTTCAAGCCTTTTAGCTCCTAGTTGTTTATGTCCACTCCTGTTTGCCATCCTCGCCCTTGGAGTTTCAAATGTACAGGACAGGTTCACCAGTTGATTTATAGCTCAAATCCTGCAGTTTAGTTAATAAGAACCCTACATATGCCCACAGCGTACATGTACCACTGCACGTATTACATTGTACATACATAAATATACAATAATATATACACACACACACACCAATAGCATTTGACTAAGCTCTAAGAAGGCTCCAGGATTTGCTCTATGCCACCATATTCCACTGGTGTTAAGCACTGCAGAGTAAACCAAATCCTGGGTGGTGTGAAGGAGATGATGGCCAACAAAGGCCCACAGATGCCCCAATCCCCAGCTGCTCACAGCCCTGCAGCCCTCTGCCCCATCACGTCATGCAGCAGCCAGCTCCCCAGGGTTTTCATGCATGAGCTTTTCCCAGCCTTCCCCCTTCTTCTGCATCTCTGAGATATGTGCTATGTATCTCAGGGCTCTCAGCTCTCGGAAGATTTAAACTAACAGGAAATTCTTCCATTTTCCTGGACAAATGCCAAATTTGTACATTAGGAATGCATGTCCTTATTTCCAGTTCTTTCCTTTTTCAGCCATCCCTCTCAAGTTCTTGTCAGGAAACACCCAATTAAGATTATCTGGTTTATAACCCCACACAATAGCACATTCAGTAGCTGTGCCAGTGCTAGTGAAGCAGAAAAGGATCTGCACTATTATCTGCTTAGGAAGATACTATGATGAAATTAGTTCCGCAACAGTACTGTAAACTCTGACAATTTCTCAATGTTTATTTGAGTAAGGTAAATCTCAAAAACCAACTAATTCTGAATTACACTGCAAATGAATTTTAAAGATAGCCAATTTTTGAGCTGTTTATTTTCTCATCTCTGCAACTTCTAAAGAAGTACATAAAAGCTTTGGCATTATTCATGGCAACACTAAAATATTCATATTTGCAACACAAGCACTTTAAAACTTAAGACAATAAAGCATGCCATTCCAGTTTCCAACAGAGAAGTGAAATGTTTTGAAGTAAATGAGATGGTCCAACCATTACTAGCAGAAAATGGGGCCTACTGCCTCACTGCACAGGTCATTTGAAGAACAGAACACAACGAAAATGAACTACCTACATCCTTCTCTTCCCAAGGGATGTACACTTATACTAGGGACAGACACACAAAAAAATAAAATGAAATAAAATTCTCAGACAAATGCTGAGAACAGCATCTTGACTCATTTCCTCCACACAAAACCTGCTCACTTTTCTTTTAGAAATAACACTGATCTGAAAGAGCTGTTTGAAGGAAGAAAGCCTGAAAGACACTGCACAGTGCTGAAAGACGCCATCCTCCAAATAAGCTATTGGCCAAATTCTACATAGGCTAATAAAAAGTAGTCCCTCCCATAAAGATACTCCATTTCAACTGGCATAACACACAGCCAGCTTGGGAAGGCACTGTTGCATGCGCTCCGCTCCTCCCATCTCCTGCTCTGCAAACATAGAACACACATAAATACATAAATTCTGAAGTGTGCATGTATACACACACATACATAAGAATGCAATATTTCGCTAATGCAAAGACCAAGTTAAATCTCTGCTCTGACATTGACCTGTTCATCCTTACAGCACCTTCCTAAAGCACAGAGTAATTAGGCTCCCCTGCCTTCTATCTACTAGCTGGATTTCCTTCTTTTCAGTCATGAAAAGAGAAACCTCTGACATGATATCGCATCCATCAAGAAAATGGGTAAAAATATTATTTGATTTTTATACACACACAAAATGCACCCCAGCTTTGGTCTTGGAAGAAAAAAAAAAAATCACCCGCAGAGAGAAAAATGCACACAGAGGCTGGAAGTTTTCAGCCTGTGACTGCTCTGCCAAGGCTGCCAATTACAGCAGCAGTTGCTGCAAAGCAGGCAGTGAGCTGCCTGAGTCTGGGCTGAAAGCAAGCGTACTTCAAGGAAGCAGAAGGACACAACAGCAACTTTCAGCCAACCGCAGCCTGGATCAAACAGCAGTTTAACAGGGGAAAATGCTTGAGTGCATTACTTCTGTACATTCAGTCCTCCATGAAAAGTTCAAGGCAGGATCCCATTTATCATAGTGTTATATAGCCTATATTCATCATAAGACTACACTCGAGAATACTCACTGCATTTCTATAATTTCCACGAACTATCACAAAACTGCACTACCTTCAATTGAAAACGCAGAGTGACTTTGCAATGAATTTCACGATTAGACTTGAAGGACTCTACGCAACAGGGAGCACGCGCCCACATAAATATTCACTATTCTAGCCTCAGCGTCCCTGCTTATTGCAGAGGAGGTTGGCCTAGATGGCCTCCAGAAGTCCCTTACAACTCAAAGGATTCTATGATTCTACAATTCCATTTACTCTCTTCTAAATACAACATCCACATTTATTTATTTAAGCCTTTCAAATAAGATTTTAAAGGGACACTTGAGAAGTTTGGTTTGCACATTTTTACTGACATTAAATGTAAGGCAAACTCAGCCCAGCTAGTTATACACATTTACAAAATAGCAAAGTTAAATGTGAGTCAAATTATCACCTAGATGGCAACCATCCTTGGAACAAGCAGAAAACCCTGCCAGCTCACAGCTGGTGACTTCTCAGGCTATTCCATCTCTAAGCAGGCCAAGTGGTTTCACATCCTCACATTCACGTGGACAGAACAGGAAAGGAAGGAAACCCCAAAAATCTGGTTTCTCATACAGCAGCTGAGAGAGAAAAGAAGAGGGAAGTATCTCCTTCTTATATGGTCTTTTCAGGAAAATGGTTAGGTGGCTAAGAATTGGAGTCATAATGGACAAGAACTACTAAGTATATACATACTGTAACACAGCACACAGAAAGCAACACGTTGCTTTAAACATGGTCAGAGGATTTTCTATCATTTCCTATCACACTACAGTAGCACTGAAACTCAGCTCTATATTCCAACTCCATTGCCCTACAGTTTGACTACTTGGATTCTTTCCAACCCAACCCATTCTGTGATTCTATGATCATAATTTCGGCTCAGCACAACAGAATTTCCCAGCAAAACAGTGTCAAGCTAGGGTTTTACTGCTTGTCCTTCTACTGTTATCATACTAATATCAACTCTAAAAATCTCTTTCCCCCTCCAAATCTGTTGGGTTACTAGAGCTATTGGTGGGAGGTCTTTCAAAAGCACAAACACATATTATCAGCAAACTATGTAGAATTCAGAGGGAACCCAACTGCAGACAACTGCTGTGCAAATGCCCATCCTGGCAGAATGCTCAAGTTTCAGTTCATGTCCTCATCACACATCCACATGCTTGGACCCAGCATCAAGTACATACTGCCAACAGTATATGCAAGCCACAGCAAATTAAAAGCAATGGGCTCAATGACCAGTGACATTATATACATGGAAAGAAAAAAGAGGCTAGAAGATGACAGGTATACAGCTAGCTCTTCAGGTATATATCGTCACAAATTTCAATTATTACTATTACAATGACTCCTGGTCATTTTCTGTAGTAAAAGTGTTTTTTCTGTTCTTTTTTCCACTTCCATATATATATACACACATATATATACACCATCATGGCTAAATGTTAACTTTCATAGTATATAGACCATGCAACATCACTGAGATACAGACTCTCTCCTCACAGGAAAAACTACAGTCTAGAATATCATAACTTCACTGCATCAATCATTGCAAATGTCCTTTTGAATGTCTAAAAAAAAAAAAAAAAAAAATCATGAAAATTTGTCATTCTGAGATCTAAGACAATGCTGCACATTTTTAGCTTCCCGTTCGAGATGTTTTTCTTTGCATCCCAACCACAGTTTAACATCTCATGCCAAACATTGGTTATTTTAGTTCATGTTTGAGAGACTTTACAGCCCTATCATCACCCATTTATTATCCATCTGTCACCAAAAGGCAAAGACCTACCTCTCAACTCACAGCAGCAGGTCAGGGTTTTGTTTAAGTGATTTTTTTCCCCAGACAACCATCACAATTTCACACCCTGCTCTGCACAGTACAAAAGAGATCCCACTTAAAGAACACCAGATGAGTACTTTGTTCTTACTCTGCCATTACAGTAATAACAATATCAACTGCTCTAGCAAAAACCAGACTAAGTATGGAAGCCTCAAGCTAGCAGGATCCCAGTCTGCAATACCTGCAAATAATAAGGTCTAGAGGTACTGTCAGTCCACAAGCTGTTTCCGAAGAGGCAGCTGTGCTTTCCAGGCTGTGGCCCCTGCCAGCACCAGTCCATGCATGTGTGGCCAGGTACCACCCTCTCCTCTCTAGCAGCCAGAGTTGCCCATTGCCTGAACCTCCAGCAGCCTGCCACAGGCTCTTGCTACACTAGCAGAAAATTCTTCTTTGTTTTTAATTTATTTCCTGCTGACTTTGTGAAAGCCAGAGCTGGTGCAAGGGAAATGACAAGACCAAGGCTGCAACTATTTAGGCTGGATCAAACTGCTGTTGAACAGCAGTCTTGTGAAACTGAATTGTTTCTCTGCCTTCTTTTTAATCCCATTTTTAACTGAGAGAAACCGAGGGGAAAAAAAATCTCTCGTAATCTTTGCCCTACTTCAGCACTATTGCAGGAACCTTACTCCAACAGAAGATGAATGTAAAATTAATACAGCAGCACTGCATTTGCAGTGATCTAATGCTCCTGATATAGCCATACAGTGCACTACACACCAGGCAAATACTAAGTCCATTCCAGGACATACTGCAGCTGCATGCTGTCCAGTATTCCAGACCAGAATGCTCACTGACTGCAGCTGTTAATGACCAATATCAAAGAGCACATTGCACATAAGCTCCACGAGATCAGAAAGGATTTCACAGACTCAGCTGTCTTTCTAAATAGAACAGCATGAGAATCCTAAATAAAAGTTAAATTACACTTTCTAAGACCAGTCTTTATAACAAACAGTCCGTGGTATCGAATAGCAGGAAGACATTTAGGGAAAGCAATTTCACCCCACTTGATTTGAGAAGGAAAAAAAAGAAAAAGAAAAAAAAAGACAGAAAGCCTTTACTTAAAGGATTTTCCATTCAGTATGATTAAAAAAATAAAAAATAAAAAAAAAGTTGCTAACCTGATTGCCTAAAGAAGAGAGCCCTGCACTCCTTCTCTCCTGGAGCTCTGGCAGAAGGGCAGCAGCAGCAGCAGCAGCTGGCCCTGCCCCACTGGCAGCACACAGAGGAGGCTGAGCGCTGACTCAAGATGCTCCTGGCTGCGTTATCGGAGTCCATCAGAAAGGAGAGTTGCCATAACTCACAGCAATCAGTAAAATGATTTAATAGATTATCCTGTCCCTACAAAGCATTTTCAAAGATACCCTGAAAAAAAATGTACCTTGTTAGCTCAAGGGAGGTGGGGAGGATGAGGAAATTCTGCAGTAGACCAAGACTCCCAATAGCATCAAGTCACCCACAACCTGTGGCAGCACCTAAGTTGCCACTGGCACAGCTGCCCAGAGAAGCTGTGGTGCCCCATCCCCAGAGGGGCTCAAGGCCAGGTTGGATGGGGCCCTGGGCAGCTGAGCTGGTGGGGGCAGCCCTCCCCATAGCAGGGGTTGGGGCTGGGTGGGCTTTAAGGTCCCTTCCAACCCAAATAATTCATCGGTACTTTGAAAAAAAAAAAAAAAAAAAAAAAAAGCTGCATTGCCTTCCTACCAACAACACAATGTCAACACGCTCCCCATCAAACAACAGAAATACTGAACTCCAACAGCAAAATTTTCAATCATTTTCCACTCAAAAGAAAAACAGCTTTCAGTATGTTTGCTAGAAGTAGCAGGCAGCTGCAAAATCCGTCCCTGGTCTACAAATAACACAGAAGTGTTTGTACAGCGCATACACACTCTCAGCCAGCATTAGAAAGTAGGTGGCACAGTTACCAACCTTCTTCTTTACAACACCTCTAGAAAAAACTCCAAGGCAACATGCCAAGGCAACAGGATATGGAACCAGTGACAAACAGGGACCTCTGTCCATCTTTAACATCATGAAGCCCAGAAGTTATCCAGCAGGCCAACAGACAGGTACCTAATGCAGCAGCCCAGTCAGCTTCAGGTAAGGGGTGATTACAGCTCACCCAGGGCTGTCACAAGGCCTTTCAATAGGACTCCCGTAAGACACATGTAAGACTAGAGCGAACTTTTAAAGCCTCTCACTACGATGGGAGATATTTTTCAATTTCCAAACAAATAAAGGAACACTGTGGTAAAGAAAAGGGTTAATTCCAGTAGCCCACATAAAATAAAAAAGAAACAGCTGTACACTTAGGTGCCTGAATCAAATAAGCTTGCAGATGATTACCATCAAATAATGAGAAGACTCTCAAGTAAGAAAAGCAAACACCAGTGGCAAAGGCTCTAAATGAAAAAAGCACACCCCTCTAACAAATCACTAACCATGTAAGAGACAAAAGCGGAATCTGAAGAAAAGAAGCTGAAAAATATGAAAGCATCTGTCCAAGTGAGAAAGCATACCAAGAGGGGAAATGCCACTCTGCAAGCACTCCAAAAGCTATCAGCATTATCTATTTACAAATGGTTTCTCAGTCATAACATGAGATTTCTACAACACAGGGAAACACACAATATTCAGTTGTCTAGCAAGGCTGTTTGCTCCTATGCACTTTGGAAAGTGTTTATTCAGAGAAAAAAAAAAAGTTCATTGCCAGAAGCTGCATTCCCAGAAGGCATTTTATTTTGAAGCCACTTTCACATGAATAAAATGTAATTGAACACAAAAGGAAAAAGGAGACTGTTCTCACCATCTCCTTCTCTTCTGCAAAGAATGACAAATGCCACATACCCACCTTTTGCCTGCTGCTCACTCTAAAGCACACGGACAGCACACACCTGAATGCACGTGAACACCATGTTCAGCTTCCACATAACATTTTCATCACAGTTAAATGTAACTTTTCAAAATGAATTCCTAAAAGTAGTTTCACTGAAACTCAGACCAAGTTTTAGAATTGAGACAGATACCTCACTTCTCCTGATGCTGTACAGCTGTGAGAAGAACATCTATCACAGAAACCACGTGCAAACCTCAAGCCTGGCACTCACTATTCATCAAAAGGAATAAATGTCATTAAGCATAGCTACACAATTCACTGTTCAAACTTTCAGGCTTCAGACCCTAATGATGAGTAAACATCCTGTTTAAATCAAAAGGAACCATGTGGATTATGGGGTACAACACAAGCGAAATTATGACAACTTAATTGGTAGGAAGGAGCCACAGAGACATATAATGCTACTATACGGCATGCATTAATTTCCATAAATTCCACTTAGAGTCAAGAGATATAGGACAATTGAACAACGATGTAACAAGCCTTTAAAACAGCACTGCTCTCTGAAAATCTTCTAATCAATACACCAAATATATTTTTTCTGTCTACATGAGCTTATATGCACATGCTTTTGCTACATGACTAAGAAGGTTTCAGTCAAAGATGTCATAAGTACCATCTACATTTACTTGAAAACTGAACAAGATAAAACTGATTTTTTTAGTAAGAAACAGTTTAAAATGTTGTGCAGTGTACACTTTTTTCAGCAAGAATCTACCAATTAAAATTATTCAGAATTCTACAATAAACAAAAGCATCAAACTAAAGCTGCAAGCTTCAGAACTTAAAAAATTGCATATGGCTATTTCTGCTACATTAAGAAAAAAATAATACACAACAATATATAATTATATATATATTATAATTACATTATCCAATATAATATACTATAAAATAATATTATATGATTATAATAGTAATACACAAATTGATGTCAGGTGTTGTTTCCAGTGTTAACCTACTTGCACCTCAGCCTTCAAATTATTCCGTATCACATATACATCTTTACTTATGAGAGCTCTGTTACAACTGTAAAAACTCACTGTTGCAATCTCTCACAACGGTCCCAGCATAAGATAACACCTGGTTTCAAGAAAACACTCGTGCTGATGGCTTTCAGCAGGCTCTTGAATTTCAACGAGTCGTGTATATTGCTCTGAAAGTACTGCTTCCTATTTATTTTCATGGGAACTATAAGAGATGCAAAGAGCACAGTAACGCTATTTGACAGAACAAAATCTCAGCCAGATAAAAACATTTTTCAATACAGTCACCACCATTAGCCAATTTGTGCAGATGAGCTGACTTGAGACGCTCATCATTTTGTGGTGTGTGACCACTATGTGTGGCTGTCCAGAACATGGCTTGGCTTTCACGTTACTGCCGCCACTGCTGAAACACACCATCAACCACCTCTCTGTGCTTACATCCACTGATTGGTTCCATCAACATTTATCACGTGTTGATGAATGTCAGTGGGTGCCATTTTTTCTGCATGGAGGAATTTGATGACGCACCTTTGTTTCACACATACTTCCTTATCAGACACCATTCTCCCAGGCTGCTCCTCTGCTGCCATCTGTCACACAGCAACAAAACATTGGTGAGAAGGTTCATCCTCTACTGTCATACCACCAACATCTGCTTCTGACACAGTGGGCAAACATAATAAAATAGGAGGCATTACTTGCAGAGCAGCACCTATTCTTTTGATAGTCTCAAAAGAGTAACAGCTATGAAAACGAATTGGGGGAAAAAAAAAAAAGAAAAAAAAAACACCTTCTTAAACTGCAAGATTCCAAGCTACATTGATTAAAATGTTACAATGCTTGATATTAACAATGTTCTTAAATACACTGAAACCAAATCCAACCCTGCATAGACAGGAACTCACTAGAATGGCTAGACAACTGAAATTACTGCAATGATATTTTGTGCCAATCTGTCTTTTACACTACCTTAGGATCAAATTCTACCTTCATAGCACTGCATAGAAATTTTACTATTGACTTAAAACGTGTTGAACTTCGAAGTCTAAAACCACAGACATCACCACATTCATCGAGATAATAACCACATTGTCATCTGTGAGAAGATACAGCCCCACAGCTCTCACCAGAAGGCAGTGTGAGCACCTCAGTCACTCTCAATGCACAATTATACTTCCTTTATTCATTTCTAAAAATTGGGATAGCAAGAGCAGAAAGGCAAGACAGACAGGGTTCTTCTTATAAAGCTGCATAAAATTTGCCTTGATGGCCTTTGTCCATCTACTGTAAGTTTTGATGTCCTAAAGGAACTAAAGCCCACGGTACCATGAGAACATGGAAATCTTAATGGTGTAAAAATGCAACATTTGAGGCAGTGGTTGCACTCAACCATGTCCAAACAAAGGCTGCTTTCTACAATCTTAACTTAACCTTAAGGTACATTAGCAGAATGCAGCTTTTGACAACACTTGTTACATTTGAAGATATTAAAAAACTGAGATATAATAGAATCACCAAGGTTAGAAAAGACCTTTGAGATCATCCAGTTCAAACATCTACCTACCACCACCATTTCCTCACTAAACCTCAGCACAACGTCTACATGTTCCTTGAACACATCCAGGGTCGGTGACTCCACCCCTCCCTGGGCAGCCCATCTCAGCACATGACCACTCTTTCAGAGAATACATTTTTCCTAACATCCAACCTGAAGCTCCCCTGGCACAACTTGAAGCCATCCCCGCTCATCTTATCACTAGTTACGTGAAATAAAAGGCCAACTTCCACTTTGCCACCGTCTCCTTTCAGGTAGCTGTAAAGAGCAGTAAGGTCTCTACTGAGCCTCCTCTTCTTCAGACTGAACAATCCCAGTTCCCTCAGCCACTCTCCTCATAAGATTCGTACTGTTCAGAAAACCTTGTTGCCAAGTTAAGAGTTTCAAATGTTCACAAAAAAATAAAAAAAGCCACTTGTCAAGTTGTCACATGTAAAAATATTTCCTTTTACTTGACACAAAGCCTGAGATAGCCCCATTTTGCAAGGCATGTTCCCACTCAGCAATAAGCTGTTGTACTTCAGTCTCAGCTTCACGTTAGTTTCTCACTGTATCTTCTTGTATTTTTAAATAATCCCTTTTTTTTTTATAATAGAAAAGATAAGAGTATATCAGACAAGTTCCAACTTCACTCTTTGTTTACATACAGCTAAGTTCTGTGATTCAGGTTACCAGCTTTCCACTGTCAATTACCCTTTCTTTATCAACCAGAAGTTTGCGAGCTTTGTAAGGACAGCCTCAGCTACCGTCCTACCTACATATTGTGCACACAGTTCTCAGGCAGAAGTGAACAAGTTAATCATGCTCAGTGAAATTAACGTGCACTCCAATCAAATAGTTTCCACTCCTGGCTGGGGAGCTGACAAAGTGCAGTCACCACTAATGGAAGAAGCCTCTATTTCCTAGCAGGAATTAAACTGAAGTCTATCCCAAATTCATATAGCCATCTGTTGCCACAGCAGCCTCTCGTGGTGCTCCGTAGAGGCCACTGCTTTGCTCACCCCAGGGACAGAGAGCAGCCCCCTGGGGAGATGCTGAACGGCTACAGACTGCGAGTGTCTGACTGCTGACTCCAGAATATTACATCGGCAGTTCAGACAGGGAAGCTTAGCAGGTCCACTAAAAACAAAACAAAACAAAACAACAAAAAAAAAAAAAAAAAGCAAAAAAAAAACTGAAAGGAAAGGAATGAAAAAGCACACTTCATTATGACTTGATGCAACCTTTGCCATACTGCACAATTGCACTGAACAGGAGAACAAGAAAGTGAAAGCACTCAAGACACTTTCGTTTCCAGAAAAGCAAAGCTGCTCTCACAAAGGTCTTTCCAACTCAACTCAGTATGAGAGAAGGACAGACTTCTCTGTTTCAGCCCACATTCCAGCAAGACAGACAACACACTGTCCCACCACTCCGAATTTCGAGATCTCTGAGCAATAGTAAATGAACCACAAGATGGCAACAAGAAAAATCGTATCTCAAAAAAAAAAGTTACCTTTAAAAGGAATACCTTCCTATGTGAAGACATGCAAGGGAAGACACTGCCCTTAAGGTTCTGGTTTACTTTTTTCTGCAAAGGAACACCAGGCATGTCATGTGCAATTCTTGGCCGTTGCCAGGCTCTGGGAGCTGCAGATCAGTTCCTCACCACAGAAAGCAAAGAACAGCAAAACAGAGGAACCCACAAGCACCCAGCAGACACCTGGAAAATCCCATCACTGACACCACTGGGCTGATCTTCAGAGCTCCACCGTGAGCCATGCTCACCCCAGGTACCTCTGTCAGCTCAACCAAGATTTGGATCTGTCCTATGAGGGCAGCCCTGAGCCAGGTCAGGGTGTCAGGGAGGTTCCAAACTTGCACCATACCCCAGGACCATGAGACTGAACTAGTCCCAACCCAGAGGAAGCACATAAACAGAAGGGGGAACAACTGCTTACATGGGTTGATAGTGATAGGACAAGGGGGAATAATCTTAAACTGAGACAGGGGAGGTTTAGGTTAGATATTAGGAGGAAGTTTTTCCACACAGAGGGTGGTGACGCACTGGAACAGGTTGCCCAAGGAGGTTGTGGATGCCCCATCCCTGGAGTCATTCAAGGCCAGGCTGGATGTGGCTCTGGGCAGCCTGGTCTGGTGGTTGGTGACCCTGCACATAGCACGGGGGTTGAAACTAGATGACCCTTGAGGTCCTTTTCAACCCAGGCCATTCTGTGATCCTCTAAATAACTGAAATTATGGAGTGAGATTTCCATGGATTAACCAAATAGATGGACTGGGAAAGCTTAGGTACAACCTTCAGATAGAAATAAAAGAAGACTTAAACAAGAACTGAAGTTTTAAAAAATGATATTCCCTTCCCTGTTTGTGATCAGAACTCATGTCTGACCTGCTCATTACATTACATCCTCAGTTAGAGAGGCCCACAAACACTGACAATTTTACAGGATTAGAGAGATTGTAATTCCTCCCTTCACAAACCTTTTCAAGACGTAAGAGAACAAAAAAAGCAACAGTTCTATTACCCTCCCACTTACCTCCACAAAGCACTTTTAGAAATGTGAAATATTTTGCTATTTTAAGATATGAGTAATATGCTTTTTGACCTTTTCATAGAAGCTGATGGGTTGTGTCATCTTTTGTAGCTACCGTTCCTAGTAGCTGAGGATATGGACTTATCCTAAAAATTGTTTGAGAAGTAGTAAAGACATTTTAAACTACTGCAAAGGGTTAACAGAATTAAAAAAAAAAAAAAGATAAACCTTAACTTTTAATACTCTGAAGCAGTATTTTCTTTACAAAGTAGGGACCTACCCTTCTTAAAGATGCTGTTTCAGCCAGATGATAATGACAGTATTATAGTTGTAAACTCCTGCTACTACCACCAAAATTATTATTGAATATTTGTGAAAGATTTTCTAGAATACGGTAGGTTTTAAGCTACCACTAAAGGTTTCAAAAAGGTGCATATTCATAGCATATTATGCAAATACAATAGCAACAACAACAAAAAACATGAATAAAAAAACTACATAGCTATCAAACCAGTGATAATTCAAACAGCTCATAAAATGCCAGCAAAACCGACCAGAACATTCATAACATGGGAAGCATTCAACATGCCAACCTAAGGAGACTTTCAAAAACTACTCTGTGTCATCACTGGTCTCTGTGCCTAGCTCTAGCTTTCAGAAACACAAACCTGAGTCTGGACAGAAGGTATATCTGCATATGGTATGAAGGTTTTTAATGAACATCTTTTAAATTACGTAACAAGATGTGTATATCTAAATTGGTGACTCAACTGCACACTACAAATAATTACTGCAAACTAATGAGTAGCTGGTGACAACACAGGTAGTACACCAGTCTGGTTATTCTCCTTTCTCTGGCCAAAAAAGGTCATAAATCATTCCGTGTCAGCCAAAGCAGGTCTAACTCCCCACATCCAAACCCTCACGATTAGCTGGCCTGCCATATAGCCCACACAAAGGCATGCTGCACATGGGGCGATATATCATAAGGCCCCATTACATGGCCCAGGGAACTCTTATCAGATGAAGGAGAACACCTGCAAGGGAGCCTCTGGTCACGTGAGGAGATGTGGGTCCACGGGGCAAATGGCGGGTCAGGCAGCCCTGGGCTCAGCTGATCATAACACTGAGATTATGAAGGTTGTATGCCTGCTGGGAAGGTCACCATCTATCAAGGTGAAAAACAGCACAACTCTCAAATACTTTCTGCGTGTACCAAATGCTGAGGGGATATTCTCCGAGATCACCTCTTGCCTTTAAGAACTTAATAAACATCACCATCTCCGTTGCTGGAGACACACTACTGCATCATCTTCTGTACGGACAACTGCACAGCATTAAGAAGTTAGCAACTATTGCTTTCAGCAAAAAAAAGCTGTCACTGCCATAGCGCTACACTCTTCCAATAAGGACATCAAATATATAGGTCAAGCAGAGCAGAAATACATACACTAGCTAATAGTTTTCTCAATACCCTGAAAAAGAGCAAAAGAGAAGTGAACAATATTAGATGCTTAATGTCATGCATCGTTTCTAGTGCTAAATATCCTCAAAGATATGTACTTCCCTAAAAAAAAAAAAAAAAAATTAGAAGTTGATACCTCTAACTTTATTCCACTACTCCTGTGATTAGACTACCAATATAGTGCTGAATCACAGGTCTGAAATAGCAGGGGAGTGGAAACAAATATACTCTTTACTCTTTAAATCCATGCACACAACAACACTCAGCCCTTCTCCAAAAGCAGTAGAACTTGACACACATAGCTCAGACGCCAGCTATCGCCCTCTGAAATCCAGTTTCTCCAATCTGTTGTCACAAGATGACCGTCATAGTAATTATGGTTAGGCTGACACACTGCTGAAGCACGTCTGACTTCACATCTTTTTTTTTCCCCAATCACTAGAAAATTACCTTTAGCCCCACCCCTGCTCTTGTACCCACTGCTCTAGGAACACAGATCAGAGAAGGGCCTCCACAGTACGAGACACTCTGCAGCCATGTTCAAATTCTCTGGGATTCATGTGGTGAGAACAGACAGCCTACAAACACCCCACCACACCACAGGATCACAGAGGAGCTGAGAGTGACAAGAGTCAAAAGACCGATTATTTGTTCCAGAAGATACACTGCTACTTTCAATGAGGAGTCAAGATCACTCAACATGAAAGAATTTCCTTTGAACTGATCCAAATTCTTTGACTGTACAATAAACTAAAGACAGCTTCAGTGGGAAGCGGATTGTTTGTACTTGGGGTATTTATTAATAAAAATGTGCATCTCCCAGTCCTGCTAAAGCTTGACACATACTTCCTGTATGACAGTAAGAAAACATCTGATGAACAATGTTGGGAACCAGAGTTGTGAATAAGGTATGCTGGTGACTCAGACATCTCTTGGAAATGCAATATAATTCTGTTTAGATGTGGTCTCCTCACACTAACAGAAAACAATCACGACAAACTTTGAGGTCTGCAGAACAAACTCTCTTTATTTATGGAGCATGGGATTTTCTTCTTCTCAGGGAAGATGATGAGCTAGCGGTAATCCCTCCAACCATGCCTCAGGCCACCGCACTTCCATAAATTTTCTTTTTAAATGAGAATAAAGTGTACAATGTTAAAGCTTGTCACTCAGTTAGCTATTTGTTTGCCTCACTAAATAACAATACGAGTCAAACACGATTTTTTGCAGACTATTCTCGAGTTTGTTTCCTCCTCCCCCAGAATGCAACTAAGGATAAAGTAGGTAATAAGGAATCTCAGGACAATAATCAGATGGTTCAACAGAAATAAAAAATGCAAACCTTCACTATGAAAAAAGTTTGAAATCTTATACAGCTTCTGTAGATACTGTAGTAATTTGCATTCATAGAGAAATGCCAGCTTTAGAATTCTTGCTGACTTTAATTCTCTGCTCCAGCATATGGCCTCCAATAACCTATATGATTCAATCTCCAGTCACTTTTTAAGCTTATTACACACAACTGCAGAGGTGGGTTGGAAGGCATCTCTGGAGACCACCTTTGTCCAAGCCACTACTAAAGCAGTTCCCTGCAGCAGGTTGCACAGGGAAATGTCCAGGCGGGTTCTGAGTAACTCCAGAGAGGGAAACTCCCACCCCTCCGGGCAGCCTGTTCCAGTGCTCTGTCACCCTCACAGCAAAGAAATTCTTGAAACTGTAATCCTCCTGAACTCCTGACCTGGAAGCAGTAGTTTATCCATAACATTTTCTTTGTAGTGCTGCTAATAGACCATCAAGCCCTAGAAGGGCTCAGCAAGGATTACATAACAGAACGTCCAATACAATAATTAAGGGATATTTAAGTAAAGCATCAACAGTGCATTTTGCAGAAGAACACTTTCTCAGGAAAACTGTCAGAAAAATAGCAGCAATGAAGACACGTTTAAACACAAAAAAAAGCACAGCACAATCCCAACCAGCAGAAGCCTGGCACGCAGTCTGCTAGCTCTCCTCAACTAAAATCCATATCAGCAAAGGAAGGAAGGGACAAAAAAGTCCATTCAGCCCTCTCCTTCCTATAGAGGCTGCCAAAATATATGCTCCTAGCTGACAGCAGCCCAGAGATACCTGCCTCACCCTCCAGGAGAACTTTGTGAATGTAAGTTGCACCACCTGGACCAATTACATCTTCATCACTGCTTATGAAGTGTGACCATTGCCATTAAACTACACCAATGCAAACCTACCTTCATGATCCCACAAAAGCATCACATGCCATAGGAAAAAAAAATATAGCAAGGGAGAGGAGGCAGGTCTGTCCTGTAAGCAGGGCAGGCACATGAGCAAGCAACAGTTACCTTCAGGGGGGAATAGAGAGCCCCGTGGTTAGATTCCAGGATCATCTTCCCCTCGCCAGTCCCATTTGCCACAAGCAAAGAGCTACAGAGGGTGTCCATTTCTGAAGAGATTTTTCAGCAACTCCAGGTCCACATTAAAAAATGTGTAACGCTGCCATTCACTCAGCCCCATTTCATAACGTGCATTAACGCAGCCCCTAAACACACCACTTTTCTACTTCAGCGAGAGAGCGTCACGGCCATGTATGTGTCACGGCCCCAAAATAGCTGTCACCTTTCGCACACACTGCTCGGCCTCAGCATGCCGCGCACACGAGCATCCTCCACCCTCCCGGAGCGGCGGGCAGGCCCTCCCGCAACATCGGCACCGCGCCTTTCCCCCTCCGCCCGCAGCCACGAGCGCAACAGGGCCGCACACCCAGCCCGGGGCAGCGGCCGGCCGGCTCAGGGCTCTCCCTGCAGCCGACGCTGCGGCCAGACACCGCGGCGCGTGGTGCCGTACCCCGGGGCGTCCGCGGGCCGGACGCAAGCCCGGCTGCCGGCGGGACCGCGCTTCCCCGAGCGGGGAAGGCGGCGGCGCGGACGGCCGTGGCCCCGCAGGGAGCGGAGCGGCCCCGCTTAGGCCCGGGCTCGGCCGGGGGCAGGGGCTCGCGGCGCGCTCCGGGCCGGGCCCGGCACTGCGGGGCCGGGCAACGCTCTCACCTTGGCGGCGCCGCCGGGCTGCAGCACGTTCTGCTCCACCGTCATGGCCCCGCGCGGCTCCCGGCTGCGCCCCGGGATCGGCGGGCGGGCGACGGTGGCGGCTGGGCCGGGCCCGGGCTGGGCGAGAGGAGCGGGAGAGAGGAGGAGGCGGCGGCGGCGGACGAGGAGGAGGAGGAGGAGGAGGAGGAGGAGGAGGAGGGGCGGGAGGGGGAGCCCGAGTCACCGCCAGGCGGGCGGGCCGCCGAGGCGGGCGGCCGCCATGGGGCAGCGCCGATCCGCTCAGGCCCCGCCGTCACTCCCAGTGCGGCCGCCGCCGCCCAGTGTGCCCGGAGCACGGCCCCGCCTTCAGCTCTTCCGCCGCGGCTCCCGGCGGCAGCGCCGCCCCGCGCACCTGCCTCGTCGGATCCCCGCTGCCCCTGCACGGGCCGGCCGCTCCGCGGCTGCCTAGCGGGCGGCACCGCTGGCAGCGTTTGCCTCCATCTTGGCGGCGGAGTCCGCGCACAGCCCCGCGGGACGGCCCGGCCTGAGGCGGGGGAGTGGCCCCGTTGCCCGGCCGGGTTCGGCGGTGTCTCCGCGCGGGGGTTGCGCTTTCCCCGTTTCGGCGCTGAGGGAGATGGGAACTGCCGCAGCCCGGCGAATGCCCGCGGGAGAACGGGCTCCGTGCGGGGCCTGGCGGCAGCGGCACCCACCTGCTACCGGCGGCTTCTGGGGAGGAGGTGTCCTGACACGGGGCCTGAGGATGCACCTCGCCTCCCTCGTAGCGTTTGACCGGCAGGGCTGCGAGGTGGCCGTAGTCAGTACGAGGGGTAAATGGGAACAAATGGGAGATGCTTATGATGATGATGTGTGTGTGTGTTCAGATCTGCAAATTATGGCACCTCAGATAAACAGCATTAGGGGGAAAAAAAAAAAGAAAAAAAAAATTATTTATATGAGACCAGTCTGTGGAGTCAAGAAAATGACAAGAATCATAGAATCACTCAAGTTGGAAAAGACCTTAAAAATCATCAAGTCCAATCACGACCTAACCATACTACCCAAACAACCCTCCGCTAAATCATGTCCCTGAGCACCACATCCAAACACAGATTCTGTGGTTTTTAATCACAGAATCATAGAATCACAGAATGGCCAGGGTTGGAAGGGACCTCAAGGATCATGAATCTCCAACCCCCCCTGCCACATGCAGGGCCACCAACCTCCCCATTTAATACTAGACCAGGCTGCCCAGGGCCCCATCCAATCTGGCCTCGAACACCTCTAGGGACAGGGCATCCACAACCTCTCTGGGCAGCCTGTTCCAGCACCTCACCACTCTCAGAACACATCCAAGAATGGTGACTCAACCACCTTCCTGGGGAGCCTATCCCAGTGCTTAACAACCCTTTGTGTAAAGAAGTGAGCATCCTTGCAGCTAGTCATAGGAAGTGCAGGGAGTATCTGTACCTACTGCCCTCCTCACTCTGTGGGCTGCAGGCCCAGCTGGCTATAGACACAGCTGCTTCCCCCTGCCAGCCCCTGGTACTGCAGGGGCAGGCCTGTGGGTCTGGCACAGTCTGAGGAATGGTGAATGTGTCCTAGTTGAGTACCCCACATTGGTGAAGTCTGATCTGCAAGAAAAGCTTGGGAGAGCAGCTCACCTATGTTCCAAAAGCTCTGCAGCTGCGAGCCCAATGCACTGAAATGAGTTGTGCGCTGCTTGTCCACTGCACAGAGCATTTACAACCCACTAATTCAATTTCTTCCCCCATGTAAGATGAGGTTATCAGGCAATGACATCTCTGCAAGCTCTTGGTCCTTAAGAAAAGCACCAGTTTTTGCACAGCTCATGACAACCTCTAAATATTGCCTTAATTCACTGCAGTTTCTGAACAGGAGGTGTTGCAATTCGATCAATAGTTCCTTTGCTAAGGCTTAGTGCTCATAGATTGTATCAGTTTTAATGTTTCTGCTTTTTATACTGCAAAATACAAAGCAATTTTTAAAATTAATGCTCCCTAAGAGTTTATTGCGCAAAAGGCAAGAAACAATGAAGATGATATAATGAGATCAAAAACGGCTTACAAATTACTTTTCTGGGAATAAGCAGAAATTATCTCTTCTAATACCAGTGTCTTTGTGTAAGATTGCTAACAGCAGGACTTTGGTTTGTCTTAAGAAAAGTTTCCTGTTGCACTGTTGGGCCGAAGTGCTGGGCCAGTTCCTGTCCCTTTCCAAAATACAGATTTTCTTGTATTATTTACAGATGCTCCTACGCAGCTTGTTTATTGTTTTTGTTGTTGTTGTTGTTTGTTTTTATATATGCTGCACTATTCATAATCAGATAACTTCCATTAAAGGTATTGTTCATACTTTTTGAAAGTATTTGCTTCAGTGGAGCACTAAAAACAATAATAGAATTTGTTTTGCAGTAATTTGTTCAAGTCTGTTTCCTTGGTAGACACAATGGATCCAAAAAGGTGTTGAAAAGAATTTTTATTTTTTACTCAATTTACCTCAAATCAGGATAGGACGACAAAGTATCATCTTCCATTAAATTCCTTCCCTATTCTCCCTTCTTGCCTCACCCCTCTTCTACCCTCCCCAAAAAGAAAAAACAAAATGCAAAAAACAACAACAACAACAACAACAAAACCCACAGAAAAACAAAGCAAAAAAATTGATCACTTTTGAGTGATCGTTTAAGCAAAGAAAAAAGGAAAAGAAAAAAAAAGTCTGATGAATGTGTGTTCACATGTGTAAATGTGTATGTGTGTAGATCTCTGAGGCAGAGATCTACAACTGAAACACAACTGGGCCATAGCCCAGGAATACTGGTGGAATGGAATTTCGTGTTCCAATTGTGGCATAAGTTCTATGTGAGGTACATTTAGCATTAGAATTTGTATTTTGTTGGAAAACTGATAATTTTGTCAAGGCCACATTAAGAAAGAGCTCTTGATTCAATAATAGTATTCCTTAGTATATGTAAGGAAGTGTTTCAGAAGATACTGAACAAGAAGGCTGCTTGATTTCTAGGGATCCTTCATTCCTTTTCTGCTTCCAGATCCTGTTGACTGAAACTGAGATTCATTTTGTGTGTGCAACAGAGAATTCAGCACAGTAACTCTAGGTCCACAAGCTGTCAGTCCTGCAGGTACTGCATGAAAACAACCATACAAGTTGTTGCTTTTTAAAATTATGTATTTTCATCTATCCTCCCGCACAACAGTACCCGAGAGGAACTGTTTCTGAGACATGCCACCTTAACAAGGAACCTACAGCCTTAACATTCCACTCTCCTCCCGCTAGTCTGCAGCAATCATTTAGCTGTCACATATCCAGAACTGGAAGTGTTTTACTGCTAGTCGTATTGATGACAGTGCATAGAAAAGGGAGCTTTTGGTCCACAGCAAAATGAAGGCTGTGTGATTATGTTTGCTTATGAATCTCTAGAGCTGAAATTTATTTCCTTTTTTTTTATCCCTTCCTTGTTCCTTATAGAGCTGGCTACAAGTTGGGCAATGTACCTTACTGTACCTTTAATGTCTTAAATAGCACAGCCTGTAGCTAAATATTACTGTCCTATCTCCACTTAGTTTCTCCTCACCTTTTAATGGTGACACAGGGTAGGATAGCATTTGGCAACTGTGTGTGACACAGTGTCTGGGTGCAGCCCTCACTTCCAGCGGCTTGGTGCCTTCAGGAAGGCTGTCCTGTTTGCTCACCCTGGCCACTAACTCCCTAGAGAGCAGATCCACCTGAAGGACAGCTGCAGCTTCACCACCTCACACCGGTTGTTTTTCTGCTAGATCACTTCCCCAAAATGGTTCACTGGCTGGCAGCTGAACAGCTGTGCCAGCCCGAAAGAGAGGGTGACACAGGCTCAGTGATAGCACATGCTGAACTTTGCTTCACCCACTTCTTGAACCAGGCGGTGACTGTGCCTGCCTGCAGACTGCCCACTGCCCACACACAGTGTGCTCCTGCTCATGATTCTCATGGTCTTCCCATTTTTATGAAAAGAGAAGAAGACTCCAGCCATCGACAAACGCTTTTGCACATTTTGTTGTATAAAAAGATCATGTACTACAAGAAATAGCTCATTATTTCCCTTTTTTTTGTTGTTGTTGTTTTTTTGTTTTGTTTGTTTGTTTGTTTTCCCAATTGGTTTGTTTTTGTCTTTAAGCACATCATTTATTTAGGACTTTAGTTATACTGTAGCTACACTGGTTACTTCCTCAGGAAGTACAAGTCAGAACTTCTTGGTTTTCTTTTCCCGAATGTGTGACCTGAAATATCAGCCACGAGAAAGCACTGCTATGAAACATTAAATGCTATGAACGCACAGCATTAAATGCTATGAACACATAGCACCCTAGAGAAAAGTTTCTATAGATCTGCATTTACAAAGCCCATTTTGGAACATTTTCACTTAGATCTTTTATCTTTACAGTAAACAGTTCTGACACATGAAACAAAAGCAACACCACTCCAGAAGCTTGTTAAACACAACACCTTTTAAACCAAAATCTTAACAATCACTCAATCACTGGTGAGTGTTCAAATGTTGCTTCTGTGTCTGCAAAATCTCCTGTTGGTTACTCTTTGTGGGAATCAAACCGAAAGATAACTGAAGCTGTAACTCAGAGAAGAGGGCAATCACCACACAAAAGCCCTTTGAAAACAAAAAGTAAAACTAAAATGACATGAATGTAAGCTTTGTTACTGTACAAAATAGAGCCTCATATTCCATGATGAGTGTATTTTAAATGTGAAGGTCCATCACCTTCCAGTTGCTTCTAGACAGCAGCTGTCTATTCATGTACCTCCTAAAAGTCAAATACTATATTCAAAATAAGCAAACAACAACATCAACAAAAAAACAAAAACAAAAACAACAACAAAAAAAACAATAAAACAGTTGTAGCTGAATTCCACAGAATCCACCTCTGGATTCTCAGAGAGCCTGAAAAGCTGCTTTGAGTGCTTTACATTTAACCTTAGCCATCTTCACATTTTATTTACTTTCTTGACCACTCCTGTGCATTGATCATATATTTCACACGGCCTCCCTTAGAAGCAATAATGTTTTTTCCAATGTGGCTAAAGGTAATTTAGAGCTCAACAATGAAAACTAGTCTTTCCACCAGGCACTACTCATTATTTATCAAGCAATAGAAAGTTTCAGAACCTCTCCCTAAAAGGCTTCTTTCTTTGAAAAGGCAACTTATTTAATGGAAGATATTTCACAGCAGATTATTATCTCAATTGAATTCTAAATTCAATAACAATAAATAATGAATAAATAATATAAATAGTACTAAACCAATAATAAGATAATTAAAAAAAAAAAACTTTTTGAAACTTCAGCTAATAATTCTTTCCAGTGTTTAGTTTGAAAGCATATCTGCTCAAACGATAATTTTTAGCATCATGTGAGTGTAACATTCAAATAGTCAACATCTAAACAAACTATATTGGATTATAAAATAATTAAACGAGTTATGCAGAAAGTTATCATTTATTATTATTTATTTGTACTTTGTTGGGGTTTTTTTAGGGTTTTGGGGGATTTTTTTGTTTGTTTGTTTGTTTGTTTTGAAAAAAAAACACAAATCTTTCAACCAAATAAAATGTCACATTCTTACCTTCTCACTTATTTCCTTGCTTTCTATTCAAGCAAATACTCATTGAACATAATGACACTCTCTTGTACCTCCTGGACAAGTTTCCCATGCACACAGTCATGTACATACACACACTGTTCCTTATTAAATAATGAAAGATAATTGCTTCATTAGCCGATGACTTTATGTTTGATGGCCTATGTGGACAAACAAGATTGCTCTCCATCAGGATTCTTTAACTGACAGCTAGAGCCAGAAGGCAAGGCTGGTGAGACCAGTAGAATATTCACATTTTTTGCTCCTGTCATTTTTTTGATGCCAGTTTGTCTTGTCACCCATAAACTACTACTTAATGGTAGAGAGATGAGAGGATCCAGAGCATGGAAGTGCAGTATTTTATTGACATGCGTAGATGAAAACCTGTCTTCAAGTATTCGGTTCTTAGAGTAACCAAAACTCTTCAGGTAGTTGCCTAAGCTCCCTGCCCTCGATATTGAAGAAATTTAGATACTGCAAGTTGGGATCTACAGCATAGCACAAACGCTGACTTGCAAAAATGCTGAAAGAGGCACAAGCCTAATATCCTACCCTACGACAGACTGTGAATCTACTTTTGGACAGGTGGGAAGCTGTTCTATGTCCAAATTCATGTTTCACAACTCATACTTAATGATTCATAACCACCTCCAACCACACCACTTCCTTATTGCAGCACAGTCTACAGCCCCCGTATCTGGCCGCTCTTCTGCAAGCAGGGCTCCAAACCATTGATGATGTAGGAGGACGCAGCACCCACATCTTTCCACCTCTTCAGAGAAGACTTGAAACACTATGAAATTAAAAAAAAAAAAAAAACAAACAAAAAAAAACCAAATATCACTACCAGTTCCTTTGTGATCTGTATCTTTCAAATAAGTGCCCAAGGCTGCTGTGTGTCATGCTGATTCATTCCTGCTAGCATGCCTAAAGTACACCTATCAGCGTCCTCAGGAAAGGTGAACTGGGGAACAATGTCTTCCCATTTAGGAAAGCTGCATTCTGCCCTGGCTGGGTTGGAAGCACAACATCTCAGAAACTGACCTTCACCAGCACTTAGAAGGCCTTATTGTTAAAATTTAGGAGGGATGCTTGAATATTTTGCTTTTTTTTTTTTTTCTCCATATTTTCAGTCAACCCAACTGTCGACAGATAGCTTTATAGAGAATATGGTGATGGTGCAAAAGGTTTGTTGTGGTAGAGCAGAATGTTCAGCCACCAGAAACATTGATAACAATTGGGACAGTTCTCATAAATGACCTCAGTTATTTTTCCATGGAATTAAAAAAAAAAAAAGAGAGAGAGAGAGATAAAATAGGCTTTTAGAATGTATAACATTCTAGGGCCTTAAAGGATTTTTGTAGCATAAGATTCCCATGCCCTCAGCTTAAAAGCTTTTTTAAAATTAATGGTTCTCTGCATCACACAGAACTTCTCAGAACTACTCACTATTTAGTCTAGATGCAGTCATTACATTTTTTTCAAATTGTTTTTGTTTTGTTTTGTTCTAGCAGGAAATAATATATTCTTTATGTTATTTCAATGGTACGTGGTATCTAAATGCACTTAGTGACTGCTCCAACAGCAGCTTTGTAAGGCAGTGGCCATCTGAGAAAATGCCAAATATCTGTTTCCTTTTCTTCTCATGGTTTTAACCAACAAGCTTGGTTCAGTTAACTTTTATAGAACAGTGCTGACTGTTACAGATCATTTTCATATCTCTGTTTTTTTGTATCTTATCAACATTTATAAATATCTAAAGTGCAGGTGGGCGTGTGTTGAGTGGATTGGGCCAGGCTCTGGCAATGGTGGTGCCTAGTGACAGAACCAGGGACAGTGGGCACAAACTGGAACACTGAAAGTTCCATCTGAACATAAGGAAGAACTTCACTACTGTGCAGGTGACAGAGCACTGGAACAACCTGTCCAGAGAGGTTGTGGAGTCTCCTTTTCTGGAGATGTTTAAAACCTGCCTGGACACTTTGCTGTGCAACATACTGTAGGGAACTGCTTTAGCAGTGAGTTGGGCAAAGATGATCTCCAGAGGTCCCTTCCAACACCTACAATTCTGTTATTCTGTGTTATGACTTGTTTTATCTGGGTACTTTTTGTCCATTTTGCTGATTAAATAGTGAAGATTTTAATAATCTAAACTGGGAAAGTTACCTACCAAAAAGAAAGAAAAATAAAGTTTTTAGTCAATATAAAACTGCCCTTTAAAAGCCTCCTTAGAGACAGAACTGCTGCTGATGCCATCGGGCACTCCAGACATAACTGTATGACAGATGACAGCCTTTAAACAAATATTCAATTATTTTTTCTTTGCATTCACATGAAGGACAATATTGGTCACTAAGAGTAAGCTGGCTCCAAAAAATCTGTCACTTTATATCACAGAATCATAGAGTGGCCTAAGTTGAAAAAGACCATAATGATCATCTAGTTTCAACCCCCCTGCTATGTGCAGGGTCACCAACCACTAGACCAGGCTGTCCAGAGAATATTATATATTCTAATGAGATTTTTAGTCTCACTTGAAATGAACAGACCAACTAAAATCAATCATATAATACATTAAACACTTTAAGCTTATCTTGTGAACAGTGGACTACAACTCTTCCTCATCATGTCTGGTAACAGAAATGAAACCCTACTACTGCATCAGACAGCAGACGCAAAGGCTTTAAATGTTAAAACACGAACAGCTGGGGTGAAACATAACACTGAAAGGGTGACACATTTGAAAAACTGGAGCCTGATGAGATGAGATGGGGTCATAAATTGTGTTAGTCATACTGCATGACACATGATCTCAAGTGGCACTTGCTTCTCAGTGGGGGCTTTCACTGACGATCCTTTGCACAGCATTTGGAAGAATATTTAATATAAAACCTGCTAAAAATGTATTCAACTTGCTATATTATTACACATTTGTTACACGTTTCCAAGGAAAACCATTCCGGGGGCCAGCCTTGGTGGCATGAATCTCAAAGTTTGTAGAGAAGAGGGTGGGTATTACAGCACCCAGGACACTGTAGCACTGCTCAAACATGCTATACATGTGTATGTTCAATATTATGTTCTAGAGAATCAACAAAGCAAAAAACAAAAACAAAAACAAAAACAAAAAAACCACAGGCAAAAAAATGTATCTAATGATCTAATGTAAGAACAGACAAAATGAAGACAATGAAGTCATCCATCACATGAACAGGATATGGGTTAATTATCTAAGCATGAAGGCAGGGAAAAATACAAAAACTTTCTAAATGTACAGGCCAGCATTACAGGTAGGTGAAGTCTCATATATTTATCTTAGCGCTGCATCTAGAAAACAGAGGTAGAGCAATCAGTTCTGAGGGTTCTGTTTATTTTTATTAGCCAAGGCTGAGAGATGGCATGGCTAAATAGTACAAAGGGGCAGCAGTATGTATGCTGTAGGAGGACCCCACAATGTCAAGGAGGGACTGTGGGAAAAGTCCCTGCAGTAGAGGACAGTGGGCAGGCATTCTGTGTGCCCCAGACTGAGTGGCCTTAACTATGACATCACAGTTCTTCCCCTGTTCTATGAGCCTTCCCAAGCAGACACTTTCATGTGGTGTTGGAAAGTTGTGGTGCTGACTAAGAACATGAATTCCATGCACGCAATGAAAGAGCAAGACAAACAGGACAAGAGACACAAAATTCCCATTCCCACCAAATTTCCGTATGCAATAAGGTGATGAGTTCAGGTCAACATATCTTACATGGTCAGGGGATTTGTTGTTGTTATTTTGCTTGTTTTACATGGTAAAACAGAATGTAAGCCCTTTTTTTCTCTTCTAGGACATTTTGGCCTCCACAGAAAAGATACATTAATTGGTGTAATACACAACTGAAATGTCTCAGCATAAACTTCCAAGATTCAAATGGTGTACCTATTGATTCAAGTAATAAATGGTTGGGTCTTCATTAGGGGAATATGGTGGGAAGGAAAACTTTGGATATTTGAAGACCAGATTGTAGGGACTGTAAAGTCAACTTTATTGTAAGCAGTCATGGATTTGAGGATTCATCTAGAAAGGTGATGGATGAAGGCATCTGTTTTATCAGAATCAGTGTTTTTTTTTTTTTTTTTTTTCATCCATTTGAACTTTTTCCTTAAAGCCACCCATTCTTTTTGGGGAGATCTACACCTAAATTAATGGATGATATGGCTCTACTGATAGGCACATCCCTAAGACTTTCACAGGTAACCAGGAGAATTACTACGAACCAGTGCAAAAATTACCACTCTCTTGCTCTCTAGTGAAGCCTGAACCCATAGCTTGTCATTGAGCGTGCTTCATTGCACAACACAGACTGCAGGGTAATAATCTGGCCCCGAAGAAAATTAGTACTCCAGCTGCTTACAATTGCAAATCTTTCAAAATGTGTCTTCCCTTTTCTAGCCCTGCCAGACAGACATCCTTATGACAAAGCAGGAAAAGACAAACTAAGGAAGTAGATTTTATCAACTTATCTATTATTACTTCTTAGGAAGTTGCAACACCTTCTGGTTCTGACACAGCTATTACTGCAGCAGCCTCATCACAACAGATACTACTCTCATGTGCTTTCTGGAACTTTAAAAATGCGGGCAGTTAGAATTGGGCTCATCGCCCCAATAGTTGAGGGAGCTTTGTGTTTGCAACCTATAGAGCTGAAACTCCTCCCTTCTAAAAAGGCAGTTGCATTCTCAACCACAGTGCTGTAATTTCAGCCCAGTTCCCCAGGGAGTCTGTGTGAAGAAGATGTCGTGGCAGACAAGCAGACAGCAGATACTTGCTGCCATGGCTGGAGCAGCCTCGTTCCCTCTGTGTCTGCAGCAAATTGTTGCTGCTGAGTGCCACTGGCCCAATTCTATTCATCAGGGAGAGAACCATAAAAACCAGAACTATTGCTAGTACAAAACTTACTTGCCTAGGTCTAAGTTTAAAGCGAGAAATTAACAAACTCCAGCTATAAACCAGCTTAGGTAACATCTGAGCCACCTCACTTCAGATCTCTTATCTTTTCATGAGGAAAGTTGTAGCAGAACTGCTGTCATGTTGCTGCATACAGCATTCATACAGGCACAAATTCTACTTTTTCCTGTAATTCCACTTGACAGTTTCAACAAATAACAAGAATAGGTTACTACAGAAAAATGGCCCACTCCCAACATTAAAGACTTAAAGTAGGATAGATTAACTTGTAACTGAAGACAAGTTTCCAGCTACTCTAGGATGGTGGCAAGAGCCTGTCTGAAAAAATGGTATTTTCTGAATGTGTGCATATGTTATGTTGCCATTTAAGTGGTGCCACTCCTTGCATAAAACTCACTTTGCATAATTACAGACAGTTTTGCAAAATATTTATTTGCATTCTTTGGTGCCTACATACCACATAGTTTTTCATTTGAGAATGTTTGTGACAGCCTTCTGTTATAGCTATTTAAATGAAGCTAAGTATCAATTTCTGCAATACTATGAGAAGAAAAAAAAAAAAAAGTATAAAGATCTTTGGAGATTCAGGCTAGAGAAACATATCCATGACAGAAATGAGTGACGATTTAAGGCACTATTCCTTTCTTAAATTTGTAAGCCCTCCACAATTTGCTACCACTTGTTTGCCAGGGAAAAGCATCTCCACAGAAAAGCAGCAGGCTGGAGCTGTGTGCACACCTCAGATGCAAAGTCCATCAATTTTCTTTAAAGTGCTGATGAAAGACTGTTTGTGCAAAGACAGCAGACTTTGTGCTGAGACATGTGCAGGTGTTCCATCCTGCCAAGCCAGCTGTGGGAGGGGAAGCTGATAAAAAAGGGACAGAACAGACAGCTGGAGGGGCTGTGCCTCAAACGATTTCAGCTCACTTTGCCAGACTGTCTCTGCCCGTGTCCCTGGATGGAAAGAATGGGTAAGCTGCTTTGGTCAAGGAATAAACAGCAGTATGTATAAGAGCAGTATGTATAAGAGCGTACTACAGATGAAGTAAACTGGTGACAGCTCTACCTCCAAGCAGAAGAATTTAGGATAATTCTGATTCATTGAATTCAGCACACCAAACTTGCAACATCTCAGGTTTGGTGGACTTTTGCTGAACTCAAAGTGGAACTCTGCTGAAGCCTTTCCACAGCTACTGCAGACAGCTGAGAGCAAAAGACCTTTGAGTTTTGCGGTTGTGCATCAGAGCCACCAGCTGAGATGATTAAAGACAGTGTACATGTTTACACAGAGCAGAGAGGTGCTGGAACTGCAGGCAGCACCACGGCCTCAGCACAGCACGGTGCCAGTAAGCACGCTAGCTAGTGTGCACACTTCCAGAGAGCCACCCACATCAATGCAGCTGGACTGATGGCAACGCTCTGTGAAGATGAAGCACAGATACATCAGCCTGGTGGCCTGCAAGGGAAGCACGGTAAGTTTGTTCATTGAGATAAGACATTCATTATGAAGGAAGAAAAGCATAAAGAGCACAAATCATATGTGATATATATGCAGGAGATTAATGGGGCGAGAGAGATAACAAACAGGTAATTATAATGTAATACACTGTACATCATTTTCAGGATTCACTTTTGTGTCCAGATTTGTATTTTGTTGGTTTATTTCTCTCTCCCTTTAAACATTTTGTCCCTGTTTTATATTCCGTTTCCTTTTGCCCTTTGCATCATTTCTTCCCATTTTCGGAGTATTTTTAAAACTCAGTTTCACCAAAGCTCTTTTTTTTTTTTTTTTTTTTTTTTTTTTTGCACATATCAGCTTGTAAAATGCAGGAGGCAATCGTTACTCATTTTCACAGATGTAAACATAAATCTGAAATTGAAGTAGAAGACGTTGACTGGCTGAGTTTTTTTCATGCATAGACAAATCTTATCATCAAGCTGTAAAGAAGAATTGTCTTGCTGTCCTTCTTAGATACATATTTTAATTAATATTGGATATATTTAGTTTTCAGTGTACCTCTTCTATGCACAAAAGCCAATAAGTAGAATAGGAATATTCAGTTGCTGTATAATGGGAGGATAATTATTAAAAAAACAAAGCAACATTCATCAAAGTATTGTTCATTTAGGTGGAAGAGCTGAGAGGTGTAATTAAGGTTAACTTGAATGTGAACTTGTATGTCCATGATTAAGTATCCATACAGACAGATTAGATTTTTAACTTGACTATGCAGACTTCACAACCTGCTTGTTTTGGTAGACCTCACAGACCTGGTTCTACTTGTCTGTTAGTTGCACAGCTCCAGTACTCACACTGGTTTACACAGTATAGAAGGGAGGTGATATCTGCATTCTTTCATATGACTAAGTTGCTCTGTCATGAACCTAGTATATACAAATGAAGATGTAGGACAAGATTCTTCATTACACCCACGAGAAGGAATAACTCATTTGAACAGAAAAATATTTCAGACATAGCTTGAAGGGGATTCTGAACTAGCACAGACACGTTCATTTGGTGACAAACAGTCCTCTAAGGTCTACACACTCCTACAAAGTCGCCTACGTAGGAGAATTCTAGCTAATTAATTTGGCAGACTGGATTTCTTCTTCAGCCTACAAAGTGATGGGAAACGCATGAATGTGGCACAAGGAATCTGCTTCTACAGGAAACAGATCAAAAACCTTGGAGAAAAAAAAAGAAAATCAGCCACCAGATAGTTGTTACATTCAAAGAACAGTGCAGTCAATGCTTATTACATAGCAACTACTTGCAGTGCATGACTAGTCTTCTTTATTTTATGTGGTAGTTTCCCACACAGAAGAAAGAGCTAATGAATGGGCTCAGCTTCCTTTAAATTAATGACATCTGCATCCACCAGCATTTCTTCCATTTACGTAGGTGTTCTTTCTAATAATAGAATTTCCCAGCTTTCTATCACTTTCCAGCTTCCAGTGGGACCTATGGCATAACATGTTGTGGTGATGTACGGAGATGTGTCCAGACATCCTAACAGCTTGTCTGACATGATTTCTTTGTTCCAAAGGTAATACCACATTTAAAACATACAGAGGTCAACTGGAACTAAAAAGTTCTCAGATGTCAGCAAAAGAAGAGCAATCTATACTTCAGGTATACTTCAGGTAATGGAGAATTTTGTGCTTTGCTAAAAAATAATTAATCTAAGATTTTTAATACAACACTTGCATTTGTGAGTTGACTTTTCTCTCTCTTAAAAATAATCAAAATTATTTAGTCATAGGAAACCATAATTTAGTCATAGGAAACCATAATTAGACCTGTCCTGGAATTGGATTTTCTATTTCTAAGGACATTTCAAGTTGTCAGTTTTTTCCAATTTCAACTTAAATTCTATTTTGCTGCAGTTGCAACAAAGTTTCATTCAGAGTTCAATCTTCTTTAGATTAAGTACAGCAATTCACATTTTATTAATTTTTAAGTGTTCCAAACATTCCTTCCTGGATGTGCGAAATAAAATTTGTTGTGCAGTTATTGATGGTTTTTGTGTATATGTTGTTTTTTTTAATGCTTTATTAACTTTTCTTCAAACAGATCAACTCTGCATATTTTTTTAAAGCATTTCAATTTGGACAGAAACAATGCTGCTTTAATAAAGAGAGTATCTAAACAGTTATACTAAAGATCTACTGCATTTAGCATGCACCTTTCTGTATTTAGAGTTCCTAATCAGCCTCACATGTACTCAGAATTGAAGAATGAAAATGCTGGCACTCTTGAAGACCTTAGTTCAAGACTTTATTTCTTCAAAAATATACTTGTTAGTATTTTCCTGGTACCTGTTTATATCTGAATGAAAGGTGCCACGAAGAGAAAGATGCCAGGAGAAAAATTGCATCCCAGCTGTGCTTGTGTATATGTTAATATCCATGGCATTTTAGAAGGCCTCTGCAGAGTGCTGAACCACTGAAAGGAACTAAGTAAAGAAGCCTCACCCGCTCCCTTGAAGTCTTTTCTGTACGAGAGAGGTTTTATAAAGCTCTCGCTATAAATCATTATGCAGCATTACCACAAGCCAAGCCAGACGTACTGTAAGAGCAGTTGTTGATGGCAGACATACCTCTGATTAGCACTTTAAATGGAGCTTCAAACTCTTTTGATATCAGCCTTCACTTTAGCACATTAGATGCCATCTCTTCGAGGGGGGATCATTGTGAAAATCCTGATGCAGCAAATTTTGCAGCTGATAAATTTAATTCATAAGATTAATCAAAGCAAGGAGTTCTAACATGATCACCCATTTATACGTAACTACTATTTTTTAAAAGGACTAGAGACTTGTATTTTACCTTGAGGTGATCATTTTTTGCCTCGGTCCAAGGACCAAATTTTCAGAACACATTGGAAATCTCTCTACTTACCAGGCAAAAGTATTTATATGCTATATACTATACATCATTTATATACTATTTTGACAAGCTTAATTCTCTCTTATGTAATTCCATTTCCCTTAGATAAATATGGCCATCTCTTTGTTACGTAGAAGTGTAATTGCACAGAAGGAGGATGAGGTCATCAGTTAAGTTGTGATACATCCCTTAAACAAGACATCTAGAATAGCCTCAAATAAATAAAATGCCTTCTAAGTAAAATCAGATTCTCTTCTACCTAAATGTTAGGCTGCCACGTTAACTGAGAAATAACATAAACATTAATAAAAAAGAAACACTGATAACAGAAAACAAAATAGCACAGCTGTTACCCTCAGAAGTAGCCTTCAGATTTTTGTAGAAACTGAAGTCTCAGATGAAGGAAAAACAAAAAGTAATTTTATGTCTTTCTCACTTGAGGAGAGCGGATAGTTTCACTGGATGAGAAGGATGAATGCTACAGAATCAGGCAACAAATTTCAAGATTCAGATATTTAAGTACATTATTAATGTACTTATAAGTACATTATATAAGTACATTATTAAATAAATGGTACAGCAGTGCAGCGCAATAAAGGACAGCAAGTTACAGGACTCCTTAACAGACACTCTCAGCACAAAGATGCAGGTCACTGCCCACCTGAAGGATTACCTAAAGTAAATCACAGTCAGTACTCACGTTACCTTTGAAGGCTATTGTTTACTTCTCCAAACTTCAGTCTTGGGTAGATCTAAAACTGTGAACTCGGAAAAAACAGTGCCAAGTATGGGTAAAGGTGAACTCACAACTTCAAATACCAAAGCACCACCAGTGTCACAAAAACATCACACACGACCGAATGAGTTCCATGTTGTCAGTCTGTGAGACAGCAGTGGGGAGATCAGAGTTCCTGGGGTACCTGGGCCTGCTCCTGAGACAGTTCTGCAAGCATAAAGGTACTGTCAGTGCTTTCCAAATATAGATGTTATCATCCATAGCTGAAACCACAAATGGAACAAAGAATTAATCAGAACTTAGCATCATACAATTTGCCTGGCATGAGCGTGAGCAAGAAGATCTTACCCACACATGTCAGAAAAATCACATGCAATATACTTGTGTATGGGTACTACTGAATCACGATCTGAACCTCTGATTGATCACCTGAGGCAAGCACTGAGTCAGCCAATGGAGCACAGGTGAAAGCAATTCAGCTGTGTGACCGGGAAGAGCAGGAGCCTGGCTCCACATCTGCTAGACCCCATTTAAGGGCTGTCTGCCAGAGGATCTGTTCCTGGAGACTGCTCCTTTTGGAGTTTTCCTGTGAGCCCAGGATATGAGTGAGTATTTTTGTTTATTTTTGATTACCCCTTTCCACTGTGATAACCTTTCTAGGTATACCATCAGCCTAACTGTTCTGTATATTTGTTGATTATAGAACTTGAAAAACAAAAGATATGCATCATGGAGTACCTGCAAAGTAAAAGACAAGCCACCCCTAAAAAGAGGTGGTCATCTCAGTGGCCTGCAAGTCAGGTATATGATGTAGGAGGTGATTCTAGCTCACTATCTGTTTTGAAGCAGTGCTAAAGGAGACAACGTAAAGACACATTGGCTAGAAACTGATACTTCACCCTGTGTTCATGTCCTTCTCCTCCAGTAAGGAGATCCCCCAGACCTGGCAACCAGCCTCTAGCATAGGAACACTGAGAACACTGAGATCGCCAATGCAAATCTCTCCTATATCACCAAGGGTGTCTAAGGTGGTTTTCTTATCTCTCCCACAAACCTCTTCAGAAGGGTGGAAGAAAACTAGATTCCTGATCAAGAGTCTAACTTGTGGTCAAGAATCCTGTAGGAGATCTTCTTTCTGTTAACTACAAGGGATTACTCAGAACTTAAAATCCCAATTTTGTTGACTAAAATTAATTTCCTGTAGCTGAGGACTGTAAAGTTCTTATCGTAATGCCTCAAGGCATTTCCCTTGGAAAAGATGAACAATTATTTTTTTTCATGTTTTAAAAGGTGTTTTTGATGAATCAGTGTTTAAGATTCAGCCAAACATCCTTATATAATTTCCCAGAAGGATCAATGACAGAAACTTCTGTTAATAGAAATGAAAGATATAAGGAAACCACAATCCACAGTAAACTCTTCAGTCACTTCCAAAATCTCTGCCATGACCCCACATCTCTTGCAGTGAACATTTTTCTGACGCTATTAAAACAAAATAACTTATACTCTTATTATGGAATTGCAGAAGCTTTGTTCTCTATGGAAGCAAGAAAAGTGCATCATCTCCATTTAGAAAATATTGCAAGTCAAATGAATACTAGCCAGCCAGTTCTTTAATACTGTTATGATCACTGTACTATGCTATGCACAGGCTATAATAAAACAATTGTTGAAAGCAGCTTTGTTTATTGTTAACCAATGAACTTAGAGTGAAGGATTCTTGTCACAAGGCAGGACATAAGAAGAAAAAAAAAACAAAAACAGTATACTTCTGTTGCTGATTTTATTCTGGAATATTTTGTATAGTCCAAGTAGCTGATGATGCTATTTTCTTGGCAACAGAAAAAGCAACTATTGTAACTAGAAGAAGCTAGACAAATTTCATACAGAACATGCAGTATATGTTAGGGCTTTCTGAAAATTACTGCAAATTTCAAGGTTATAAAAGAATACTGTAGAGAGAACATATATAAGTGAAACAGGGAAGAATGGGACTAGATAGGCAAATTATTTCTTCAGCTTTCTCACAGACAAAGTCAGCCAATGACACAGTCTCATCATGCTCTGAAGCTGGTGATGATGCTATGTTATTGCAGGACAACATTTGAGATCAGCATCTTTTCCTTTGGGCTGAACAAACCATGAGCTTCAGCTGCTCCTTATGTATCTTGCCCTCTAGATCCTTCACCACTTTTGTTGCCCTTCTTGGGATGCTCTCTAGTAGTTTTAAATCTTACGCTGTAGCACCCAGAACTGCACACAGTTCAGGTTCTGGTGAATCAGTATGTCTAGGAATGCTCTTAAAGTACTGCAGATGAGATGTAAACACTTGAAGCATCTAACAGGTCTCATACACTCCCTAAAATAAAACCCGCCTGGCTCTACAGCTCTTCCACAAACTAAGCTTCCAATATAAGATGCTTGCTGTCAAATTAGTTGCCTCTTGAGAAATCAAATTAGATGCCTCAAAATCTATATTTAAACTCTTGCTGCTACATAATCAGGCTATTAACACCATACACTCGTGCATTCTTGGAGATCTGGAACAATTCCACGATTACTATACTCAGACTGGTGTTAAATTTTGGAGTCATTTACTGTGTATTAATTACATCATGTGAGAGTATGACATGACTAACCTCTTACTAATGTTACCTGTGGTACATAACACATGCATAGGACCTAAGTGACAGATTATTTTTTGTGCCCTGCTCTGGATCACAACTTACTCGTAATGACTTTATAGCACCACCATTCATTGATTTCCAATCTAGTGAAGGAAATAATTGTTAGTTTATAGTTATTACTAACTTCAGTTTATGACATACAATAGAAAACATCATATGAAATCTCACTATTACTGTTCTTTCCTGTACATTTGAGCATTTTCCATTTGTTATTTCTTCTGCTTTGCCTGTGCTGTACCTTTCTCCTTCTAATTTTTCAGGTGATTATAAGAACACATACTATACAGGATATAAATACAAAAAGGGGAGCTTGAATGTACCATGATCAAAAACTTCTCTAGTGTCTCAGACATCTCTAAGCAGCAAATACACATCCATTGTCATATTTCTCAACTCCCTACCACTGCATTTAATCAGAATGTTGGGAGTCACACATTTTGATTTGCTGAGAAGATATAAAATAGAAACACTAAAAAGGAAAACTGAAATGATTTCTTATTCTGTGTTTTTTCATATCAGCATGTCTTTACCTGGAAAACGTTTCAATATTCATGTAATATTTTAATAATTGAAGTTCTTTACACTGTCTATGATTTCTTATTAAGATTCAAATCAAGAATAATCTCTGATTTTCTAGCAGAGCCCGAAAGCGCTTTATTAGTTAGTCAGGCTCTATCTAACTCCTGACAAGACTTCCCTCATCATAGGAAAACTGACTTTAAAATTATCTTCTAAGTTCACATCTATGGTCAGCAGTAAGGGGCCTGAATTGTATGTAAGCCATTAAAATCATATGGTGATTTTTTAATTGTCACTAAAAATCAGTGTGCATCCTCTTTAACGATAGAAGATGTGAATGCTTTGGTTTAGTTGTTTAATTCGTATTTTGAAAATCTATTCTCATGCCTGAGTTCCATTAGATGCTAAAATGAAACATCCCATGCTAGATAAGCAGAATGGTAGGTACTTCACTGAGGACTTACTTCTAACTTCTTCTTTCATTCGTCTTTATGCCTTCTCCATTCCAAGTTCCACTGCACCTCCCTTTATCTTTTAAACATACACCTTAGAAAGCATTAATCAATGAAGCATTCACAGTGATTATATGATTACCACAGCTCACCTGTTCTTGTTATGTGGTCCATAAATTATCTTCAGTGTGTTTTGACGCTGTCTCAGTTTGAGAAATGAAATCCTTGAGATGAGCACCATGGCTTGTTTTCCTCTGTAGAGCACCTGCCTTCCTAACAATCAATAATCGATTAACGATAAATTAATAATATTTCCATTCTTTTAAGACCTCAACTTATACTGAGCAGAACTCGGCTAAAGCCAACTGGTGCCAAAGCTTAAGCTGGAGGAGAACTGCCTGTCCTGGTAGATGCTTTTGGATTTTCTTCATAAATTTTGGCAGGCTGACCAGCCATGCTCTTCAGTTGTAGCCACAATGAAAATCTGAACAAGATCAAATAAGCACAGATATTTTCCACCCACATTCAAAAGAGCAAATGATCCAAAAAGGCTGGATCGGGCTGCCCCTGATTCAATAACGAGTTAATTTCCATGATAAATTTTCAGTTTCCCAAATTTCACTAGTACTACTCAGTAACTTAATTAAAAACTAAAACCAGAGGAGATTTGTTTAAAGGACATAATCTAGCTAAATAAACCACAGCAAAGAACTTACATAGTCTAGCTCTCTAAATTTACCCCTCACAGGGTATTCTAATGGCATTACAACGTAAGTCCACGTGGTGTTAGCATTGCCTCAAGTAATGCATTCAATCTTCTGACTCTTTTTAAAACAGGTGGTTAATTGCAGGTTAAATACCATCTGCGTAGAGCTTAACTTGAAACAACAGTCTCCACCTAAATTTTACTCATTTTTATTTCTAAAAATTAGATAGCTGGAAGACAACAGGTTACAATCTGGCCAGAAGAGCACTCTGTTATGAATGCTGACTGAATGCCAGAAAACCTCAGTTCTCTTTCTCATTTCTTAGGGTCAGATTCTCACTCCAGTTCTTTCCCTAGCAGGTCAAAAAGGCTGGATCTCTTTCCACAGTGAATGAAAGTACTCCTAACTTCAACCTTTCTGCTGTGAAGTGGGTGAGCTAAATCTGGCAACTTTACCTCTTTCGGGCTGATGTGTAGCTCTGCCCAGCCTGATGAATCTCTTACCACCAGCTGTGTTTATCTGACTAGAGGCAAATCACTGAGGAAACATCACCGCTTCTCCTGAAAAGGAAGCGAACAGCTGCGCCTCGCGTAATCTGTTCTTGGACCCCTTCATTCCTCTCTACGTCCCATCGCACTTGCTGAACTTTTACTCTGCTTCCTTGTAACATTAGAAACTCTGTGACTTGGACTGAGTTTTGCCCACAGTCGGTTCCCACCCCGCGGCCCCGGACTGCAGACAGCCGGCGGGAGCGGCGGGAGCCGCTCGGCAGCGCCACCGCCCCTGAGGCAGCCGTACACCGCCGGCGGCCGCGGCCCGGCGTCGCCACCTGCTGGGCCCCTTTCTTCTCAACCCTTTACCCGTAGAAAGTCCTTTTCCTCACGGGGACTTGCTCGTACTGCCCTCCACCTACCTGAGTTCAGATTCCTGTCCCTAATTTACCGTATTATGGAGAGCTTGCTGGTGTGCCTGCCCTTCAATAGCTGCTTAACCCTTTTCTGATCTGAGATGGCTGCAAATACCAGAGGCTGTGTTCATTCTGACACTGCTCTTCTTCGGGAAGTTAAACCTAAAGCAAGCCTGAGATGAACATCCTGCAGAAGACCGTTTTATGAACATTTGCTTTTTCCAGCCAAGCTGGTGATCTCCTCAAAAAGCTACACGGTGTTTTGCTGACCAGATTACATTTGTGTTTTATTCTTTGCAACCGTTATTTTTCCTCAGATTCCTTGTTCCAGTCTAGGCATTCTTTGATTCTGACCAGGAGTTATGGTCATTATTATTTTGTTACTGAGATTAGCCTCTTTGTTTTCTTTAGCTATTATGAAATTGACTTCTCTCCTTTTCCATTACTATGTGTTAATCTAAGTGAAGATTGATATTGCTGCACAAACATCACACCTTTCTTTATACACTGCTGTCGAGGGGACCTCATTGTGATCTTTCAGTACTTGAAGGGAGCTTATAAACAGGAGAGGGCATGGCTGTTTACGTGGGTGGCTGGTGATAGGACAAGAGGGAATGGTTTTAAACTGAGACAGGGGAGGTTTAGGTTAGATATTAGGTGGAAGTTTTTCACACAGAGGGTGATGATGCACTGGAACAGGTTGCCCAAGGAGGTTGTGGGTGCATCTCCCTGGAGGCATTAAGGGCCAGACTGGATGTGGCTCTGGATCTAGTGGTTGGCAACCTTGCACATAGCAGGGGGGTTGAAACTTGATGATCATTGTGGTCCTTTTTAACCCAAGCCATTCTATGATTGTTGTAAGAGACTGTTTTCAAAGCCCAAGCTAGAAATGTAAATACATTGCCCTGAAATACAAACGACACAATCCAATCAAAAATAATAAAAAAAAAAAACACCAACAACAAACACAGCACAGTTAGTGGGGAATTGCAGTGTATTTACCTGTTGGAATGGGAAGTGAGTCTCTGTATCTGTGCATACACATTCGTATGTAGCAGACTGATGGTAAGAATGCATTTTCTTTGAGAAGCTTTTAATAGAATCATGGTGACTTTTACAAAGCCTGGAATCGTATGCTGAGGGGGTGCATTTACTGCTTTGACAGGAAAATAGACAGATCACCTCTTTCTTCATTTCAGTTTAGTGGCAAAATTTAGGAAAATGATCTTCCATCACTTTATATTTCTACAGCTGCCAAAATACAAACTGAAAATGTGGCAGAGAATCCAAGCATTGTCTTGCTTATAAGCAGGAATGATCTGGCCTGAGTTTAACGGTAACCTAAACACAGAAAGGAAGATAGACAAGAAAAAAAAAATCGATAACTGTAATGAAAAATCCATCCTAGGGTGCATTCATTTTCAGGAATTGGAACATTTGTATTACTCCTCTGGAAAAAAAAAAAAAAACGTACTGCTTTATTGTAAGGTCTTATTGTATTAAAGAGACATCATCAACAGATTCAATTATTTAGGAATGCTGAAGATCAAATAAGGCATGCAACACAGGCAAGCTCTGTAATTGACAGAGATGGTGTAGTTCTTCAAGCTCTTTTTTAAAAATGAGACTTTTCTTGACAGATATAAAAGCATATCACTACACAACAGAGAGGCTAAATTAGGATCTTTCAATAACAAACATTAACTTAAGCAATATTAAGAAAAGTTGGAAAAAAATGTATTTGAAAATCTCACTTTTTTTTTTCTGATGTCCTAAAACTGATTTAACCAGTTCTAGTCATTCCAGAATGAGAGACCAAATAAAGGTGCACTAAATGTGATTTCCTTCACGTCCGTGTTTTAGCTAGTGTTTTCTAGCATTCAAAATGGTGACATGAGTTATGCTACTTGCAGCAGATCCAGGGCAAGATGTCATAGAATCATACAATCATGGAATCATAAAATCATAGAACTAATTGGGTTAGAAGGGAACCTGAAGATCATTGAGTCCCAACCTCTGCTGTGGGCAGGGCTGCCCCCCACCAGCTCAGGCTGCCCAGGGCCTCATCCAGCCTGGCCTTGAGCAGCTCCAGGGATGGAGCACAGCAGCTTCTCTGGGCAGCTGTGCAAGCTTGTCCTCTTCCTCCACCCACATCACAAGTCCAGTAGATTTTTCTTCTCTTGGTAATATTCTTTTTTTTTTTTTTTTTTTTTTTTTTTTTTTCTCCCCTCATTAATCTCTAATCCACAGACCAGGTTAGCTTGAAACAATCTTTTTTTTACAATTATTTTTTTCAGGTGTGTCATTGCTCAGAACTGATTTAGAGCCCACATAGTTAAGCCAATTCAAAATGAAAACAACAACAACCCAAACCCAATGACAGGAATATCTGTCAGAGGCAGTAAATAAAGATGAGAACAAGCAGCCGTGTGTGTGTTGCAGATAAAATATCAGTTTAACTTGGCTGTAACCAGTATAGATCCTCTGACCATCCCCATAGTTCTTGTCTCCTACTCCATCACATTGCCTGTACACAACTTTAATTGAAATGTGATATTTTTGGGGTAACTTTCCATGTGGCAACATATGATGAAAAACTAACAGTCAAGTGAGGAAAGAGAAAGAAAGATTAAGCTGTTACACTTTGCATTCAGCTTCCTAATACTTGACTGGAAGGATCTAGAGACATATCTCAGGCAAATATCAAAACAGCTATTATACAAATATGTTAGAACATCAAAGCAAAAGCTCTATGTGTACCCTAGTTGATTTCCATTGCAAATACAAAGCTACCTCATTTATTTTCCAGTTTGTGCTCGTGATTATTTTAATTTGTCGTGTTTGTCCGGAGGCAGCCGTCATGTTGATGCCATGGTGCAGTGTCACACAAGCTGCGGCCTGAGACATCCCAGCTGGGCATTCTCAGTATCAGGAGAATTTATTCATGCCTCATTCAAAATGAATTGTTCAGGAAAACTTGCAGTGGTATTTAAGAAAATAGCAAAATCTGTTACTCTGGAATGGTACAGATATTTTAAGAATCCCATATGGGCATATCTCATCTACTGTTTCTGAAGACAGTCAGAATATACCTTAGTGGCAGATAGAAAAATCTTAAGAAGCACTTAAGATAAAAGGCAGGTTGTCTGTAGGTCCAGTTGTCCTTCTGCATGAGAAAAGCTGAATGGAAGCTGCTGGTTTAGAGGACGGGTGCCAAAATTGACCCCTAACTGCAATTTTATTGGAGAGTCACATTACAGGCCTGGCACAGAGCAGCAGTTTACCAGTTTTTTAAAGAGGAAGCATCAGCTGTAATTGTGAAAGACCATTCAGACACACCCTGAAGACACAGAGGACTGTAGCTTTAACATCCCTGAATTTAACTTGATCTATTTTCTATTGCAGGTATCTTCCAGGTTCATGGAAACTAAGGGTAGAAGAGACTTTAAGAACAGGTTGCACTTGGGAAGATTTCCTAATGGCTCACTGAAATTTATCTTATTGCAATTTCCATAAACTTGCAGTGTTTGTCAGGGAAAAGCGATAACGGGGCTTTTCTCCAAGGGAGGATGAGCCAAGAGTGACTGCAGGATAGACAATGCCTCCGTCAGCCAGGGCACGGCCTCACAGCAAATAAGCAGGGCCAGGGGGTGGCAACAGAGTCCGCAAACAAGGGGATGAACCAGAGATAGGTTCCTCCAGAGGCAGCAGGAGATGGAACAGGGGAAGGGCTGGAGACAAGAGGACAACACTAACTTGAGGCCCATCAAGGAAGCCCCACAAGAGAACCAGGGGTCCCAGGGCAGGATTTGGACTGAGGTTTGTAACCCAGGGCAGGGAGGGGCTGTTGGTGCTGGCAGGGGCCTGACAGCATTCACAGTGGACGTGGTGATCAGTTGTGTTCTTTTCTGTGGGAGATGCATTTGCTGTTTTTGTCTTTCATTTGAAATTGCACTCATACTTTCCTGGGAAGGATAAAGAGAATTGTAAAGACTGTATATACATAAAGATCACCCAATTTGGTGTTACTTTATCTCTATAGGAGCTGTGGAAGGACCTTGTTTCTGTTGTTTGTTGGTTTTGTTTTGTTTTGTTTTCTGTTTTTCCTTATCTCTTGGCAAGGGCGAGAAATAATTTTTTTTTTTCTTCAATCAATTTATTCTCAATTCAAATATATGAGCACATCCAAAAAGCAGTCCATGAGAACTGCACACACACTCCTACCTTGCAGTGCTACTTTTTTTAAATCAAAACAATTCTGTTGAGATAACTTTTTTTTTTTTTTTTCCCAGAGGTCATTATCAAACAATTTGAGCCTACACTATGGGAAAATCAGGTAATGAGCAAGAACATGCTCTACAATTGGTTGCAGTTCCCGTTATGATTGTTGAAAACCCGAATTTCTTGTCATCATCTTCAGCTCATGCATTCAGCTATTGTAACATAAGAATTGCCAGTACTGCCTCTGAGCAGTATGTCATCCACCATGGTTTTCATGTATGCTGGAACCAACTGCTTTTTATTTGTTATGAGCACTATTGAATGCTCAAACAAAAGAAGTAGGCTGAAATCTGATAACTGTCTCCCATCGTTTTCCCAAACTATCATTTGTTCATATCTTTTTCCAAACTTTATCTGTGAAGAATTTAAGAGCGGATAGGTCAGACCTTAAGAAAAAAAAATATTTTAATTAGTGGAAGACCTCAGAATTTCCAGTTTGCAACAGGTTTTATTGAAATTTCTGTTCCTGCTTCAAAGACTACTCAGGGCTATACCTACGGCAGGGTAAGGTATTTCACACACATTATGTGAACAGAGCAAACACTGAGTTATTTAAGAAAAATGTATTTTTATGGAGAATAGCTGTGTATGGAGAAAATGCATATATTTCAGAAATAGATCCAACAGTGTGAAATCTTCACATTCTCAGCTATTCCCCACATTTTCTGCCATGTTTTATTAAACTAGGAACTTTTGAACCTTTGTCTCTGTAGGGAATTTAATCAAGTCTGATTCACAGGAGCAACAGATACTGTATCTTGTCTCAAAGTACAGTCTTATTCTGCCTTGATGTTGCTGCATAATGTATGCATACTTTACACTTACATTCCGGAGTCTTCAAGTACTGGAGAAAAATCATCTAAAAATTGAAATGTGTGCCAGTCAAATGATAGAGATTAATAAAGATTGTTACCTGCATGAAAAAACTAAACTAAGTTTCTAGCAAGAAGATATTTCATTAGTAAAAGGGAGTTATTTTCTGAATTCATTCTCATATGATAAATTAACTTCTCTTACAGTATGGACATTAATTCATTTGCAGTTACCTTATCACAGTTCTCAAAATTGGTGCCTTTGCTGAGATTCCTCCAGTGTTCAGCAGCAGGAACACTTAGCTAGCTGGAGAAGAACATGAGTTGTTTGTATAAAAATACTGAGCCATCTTTGAATTGAGTACAGTGACTACTAAAGGGATCATCTGAGATTATTTGCTTTGTAGAGCCCTGAAGTTTCTGACTTTAAGACCAATGACATTTTGCAGTGACACTTTACAATCTTAGAATCTTTACCTATGCTATTTTTTCTTGTTGCTGTTTGTTTGTTTTAGGTAAAGCATTTATATTTTTCCCAGATCGTGCATACCATGGAAGCTTTCCATGTCACTATGGCTAACTAAGACTATCTAGATGTGGAAGAGGGTGACCAGATTCATCTTACCTACTACAGAATTTTGATTTTCATCAACTGAAGTCACTGTGAGGAGAACAGATGGACAGATAGAACAGGACACTTTTCATTACTTGTTGACAGGCACCGAACCTTGGATTTTCTTCATTTGTTTGCAAATCATCTTTGAACATTCTGATTCTGTTTTCTTTACAAAATAATCAGTCAAACTATTGATGATGCGTTTGCAGAGCCCCATTCACAATTGTTGTATTTTGTTTACCTATTGCAAATGGCTGGTATATGTTAGGATCTGATAGTCTCTCAGATTCATCTGATGCATGTTTTTTTCTTGTTTTATACATTTCATCTTTGTGCTTTTTATGAATCATACTGCTGTGGGAGGCTGCAAGTCAAGAGCATAAGACCTATCATGCAAGGATCTGCCATATTTCTCCCAGTTCTACCTATGTTCATTTGGAATAATCCAGCTCTGCTTTAGAGAGTGCATAGATTACTGGATGGGAGTACCCAGTCCTCTCAGCACAAAGTATGAAAACACATATTCAATCCTTCAATCTTATTACACTTACTCTGAGCAACGGAACTACAACTGCCTTGTGAGGAAACATTTGAAAACAAAGCAGCGACAGCATCAAAAAAAACCAAACCAAAACAAAAAAACCTCAGCACATCACATATGACTGACGGAAAACAACTTATGTATAGATATAATTATAGACTGCAAGTATTAAGGAAAGGCACTGTTTAGCGTGGTCAAAGGTACAATCTAAAAAAAAAGGAGGTGATGCTTGTTACTTTGGAATTCTGTATTACTAACAAACTAATCTTTAACACTACCTAATTTTTGCAGATGTTGTGATATAGAACACTACATAGCCTTCATAATTGGATGAATATGTGTGATGTTTTATGTTCTTCATGTATTTTTTGTTAGTTTATATATCTGTTCGGGTAAATCATATTTTATTAAATCTTGGATACTAGATCAAATACTTAAAGGATCTGCAAAAGAAAAAAAAAAAGAGACTAGAGAAAAAAAAGTCTATGTTCTGTTCTGAACAGGTTAACTTCATGCAGATTATTTCTCTCTTAGAAATGTACTACAGTGATATCTTAAAGACTGAGTACTTGCACCATTTCCAAGAACCTCTTCAGGCTTTCTGATATTTTCAGAACTAATAAGCTGAGGGCCTAATATTTAGAGAAAAACGTAATTGGATGAAATGTTTGCAACTATCATACAAGTGCTGCTCTGAAAGTAATGCCTCCTATTTTATTATGCCAGCTCGTAATGTCACAGGCAGATGTTGGTGGCATGGCAATAGGTGCTGAACCTTCCTGATAGTATTCCATTACATTTTGTTGCTGTGCAACAGATGGCAGCACAGGGGCAGTCTGACAAAATGGTGATTGACATGGAAGTTGTGTAGGAAGAAAAGTTGTGTCGTTGAATTCCTCTATGCAGATAAAAAGTAGCATCTATTGATATTCATCAGTGCTTGCTGAATGTTTATGGAGACCAAACAGTAGCTGTGAACACAGTGAGGCAGAGGGCGGTGTGTTTTAGCAGTGGTGACATTGACAGTGGGTCACCTTTGCTGGTGCTGATTTTCAAGAGTGCAGCATGCAGACTCTTGTTCATCGCTGGCAAAAATGTATAGTTAATGATAGTAATTACGCTGAAAAATAGTGCTCTGTGATTGAGCATTTGCTCTATCAGCTTTTTGTAACTAATGAAGCCCCAATGAAAATAAGAGAATCCATCCTTTCTCAGTCCTAATCACAAGACTTTTCACTACTTTTACTGCACTGAGAATTTCACTTGAATTTGGCTAATGTCCTATATTTTTCATAGAAGGGTCATAAAAACATATATGTATGCAATCAAATAGAAGTAGAAATGCTTTAATAGATCAATGCAGTTAGTACATTTAGAGCCTTTAGTTTCATCATACCATTTGTTGGTGTTATGTGTAAGAGTACACTGGGTACAACTAGCTTAAGCTGATTCCTTACCCCTTGAGGCAAAGCCATTATGAAAACATCTTATGTACATCTAAGTATATATCTACGTCAAAGTGATTTAACAAAATCAATTTCTAAACTGTTGTTTTGTTTTGTTTTGTTTTGTTTTTTTTTCTCATCCATTCAAAATCCAAGCTTGGAAATAGTTCAATTTTCCAACTGAACTATCAATTGGTGTGTTAAAATTATTCAACACCACCATAAAGACCTTGACCTGTAGGAGAAGAAAATTAACATTTGCATAACAGACAAAGCTATGCCCAGCAGAAAAGCCAGGATTCATTGCGTGTGAAATGAGAGGACTTTCTAGGACCTGATTACAAGCTGAAGGGTGTTCCAGACCTACATACCACATGGCTGATTTGTAACACACAGTTACAGTTTTGAAAGACTTGATCCAAATTCCTCTGAAATTCAGACTGCATGGTCTGACATCTCTACCATGGGCTGCTCTTCCCTGAGTTCAGTGATTGCTCATTTCTACAGTAATACTGGGACTCCTGCAATAAGGTAATGGCAACATAGGCCTGTCTGTTTCTGGGGAGGAATTGGGCTGCAACAGCGGTGCTAAGAAGACAAATATGCAAGTGTCCCAGGGATGTCTGTTCTAGAACCAGTTCTCCATGGTACTGAAAATTGGTTTTCCCTTTCAGGGCTTCTTGAAGTGTATGTAGAAAAACTGTCATTCTAGAGGATGAATGGTGAGGGTGCAGAGAAATGGTTTCTGAACTCATTGTCTCTGTGCTTCTAAGCCATCAGCAGTCAAAGCTAGGATATGGGTCATCCTTTCATCTGAGGATAACCTACCTAACATACTGAAAAAGAGACCCAGAATCAGCTTTTCTGTCTCTGGATAATGCTGTTCTCTGTTTCCAATGCTCTCTCTCACAATGCAGACTGGAATCACGGCTGACTCCTTCTTGTCTAGACCTCTGGCATAATATAATAAGCTGTACCAAAGCACCACATGCAGACTTCACTTAGGCTCTAATCTAATTTAGGATCTTTTTAGTGGTTAGATCTTCAGAGAATCTGCTTTAAAAGCTTAAAGTCTCTTAGAAAAATAGCACATTTTTTCTTCACTAGGCTTCAAAAAATTCAACATGCATTTTCTGTAATTTATTCAAAGATTCCCAGTTGTCTTTTTTTTTTCCCCTCTCTGCCTCCCTGAGTTAGATACTCCTTCCATTTGTAATGAAGCATTAAGTGGGCATAAACTTAGCATATCAAACAAATGTCAGGCCAAAGAAGAATTCTTGTTATTCGTATTTTGAAAGAGGAGATGAGGCCTGCTAGAGTAAAGATAGTATTTTTAGAAATAACTGAATGGCAGAAAACTCACGAGTTGAAAACCCAGTGAGAACTCATGGAGATAGTACTGTATTTTGTTGCCAACTAAAATTAATTTGAGAAAACTCATGTAATTTAAGGTAGACTCCTGTTTTCTCATGGGATGAATTTAACCCTAATGAGAATTTTCATGACAACAAATGAGGTTAAACACGCGTTACCTCATTACTGCCTGAGTCCTATGTCTCTGCACTTCCATTCAGAGATGCCATCTGCTAGAATATGCGAAAAAATGAATGCAAACTATTAGCCATATAGCTAAAAGAAAATCATGTGAAGATTGTATTTACAACTCATTAGATTTATCTTAGAAATTATTTAATCATTGTAATCTTCAGTAGGAAAAATATGTGTTGCTTTTATTTTGTTTCTTTATTTTCTGGTTTTCAGGTGTTTCATTCCAGATGAGAAATTACAAGTAGCTAGCTTGGAAGGAAATGAAAAGAAGATAACACACGCATAACACTAGAAAGCCAGCACTTATAAATGCTGTTGAAGATTATGTACTTCAGCATTTGAGAAGAAAAAGAGAGAATGATGAAGATTACATCTTCCAATTCCACTTTTCTACCCGAAGTGCACCCTCCAGCCACTAAAACATCATCCACACTGCAGTTCAGTCTTAGTTTACTCACAAAGCATTTGAATGTAATGAATAAGGAGAGACATTTTAGTAAGCGTGATTGACGCACACAGACAGATCTTGCTGTCTGCCAAATTCACTTGGTGCCCCGTAACTCAGAAGTGGCCAGAGCTCTGTGATGGTGAATAAACTCTCCACATGAGAAATTTTCACTGGCAAAGAATTGCCAGCTCCAGACATTTGGAAATCACAGCTCACACCTCAGAAGATTGCCACTGGGCTTTAAAAATATGACACATATCTGGAGTAGTATATTTTTGCGGTTTTGCATTTACATTTCAGATTTGGAGACTTTGTGTTGTTCAAGCTTTCTTCTGTATTTATTTTTTTTTAAATGAGAGCTGATATTCTTTTGAAATTTTATGGTTTAGCAGCTGATCTCCATGAATACTAGTAGAAACTGCAAAGTTTGGCACAGGGTTTCAAGAGTTGGCCATCAGTCTGGCACAATAAAGGCAGCATGTGGCACAGGAAAACCCCTATCAGGTGTAAGATGGAAAACTGGAAAACTGGTAACAGGAATGTCAGACTGCGATGAAATATGCTGGAGAAAAATGAGGGGAGGATGAACTGGGCTGGTTTCACTCTTTTTATTGACAAGACCATGGTTCTGCCTTCCGAACCCTATAACTCACAGGAGGTTCATAGAGGGAGATCATTCCTCCACCAGATCAGGGTTTTGCTATCTATCTTGATCTCTCATCCCCATGCAACCCAAACAGGGAAGGGAGAATGTAAAAGGCACTGACACGTTATTAAATGAAAAATGTTCAGAAGAGGTCAGGAACAAAATCTCAGGGCTGTTTAAAGTTGCTTGATTGCCGTCTGTGTAGCAAATAAGGCAACCATACAAAGGTCACTATGTCTCATCCTATTACATCAGTGCCCTTTGAAAGTACATTGTGTCCCTTCAAGTTGTGTCACATCAAGAGCTGGTTGAGTGCTTCATTGTGACCGATATTCATTGCTAATTTAACTTTCTGTTACTGGTACATTATTTGTGAAATTATTCTCGTTCTGGGAAGCACATTTCTTATTTGCAGGAGTGTATGAACACCTTGCAGATACTCCCTTTGACTGTTCCTGTTGTTAGGGCAGTCATGTAAAACACGTGTCATCTCTTTTTTTTTTTTGATCAGATGACCACAGTGGAAAAATAAACAGAAGAATAGGATTACCCAAGCATTTCTAAATTTTAAAAAAGGTATGGGTTAAAAGAGTGAAAAAAAAAATGTCAAACAAGCCTGTGTATTACAGTTGAAAATGAGCATGAATTTGGAGGATTTTCAATGCTGACTGTACTTTCTATACATGGTTCTGAGCTGGTTTTTGGTTTTGTTTGTTTTGGGTTGGCTTGGGTGTTTCTGGCGTTACAAAAATCAGTACATCCCTTAAAATGTCGTATTAGGAGTAAGTCTCAGAATTCTCCGCTAGAGGGCACTCTTTTCTTTTAAATGACATGTTTAGTATTCAGCTAAGTGAGCTATGAGCTCTCAGCTGCGAGACCTACCTCCTTCGGTCCTACCTCCGAGAGTTTATGAAAATGTACGAATGAGGTCAGTGCTGAGGGACTTGTGTGAAGTCTCAAATGTTCAATCTCTAGCTTGGAATGGGAAAAGGATTTTTAAAGCATCATCCAGTTCAATTAGCTAAGCTGCAGGATTGACCCAAAGCGTGTGGGAAATCTCACTCTGCCTTGACACGTAATATTTTATACATACCAAAAGATCAAAAATATCTTTGCATCGCTTTGTCATTTACAGTAAAAGTTTTATCAAACATGATTCCCACTCATGGTGGAAACACAGTTTTATTTTTACTTAGCTGAATGTGAAAATGTTAGTGCTGAATATGAGCTATTGAAGGATCAGGAAATTAACGTGTTACTTTTTCTGAGGGATTTTCATGTCAGATCTGCCTCAGTTTAATGGGGAAATGCTAATGAAAGGGCTAATTCCACTCATTTGTCTGCTTGTACCTGGCTTTGTGTTTCCTTTGCCTTTTCTCTTTCAGACCTAGTGATTGTGCAATTGCAAGGTGAGCTGGATTATTTAGGTGCCTCAACAGAGAACAAAACCACCAAAACAGTCAGACGGGCTATTCTGAGTCAAAGCACAAGGTAGGTCTTCTGCACGAGAGCTGAAGGCACACAGCTGGGAGAGAAAGGCAGGAGCAGGACTTCCTGCAGCAGCACTTTGCCTTTGCACCAGACTGGCTGCAACATGATATCACGCATTTTCAGGCCACTAAAAATGTCATGCAAACACTACTTTGGTTTTTATTTGTTTTGTTTCTGAAACTGAAGTTAGGTCACATCCTGGCTGCTGATCTGTAATGTTAGATTCATGTAATCTCCTGGAGTTCACTGGGTTCACAGCTGCTACAAAACAGGTGGCCTGAGAGAATTAGACCAATAAAAGAAGTGTAAGTAAACTTGGGTTTATTTATTTTTTATTTTATTGTTATTCCCTCCTCCCAACATTATATTCACGTGGCTGTTCTCTATAACACTATAAACTACTCAAGAGAAGCAGCCATTGAAAATAATGAAGACAATGCATTGTGAATCCATGAGTTTATGAAAAATGGCCTCTACAGATCTGTAGTGCCTATTGAATAGACTTACTTGGACAACACCTACCATATGTATTCAAGTTGTAACAGATTCTTAAGTATGTGATACACGTATGTTAAAAGCCAGATCTTCTCTCACTGAGAATATGTGTTAAAAACACAAATTCCTGTGTCTGGTGATTTGATGCTTTTCCTGGTCTAACAGTCTTGGTATAAAGAAAGGAATAAGAGAGGAATTATAGTTATTAAAATGCAACTAAAAAAAAGCCACCAACCAAACACATTGATGGTTTAGCATTATGTATATTTTGTCATTATTTTCTGTCTTTTGAGTGTGATATGTTACATTAGTTTACTTTAAAGGCATTTATGCCTTTGATAGCATAATAATAAAGTATGTATTGCTAAATGTGATTTTCTGACTTTATTTTACTTGCTTTAGAAAACTACAAATAAAAAGCAAACACACAGGTGGTAATCAGAACTACACCCAGACATAGCAAACTGTCACCTCGACTGTACTATGCTAGCTGAACATCTTGCTTTTCTTCATGATGGACTTAGGAACAAGACATCTTCCACTGTAGACAGCTAGACTGTTTACCTCAGTGTTAGCTACTCAATATTGGATGACACATATGGATTAAATGTGCAACAGCCCACATCTTAGAAAGAGATGCCTGCGTAGATATGAAATCACAGAATAAAAGATGCAGACTTTCACAGAAAAAGCAAGATTATGACTCTAAAAGCTGAGAATGACAGATGAGAAAACATGGCTCTTTTATCTACATATTTTCATGTGAATAGTTAGTTGTGCTACCTAACTTTAAAATTCACAGTCTAATTTCAAGACAGACATCAAAGATGTAAACTATGATGCGGTCTTTGTTCCCATGCAAGGTAGTTGTACTCAGGACAGCTCTCATGACCTTTGAGCCGGACTGTTTGCTTGTTTGTCTGATGCATAAGGAAGAAAAGAAGAGGAGGAAATCTGGGCTGTAAAATTCCATTCGTTGGCAAGCACAGCTAGTTCAAGGGGAGAAGGAATGATGGTGTACTGCTGATCCAGGCCCACATGTCTGAATCAATTCTTCCCATGTGATTCAAGGCACACTGTAATTAATATTTCTTCATTTGGTGTCCCTCATTTAGTTTTGAAGCTTCATACTTAGCCATGGAAACCATGGGTAATGTCTTTTGATTCATGCTGAAAAATCATGGGAAAGAAAAAGCTGGTTATTTTAGCTGGGCTGCTGGTAGAAATAGCCAAAGTTCCCAAGTGTTAAATTAAGGTAACAAGAGCCGGAATGAATTAATATGTAGCAGATTATCATGACATAACAAGCCATTCAGTATTGTGAAAATACTCTTTAAAACTAGCTTGATAGCATACAATCAGCAGTGCTGAATTTTCTAAGGAGATGCTTGCCAGGTTTTCATGATAGTTTTGTTATGGAATAAAAACCAATATTTCAGATAATATAAAGGAATGAGGAAAGAAACAGAAGCAGGAATAAGTGCCAGTTATTTAACAGGATTCTCAAAAACTACACACAAGCACAAAAAATGTAAATTGGTCTGAAAAATGGGAGTATTTTGAAAAATGCATCTTTTGTTAGAGAACCAATACTGCTTTTATAAAATCTGTATCTTTTTTTCCTGTTACTTTCTGTGGTAAAGAAATCTTTGTTTCTGTGGGGCATATGCATAGGTGGCAAAATAAGTTATTTCCTGACTATGGTATGTGGAAAAATCCTGGTTTTCAAGTCTTCAGTTTGCTCTGGAAGCAAAACTCAGCATCTATATTCTTAAGGTCAAGAAAAGTTGAGGCAGGAACAACAAAAAGATCAACTATGTCACCCACCATTAGTTATCTACAGACAGTCGGCGTGGTGCTGTCAGTACCAACCCCTTGGAATTTTGTAGTCAGATTCAGAATCTGTCTTTCTCACTGATAGCCATCCCAAACCTCGGCTCATGATTGTAATAATCCAATTTACCAGGACTGAGATTGGCAACTTCCAGTCTCTGGCACCATGGTGAGCAGAGCAGAGCAGAGCTGTCCTGAAAGGCACACAAGCACCATGAGGACATTCCCCAGAGTTTGTGAACCACCGTACCCCTTCATCACCTTCTGCTCCAAGTGCATTCCTTTGACCTTTTCCCACCCTGGTATTGATTTACAGAAACATGTACACTAATAAACACTTAAAAAGCAATCTTCATTCCCTATCTTTTTCTCATAAAATAACCCACTACCAAAGGTTTCTCTCTACGCGGGCTCTTCTCCCTGGGGACAGGATCAAAGGAGAAACAAGTGACAGATGTTAGCTGTTTTGGTTAATGCACTATTAGAAAGCACTCAGACACTTCGGTGATGAGGGCATTATAAAAGTCCGTGTGGGAGAGAACAGAACGAGAACAACGCATGTAACATCAGAGGCACGATTGCGTACAGCTCGCTTTCCGCACCTTGCTGAGGAGCCCTGTCTGCTGGCCAAGCCACTCCATTTCTTCTGTCCCGCTGTTGACAATAGGACAGAGAAACATACAGGGTGAGCGCTCCTTCAGAGAATGTGTACTCTGTCTTCCATTCCCTAAAGCACTCAAGGGATTAAACAGTAAGAATCACAGCCAGCATTAGCATTTTAATGGGGAACAACGAGTGTGAAAATTCTCATAATTTGGCCTTTGAGCACCATCTGAAAAAAAAGCTGCAGGCAAAGAGGCACATAGAGAGAATGTACTCTGACCAGACTTATGAGAAATTCAGCATGTGTTTTAATGAGGAATGGGTTAAAGTAAGTCAGTGCAGTTGACCTTGTTGGAGACACATTTTCCTCATACAAAATCCTGACATTTCAGACCTGCTTTCACACATTCCATGAATAGATGTTATTACTCATTATCACATTTATCATTACAAGTATAAAACAATGAGGTGTCGACGAGGGGAAGGATTAAAATAGGCTTTACTTTTTTTTTTTTTTCTCGGCAGAAAGTACCTGGCAAAGGTAATTATGTGGCAACTTCTAAGAGAGGGAAAAGAAGCCAAGTTTCTGACATCCAAGAGTGTTCCTCTGAGGTGTTGTTCAACCCAGACCAAAACTTTCCATTATCCTGATTCTTTCCAGACCAGCATAAGACATTGAACTGAGCTTGGAGAAGTAATAGCCAATTCTTCCCTTTGTTGTGGGTTTTATTTTCGACTTCAATGCAGGTAACATCAAGTGCAGCGCAGCTCTTTGCTCCTATTTTGGAGGAAAGTCAATGCAGCTTTCCTGTATGGCAATAAACTATGTTATAAAGAACAACTTGACAGTCAATTTCTGAATCTATTTGTGGCAAACTGTCATGGGATATCTAGGGTGGATGGGAAGCGACACAGTTACTGAGGTGTGGAGAAGGGTGAATACCTGGCACACAAAACTGGAGAGGCACAGATTATCTTTTTACAGACATCACTCACTAAGCCTGCAGTGAGCCTGGCTCCACAGTGATGCTCAGGATGGTTCGCAGGCTTCCTCATTTGCTCCGTTGTGTCATGATGGCTCTGTTCTCTTTTTCTTTTTCTTTTTTTTTTTTAGCAGGTAGGATATGTTGGTTTTTTTTCAAACCTGACCTGTTTGCTGGGTGGCTTCACAATGCAGCCAGCACACAGGAAGAAGGCAGAACACAGTGGCATGAGACAAAAATGGGCAGGAACCCTGTGAGGAGAAGGTGGTTACAAAAGGTCTGTGAGGTATTGCCATTCACAGTGCTGCTCATGCAGCAAAGCGGGCTCCTAAGACTATCCCACCATCCTAAATGTGGTGATACGTGCTGTGTGCTGGGAATGGGAATCATGCAGTTAGAAGTGCCCTCATATATTTTTTTAATAGAAAGAAAACTGGCTTTTCACCGATAGTAAACCCTGCTATTTGCAAATGAACTTTTTTTTTTAATGCATCAGTTAATAGAAGTCTCTGTCATTTAGCCAAATGCAAACTCAAGTGAATAAGATTGCCAATTATTGGTATAATTTTGAAAGAAAAGTATTCAGAACTAATTGTATGCTTCTCTTGGATAGCCAGCTTCTATCACTTTGTTTTTGCAGTGCCATCTTCTCTCCAACTGACAGAAAGGTGGCTTTTTTTTTTTAATCGAATTTTCTCTTTTGAAAAAATTAAAGCCTTGGTAAAAAAAAAAAAAAAACATCCACAGAATAAACCCATCAATTACATTTTGATGCCATTCCACTGTGACCAGCAAAACATTCAGAATGACTAGAAAATCTGTTGAGGACTGTTGAAAAATTGCTAGTTCTATATGCTCAATTCTATAGCTAGCATTACTCTAGCTATAGAAAAGCTGCAGAACACTGCCTTTACTCAAGTACTCCTCCCACAAACGTCCACAAAGAGTCTATTCTGCTTTCCTAGATCTTGCATTATGCAAGTGATAAAGTGCTGCATGCAGTACTGACAGCAGAATAATATCTAAAATAGTGTTATGTGATAGAACCTGTGATGCAAGATGCTTTGTGAGGGAACGGATAGTGCCCCACTCATGCAGAATATCATATTAACCTCTGTATATTTTACAGCATCAAATGTCAAATATACACGCCCCTATGCAGACCAAATGAAAAGAGGCATTTCCTGATTTTGAAAACAACTTGATTTCCATTTAATGATCAAAGATTCACAGATTTAGAAGGCCAGAGGGACCATCGTGATCATTTTATCTGACCTCCTGTATCACACAGGCCAAAGACCCTCACCCATTAATTTCTGCTCCAAGACCATAACTTCTGCTTGTATGAATATAATTCTTTTAGAGGCATATTGCCTAATGCCCAGTACCATGGCTGTTATTAAACTAGAATGGGTAATTCTGTGCATTTGTTATAACCACCTCGTGAGGGATATATTTCTTGTGAGCTTTGTTTAAAACTTCTAAATGGCTACACCACCATCTCTGACAAATGAAGCCTTGCACTTAGTCTGTCAGCAGCTAAAAGCTCAGCGAGGCGTGTTTCTCCAAGAACTGCCTAACCTTTGGCCTCTGCCAGTGAAGGTGCCAGGTCTGGTGGCAGTTTCTGTAATATGGAGAGTTTTCAGCTCCAAAGTGGACAGACAAGTTAATTCCCTCCATGTGGGCCACTGGACAGCCATGAGGTGGTGATCAATTTCATTGGCTGCACACACACATGGGGTTCACTTTTGTAAATGTAAGTCACTGAAATACTGTACTGTTCTACAGTGAGCATTGTTACTGATATTTTCTAACAACTTATTTTCCTCTCCTAAACTATAATCATAATTTTCCATTCTAGACACTTGTTAAAACAGGTTGATTTAGCACATGCTATTTCACAGCAGCACCAACAGTAGGTAGCCCCTGCCTGTAAGTTTTAAATCTAAACTGCAGAGAATATGCCATGGTATATATTGGGAGGTTTTTAATATGATACAACTCTTAAGATAACTCCTGTCACTATGCTTTGATATTTGCATTTCCTGTAAATTAATCTTTCGTTTCCAACTGTTAATCTCTGGAACTGCAATGTACAATATAAATGGGATCTGTTAAAAATAGCAGAGTAATATAATGAATTAAAATGACAGTAAAGAAAAAAAAAACCTTCAGTTGTGCCAGAAATCAGTTCAATATGCTGGCTTAGTCTTTTTTAAATGAAATGGAACTGATGAAGTTAAATGCAGTTCTTGCACAGAAAAATATATGTGATAAATATTTATGTGGTTAGCACTTTAGTAATTACATATGGTCACCATATAAAAGTATATGATAAAAACTTGGGGTAACTTTATTATTTTTATGTGGGATATAAACAAACATAAGATTGCAGTGAATGACAAATAGTTCTGTCCCATATAAAGCCACATTTATTAGAACGTAACAGAGTGCTGTTACCCCTTCTGTCTGAGAGATTAGTTGATTTTCAGAAACATGGTTTTATTTAATTAGAACTAGAAATGATTAGGAGAGCAGTCATCTTTGCTGATGGTGTTATGTATCTGTGTATTTCACACAAAGAAAACACACATCCATACATTTGCATTCAGTAGTTTTCAGACAAGTGACAGTTCTTTATGTTCTCAGCCCTCTGCAGCTAAGTTCTCAGCCCAGAAATCTCTCTGAAGACCTTCAGAAAAGCCATGTTCCAGTGCTTCTTTGAGTTGCATCCTGGTATGTGTTGCTGCTTCTTTTCCAGTTTCTCTTTCTGTCTTTCACTCCTGCGTTGTTCAGCAAAATCTCCCTGACTATTCCTGCTTCTGTTTCGAGGAGTGACATGCTGTAGTGTTTCACTTATCTGTCTCCTAATATATCACCACTTGATTTCCATGCTGGAAAGCAATGATTTTTTCAGTCAGTGTAATCAAACATAGCGTTACATTCCACCATTGTCAGTGAATCATGAGAGACTCCATATTAACACTTAACCTTTTATATTGTGCTCGTGAAAGACAGCTGGAAAAGAGAAATGAAAAGCAGCTCTACAAAATATGACCCAGAACAAATACCACAAAGAAACTCACACAGTGCTCTCTGTACCTCGTAGTGGCTTCACTTTATTCGCTGATGTTCCCAATTGTTAGCTGAACAACTGTAATACCACCACCAACAGCATACTCTGCATCATCTAATGCCAAGCATATATACTAGCCCTCCCAAATCCTAATGGCTTTTTGCACAATAAAAGGCCACAGGATAGAGCCTTTGACTATCGGTGCTGCTTAGAGCATAGTTGGATTTTTTTATTACTGGAATCTTCTGAGAGATTTTGGTTCATTCACATCACATCTGTCCACTCCAGATGCAGGTGTCGTGTTTGGGCTCTGATGCTGCACTGAGTTGAAGCCCTCAGGCTTCGGCAGCATCAGGGGACAGTTTCCAGGAGGAAATATATGTGAAGACCTCTTTGCTCCTATGCATAGGTTTAGGGATCTGCCTGTGGAGGACAGGGAACATCCATGTACAGAAATTAGGAAGCTAAGGTAAATTACAGTGCAAAAACAGTGTTCATTATCTCATTCAACTAATCTGTAGCCTTTTGTGCTTACTGATCTCAGGTCAGTGTCAAAAGAATAGCTAAATAATTGCTTCTCTAAAGGTTTATGTAGTATTTGGATGGAATTAACCCAAATTTAACTGTCTAAAAGTGAACCATCTATTCTATACCTAGACTCAACAAACAGGAAGATACCCTCAGCAATGACACATCTCATAGCATATTGCATCTGCGTTGGAAAAGGATGAGTTGTCCTCTGGAAGTACTGTAACACTTATTTATATCTAATATAATAGCTTAGTCTAGGTGTTTACATTAAGAAAATGTGAGATGTTTCTTAACATTGCTGTGCATTTACATTGCATTTACAGAAATAATCTTGCTTAGGTACCAGAAGCAGTCTGTCCATAGTCTACATGTGATGAACATTTCTGACATTATGAATTTGAAGATGTAGAGGGGTAAAATTGTAACTACCTTGGATGAGAGTCTTTGCACAGCAGTCATGTGGCTTTAAGCCACAGCTATTTATTGCAACAGTAGGGGATGATTCCACATTCTGTATCGATTTGAAGATATTGCCCTTGATTTGAGTTGCTAGCTGATATACTTGAGATAACAATTAGTTTAGGGATAAGAGGTCACCGTAGGCAAAATCCAGAAATATTCTACAGTAGCGTAAATTATTATTTCTTTTTTATGAGAATCTTTGTAGTTCATGTAATTGATCATAATTTTGTCAATCATTTATGGGAAGCACTTCTTAAAATACTTCTACTGTAATTTTTTTCTCTGTGTTCTTGTAACACCTCTGAAGTTATTTGTTTGTGATCATAAAAATTGGTGAAAAGAGAGCAGCAGACATCAGAGTTGATATTTGAAGTGTCAATCTGCTTTTGGATGATCATTTGCTATGACAGCAGTGGGGAGGAAGAAGAATGGTGGTCACAAATTTATTTTAATGTCTTCTGCAACCTTGTGATTGATTAGAGAAAAAACAGATTGTTTCATCCTTTTTTCACAATTGGATTTTCTGGTTAAATCCAGAACTGCCGAAGTGCAATAAAACACTCTCATGAAAGCAGTAATCTCCCTAAATCTTCAAATTCCACCCGCCTTCCCAAACCTCATTTCATACACAAACACAGAACAAAATGATGTATAAAAGCAGCAAAAGTGATTACCATCAGCAGAGTTTCCTTTTTAATGTATTAGACCTTTAATCTTTTCTTAAGTGTTGGCCATTAAAATTATTAAACTGCATCCCCTCCTCCTGACAACGTATAGTTTTTGAATGAATTGGCTAAGGTACTTAAAAATATATACTGTGTTATTTCTCTGTTGGTCTGGTATTTTTAAGAGTAAATTTTGCATTGCTTAATGAGGTCATCTCATCCTTTTCTGCAAAGCTGGTGGCTCCTGCCAGCTGCAGGAGCTGCATCTCCCCTCCATTCTCATGGAAGTGTAGGGATCCAGGAAGCTCCTCTGGATGATAGTGAGTAGGCAGAAAGACTGCTGTCTTGGAAGTCATCTGCTGGGAGTGGATACACAGCCTTTTCAGAGCTACCTTTCACTTCTCTTTCAAGCCCACGGATTGAGCGAATATTGGCTTGAAGTATGTCCACAACCAGAAGGTTAACTATCTGCTAAATTAACATGATGACAGTTAATAATATAATAATTTGCAAACTTCTAAATGGACTACAGCCCTGCAGTCTCCATAGTGGCAGCAGCAAACAACAGCAGGTTAGGCAGTTCCTTTCCTTTGCTGGATAACTAGTAAGTCAGGAAGTATTCAAAAGCAATGTGGAGTCAAGGAGACCAATCAGAGAGGTGTCAGGGAGTCACTGGTTTTTCAGGAGGTCAGTGGACTTAACTTTTCTGAGATCAGGCTGCAGGAAGGAATCTCTATGATGCAGCTACCCCAAATCATTTGAAACATTTGAAAGTATTAATCATTAATGTTACTGTCAATTCCAAATTGACTGTAAATCCCTGTGTATCAGTGAAGTTGGGGTTCTCTAGCTCTAGACTCAAGAGCAAATGACAAGGCTTTTTTCACCTTTTCATCTAGTATCAATCTAGTGCCTATGGCTGATAGAAATCAATGCTGCAGTCTTGGAAAATGAATCATGGCAAATGAGCAAGACAAATTCTTGTACTAAGTAAGCAATACACTGACCAGAATGACTTCTGCTACATACAGTCTGCTCTCCCTGTCAAGTGGTGACTAAGAATTGAGTGCTGTGAGAAAAGTGTTTGGGTGTAGCAGCTGAGCTTCTGGATGATGCTGTGGTCTGATCTTGTGAACACACACACAAATGACTAACTTCATTTGAATAGTCCCACAGAACAGGAGTCACTTCATTCTTGTATGTTTATAAACTCAGGAGCATATGTTTATAAGCTCAGCTTTCTCTATGAACAAAATTTAGTCATTTACTTTTCATTCGTTACAGTCAGTTTATCTTCAACTTCACTTAAAACAAGTAATGCTCTTATTTGAAGTAGTAAGTGGAAGTGTGCCACATCAGTTCTTTGACAATTAGCCAATCTAGCTACCATAGTGTAGGAGTTACAGTAAGCATACATAGAAAGTTGCATCGGTCATTTATTTTGAGCAAGTTTGCCAATTTGGCCCATCTTCCTGAGCAGTTCACTTGTTTGATACAAGCAATGAAAGCCATTCCACTTATCTTAATTGCTTTACTCGTGTCTTCCATATTCCTGTAACGGTTCTTGATTGTTCAGCATCAGAAATTAAATGTATCATCTGCCATTATTTCCACAGTTACCAAGTACAAGCAGTTAGGTAGTATCAGTTAGGTATATGCTAGCCCCTAGACTTTTATGAATCTGAAATTCACCTTTTGCATTAGATCAAAAGCAGTGTTGGCAGGGCTTGCTTAGCTCCTGGCAGGCTCGTGTAACAGACCAACCAAATCAAACTGGCAGCATTATCAGTTATCACTAGCTGTATTAATAACTGCAGCCCTTGAGCACAACTTGTGTGTAGATAATCTTGTACGTGATTGGAGAAAGTTTACTTTCAGTTAAAGCAGTTGCTTTCTCTTCACATGATATTTCTAAAACAGGCAGGCATGGCTAGTGAAGATAGACAGAGGGAAAAAACACCAGGTGATTTAGATACAGCTTCAAAAATCCCTCCAGTAGCCCACAAAAATACAGATAATGTTTGCTCAAGCAAACATGCAAAAGCTAGGAAAAGCCAGAATTAATGTTGCCCATGTAACCTTATTATGGCCTTCTGTATATACATGCCTTAATTACACTGACCTCTGGTATCTCAGCAGGGTGTGAACAAGCATTGTGTAAGGCAGGAGAATTTTGCTTTTACAGCCCTCCTCAAATGAATGGTGGCTAGGACAGTTTTACAGGTTTTAAAACAATACCCCTTCCCCTCCCACTGTGTTTGGAAACATCTGCATTGTTTTAGATGAATTGTTTCAAAACAGGCATACGTCCAGAATCTACAGTTCTGTACTTCTTGGTGGAAATGGTGAAAAACAAGACAAAATTGCGATTTACAATGGAAAATGTGCCACATCCACAGTGAATTGATGATCTAGAGGAATTGCTTTCAAGATCTGTGATGATTTGGGTGCATCTGAACTAGGCTGCTCCAACAGTGAGGTTTTGGAAGGGCTTTCTTGCTTCTTGCTCCTGCACCATGGTTTTTAAGTGCTCAGTTTATGCCCCAGGTGTTCTGGAAACAGTACCCTTTCCTTCTGTGTTGGTTTTTCTTTTTCTTTTTTTTTTTTCTTTTTTTCCCCAAAATGGATGATTTCACTGACTGGGTTCAAAGAGTGGCTTCATAAAGAGCTGCAACGGCTGGGCTGAGGGGCCAGAAAATTGTGGTGGTAGTTGACAGTGCAGGTATGAGGCAAGAGGAAACATGCTAATCCATTTTTCTGCTGGAGAAATAATAACAAACCATTATTTTTTTAATTGTGCTCTCACCTGTAACTTTAAATTATAACTCCGAAGACAAAGTACAGTGCTGCCACTCAAACAGCAGTCCGTCATCCAGCTCCCAAGCACATCTTACCCAGATCTCGCTGTTTCCGCAGGCAATCCAGTCTTTCTTACCATCACCCTGCCCTCCCAGGGGTGGCTGGAAGTTGCAAAGGCAGAGCTGAAACCAGAACGTTGCTTCCTGCTGATCTCAGTGAAGAATTAACAGACCTTAGAAGAATTTCCCCACAGACCTCAGCAGAAATTAATTAAGTACCCCTTCTCCATTGGATCAACCAAAACGTACTGTTTCCCTCAGCACTGAGACCTTCTTCCACAAGCAGACAAGGTGCCCCTTCCCAGCCTGGGTCCTGCTGCACTTAGCACTACTATAATGCAGTCCTGGCCAGGCCTGGGCCTGCAGGAAGACCAGGCTGCAGCCCACCCTGACCACTGCTCCAGCCCTGCTCGCCTCTCTGGGGCTGTAGGATGGGCTGGTTGGGGAGGGAGGTACTGCACTGCTGTCCTGGCCCCACAGCTCCCACCATAGCAGGGTGCCCTGTTATCACCTCCTGCACATCCCCAGGGCAAGCCTTCTGCAGAGCAAGCCCTCTTCATGTCCCACAGCATTAACAAATGAATCAGTTTTTCTGTAGGGACAAACTGAGGCTGAAGCTGTAAAAAGCACACAACTTTATTAGCTTCTTGAAACCCCTTCGGCAGCTCGTATTCCTGGTGAATGGTGTTTTCTATAAAGATGGACTCAGAGTTAACTAAGTTTGACTTCAGGAACTGTGAAGAAGTCTCAGCACTGCTGTAAGCCCTGAGCAGGCGTCTGTTCTGTGGGTGATATTTGCCAGCCCCTGGAAGGCAACAAAATTTAAAGCAGTTGACCTTAGGATTTCTCAGAGTCACAGGAACTCCCTGGGAACTGCTAAGGTACTCTGACACCTCATCCTTATGTCCTTGAGGCTGTGAACATCGATCCTTTCCTTGAGTCCCAGTGCCACAGCTGTACCTCAGTCTCTCCCAGTTCTCCTTCTGGGCAGAAGCCAGCACAGAAAGCGAGAGGAGCAGCCTTAATTTGCACTCCTTTTCTAGCAATCTCCTAGTATGGAACTGTGTGTTGCAGGATATTTCCCTCTTATACGTAGCTAACCCTTTCTTGCCAAATGCAGAGCACATGGTGTCGCTACCAGAAGACTTCAGTGGGAAGGTGAGAAGAGGGCAGATGGCTTTTTTTCTGAGGTTTTACCTTTCCTTTTGGCTTCTACTCATCCTCATCTGTCTTCCTGTGCCAGGGAACAGAGCTCTCTTAGCAGACTACCTAAAAAATTCATTGCTGCTCACTGCAAACTGGAGAAAAGTATGGCTCATTCATCACTGCATTTCTGCCCAGCCAAGGCAATGTAACGCCACTGAAAACATCTGGGATGGAGCTGGAATAGAGCTGCAGTGAATCAATGTAGAGAATAAACTGTCACATTGCTGGAGTTTTACTTGTAGCCTTTGCACATCAAATGTACTCCTTGCACTGCAAAGCAGCAGCATCACTCTTGTAAGCACAGATAAAACACACCTCTTTGGACAGCCTGACCTGCTTAGAATAAAAAACTACACTAATCTAGTTTTGTGTGATCAGGCTGGTTTTTATTTTCAGAGCTGTGAGCTGGCAACATATTGCTACTGACTGTCTTTATTCAACAGCGAAAAAAAAAAAAAAAAAGTAGACTTTGACCATACATTAACCCCATTAGTGTGATGTTAACTTTTGACTTTAATTCTGGCATAGTATTAGGGCTACTTAAAATCAGGGAAAAAATGAAATGTTAAACACATTCCTATTTCTGCTGAAAAATTGAATGATAATTTCATATTAATGTCATGAGATGGCTGAAAGAGTTTCATGTCCCTGTGTCTGCATAGAGTGTTACTTGGAGGTATCCTGGGCAACTTGCAAACAACAGCAGAAAAAAAAGAAACATGTAACAGACTTCAAAAGGGATTAAACCTGTACTTTACCCAAAGGAGTCATTTCAGGTGCACATCTTCTGAGGAGCAAGGCTATTACTTAAGTAGCACACTCATATACTAATTGATGAAAATATAATGATGATCAAAAAAATATAATGAAAGAAATCTCATTAATTATTAATTTTCCTATATTGTAATTTATGCCAGTACTTTGCATACAAAGATTTCCTTCCTAATGAACATTTGTTAGAGGAGTAAACCCCCTAAAGAGGTATAATTTTGGTCTTTGAAAGGCTATATACATTGCCTCCAGAGGCTTAATATTTGGCATAATGTAATTTGCAGCTTCAGCTGCCTAAAGTATCTGAGAAAATTAGGGGCCATAAATTACTAATTACACAAAACTTACAATAGCCAAATGATGGCTGCTTCCAACAGAGAGATTAATATAACAAAAGCCAATACTCCGATTTCCCAAGATTGCAAGATTCTAGATGGATAAACATGAGGCATACAAAGAGAGATGTGCTCAGCACTCCCTTAAGGTAAACTTGCATTTTATTTTTCAATGGTTGCATATATTTACTGTAGGATAAATGTAGAGTCAGCTGCAATTGCATGGAGAAACCATTATAACCTATGGGTAGTAAACTCCAAATATGCCCCAGGGGACTGATTGGAAGTTACCTACAGTTCTCTCATTATCACAGCACTTTGCGTCTCTGGTGACTTTTGTCATGGTAAGCAGATTGCAGACGAGTGAGCACAAGATGAAAAAATCAAAGTACATAAGCATATTTCATGAGATAGATACTCACACATCTACTTCAAAGAAGCACAGGAAACAGCAATCTTAGCTCTTCTGTAGCTCAATTTATTTGTTCTTCCTGCATCATTGATGCCTAGTTTTGATAGGATTGCCCCAGTATGTGTATTTGTGCCATAAAAATATAAGAAGAGGATCACTTCCCATAGCGACTGAGTGAGCGGAGGGTGGGTTTGAATTCTCCAAAAAATGACCACATGACCAACACATCCAGCAGAGGAAAGGAGCAGGTGAGCTCTCTGTGCCTGCTGCTGGGGTACAAGAATGTTTTCACTGCCTACCAAGCAAATCACCTTGATCATACTAGGCCCAGTCTACTCCTAGATCCTGCTGAAAGCAGTGCCGAGGGCAGCTCCACGTTGCATTGTAACTAAGGCACTTATGGCTTGCCTCTTTGAATGTTGCTGAAGGATCAGCTTAATTGCTTCTACAGGGAGGGTAGGTGGTCAGTATTCTAAAACTTAAGTTTTTGAGCTCAATAAGCCCTCCTGCTTGTTAAAGATCTATTCAACTTTTTTTTTTTTTACTGTTGTTGCCACTGTTTTGTTTGTTCAAATACTATAAAGAAGATCATTTGATTTAGCTTTTTATGTTGTATGAATAGATTATGTTATTTGAATATTAAGACTGAAATTGAGATTCTTTGCTGACAGAAAACACAAAAAGATTGGCTGGGATTTGTCCAAAATTTCATATTTGTTGTGAATTGTTTTAAATAACAGATATGATAAACTTGGTAAAATGGATCACAAGAATTTTAGCTAACAGAAAAAATGGATGTTTCTCAACAGTCATAAAATTTGTTGCAGTCATATAATTTATTAGAGTAGTATAATTTACACTTTAGTAAATGAAATATTAGGTTATATTCAAAATGTCAATGTATTAGACATTGTGCAGATATAGGATAACTGATTGTCTGTGTCTCGGAGAGCTATGATCCAAGAGCCTTAACAGGAAAAAACAGCAGGGAGAAAAGAGTGACAAAAATATCTCACCAAAACGCAGTTCATACTGAAGCGTTAAAAGGCAAGCGTTGTACCATTTCTGATGCTGTCTTCTCTTCCTGAGTGCCAGATCAAACAACATGTTGAGTAAGAACTCCCTCTGCTCCCTGTCTCAGGCAAGGAATGCACCAGGAACTTTCAGCCCAGCAACGTCTGTAGCCATCTCATTGCCCAGAAATACACGTAAAACATGCTGGGAGTGCTTGTTATGCACGAAACAACATACTTTTTCTTTATTCTGCTTTATTTAATGTTATTATTTATTTATGTATTTGTGGATTTATTTATTTATTTCTCTCAGTGACTTCAGTTGCAGTTATTTTCAACAATCCAACACCAAAACTACTCAAAAGACTTTTAGAAACTAAACCAACGGTTATACATTTCTGTTTCGTTTAGAAATGCAGCTAGTTTAGCATTTCAGTTTTTCGCTGGAAATTCTGAAATAGCAAATTCTGACTATAGAGGAAACATTGGGCATGCCTAACATGGGCACCTTTCTTAAGGACTAAGGAAAACAACTGTAGTAATTGGAAATAGTAAATACAGTATACATTATAAACTACAGCTGCCTTTCCTAAAGTGTGTTTCTTGTTTCTTTTCCCTACCTATCTTTTCTTTTACTGCCTTGCATTTGTATAAAGAGCAAGAAAATATTATTCATAATTCACACAATGAATAAAAAATATTGTGGTTAAAACCTCTAGATGTACGCATGTACTAGAAATAAGCTTCCACATAAAGCAGACAGTCCATACGTGTCTGTCATATGACTATTTAATCCCAACATTTTTTCCTGTAAGGTTAATATTTTATCTCATTTTACCTCCCATAAATTCCTAAGAATCACACCATAAATAAGTGAATTAGAGGTATCCAATATCCTAGTAAGAAATCAGAGAAGTCCTTGCAAGCCCATTGAGTTAGTTCTCAAGCACTGATTTTACAGTCATACTTGGAAGCGTATCTTTGTTCTCTTCATCAGTGTGAGTAATTAGTAATTATTAGGAATAAGCAGCCTTGAAGAAGGAGGTGCAGAGGACTAGATATTCCAGCCTTTAGCTCTCTGGAGATTTCCCTCAGTGCAAACATAAATGCTGATTAGTGCAGTCTCCCTTCTGATTCTCCTCTGCCCTCTTTTCCTCAAGCACTTTTCATATGGCCACACTCTGAATCCACAGCTTCACTGTATTACCAATATTACTCGTGTTGAATGTACATCAATCTCCTTGCAACAAATGTGTCACAAGCTGTTGCTTGGTAGCCTCATGTCCTTTGACACAGCAACTTCCTTGGTCCCAGAAATTCTCAAGGGCATATGTTTTGGGAGCCCTCAGGCTGTGGTGTGATACAACATGTCATAATGTTCATGCCTTCACTGTGGGACATTCCTTAGTGGGAATGCTGCTGATTCTTCAGCACAATGTGCTGTCTATTGTATCACATATTCCATTCTCCTCTAAAATGTGAATGTGAGAACATAAAATAAAAATAAATGAAATTTAGTAAGCTGAAAGCCCTGTTCACGGCAGAAGGTTTGGACCTGGATGATCTTTGAGGTCTCTTCCAACCCAAGTTATCTTATGATGGTAAGACAATTTTGAAGAGCATCAGTTCAGCATGTGAAACTAAAACTCAGACATCTAGATACTATTCAAGTGAAGAATCTTTCAGAGCCTCTATTTCTTTTCTACCTTCCACAATCTGCCTTGTCTAACTTGAGGGAGAAATAAATTAGTCATTCACCATTATTCTGGGTTTGCAGGACTGTACATGAATGTCCTAGTCACTAAGCTGCTTTGGCCCACACCTTTAATTGGAGGCTTACAGTGAAATTCAGTAGATGTTCAGAGTGGCTCTGATACACTCAGATCAACTTGTGTTTGAGTGGATTGATGGCCTACTACAGTTAGAAACAAAATAGATCAGAACCTGACAGTCAGTAGTGTACAAATGATACTTAGAGGCTGGAATTTGCTATGCGCTCATTTAACACTTTCAACAAGCTTCTAGCTTGCAACTGTTTAAATCTTTAAGCCTATTGAAGACATAGTGAAAAAAAATTGTCACACATTGTTCTTCACAGTTCTCTTTTAGTAGACTGAATCATAGGATCTCCTTCCAAGTATCTCCAACCACAAAAATCTGGTTTCCTGATGATATTGTATAGATTTCTGAGTTTTTCAATCCAGTTCAAATATTTGCTGACCTTTTCTTGTCAGAGAGAACAGCAAAGTTCATAATTCAGCTTCAGAGGGTCCTTGCTGAAGTCAGACCCCTTCAGATGCGTCTGCATACAGGATGTAGATTCAAATTCTTTAACCTCAAGATAAGTCTTTTATGAATTAGTGGGTTGCGCTGCCAACTTCTTCATTACCAGTAGGCCAAGTTGATCTAATCAGACAAAATGGCAATTCCTTTGCTCAGTATCTTTATGACTGTATTTGCCACTTCATTTTTCTTCTGCCAGATTTGTCTCCATATGATCATGCTCTACCCATCCTACTTCCATAATTCTTGACTAAGTTGTCAGCTTTTTTTTAAATCTCAATTACTGCAAACCATGTTCTTCAACCTTGACAAATGTGATCCTGCCTCACTTGTTTTCATTTGGGAAGCTTCTGTTCATCTTAACCTACATCTTTAAATCTGCCATCACTTCTTCCAGTGTTGGCTTCACTTCCTTGTTAAAACATCAATATGTGCCCCTGTTCTCAAAATGATTTCTGCCCTACCTGCTGTTGCATTGTAACAAGACATTGACATACCTTGCCTCTTCCCATGCGAAGTACACTTTCCCTCTTCAATCAGCCATGAAGCTAGTCTACTTCACCTTATTTGATGGAATTTGAGACCTGTTCCATTCCTCTTTATTACTGCTTCTTGTATTTGAGAAGAGTTACTCATAAACACAACCCTCTAAGCATAAGTATTTTATATCCCCTGTTGTACTTCATGTCTGTATCTAAGCTCTCACTTGCCATTAATGCTACCTTGATGTGCAATGCCTATGACTCAGCATGTTCTCTCTTACCTCTTTGGCCTTCTTTTTGTTGGATATTTGCCATAAAATGCATCACAGAGTAACTTTTGCCTGTTATTGTGGCATACAAACTTAAGAAAATCTCTTTATACTCATTAAAAAGGACAAAATCAGCTACAACATTAGCACCAGTTCTGTTCTTTGGTTATAAAGCAGTAGCTGAATCTGATGAATGTGATTAACTTTACAGAGTCTTGGTGAATGTTGGAAACACAACAGAGCAGAGGTTCATATGCTTAGTACCATTTGTTATCAATAGTAGATCAATAAGGATTTTCCTATTTGCACTAATGAGCCAGGTTTTCTCTACATTATTGCATATCATCTTCCATAATGAAGCAATCCTCATTATATTGCACTTGGCCAAAAGTTTCTGAGACATCCTGACTTTTTTTTTTTATATTGGGCATCACTTTATTTTCAACCTGACAAAATTGTTTTTCATTCCTGGAACACAGACATGCTCAAAATTCAACACAGAAATTTATTCCCACCTTCAGTTCTTAAACACTTCAATATCTTAGTATTCTGCAACACACATATAAACTTGATTCCCAATTATGCTAAGGATTATTTTCAACCACTTCTCTATCTATAAGGATCTTAAACTTTATGGAAGCAGCCCCTTGTGGATAACTCTTTCATGAAAAACCCTGCAAGCAGCACAGGACTTCTAACTCCTTGGCCCTATTGTCAGGGGGAAAATACAAAGACAGGAATTCGTTGTGCTATACAAGTTCTTTGCTTTGCATGACTGTTAGTAGGTCATGGGACTCAGAGCCCTTGGTTGCCTCAAATTTATGGTGCAGGCATAATCCACTTGAATGCAAGAAGTACAAATGTTTAACACTGAGAAACATACTTTGTTGCCAGGTTCCATGTTAGCTGCTGCCGACTTTCCTTATTATTTTTAAAGCTGTTATTTGCAGGTTATAAGCATAATACTGACAACTCACAAGTACTTGTTGTTTGTATTTCAAGAACAGGACAAGACCTGCATTGATTTTTCAGGTTGGCTTAGATGGTGCAATGCATCCAAACCATACAGAATGCATTCAGTACACCATTATTTTCTAATAAGCAATCATAATCCTTAATGTCTAATGAGAAATAGAAGACTAAGGTAAGTCTAAGTATCTTTCTGCGGATGAAGCTCTCTTAAGGATCTGAATGGGATTCTGTTGATTTCAAACTCTGATTTGAAGGCACTTTTGCCAGACTTTATTGGCTATCATGCATTTTGCTGGCAATCCTGGCTTAAAATACCATCACTCTATAAAAAAAAATTTATAAGTAACAAATTTAAAACAGAACTATTCCATCATATTCCCTTCAGTCCTATTTGGAGTATAGCAGACGTTGGAACCTGTTGGTCCATAGCATTGCCATGTTTCAAAGGAATGTTATTCTTTTCCCCATCAGAGTAATTAATACTGCATTTGTAACAAGCATACAAAAATTCAAGGTGTACTTCTCTCAGCGCCTTCCCCTCATTCCCCCAAAGTCCTGAAGACCCAATCTTCATTATTAAGAGATGACAAAATCACTGTTCACCTAGCAAATTCTGTTTTGATCTGTAAGTTACCAGGTTCTTAGAATTCTGCTGCTGTAGGAAAGTTCAATTTCTAGCAACTTCTTCAAGTAGAGCCAGAATGCTATGCACTAACAAGGCAAGTATGATTGTGTAGACAACCTTGATTGTGTCATTTGCCAAATTTTGAGTATTTTACTTTGCATCTTCCATTTTAATTATAGTGAAATTATATAATTTAAATGAGCTATTGCTTAGGAATATTTTAAGATAAAGTTAAAAAATCATTATAATTTGTATATGTGATGTACATGCACAAGAAAGAAAACAAGTAAACTAACAGTTTTTGCTCAAATGGAATAGAAGTGAGTTTTGGAGAAAAAAGACATCTTTGAAGCTTGAGAATCTTTCTTTTGCAGTATTTCAAAACCTTATGGCAAACAATGAAGCACTGAGAGATTCATAATGGAAAAATCACAAGACTATCATGGAGTCTTTAAGTAACCTAAATACTAGGGAGGATATCACTTTCTCTACGGTAGTCCTATGAAAGTGTGTGTTATTTGAAGAATAGGAGATTGGTACATGTATCATATATATAAAAAATTAAAGTATCCTCTAAAAGTCAGCATATTGGTGCTGCTGAGAACTCTTGCGAACAGCATCTCAGGCTGTTGTTCCATGATATGGATATTGGAGTTTTAACCTGCTGGATCACCAGGCAAAACAGATTTAAGCCAATTTAGAAATCAGCACAAAGCACAGCCAAATTAGCAAAAGCAAGCAGTGGTGATTTTCTGCCAGCACATGTCACTGGTATCCTAGACAGCTCCCTGCTTGTCTGCCCTGTGCATACCAGAACACCAGCCCTGCTGCACAGCAGGAATATTTTGGGGCAGTTCTCTTAGTTGGGGCCAGCTTTCCATTTCCAAGGTCAACTGTTGACCCAGGAAACCGCTTCATAAAAAGTACCATGCAACTGACAGGCCAAAAAGCCCCGGGAATCTTGGCATTACAACTACCATGAGCTATTTTTGCCTTTCTCTTGAGCTACAGAAATAGCAGTGACAGCGTGTATCCATGCCTGGCAATACCAGGCAAATTATGTGGCTGTGTTGAGGCTTGGCATAAACTTTCTGCTCACCGTGGGCTGTGTTGGGAAGTCATCAGGCAAGAGGCAAAAAATGGGAAGCACAGGCCAACAAAAAAATAAACAGTATGTTCTGAGAATCTTCTCCAAGGCAATAAAGGAAAACAGTCTTTTTCCAGGAGAACAGATATATATAGGTGCCTGATACAGTGGGGTTTGGCCTTGGTCTTTGGTTTTGGATAGATTGCAATGGCATCTGCAGCAATTGCTGCTTGTAGACACAAAAGCCATCAGCCTGATGTCAGTGTTCAAAAGAAAGAGATGCCACAGGGCCTTGGAGATTGCCATGAAGAGTTGGCAACAACCTCAGATGGAAAGTGAGTAAGAATGGAAGAATCAAAAACCTTGAGGCTCTGTTGTGGCCATACTGATACAGAACAGTATTGTACCAGTGTCTTCTCATTGTATCTGGGCTGATGGGATGAGTTTGTACTAGATTAGACCTTTTATGGCATTTTTGAAGTAGTAGTCATCCTCAAACTGAATTTATGAGTAAGGGAAAATACAACTCCAGGTGAGTTTTCAGTTCTTCATGCTGCTTGCTTCCATTATGTTGGACTGTGAATTGCTATTGACAGAGAGAATGTACAAAGTGTTGGCCTTGCATCCTTTGCTGTAAGAGTGATAATTTTGTCAGAAGGCTGGGGCCTGGCATCTGAACTGGTACATGTCAGACTCTCAAAGAGGCCTCTGTGTGGTCTCTGAACTCTGCTCAAGAAAATAACTTTTTTACAAAGAATTTATTCCCATAAATATGAAAACCTAAAAATATTTTTTTTTATAAAAAGAGAGAGAAATAGGATCTGCTCCAAATCAACTGCTTCCACTGAAGAGTAATCAAATTACCAGTCTTGGCCAGAGAATCAAGGATATATATATGTGGACTACTAAAATGGATATAACATAAAAACATTAATATTACTGAAAACAAATACTTTTTTTTTTTCTGGATTTACAAAATAGTTCAGCTTAAATATCAACTTTCTGAAATCTATGTGTCTGCAAATTCTAAAGCTAGAGTCATGAAAATTATGTGCAAAAAATTTAGAAGTGTTGTATGAGTACCAGCATTTACACGTTTCTGATTTAAATAATATTTAACCATAAAGCAGAGCAATACCAACTAGAACTAGAGAGAAGGTCATTCTGGGGACATGACAGATTTTATCCATGTAATACTAATGGTAGGGAGAGAATGTGAAATACTAGCCTCTCTTTTACATGTTATGCCTTGTAGAAAGCTTGAGACCTTATAAAAGAGTTAATGACCTGGCAAAGCTTCCAGGAAAGAGTTAAGAGCTATTTTTCTATGTCATATAGATAGTAGGAGACTTGAAGAAGAGGCTAATTTTTCTAAAGAGTTAAGGAAATCAAAGGAGTTAAGAAGATCCCTGCCAAAGTGGACAGGTGAATTTCTTTTCTGTTGCTCATGCTCAGCGCTGTTTGAATTGAGACTTTTTGTTTACTACACTGTCATTTTTCTTCATAAGGTGTTTTGTTTCATTTTTAATCTAAAATCATTCCTTTCCAGTCAAATAACACCTTGTTTTTAACTCAAACAAAAAATTACAATTTTTGATGTTGTAACAAAATAAAATAAAACACCCAAAATAGAAAACAAAGCAACAATGCTATAAAAAAATACAGGAAGCAGTAGTGGTCCACCAGTGATAATAGTTATATAGTTATAATAAGGATATATATATAATATTCCCTGAGTTGGAGGTGATGCAAGTTTAGATTCCTTTACAAGTAGTTATAAGAACCAGATTCTTACGTGTAGGAGCTTCTGAAGAGGAGGATGGGTTTTTCTCAGTTTTTGCTGACAAAACACATCTGACACAAAAAGTGCATTTATTTATTTTTTATAAATAATTACTCTTTTTCTTGGATTTTATATTATTCAAGCTAAAACTGAAGTTTTAGTTCACCATTACTGAATGTCTGCAAGCACTGATTATGGCTGACCTAAGCAAACTGAGTACTCTCGTAGCTTGTGCACCTTTCTGGATTTCATCCCTATTGAAATCAAGCATAGCAGCAGAGATGGAAAACAAGCACTTGACACTTTCCTACAATGCCTGGAATATGGTGGTAAATGGGCACCTGGAGCTCAGAGGGATTTGTGAGTCCAGCCAGCCTCTCTGAGCCCATGCCTGCACCTGATCCCAGCCCTGAACACTGTAGACACCAGGAGCCAATTGTCCTGTTTCAAGGGTAGACACAGAGCACCAGCAGGCAGTGGTACATAAAGCAGAATAGAGCAGAGGAGGATACTGGGGGAGTGAAGGAGGTCACATCCCCCTTGGCGGTCCTGGTAAATCCACACCTGAGTTTCATTACGTTATTGCCTTACATCTGACACCTAATTATGTAAGCTCACGGAAGGCCCAGACTTTTGAACTAAAGAGCAGAGGTCAAATTTTGCTGTTAAATCAAGGTGACAGAGAAAACATATCTTCCATGGCTGATCCCTCCTCCTGCCCTGATTTATTAGAAAACAAGAGTTGCGGTTCTGATTTTTGGAAACAACTATATTTGCATTCATTTTCTCTTTATTTAGCATTAGGGATCTGTTAGAGCTCTCTAACACTCTCCCTGTGCCTTTCCAAGAAAAAAAAAAAAAAAAAAAAAAAAGATTAAAAAAACTAATGCCAAACCTCATCTTTGACACACATTTCTATTTAGGTAGCTGATATTCTGATTTTTTTTTTTTTCAGAGAGCATTTTAAGCTATAGTCTCTGACATTGCCTTCTGTTGAACTCTGCCAGTGCTCTTCCTTGCAAGCCCTTTGAGATCTATTAAGTCTTCATCTTCTATCCATATTCTGTTGTGATTGCTTTTGGCACAGATCCTTCACTAACACAGGGAAGAAATGCATGCGGGCTAGGAAAAAGGCATTGGATGATCTAAAATTCCTTTTCCAGGTAATTTGTGTTCTTTTTCCAGCTAGCTGTACTAGCTTCACGTTCAAGTGTTAAGGACACAGCTAAATTTGCTTTAATTAATATCAACTTTCTCAGTCATTAAATCTCAAGTTAATTTTTGAAAATGGCTTATATTTTTTGGTGACTGCTGCTGCTTCTTTGTAAGTTCTTCTTGAGGACTTTTGCTTGGTCTTCTTGTTTCTGTTCTGGTGTTGTCCCTATCAAGTTGAGCTTCCGTCTGGTTTGAAGGAACATACAAAATTACTTTCCCTTCTTTAACAAGGACCTTACTGTAATGCTCTCTGTGCCTTTCCTTTTTCTAATTCCAAAGGTAGGCAAGATGCTGGAAGTTACTACAGTGCTGCCTTTCAAGAGACAATATCACTGATCAGCTACTGTCTTTCCATATTAGTGTATTATTGCAATTCAACAACATTACTGTTTTCTATAGAGAAAGGCCAAGCGCATCACTAATACTTTTACATAGCTTAAGCAATTCCTTTTTAATGAAATACAGGCACTGACTTCCTGTATTAATGAACACTTCCTGTGTTAATGAAGGTGAATACAATAGTCAAAATCCTTAACAGCTCCTCTGTTCTTCTAAATGTTGATTTTCCAGTGAGTATTTATCAGCCCTTTATTTAATTTCATTTGGGAACTTGAACTGGTTTGTCTTCACTGTTTATAAGTATTGACAAAATTCACTTCTGCTGAAGGGAATTCATTCTTTAGGAAGGCTGTGATTGTCTTATGCTTTCTATTTTGATTTCTATTTATACTCTTCCCTTACTTAACATTATTCAGCCACCCTATTTGCTACGTCATTTGTATGCAGACGATATTCGTATATCCTCTCAGTCCCTGCAGAGCCTACAGAGAAGTTTGATGTTTTGTGTAATTGCCTCTGTGATATTTAATCATGGGTAGCTTCAAATTTTGTTAAACTTAACACAGACAAAACTGAGTTGCTATTGATTAGTTCACTGGTGCAGAGGTCTCAGGTGTCATCTGTGGTAGTTTCCATTTGTGGTAGTTCTTTTATCCTTCAGATAATGCTTGTGACCTTGGGGTCATTGTGGATTTGGTGCTTTCTTTTGAAGCCCACATCAATCACATAATTAAAGTGTCTTACTACTGTCTTTGGAATCTAGCTGGGCTGAGACCTATGCTCTTTCTAGCCCGCTTGCTAAAACTTTAATCCATATTTTGTTTGTCTGACTTGACTGGTGAAGCTCTTCCTCATGCTTACCATTGTTTGCATCAGGAACACAATCTAGATATTTAGGAATACTTAGTATACTACTCATGAATTTACAAAGTTCATTGACTACGTTATAAGCAGAGGATTTATTTTTAAAATAAAGTTAGACAATAAGTATCACTCAGCTTCTTCTTCTAAGACGGGGGCTTTTAATAATATTTTATCTAGAGGTTGATTCTTTCCATAGAAATAGTAGAATTTTTACATGAATTATCTCAGTTTGCCCCATTATTCTTCTATCTGTTTCTGGGCGTGGGTAGTTTTCAAATATTCAAATTTCAAGATTACTTTCACTTTGTATTATTAAATGCTATGTATTTGGCAAATTTCAGCAACATTGGTTATGATTCTGTTACAATCCTGTTTTCACTTACTCATCACTTTGAGGGCTAATGTTTTCCGGAACAGTATTTACCAAATGATTGCTTGTTTCAGTTTCAGCAGAATGTATTTGAAAATTCCTTTTCTCAGATAGATGTTTTTGCCAATACAGTGTCATAGGCCACATTCTGCTCTCTGTTATGTCTACAGACTTCAGTGGGATTGTACAGGATTAATGGAAGCCTTAACCACAAAAGAGAGTCGTAAGACTTTTAAACAATCCAGATAAAACAATACAAATACATATGCAAACACTTATTCAAGTTTAAATTTGGTTTAACCTTACTTAATTCAAGCTGATTCCCAATAGTCTTAACCCCCACTAAAACAAATGAAAATAGAAAGTGATGCAGCCTAATGGCTTGGTATAAAAATCATGCTCTGTGTTTGCATTTTGGATAGTTTAATGTGTAAATGTGGCTAAATAGAAGGCTATTGCTGCATACACCTAATCATGGTTCATTTCTCTCCTGAAAGGTGACGTAATTGAGATGAAGTATGGTCTGACATAAAGTAGGGACTAAAAAAAAGGCGATCCACAGAGAAGCAGGACTACTGTAATGTGTATTTTAAATGACTCCCCTTAAAATCTCTTGAAAAGAAGAGTAACATGGAACCTCATGTGGATTATCAGCCATATGCATGCCAGGAGGTTAAAGCAATCCACTAACTGTTTTTTTGCCCAACTCTGCTTATACTACTTCACATTAAGCTATACTCTTGAAACTGTGGGACATAGGAAGCTGTTTAGCATTAAAATACAATACAACAATTGTAAAAACTTTTTTCCTGCTTAAGTTCTTTAATTAAACACGGAAAACTTCATTAGAATTGCTACATGCAGTCTCAGTGTGTGCAGGGCAGACAAATGGGTGAATTTCACTGGGGCAAACTGCCACAGGAAAGATTCATTTACACAGGTTAAGTGGAGTAGTCAACAGTTTGTCTTTGTTATGATACTTTTTGTCTACGTACCCACCCGTAATGCAATGCTATAAGGAGTATACTTAGATGTGAAAATCAGATGTATGGGATAACTTAACATTTTATTTGTAGAGTAATATAGATAAGCAACACACGACACACCATGCGCAAGGATGGCCTAATGGCCTTCTGGAGCAGCTTGATCCTAGCTGAAATGTAAACTTTCATCTCTGACAAAGGAGTACTGGAACACTACAGCTTTCTGTGCAGTAGGATGCTCTTTCTGAATCATTACAAAATTTTCTGGCAGTGGCTGCAAGTTTTAATTGCTGCAATGAGAAGATAACTCAAACTACCTCTCTAATTAGAGAAAGCACACTGGCCCAAGCAAGGCAAATGTCTGAAGCTTTGCCTAGTCTTCCAAAATGGATCCCAGCAGTGAAGAGATTAAATCTGAGCAGTAGTTCCTGCTTTTCCTGAGCAAGAAGCCTTTCAGACAAGAACCTTCAAGGAAAGCTTGTTCCAAAGACTATAGAGAAGTACTCCTTTGCATCAAAGATGCAAAACCTTATTTAAAGCTTGCATAAGAAACCAAATGTTCTGAACTCACCCACAAATGCAGCAAATTGATTTTAATTGGCCACACATTTGCTCCAGGGTATATAACAAAAGAGAAAGAATTGTTACAATGGATTATTCTAAAGATAATTTCACTTCATGAAGTGTTGCAAAGTGACTTCCCATTCTGCTTGAGCTCAGAAAGATTGCAGAAACTATCCAGAAAACAAGAAACTTTTCCCCACCGCATAAATGCAAGGGTCAAACACAAAAATAAAGGGGATGTAACATGAAGAAGATATTGTTCTGCATTATGATGTGCTGCTTTTTGGCAGCAGTGGAAGTTCAAAGAGAATTACTTTGTCTCTAATATGGACATGAGTAATAGATTGCAGAATGTACTGAGATTTATATAGGCAGATTTATGAGGCATGCCAGAAAACAGTGGCCCACTGAGTTTATTTAAAGCCATAGAATCAGAGCAAGTCTGTAGCACGGACTACAGAATTCATTGCTTTCCTTCTTACTAAGGTGAGTGTAGAACAACTGCCTCCTACCTAGAAGTAATTGGAGCTAGTCTCCAAGACACTAACAGCTACATGAAAGTGCTTCATTAGTGAGAAAGAAGCCTTTGGTTCTTGAAGCAAATGCCTCTCTATTGTAAACCTGCTTGACTTGGTTGGAAATATAGTGGAACAGAGCTCTACACATCTACATGCTTCATTACAATAGATTTTTAAGATGGCTTGCTCACTTTTGTCAAATTTAGATACTTGGCATTTAATGTGTTGGCACTGTGATTTTTTTTTCTTCTAGTCGGTAAAGAAAAGTCTCTGTGACTCCAGAAAAACATGCCCTAGGAAAGTATGAAAAAACTTCAGCCTCCCTAAGGAAAAACATAATGTTCAGCTTCTGTATAAAGATGAGAGGTGGAACTGGTAGTTGAGTTACCACCTAGTAAAATATTCTGAACTCATAATATTTCATGGGGCCAATGCCCTTGGGAAGAGAAATAAACTCTTTTCTATGGCAGTGCAATAAATATTTATATACCATATTGCCCAAAGACCTCCGTCAGAAGAGTATGGAAGGGAGCTGAATCTGCAGAAAAGAAAGAAGTCCAGTTCTTTTGCATCTGAAGATACAGACAGACAGAGATATAGCGCATTAAAAGAATCAGCATTTTGGAGAATTTAAAGAGATTTGGGCAACTAGGAGCATTACAGGAGTGTTGCTTTTCTCTGACTTCATGCTGTTTAGGAGCAAATCATAGATGATCTCTGAATCAATGCTGCTGACAGATTAGTAAATTTTACTTTCTGATGGAGGGAAAATTGATTGTAATTGTAGTCTCTTCCTGCAGAATCTGAGTTATCTGTGTAACCACTTAACCCTTACAGACAGAAGAGAAGGAATCAAATCCCTCTTGAAAACAGAACATTAACCTTCCCAACTTTCACAAATGCCCATTCACATGATCTTCTCTTAGTAGAACATAATTGGTGGAAAAAACAAGAGAATCAAAGATTACAGGCAAATCATTCTCACCCACACAGACTGTGTTAAAGGTATTTTACAGAAGTACAAGCATCATATACTTAAATGTAACACCCACAGCACCTATTCATAAGACACCACATGAAAGAAATAAGTTTCAACTTGATTTTCTACTTTGGGGAGTTTGAGCTATCTCCCAAAGACATCAAAGCAGTGAAACTACAGTCTTAAGTCAGACAAGTGAGGTTTGGAGATTCACAGAGCATCACAAACAACGCATCTCCCATTGCAGGCGTGAGAAGTTCTTTACACTTTTAATAACTCCCAAGGGCTCTTCAGATAATAATGAGACTGGAGAAGCACAGTATTCATGTAAGAAGAATTACTCACAATTTACAGATAGGGAAACTGAGGCATCCTTATCGTAGCTAGGGTTTCAAAAATTGGTCTCTGCTTTTGCAGACATTGCTACTTGTTTTCCAACCTAAGCCAAACAAAGCATAAAGATGTCTGGGAATTTCCAAACAAAATTGGCTTTGCTTTGCTTTTCCATTAGCACATAAAGTTTGTCAATAGCACATTTTGCAGAAATACATGGATTTAGATGAACCTCTTTAGGGAAAAAAAAAGCCAACAACAACAACAACAAACAAAAACAGGAGACCAATGGAAACTGCTTTATTTCCTGCTTGCATGCTCCCAAGGAACCCAGATTTCTACAATCATGATTGCTGGGGTTGTCCCTCTGTATGCACTAGTACAGATTTAGCAGCCCACAGTTTTAAGGTTGGGAGCGCAGAAACCCAGCCTATAGCAGAACATTTCGTTAACTCAATTCTCTAGTTTTCCAGGATGCTTGGAGGTCTAGCTAACGTCTAGAAGCATGACAGGTCTCAGTTCAAACTTGAAAGGGTCTTGGTCTTTCTGTTAGGAAGAACTAAGAGGAGCAACTGAGGAAACTAGAGCTGTTTAGTCTAGAGAGAAGGGATAGAGTGCAGACATCATTGCTCTCTACAACAACCTGAAAAGGGGTTGCAGCTGGTAGGGTTGTACTTCTCTTTTCTCAAGTGACAAGTGATAGAATGCAAGAAAATTGTCTATGGGGCCAGATGACATGCATCCCAGGGTTCTAAAGGAGCTGACTGAGGTGGTTCTGAGCCACTATGCATCATATTTAGAAAGCTATGGCTGTTGGGTGAAGTTGAGAGATATGGATTTGAGGGGTGGATTATTCAGTGGATAAGGAATTGGTTGGAAGGCCGTAGACAGAGGGTTGTGTTGAATGGCACTATGTCCAGGCGGAGGTTGGTGATGAGCAGAGTTCCCCGGGGGTCTGTCTTGGGATTGGTGCTCATCCACATCTTCATGAATGACGTCAATAATGGGCTTGAGTGCACCCTCAGGAAGTTTGCCAGTGACACCAATCTGAATGGTGCAGTTGACACGTTAGAAGGAAATGATGCCATCCAGAGGGATCTTGACAAACTCAAAATGTGGGCCCATGTGAACCTAATGAGGTTCAACACAGCAAACAGCAAGGTTTTGCACTTGGTAATCCCAGGTACATATATAGACTAGGAGAACTCCTTGAGAGAATCCCTGCAAAAAATGACCTGGGAGTCCTAGTGAATAAAAAAAGCCAGCAGTGTGCTCTTGCAGATCAGAAGGCCAACAATATCTAGGGATCCATCAGAAGAGGGGTGGTCAGGAGGGAAAGGGAGGTGATTATTCCTCTCTACTCTGCCCTTGTGAAGCCCCATCTGGAGGACTCTGTCTAGGTCTGGGGCCCCCAGTACAGGAAAGATGTGGAGTTGTTGGAGAGGGTACAGAGGAGGGCCATGAAGATGATCAGAGGGCTGGAGTACCTCCCCTGTGAAAACAGGCTGGGAGCTGATCTTGTTTAGCCTGGAGAAGGCTGTGAAGAAACCTCATTGAGGCCTTCAATATTTAAAAGGGGATTATAAAAAGGAGGGGAATCAACTTTTTACAAGGGTAGACAATGATAGGACAAGGGGAGGTGGTTTTGAGCTCAAGGAGGGAAAAATTAAACTGGATGTTAGGGTGAAGTTCTTCACAGAGAGAGTGGTGAGGTGCTGGAACAGGCTGCCAAGAGAGGCTGTGAATGCTCCATCCCTGGAGGTGTTCAAGAAGCAGGTTGGATGGGTCCCTAGGCAACCTGGTCTAGTACTAGACTAGGTGGTTAGTGGCCCTGCATGTGGCAGGGGGGTTGGACCCTTGGAGTTCTTTTTAACCCAAGCTATTCTGTGAGTCTATGGTCTCAAGTTTCACCAGGGAAGTTTAGATTGGATTTCAGGAGGAATTTCTTCATGGGAAGGATAGTCAAGCATTGGAACATGCTGCTCGAAGAAGTGGTGTAGTCCCCATTCCTGGAGGTATTTAAGAAACGTGTGGACATGAAGCTAAGATACATGGTTTAGTGACAGGACTCAGCAGATAATGTTGGTAGTTGGAATTGGTCTTGAAGGTCTTTTCCTACCTAGACAACTCTGTGTTTCTATGATTCTATAAAATTAGCTAGCTTGTTAGGGAGTATCTGGTTTGTTTTTTCTTAATTATTAGTGGGGGAAGGAAATACGTTTTCTGCAAGGACAATCAATGTGTGAAGTTTTGGTGGTTTTTTTTTTTTTGTTTGTTTGTTTGTTTTCCAGTGATGAAAAATAAATTCAAAATATCAGAATTGCTTTGCAGAACATCGAGGGTCCATTTCAGTCTGGTCTACCCTACTGCTGCTCTGCTTTTGTGGAGATCTTGGCTCCCATGCTTTCTTTCCCTATGCAAGGACAGACTTCTAAAAATACTGGACACTGAAAATGTTGGGTGTTGCAAATACCAGGCAATGTCACAAGGAGTTCCTGTTTCACCTCTCACAGATGTACATGGCACCAGTGTGAAAGACAGGGCAGAGAGGCCAGAGAGGACCCAGAGCTGCACTGGAAACCTGAGACTCAGGTAAGAGAAGGAAAAAGCAGGAAAGCCCTGTTAGATTCCCTAGCAGTCATCAGCTTTCCCTGTTCCTAGAAGAGAAATTCAAGTTTGAGTTATGTTCAGATTTGGGCAGGTTAAAGTGGGGACAAACTGAAACCAGGGGCTGTTTTTGAAAATGGCTGAAGTTGATACATGCCAGAAGAAAGCCAGAGGGCCCGTTGTCCCAGGGGTCCAGCACCTGGCAGGGCTATTAGAGGAAGGGCTGGCCATCACCTTGGGTGGCCCAGGGTTGCTTGAGGCACTTCAAAAGAGAAGTCATCTCTGGCATCTGGAGCATTATTATATGCATGTGAATATTTATCTCTCTGAGCAAAAACATTATCCACATTTCTTTCTGGCGAGATGTTATCCTTTTCTGAGGTGTAAGAGAGGCTTTCAGCTGGGAGGGATTAATGATAAGTAAGTGCAATTCAAAGGAGAACTGTAAATTGAAATCTACTCCAAAACACTTCTTAAAACCCTGAGTCATTAGAGGCTGAATCACATTATTCCTGTCAGCAAGATCTGTAACATCATCCCCTATTTACTGCACATTACCTTACAATCCTGGTCAAACTGTGCATCTTCTAGACAAACATGAAGAATCCTACTCATCAGGATGAGTTTGACATGACGCGAGTTTTATTTTCTAGTTGCTAGTTAGAAAACAACAATCTCAATTCAAGAATTTACTTAGGCTCAGTATGCACACAAAAGAAGATTTTCCTAAGGAGTGGGTCAGATAATAAGCCTTGTTTTCTGTTTTTCACATTTCACTTATTTGCTGAAGCTCACAGCCGTCTGTTACAAGGGCAATTCTAAAAGTCAAAAGGTTACAGAATAAAGCATCACCCTTAAAAATTCATCATTTATCTGTCGAACAGTGACCTCGTGGTGACTCTCTCTCAGCTACAAAGCCATTGATTGCATGGCTCTTCATTCTCCTTCCGTAAATCCTATAAACAAGCCCCTCAGAAATGTCAGAAGAAAATTTAACGAGCAACTTTTGTCATATATTAAAATAATGATGCAATATTAGATTAGATATTAGTCTAATTACCACACATTTAGCTCTTTACAACAGTTCATAATATAAGATTAGGGGAAACATTATTACAAAATACATTGTTTTATTAAATTTTAAAAGATTTGGAATTTTCCTGTAAAAGTGTGTATTCTCCAAGCATGTATAACTTTACACTTACTAATATGACAGGCATTATTTTAAGGAGATAAGTTCCTCCAATCCAGAGATGTCTATGAATTTTAGTTCCTTTAGGCATCAGGCTGTTGATTTTGGAAAGGCACAGGATTAGAAAGTTTAAACAAGATGGAAGATAAGGATCAAAATTAAATGGGAAGTTACTTCGGTTCATTTGTTTCAGTGATTAGAGAAACCATATTAATAAAATAGACACTCAATTGTTTTGTGCTGCTTATGACACAACTGCTCAAAGTGCAGAATTAACTATGAAAAATTAGGAAATAGAACTATCCTCTATGCTGAAAGAAAGCACTCCAGTTTGCAATCAAACAGTATTTACACTCTGCATGATGACATGCTTCGAACTTGACTGTCAAGACATACCTCTTCAGTAATACAACATAGGGACCTGTAGATCAAGCCAGGCTCTTCTTAAACATAACCTTCTGCAGCAGAAGTTCTTTAAACAAAACAGACTCCTCCCTTACGGAGGTGCAGCCTTACTACTGTTATTGCACCCCCTCTTTTCTCTGCAGACCCCTGTTACTTATGGGGATGATGAATAAGAGAGAGTTTGGGACTGAATTTCAAACCTGGTACAAGTTCACAGGGCATTTGATAACAGCAACACATAGCTCATAGCACCACTGAGACAAAGTCTATACCCCAAGCCAGTTTACAAGCACACTGCAGAGATACCCTTCCTCCAGCCAGCCTCTTAGCCAATATAGTTATTACTGGAATTTTACTTTTTCCTCACCACAGATGAGGTGTACCTGAGGCACCTATGAGATAAAACTGCTAAAAGTAGTCTTGCCAATCTACTGTTCGAGATTACAATGTTGGAGCTACTCTATCAATTCAGACAGCAGTTGGCCTCTGGCAATACCTTTTCCTTCAGAATAATTAACATTTCCCCACAGCCCCCTGGTTATAGGCATGATCATAAAGTCTGTGTCTGTTAGCTGAATTTGCATCAGATACTGTACACCTTGCCAGCTGTGTGGCAGTGGGATTTTCTACCTCTGCGCAAACTTTCCTGTCGGAGGCAGCAAAAGCCTTAAGTGCTGAATGGTTAGTTCTCAGGCAGCTAGGCTGAAAGACTGTTGCATCTTTCCAATCACCTACAGATTTGTCCCTTTTGGGTTTATTATCCTTTTGTGAGAAGGGATGCTGAATTCTCTGTCATCCTAAGCAGATTTTCACTTTCAGAAGTCAGTAAGAGCCTGCTGTTAATCACACCAGGTCAGAATTTCTCAGGTTACTTGAGGTAAATTTTCACTTCTGTTTCTCCATTTCATTGGAGATACGTATCTCAGCTTCTTACAGAAATTTTCCCTTAGGAAATATTTATTCAGTAGGATCTTCTTGGGCTGTAATCTCACTATTCATCAAAATTAGCTTATCCTTATATTATTGAGGAATACTCTTTCTTCAACAAGGTGCAACATTCTAAGTACCTTTTAACCACCAGCTTGCTAATAATTAAGTAGTTCAAATAGGAATCATCATGGATGTGAAGACAACTTGCAAGTACTAGGGTTTCCAAATGACAAAAACTCTGCATCTTACAAATGGATTACTTATAAAATTTCTACAGAATTACTCATTCAACACAACTTTAACTTTTCACTATTTCTCATACAACACTAAATCCTCAGGAGTAAAAAAGGAGATCTTTCACTATTTAGATTTTAAACTACTGATGATTGAAGCCCATGAAAAATGTGAAGGCATAAACAATTTTTGGTGAAGGGAGGAACAAATCTTGGACATGATGATTACATACATTGTGTCAGTGGTGTGATGATGTTCACTCTGCCCGTGGCATTATGCAGCTGCCACTGCTTTGTTCTTTAGATCAAGGTAATATCCTTCCTCTCCTATCACCTTCCTGGGACTTTTGGATGCATTGCTCTGACTGAAAGAGTAACTGAGATTAGAAGAGAAAACTGTATGTGAGGACTTATGGTGTGAAATCTGAGTACATAGATATCTTGGCTAGCCTACAGAAATATCTACACCAGTTCTTACAAAATCTCTTGGAGGTCCTTGATAAGTAGCTAGAGAGTTTGGTAGAGAAGGAGTTATGAGATAAAGCCTGTCTATCAGCATATTAATGAAATGTGTGTGCTGTTTGGCTGCGTTTGAAAAACAGAACACTGAGGGTAACATAAACCTTATATTTGTGGATAGGTCAATATCAAAGATCGTGTCTAGATCAAAACCTGGAAAATGCAAAATGTTCAGATTAGTATGCAGAATAAAACATCAGTGTGGAGAGTGGATTTATATAATTATACTATGAATAATTCATTAGCATAAGAAATACAATTAGCTTTTAAAAATGATCTAAATACTATGCTCACGTTTAGCAAATCTAACTTATAGTAACATCAGGAGGTAAAAGTCCATAATGCAAAAGATATTAAAACAAATTCCTTTAGGAGTCCAACTGCCTGATTACTAAGGGGAAAAGGGCAGTGGATTAGATGGGTTAGATCATGCCCGGAGAGGTTAACTTCCTTTAGTGAATACCCTTGCATTTGCAGGTGTGCCCTCAATTGACCTTATTAATATGTGGAACCCTGGCTAGAAACCTTACTTCAAAAACATTAAACTCTGGTTGTTTGAAGTGGCTCTGACTATAGCAAACTGTTCTTTAAACTTGTATGGGGTTTATTTGGTGGGAAGATGCAGAAAAGCTGAAGCATTTTTTTGTGAGAGAGGCTTTCCCGTACTTCCAGTAGATAGGACTAAGAAGGCTGAATCAGACAGAAGATAATCAATGTTATAGCTGGCATACTAAATCAATACATTACTGGCAACTGTAGCTAGTTTTAGCTGAACCTCTGCTTTCCAGAGCAATCACTCCAAGTCCTGACTTAGTCATTTTCAAGATGAAATTGCATTGAGCTCTTAATCTGTACTGCCACGGTTTGATGTTCGCCAGCCTGACACAGACAATGGTTTCCCACCAGGATGACTTCTGTTGACCGATCTTTCTTCATAACAGAGCAGAGCAAGTGCAAACAGAGAAGAGCTTACCACATAGAAGCCTTCTGGTTGGTGCTTTGCTTCTTCTTCATGTCCTTTTTTTGCAGCTGGTTCATGTGAGGGAACACCAACAATGCTTACCCACTCTTCGGTATTTTAAAAGTACTGTGTATTTGTAAGAATTGTTCTTTCAAGAACGAAGAGTGCCACCGCTAAGTGACATTTTGAACAAGAAGCCAAAAGCTGATACAACAATTCAAAAGCACACAAATTAAAGTCAATTGTAAAATGGATTTTCCATTCCATTAAAAATGTCAGGATTGAAAAATTTTGACATACAAAAGATCATATTAAATATTCATATTAAATTAAGTGGGAACAAAAGCAGAAACATATTCCAAATATTGTGCAAAATTAAATTCTGAAAACAACTAGTTTATCCAAAATGTTTAAATCCAAATATTTTGTTTACATTTGAATCCTTCCTCTTATTTTCTATTTCAAGATTAAGACTAGTAGCGGATTTTGAAATAAACCGAAACTTACACAGAAAATGTCAAAAACAAAGCATTGCTATGCTATGGTGCTTCATTTCTTTTCAACTGCTACTGTTACATCACATTATTTTTATCTATTTAAATAATATCATTTGTTTTATCACTCATTTTGTCACTTATTCAAGTAGCTTGTCCAAAAGAAATTCACCAAGGTAAAATACCTTTATTGAAAACTTTCAACCTACTCTAACGCTACTGTAAATTAACCATTGCAGTTCTACTGGTTGTATTAGGGTTGGCTACAGCTACTTATGGCTACTGTGATCCTCTCTTTAAAAACATTCTTGCTTCCAAGGGAACACCTAACTGCAGCCACACTCTCTTAACAAAGGTCTTTCCACTAGTAACAGTGGACTTCACTGTTCAGCCTTCAATCAGTTTGGATGCTCCTACACACCTAAATAAAGCATGGCACAAAAGGCTGCGTGGCACAGACTGATACTTTTGAGTATCTTGAGGGCTGTTTGCCCTCTATAGCTGTTTCTTTGCTACGTGACACTTGGCCCTACATCTCCTGCCCCATGTGGTGCCTCTCATGTCTATTACTATTTGGGGATGAGGACATTCATTCAAAGCACACTGAAAGGTGCTGCATACTACTGGAGTGCTGCTTCTAGCACAGAGCTGGAATGATGCTTCACATGCAACAGGATGTATGTAGCACAGCGTGCTACGTATGAGAGCACGTGAAGGTGCAAAGAGGACTGTGCAGGATGGAAGAAGCTGAACTTGGTGCAGTTTGATCTTTGCCATCTGCTGGTAGAGATCACCTGTGTGAGCTGCCTCCTGCACTCCCCTTTGGGCAGAGCTTGTTGGAGAGGTCCCAGACAGAGCCTGATGTGGACTCACAGTTGAGCAGGCTCACCAGTCCAGAGAGCAGTTCTTAACTTTTCCTGGGTCCTGTTACTCAGAAGTATAATCTGGCAAGAATCAGTTTTTAGGAAGTATGACAATTTAAGTTGTGGAGAGAAATGTGTAAATTTCTTCCTTTTCTGTTCTCCTGGAGATGGGTATAGCTTTATCACCATAAGCACATCACATTGTGCCTTAATTCCCCAGATTTGTTTAATTTGTATTAGAAGACTCTGTCAACAGAAAGGCAGCCAGCACAGTGCTATTGAAAATATTCTTTGGCAGGCAGTGCTTACTCTGATTTTGCTCTCACTGAGCTGTGGGAAGGTGTCTCCACGTTTGCTACATTTCTTCTGTCCCATACTGAGGTTTTGTTGTGTACAGAGCTCTGAGCAGCTCCTTCTGTGTGCTTTTCTCAAGAAAAGCTGCTGCTTTTCAGCCATTTTTGAAACAGTTCCATCTTACTCACCCCAGCAGCTAATTTTTTTCATTCCATTTTCAGACTTGGTTACAACAGCTTGCCTACCCTATTTAAAGAATGCTGCACACCAACTGTATCTGATTAAAAAATTAACTCCACTAGCAGAAGGTCTTTGCTATTTCTCCACCCACTCCAACACGTGTGACCCATAACTGTACAGTACAGCTACCACTCTGCCTTCCACAGGCACATCCTCACAAGCCGTTTGCAGAACAACAAGTTGCAGGTGCCTGCGAACTCATCAGAGGTGGGTTTTGTTTGAAGCTGAGTAAGACATTACTCATAATTAGTTTTTGCAAGAGCTGCTGACACAGCGGCTTTGGAAGAGTAGCTGAAGGCATGGAAGGGAGTTACCCTCAAGTGCTTCACTGTAACTTCAAGACTGGAAGAAGGAAGCAAAATGCTCTGACCCAGATTTTGAATCTGAAGTAACAAATGCATTAAGGTTGGTAATGAAGAGAAGGCATAGCAGGGGGAATTAATGTGACTTGATCAGAAGTCACAATCACGCATGTGAGGAAGAGATCTCTGATAGATGAAGCTCTTTTACCTGGTAGAAAACAAAAGCATCAAGATTTTCATCAAGATCATCGTGATGAATGAATTAGAATCTGAAGCTGGGTAAATGTGGGTGAGAAGCAGGAGGCATTTCATTTCATTTCAATTTTTTATTTTGGTTTAGTTTACTTTATTGTAACATGATTCATCATTAGCAGAGTTTACACAGAGAAGCTATGGATGTTTGGTGAGTCTGTTCCGATGCTGACTCACATCATGGTCCCTTCCCCTTGACACAGTTTTCATCACTTAGGCTTCTGCCTTCATCCCACTCTGACATGGAAACAGTAACATTTATCCAGTAACTCTGCTGCACACATATGAATTTTAATCAACTACTGACACACTTACATGAAGTGAAGAAAATGATCAGAGTTGACAAATGGGATTTTTGCCTGGAAAGGATTTCAGCTTCATATTAATATTCAGTTCCTCGCTAGAACTCTTTACATCAATGATTTCAGCATGTGTGTGGCTGTCTTGAGCCTACATGATTATCTTCTATAGCGCAAATGGGGAGCCTATTGTGCTCAGCATATAATAAAAAAAAACAGCTGCTGTTTCTGGGGGCTTACAGTCTCAGGCAGTGAACAAATAGCTGGTGGATGAGGATGAGGTATGTCTGAACTATCCTTGGTAAGGTAAGGGGCACTGTTGATATAGCAGTTGACTAGCTGTTGGAGCCACATAATTGGGGTCAGTTTCATAGAATCAGCACATTTCTGTCTCTGGCTGAATCCTCGCAATTTGGATTGCACATTTTTAAAAGTTGTGCCTGGTTTGTCAGCTAATGCGTTTTCCCCTCTTTTCCTTCTGCCTTCCTGAATCACTGCCGGACCAAGCTCCCCTCAGGTAAAGGTCTTTGTGTCTTTGATTATTTTATGGCATTTGCTGCAGCTCGGTTTTCATCAGAGGTCCTTCCCAGCAGACTAACAGCCCCATGAATGAAATCAGCAGGGAGGCTCTTCATTATCGCAATTCTAGCAGCGAAGTCTCTGTACTTTTAACACTGTACTGGTATCAATTATTTGGAGCCACATTAAATAAATGAAGTCAGTAACATGAAAATGTCATGCCCAATTCATACAAAAGCTCACAAACTCTTTTTTTAAAAGCCCTCTCTTCTATGCTTGCTGCTTCCCTTATGAATTTTTTGTAAGCTTTGACCTTAGACATTTCTCAATCACTGCAAGCATGCTTAGCTCGAGATTGAATACACATCCATTTCATATGGGCTGAGGGGGGCAAGAATCATGAGAAAAGCAGACGGCATTAGGGAAAAATGACTTTTCAAAGAAAGTTCAGTGACCTCCATACAGATAAGACTTGTTAAAGTCACTGACTTCTTTTTACCTCAGCACCTGCCTTTATATATTTAGTATTATATAATGTACTTGTAAGGGCAAAGCCTCTTCAGCGTTAGATCTACAATATTTATTGTAGAGTTCTGACTCACTTTTCTTGGGTGTAGACCAGAGTCACCAGTAATGACAATGAAATGGGACCAAATTGGACGGTGCTCTTTGGGTGTTTGATGGGTCACAGCAGTAAACTGATTGCTGTTTTCTGCAACTTAAAGACAATCGTATTTATTGATTATGCTGAATCAGAATTAGGCTTGGCAAAGCCCGTTCTTAAAAAATAAAATTAAATTAAGAACTGTCTGGGATTTGGTGAGTATTTTTGTATGGCACATCTAACCAAAATTAACGTGGTTTGTTTTTGTTTTTGTTTTTTAATCTTATGTATTAAAACATGTAAATCTCAACAATGCTATTAACTTCAGAAATCCTAAACATAGTTCATTTCACTCATAATTTAGCTGACATGTTTAAACAGAGAAGGAAATACAGAGAACTGTGATGGGAAAGGAGATTTCTTGTACATTGTTTTGCATATACTCAAAATAAAAATAAAAAAATCCCTGGAACCTTTGAGCTTACTGAGGTAGAGTTACACATAGATGGAAGTAATAATGGGTAAATGCTTTGTGGGAATGTTTGCAAACTCTGAAACTCCAATTCAGCCACACTCAAACATGTTTCAACTATTTTTCCACTAACATTAATCAGAGTGACTTTTGTTTAAATGAATATTGTAGAAAGTGTAGTCTGAACTCAAATACTCTGGCAAACACTCTTCATTCAAACCTGCCTGAGAAGTGTTTTCTCTGCTTATAACTCATACTGCTGAAGGAATGGCATCTTTCTTAGGTGGCCAATTATACACCCAAAATAAGGGAGAGTAGATAGAGAACATAATTAAAATAAATACTACTTGTAAATAAGCCCAGTAAGAATAATATCTGATGAAATAATTATCCAGCCTTTGCCCCATGTTGCAACCATTTGCATAGACACTTAATTCTTTTGCACTCTATTTCTGAAATTCACAGGTAAAAATCCTTCGCTGTTACAGACAGAGAAAAAAGAAGATTGACCTTAGGATACTGGAGTGAACGCATCAGTTTAGATCTGTGATTCCACGTGGACTGTTAGTAGTGTGCAGATCTGAGCAAGTGTTTGAGTCTCTGCAAAACTAAAGTCTACAGAAAATACAGGATTTTTGGGAAGGTACCAGAAAACAAAAAAAGGTAGATTGAGTTTGGGGATGAAATTCAAATTATAGAACTGTAGTCAATGACTGAAAAGAAAAAGGAAAATAAGCTTTTACTTAAGAGAGATCATAAGGTTTGGCTTCTTTTAAAACTGATTTCATAAAGATAAAAGAACTGGGAAAGTTACTCAGGCATACAAGATGTCAATGCTCTTTGTTCAGGATGCAGAACTGAAGCACAGGGAGGTTCCTTGTCTCCGTCTTATGCCATGTGATAACCAACTAGAAGAGTCTAAAATGAGAGGCAACGGTTCCATATTCTTCTTTCCCATTCCCGCGTCTCTTGATTGCACTTTTCCTGCCTTCTCTAGCAAATGTAACATAAATATACAATCAATTAACATATTCCAAAGGGGCATTTTGTGATGACTACGACATTTTTCGTAGTATTTGTGCTGAAAAGGTGTCCAACTTCAATGGGGCTACCAGTGCAAACCTTTTTTGTTGTTTTCTTTATGGTCTTCTTTGCATGTGTTGTCCAGTGAGATATGTTGAGATATGTGCAGGAGATGTATCAGCCCTTCATCTAACATGCACTCTGGGCATCACTGTGTTATTTCATGAAGTAAGACTGTCAGGTTTATACCACAGTGACAAGAGAAAATGACATTTTGCTGGTGTTCAGGGAAGCAAAAGACAGATGAGCCAAGCATGCAGTTCACTAATAAGAAACTGCGGTTGACTCTTCATTTGGATATATATCCACATATTCTTAAAATAGTCATTATCATATTGCTGTGTGATTGTCCTGCAAGTGCTGGCCATTGGTGCTAAAGCAACACTAAAACCAACCTTTCTGAAATCTATGAATTAAAACAAACCAGGTAAATGCAATACTATGCATTAAACATTAAATGACATATCTGACTGTTGGAACAGGTGAAAAGTATTTCCAGAGAACCTAAGTGCAAGGCAGGCTGCCACCTCCATTTGTTTCTGATTGCTATCGCATTGCACAGATGCAGTGATTGAGAATGAAACATGAATTTGGTGCTAGAAGTCCACTGTAACATCAATCACTTGAAATAAAAATGTCACGCTTATGATTCTTCAGAAAATGCTGCACTTAACTTCCAAACTGTTGCTTTTAGAAAAGGCTAATTCAGGGTTGGGTACATTAATGTCAATGTCCTATAAAAGTGCCAGCTAAAAAAAAAAAAATGTCAGCAAAGACATTTTTTAAGCCTGTGTCAGCACAAAAGGGTGCCTCAGTTGTTTCATCTCACAACAGCTGCATGCTTTCATTGACATTTGTTGCCCTTTCTTTGTGCACTCATCCTAACCCCATAGGTTATTTCCTGGCCTCCCTTCCGTGACCTATGACCGATGATGACCTTTAGCTAGAGAATGTGACATTTTGTTCTCCTCTGGCTGACATGTGATGCCCTCATTATTCAAAGGTATGTGAAAATAATGACCTGTACTGACCTCTCAGTTTCCTTTCATTTATTGGTCTACACTAGGTGCTTGTTCAGCAGATTGCTGTGACTAGGTGCTGGGGTGTACAATTTCTTTTGAAGAAGGAAGCTCATGAATTGCACCAATATTTTAGCTTTCTCTGCCTGTTGTTCCATTTGAGGAGATGAGGTGGTGCATTTGTGAGAAGAGAGTTCACGGTTCAGATCCATTTGAGCATTAGGGCATCTCTGTAAGGCTGGCAGGTGTGACCAAAGAGTTGTTCCCTTCTAGAGTGAGAGTTGAGTCCTGGACAGGATGCCTACCTGAGGAAATCCCAAAAACCAGAAGCCAGGGCATGAGGTATCAATTCAAACCTCAATTCTCAATCATCTGAAAGAATGGATGACTAAATAACCTGAGGAATCCCAAACAGGAATGACTGTGGCTTTCCCACCACCAAGACTTCTAGTCTTTCCCCAGTATGGCCACAACAGAAACACGGTAACAGGAAATACAGTATTTCTTGTAACATGCTAGCAGAGCTTTCTTGAGTAAGCCACTTTAACAGCGTTCTTCAGAAATGCAAGCCTGACTACGTTAATTTTTTTTCAAAAAGCAGATATTATCTCCTGTGAGGTGAGACATGCCCTCATTGACTGTAGTAAATATTTCCAATGCTGAAAGTCTAAAAGGAGGAACAAACCATTTATGTGTGGGAGATTGTGATACCAATTAAGAATGCATTCAAAACTTAAAGCCAGCATGAATATTTAAACCTTCTTTCCTTGAAGTAAGGATGGTTACTACAGGTCAGAGATGAGGGTATGTATGGAGCAGCATAAGGAACAGATGGCTGCTAGAGACAATTTCTGACTATAAATAGTCTGCCTATTAAGAATATAGAAATAATCAATTAGGAATTATGTTCTGCTTCCTGTTGCATGGGAGAAGAGCAGCAGCAGAAAATGTTAATGCGTATTTCAGTGTGCATTTCTGGCTGGGAAAGAGATAGCAGGCCCTTTCCCACTGAAAGGTGGAAGCCGTGGGTCTGAGGGAAGACTGTTAACAGTTCTTTAGAAGAGCCTTTAGATACTTGGTATGCAGACCAGGAAATGAATGGAAAATCAGGATCAAGTTTTTAACCTTGTTTCAGCATGCTGTGCAGACTAATGCAGAAACTAGGGGCAGAGTCTTTTTGCCCTTATTAGTAAAGATAGAGCATTTCTTGCTCCTTGGAGTTTGCAAAGAACTTCATGTGGAAGTATTTCCGCTAAAGTTGTACCAATAACCAATATCTAGACATGTATATGTATGTATATGTACCAATAACCAATGTCCAAACATGGGCTTCAAACTTGAAGGTTTGATGTGAGCCACAGAGACCTTCAGGTCAGACATTTATCTTGAATTGTAATCCAAGTGAATAGCCCATTAAAAATTCAGTCTAACACTTACAGGATTGCAGTGGGGTGAAAAGGGAACTCTAGGTATGAAACACAGCCTATTTTGAGTTCAAATAGAAGAGTACATATATTTTGATGAAGTCTTCTTCCCATCTTGATAGAAAGTGCTACCTCTAGGTAATTCTGTATGTTTCTATACCTATGAGTATAATCTCAAAATTAGTATCTTCTGTCTACTAACATAATTTTGTTTCACTTGAACTCAGCTTTGCTGTATTAATCCCCAAAGCAGGTCTGAGCAGAAGAATGAAAGCCAAGAATGGCTCATATAAAAGGGCCATATCACATCTATTCAGCTGGTCATTTCGGAAATGCCCTTGGTATTACATTTCTGAGGGCTAGCTACTGATGAATAAATTGAAGGAAAAATAAGAGTACATAAGGGTGTCCTTGTTGGTGCCAGGCAGGCCTCCTACCCCAGTGTAATAGTGCTCAAACCCTGATGCTCAGCAGGGCAGTTACATGAATCCTGCCTCTCCACTTTGGCTGACAGCAAGTTCTGTATAAAGTTACACATGGAACACTTTTAAAAGGATTCAGATAATGAAAGAACCCACTTTTATTTGTGACCCAAGCTCAGATCAGATGTCAAGGTGTTTATGGCCAATCATATGAATGAACTAACCTACCACGGCAACATAACTCAGGGAGGTTTCTTAGAAACCTTATGGAAATATTTTTATCAAGTGCCTGAATGATTGTGACATGTCAAATCATGAGTTGTTTTTGACTGCTTTGGCCAAGCAAACTAACTTGTTTGTACGGCAAGAACACGAGTAAGAGGATAGAGCAAAGGTAAATTTTTAAACCAAGGACATGTTTAGACATCATTGTCTTTGTTTATTTTCCCACAAGCGCAGTCTCAGAAATATTCTATTTTTCATGCCCTCTGTCTCATTTTCTTCTCATTGTTCAGGAGCTCATATGGTTTCACTCTCCCCAAGATCTATAAATCATATGATTAACTTTCAGTCCAAGACTGTTTTATATGAGCGGAAGAAATCTAATTGGAATACAATCACCCTCCTACTGCTTTTCACAGCTTTCTTTGCATCTCAATGTGATCTGAATTTCAGATATCTCTTTCTATGAGATATTTATTTTCCCCCATCATGCGTTGAACCCTATTGTACTGCTATCTTTTTCTGCCCTTTTAAGCTCTGGCTGTAAATTAACCATTTTCCAGCTGAAATAAATTCCTTTGGAGATCATAAACAGTATTTCAGCACAATAGCTTCCAGGCTAGTCGTATAAGCACAAACTGCCTAATACTCTGAATATGAGGAGTTAACATAAGTTTCATTTCTCCCCTTTCTCAACACGGGGGCTTAGGGGAAAAGCTCCCTCCTAAGGCAGAGTACAGGGTGAATGGAAGAAGAATCAGAATTCCATTTGCAGGTGCTGGATGAACTCCAGGTTGGGGAAACTTTGCATTACACTTAAGGGTGCTTGTCTTGATTTATGCTGATGTGCTTTAGTGCATCTGAAAAATCCTACTGATTGTCCTGCAATTTACAGGCTTATCCTACTTAAAAATAAATAAATAAATAAAAATCAAAACTGTTTGTTACTCCCTCATAAAACTAGCAGCCCAAGAGTCCTGACGCTCCCTTCAACCAACCATACAACCAAAAACAGCAGCAAATTTTTCCTTAATTTCTCCACTCCTACGCCCAATGGCCTTCTGTGGGGCAAACAAGGCAGTCTATGGGATATGACGCATGAAATATTTGCCTCCTTTCTCAGACGCTGTTGATGAGGGGGTTTGTTTGTGTATATACATGCTGAAGACACAAGCCTATCAGAAAAACAAAAAAAACAAACAACAACAACAAAAAAACCCTTAAAATCTAACCACTTTTACATATGTGGATATAAAATGTACGCTACTTAATTTTTGTCACATGACTCTGAATAGACACTGAGCACAAAAGATGTGATTCCTGTAACTCCATGAAAACTGCAAGATCACATCTCTCTTTCCATACATTTCTGCTGTTTATAACAGGGATGTCTCAGAGAACACTGACAGTTTCCACCTTCCCTTTTTCCATCCAGCAGACAGCACAGTGCTGTTTGGACTGGAGTGCAAAGGCATAGACTGGATTTCATCCTGATGTGAAGTACAGGCAAGGCAAGAAGCCAGCTCCACGTCCCACAGTTTAGACATAGCTCATCAATCCACTAACCAAGTGAATGTCTTTTAAATAACCACATACCCAGCCCAGCTGACTGTGAATCAGTGGCAGAATAATTAATAAAGTTCCAAATAAAAACAAGAAATAAAATGAGAAAGTCTTCTCATTTTCTGGACCTTCATATACATTGTTTTACAGTGTTGGAACTTTTCTCACTTAAATTTTTAACAGTTTGAAGGAAAGGAGGATCAGACTGTAGCAGATGGAGAGAAGTTACTGCTACTGACAAGATATGACACTTTTTTGTGCTTGTTTTTGTTCAAAACACCTTTTTGTCTCTAAATTTTTAGAAAGTTATTTTCCAATGTAGTGGAGAATGTACAATGGGGACTAAGACTGTATTTAACTCACCTTATTTCCCAACTCACCCAATTACTAAAAGCTTCCCATATAATTTTTTTTAATGGGAAATTCATCTGACAAAATGAAGACTCATGTTTTCCCACTGCTAAATGGAGCCAAAGTCGATTCGCTCAGAGGTAGATATCTACATTTAATCAAATTAATCTCATCCATGAGTCTCCCTTCAAATCTTTCTTCTTCACTGGCCCCTGTATAGTCACTACGTGACAGTGTCCACACTGGTGCTCTACTAGCGGTACTGGAAGGGACTCTTTGTTCAATATTCTCTTGGTTCTAAGTAATTCATTAAATGGGGTTGCCATGGGGATACAGTCTCTGGGTGGCCTTGCTTTCTTTCTCTCATCCACTTATACACAGTGTGCACTGTACAATACTTTATGCAAATAAGTTCCAAGCAGAGTTGCTTGTCATTAGCACAGACAACTCTAGAAGCGAAAACAAATAGAATTTGTTGGTGAGAAATTTGTCATTAAGGAATTTGTTTGCACCCCTGCAGTGATGCATAGTGCACTTCACTCTTGTCAACCAACCTCTTCATATCTTCTTTTGTACACACAGTGGGAAAATGTCATTTTTGGTACCTTTTCTCCAATTACACGTTTATTGATATCATACCAGAAAGCTGGAAAGCATGAGAAGGATTTCCTGGATACCATCTCTGTTCAAACAAGGATAAAGTGCAGCCAAAGAAGGAAAGACAAACAAAAGATGTAAAGCGTTGCTGGAGAAAGAACAACATGAGAAATTACAATCTGCATGTAATTAAGAGGTAAAACTGGACATCTACCAACACATATGCTCTGTTTTTACTGTGAGAACATGTTTACATACAACCTGACTTTGCTGAGCACGCCATGCTTTAACCTGTGGGTGAGTTTACACGACACAGCATGAAGAGATCTGTGAGTTAGTGTGGACACCCTGTACATCTCAGGTGAGTGCTGTCCCAGAAGTATTTGGAGATTGTGCTGATTCTCTTGTACTTCCTTGGTATTTGAACAAGCCTGGATATCTCTATACTAAAACGCTGTGTAACACCACGTGCACTTTCAATATCTCTCTGTTCCCAGTATCTTTGTTGGAACAGAAGTCTGCTTAATAATTCACCAGTTCAAGCACTGACCACCCAGCCAATGCCAATTTAGACAAAGTCACTAATAAAGCTCCCACTAGGCCTAGGCAATGTCACATCTGCTGCTTGAAACAGCCACATTTTTAAACTGAGCAATACAAAGCCTTTAATTTCAGCTGCTGAAGAAAAGAAAGTATGCTATCCTCCATGACAAATTCAAAGACAGCTTTAAAAATGTTAGCCACACAGAAGTATTTGTGTTATATAAAATGTTCTTCATGAAACAGTGGGAGATCTGTCTGAAATTAGCAAGAATTACAAAACCTCCCACTCTGAAGGTGAAGGGAGAAGCAAGGTTATAATTACATAAATGACTATGGGGGAAACAGTTGCTCTGCATAGAGAGTAGGATCCAAGCAGCATTGAATTCTACTTGGAGACAGCTTTCCTAAAGTCAGTGATCTTTCTTTTTTCTCCCCCTTGTTTTTTTCTCCTGAACATGCAGTCCCTTCCTTACAGAGATTTCCACCATCCATTCCCCGTCTGTATTCTCAGGGCAAGGGCTTCACCAGCTCTAGTGTTAACCTGCTTTGGAGGCCTTGTTCTCTTTCACCGTCTCTTTACACTCTCAGTCTCTTGCACTCTCACTTTCCTGCTGTGATTCTTGAGTATGGATATGTAACACCTGCAACATCTGCAGAAGAACCGGACTGCAGGGTTTTTTATATTCTGAGGCTCCAGAACCATATTTACCCATGGTAAACTAAGATTATAGTTCATTTTTCTAGGCCATGTGGCTACAGAAACAAACAAAAATATGATCTCTGAAAGGTTCTAAAATCCAATTGTATCTTACATCAGTTTGTCTTAATTGACTCAAGAAATATACAAGCACATAAAAATACTTCACCTGTGTACAATATTGATTAAATTTCCTAACCCTTCTGAAGTAATCCCTGAATCTGAATCAACAACAAGTTGAGGATTTTGTCTTACACCTGGTTTCCCCTACAGATCAAATAGTATCTGGTCCCTTATGCTTTTCTACCGTCCTCACATTTACAACTTGTTTCCATTTTCCCATTTGTCCCCAAAAAGGGCATCTCTGCTACGAAAGCATTTCCCACTTTTATTTTCTCTTGCCATTTGTATGTCTCTCTCCCTAATCACTTTGCAGTCAGACCAGCTGATCAAGCTCATTTTGAGGCCAAAGCATTCCTAGAGCCATGTGAACTGTGGGGCCTGGGCTGAGAGAAGGCAACTTCCTGCATGGCTGACTTCAGCCCAAGTTGAACCACCCTGAGGCTGTAGAAGATTCTTCTTCTCAGTATATGCCTTAACATCTCACTGTAGACATGTCCACAGTGTTGATTACAGTTGCTACTAGGAGAAAAAAACACCATTTTTTTTTCTGGTTTTCTACCTTTGATTTTGTACATCTGAAAATTCAGTGGTATGATGCTAGCAAAGACTAGAATAGCACAGCAATTACTGCTGTACATTTAAATGAACTGTTAGATGCCCATAGTCTCAGACATTTCAAAGTATAAGCACAAGTCAAAATTTGTAAATTATCATCACGTGCAATATATGATCTACTTATTGTAAGGAAAAGTACAGGCCCGCGCTTGGTGCTGCTGGGTTGACAAGTGTTGACATTCAAACAGCAGCCAAAGTAAGAGCTGACCCTGTAGTGTCTCCATAAGTATCATTAGTCGCCTATTCAAACTAAAATCAAATGGGATTGCTCTTTTGTGACTACAGATTTCAGGATCGAGCCCTTACTGAGAAAATAATCTCTCCTGAAGTAAGATCCCACTCCACTCACTCTAAAAGGCATGTTCAGTTTCCTTCTGTTTTAGCATGACAGAGCTTGTAGCATGTAAACATGAAGTCTGTAATCGTAAGGCACTAAACTGTTATTAAACCAAATATCAGAAGTGTTTTAATTTAATACATCAAAGAATACCTATCTGGGCAATAAGCACTCTTGCCATTAGATAAAATGCAGTTGATGAACAAAGCACAACCTATGAAACCATACAACTGAAAACCCAGAAGCTGTGACCCAGCACTCCTGTAGAGTGGAGCTAGAGGAAACCAAACAGGATATGAAGCCACATCTTTCAATCCACCGTATTCTTAAAGGTAAATTTCTGCACTTCCACCCAACTGCACCCTCCTCCCTCCATTCGAAAACTTGTTGAAAGCACTTATCATCAGAGGTGACCTGTCAGCACCTCAGTGAAGTTTGGTGGCATTACCTACTTCTCTTTTTAAGGGATTAAAGAGTGGAGAAGTCTTTCATAGAAGTGCATAAGACTTCAAGAAGGAGACCACAAAATTTTAAAAGAGCTATAATGCTTTCTTATGAAAATATACATTACCTGATCTTTTTTTTTTTTTCCTATAATTTTTTTTCTATATAATGTGGATTATATAAATTTGGATTAAGTGACTTCTAAGGACATTGATTATTGATCTGATAAACTCTAGTGACTAGCCATTGGGATCTATTGTGTAAATAACCATTTTAAAAAATTTGTTATGTCATAAAAATTCTTACAAAAGTACTTACGGTACTTTTCATGCTGAGTAACCACTTTTCAACAGTAAGCACTTCAGCCAAAAATACATTTTTAAATTAAGCATCTTTTAATTTATATATGATGTAAAAAGAATGCTTTTAAACCACTCAGCATATACTTTTTTGTACTTGTGTAATTTTAAAATGACCAAGCCAATTTTTTTAATCATTAAGAGTTAAGACAATAGTAAAATAGATGATCAAATGGTTGTACTAGACTCTTCAGTGGCTCTTTGTGACAATACATCTTTTGTGACAATACATACTGGCAAACATCTGCCTTTGAACATTTTTTTGGGTCATTTATTTCCAGCCAAAAGGGAGCTACTGGCTACCTATGTGTGGAGTGATGATATCAGTAGACAAAAGAAGAGTGATTGATATAATCTATCTGATGACAAGGGCATTTGACTCTATGGATATTCTGTGATTCCATGATTCAAATGAACTTCCATGTCAGACACCATTTTGTCAGACTGCCCCTCTTCTACCATCTGTCTCTCAGCAACAAAATGTCATGGAATTTTGGTGCGGAGGTTCAACCATATCACCAACATCTGTCTCTAATGTCATGTGCCAAGATAATGAAATATGAGGCATTACTTTCAGAGCATCCCTTGTATGGTTTTGTGATTCTATGAATCCAGGAACGACTTCTTAAGTAGGCCCTATACCATGTAGCAAGGGAAGTAGAGGAGTATTTCCTAACACAAGTGATTGGCCTTGTCCTAGGCAGAGAAAAAAGAAAACAGAGAGGGTGGGGGGTGGGGTTGTTTGGGATGAGAGGCACTGACACGGAAGTCTGTACTTCATTAAAGTCAAGCTGAGTGAGGAGCAAGTGAGAGTACACATGTAAGATGCTAAAATAAAGCATCTGCATTCAAGTAAGGAGGTGTAAAATGAGGAAGAATTATGCTGGAAGCTGAAATGCCACAGATAGGAGGATGCCACAGAGGATAAAGCAGGTATAAGGGTGATACAGGTACCATCCACACAAATGTGTCCCGCTGGTGCATTCACTGGTACAGCAGTACACAACAAGGAGGATACTAGTTCCCTGTGACACAACCATTTCGTTACAACCACTCACCTGAACTAATGCACCAGGAAGCAGGTGTATCAAACATCAGAAAATGTGAGAGAGAAATGATTTTAGAAAAGATACTGGCATGGAAAAACAACAACAACAAAAAAATCACACGTAGGAATGGTCACAGGGACTATTCTCCTTAGATATTTTGGGCACTGCTGCCCTAACAGGGGCCGCACAGCCACATGGACTTCCTCACATGCCTTCTACAGCACCATTGCTTGTGACTCAGGGCTACTTCATTGCAGCTGGGACCTCTGCCCTTTGTCTGGAGGATGTTCCAAATCTTGAATTTTTGTGTAGAGGTGTAATGTACCTGTATGTCCCAGCAATGGCATGGCATGAAGGTCTCTTACAATGAGGCTCTGTGACACTGCATTGCAGGTCCCATTCTAAAGAGTGTTCCAAAACAGAGCTCAGAGGATACAGGAAAGACCCCTGGAAAGTGGAATTTGTCCCAACATTCTCCTTTACTTAAAACTGACTTGACACAATCAGCTAGCACAAACAAGGATGACAGGGAAGAGTAATTGCACTACAAATGCACTGCAAACCACAGTGGGGATGAGTTTCATTAGGATAATAAACTATAGTTTGTGAAGAACTGATTGTTGCAAGGGCCAGCACGTACGGAATTAAAAGCAGAGGCACAGTGTCTTACGTGACTGCTTTTATTCCAGTTTTATTAACAGGAATTCAACACTATTTTTCTCTGCAATGCCACTCATTACCTGTGCAAGACTTTTTCTGCATAGAAGCAGAAGACAAATACTTGCAAACGGAATACAATTCCGTGTAACTACGTACTGCATCTCTCACCACACTTTTTAATCTCTAACACACTGGGAGCATGTGCCAAACAGCATGTGTACTTTTCAGAGACAACTCAGAGTCAAGGTGTCTCACAGAGCTGCCAGCATAAGCAACATGAACTTCAGCCTCACATGGCCTGTTCCAATTTGCCCACGCTAAGCCCTCTTGTTCCCACAGCAGATGCCAGTGCCTTGTGTTTGCTGGCTACACAGATACTCCACGGGACTTCTCTGGTATGCAGCTAAATCCATTTTGGTTTTGTGTAGCTGATGTGTTTGCTGTTGTTGTTATTGTTGCTTTTATTTGTTTGCTTTTGTGAAATAATGGAAATTCCAGTCGTAATTTTGGTGGGAGTTGAAGGCTGTGCGACTATCTGCCAGTGCTCAATACCGTGCTGTTTCTAACTCTCGCAGGCATAAAATGTTGAGAATGTGACTGACTAAACAGAGATGAAGATATCAAAAGCTTTTCTAGAGGAATTCTGGAAAAAAGAGAAATGCTCCATCTGTCTTTACTACATCTGTGCTCGTTCTGCATTTATTTTCCCTTAATCTTCTAGGAGTGAGGTTCCCTAGGAACTTACCAAAACTTGAAATTATTAATGTATTTGCAAAAAAAAACTAGAAAGTGTGGGGAACAGTAAAAGCAAGCCTCCTTTTACACAATGAGCTAGATTCAAAGGAGGTACACATATCCACCTACGAAACAAAAAGAAGACACCTGGCCCTCCTATCCAGCAGGTTTAAGAGCCATATGCCCATCACAGATGTCCTATGAACAAACTCACAGCAACTGAACATTTCAAGTGAGGAATACATCTTTCACGAATGCTTCGGTCATAGAAGAAAAAGTTCCTGGTCGTCAAATAAACTATTTCCTACAGACTATTTGGTCATCTGTCATAACAGCATAACATTTTTGTGCATTTTCATAATTGGTCAGGAATTTTATTCAGTAGTGTTTATGTATGTCTGGTGGATAAAGGGTTTGATACAGAAAAAGCATATTTGATGCCAGCAGGTGTTCATGAGTAACCTAGGGAAAGGTCATCTCAGTGTCAAAGGCTGCAAGAAATGTCACATGCTTTCCCTTAATTAATGCAGTCTTGGAGAGAATCCTCAGGGAGGACCTGAGATCAGAAGGAGGATACAATCATTGTTGTACCAATTATGACTGCTTATTTGACTGTCTCTTTGTGATTACCCCAATTTAACCAAACAGGTAATGTCTAAGCTGCATCAGTTTATCATAACTGCTTAGATGAGCGTTCATTCCATATTTAAATATAGACAGACCCAGCCTTGCCAGGTGCTGAGTTTGCTCAACTCCTACTGAAATTAGCAGGGGCTCAGCGTTTTGCAAGGATCACTTAGCAGCACTCAGAATTGGGTTCTTTATGTGTCTTATACATCAAACCCAAATCGGTGCTCCTCCAATGTCCATTTGCAGAGTAACCCATATTTCTTTTCACTCATTTATTTAAAAACACATATTATCCACTCGGAGTATCTTCTAAATAAATGTTAGTGGCTGTCACTGCTAAGATACTTAGGCAAATTGAATGTATTCCTATTCCCTTTTGCACCATAGCAATATTATGTGGCGTACTTTAGCTCTCAGCTTTTCCTTATGTACAGAATATTTATGGTCCATTTTGGAGTTGTCATCCAAGCACTTGGGGTCATTTTCTTATTAAACAGCACAATATTAAAGCAATGGGGCACAGCAAGTGGTGTGTTTCTGGATATTTTGTCATGCCTCAGGCTGAACTGACATCGTCTACCCCAAACAATGTAACAATGAATATTTGTACAAGAAAAACAGCAACAACAACAGCAACAAATCAGTAAAAACAGATCATTTAAGAAAGATAATATTTCATTGTAAATTCCAAACTTATACGGGGGCATTTTTCTTGTGGGAGCTCTTCGGAGAGACAAAGTGATTGATTTTCACAAAAGTTGGCGTGCATGACCAAGGGCAGATGGTACATAAATTTGGGCCCCAGTTTTACATTCTGCTCTGTGTAGGTGCACCACTCAACTGCTGTGACTGAGAAAAAAGAATACAATTGTGAACAGATGTAAGACTCATGGGTACCAATGATCAGGCTGTAGGACTAGGGCCCAAACTTGCACTGCAATAACCATTTTAAAGTCAGCTTTTGGCAACAAATATTCAAGGATATAAGCTATATAATTTTCCTGGTATTTGTGTGCTATTGAGAGATAATTTAAAATTGGTGAGATGTCTCTGCTCAAGATATGCTTTGTGCTATTACAGATAGATGTTTATTTCATACACCCTGCTAAATATTACACCCCAGCCATCATCATAGCTAAGAAAAACCTGTGAAGTACACTCCCTAGCTAAACTTAATGCAGGGGTGACTGGAAAGATGACAAAAGAGGAGTAAACACAGACCTGGGCAACCTGTAGCAACACAAAGGACACTGGATTCCACCAGAAGATAACCCAGACAGGTCCCAGTGTCAGATGGATATGACTTCGCTGTTATTGAATCCTATTATGCCTTCAACTTTACATTTGCCATGTTCAGATGGCTTTCTATTACTGAACCAATCTAATGCATTGGTCCAAAGCATACTTGTTTTGTGTCTGGTGACAATGAAAATATAGCATGCTCTCAGAATTTGTCCCACCAAACTAATGGAATACAGAAGCAACATGCACACAATTTCTTTATCATTTTGTTATACATTTACTTACCTCAAGCATATCTTGTATTCATTGGGTAACAAGCCTAGAAAACACCATACTGTTTATTATTTTTCTTAGGAGTATCAAAATGGTGTGCGATGATGAAGAAAGGGTACAGTTCTGCAAGGAGGGTGGCCAGAAAAAAAAAAAAAAGGACAAAGAGATGGGAAGTGCTCAAAGGAAAATTCCAATGTCCATTCAGAGAGAATACTAAGAAATGTCAGAGAATGAATTTAATAATCTTGGGACACGTGGAAAAAGCATATTATACCACAGACTGGGACTTCTAAACTTTTACCAGCTTTTTCCTAGTATTTTCAGCAATCAATCAACTATTTCAAAATATAGCAGCAAATCAAATTCTGCTTAGGATTGTGGAATAATTAAGTACTCAAAATCACACACTGATATACTATACCTGTTTTTAAACTGTTAGCTGTATGTTTTAAATTCTGTGATTCTCTGCCATAAGCAGCCCTAGAGAGCAGCCTCAACCTGTATTTCAGTTTTACAGGATCCTGCAGCACTTCCTGAACTGCTGAGAACCTGGGCCAAATCTGTCAGCTGAGATGGCAGAAGAAGAAATCCCCATTGTACAGCTCGTAAATGAAGAGGTCTTGCTGGACTAGATAACTGTACAGGGTGAAGGAAATACTTGATGAAGACTCCACAAATTCCTCATTATTTCTTTCACCTGCCTTATGAATATTTGCGTGAACAGATTTTGCTCATGCTGGGAGACACCATCTCATATAAATATCTATGGTAACATAGCAACAAGAGATTTTGTTCATAAAACTAGTTTTTAAACTGATGTCTCTTAGTTTCTAAAATGATCAGCTCTAGTGTGAAGAAAAAAATTGAAGTAGTTAGTTCACATTTTCTCTCAAACATTTTCAACCGTGATTCTGCACAAAAGTTATTATGGCTTCACTCTTTAGTTATAAAGCTTTGGAAATAATTTATATTTGACTTGATATTGAAACAGTGCCATTTGTAAGATGATCTTCAGGTGGCCATTCTGTGGCATGCTGTTTTCTACAATTTGTATCTTAAAATTAATCATGAAATCCTTCCACCATAGATTAAATAAAATATCATAAAGTATAAAAACAAGGGCTGTACCTGAGGCTTGAAAGTTGCTAGTCCTGACAGCACTTTATCTTTTTCATACCCGTATTGGCTTTTATCCCGGCCCATCTATTCCTTAATGTAACTGTTATAAATTGATGTAAAGTGCCATAAAATATAATAAACATGAATCAATATTTCTTGGTTAAAAAACTTAGAAATGCTGATGAAGCTCGAGTTTATTATAGATGTCCTGAACCCACAATGTGCCTTTATTTTTTTTTTACCTTCATTTTTTCAGGTCTTGAGTTCATGTGTGCATACACATTCACTCTTCACAAATCAAAGAGGCAATGAAAATTAAATTACTAATGCAGAGCAAATGAAGCACCTAGCTTTTTAACTAATTGTTTTCAGCAAGGTGTCCTGTAGATACATAGCTGCTATGTTTGATATGTATGACCCAATTGAAACAAATTCCATATGGATCTAGTGAATATTAAAGACGCGCACAGCACAGAAAGTTTGGGGATTATTCAGGTATTTGAAGTTAAGCATATGTTTAAATGCTTTGCTGAATCAGGGTTTTAATGAAGAAGCATGGCACGGTAGTGCTATTTGCCATAAAAATTCATCATTGCCATGGAACTCAGGTCATTAAAGAAGATGCCATGATTTGTGTTTAGAATATGAAAGAAATATGATGCCTGCATGGTGCATTAAATACCCAAGCATACACATGCATTTAAATTCTTACTATCTTTTTAAGGATATTGTTGTGAATTATGTGCTTGTATATGTGTGAGCATCCTTCATCGTGAAGTGACAGTTAGTTTCCACATCCAGCTGATGCTCTTTACATATTATTAGTATTATTTACTCTCAGTCTGAAGCTAATGATAGATTTCTTTGTCTTTGGTTGGTTTTGTGGCTTCTCCACATGAACCACCATGGGCTGGGATGCAGACTGATAGGAGCGCTTGAAGTCCCTCCCCACAGGAGAGTAAACTCATCTCTTGTCCCCAGCCACAATGAGAGGCTGTGGGCAGGATCCAGCACCAGGGAGAGCCTGGTCCTGTGGAAGTGTGCCTGGGGGTGCACAGATGAACATCACAGTCTGGGGCTCGCTGCTAACCAACAGGGATGGGGCTATGCCCCAGCCTGCTTCCAGGAGCCTGGTGTGCTCCATGTTAGCTAAGATAATGTGAAATGCTGACACTGTGGAATCTGTCTGACTTGGTCAGTAAGGCGGTCTTTGTGAAGGCAGCATCCCTGCTCCATCCTGTCAGCCTTCAGCACTGCTTTCTTCCTCTGCCTAATGCCAATTGAAAGACTGCAATGGACCTCTGGTGGGAATTCAACACCCTTTTTATTGTCACACTGCATATTAATAGAGAAAGAAACACTGTGACAACAACAGAGCCTTGACATAGCGCAGGCCCCTCACACCAGCCTGATTTGAGTGCTGCTCCCCCAGGGAAGGCAGACACGGGGCTGGTGCAGCCTCAGGGACTGTCCAGTGGCTGAGATGAGGCTAGCTGGGGAGAGGGCTCCTTGAAGACTGATGCCAGCCCTGCCTTGCCCTCAGACCCAGTCTGTAGCCCACTGAGACAGGCACTGTCCTGACACCGCTCTGTTCATTCCTATCCAGGCCAAGGGCCTATGGCAGTGCCTGGGGATGGCCAGCCCTGGTCACTGTTCTTGACTCATCCTGGCTTATCTCACCGGGGCTGTGGATAAGGGTTGGTTGGGGAGAGAGGCACTGCATTGCCCCAGTGGCCCTGCAGTCCTTCCATGGTGGCCCAAAAATCTATTTTAAATGATCTACATCCTGATAAAACAATACTATTATTTTACACAATAGCAATAATTCTGACTGATATTTCTGGGGACAGGGAGGCTGTGGGAATGACTTTGGTGCTGACTGAGCCGTGATGGATACCATGAGACTGCATGTTTAGGCCAAGTGTCTGTGTCTGGAAATGAGGCCCCTAAAGTAGAAGAAAGATAACATGTCTCTAAGCTTCGTGTTATTGCATGCTTTTTGAAATCCAGCTATTTATAAATGTGATAGCCCTCTGTTTCTCCTGCCTCTTTCAGCAGCCCAGCGAAGAATGTGTGAAAAGCTCTAATTTCCCTTGAAGAAAAGAGTTAGTGTCTTGTGATTTCAGTTAAAAAAGTGTACACACTGTGGTCAATAAATTCCTATAGACAGCTTTTTCCCCTTGGAGTTTTCTTATCGTGTTATTTTGTTAGCGCTTGAGAAGAATATTGCAGCTTAGCAAAGAAGTGGTGGAAAGCTGTCCTATTTCTTGCAGGCCCATTTCAGAATGAGGTTGCCAGAGCTTTAACAGACTTTCCTGGCATTAAGTTTCCCTTTTCTTTCATGAAAACTTAAATATTCTTAGTTTCCTTCTGACTTGGAGCAAGATCAAATTTCAAAATATCCAAATCCTCCATGAAACAGCATTACATCTTTCTCTAGAGCCCCAGTTGTTACTTCTTGCGCTGATAAATCCCGCTAGTATCACAAAAATATTTTTTTTCATTAAGAAAAGGTTGAAATGTCTCCCTGGACTAAGTTCATAATAACTTCCTTCTTATAGGCAAAAATACAGTTTGAAATATCCAAGCTGAAATGTTTCTTCCTTGCTGGTTAAACTACTTCTGCATTTACACTTGAAATCTCTGTTAGTTCCCAATGAAAGGAGGCTGGCTTCAGTAATTGCCACAAGGGAAGGAGCAATTCCAAACAAAGCGTCTCCTGAATGTATCTGCCAAACTGTTATTTGATAAATCCAAAGTAACAGGAAGATCAAGTACTCTGTAAGTTCAGGGCTCACGCTGATCTTAGCCACATCTCTGTATTTCAGTGTGGGTTTGTATGCAGAATTTTTAATAATTGGTTCCATTAGATATGCTATCCTACTTTAGTGGGCATGGTGGCAGTGGGTTGACGGTTGGACTAGATGATGTTAGCAGTCTTTTCCAACCTTAATGATTCCATGATTCTATGATTCTGTTTGAAGAATATATTATTTATAAGAATGCTAGCAAAGAAAAAGTATGATGTTACTGTTCTCCCTGATGATACTATACTATACACAATGGAGACCATTGTATATATGACTTTCTGTTGAATATTAGATTTGTCCCATTAGTGGAGCAGTGCCAGTTCACACTGTAAATCTTCTTATTTTCTAATAGTTCATTTCATAAAGTAAACAGAACTGTCAGCACTCCATCATACCACAGAACACCAGAGCAGCGCTGCTAATCTTACTGACAACATAAGACAAGATGGAAAGGAGGACAAAAGAAAAGTGTTTTAGTCTGATGAGAAGTTGCACTCAGATAGTAGCAAAAAATTCAGAGCAGGAATTGCAGCCACAGTGATTAACAAGGAGTTTCCAGAAGTTAATATGCTGGGCAAAAGGGTTGCTCCTTTGGAGGCTGAGCACTGGAGAGTGGAAGTTAAAATGACTTGTGCACCATTGAGCTGGAACAGGCTGCTCCTGGGTCATTGATCTGTTCTGCTCTGGCAGGGCACTGCTTTGGTATTGTTAATTTTCAGTGACATAAAGACTTGTATTAGTACAGGAATCAGAATTAAAAGGCTGAAGACTAAAGGGAAGACAAAAGAGAGGCCAGCAGTAAACATGAAGGGTTCCAAAGATTGTGAAGTAAAACCAGAAACAAACAGTGCTCCTGAACAATAAGAAACTCACTGCTTCATGAATCAAATGAGCTAGGCCAGATCCTCAGTTGCCATAAGTTAGAATTCTTTCATATCAGGAAAACAAAGCTCACATCAGCTGGAAGAGTAGTTGAGCCACAGTTTACATAGGCAGTGGAGCTGTATATAAGAATGACATTTTTCCCTCTAAAAGGTGAATGCACACAGAATTGTACAATACATTTTTTTATAAATATTTAACATCTAAAGCACACTGCCACTGCAATGCCTTTTTATGACCCCCACTGTAATGATAAGCATGAAAAGGTGCATAAACCTCAAAGAGCTATTCATTTATCAGGAAGAAGGATGCTCATTCTGAAAACTAGGGGTAATATTTTATTGTTTGGATCTTCTGTAATAAACTTGAAATAATGCCCTTAAATTCCAGAATTTTACTGTCAGTGAGATAGTCATTAGTTCTTATGACTGAATTTCCATGCCATAACATTCATCAACATCCCCAAACAGTCCTTCTGTACTTTCTCCCCAGGATATATAGCAGCGGGTACACTGCCCAGGGATCTTAGTGGCACAAGCACAGTCGGCTTCTACATCTTTCTAATAACTATAGTTTTAACACTTGCACTATAGTAGATGTTGTCCTCTTTGTGCCTCCACCTCAGCCTGCTTGGGAAGACAGACATCACCTCGCCAGTGCTACCTGTAAGCTGGCTGAACTGTGCATGAGGGAAACAAGTTCTGCTGAAATGTCCATCACATCATTGCATCTGATAGCTTTTATACACAGAAAAATGGAGAGCTAGGAAAGGAATTAAGATGATAAAGTGAGCTTTTGCCCACATATTCTCCAAAAAGCTGAGTTTGCAAAGCAGAGAAGACTGTACTTCTTTCAATATGACAAATGGAGAAAATCAGCTGGCACATGCTGGTGGGGGGCTGTCTCTGGATTTAGTCCGGGCACTGAGTCAGTAAGTTACTGGGCTTAATATGAAGTAGTAATTATAGAAAATTAACATTTATTTAAATATCAACAATCTTTAATTAACTAGAAGAGAGTTGAATGGAAGAATTAGAACAGGCAGAGTCAGGCAAAATGGAAGAATGCAAGAGTTATTGCCAGACTGAATTCAATGGATAAAGTGGTATGACTGATTACAATCAGTTGTTTAGGACCAAATGCAGAACTGATCAGCTAGGAAGAGGCAAAAAGGAGTCACTACTTTGGATATAAATGTTAACCTTAGATTTTACTGCCAAAGTGAATCAGTGACTCAAAGTTTCTGGACTTCACAAGAGAGATTTTTTTTCTTCCCTCACACAGATTCAATGCAATGAATAAATAAATAAATAAATGCATGAAGGCACTGCTCTTTTTTGTTGTTGTTGTTGTTTAAATAGTTTAGTATCTTACATGGTGTGAGAAACAGCATAAATCATTAATATCAACTCAACAATAACCTAGCTGTGCAGACTATCTCTCACTTCTAATATATGAAAAAGAAAACCTGAGTCTTCAAAACCATCTGAAAGATGCCTCAGATCTTAGATTCTTTCCTATCAAAAGCTTGAGAGTTATCTTCTACTTGCTGAACAATGAATGAGTGCTTAGTGGTGCATAATGAAAAAATGAAGAGATTTTACATTAGTAAATGACAGCTTTGCTTTACAGATTTATATGTAAAGCATATGCACTTGCTGAAATACAGCCAGTTTCACTGGGATTTTTTTTCTGACTTTTAACAATATAGCAAAAAACAACAACAAACAAAACAAAACAAAACAAAACAAAAAACACCCAAACTGGATTTCAGTACACAAAAAACATGAAGTGTGACCAATTTAGTTTCTATTCTGTTGAGAAGTTATTCCAGTACTGCTCTGCAAAAAAAAAAAAAAAAAAAAAAAAATCCTACGTGTAATTTGTTTCAATGATTCTCTTGACTATGTCTAGATTTGTAATTTAAGCAGTGCCTGGGCACTGTATCTCAATTTCCTATAAAGTTAAATCATTTGAATGTAGCATGCTTTTTTTCTGGGCCAGCTTACATTGTCCCAGACTATTCCCAGCCAGATTCTGAGGATTAGTGTGGGATAGTTTGTATTAGCAACTGCCATATCTCATTGAATAGTCTGAATGCAGCCATCTTGCTGTGAAGACTTTGAGAGTATAGCAATATGGATACAAGTCAGTTCGTGTTACTTACCATTAGCGCCAGGAAACTAGGATACAAGTAATCCTTTTGGCCACAGGACTACTGAAATTGTGAGACACTGGGATCCACTGACTAGCTGTGATGGGTATTTTTTATCTACAGTTATCTCCCATTTGTCCTTGTTTTCTGTTGTACCTGAAAAGTCTCCATTTCACGTCATCAGTTGGAGCAGAACAGTCTTGTGAATACAACTTCCAGAATTAGAAAAAAGGAAAATCCTCACTAATTCTCATAATAACACTTGCTTATCTTTTAATCTAGGTCCTCCTCATCACCAAAAACATATTTAAACCTATCCAAGACCAAACATGGCATATAAAAGAAAAAATATTCTTAGGCTGTGTATTAGGGGAAGAGTCTAGTTGCCATTTTCCTAAAGAAATTTTTGCAGTATTTTCCTTTCCAACAAGAAGGCAGAATCAGTGAGATTCATTTTGAAAAATACACCTTTAGTAAAGTCAGGAACAAGTACTGACGTTGCTCTACAGAATTGACAATGTCCACGCCATACTCATATGATAGATTTTTGAACTCTTATCCCAAGTAGTTCTCAGTCAACATAGAGCTCTCCCTAAAGGTATCTTGGTTCATGTGAACCAAGTGTGTGACATCTGCTGGCACATGTCTTTCCAAAAACCACTGGTTGTTATTTTACTAAAAAGCTGTGCACAAATCAATCTTGTTTCAAGTACCAGTGAAATGCTTCATGTTTCACAGGCTTCTAGTAAATATTATGAACCAACATGTGTCATACCATCTAAAACTAGTGTCTCTTACTTGAGATTTATAGGATTAAATCTGATCTACTAAAGTCTTTATCTACGCGACTGCTGCAATATCATTATAAATCCATTCTTTCCATTCATAAACCAGCTGAACACTCTACTAGCTGTGTGAAATAGTAAGTTATGTAGATGTCCTCAAATTATTCCATGAGAATTAGACAAAAGGACATTTATGGATGCATTGGACGTATAATATTCTTTTCTTGCATGTTGCTGTCACCAAAACTAATCTCCTTGAAAAGCTGAACAGTCATAGCCAAATTTATTTTGTGATTTTGCAAATATTAACAGCAGTCAGCCTAGAGAGGGTGGGGAGCCAGCTCCTAAGCTTGCATCATTCTGTAAGTCTTCAAGGACATTTGAATTATCCAGCTATCTGAGTGCAAAATCTTTGGATTGCAGTCTATTTTACTATTAACCTCAGAGAGAAGATTGTCAGTGCTTAAACAATAGCTAATACACCAAATGCTGCATTGAGAGCAGCAGATATAATTCATGCATCAGACATCTCTGAGAGGTACAGGTTTCCATTGCATCAAAAAATAGTCAATCCCTGGACCTAAAATTAGCAATTGTATCTGTGTAGCTGGTGCCAGAAAACCATTTCCAAATTAGGTGTGTCCATCTGTATTTTGAGGCCCCTTGGTTGGAATAAAACATTGGGTTTCATGGTAAGACAGTCTTTCTGATTTACACCACAGGAGAATTTAGTCAAGTAGTATCCTGAGATAGCCTGTGGCATTTCTAAATACTTAAGTTCAAAAGCCAGAAAGGACTGGAAATTAATCACAATTCAAAAGACTGCTCAAAGCACATTATCAGAAATAAAAGGGGGAGAGAGAGAGAGAGGGAGAAAAGGGAGAGGAGAGGAGAAAAGGGAGAGGAGAGGAGAGAGAGGAGAGAGAGGAGAGGAGAGGAGAGGAGAGGAGAGGAGAGGAGAGGAGAGGAGAGGAGAGGAGAGGAGAGGAGAGGAGAGGAGAGGAGAGGAGAGGAGAGGAGAGGAGAGGAGAGGAGAGGAGAGGAGAGGAGAGGAGGAGAGGGGAGGGGAGAGGAGGGGAGGGGAGAGGAGAGGAGAGGAGGGGAGAGGAGGGGAGAGGAGGGAGAGGAGAGGAAGGGAAGGAAGGGAAGGGAAGGAAGGGAAGGGAAGGGAAGGGAAGGGAAGGGAAGGGAAGGGAAGGGAAGGGAAGGGAAGGGAAGGGAAGGGAAGGGAAGGGAAGGGAAGGGAAGGGAAGGGAAGGGAAGGGAAGGGAAGGGAAGGGAAGGGAAGGGAAGGGAAGGGAAGGGAAGGGAAGGGAAGGGAAGGGAAGGGAAGGGAAGGAAGGGAAGGGAAGGGAAAAAAAAGGTTGAGTGACAACAACATAATCAAATCTGTGTAGTTGAAAGTCATCTGACTATCAAAACAAGTGCCAGTTTCCATTCATTTCTTATTTTCCTTTCACTGAAAACAGATTTTTTTTTGTCCTATGTACAACTTTGGTTAAGAAGGACCCCAGGCAAATATTAGCTATAAATTCAGAACTACTTTAGTTTTTTTATTGTTTTGCTATGAAGGGTTAAAGTCTACTCAGATATTTATTTTTTACAATTTTCAAACACAAAAAAAGAGTAGGAGATTCTGATAAGGCTCTATTGTAGTTATCATGTGATATAACTACAGCTTAGGTCATGTCGACCTGCTCTTGTTAGAGTACATCATCTACTTAAGAGAAAAGAAAACAAATTGTGTCACATTTTATTCCATCAACTGTTGTAAATGAAAAGGATATTTTGAGAAACTGAATTAATAATACATTAAAATAAGTAGAAAGAAAGGCTGATAATTAAGCATATGCTGTAATTCAATCCCAGTCCGAACAATGAATCTACTCTTTTGGTAACAGTTCTTTTTAATCATAGAAGTGACAATTCTGAGTGACTCAAACCTTCTCTGTCATCTTGCACACAGACAAAGCCAATTAAAGTGAAACCAAAGCAAAAATATAGTTTATTCATTTTGCACTCAGTTTACCCAATCACTTCACTTCTCTTTGAAGAATGCAGAAAGGGAGTAAGACTCAGATCTGATACATATCTGCTCTGGCCGTTATTTTTTTCTGTTGTTTTTGTTTTTGTTTTTTTTTCCTGCTTGTTTGTTTTCTTGTTTGTTTGTTTGTTTCAGCATGTAAGGTTCTGTTTTTGTTGTTTTAAAAAAAGGTCTTAAGTCATTTCACAGAAACAAGAATATTCAGTAACAGGATTTTGTAATATGGTACGGAATCATCACTAACACATTCAAGTCACTTCGGGTATTCCTGGAGTCACATACTGCTCTACACAAGTAAAGCATGCAAAATAAAAATAAATGATAGTCACAGTGGCTTATCAGAAATGATTAAAACTTTGGCCATCCAGGTTAATTTAATTTAAAAGCATTATACAGCATGGAGACAATATATCACAGACCCAAATCAGATTTACTAAAACATTTCTGTTGCAAGTTTCTGGTAAAGTTCTCTGTAAAGATCAAAACGATCCATCTTTTTGTCCCCAGGAACCATTGAAATAAAACACAGTTCTCAGTGTAACTCAGTAGAGATATATTTGCATCTATGATGGTATGGGAAATTACACCACCAGTGGGTATGGTTTGAAGAATATATAAAGAAAAACAAAACAGAAGTGTATCTTAATTACTCTCTGGTTGATGACTACTACCAACCATTCATACCAATATGTTTAACTGCATGTGGATCACTGCTCTGCTTTTTGATACATCTAGGTATTAATGCTGCTAGATTAAAACCAGGATTTGGCAGCAAGTTGCAAACTCTTAAGTCATTTTAGAAGGATTGTGCTTTCTGACAGTCATTCTACTGACTGACCAAACAACTTTCCTTGTCACTGAGGAATTCACAGTAGTACAGCGGAACCAAAATTTACAGCTGAAGAAGGGACAGAAAAATTGAGAATCTGCAGCCAGTTCATGGTGCACCTTTCTTGCTTGTACTTGTTCAAGTAGGGGGGCTTTGAACAAAGCCTTGCTTTAAAACATGCCTAAACTTGACCCCTCACCATTAGGTTTAAAGATTAAAACCTGCAAGTGATGAACAAGATCCATCAATTTACCATCTTGGATAATCTGCACCATTCTCATATCACATGACTTTATCCTGTAAAAAGGTGGCATATTTCCTGGATAAGCAGCAGCAATTGCTCATCTTCAGTGCATCTTGTACACAGTACAGAGGCACTCTTCACAGAGCTTGGTGATGGCTGCTTCTTGTGTGGATTGCAGAAATAAAAAACAGGTTGCAGATGAAAGCCCACTCTTACAGTACTCAGGAAAACTCTCTCCATTTGCCTGAATGATATTTTTCAGCATAGCTGTACAAATAATGCTGGATTCATGGAGAATAAAAAAAGCACTCTATTTCTTTTTTCTTTCAATGAGAAGAGGAAATTTGGATATAACATCCCATTTTAAACATTTTCAAAATCCGATCTTGTCTGTAAACAGCAATAGGAATTTTCAGGATATTTGCTGTTTGCTTGTATTGAGAACATGGTAAAAGATTAAAGAGTGAGAAAGTTTTCTCATTTCCTGTAGGTAAAATTACTCTAATAACAAGTTAAAAAGAAGCCTTTTAAAATCAAAAGCTGTGTTATTTCACATTTAGTGAAGGAAAGCTCAACTGTCATAAAGAGCTATTTGACCTAGTCCAGGTGAAGAGAATATTTTATTGCTAGGGAGCAGAAGAGCATTCACGCCTTAGGAATGCATACAATATGCTTTACTCAGAAGCTCTGCTGAGCCATATCCTTCCAGAAATTCTTCATGACCTATTAATTGATCCCAAACCACAGTTTTGGAACTAGATTGTAGCAATAACCATTTCTTGCTGTACACACATTCCTGATGATGCTGATATAAAGAAAAATCAATCAAGCTTTTAAGAAAGGTCAGGAATAATCCATTGCAGCTATGGTTTGAGGATACAGTACGAGTGCAACAAAGAGGAGCAACACCTCTATCAACATCATGGATTTCTGTCTGAAACACTCTGTACCGCCTACAATACATTTGTCATTAAGAGGACTGATGTTCCTGGCATCCTCATTTACTGAGATGATACAAGCTAATTAAGCCACCATCACTCTCTGAGGAGAGGTAGGATTCACTGAGGCCTGTGGGGCCATCATCAGGAGCCAGCTGATACCAGCGTTTTCAGGGATCACACAATTTCTTTGTTTAAAGCTTCCACGGAAATTCAGTCAGGAGTTTTAGCAAAGGCTGTTTGTTTAGGGATAGACCAATAAATATCAATATCCTCTGCATGTGCAGGAGCAGTAGAGTCAATGATTTGATGTGAGATCATTAGAACTGGTTCACTAAGATTTGATGGGTGATGATACAGATGCCTATAATAATCACAGTGGATCTAAGTATTTAAAGCCAACAGTAAATTCAAGTTCATATCCTTAACTTCTATTCTATTGACTTTTGGTATGAATATAAACTACATTTTTGTGCAATACTGTCTCTGCAAGTGGAGCTGTACCATATGATCCATATCTTGGTTATCTTGGACACATACTCTTTGCATTTCAGAAATACTCCTGTCCAGCTACTGAAACATAAGAAGATATTTTTAAGATAGGGAACTCATGCTCTTTAAGCTCATGTTTTTTCACTTCTGAGTAAAAATATGTTCAGTGCCTTCCCACAGCTAAGAACATGATCAAATATATCAATTACCGTTTTGCTACTAGGATTTCTTGCATTAATTAAATGAAAAATTCAAAAAAATAAATTAGGAAAGCTAAAAACGCAAAGCACAGAAAGAAACAAGTTAGTTGATCCTAATAGGCAAGAAAAATAACATCACTTGGGTTAACAAAAGGGTAATTGATGTAGGGTCAAACTTTGCAATGATGCAAAAAGAAGTACAGGACATCAGGATTGACACAGGATTTTAAGTGTTAGATCACACAATGAGACATAAGTAATGGGTACAAAGATAAGTATCTGTGCTACATTTAATCTAATTATTATAATTCAACATTACATTGAATATTTAGTGCAGAATGAATGGTAAATAAGAAAATATTCAATATGATCTACAATGAATATTACATTCGCCCAGCTGATCACTATAGATGAAAAATCATGAAGAATGATATAACTGTATGTCTTGAACTGAAAATTCTAAAATGCTTTATGAAGGAGTTTAAATGGCTAAGTACAACCATTTAGCAAAACAGTAAAAGTTTGATAGAAGGACCTTAGATAGAAGTAGACTTAAAACCAAGAGAAAGTGATTCCACAGATGTAGCTACAGACAGAACACATGGAGAATCTTCATTGCCCAGAAAAGGCCTTATAAATCCCAACGTAGACTGAGCTGCTTTAATAATTTATTAGCTAAAGAATATTTCTTGAGAGAGAAAAAACATTTATCTTAAACTAAGCAAAGAAGACTCATCCCCTTATTTCTGAAATATACATGCTCAAGGTGAGTCTTGACCATTTTGAGTCCTGACTATTACTTTTCCCATGGTAATCAGCATTCTCAGCACAAGAACTGCCCCTTTATACAGTAAATATTCATCTGGTACTGTCAAAAAGATTAAGATTTCAGTACTGTTTCTAAAATGACCATATTAATAGGTTTGACTGTAAAAATGGGACCTTCTTTCCCTTCCTGACCTATATCGTATACCCACCCCATCTTTTGACTGCACTGGGCTCGTGGGTGTAAATTGTGATCCAGGCAGGTTCCCTCCTCCAGGGTTAGTGACTATGCTGCCACCTCATCATGCTATGCAGGTACCTACAAAGAGTTCCTTTGAGACAGCAACACCTCCTTGGCTGAAAAGACGGATGTTTCTAATGCTGTGGTTGGAAAGGAGTAGCAGCTACTGGGGATCAAAAGGCTTCTTCACAGTGAAGAACTCCAGTCTGTGAACCACTGCACAAACTGAGATGAGTGGGCACTTCCCAACTGCCTGTGACTTCATTTACTGGTTTTGGAGCTTAATTCACCACTCTTGGGGGTTCTATAATTCTTATTTGCAGAAAGCAAAGAAGTTTTGATTCTTTGCACAGTTGGTAATGACTGTATTATGGCATAACAGAAAGGAGAAGAAATTTATCTGAGAGTATGAACCTTCATTGAATTAACAGTGGATGAAGACCCTTGGCTAGGCTTCCATATTACATATCTATCCTAATTTCCATTTCCTGCTGTTCCACATCTACTTCACATTTTCTACAGCTCATGCTGTAGTTAAACTCATATGTCCGTGCTCAAGGCTTGCAAGTGCTTTTTGCCAGGATGTATGCAGTAAATGAAGTTGACAGTACTTGACCCCAGGAGCTTACACTAGAGCCAGTGCTAAGATAAGTATCTTCAGAAGCTATCACAGAACTCTAGCTGTATATAAAATGGCTTTCTATTCCTGAAAATGTTTGAAATTATGAGGAAATATATGTAAGACTTTGTATTCTGATAATATTCCATAAAATAATGACAGAGGAACACACTAAAATTGCCGATAGCTTGGGGATTCCCTTCTGAAACACTGGAAACCTTAGAAGTGAATCACTAGAGTGCTAAGGACTCACCTGATGGTGTGTTTTTGGTTACTATAAATTAAACTCATACCGTAGCATTAACCCTGATATTTTTCCCCTCCATAAACTGAGAAAAGCTTCCTGAAGGAGCTGAAACAGGTACTTGTTGGCACAAATTTCTGTGACTAGGCACTTCCTGATGAAAAAAAAATTCTCTGCAAGCTTCAAACAAACAAGCACTGAAATTAGACAAAAAATAAATGGACTTGGCATGTTAAATCAGCATTGTTCCCAAGCACAAAGCATGGAAAACTGAAGCGCCTACATTTGTTTTAAAGTGAAAGAGTAATTGAATGGCATGTATCTTAATCCAAACAGTATCTTTCTTGCTTTTAATCCACTGGAAGTGGAAATTTATATGCGCAAGCAGTTCTGCCCAAGTAACCAACCTTAAAATGCCTTTGTATTTAAATAGAGTGGCATCTGACATTTCTGTGTCCATGTGTTATCAGACCTCTGTTTACCCTCTGGAAAGTGCCAGCATAAGGAGAGAATAATGGAAAGTGAGAATTTGCCTGCTGGTTAGAGGACAGCTGGAACTCTGATTTACTATGAAAGTTCAGGATGTCCAAATTAAATCAGGACACTTGAGAGATATGAAGACCTAAATGTCCCCCCAAAGCTTTGGTCTAATGTGATTAAGCTGGCTGTTTTTGGTAATGATAGATACAGTCCAAATGGCAAAAAAATGATAAGTAGATATGATACATTTTACTGTTGTATACTTAGCAGAATATGCCCCCAAAAGGTTTCTGTTTCCTGCTTCCATTTTCTACTGAATGTCAGACATTTGTAACTTTTGGCACCTATAGTGCAATCCTCCTTGAGACACACGATGCCCTTAGCTCTCAGGAACATTGTGATCTTTTATTTTTACCCTTTGACTCTCCTGCTACCTTTTTTTAAAAAAAAAAAATAACAAACACTATTTGTGTTTTTTTTTGTTGAGTGGATAAATATTGTTTATTCCATTTGTACTGACAAAATAAAATGTGAAGAAGGTGTACAACACTATGCAGTGTAGTACTGTACGAGTGTGCCATGGAGTTTTAAATAGGCAAAATACAATTTCTCCTAAATAACTGAATAGCATTGAGTTGGGACAGATAAGGAATTCCTCTCAGCTATTTTTCTTGAGGATTACTAGTGAATGGTAAGAAAATATAACCTTATTGCTTAGCTTCCACAAAGACAAATATTCATCAAGAAGTGAAAAGGCAAATAAAGGAAAATGTGTGCTCTGTAGTCATGAAACAAGCTCAAAACAAATGAATAATAGAAAGAAAATCCATTTATAAGCTCATCATTTTTAAATTTCTGTAATTGTCTAATGTTATTTAAACATCACACACATATAAATTTTAAGTCAGTGAAAAGTTACCATTCATAGTGAAATGTCTTTTTTTTGGCATAATTGCCTCCTTTTCCCTTCCACCATGACAGATTGCATTTAATTGAACAGTTTCTGTTTTAGAAATGCCATTAAAAAGGCATATATTCAGATAGTCTTAGTACAGCATGTTGCTCTTTAAGTTCATTTCCTCCTTATATGTTGCAGTAAATATTCTTTCATATTCTGGTTCTAATTTACTTATAAGGAATGGGGTTCTTACTAAGAGCAAAGATTTTTTTCTAAATATGTACTAATCTTTTTAAGTTGCTTGCAATTTTTTTTGTTTGTTTGTTATTTGGGGGTTGTTTTTTTGTTTTTTTTTTCAGCAGATCTAGTGTCTTTTGGTCCTTGTACTACTAAATTTTCAAGTCTTTGTTGAAATGTTTAGAGGTAAAGCTTGGATGATTTAGGTATTTTTGCTTTTGTTTTTTTCCAAAAAGGACTGTAAAAGCAAATGTTTGCCATGAAAATAATTCTGGCCTGAGAGGAGATAGAAATCTTTAATTTCAATCAAGCAAAAAGAATCCTGACTGTAGGTAAACATCAGGTAGAGTTTTAGGTACTTATGTTTTTGCCAGAAGAAAGAATGAGGGTGCTTAAGGCACAACCATGCACATTGTGACTGAATAAAGAACATGTCTAGTATACCCTACCTCTCAGTTTATACTGAGGACTCAGTTTATTTAGAGGACCAAGTTGTCCTCTAAATACAGCCAGGCCAGAAAGCTAGCTGTTCATACAGATGTTTACTAAAACATGCATATCCACACTCCATTAATAACGTGGGATGGAACCAGCAAGACATTGTTGTTAATAATTAAATATTATTTCCTGCCCTGCAGAATTCACTGTTTAAATCTACGACATCTTAATGTCTCATTTTTTCCCTCTTTTATTTGGTAGTGGAGTGGATTTAGATACACAACAAATTAAAATTAGAATAGCTAATCATATAAAATAGAGTAACTCTAGAATATAGTAATCCTGGAAGCAGCAGGACAGACCTTTGGCTGCTGTAAGCATAGATGGAGCTATGATAAATTAACATCTACTGAGAATCTGGCCCATTGTTGACTGGTGACAAAATCTTCACAAATGTATGTGACTTTTAGATGTTGTGTGTGGATGCTGCTGTAAAAGTTTTAACAATTAAGAGAGAAAGGAATGGTTATCATCAGTGACAAATCTAACACTTGGAGAACTCTGACACTGCTCATTTTTCAGCTGTCTAAATGAGTTGGGATTTTTTTTTTAGATTTATTCCAGTAATAATGTTATGTATAGAGAAAATAAAATTAACATTTCATTACTATTCATCATATGGATCTCGAGAGAAACTTGAGAAAATATACATTATTTACCATCAGCAAACTAACATTTGAAATGAGTTAAAAACAATGACAAAAACAAATCAAAACAAATAAATAAAAAAAAGCACCACTAAGCTCTCACTAAATATTCCTCCAGGATACAGATCTAGCAACGTAAGCTGCATGAGACATAACAACACATTAGTTACATAAACCTAAACTCTTTACGATTAAGGAGAAAACTGGCAAAGAAAATAGAGGAACAAAGGACAGAAAATTTCTTTTATACTAGAACTTCTCCAAAACTTTGAGATAGCAACATTAGGATCTGATCCAAGATACGAGAATATGACTGGAGGATTTAGAATTAGAAAGATTCATGGTCATTGATGAAATTTGCATGAGACAGAGGTGCCTTTTCTGAGCAGAGATGCTATTTGCTATGGACAAATTCTGTGTTTTCAGACAAATAGAGAGCAGTACCTGCCAATTCTTTGTCAAACCAAGCTTTTACATGTCTCTGGAGCTACAGCAGAAAGATAACACTCACAGGCAGAGACCACCATCCCAGTGTCAAAAATGTTAAAATCTTTGTTGAAGGCTTATATCACAAACGTGTAAACATAATATTAAACGGAATCTACAAGTGCATGATTTTTAATTGTCCAGCAGATGTATAATGTGCAACTTTATTTAGATCTTAACATTGATACATCATGACACCTCTGCACCTGAGTTTCCTAAACCAGGGCTAAGACTTCAGATATCAGGGTTCACAGCCATTTACTACTAGACTAAGCAAATGGAGAGCCACCAATTCTTCCATGACATTGATGACAAAAAAATACAGAGAAGAGATAAACAATGCAAAGGCTTAGAACCAGTAACACGTTTGTAGTATAATAGCACAATCAGTGAAGGTGCAGAGGACATGTTAAGCAGTTGTAATGACATGCTAACGTGGGCTCTGCAAGTGCAATTGTTGGTCAAGGACAGATTGTTGTAAAAACGGTAATAAAAGACAATATTAGTATCCATCGCAATGAGCCTTCACAGAACCAATATTAGTCATATGTGTCATATATGCATATTTTGTACAAAGCCAATTAACCTCTTTGTTTGGAAACAAGAGCTTTGTTATTGTTGAATACAGCAGATAATACTTTGCAGCACATAACTTGTAGGATATGTGAGCGGAGTGAGTTATACTTGCTATGCTCACATTCTTCCAGCACTGGAAGATTAAATGTTTAATTTTCTAAATGCTGTTATACATGAAGGTCAGGAAATTTTGGTGCTGGAAAAGTCAAGACATCATCAAAGTGTTTGCAGTAGATCTATTTTTTTTTTCTTTTATTTCTTTTCTAACCAGTTCAGCCCTTTCTGGTTTGCATAACTCAGTTTCTATAAGGGCAAGAACAACTTTTAACTGGCTTTAAATTAGTATCGTATTTGCATGACCAGCAAAAAGGCTGCTAAAAAAGTAGTCCTTTTTTATTTAAAAAGGTAACAAAGTTGCATTGGTAGACCAGCTTTGCTGAGCAATTGAAAGAGTTAGGATTAAAATATTTCTCTGAGATACTTAATACAGAATTATACAATTTTCAAGGATTTTTTTTTTTTAATCCAAGTCCTGTCTTTATGATGAAGACCACTTGATGCAACAATAATTCATGATTTATGGTGACATTGATGAAGCTAATTAGGAAGAAATGTTATGATCAATTAGGAACAAACAATCTAACAATGGAGTCAGAAGAGCTCTAGAAAAAATACGTTCTTGTTGTAAGAAGACAGATTATAAAACAAATCATGAGAAGGTAAACCAGGCTAGCAGATCCTCCGTTCTGAAGTTTGGGCTTAAGATCCATTCTGTGTCAGCACCTCACTTTCAACCTTCTCATCCCAAGGAAGCGCTGATTATTGTACTCGGCACAAGCTCAGTGAGATACTGAATGAGACTTAACCTTCTGTTCAGTCTCAACCAGACAGCACTACCAAACTATAATCTCAACAAGGTACAGAACATTACAAGTGTCTATTATCTCTTTCTTTACTCAGAGAGCAGAAAGCTTCTAATCCCGAGTAATAAACTTAACTTTGAAAACAGACATGTAATTGAGTTCTGTCACAGAACACAAAACAGGTAGTGCTCACTGTTACCCATAACAGAAAGAGGTTGATATCCAGGGACGTAGGCAAAAGCTCCACTTTATTTTCAAGAGCATAGATTTCTTTATGAAAGGTCTGCAGAATAAAAGAACCTCTCCCTCCTGCATTCATAAAGTCCAAATACTATTTTCACTGGATTAAGCTGTAAACTGAATCTCTACTGAATCATTATTTCACCTTTCCCACTCTTTTTCCCTCTTCAGGCAGATATTTCAGTGAGAACCAGCTGCAGTCAGGTCTCCCATCAGTTAACACCTCCTTGCTTGGATTTCTCTCTGTATTTATTTATTTATTTTATGTGGGTTTTTTAATATTTTATTTCTACTTTGGCCCAAACTGTGCAATCTCCTTTCAAATACTGGGAGAAAAGAAGGATGGGCAGTTAGTATCTTGCAAGTGTTCTCAGCTGCAAGGATAGTGGTTAAAGAGCACTGACTAATTTCAGCATTGTTTGCAAATCATTTCGGAGTGTCCTTAATATGGTGTTACCAGTGGGGTAAAAGCATAGTGCTGATGTTACTGAATAAATACATGTTGTTTTTTTTTTTCTTTTTTCTTCCCCCCCCCCCCCCCCAGATTGAAACAACCCAATTAAAATGTCAGGGACTATCAGTTTGTATATAAATGAGGACAGTAAAGAAGAGGTTTACAAGATGCCAAGATACCATGTTTGCTGCTGATAACAATAATAAATTTTAATAGGTGTTAAAAGTGGTTATGTTTTTAATGGTTGAGATGTAACTCAGAAGTTCAATACATTTGTCAGTTACATGAGTGCTACAATATGCACTAAGTTTTAGAACAATATTCTATGTGATTCCCAAGGACCATAAAAGGAAAAAAAAAAAAAAGTATTTTAAGGAACCTGGGAATTCAAATCATATCACAAAAATGTATCTCTCCTTTGAAGACTTATGCAGATGGTCTGATTCATGGGAGCCCAACCTTTTGTTGTAAGAAGATACACTGAGTCAGCATTGTCTTGGGTCACATATCAAATGCATAATATTGTTAATGTATATAAGTAACAAAATTTATTTTTCTATATTTTTATTAAAATATATTAAAAAAGAGGGTAACAAAAAACTAGCGGGATATTTGACCTTGTTTTTGCAAAACCAATGCACAAATGTCTGATTTGGTGGCATTGGTTGCTGTTCTTAGTGAGGTCTCAAGATGTTCAGAAATTTTTGATAAAACGTTAATTCCTCCTGTCCTTCATCCTTGAAAACAGTTGTTTACAAATATCTGTTCTTGACAAAAGCAATGACGTGAATAAAGCATGACTGTGAATAAAGTATGACTGTGAAGTGAGGGATATTTTTGTCTGGTAGAGTTTATAGAAGTCTAGTAAAGAGACATGATCACATTTTTCTTTGAGTTGAATGTCTGATTGCAACTCTATACATTCCATTTGAAGGTAATACATTTATGTCAACAGAAAATGGAGTTGCAAATATGTAAAGAATTAACAATTTTTTTCAGCAATCTTGAAACCTGCATATTTTCTGTTCTTCACAGAACTGTGTTTAGCCAGTGTATAAAAATGCAAAAAAAAAAAAAAAAGGAAAAAAAAAAAGGAAAAATATTTCTTTATCTTGAGCTTGACACAGTTTAAGTTTCAGAGTTAACACTGCACTGCATCCTCCCCTCCATAGCATTCTACTGTTTCCTTCACAGTCTATGTTCAATCCGCACACAATCAACTCAAGAAAAATATCTGTAAAAATTCTGTAATACTGTTAAAAGTTTACAACTTGGTGGGGCTGTATGACTAGCTGTCCAGGGTCAAACGCAGCCTGTGGGCTGTTAATTGGATATGCCTGGTCTGATTTCTGTTTCTACATACTTACATGCCTTTACATACCTCTATTATTAACACATCTGAGCAATGGCATGTCCTGAAATGGACACAGGATTTTAGTTGCTTGCTTTCTGAAAACCATCTCCATTTATACTTTGAATATATCACTGCCATCTACTAAACATGACGTTCTACATCTTTCTTAGAAACAGGTTGTGAAAATAAGGTAACAGCTGATTTCAATTCTCCTCTTCCTCTCACTTACAAAGAAGTGACAGCTGGGTGGGTGCCTTCACATGTGCTTTACATATTGAAGCAGGGTGTTTCTCAGACTGGCTGTGTTTTCAAACCCCCTGGTTTCCTCTATAATCAGTGAAGGTAACTGGACTTTTCCTGAAGTACGTTCAAGCATTAAATTAAATTGTACACAGGAAGAATCTTTGCTGTCAATCTTATATTAAAAGCAGCCCTTGAAATTACAATTGACTTCACTGAAAAAAAAATCTGACATTTCTGATTTTTATTTGCATTTTGTAGTAGAAAAGCATTCTCCTATATAAGTGCCATACATAAAATACATACACCAGTGTACATTTTACCTTCTTATAATTATAGTTTTACAGAGCCCTTGCTGTGGCTGGATATTATTTGCATTAGAAATATCCAAACTTTCCAAACCAGAGAGAGATAATTGATGTCACCATGCTCAATTTATAAAAGGAGTTTCAGGGAAGAAAGCATAACCACTAAGTCATTTTCTTAACGTATGTTGAAAGAATGCTCACTGTTGAAATTGACTCAAGGAATAAACCTAAAGCTAACTAATGTTTATAGTTGCTCTACTAAAAATAAAAGAAGTAATGGGAATATGTGTTTCTGTTTGTGGTTTCCATCAAAATCTGTGGTCATCATAAGGCAGATAACATTGATTAATGTTCTCATATAGCAATGGCACCATACATTTATGGACAGACTGGGGAATCTTTGCCAAAGTTCACTAAAAGCAGCTTCAAGGCAGGACTAACTTTTAACCTCTCCTGTTTAATACAGGAACTTCTTGGCATAAAAACTGTGTTAGTAGCATACAACCTGCAGGGTTACCATTACAAAAACAGATTTGGCCAGCAGGATATCTTAATTTCCTGAATAAACTCCTGACACACTACATGAAACTTATACAGGCATATCTGGAAACTGCAAGAAGAAGCAAACAGAAGAAGTGAATTATTAGGGTACTCTAAATAAACATATTTTTTCCTTAAGTTTCTGATCTGTCAGTCTCCCTTTTCATTTGTTACAGGTGTTATTATTTGACATGGGAAATAGCTATCTAGTTGTCTACAGTGATGAAAGATGTGCAGATGAATCCTTATTTCTTCAGACAAATTGATCTCCATACAGTGAGATGGAGATTTTGCTTAGCTAACAAATGTATTGTCAAAGTACGAGATAAATATTCTTGTTTTTTGTGGAGTCATTTCTGGTTAAAGCCAGGGTGCCAAAAGCATCTTGTCCGTGTGCTGATAAAGAGTACTATGGGAGAGCAATGGTATTTTCCTTCTCTTTTAGGGCAGGAAAATGGAGAATTATTTAATAAGGCAAGCTCATTAAGGAGGGTGCTTTTTACTTCTCAGAAGGCCTTTATCCATGTCAAATTCCATTTTCTGAGTTCAGTGATATATTATCAGTGTCATTTTCTGGAACAAATGATACTGTAAATAATTCCAGCAAGTGCACTTAATATAGATTTCCTTGCTAAGTGGTGGCGTCTCCCTCCAGGGTTAAAGGTAGAATACAATGCTGTTTATCCTACAGGGAAAAGAAATGACAAGTTTTCTTGCTTCCTTTCTTGTCTCTGTATGTGAGCCACTGTGATCCCAGGGCACAAGGTCTATCACATGCCAAAGGGAGGATTCCTGTAAAGAGCCCTTTGTTTCAATGGGGCAGTGTCAGTAGTCCATTGTATCATCCATTAATGCACCACCATCATTCCGCTTCTAAAGCTTTTTGTTTTTAAACAAGCCAGCCTCCTTCTGGAAGAAGTTTTTCATGTGTTTAATCACGTAACTCTGTATTTCAGCATACCCAGTAATAAGAAGTAAAGGAGTGAAAGCAGATAGATATGGAATGTCAGAGCTAGGATAAATGATGTTCACAGAAGAGGCTTCTCATCATTCAGAGAAATCAGTGCTGCCAGAGAGGCACTTTGACTGCAGAAGTCTGACTGTCCCTAGATCACTGGGATTGGACTTCCAGAGGTGATACAGCAATAGTCACATGTGCATTTATGCCTTTGGTCTCAAGTTTTTGGAGCTTGGTGTTTGTGTGTTCCTTCTTTTGGCTCTCCCAGCCACATCCACTGATGATTCCTGCTTAGTGTCCCTCCACAGAGCAGCTGTTTCTTCTCCTCAGCAGCAGCGAGGGCAGTGGTTGTTGGCACATTTGCTCTTTGGTGCTTCCTTCAATAGGGCAGTAAGTGAGGGATGTGTAGTCTTCTGGAAGTTTGGGTGAAAGTACTGCTACAAGACATCAGATGAATGAATTTCCCAGTCAGCTGAGCTGAATGTCACCATTTTATGGATGAATAAGAAATTAGTCATAGCTATGGTGGTGGTCTTTGAAGTTTATTTTGCTCTTTACCTCTGTCTAAATCTGATACTTTTGAGAAAAGAGAGAAGTTATGTTAAAATTACTGCTTTTCATTCAACTGAGAGCTTCCAGAAGTCCTTTAGATCCCTATCACAAATCCTTTTATACCTTTGGTATTTCATTCCAGGAAAGACAACGGAAGTATCCCTGGGCAGCAGCATGTGAGCATTTACATGTACAGTACCTCACTGCATGACATTTTTGGCACACAAGATAAAGACAGGGACATTTTTGCTGCTTCAGGTACTGGCTGCAAAAGCAGCAGATGCTAACTAGCTTAGCTCTGTGAATTACTCGTCAAAAGGATCCAGAAGATTATGAACATACATTCCTGGTAAAAAAGATCTTCTGGTTTCAAAAGTGAAAGCTGTTGAAAGGTACTTCACAGAATCATAGAATCATAGAATCCTTAGAGTTGAAAGGGACCCTTAATGGTCATCTAGTCCAAATCCCCTACAAAGAACAGGGACATGCATAGTTAGATCAGATAGCTTGGGATTTGATCCAGCCTCACCTTGAAAGTCTTCAGGGACGGGGCATCAGCCAGATCTGTGGGCAACCTATTCCAGTGCCTCACCACACTCACTATAAAAGACTTTTTCGTTATGTCCAACCTAAATCTATCCTCTTTAAGCTTCAGTGCAGGAATGCCTATAGATGATTCATCTTTGTATCATTTGTAGACAAATGAAAAAAAGCTGCGTTGCAGAAAGGTTAGGCATTCCTATCACACAGAAGGAATCAGGCTCTGCTGCCTTTGGTGCATACTGTTACAAGTGCTAAATTTCACATTGCAACCTCGAATCCTTTTGCTTTTCTCTGAGAAGAAACTAGGCTTGTGATAGTGACAAGCGTGCTAACATGGGTAGTATTTTCTAGAACTATTCAAAATTACAATAATGCTAACATGCTTACAGATTCAAAATGATAGATTACTTCAGTGTTTCAAGTAAATTTGTTGAAAAGAAAGTAAATCTACTTTGCTCCCAATAACTGCTCTGCTATATCACATCAGCAATTAGATGTAAATAAAGAACTTTCAAAAGTGGCTCTAGTAGCATCCTCCTTTTCAACAGGCACATTTTAATCAAACACCCTCTTAAAAGGTGACCACCACAGGGAAACTCTCAACTATGTTCTCTGTGTGAAACACAAGTATGAACACTTGAACGGCTTTCACCTGAAAAGTCAGCTTGATTACATCAAAATTAATACACGACACACAAAATGCCAAGTAGCCCCTCACTTCTGGTCTACTTACTCATCTGCCTTTTTTCCGAATGATGCATTCAGAAACCATCTGAAACATGCAAGATTCATCAGTGTTGCACGGGGCTTATGTGCATGCATAACTCTGAGGATGTGAGCTGGGTTAGAGGCTTCACTGAAACTGTTCACTTGCTTGAAACTTGGCCAGCCTGAATAGACTGCCAAGGTTTTATTTCTCTTCTCTTCTACCCAATGGACCAATTGGATTAATTTTGTTCAGGCTTAAGGGTTTTTTTCTCTCTCAGCTGTAATATCTGTCTTGTCTTTCTTCTAATCCTTTTTTTTTTTTCTTTTTCTTTTTTCTCTTTTCAACTTAGTATAAGTGTATACTCTCTGAGGGGAAGTTTTTATACTCCTTAGCAGATTTTAATGGATTACTTTGACTACAATAGCTTTACAGTACACAATTGGGCTCTAACCTACAACCAGCACTCATCAATGCCATCACAATGTGAATAAATATGTTCAACAACAACATCCATAATAAAGTTGAGAGACTATTAACAATGTCAGATAGTCTTATATACCCACATCAAAAACATTGTTTGCTTAATGGCAGCTTCAGGAAGTAGATTTTTATTTTCACTGTAATGAGGAATTCAGCAGTGTACAAAGGAAGTAAGGAAAACGTGAAGGTTCTTTCCAGAAATTTTGAAAAGAGTGGACTTAGAAATTCGACTGTTTTTCCACATTTCATCTGAAAGTGCATCTCACTTGCATGCCCATCTAATAAGTTGTGTGTTCCTCTAGAGTAGCAATACAATGAAAATATCTCAAGGAAGAGTATATACCATATGACTAGAATGGTAATTATCGTCTAATTAAGGGCATTACCATGACTTGGGATCATTCCTTCTCCTCCATTATCAATAGAATTTAACTTCTGAGACTTTTTTTCCTAAGCATTTCAGAATAGATTGACTTTCTATACAAATTACAATTGGAAAATACAAGTGTGTGGCGTGGCTAGCGCATAAATCTTGGTGGATTCAAACTGGGTGCACTTTATTTCTCTCTAAAAAAATAATGCCCACTTTCAAAAGTAAAGAAGCTCTGAATAATCCTCTTTTTATATAAGCATAGCTAGTAAGCAGAGCAGAATAAAGATGCCTTAATTCCACTCAAATTATGAAAAGATCATATCATACTATGACCTTCAGAAATGCTTCGGTGACCACTGCATCAGGCTGCAAGTCCAAAGTGGGAGTTCTTCAGACAACATTTAGCTTCTCTTTCACTTACATGCTTAATTTTGCCCCATTCGTGTTAACATTTTTCTATTGACTTTAACAAGGGAAGAACAAAGCTCCTATGTGGAATAAGCTCACAGAAATTAATAGATAGCTATATCTACAATGAAGAACTGAGTTTATCTGTGCATTTTTACTTCCTGGCGTCTTGATTTTCCAAGGACATTCTTTAGCATTTGATGTTGGTGCCAATTAGAGAGGAGGTAGAGGTAGAATTTATAGCACTGCCATCAATAAAACTCTTACAGAAGCAAATGGGAAATATGTGCATGAATTTGGCTGAGTATCACTGTGGCAGAAGACAGCCAACCTACTGATTATTTTCAGCTTGTAGATGGGCTAAAAGCCTCAAGAAAGCAGTGAAAGAGAAATATCTGCTCAGTAACACTTTAAAATAACATTTTCAAGTGAACTTCTTACAACAACACTCTGCGTAAGATTCAACAATACAAATCTATAATATTCTTCTGCCATTCAAGGTCATGTTAACCTTCTTGAAGAAGAAGCCAAGAACTCCTTAAGTTAATCATCCTCTACATTGAAGCTGGTGCTTATTTGATTCTGAGGTTTTGTTCAAGATGGAACAAGCATGTGAAAAATTGGTGAAATGCAAGATTTCATTTACACAAGGTCAGAGTGACCTAGGTTTCAAGTGAGGTTCGAAGTATTATTGGTCCTTCACGCAAGGAAAGTTTTCTGTGCAGTTCATTTAAATATTTAAGATATCTGTAAAAGAGTACGTAAAAAATAATTTTATTCTTGCTCTGCTTAGGAAGATCAAATAACTGTTAATGCTAGATAAAATTAGTCTCCAGAACTACCTGGGTAATGTGCAGTCTCAATGCACAACAGATTATTCAAGGAGGAAATACATAGACAGTGGCCACATCTAGCATAGATGCAAACTGTCCAGCGGTGTGAGTTGCTACAAATAAGTGTACTGAAGATAGACAGTTTATATCAACTTTAGAACTAGAACAAAAAGTTTTGAGTATTCAACTTTGTTCATGATGGAGCTCAAAAATACAGGCAATTTTATTGAAAAAGGAGTCACATCTTGAGTAGAACATCTCTATAACAACTTAGAAGAAATCTATGCTCTGGTATTAATATCCACTGACTCAGACCTAAACAACCAAAGTATACACTTAAAAAAAGACTCCAGCTTAAGAATTAACAACTAATTTTATATTAAGTTTGACAGAATAAGAACAGTAGTCAATAACCCTAACAAACAGCATGATTTACATATCACATTTAATTATACACAAAGTTTTTAATATTACTGTTAAAAAGGCATGTTATATTTCTCTTATTATAAATATTTTAGCAGTAACATAATGGACCGAATTGTTATGTGTAGCAAGACCTTTTTCTTCATATTTTCCATCTGTTCTACCTGTCAACATGTCAATAGATAGGAAAGGGACAAAGACTTTAAAGATAAATGGCCAGTATGAGACATCTAGCGTAACTGATAACTGCACAAGGCAGAATCAGATTTGAGGTGATCTTTTTGTAAAAAAGTGTTACACTACATTGAACCAGTTACTCACTCTTAGCTTTTAAATGTTTGTCAGCTACTGTAATTGAAAGAGGAACGCAAGAGTTGTGACACGCTACAGTTTTCCCTTAAGCATTTCCATAAGTCAGAGAGAGATGAGAAATCTTCAATGCACAGGTCTCCTAATATGTTTTTGCTATCTGCAACTTTCCTTGAGCTGAAGGTTAGTAGGTAAGCTTGAAATCCTAGTTGAAGGAAGTGCTCCATTGTGCCTTGAAGGCAGATCCCTCACCATGGAGGCAGTCTCCCAGCTTCTCTGGGAGTACGGGTACTCCTGCACACTGTAGAGCACAGTTTTCTCCACTGGCTAGTGCCAGAATAGAGGAGCCTCTTCTGCAACCATCCCCAATCCCACATCACTTTGGCAAGGCTTGTGGTGTGAGCCAGCAGCAGCTCTTTGTACTGAGGGAGGGTACAAGCTTAGCAGCTGTACTTGCTATTTTGCCTGCTAAGTCACTTGGTTAGCTTTTACTCACAGAGAACCTTGCAGAGAGGCCAAGAAGTCTGCATCGTTTGCCTTTAAATCCAGGGCTTGTCTTAGGACTGCAAACCACTGCATTATTTATAAAAGGCATATTGCTCTCTTCTTTTTAAATACAGCCCATCCTATTCCAAGCCCTCTCTAAATTGAATATTGTCTTATGCACCTTGGTTGTGTGTGGAAATATACTGCTCCAAGGTAAAAGGAGAGGAACTGAATTATTATCCTGAAGGCTGTTTGTACACTTCCATGATCCACCCACTCATCTTACCTTGAGGGCAATGAGAATTGCATGGGCTGGTCAAGAACAGAGCAAAGTACTTGAGTGCTGACTGACAAGGTTGCCCCTTCCTAAGTGTTTGCTCTGAGCTCTGATCTCGGAGCACTATTGATACTCAGCAGTGAAGCAGAACTGCTGACGTTCCCACTGGGCACCATGCAGAAGTCTGAACATCCCCAGAGCATTTGCAAATTGGAGCCAGAGTTCAAGGATGAAAACTTAAAATAGGAATTTTTTATCTTAAATGAAAGATGTTTTCACTCTGCCTCCTATTGAGTAATGTACTTAAACATGCACCTAACTTTGAACATGAAAACCCTATTGCATACTAGAAGGGTAGAAGTCAGATGTCTGACTGAACTTTACTTGCTGAACTTAGGCCTATATCAAGATAAAAACATCTGAAGCACCTCTCTTTATTAAAAATATATTTTTATCTACCAAGAGCTGATATCTTCCATATATGACAGCAGAATACATTTCTGAATAGCAGTTTCACAATCTCACTTTTACTAATGACACTGTAAAGCACTGGCTATCATACCAGTTTTAAAGCATGCATATATAGAATGTTACAAAAACAACTATCACAGATCACCTTAAAATTCTTCTTTTAGTATATCTGTATGTATTTAATTTGTAAAACACAAAGAGTAAAATCCTGGCACCAGCAAAATGAGTGATTACTTTCCCATGGATTTCAGCAGAGATTTCTCCTCACATTTCTAGACAGCAGTTTGACTGTTTACCCAATTTTTCTCAAAATGTGGTTTAAACTTTACCCAGTTCTCATCTAACATCGTCCTTTATAAAAATGAAAAAATAACTATGGTTATAAAATGAAAAACTACACATTTACATTTATGGCTTCTGTTCATCTATTGGAAATACTTCTTTGGAAGTTTTAAAATCAAATTAGAATATAACCCATAACTAAAATATTGCATTAATCCTTAGAAATACTCTTGAAACAAGTAACTGTAAAATAATCTGCAAAAGTAATTTTGAAATAGTTGGAAATCCTTCAGAAGAGAAATGAAGAAAAAAGAAGCTATGTTTCACTTGCAATTGTTAAAAGCATTGAGACAGTGAGAGTAACAATATGGCATGGTTCAAACTACAGAAGGGCACACAGTGAGTCTCTGTAAGGATTCTTGCAGTTGTCACATGCTGCTGAAATGTACAGGGGCAAATCAGGGATGGAGGCACCAAAGATGGTAAATTCAAGGCAATGTTTTAAAAGAAAATGTGGGATGGCTTCTTAACATCCAGCTGGCACGTTGTGTAAATCTTTCTGCCCTTCCTCCGAATGCATCTCTCAGCAACTGGAGATGTATGTTTAGTGGGAGCGAGTGGCTGGGTCAAGCTGGTTGGAAATGGGGGCAATAAAGAGGTAAAAATATTATACCCACGTAGATAAGGTGGAACAGGGAATCAAGATTGGAACCATATTTCTCTAAGGGGATGCTATCAAAGGGTGGACTATCACAGCAAGGTCATTTCCAATACCTAATACAGGCCTTACAAAAGCAAAGTACCATCCAATCTGATGTGAGATACCTATGTATACCATGCATGGGGCCTAAGTGTGGATATACTGAATAATGCCCATGATGTGCAAAGCCTTAGACTCTGAAAACCCTGGACTAGGATTAGGCAGAGACAAGACCTCCCTACCTCACCTGAAGTCACATTCTACCTCCAGAGTGGCCCAACCTCTTTGTGTTATAAATTAATTGAATCAAAAATTCCACATCTGGGAAAGTCTCTCAGGGGGTGGGCTTCCTGATCTGCCAGCTAGACCTCTCTGTTGACGCTTTCAAACAATGCACCTTCAAATCCTAGTCTAGACACAGCTTTATGCGAGCACGAGATAAGAATCAGCCCCTGAATGGTTTTTTTGTTGTATAACTGATGAAGCACAGGGAGTTAAACATTTGCAGTAGTTGGTAACATTCCTAAAGCATTACGTTTTCAGCAAAGTGGATTATCTTGTCTCACTTTTCTCTGATGAACAATCAACTGTGATCTTGACACATGAATTTATTATGCTTGGGTTAGACAAACTAAACCTTAATAAACTTCAGTTAGAAACCTCACTTTGTGTTTTTGGAGGGAAAATTTAGCACTCGGGTTGCCTGACAGGGCTACAAAAAATTAAATCAGGCATCTCTACCCTTATCTAGCTTAGCCTGGATGTCTTTATAGCAAAGATGTGATTTTTTTTATAGGTTTTGTTAGATATTTGATTGCTCTGTTGGAACAGTTCCACAGTATCTGACTGAGCTGACCTCCAGATGTATCTCCTCCAGGGCATTATGTTCTGTTTCACATTATCAGCTGCATGTTCCAAAGGTTAGGTTGTGAGAGCTGGGTGGGGCTTCTAACTCCTTTTTCCAGCTCCAAAGATTACAGTGTGCCTCTTCACATATGCCCACACGGTTAATTCTACCCAACAGTGAAAGAAAAGCAATACAAATTCAGCTTGATTTACAGTCATGATCTGTGTGTGATGGTGTCACTTTATTGAACATCGATTTGATAGATAATGGAGAGCATGTGCCCAGCTTATTCTGAAAGTTTATTCACTCCTCCATATCCTTTGAGCAATGTGCAGAAACTTCTAAATATATGGAGCAAACTCATCTGGTGTAAATCAGGTGTCTGAATTGACAACGGCAGTAATGGATAAGGCAGTAATTAGCATACATAGATATTTTGAGGTGTGCAAAGTAATAGTTACACTGCTGGAGCATCATTGTTTTATACACCAGCTGAGGAATGCGGCCCATGGAACTGACAAGAAATGGCTATGTCTACTAATTACCAAAGCTGCTAGTGTTTTTCAATCAGTACTAACTGTTTTTATATGACTGGGAAATTACAGAAGTGCTAGATATAGGAAATGAGTCATCCAGAAGTTTTTGTGATTTTTTTCGGTCAGAAAAGTGAGGCTGTGTTTTGCATTGTGGCAGTCCTCATTAACATTAAATCCCAGCCTGACACAGATCAGCCTTCTCTCTGAATTAGATGTCATTACCACAACTCTCAGACTGGGACAAGATAAAAGGTTGATTTTGTTGTTGTTGTTAAACCTTCTGGCTTAGTATGAAGATTCATGCAGCATGCTTTTGAGATCGTTACAGTTTCAGGCAGTCACACAGAAAGAAGCAATTAATGACACCATCGCTGGTATTTTCAAAAGCGAATCTTTTATAAGTAGCAATAGCTGAAAGCTGTACTTTAAACCTGGTGGCTCAGATAGCTTCTGGTTTCTTATTTATGTAGAAGGTATTGAGTGTTGCTGTCTTTTGTTCTGACAGATTCATGTCTTGTATCACTTCAGTCACAGGTATGTCTTTTCAAGGATTCAAGTCACTGAAGGTAAAATCTTCCCAAACATGAGGACTCCAAAGTCTTTCGGAGCATGGCCATAAGTCGAGCTAGCATTCTTGCCCAGCTTCTATTTTGTTCAAGTTAAGGCTCTTGTGTATTCTGAAGGATAGATTGTTTGTATTTTATTTATATTCTTATTTCTGGATCAAGTTTTTTTGATACATTATTGGTAACTGTTGGCCTAACTATTGGTGGGACCAAGTAAGAACATTTACAGGGATTTTTTAAGAGCAAGATCTCTGCCCTGCCTTGCTGATACTACTGGCGGCAAAATAACAGTGAAACTCTTGGGAATTTTTCAGATATTTCTCTATGTATTTGCATGTTCAAAACAGAGCACTGAGATTTTCTGGGAAATAACTAAATATTACTTCCCTGAGAGAGGTTCCTTTCATACAGTTGGAAGATAAGCAAGTGAGCTCAAGACTGTTCATGTTCTCAGAATAACTTGTTTAAACAAAAAGCCAGTAATCCCAAAAAAGAGATGGTAACAGAAGCATGTAGGCAATTTTTTTCCTCTACTCCAATTCAGTGCTAGAGTGCTGGGAGCCACATTACCTCAAGATCTGAATGAGTCCATACAAATAGAAATAGTATTTATAAAAAATACATAGTTATACGACTGTTTGGACCAGCACCTGACTGTGACCATTCCCCCTAAATAAAAAGGACTGTTAATCATGTTGCTTTCACAGTTTTTTTTTAAGCCAAAACCTGATTTTAGTTGTGTTAACATCTATTTATCTTCCAGGTGACAAGTGATATCATTTTATAATGTTAATCCATTTTGACAATACAGACAGGATATCTTCATAAGAACCAGACCTTAAAACAAGACATGCAATTGACCTTTACCACTTAGTTAGGTTGTTTTTATAATTTCATAGAATCATAGAATGATATTAATAAAATATAGAATCATATAATTTCATCTTGATTACCTTTACTTCAGCCATGAAGGGTCACAATAAATTAGAAAAAAAAAAATTGGCGTATGCCAAAAATTCTGAGATATCTAATGCCTCTTGAGCAGACGTTTTAAGTTTTAAATGGCAAGGTTGGTTATAGGTGACTTGTTCTCATATCATTCAGTAATGCTGTGCCTACTTTTACTAGCTGGAAATAAATCATTATGAGAGAAGAAAAAGTATTATTTGGTGTTAAGCCAGATTCCTTTTTTTTTTTTTTTTTTTTTTTTTAAATCCATTCCTGTTTATTTCCTTGGTTTTACTATCCACAGGGTTGGCTGTAACAGCATTTAAATATCTAATATTTAAATAACAAGTCATGACCAAGTTACTGAGGTTATCAACTAGATTTCTTATGTTTTTCAACTATTCACAGAGAAAATAAAAATACTAAGCCTGATTCTTCATTGTCTACACAGTGAGTAGTCATGATGTTCATGCAAGATGAACACAACATGGAGGGGAAAAATCCAGTTTGGTAGCATAATGGATTTACTCTGAACTCATCACAATAATTACACAAGAAGATGAGTGATGAAGAATCAGGCTCATTACTCTTGAGAAGCAACCATCTTTTAGCTAGTACTGCATATCAGAGACATAAAGCCCCTGGTTTATTACAGTGATTACTATTAGTCCAGTTGCCAATCCAGAAATCGTATTCGATTATCTCATGTTCAGCAGAATATTAATCTATTTCCCTTCTTAATTCTTCCTCTGTGCTTGTATAGACAGGTACATTAATCTATTTGCCAAGAGCAATCTCTTTATCTATGCAAAACCAACATGATTCTTCACTCTTATCAGTATCAGCATCTGAATATATGTGGAAGATAAAACAAAAATATTTTCTCACCCCATTTTTTATCATTTCTCTGCTTTGAGGGTATAAGATCATCTTTAATTGCTTAGTGAGCAACAAATATCTGACAGTTAAGTTTGAGTGATTAAGAACTGTACTTTTTGACAAAGATAACAGGTTTTTTTGTTTCACATCTATCAATTTTTAGGAGTATTAATACTTCACTGAAGAATCATTAAAATACCTAATTTTGGCAATATCTAGTGTTTGTCATTCACCAGGTAGCACCAAGCTAAATTTCTAAATCTAGAAGATGATAAGATACTGGATAAGTCATGCAGAACATCCTGGGAAGGTAGTGAAAACAGGACAAGTTCTTTGGGAGAAAGTTTGAAAAAGATGAGCTGAAGCAATTCAATAGCTTGCCGACAACAGAAATGGGTGTTCTTGTTCCTCCCCTTTCCTTCCTTCAAGCACTTCTCTGATCTGTCAAGCAGATTAAGAGAGGTAAAATGGCAGAGCAAATCGTCTTCTGGGGGCCTAGTGACCTCACCAGAGGAATTTCACCATAATCTCTCAGGAAGGCAGGAACAAGACCACAGAGAGACTTTGAAGTAATTTAGCAATGGGAGAAGGGAATCTAAAGTTATATGACCATTAACTTGACTAAAGACTAGGTTTTCATGCATAGATTAAAGAGATTGGAAATTGTGCTTAAATTCTTATTTTGGTAGTTTGGCTGTTCAGTTCGTCTTTGTGAGGTATCTAGAGCTCCTACTTAAGGGAGATAAATAAGTGAATTAAGAGAATTTTCTCATCTGTTTGTGATCCCATGAGTCAGCATGGTGAAAGGATGTGAAGAGACTCAAGCGCATCCTTGGATGACATGTTAAAGCAAAGTTCTGACCATTTGTGGTCATTATAGATCCCACTGCAGTAATTGTACCTGTAAAGTGCAAATTCTGATGACTTGGCCAAATGCCCCATCTAAAAATTACATTCTTCCTTCCAGCGTTCCAACTGTGTTTCAAATGGATACAACAGTCTTCATTTCGTCTCCAAAACTGTTATGTTGCCACGAAATTCTACACTGCTGCAGTAGATCAAACAATCATTATATGGTTTCTGTATCAGCTTGTAAAGGAAAGCAGCATTTTGTGAGATGAAAGGCTCTATAAAAATGTAAACTATTAATACTTTTGAGTCTGCCCACTTCAATTTGAAATTTGGCCACTGGCAAAAAATATAGTCAGCTGACATAGTGTTGAGTGGTTCCATTACACATAGAAATGAAACATTTCTCACAGCATGCTTAGTGTCATGAATGAATAAGTTTGACGTAATAATCATATCCTTATATACATTGTGGTACAGTCTCTGTCTCCTTTTAGGTCCGCTTCTCATCAGATATATGCTGCAAATGTTACAGGTCCTACAGGAGATGCTCTTGTGCTAAGCACAGAAAAATAATGCAGTAGCCTACTTTCAGGTCGGTCCAGAACAAAAAGATGCTAGATGAAAACTCATTGCTCTGTCAACTCAATAGAGCAGTTTAGCTAAAAGAATAAGACAATCTTACAGGACACAGGATGTGCCGTCTATGTTAAAATAAAGCTATCCTCCCAGTTGGTGCCAACTTTGAACGCTTAGAGAGATAACGTAAGAAAAGAGCACACCTATAGCAGTATTTCTCCAGATTCTCCCAGCTTCCAGCAGTGTGCAGGTCAATACACACAGAAACAATGCACAGAATGGGTAAACCAGTGGCACAGAGAAATGATATACAGATGTAGTTGATGCTGAAAGTGCAATTTGCATAATATGGTAATGTAGTATTATAGTCCCAACTACATACATGATCAAAGCTCTCATTGTAAATGACAATGCAAATTAATTTTAGGCTCATTATTATTAATTGAACCTGAATAGAAATCAGATTCAGTAAAAATAGAATAAAGAAACAAACTGAAACTCTGTAGGGAAACAATCATTAATATGATTATTCTCTCTGATTTATAGCTAGATACATGATCCTCATGCTTGTGTTTCTCCCTCTGCATTCCCTGGTATGATTTCAGATACAAATTCTTCATTATTCTGCAGCTCATGCTTTTGGTTTCTCTGTTGATGTTCATGTCACTCTCTCAGCATGCTTTCTCAAATGTATTATTAAGGTCTGCATGGTCTAATAGGTTGCCATTACCCTAAGCTTTATTCATCCCTTTTCCAAACTAAATCAAATTTGAGCTTGAATAATGCTGATAGGGACATTTGCCTAAACTAAGTTTGGTACTGCAGTAATGGGGTTGTTTTTGTGAATTAATGGATCATTTATTTTTTAAAAACAGAACACCAGTACGTTCCTGCTGCTCCTGCCCCTTCTAATAACTTTTTAATGGTGATATTTTGTCCTGCTGCAATGGTTTCTAGTTTCTGCAGCAGCTTATTCCTGGAGACAGTGTGAGGATAAAATACTGGGATCAAGCCATTATCCAGCACTGAAGTTTCTGTCCTAAAGTGGACTTTAAATCATTTAATCACATAATGTAATTACATCCTGATTTGACTAAATATACTTTAAACTAGTGAGACAACATTTATTTTTCTTTTTTAGGTTGTATTAAAAAGGGTGATCTTCAGTGACTACAAAATTATTTAGCACGAGTGACTTTCATTAATAACCATAAGAACTTCTTATAATTAAATCCACCATAAGGATACTAGTATCATTTATTGCATGGAGAATATTTTAGCTTTAGCATAAACTTAATTTCAGTATAAGATTGGGTACTGATTGCACACAACTGTAGACGCAAAATAATATTAATTTTCCTTCTAAATTGAGCTAGAAAAAAGAGAGCAGATAAAATTCACAATCTCTTTTATGAGAACATTCCTCTCTGTCTGTCTTTGGTAAGATATTAACAGCTTCATCGTGGCATAATAAAGGAAATACCATTTTAAGTAATAATTAATATTTTTATTTTCCTTATTATTTTAATTTTCCTTATGATTAACCTAATGATTTGTTTACATGTCATTTTGTAGTAAGTATTAATGAAACTGCTTTTTTTTTCTTTTTTTCCCAATTTATACTGCACTGATATTCGTTCCTGCAGTAAGCAGCATAGAACAACTTTTCTTTATACCACCAGCATACTAGTTGAAAACCAATCACTTACTTTCCCAAAATCACTTTGAAAAATGTGTTGGAGGGATGTTGTATGTATGTATATTACAGCGGTTGCTTTCGAACCAACACAACCAATATACCATTGATCTAATACATCACCTACAGTGAGCAAAGATGGAATGAAAATGGGAAGTCTAAAGGGGATACTGCTGTCCCTCCTTCTTGTTGCTTCCTCACACTTTTATCCTGATTTATTTGAGATGTTCCCATCGTCTTTCCGTGGGAGATACAGGCAAGGAGAACCTGACTCTTTTTCCATTTTCAAACACAAAAATATTCTGCTTGGGAAGTTCCCACTACCAAACGTGCCTGTTCCATGCACAGACATCAGTAACCATAGAGCCTACCCAAAAGATTGATTTTGTAAATTTTATTCATGATATATGATGTTTTCTTTCATATACTCACTGAAGGCAACAGGACTTGAGGCAGAGTACGCAGATATTGATTTTGAATCCCGGATCAAAATCTTCCCATTTCCACTCCCCACAGACTTTACACTTTTCAGAAATGGTGGTCACTGCTGTAACAGCTCTAAAACGAGATGCTGCAGGTATCCCTAATTGACAGATGCAGTTTTACTGATGCTATGCAGCACAAGATGTCCAGTCTTATTATGTTTCAAGAGATAGGAAATGCAACTTGGTATCTGAATGCACAAGAAGGAAAGAGTCTTTCAAAGTTCAAGGTAAGTGCCATTATTTTTAGATTGTTGTAGCAGGAGAGAGCATTTAATGCTCCATTACTTGATTTAAAGACAAAAACATGCTTATCATTTTTTGATGCTTCCTACAAAAGTCAACTGTGGAAAACAGTACATGCTGGGATATAAATTAATTATAGACTGTCATATTTATGTGCTTTTGGCTTCTCCCTCCTCCGAGAAAAACAGTAGAATTAGAGGAACTCACTTTAAGTACTGTAAGGCTGCAACAAGATCTTTCCTGAGCCTTCTCTTCTCCAATCTGTACAAGCCAAGCTCCCCCAACCTTTCTTCATAGGAGAGGTGATCAGCTCTCTGATCATTTTTGTAGCCCTCCTTGGGGTCCGCTCCATATTTTTCTTATGTTGTGGGCCCACCATAGGCCCCCAGTACTCCAGATGGGGCCTCATGATGACAGAGTAGAGAGGGATCAATCACCTCCCTCACCCTGCTGGCCACCCCTCATTTGATGAAATCCAGGATACCATTGGCCTTCCGGGCTGAAAGAGCACACTGGTGGCTCATGTCCAGCTTTTCATCCATCAGGACCCCCAAGTCCTTCTCCCCGGGGCTGCTCTTAATGAGTTCTCCCAGTCTGTACTCATACCTCAGACTGTCCTGACCCAAGCACAATAGCTTGCTTTTTTGGCCTTGTTCAATCTTGCTAGGTTCCTGTGGACCTACTCATCTGGATTATCCCGACCCATCTGGATAGCATCCATGTTGTATCAACTGTACCATTCAGCTTAGTGTCATTGTCAAAGGGTACTCTTTGCTGAGGGTACACTCGATTCCACTGTCTATGACACTGATAAAGATGCTAAAGAGCACCCAAGATGGCCCCTTGAGGGCCACTACTCATGATCAGCCTCCCCCTGAACACAGAGGCAGCCTTCCAACCAATTATTTAGCAACTGAATAGTTCATCCTTCAAATCCATATTTCTCTGATTTAGAGATAAGGATGTGGTACAGGGCCATGTCAAAGGCCTTGTACAAGTCCAGGTCAATGACATTAATTGCCCTTCCTTTGTCCAGCAATGCCATCACTCTAGTTTAGAAAGCCACCAGATTGGCTAGTTCACCCTTGGTGAAGCCTTGCTGGATGTCTTGGATCACCACCTTGGATCACCTCCTTCCCTTACAAGTGCCTTAACCTAGCTTCCAGGAGGATCTGTTCCATGATTTTCCTAGGCACAGATGTGAGACACACTGAAGAGCACTGGGTGCTCTTCAGTAGTTTTATGTCCTTTTAACATTGTGGTGCAAAAAACTGCATGCAATACTCAAGCTGAGGTCACACCAGCACAGATGAGTGCAGGACAATCCCTTGCCTTGCCTGGCTGGCAGTGCTGGGCCTGATGTATCCCAGGCTACAGTTGGCCTTTTGGTTGCCAGTGCAAACTACTGACTTACATTCAACTTGCTGTTAGCCAGAATTTCAGACCACTTTCTGTGAGGATGCTCTCTAGTTTCTTGTTCCCCAGTCTGTACTTAGATTCAGGGTTGCCCCATCCCAGATGCAGAATCTGACAATCGAACTTCATGCAATTGGTGATTGCCCAGACCTCTAACTTGTCAAGATCGCTCTTCAAGGCCTCTCTTTCCTCAAGGGAGTCAGAAGCTCCTCCCAACTTAGTGTTACCGCTACTGTTACAACTAGTGTTGTTTAGAATGCATTCAAGTTCTGCATCCAAGTTATTTGTGAAAATATTAAAGAGAACTGGCCCTAACAGTGAAGGCCTGCAGAACCCCACCAACAACTAGGGTCATAAAGACCAAAGGGAAGACAACATACAGGACAGAAGATGCTATGAAGAGCTCTCCTAAGCAGAGCTGTTGAGGGGAAAAGTAACTATGCAAAAGACTAAACAAAATAAACATATGTAGAAGAAAAAGCATATGTTCACTGCCCTCAAAATTAGTCTGTTGACCTTGTTTCCTGAGGCCATAATTTATGTCAATCATTCAGCAGGATTTAAAAACTACATAAATATTGATGAGGACAACAGCATACTCTCAAGATAGAAAGGCAGAAGACAAGGTTTTCTGCAAGTCATACTGGAAAGTATATATCTTTTCATGTTGTAGAGAATAAGCCAGTTCCTAATTATCAAAAGCAAGGAAGAATTTTTCCCTGAGAACACTTGTTTATTCCTTCTTTACTTCCTTGCACTTTCTCTGACTTTCTGCTCATTAATGGTATGAGGATGGAGAAGTGGGTCACTGGGGTCTTATCCAATATGGTGATTCCTGTAGCTCTACTGAGAATGAATATTAAATAAATAAATAGAATTCCTGTGACATGCAAAAGAAAGGAGGAGAGCACTCCAAAGGTCAGAAAGCCCTCACAAGGTTTATTCTTGATTATCCACTCTATTATTTTTTCACATGACTTATTTCTGCATACTTTGACTGTCTCATGCCTTTCAGTCTCATAGGAATTTTTCAAATAAAATGTGTTTAGTCTTATATTACAGAATGACAAACTGCAAAGTCCCATGCTGGATTTTCAGGTATGTGCTCGTATCCTGGTATGATCTCACTGCAAGGAATGTGAGTGTGACTTTTCAGCATTATAAACTGAAATCAGGATCTAGTTATAGGCTGCTGCATATCATGTAAATACTGTCTCTATGAATTTCAGCTCATGTCAATATATCTTCATAGCCAGTGCTGGAAAGCACAACCAATTACTGTAGCTGCTTACAGAGCATAGGAACAGATTATTTAATTTTACCAGCCTCTAAGGATGACAAAGCTGAATTTTAGCTTTAGTTAAAGTTTTGCTGATTACTCTTGACCTTTCCAGGACAAAGCCATGAAGGTCACTGGAGTCACGGTTTTTTCACATTCTGCTTGTCTTTGTCATTCTCCTAATAGTGCAGAGAACTAGAAACAAGAGCTGGGTGGTGTTTTTTTCCCCCTGCCTGGAAATCTATTTAGATTAGTCACCAGGTTTTCCAGTCTATGGTCATTGAAGGTCATTTGGTTTATAGCTGAAATTCTCAAATGAAACCTCATCTTGTAATCAGAACTTAAAGCCCAAGCGAGGTTTTGTATCTCCTCTGAAAAGGTAGGTTGTTGTATGATTAGCTTCAGAATGTTAAATGGACTGTCTGTGTAATGATGGGTAATTTTGGGGGGCTTAAATTGCACTATGAGAAGACTTGTCTTGAATAATAAGTATTGGACTATATTATAAAGAACAGTATTCTAGGCTTCTCCTAAATGCTAATTCTATTACACATTAACATTCTCATTGCTGTAAAACGGCAAAAGGCAAGCCAGCAAGATTCAAAAATCTTGCACAGTGCATTTCACTTATAGGCTATTCCTAAGAGCAAGCTGTTTCCTGAAAATGTCCCTTAAATAAGCATCCACTTAAGGTGGTCATCATTATATAGTCAGCTTCGGCTAATAGCTGTTCCACAGCCATGCTTGCTGTCAAATACAGAGTATTTCTTGTGATCTATGGAGTAATGCAACTTGGTCTATAATCTTTACAGTATTTGTAAAAAACAGTTCTTGCCCTAAGTTCATCACCTCTTTCCCTCAATATGAAGAATCTGTCACATAGTGTAGGTGCATTCCTAAAGGCAGTTCATGAATTCTGGTAGTATACTCTTTGTAGATGCATATTACATTGAGAATCTGTGAAATCTCTTTTTTTATTTTAAATTTTGTTTGGCCCGTGTGCAATTAGAACTTAAATACAAGTATATATATGCAGATGTACATCTCTCTAGACATACATATTACCAATACTGAAGACTGTGTGAAGGATTAAACACAGCCCTGCCATGATATTGTTATGAATGTTACTAATTTGTTTTCTTGGGGCAGATCTCCTTACCCAGAAGTTTCACAGAATCACAGAATCACAGAATTGTAGGGGTTGGAAGGGACCTCTAGAGATCATCGAGACCAACCCCCCTGCCAAAGCAGGTTCCCTACACCAGGTCGCACAGGTAGGCGTCCAGGCGAGACTTGAATATCTCCAGAGAAGGAGACTCCACAACCTCCCTGGGCAGCCTGTTCCAGTGCTCCGTCACCCTCACCGTGAAGAAGTTCTTACGCACATTCGTGCGAAACTTCCTGTGCTGCAGCTTATGTCCGTTTTCCCCTCGTCCTGTCTCCACGTACCACTGAAAAGAGACTGGCCTCACCACTATGGCTGCCACCACACCTCAGATATTTATAAACCTGGATCAGGTCCCCTCTCAGTCGTCTTTTCTCAAGGCTAAACAGACCCAGTTCACTTAGCCTTTCTTCATAAAAGTTCATAAGTTTATCTTTGATTTCTTCATTTTCTTTAGTCCTTAGGTTCCTAGCTTCAGAGACCACCTCACCCATATCTTTTGCATCTTCAGCCTCTGTTTATCCCAGCTCATGTCTGATTTTCTGTGTGTACATTTGATCTCTACACTGTTGCTTAGATACAAGCAGAAGGTTATCTTGCATAGGATTCACTGTTAGATGTTACCCTGCGTGGTGACATCTCTATGGGTGTCACCCCTTGCCTTGTGGGCAGCACACCACAGTCCACTGCCAACACTATCATAATCTGTGACATCAGCTCATCTCTTGCTCTGGCAGGAATTACTATTGTTCTTACTCGCATGTCTAGGAACCACTAACCTAATGCTAGATTACCCTTCTCTTTTATCTTCTTTAGCCACCATATAAACTGAGTATCTTTTAACTGATAACTTCTATATATTCCCTACATGGATTTTGAAGTTCAGTGGACTCCTTAATACAGTAGATTCCAGCTCAGGAAGTCTGCAAGCATCCCAGAAGTCACATACACTATAAACATGCACACGTTCCTGCTCTCTACATTTGTAAATTCATGACGTATTCCAGGATCCAAATTATGACATTGTTGCTTTCTGTAATGCAACGATCATGGAAAACTGCTGTGACTGAACATCTGAATAAAATCCACGAAAGGATTCAATACAATTGAGAGCTGTCTGCTTTTCTTCAGTCCCCACTGTCCAAACTATTTCCTGACCACTTCGGAGGACAGAAGATGGCAAAGCAGTTGAACAACTATATTTTACTTCAATCTGTTTCAGAACATGGACATAAACCAGGGATCTGGGCCTGCACTTCAAAAGCAGGTTATTTGATTGAAACCTAACTGACTTTCTCAGCTAGTTGACTTCCCATAGCTCAGAATAAAGAAATTAGTTCAGCTCACATTTAAAAGGCACCTTTAAGCACCATTTCCAGACAGTCTCCTGCTCCTCTTAGGCTGGCAAGTAACCATCAGCATATTAGTGCATGCATTTACTTTTTTATGAAGTACAGGCCTTACAAAACTAAGCTAGGTACAAGGTTCACAACAGAGCACAATCTTTCACTGAAGAGAGAAATGTGCAGGCACAGAAAGAAACTGACTTCCATGTACTGCAGAAAGACTGAGATATTTTACTTTTTAACAGGCCAAGTATTTCTTGGATATATGTGTCTATGTGGTCATTTCTCTAGAAACAGTGTAGGTAGCAGTGTATTCCCTTCCACTATTAGTGATTTAGTTGATGTTCCTGAACCTAATGTATTTTGGCGGCAGAAATGGTAATAGCAGACAATTGTTTGTCCCCAGTCACTAAATTTTGTTACAAAGTCAAAATAAGCCTGTCTGCTTGACTAGTCTCGTGTGTAACTAAATCAAGATAAGCCTTCACAAAGAATCATTTTCAAGCACCATTTTAGTTTTTGTCTTAGGCTTGCAAATGGCTTTTCTGTTTTCTGATATGTCAGATATCATAATGAAAAATAAATAAGCAAGGGAAACACATACAGAGATATTCAGTGGGTAGTTGTAATGAGGAAAAAGAACCTTCCGCTGCTTCTTTCAACTCCTTTCTAGTTTGTTTCTCCCTATGCTTCCAATAGTATCTTCTTCATAGCATGAGCATGAAACATGTTATGTTAATGCTGTAGGACTTCGCAGCGTTTTGGAGCTCAGTCACAGCTCAGGACCCCCACTGTGCCAGATATTGTGCAGACAGAACAAAGTCAGCCCTGGCTCTGAGGACAGCCCATCCCACACTCCACCTCCCATGGCCACAAGAGACTAACATCGTGAATGTTGATACATTCAACACATCTGCCATGCATGCAGATCATAGACACAATGACATTGGGTGAGACATTAGGGGTTTTTCAGAATTGCCTTCTAGTTGCTAAATACATCATTCAAGTGTAACCGGTTTTCAAAAGGTTTAAAGCTCACGTTTGTCACACGAGGCCCATGTGAATTCAGCTTTGCAGGAAACCGAGGAACATGCAAAAGGGGGGAGGACATCTTAGGTCAAATATTTAAAAGTCCCCCGGTCACTAAGGAACTCACAACACTAATTTCAAAAATGAATGGGAATTGGATTTCAAGGACCTAAGAACTTACAACATTTTTGCAAAGAGGGCTGGGTTCTCATTTCACTTCTCAAAATATGACCTTTTCTGTTTAAAAAACATGCTGCCACATACAGACCTGCTACCTGCTAAAGAACAGAGAGAAAAAAAGCAATAATTTGCAGATTAGTTCAGCACAATGCCTGCCCTCTGGCAATAGATATATCAGGGTTAGAGAAAGGAAAAAAATCTCTTATACTCTTACAACAGAACTTTTTTTCCTGGCACAGGAGTTTCAATCAAATTTAACAGGAACAAAGTTAAACTTATAAACAAAATCCTATCCTCCTCTGATCCTGCCTCTTGACTTTACATGAAAATCATCAAATAAAACTTCAAAATGGCAAAGGACCGCTGACCTACCATTTAGCATCAGTTTGCATTTTTTCCATAAAAGCAAAGTTGTTTACGTTACAAATAGCCAGAGGCATTTTTCTCATTAAAATTTGTTTGAATTAATATTTTTTCTGATCAAAATAAGACATTACTTCTAAGTTACCCACCAAATAAATAAATAAATAAATAAATGAAATTCCTGAAACAAAGTATAATTTTTTGTCTTTTAAAGTAAAGATCATAATTAATGGCTGTTATTCTCATCATCTACGAAGTTATTTGGGAATTAAGTATATCCTGAAAAGACTTTTTTCCTCCATGAAACTAATTACTGTATCTCTTACAAACGGTAGTAAGGGAGTGAGTTAATACACTGTAAGCGGATAAATAAAACTGCTCTCTTCCTCACAATTATTTGTTTGTTCTTGCGTAGGGTTAGGGTAATAATTCCTAATACCTCTAGCTCTTCTACGGAAACTGTTGACCATGTTGAAGGGATTGTTTAAAAGCAATTTAGACAATGAATGATCCAGCATCCTTGCTGAAAATCCCTCAGAAAATCTCTTGCTTTCCAGTTTGAAACTTGAACAGCTTATTTCTCAAGCTGATCTCCATGCCCAGCTGATGTTGGGTTTGCACTTCTACTGTGTCGTGCTCCCCTGTTGTGTAGGTGTTTAGACATATTCCCAGCATCCCTACAACACCCTTGAGCTGCTGCATATGTTTTTCCAAATTGTCTCCCAGTTCATTAAAATTTAGTGAAAATTTCTGTACTTTTAATAAGTCAGTAGATCCAGCATCAGGAGATGATTTTGCTTGGATAGAGTAAGACCATCAAGACCTAGACTTGCATCAAGGCCTTTAACCAGTGAAAATCAACACCATTGCTGATTTCTTGTAGCTGAGGAATTCATTTCCATAAATGCTAAATGCTACACATTTTGGAACAGTCTCAAACTACTGGTTTCTTATTTAATAGCTGTCATTCTGCTTTCCACTGATACACACCATAGCTACACCTTGCATGATGGAATCAATTGGTGTTTCCCCAGCAATTTCAATACTTCCACATGTGATAAAAATTTGCAGCCACAGAAAAATACTGTGACATATGAAGTACATTTTGTGTTCCTTATCCTTAGCTGGTAGAAATTTGGCATAGCTTCCTTGACTGCATTACAGTAAAGTCAATATTCATCAGCTGTATATATGGCCCTAGAAGCTGATTTATCATTTAGTACCTTAGTGTAGGTCAGAAACTATCACATGTGTACATAATTGCATGTGCAGAATAGACGACAAAGAGACAACGTGTTTCAAAGAACACTGAAAGCATGCCTAAAGAGCCACAAGACCATTCCTAGCTGTTTTTACAGAGCATAAGACAAACTGCTGATATGCTAACCACCTGTGAAGGCAACACTAATTCTTTTCAGCTGGAAAGGCATCCACTTGGTCTCTGTCTTTACGGCCAAAGGTTTCAAGGACACAGCTTGCTTCTTAATTCATTTGATCCTATTGGCTAGCTGTCAACAAAAGTGACAATCCTGTACTTGTAACGTCATAAACTTCCAAGTATGATGTTGTAAACTGAGGACCATGACTTTGACTTAAGGGCAGGAGCAGATGGCTTGGGCACTTATGATCTTGTTTTCAGGAAGTGAGACCTTGCCACAGTAATACTAAAAAGTTACTTCATTGGAAAATAAGCAAGAAATCATTTTTGCTGAAGTGTCCCTACTGTTTCTCCAAGTCTTCCTGAAAAACATAATTGATTTCCAAGCTCTGTGCAAGACTGCATATTTATTGCACTGAATGAAATATGGATTGCATGAATCCTGTTGGTGTGACTTTCAACCCACTCGAATATTATGAGTTTGACAGTTTGACTCTAACTCAGTTTATTTCCCACTTGAGAGACTGGAAAGGAACAGATGGGGATGTGCGAATGAAGAGGGAGGGGATGAGCATGCAGCAGCTTGAGCCGCTGGGCCTGTGTCAGCACACCTCCCCGCAGCTAGGAAGGGCTGGCGACCGCCATCCCAAAGTGATTTTCTAGGTATCTGAGCTGCAAAAGTGCACGTAACTCTTTGAGCAGGCATTGGGCAGCCCCAGAAGATAAGAGAAGGCCTGCTGTGCCAGATTTAGAGCTGGAAGAGAAATGGTGACAGAGGTCAGCCTCACAGGTCTTATAGGACGTTGGCTGTCTCAGCTGATCGTCAGTGCCATCAGGTCTGTCCCTACACTAGTGCTGAGTTAATGGATAACTAGCTGCATCATCACAGTATTTACTCCAGCAGTTTGAACACTTTATTTTCCCGTTAATAGCATCTCTATTTTTTAAATGTTTTGTGTATTTTCAAGTCTTTTGTCTACTTACCACATTTTGTGTCCTTATTACATATACTGCTTAGTCATATATTTACTGAAAATTAATGAAGAAGAACACTTGGCACTTCCCAGAGTCAAAATACTTAGCAAACATTAACTAATTAATAATGTATCCCTTATTTCAGGCATGCTAGCACGCCTGAATGCTGAATGAAATTCTGCTAAATCATCTCCCTGCATGTACCTTGCTCCTCTACTAACGCATTACATGGTTTGAGGGGCTGATCACTGAGTTGGTTATAGACAGCGAGGCTGATTCAAACTTCTCATAAGCACATGATTTCCGAAGTGCCTCTGTAATCTACCCCAGGCTTCTAAACAAGGCTCAGTGTGACACACAGCTGTGTCTGAGCGTGTGAGGTAAGACTCTAAAATAAGCAGAATGTCTTCTATCTGACAAAACACAACCACTGCCTGAAGTAGGCCTGGCCTCATACGGGCAGGGATTTGGTGAGAACTCAGAGGGGTTTTGTTTTTCTGTTGCATATTCTGGCGCAGACCCTGTGCCCAGTGCACTGCCTCCTGTGGGCCTACAGGGCAGTGCCTTCCCCTCATGCTTCTCCAGCCAGGAGATCTCTGACAGTTTCTGTCAAGATGGAAAAAGAAGGCACAAATCTCATTGTTACTATCAGCCATGCCCATGCTTTATAGAGCCTTGTAACTAGTTTGGATCAAAGGTGTTTGTTTTCAGTGCAGAGTTTACAGAGGCTGTGCCTTTATTTATCCCAAGACACCCTTATAAATGCTGGAGAGCAAGGCTCAGTTACTGCAATCCCCTCCTAGAAGGAGTTCGCCATAACTCAGCTTGTTCACAAGGCTTGCTCACCGATCTGACAGTTTGAGTGATGTTGCTCCTACCTTGCTTTCCTTGATTTTTGCCAGCATTTGCATCAGGGGCCACACGCTGTTCATCTCTCCCTGCTGTCATAGCACATCCCAAGCAGCCATCTCAAAAGAAATGCAGACACTCTGGAAACACTCTATGAAAATATCCCTTCCTGAAACTCCCAACAGAGACATTAAGTCCTCTGCAAGTCCCAATGCCTCTCCGAGGATAAGAGGGAAGAATGGTGGGGCTTATGGGTTTGTTTTCATGTTACAAAAGCAGTAAGAGCACATAGGCTGCAGAAAATGGATACACACCACCACCTCTCTCTTAGATCAGGAGCACTGCTCTTATTCAGTACTACATCTAAATGAAATGGCTTTCAAGGATTTGCTTCCTCGAATGAGTGATGCCTTTCTAGGATGTACTATCCACTTACCAAACAGAACAAAAGGTACAGTATGCACAGATTCATAGGTAACATTACTGAGGAAGGAACAACTAGTCCCTCCATGAGAGGCTTATCTGAATTCAGTACACCCTCTCCTTTGAATGTGTGATGTTTACAGTTCGGTCAGAAATTTTTTTTCTACATTTTCCACCTCACTTGAGTGTTCCAAAGTCTAATACGAGAGCAAGCAGTGTGCTTTTTCTGGTCTGCAGAAACCAGCATGCCCTACTTTTCATTTTCCTTAGGAATTTGCTTCTTCAGAGAGCATTCTGCAGCATTACAATGAATCCTCATTTTATGGAAGGTTATACTTCAGAGGTCAGTTGATTAATATTCTATACTAATCATTAAAGTTCTGATTAGTTCTTGTCATTCCTGACATCATACAACAGTTGCTCTGATGATACTCATTGCTGTCTTTGTTCTTCAGGTTATATGAACAGTTAAGGACTGAGCCTGAAACTACAAAGATCTAGATAGCAAAATATAATTTAAGAGAACTGCAATGGCATCTAGGCACAGAAACAGCACCTCTCCTATGTCACGCAGAAATTAAACCGCCTGCCTAAGAACTTATTGCTTCTAGGACTCCCAGACTAGCCCTTATAAATAGCAAACTTGTAAATAGTTTGACAGCCTTCAGGGACTGCTGACCTTGAATTCCCTTCATATGAGTATATCTAAAGATTCTGCAAGCAATCCGTGGTAAGCAACTCCTATATTTATAAAACTTATGGAAATGGATAATGTAGCAGACCTGACTTGGAAGCAGCTGCTGTCTTGACTATTTTACCATTCTCTAGATGTAACATGGGGAGGAAGGAAGAACCATTAGTTGATCCTTGCCCTTAAGGTACATTGCTCCTACAGTGTTTCGACAATTACCTTAATGCTTTTTGTTTGTAATCCATTCAACCCCTCAGGACTCATAATCTAGTTCATACTCCCATGCTACGTGTAAAGAGAGGCAGAATACTCAAAAGTGAAGTGATTTTTCAGCATTATTCCCAAACCCAGCTTCTGGATCTATCTGTCCCAGATCCTTGGAGCTGTTTGTCTACCCTAAATGTCAAAGAATCAGACTCCTGCAAGCGCTCTCCTCTTTGGGGACTCTCAGCTGCCGTTCAGATGTCTGGAGGCAAGCAGCGGGGGATGTGACCAGGGTGTGTTTCCCCTATTTAAAGTGAACATAAAGCAGCCCTCTGGGCTTGTTGACAAGTGCCAAGGACTGGATCATAGACCAGAAAACCTAGGCTTTGGATCTCATGCTGACATCTGTGCTTCTTTCTAGATTTGCATAAAGCATCTCAGCTTCTGACTTGAAAAAACACAAGCAAATATAACCATGTATGTCCACCCAAATGTTAATTCTGATTAACATACTTTAGGTCTTTCTCATTAACTTAAATATTATCAAGACGTGTGACTAGAGACTCCACTGATGTAAACTGGTACATTTCCATTCAATAAAACTGCTGATTTATAGTGTCAGAGTATTTGGTTATTTCTTTTATGGATGCTGTTAAAAGGAAAATACTACATTTGTCTGTGTTGTCAGCTTAGCACTGAATTGCTCTGGTGAGATACTTATTACTGTTTCTTCAGGCTAACTTTGCAAATGAACTTTAATAGCAAAATGTATAATATTATCATTTATTTAAAGCACAAACTACATGTGTTCCACTTGGTCTTGCTTTTAAATCTGCCTAATATTCTCCTTAGATAATTTAAAGTATCTTTTCCTATATTTAGAATAGTATGATAAAATAATACCATTGGGGGGTCATTGAAAGTAGTGGTGGTGAAATTTGCTTGTTTGTAAAATGGAAAGAAGTGCACTGATTAGGTGGAAAATTGAAATTTGCAATGTGTCTTGAGCTTCTTGGGTTTTAAGAGTTCTGATTATGCAACATTAATGCCTCCAGCTTAAGCTTAGCGTTTAAATTGATGCATAAAAAATAGGGGAATTGAGATCTGCAGTGCATTGCCTAGACTTACTAAGATGAGGCCCTTTCTTTGGGCTCTGGGTAAGAATTGTCTCTGAGAAGTCAGGCACCAGAACACAGGGACCCTCCAATTTCCACAAAGCCTCTTGGCCCCTAACTGCCCAGGCAGTGACCCTACAAGGTCTATACCACCGGATTTCCTTCTCGTGGAAAGCAGGTAGCAGGCATCCCCATCTAAGCTGAACACACAGCTGGCTCCACGAGGAACTGATGTTGCAACAGCAAAACTTAAGATGGCAGAAGAAGCTCCTCAACAAAGTATCTTCATGAGGCTAAACAGTGCTGTTCACTGGACTAAGCATTACTCCAAATAATAATGCTAAGGCTCCCACATACTATCAAAAACTATTTGCCAGTCTTAGAACTGCAGTCCAGTAGTACCACGGGAAATGATAAGAAAACCAGAGCTTTTAAAAGCTGCCTAAATGCAGCAGTATTTAATGTACCAAGTCCATGAAGACAAATTTTTTTTTGCATTTATAGTTCAGAATCAGAGAAACACAGAGCCTTCAGTGGCATTTTGCTTCACAGTTGCAAATATGCAGAAAAACCAAATTTACCAGCCTAAAACATTAACAATATTTTTGAAACAGTAGAAATGCAAGAACTGATTCTGTAATGGCCACGGGCTGAGTTACACTTATTTGGCTGAACAAAACCTCCCTTCATGGAGGACCATCACTTAAAGAGGTTTTGCAGAGATACTGCAAAATGGCAGTTGCTTCATTATCAGCTTTGTTTTATTTCACCGAGTGATACAAAAACAGATGAGAATCTCAGTCCCCACCAGATGTAACAGAGATGGCTGGAGAGAGTACCAGTATCACCTGCCTGCTCTGCTCCTGTCTCAGAAGCTACTGCGAGCATCACCAGTCAGCAAAGCACAGCAGGCATCACGCTGCACCTCCACCACTGGAGTCCATAACACAGCTGATTACTTAACCTGCCTCTTATGCTAGTTTAGTTTGCCAGGCTTTAGTCTGCACAGCAGGAAACACAGTGCACCCAGCTCACACTAGAAGAGTGGGCAAAATCCAGCAGGGACCCCAACTCAGATCTGTAACTTCACCATTTTTCAGAGGCATGTATATTATACTGTACCATTACATCAAATGCTTATGAGGCTCCCTCTTATTGTGCCTGCCTGGGTTTGGTACCAGTAAGAGCTTTTAATTAGAGCTGACAGGGAACTTCTATCTGAAAACATTTTATTCATAACTATGTATGCCTCAAACTTGGAGATTCCTCCAAAGCAAAGCTCTAAGCAGGAAGGGGTTAATCATCCTTCTGAAAAGTAAATGTGCTTTGAGCTGGAAAAAAGGCTCCAGGAGAGGAAGAAGGAGATGTGAATTTGTCAGACGGGGCAGATTGGATGCATATATTTTAATTGCTGTGATTCAGAAGGGAGGAAGCGTTTTGTGTCATGAAAGACATTGTAGAAGCAAAGAGCTGCAGCTCGCCCCAATCTGACATTAATACAGTGCAGAAGGAAAAGCAGAGCAGCCACCGGGATAACTGTCAGCCTCCCGCAGCGCTCCCCTTTGATCACGCTGGGCCCTTGCAGGATGCAGAGCATTTTGTGATGACGCTGCCTGCTCCTCATCCTCACTGGGCGGGAGGCTCCCTGCACGCACTGCTCTCTCTCTCCCTGCCTCCTCACACATTTGCTTCTTGTGTCTCTCTGGGTGCACCTCCATTCCACCGGCATTTTGCCATCCCATCAGTGCTGCTGTGGTTGTTTCATCAGTGCGTGAGCAAAGCTTGAGCCCTCATTTGGTATAATCCTTAATTAGATAAAAATTAGATGCTTCTTAAGCACTGGCATATCCCACTACAGGAATGCCACAACAGATGGGTTTAAATTGAGATTTGCACTTAGAAATTTCTCTGTACCTTCAAGAATAGGTGCTGTGACTCTGAAGAGCAGCCACCCAACTAGGCACAACAAAGCATGTAATTTAAATTCTGAGACGACAAGTAAATCCTCTAATTAAAGGACTCTTACGTATTTCAGTGGTTCCTGCTGGAACCACAGGATTCTCCTGAGGTCATAGATGTCCTGCTCCACTTCTCCTACCCTGTCCGGTTCCTGGACCTCCCCCTTGTCATTAACATGAGCACGACAGGGTGCCTTTGGCTCATTCATATTCAAGGTCTGATGTGACACTCAGGGTTCACCCAAGGACAGAGCTACAGCAGCTTCTCTGTGTTCTCTCTGTGACATCACAGCGGCCACTATGCAAGAGGTGCGTAGAAAGAGCTCCTGCCCCTGAGGGCTCCTCATGTCTGCTGCAATCTTCTCTGCAACAGATCATTTCCATCCATCTCTCATAATGCAACCTTCTCACCCACCTCTCACTCCTGTTGCTTGCTTTGCTGCATCCTAAAGCAGCTGAGCAGGTGGGACACACAAGACACGCTCCATGAAGCCCACCTTGCATGCCCCAGGTATGCTTGCTTTTATGTACAGCAGAGCCAAAGGTAGAAGCCAAGGGGAATTTTTGCAAGATCCTGGACAGAGCTGATGTGGTGAATGTGCACCCAGCCAACATTTCAAGTGGGGTCCAGAGCTTTCCCCTCACTCACTTTACTTGGAAATTTTGGGCAACACCACCTTCTCATGAGCTGCATTCACTCAAGCACAGAACAGAACTAACCTGGTAGATCAAAGTTATCTATTTAGCATACTCATGCAGCAAAGTTTATCCACTAGGAAAGGACACTGATTTTTTAAACTTTCCCCCCACAAAATTTATATGCTATTCTGCTTTTAAAATGCCTGTAACCAAGGTTTCATTTCAAGCAACAGTATAAATGAAATTGTGGAGTGTAAGCTATTATTTAACAAATACATTTTTATACCATTTGAGCTTATGTTTCGTTTTCTTTTTTTCCTTTTAACACAACTTTTCTGCTCTGCAGATGGCTGCAAAAATTATTCAGCAAAAAACATTTGAAGACTTTCTAACCCTCAAAAAATATTCCAGAACTTTCATTTGTAAAACTTTCTGCATATTTAAAAGTATTGGTAGGTCCTGCCAATATTCAAATTCTAACTAAAAATTGTAAAAATATTTTGACATATTTCTGTGAGTAGTCAACCCCATTAACTTCCACTTAACATGCAATTATTCAGGAATATTACAGATCGTTATGTGGCTTTGGGGAAAAATCAGTACAACTTAAGTGTCCATTAGTGAAAGTGAAATGGTAGTAGAACACCTACAAAAGCACATGAGGTATTCCCATGAATATCAAATTAATTCATTATGATAGCAGTGGTAAAGTGTTAAACTATTTCCTATTTCATGACACAGGATTTATTTCTCAAGGCTGGAATACAAACACTTCCAGCAATTATGTAGGAAAAGGTTTGTCATGGAAAATTGTTGTGTAAGAGACGTCCCTGGCTGTCTGTGTTTTGGTACCAGTGGTGCTCATTTCTTCTGTCCTTGCTGGCATTTGGATACCAAATTATTCAACAGATTTTCCTGTTCCAAATTCTGCCCTGATGAAAGGGAGAACAACACTTTGTTTGAAGTAAACTGCCCCACGTGCGCAGTTAGTGAGAGCAGGCTTACCCCAGCGAAGAAAATAAGGATGTACATCAACAGGAGTTGGGGAGCAGCTCTTGCATTGCAGAGCACACACCAGACTGTGTCTCTCCCCTTCCTGGCAGCCCGCAGGAGACAAGGGGGCAGCAGCCCACAGCCCACCCAAGAGAAGCCAATTTGGCCTCCTGAGTTGTCAGCACACAGGTCTGTGGAGTAGGTGGTTTCTGCCCCATGGTGGGCTTTAAACAGGATTCACACAACTGGTTCCCGAGAGCCATGGGTATCTAATGCATTCCCATGGAACAGCACCATGGCACCTCTTTTGGTTCTCACGAGCCAGAAGATGATCTTCAGACATTTGGAGTTTCTGACCAGATGTATCTATGTGCCTGACAGAGCCACGTAGCAAGTAGGGGATAAAGACCAGGAATGTGACATTTTGTGACATCTTCCTAGTGTATCATGCCCTACCTACCCCTTATGGGCAGGTGAATTCTCAACTGTTGCTCACTCATCATAGTTTCACTTTGGAAACCAGAATGGCAGTAGGAAAAATCTATATCTCAGGCCAGGGTAGGGCATATGTGTTCACAAGAGCCATTCCGTGGAAGAACAGTAAAAAAGTCTGGACACTGACAGGCCACTTTGTGGTGTCATTACCAGGAAGCAATTGGAAAATAAAGGATGAGGACCTCCTGCCTTGCAATGGATCTCTCAGCTAGATCTTCTGGAATGCCTCCTGCTTCCTGATAGGAAAACCTCAGCATGCACATCCTCTTATCTGAAGGCGCCTCTGTACCTTCTGAAGCTTCTCCTGAAGGCATCAGCTGTGTAAAAATTAAAAACATGCTTTCAGTCCCACATCATACTGTCAGAACATGCAATGATGCTTATCTGAGGCAGGCATTTGCACCGTAACCATGATCATTGTGAGGAGGGGAGAAGATGATTTTGCAAAATACTTCGACCTCAGAGAGTTATTTGCACAACATATCTTTCAAAGTTGACACAGCTGGTAGCTTTTTATATTGTCTCAATGGATGCTTTCTAACCAAAAGACCAATGTTTTGCATGTCTCCTCAGATTTCCCAATTTCTATTACCTAACTTATGGATCTATTCAATAAAAACAAAAATCCATAACCTCTGAATGACCAATAAGACCTAAAGGCATATTTCCAAAAAGTTTGAAAAGATTACAATCTCTAATATAGAAAAAAACAGGTAAGGAGCTTTCTAAGAAAATGTTTTAGAGTGTTATTTGAGAAATCTCAACAGTCTCTGTTTAAAAGCAAACAAGCAACTAATTTAAGAAGTTATTCAGGAAGTGAATATCACACTTCAAGACACTTGTGATGTAATTGGCATGGTTTGAATCGTATTCCAGAATCTGTCTGCAGGTTGTACCTTGCTCTCTGCTTGCCCTCCAGTCCATCACCATTCAGTGACCCATTTAGCTGCTCAGTCACTAATCTCCTCCTTTAGGAAATATCTCCCAGCTGTCAGGACACTTCACACCCATTACCTGTTGTCACCCCATGCGACATCGATTCAGTCACCCAGAGCATTCCCTGGTCAAGTGACACCCAACTGATTCATCTCTTCAATTTTGTAATTAAAAGTTTGTCAGCCTTGCAGGAGGGAGTGCCTTTTGTTTACTTATGAGCTCAGGGCAATTTCTCCTGCAGCGCCCTGAGACTTTCTGAAGACAGTGGTCTGCAAATGTAATATCCTGCTGGGCAATGTGTTCCCCATTATGGCAATACACTTGGGGGTATCTAAACCGTGATTTTTTTCTTCAGGAAGATTAAGGAATTCCCATGCAGGGTAACAATGCCTAGGGAATCTTTATTACTGTTACATCACAGCCAACACGTCCTATACCAAAAAAAATCAGAACAATTAGGAAATGGAGAGGAAAACAGCTACAACCTAAACCAACATGGTTATGCATTTGACCTTTACAAAGTGACACAAACCTCTCACAGCATTCCTTTGGCTAGAAGAGCTCTGCAGAGTCCAAGAAGCTATGTTAAGGCCACATACAGTTGTGAAAAACCCCAGATGCTGAAGAAAAATCAAGCACAGGGACTAAACCATTTAAGTATGGCTCAAAAATTGATCTAATGAGTTCCTGACAGTACTAAAGAATTGGATGCATTATTATTAATTCAGTCATTTGCCAGGTTTTAGAGTGTTGGGTTTCTTTTTGGTGTGTATGTATTTTTTTTATTTCTTTGGCCTGGCAGCAGTGGGACACAAGAGTCATTATAAATAGAGGAGAAAAACTGATGTCCCAAATGCAGGTCACATGAGGCAACTCTGACATATCTCTCTGACAAAGCAGATATTTTAGGCAGGCAAAATACAGTAAAACTCAACGAGGTAAATTTTAACAATGAATTTCGTATGTTGCCACACAATAAGTTAATCTAAATAAAGCCAGTGTTAGTAGAAATATTGTAGATCTAGTTAAGGATGCTCTTCAGGAGTGTTAAAATGGGGGATGCGCAGACATTGGAGAATGGTGCAAGGAAAAGTCTTGAAGCCAGGCAATCGTTCTTTAAGGAACTTGGCTCAAATGTAAGAATACACAAATGAAATTTGCTGATCGCAATATTAATGTTGAGGTACTGTTAATATAGGGGACTATTAGGATATCACATGGAAAGTACTAAATGACAAATGGAGTAATAGAAATTGGATTAAATTCAATTATACCAACTGCAAGGTCACATGCCCAGGGACAAGTAGCAGAAATCTCTTACAAATTGGGAACTTTCAAGTGGAAACCAGCTGAGTACCCTACAGACTTTGTTACAGTTGTTCTTTCTGCATAAATACAAAGCCCTGATATAAGTCAGCCATGAAAAGCAGAAAGGCAAACTGAAGCCAGGCCGGGCAGGCAGAAAGAAAGGAAAGTGAAAACCTCACTTGGCATTCCGGGCATCAGAACATCCATGTTCAGGAAGGATTACTTCAGATGAAACAGATGTGGACAATGACTGGGGAAAGAGAACAGTCGTGAGCAGGCTGGAAATCAAAAGAAAACATCTGAATGTAGAGCAGAGAGATTCTAGAAAAATCCAGGGCAAAATTGTATCTTCTATTAAACTGATGATCAATCAGCTTATGAAAGGGATTGTATGAAATAACTGTGGTGGTAAAGGATTTGAGCACAAGATGCTCACAGCAAAATCCTTAAATTTAATCGCAGGGTAGGAGAAAATAAGGTCACAAGAGCAGAAAGAGCTCGCCAAATAGTTTTTGTGGGGGTCCTCACTCCGAGGAGAATGGGGAAATACCCGTCTTTGGTTTGTGAAGGTGAACTGCTGTCAGAGGGATGCAAGAAAAAGTGCTGAAACAACTTGACAAATTAAATTGCAATAAATCACCACGACTGGAACCTATTCATCTCAAAGTTCTGAAGGAGCTAAACAAAATAGCTGAGCTATTAAACATATGTAATTTATCATTAAAAACAGCTAGTAGATCAGAGATTTGGAGGGGAGCCAGCAGTACTCAAGATCTATAAATTAAATAGGTACCCTGGGTGAGCCTAAGGAGCATTGCTGTGGTATTACCACAGCTGGCCAGGGCAGGAATGCTGCCAGCAGCAATGGCAGGGCTTCCAAGGGGCTGCATGGGTAGTGCCTCACATGAACCACAGCATCTGGGGGCAAAAACACTGTCGAGCTTAGATCTGGGTTGTGTTGAAATACATGAGATGGAGGCTAAGGATGGAAGAATTCATCCTTCTGGCGATGACAAGCTCCCAGCATTAGCCCACAGCATCATGCAGTTCCACTGTATGCCAAGCCCCCCTGTAGAGACTAACTTATGAGTTTCTCTTACATATTGAACTTCAGTAAGCCTACTCACTATCAAAGGGCTGGGATTTTTGGTATTTCTGCACTGCAGTCTCTTCTATGGATCAGGATACCATTATGCAAAACTGTTGTATAAACAGAGAGCAGAAAGCACAGAGAGTACTATCCAATTATCTAGCAGAGACAGGAGAAGCCTGGGCAGACAGATGGTACTACACCACCCAGATCAAGGGGATGGGCAGGCAACCCTGAACACCCAGTGTTCCCTGAGAGCTGCTCAGTAGCATTTGAGGACTGCAGCTGCACAGGAGTGCATCAGGTGCAAGAAGGCCAAGGTGCAAATCTTTACATACTTGTTTGGAAATTGAGTATCCTGTAAACAAACAACGGTGTGATGGGAAAGCAGACAATAATCTTTCCAAGATCAGACTTGATTACTTCAATGTTTGGTTAAACAGAAGCGCTATTCCAAGCCTGTGCCTTTTTTCCTTTTCAAACTATTTAAATATTTCCTGAGAGAGCAAACAATGCATAGCATATTAAGCCTAAGGGCAACAGGCTTTCTTTTTGAGTTTGTTTCCACCGACCATTTATGAGCAGTTAATGGCTTACAAGTTAAAAACTACCATTTCGTACTCCCATGAATAGTAAAGAATGGGCTGTATCACAATGGAAAATAATCTAAATTTGGCAATTTATATCTAATAAATATTGGAATATATGCATATATAGTTTCATATACAGATGACAGTTCTTCTGCTTGTATTGGTCCAATTTTTAAAAGCATACTCTGGGAAATCGCTTTTTTTTTTAAACATATATAGCCTCAAAGTGCTATCCAATAAAGGTAGATATAAGTAACACTGGAGAAAGATGTTAAGTGTTGTGTTTTACAGCAAACACAACCATGAGTACACCAAAACAGAACTAGATGGGTCGATGTATTCTGAAAACTTATCCCAAATCTCTTCTAAAAGAGTTGCACTGAACTGAAAATTAAATAAGCACTGTCAACACTGAATTCATCCTTCAAATGTTGGTAATTTCAGAGCTCTAACACAAAAAGAAATGTAGAGGATGAAGTGGAGTTAACAAAGAGTTCAACTGATGATGGGCTCTGAGACCCCAGATGCCCTGAGTTGGAGGACCACTGTGATTGTGGTAATGATGAACTCCCAGCCAATTCCAAAACCATGCAGGATTTGCTGTTCCACCTAGATGATAGCCCCAAGGGATCCATCACAAGGTACTCAGAGATGTCATTGCAAGACTTCTCTCAATTATTTTTCAAGGATCTTGGGACTCTGGAGAGGTCCCATTTGACTGTAAGCTGGCAAAAGTTGTTCCAATTTTCAAGAAGGGCAAGAAACAAGACTCTGGCAATTACAGCCCTCCCAGTCTCACTTCAGCACCTGGAAAAATTAGGGAGAAAATTATGCTGGGAATTATTGAAAAACACCTCAAGTCAATGAGGTCATTGGTCACAACCAACATGGGTTCATGAGGGGAAGGTCCCGTTTCACTAACTTAATTTAATTTTATGACAAGATCACCCATCTAGCTGACCAAAGGAAGCCAGCTGGTGTTATCTTTCTGGATTCAGTAAAGCTTTTGAAACTGTTTCTCACAGCATCCTTCCAGACAAAATGTCCGGCACACGGTTGGAAATAGACATAATGTGATGGGTGAGCAATTGGCTGACAGCTTGAGCCCAAAGAGCTATAGTTAATGGGGTTACATCAGGCTTGCAGTCAGTCACTAGCAGGGCTCCCCAGGGCTCCATTTTAGGGCCAATTCTCTTTAATGTTTCTACTGGTGCAGCCTCACCTTGAATACACTGCAGTTTTGTGTTCCACTGTACAGAAAAGGACATAAAATAAGTGTTAGAGAGTGTCCAAAGGAGGGCAGCAAAGATGGAGAAGGGTCTGGAGGAAAAGACCCGTGAGGAGTGGCTGAGGTCCCTTGGTTCATTCAGCTCAGAGCAGAGGAGGCAGGGGGTGAGCAATAAGAGATAAGTATTACAGTTGCAATTTAGGAAAAGGGAGATAAGGTAAGCACCTTCTTAGCTTTAACAAGATTGTCAAGCTAATTTCAAACAGTATTTTGTACACAACTTCAAAAATAAAAGCACCTTTATTCCAGTTGAAAAGATTCCCAACCACCCATGAAGGCAAAGCATGGTTTAAATGTAAGTGAAATGTTATTTGCTGCTCTAGTGGCATCAATGAACTTTTGCTTGAAAGAGAATTTATCCCCCAGCCTGCAAGTTCCGCAGTGCTGATAATTCCTGATGCACAGGCTTGTAAGATTCATTGACCTATTTAAATTCATTTCCCTGTTAAAAGGCCTGATTACCCCAGACCAGCCAAACTAGTCCCACTCAGTATCTAAATGCGACATCATCACTCCAGACTGATCCATTATCATCTGATAAGGATGCCAGGAAGCAGCAAACATACAAAGTGGAGAAGGAATGCAAGCGGGAAATATCTGACATTCAAAGAGGGTGCTTGAAGCTGGCTTAGTGAATGCTAATGAACAGTGAGTTTGGACCATTTCCTGCTTATGCTAATAAGAGTGTTGCTTTATCAGAAATTAACCAGGTTTAAATGCCAGACGTGTGTGAAGCATTACTATGGTTGAAGGATACACCTAAAATCCCTTTTGCTTTAAAAAATATAGTGCTATTTTGGAACCAGGTCAGGAGACAAGTCTGTTGTAACTGACTCAGTTATAATTATAGTACAGATCAGGCCCTGACTCCACTGTAATTGTATAGCATGACAGGCTCGTGCATGAACAGAGAGTAGGAGTCTTGGCTAGAGCGAGACAAATTCTAATATCATAAGCATAACAGAAAATCATGAGTGCAGATACATAGCTGAGGATGTAACAGGCATAGACTGATGCTGCTGACCTGGGTGGGTCTGGCTCAGCTCCGTGCCACAGCTCGACAAAGCAGCCTGGCTACAGTCACTGTGTTTGGCCAGGATGGAAATGAGTGGTGGTGTGGATTCACCTTTTAGGTCACTGACTGCCAGTGGTGTTGCAGGTGTACATCTTTTACCTTACCATAGTAGAGAGATGACTGTGAAGGTGGGCAAGTACCTGCCTCTCAGAGCAAAATACATTGTAGAGGCAGTGGGATAGCTCATTGCTCACACAAAATGTGGAAGAAGTGATCAGCTTCTTAGACTGTGCTTGCATTGTGCTAGGCACCACCATCCTCCCACATGCTCCCCTCCTCTGCCTTCCTGGCAGCACCAGTGAGGTCCCAGCAGCTAGCAGGGGCCTGCAGAGACTGCACCATCAGCACACATCTTCAGCATCCACCTCTGCAATGCAAAACATTATCTACAGCCATGGTGTGGGAAAGGGAGCCACCAGTGATACTACTTCTCCAGACAAATCCACCAGCTTCCATGTAGCAAACTATGATGCCTCAAGCTTTGGTTCAAAGTAGTCAGGGCAGCAAGGAGAGAGGAAAGTGCAGGAAGCCACCAAGAGCAGGTGTCTTCAATACCTCACCTTGAGTGTCCTTGGCTGCAGAGAGGTAGTGAATGCTCTCCCCAGAGCATATTCTCCTGTTACACCTTTCCTTTGGGATTTGAGGATGACATCAGTGCCTTTTATAGAACGGGGCAGCGGTTAAGCACTTTGATGGGCTTCAGGAAACACAAGTTCAGGGCCCTTCTCAGGTTTATGGATTCACATCTGACCTTTCTCACTTCCCAGAACAGCATCCTTTAATCACCAAGCTCTAGGCTACAGAGAACAAATGGGTTCTCCCCACCCTTCCAGTGCTGTGTGGAACATGCAATTCTCTTTTTTCACTGTAGTCTTCCAAAAATGAATGAGGAAGGGAGACATGATTATCCACTTCACATTAAACAGTTACTGGAGTTGACATTTGAGTGTACAACAGAAAAACAACAGATGGATATTGGCAGATGGAGGAGTATGAAGAAACAATGAGACATCTTCAACCACTCTTCTCTGCTTCTGAAACATGTTATTGTTTCCCCTACCATCTCTTTTGACCCTAGCCCCATTTTCTAGTGCCACTCCATATGCTTCCTTTCTTTGCCTCCATATGTCTTAAACATGTGAAAAAAAAAAAAAAACCTTAACTCTTCTGGCCTTATTCAGCTAATTTTCTCCCCATGTGCAGTTTCCATTCTGTTCCCACTAGCCCTTTGAAATGGCTTCCAGCACTACCAGCATCCACTAGCAAGCTCTTCCTCCCTTCCATTTAAGGGTGACTGCATTCCCTTCCTGAAAACCACCTGTTCTCCAGCTTTCAGAAACACCTCACATTTCTTGTTTTCCTCCATTCCCATGCTATGACACACTTCCACAGCTTCCAATATCTCTCACAAACTCAGCAATTTAACTTCTTCGTTTCCACTTTGCCTTGCTAACTAACTTACTTTACTTTGTCAGCTGAACTTCCTGAATATCCTTCTCCAAAAAGAAAGCCATATTCCAACAAACTAAATCTCAAGCATTTTCATAAGTTCCTTCTCTTCCTTAATGCTTGTTAAGTGTGCAAGTTTATCATCTATTTTTGACTTACTACTTCTCATCCAACTTCTTCACCATCACTCCATCTTGAAATTCACATATTAATGCTTCTTCCATACAACAAACAAATGTAAGAGTACTTATTAGCTTTAAATAAGCCATATATTCTTTTTTTGCTCTTGATATTTTACCTAAGTCCATTTCTATCTTACCTTTCCCTTGGATCATATCCCATTCTTCAAGTTCTTTCACTGGCTTTCCTATTAAATTCAAGTCTATTCCCTCACCTTCAAGGACTTGCACAACTTACTGTCTTTCTGTATCTCCTTCTAATACTCTTCATTCACCACTTTCAAAGATCATGCCTTTTCCCTCTCTATTCTTGGAACTGGCTCAATCCATCTAATTTACACTGGCCTGCCTTTGAGAAGAGCTATAAATCTTACCTTCCTTGCTTTCAATATTAGAAATTACTAATAAAGACAAATTGAGGCCAGATGCAAGCAAACTCCCATGCTTGTGTACTTACATTTCATTGTTTATTTCAAAAAAATTTGAAATTTGTGATTATAAGCCATGATAAGACCTTTGCCTCTCCTGATGTGCCTCCCAGCACCTGGCACATTTTGCGATACATATAAATTACTCTCAAAATGTTGTGAAATTGAACTAACATTTAAAATTTCTCAAAATTAATTTCCTCCAAATTCTGTTACCTACATTCAGCACTTCATTTGGAGCCTGGCATGCAATATAATTACAATAGAAGGTGAAGTAAAGAGTAGTATGAACATTTTGTGTACCTGCTATTCACCATCTGTTCTTCTCAGTGACAGAATGATACAGACTCTTTTTACAGAGGGGCCTTTGATTTGATGGAAAAAGAAGAATAGGGGCTCCTTTCATCACATATTACAGAACTATTTTCGATTTTTATTTTTAAGATCTAAATAAAACGAATAAACTTAGCAGGTTGTGGTGATTAATTAGAGGACTGCTAACACTGGAATCCATAAATCAGTCTGCCATTACCCCTGAACCACAGGGCTGTCCTAAGAGGATCATGAGCTAGCAGTAACAATCCTTGACCATCCACATTCCTTTTTGGAGTCTTCATAGTATCAGAATCATTAAGGCTGGAAGGGACATAGATGATCATTAAGATCATCTAATCCAACCGTCCACCTACCAGCACTACTGCCCTCTAACCAAGTCCCGCAGTGCCACATCTGCACATTTCTTGAACACCTCCAGGGGTGGTGACTCCACCACCTCCCTGGGTAACCTGTGCCACTGCCTGACCACTCTAAAAAGAGAAGTTTTTCCTGACATCTAATCTGAACCTTCCCTGGCACAACTTGATGCTGTTACCTCTCATCCTGGGCACTGAAAGGCGAAGCCAGAAGCACTGGAAGTTATCTTAAAAAGATAATGAAGTTTTCAGATAAATAGGGTCAGAGTCATTACGGAAAACACCATTATGAGACTTGCAGTGACCCCATGAACATCTGCAGTGAGAGGTGGCAGCGGCCTTTGCCTCACATGCAGGCATCCTAACTGGGAGGATGCTGCACCGTGGGATGCTTCCTTTCCTTTACAGCCAGCACCCCCTGCCCCTGCTTGCTTAACACGGGAGCGGATAACCGGTCAGGTGGAGGCCAGCTGGCCATGTCCCTTCTCTTGCCCTCGTAGTTCGACGGCTCCCCGGGGCCACCCGCTTGGCCCCCTCCCCGTTCCAAGTAATCCCTTCCCCGCCACTCCTCCCCCGCCGTTCAGCAGGAGCTCTTCTTTCTTTCCTCTTCCTTTAAAAGCACCCAGCGCGGGGCACGGGAAGGGTTAACCTCCCGGAGCCAGACGGTCCCCTGCTGATCCGGTAATGAGTAAGCACCGTCGCTGAATGTCAATAGCCGGGCGCGAACTCGGGTAACCCGGCAGCGGGCGGGGGATCGGCCTGACCCCAGCCCCGGCCGCCCTACGTGCCGCTGGGCCAGCGCGGCCCTCCCGCTGCAATGTGCCTGAGTCAGCTGCTGGGGGAAACGCGATCCGCAGCGCTCAATGGCTCCGCGTTGCACAATGTGCCGCCGGCAGGGCTCTGCTAACTTGGGGAGCCACCCAGTCTTTTTAGGATTTCCAGGAAGAGCGCTGGCATCTGACCTTCAACTGTTATTAAAAGAAATCAAAGGTTGTATAACAGTCTGTCAGAGCTTTGCATTTCTTAGGGGAGTTGTGTTTCAGCAAATGCCTCTACATTTCTGAGCTTCCCAGGTTCTTTATTCCTTTACTTGTTTATCCTCTGGTAAGTATTTATTAATGGAAAGACGTATTCCTGTGCAGTACTTGTTTATCTTTCAGGGGGTTTGTTTTGTTTTTCAATTTAGCAGCAGAAGTGTCTCCCACGCGTTGCATCGCTCTGTCTGCAGGTTTGGGCGCTGCATTGTTGTGATAGCAATCTCCCAGCTGTCCCTTTTCGCCGAGGAATCCCTCCCTTCGGCTGGTTCTGTGCCTTATCACCACACTTTGTGACTGAGGCCATTAATCCACCTGTCCCCCTGTGAGAGCAGCTCCGTTGGTGTGTGTGCGAGGGGAGCCGGATGGCACGAACCCTAAGCCTGCCATTAATCCCGTTAGTAAGGGATTAAAGCGAAGCCCTGCAAGTAGGAAAGGCCGATTTGATTGTTTGGAACTATAACTTAGCTCTTTCTTATGGAAGCCGTGTTTGCTGCGAGTCACATTTCACAATTTGCATATTTAGTCTCTGAGGAAATCAAGGTTAAATATAGCAAGGAGATTCTGCCGGCTTAAACTGGTAGCACAGCTATGCCACTTCAGCCCGACAGTCGCTGGGATGGCAGGAGCAGAGCCCTGCCTTTTGCCTGGCAGTGACTGCATCCTATAATGCTTCTTATATTGTTAGCTTATGCTTCACCAGTGACCTTTGCGTGCACTTTGCTGATGTACCAGATAGGCCACATACCTTATTTTAGTAGACGAGAAGCAATGGAGGAGCTAGACTAAAATAAATACCTCGCGCCACAGTTTTCAGGAAAAGATTTATAAAAGCAAAGCAACAGAAAGCTGAACAGCGCCAATATATTCCCTGGGTGAGGCTATCGTGCAGAGCAACATCAATCTCATTAAAAAAAGTTGATGCCGCCTCTGTGTTAGAGCTTAGCATTCTGCTTCTTCCTCAGCCTTAAGAGAAGACCTATAAATTATTAATGCTAACATCAGTGCAAGACAACAGACAGTAAAGATTACGTGGAAAAAACCTTCACTTTAACATTTTAGGGCCCTAGTTTCACAGCCCATTGGGGCTGTTTCCTCCCATCCAGTAAGGGGAATACTGAACATCTCCAGTACTGTGACCAGACACCACAATGGGTGGCCCTGTGAGGGTGATGGCATTAGCCATTAGGTCATGGCAGAGACTGGACCAAGAAGGAGCAAGCGCAGAGTTAGGGAGGCCTTCACACAATCAAAATGGTTTCCTTGCTCAGATGTGCTGTGCACCCCATGCTCCCAGGTAAGATCCATTGTGTTTTCATGCTCTGCACAAGTAAGAAAAATGCATTTATCAGTTTGAAATTGTTCTTGAGCCAATGTTGGCATGAGAGCCGAAATATTCTCTGAAAAATATTTGCATTATTCAGTAATTTTGCAAGTAATGGAGTTATTGTAATGCTCTCTAGAGCAGGTTAATTCAACTTCTTCATGTTTACAAATGTGTTAAAACTTGTGTCAGGCAAGTAAATGAGGAGTGTCTTTTCAGAGGGCAGGTGTACTGCATTGTTTTTCTAGGTAGTGCTTGCTAGCAGCAAAATGTGACCTTCACTCTTGTTCTGGAGCTATCAGCATGTGGCCCTCCTGCCCACAGGGCTGCTCACTTCAGTTTTGCATAGTTCCGTGTCAGGGCCTCGTATGCTAGAGGACTTACCTCACCTTTTAGAGATTTACACAGATGTCTTCTCACGGACCATTACTTCTGCAAATGCATATGCCCTGTGAGTATTTCACTGTGGTTAAATCATGGCTCAAAACACAACCCTCAGGTTCCTCAATCTCTGGATATTGTGGAAAGCTTCTCACAAAGCCTAAATATTGAAGATGTAAGGAAGAACTTCCATTCCAGACTTAGAGCTGTGGGCCCACGTGTGGTCAAGCACAGGGCAATTCTGTCCTTTCTGTAAAAAGAGTAATGTCAAGCTCTTACTCATCAGGTTTTTGGCAACAAAATTGGAATCTGCTCTGGAGAGGCCACCAGTGCATGCGTGAGGATGTGGTGAGACTGCTGGAAGATGCCTTCAGCATTTGATTCATATCTGACTGTTTTCTTAAACTAGTAATATCTATTTTCCTAAATAAATATGATTAGCCACTTCATATATATTTTTGTCATATTTCCTTACAGAATCGTGTGTTACCTTGGCTTTCAACATTCACCATGAGGAGAAAAATGTCTGTGTTTGCACAGCTGCAGATCCAAAACAGTCCTGGTGAAGCTAATGCTTGGATCCAGGTGGCATCACAGTTTCACCCACAGGGACTTCAGCCTTATGTGATGACCTGAGACGTTAGGTATCCTGTAGAGTTGTGCTCTTGAAGAGCAATTTTGCAGTTTATCACAGTCCAAGGATGCCTTTCTGGCATCAGTCAGTTCTTGAAATTTCATGACTTGGGAATGAGGTGCTGGAAAAGCTGTTTGAAGATGCCTGATGTCAACAAATCATGAAATGATGAATTCTGACTTTCTTTTTTATTTTTTAATATCTATATAAATCCTTTAATAATACAGTCAACAAAACCAAGGTAGTCAGTTCTACTTCATTTTATTCTAGAATTATTTGCTCCCCCCAGAATTGCATTTTAAAACCCCCTAATTTTGGTTTTAAAAGGAATTCCTCAAAGATCTATCCAATTGCCATTAAAGATGAATTAATGTTAGGCATAGATAGAGTTCAGATATTAGCATTTGGTAACTCTTAACATTCAATCAGGAGAGTCTTAGCACTATTCCTTTGACACCTGGATTAGTTTCCAGGCTCTCCATCCTATCATTGATACCAGCTGGGTGAAATCATGGGCTCCAGAGGGAGAGGCTGCTCTCCTCCTCCAGCCTGGTAGACTTACCAGGTTGGTAAGGTTCTTGGAGGCTGAGAGAGAAAAGCAAGAAGGTGTGTATAAAAGGAAAGTGTTAGGATATGTGTAAAGGTGATCTTACAAAAGGAGTACTAGCTGTCCTATGCTGGTTCTGCCTGCTCTAAGCTGCAGCTGGGTGACAAGCTCAAATTCAGAGCCATGGACTGTGCTAAGTCCCTGTGCATCCAGCCTTTCCCAAATATTTGCAAGTCCTGTTTACACCTCAGAAAGAAAGAGGTCTGCAGTTCTTTAAATTATGAAACATAGTCCCTACTGAAGTGGCCTTTTTGATTGATGTGAACCAGTTGGTCTTGGGGAAATCAAACAGTGTTGAAGGGCCAGGGAAGCATTTTTGGCCCAGCTGTTCAGTATTAGGGCTGGAAAGATGATAGGAAGACACTTCGGCATCATGCTTATACATATAGAGGGTTTGAAAGTCCTTGCCAAGTTTTTGTAAATATAGGATAAACATAGTTCAAAATAGCGAGTGCCATCTTTCTCAAGAGATAATGTGGTACCCATGTAGCTCTGCATGTTATGCTGCATGTATGACGTGGATGCTCAGGTTCTGATATGCACTATGTTTTGTGTATGATCAGCTATAAAAAAATAATGCTGCTACTAAAGAGAACTTTGATGGCATTGAAACAAACCTAACTGAATATATTGGTATGTCTGAGATACCAAAAAAAAAAAAACAACGTTCATTAAGATTCCTGAGAAGGGAGGGAAAGTGCTTGCCACTCCACAGAGGGACTAAATGCTGAAGGGAGGAGTAGACCTTGGAAGGTAATGAGATCATGAAATGGCAAAGTTTGGACTGGGAGGTAGGTAGAGCTTCAAAGGAAGAATGTGCACAACTTGGATTGTAGGCTGCTTTTACGTCTGTCCTTTATCTGGAAGATGAAAGACTCTGCACTCAGAGGACCTGCCTTCCTGTTGCCTTTTACCTGCTGAGCTTATTTGTATCTATGCAAAGGGCATGTATGCCGCTGGGTTCTTGTGCACTGGCTTGTTGCCTGGCTATATAGTATATGCCAGGTTATAAGCTGAGCCTGACATACATGGGGATTCATTCACCCTACCACATGCTGCTGATGGTGCTGTCCACTTGCTGTGCTGGTAAGGGGTGCGAATCTTAGGCTCACTGTCATGGGATAGTGTATCTGTAACACAGTGACCACAAAGAGATGTGAGGCAAGGGGCTGGAATGCTGTCGATTTTCATATTTTCCCATGAACCTGCCAAGCACCAAGGCACAGTGCAGGGCAGAGAACAGAAGAACTCCATTGTTAGCCATACTGGTGGCCCTCTGGATAGTGAAGGAACCTGTGTGTGGGAATTGGGCTGGAATGGGTGAAAGGGAGGGGTGTGCTGTGGGGTCCGCAGTCATAGAATCGTAGAATTGTAGAGTCAGAGAATCACAGAATCATTAAGATTGGAAGATACCACTAAGATCATCTAGTCCAACCACCAACTCATCATCACCATGCCCACTAAACCATGTCCCTAAATTGCCCAGTCCATTCCTGAGAGGAAAAACCTAGCTATCAGAAGATCATGGGAACTGGTTAGGGAAAATACTGGAGGATGAGGAGTTGATGGAGAGCTTTGTACAGCTGAACAAGTATTGTACTTTATTTATTTATTTATTCATTTTTGTCTCATTTTGCTTGTGGGAGTGTTTATTATGAAGCTGTAGAAATGCTTGGGAATGCCTGCATTATCTAGTCAGGATTTACTGCAGTAAAACCCCAATTACTCCAAAGGTATTAAAGGGTCTTGTTTGGGTTTTTTCAGAATTCATCTACAATTGCTTTAAGGCTTCTTTGCACAGTCTGAGCAAATGATAACGGAACCTAAGTGGAGAAAAGATAAATGGAAATAAAAGATAAATGGATATAAAACAGAAACAAGCTTCATATTTGTGGTCCATTACAGCCAAAGGCACTATCACCTAATCTAACCCCTAAGGTTAGTCCTAAATATCAGTGCAGGCAAGTCTCTGGACAGCTGCCAGAGTCTCAGGGCAGATAACATCAGGACAAGTCGAGAAGAGGTCTCCAGTCTTGCCTGAGTTTTAATATACTATTAAAATAAAATGAGACAGCAATTAGTTTCTCCTCAGCTATTCCACAGCATAACTTCATCGGTCAATTAGTATGAATAAATAAATACAGCTCTTGAATTATTAAAATGCAAATAGAAGAAGCATCTGCACTTAGCATTTCACTGTTTCTTCTCTACTTTGCTTGGAGTTTTGAGTCGGTTGGCATTAGAGGAGTGTGATTGTCTATTCTTAACTCTTTCCAAACTTTTAATTCTTCCTTAGGATGAATTTCTTATTCCAATAATACTCTCCTAATCTTGGCTCAAGATGTACAGGTCAGATTATCAGAGTGTCTGCATTCAGAGAGCAACAACCAAGCCTCCAGGAGCAATGGGGAGGTCAGCGACTTAAAAATAAATAGAATGAGGCGTTTATTTAAGTGCTTCAGTATGGGCTTACTAACTTTAGGATCCCACTTACTAACATCTTGGCCTTAATCTTTTGCTGCATGAGCTATAGCAGAGTAAACAATGTCTGATTATCCTACCAGTTAATCCCCTTTCCTAGTACAAGAGGCAGAGACAAAGGTTGATCGGGGGTTAGGATATCTCCTGTGCGTGCCTGAAGGCCCGTAGCTGCATTGGCTGGAGTGCCGCTCAGCCCCTGGATCTGCTCAGGGAGATGGAGCACCACGGGCTGTAAGATCCAAACCCCTGCCATTCTCACCTTTTGTAAGAATGCATAATCAACACAGATCATGTTCTTCAGCTACCATAATTGTAGGTTTGGTTGTTTCCAGGAGATCTTTGAAGAGGTAAATCGAAACATTTCCTGACTTGTTTGACTGAAAATGCCATCACAGATGTCTTTGGTCAGTGAAACCATTTCTTTCAGACAACTCACTGCAGTTCTGTAATTTATCAAAGTATTTGGCTGTCAGATTGAATGTCCCCTGAGAAAGGTGTCCAAGGAACATATAAAAAAACACATTAAATATGAAAGCTGCTGCGAAAGCAATGCCTCCTATTTTATTATATTGGCCCACGATGTCAGAGGTGGATGCTGGTGGTATGGCAGTAGAGATTGAACCTTCTCACAAATATTCAGTTACATTTTGGTGCCACGTGACAGATGGCAGTAGAGGGGCAGTCTGACATAATGGTGTCTGATGTGGAGCCCAAAAATGCACCCAGCGTGGAGCTCAAAATCATTTATCCCAGTCAACCAGAAGTGCCATGTTTGATGCACCCCTGGATACTGTTGGTCTTCCTGGCTGCCTGGCACACTGTTACTTGTGTTAAACTTGCGTTGAACAGGGCTCCCAGCTCCCTTTCAGCAAGGAGCTATTCTCCAGCATCTCATCCCCCAGTCTGTATGTATAGCCGGGGTTGCCCATTCTGAAGTGCAGAGACCGGTCCTTGCTCTTGTTGAACTACATGTAGATGGTGAACACCCAGCTCTGTAATTTGTCTAGATCTCTCTGCAAGGCCTCTCCATCCTTGACAGAGTCAACAGTTCCTCACAATTTAGTATTGTCAGCTAACTTGCGCAAAACACCTTCCAGTCCAGTTTATGAAAACATTAAAGAGAACTGGCCCTAAAATGGTGCCCTGGGGAACCCTGCTAGTGACTGACTGCAAGCCTGATGTAACCCCACTAACTATAGCTCTTTGGGCTCAAGCTGTCAGCCAATTGCTCACCCATCACTTTATGTTTTTGTCCAGCTGTGTGCCGGGCATTTTTGTCTTTCTGAATCCAGAAAGATAACACGAATTGGCTTCCTTTGGTCAGCTAGATGGGTGATCTTGTCATAAAAAGAAATTAAGTTAGTGAAACAGGACCTTCCCTTCATGAATCCATGCTGGTTGCGGCCAATGACCTTACTGTCTTGAGGTGTTTTTCAATAATGCGCAGCATAATTTTCTCCCTAATTTTTCCAGGTGCTGAAGTGAGATGGGAGTCCTGTAATTACCAGGATCTTTTTTCTTGACCTTCTTGAAAATTGGATCATTTGCCAGCTGACTGGGACCTCTCCAGAGTCCCAAGATCCTTGAAAAATAATTGAGAGAATTCTTGTGATGATGTCAGCCAATTGAATACCCTTAGGACATGGGGCCACAAACTTATCTGCATCCAAACAGTGGAGGTGAGCACAGTGCAGTGGTGACAGCAACAGTGGGTCACCCTCACTGGTGTAGTTTTTTACAAGCGTGTGATCCAGGCTCTTGTTTATCACTTGTGAAAATGCATAACTAATGGTGGTGAGTATATTGAAAAGCAGTGTTTTGTAGCTGAGAATTTTCTGTATCAAATAACATTATTTTGCTCTTTGCATCTGTTGTAGTTTCCATAAAAATAAACAGGAAGCGTTACTTTTGGAGCAACCTACGTAATTGATTAGAGTTTCAATACAGACAAAAGGAGTATATAAGTCTAAAGAAAAGCAACTTTAACTCAGAAAGCAGAAGAGGACCTGAAAGCTTAGGGTATTTCCTTCCCTTCTGAGGTGTACCTGCACTCTGGTTTTGATTTTGAATTCTCAACATGCTGGTGCACTTGCACATATGAGGAAAGTGGACTCTTCTCTAGCTGCTTTGGGGATGGAGCACACACACTGTCTGTGACACAATATCTCTCATTCGTGTGCTGGGGACCCCAAACTTCAGACCCAGGTGAATAGCACTTTACAATTAGAGCGGATTTGTGAAAATAATAGGTAGTGCTGTGGTTCCAGTGCCACATGGCGTGTGCTCTGAAGGCTTCTGTTTCGTGCTAGTTCCATCAAACTGAACTCCTGCTCATGGGAACAGGCAGTTGGGTGATCTGTTAATCTGAATTAAAGCACTAGATTTTGGCTCACTGTGCTTACAGTAGCAGGTTATTTTTGCAGCACAGTCTCTCCTAAAAAGGTCCCCCAGCAGTGCTGTCTGCTTTGTAACACGTTGTGACATGGTGGGAGAGCAAGGCAGAGGTACAGGGCTTAGCAGGGCACCAGGGGGTATGAGATAGCTGGTGAACACAGCCCAAACTAGCAGAGGGTGGTAGTGACCCACACCTGCCCAGGCAGACTCACCTCTGCAGCTACCCAGTCTGTGTTTTCCTACTGCTAAGTCTTCTGTGCTGATGACAAACACTGAGTTGCTTCCTTATGTATTTTAAATGTATTATTATTTTTTTTCCTCTTTGAAGTTGCTTGAGGCACTCTTTGTGCTGAGTCCATTCCTTTTAGGTTGGATTATGGCAATGGATTTTACAGTGCTAATTTCAATGAGAAATTTTATTTCTTCTTCTTCTTTTTTAAATATTTATTTGCATTTTTCTTGCCTGCTTTTTGTTCTTGTTCTGTTATTGCCAGTGTAAAATCTTCACAGGCTGCAGTTTGGGCATGTTAATAAAACTTTTTCATATTATATAGCTTTCAGGTATAAATCATAAATGGGTTATGGCAGCAACCAGACGAGGATGTGATATGCAGTCCTGTGCTTGTCTTAAAAGTGTTGCTGTCTGATCTGTGCTGGTGTGCAGTGTTTTCTCCTCTCTGCTTAGCTGCCGTGGCACAGGTTACTTGGATGTACCATAAATAGACACGCAGGCAGGGCTTTTTAATCTGATAATGAGAATGGGCCTCTGCTTCACTTTGTTCAAGTTATAGGCACATGTTTGTGGAAGCTGCTACTTCAGGTAGTTGCATATAAAGCCAGAAGAGCAAATTGCATTTTGCTAGCATACACAAACATGCCAGAGTTTTTGCTGAGAGTAAGAGGAGGAAGACAATATTAAATCAGTACTAGGTCAGGGCATGGAGTAGAACTAGCCTTGCACTTTAAGGCTGAGATCCAATTCTCATGTCTGCAGGGCTGGGGTAGCCCACAGCATACAGCCAGGAGTGCTCCCCTGTCTTCAGCATCAAGTAGAATTGCTCCTTCTCCCCCTATGTGGGAAGGAAACCCAACACATACAAGAAGTGCTCCTCTAATCCCAAAGCCAATCTGGTGCACAAACTGCACCATGGCATGCCCTGTGGTGCTACGTGGACAGTAGAGGAGCCTGAAAACTGTCCCATGCATTCCCTCAACTGTGTTCATGGCCAAACTGATGTCAGCAGAGGTGAAGCAGAGGATGATGTAATTCTAATAGCCTCTGAAGTAGGTTTACTCTGGCTGGAATGCACAGTTCTTACTGTGAATGGAGAAAACTGCATGTACTTAAGATGAGACATTTCTGCATGAAATTGAAGTCTGAATTCCTGTCACCCGTATTGGGTATGAACCGAAAAAATATAGGTTTTTTTTTGTTTTGTTTTGTTTTTTTGAGGGTGTTGAGGAATTTGAGAGGACATTGAACCTTTGTCTCTTTGAGCTTGAATGGGAACAAACAATTCCTTCAATGGCAGTTGGAGTCCCAGATAGTTCTGTGGAAATGTACTATACAATGCTGTTTGAGTTCTTTATGTGTGGTTTAAAGTTGCCTCTTCTTTCTTGAAAAAAATAAGATAATAGAAACTATTTCAGAGAGATGTCTAATGGCAAAGGAGAATTAGTGGTCTGAAACTGAGTGTTTGCCACGGTGAACTTTGGAAAAATATTTTGCTTGATAGCAGATTTTGACTAAGATTTGTCAGGTTTCTCTAAGGCGTGATTAATCTGTCAATTCACAGGTTGTTTTAGAAACCAGAGTGATGTGACTGCAGAGAGATATCCTTTGCAGTAGTTAGAATGCAGGAGGAAGAAAGAAGGAAAAGAAGCACTGAATAGGAAAGAGACAAGAGAAGATGGATCCCATGAAAATGGGCTGAAAACAGCTAAAAGGAAAGAAAGAGAAGACCTTTAAGAAGGGAAACTTTACATGTATGGAGATGCATGGGGTAGACCAGCAAGGGGGAAAGAAGCAAAAGTAATAGGTAAAGCAAGTGGAAGAAATAAGGAAAAGGTGAGAAGATGGAATAAAAGAGTTTATAAAGGTAGTTGGAATTTTTAATCGATTAGATGAGCTATTAAATATCATTTATTCTTAACTCCTACATTTGAATCTACATTTTTAAAGTAACTGCTAAGGGAGTTGATATTAATTTTTTTGACGTGACTCAATTGGATTTGACTGCTGTATATCTGTCAAAATACTCCAGTATATATCTTTTGCTGTTGTGTAGGCTCTATATTGAGTCTACACTCAATAGTGTAGACTAAAACTGCAGGAGAGTAGCAAATGGTCATAAGGAAAAGAAGCTATTCGGAAATGGAAGTGTTCACAAAATGGAAACATTTTAGAATTTGCTGTCAAAGAAGGTGATGCTTTCAAAATGGAGATAGAAACACTGTGTTTCATTGTGCTTGCATTTTAGATACGGTATGCATGAAGCATGTGTAAAATGTAATTAAAATTATTTTTGCAAGCAGGCTGATGATAAGTCATCTTTATTAAACAAAAACAATTAGGAGGGGAAAACCCCATCACCGTTATTCAGATGTATGCTCTTTCTTCAGCTGATCAGAAATCACTGGGTAGAGCTATGAGACTCATTTGCTGGCTATAATTACTTCATTAGTTTTCTTTCCACTTCTGTTTGATTTATTTGTTACATAGCATGATTTGCTAAATAGTTTCTGTTACCAATTATTTGTTGTAGAAATGTGACACTCAAAACTAAAGCTACAAGTTAGATGACCCAGATTAGTTACAAGCTATGTTTTTGATCCCTGACTGGATTACTAGAAAATGGATTCTGATTCAAGTACATAAGTCTAGACTAAGTTTTGTTTTCAAAAGAAAAAAAAAAAAATCCCCTGAATCTATTTCTTATCCTAAATGGTCCTGTTACTGAAGAAGACCTCTCTGCGCAGAAAGTGCACATGCAGTGAGAGAAGTGTCCCTAAAGCAACTCCATTCTGAAACGTGAAATGGCTCCTTGTTTGCATGGTCTGTCCGTGTTCCGATTCAGGAATGTGCCTCCAGCAGCCTTTTCACTTTCTGATCCACCTGTGGGCCTTGCAGCAGGGTTGAAGTATGTGCTGAAGTTGACTGCACATCCAGTGCTGGACTTTTTCCTTCTTTGTAAATATTAATAGCAAAACAGTAACAGAGAAGGACTGAGACTAAAGAGCTCAGGTCAGCATCAGCTGATTTTGCCTTGGCTCCTTCAAACTCTTGCCATTGTGCAATCTCACTGAAGTTTGAGAATTTGCCTCATATTCCTACTAGGTATATGTACAAGTAGTTATATATACAAGTCTTGAACCCCACTCTCACACAGCTAAATGAGAGAGAGGTAGTACCATTCCAAAAAGTGTTTTTTCCAAAAATTTGTCTTTTTTGGTAATTGGATTTAAAAAAAAAAAAAAGGAGTAATAAATGTATGAGTGTATGTAAAATTGCCAAGGCATTTTGCAATGAAAATTCTCTCTTACAGGGGAGATCTTCATTCAAAATGCTAAACTAAGTGCAAGTCAAAGTAGCCTGACTCTTCCATTGGTTTTGTTGTACTTGGTCACTAATGGCTCCCTTTTTTGAAGGATTGTTAAAAATTTTATCTGTGGCCAGTGCCTGACTCTGTCTTTTTTTCCACCCTAGAATACAATGAGAAATTTCTTTTGAAAGGTTGAGTAGCCAGGTCACATTTCTGCAACCTTTTCTCCTGTTAGTGTTGACTCAAAATGCGGATCTGACATGAAAATGAAAATAGCTTGTCAAGATTTACAGTGGTGTGCAAGGTCTTGGAGATGGGTAAATGTGAGTCAGAAAGAGAGGTTCACATTGACTTAGGGGATTTTTCTTTCTCATTGTATGTGATAAAAAGGTACTACGGAGCAAGGTATTTTTCTAAAGGCACAAACTGTGCTTCCTCTGACAATTCTTTCACTAGATGATGGGAAATATTCTCAGCAAAAAGGAGCTAGCCCTAAACAGACAGTGGGTCAAATCTGTAAGCTTCCTGCTTTGATTGAATACTCAAGGAGCTGTCTGGGGCACTCTTGCTAGGTTAGGAGCAAGCAGGCACTTCTAGTGGGTTTGTTCCTTATCTGCTGGGGAGTCAGCAGGGGAGGCAACCCGGGTCAATACAACATGACAGTGAAATGTCATGGGCAGCTGTAAGCAGTATACTGTAGGCATTAAATCACGCAACCAAAAGGGAGAATTAACTGTTTCCTTCTCTCTCATAAGCTTGATTAGGTCCCTTTGGTGCCATCCAGATGAATACTGCAGCTGTATTGCATGCAGGGAAACACACAGGTTTATGCACCTACATAAGCAGTTGACAGATAGGGGTTAGTAAAGATGTCATCTGTAGACAAAGCTCAATTTTGTTTGGTTGCTGTTTGACAGCTGTCCTGAGTGTGTCTTGGATGTGGTGTCTCTGAAGTTGTCTTTTTTATCATATACACTTTTTTTCTCTATACACTCTATAAATCTATACACTCATAAATCCACCTGTTCTTCCTTATGTATCCATGTCCTCATGATCTTTGCTGTATTTGCTACAATATTAGTTGAGTTTTTAACATGGTTTTCTGACTCCAGTATGCATAATGTGTTGTTGAAATCAGCTTTCCTAATAATGCTGTTACTTCTGTCACACAAAATGCAGCATATACTCTCTGATTCTCTGAGTGTCAGACTCTTTCAAAGAAACTTGTCCTGTATCTTCAGCAGCCTATTTGGCTCAGCTTATTACTACATGTCAGAACTTTCTCACCTAATCAATGACTAAAGCCCTTATCTCCTTCATTTTTTTAATCCCTGCTGCTTGTCACATATGCATCATATCTATTAAGCTACCTCCCTCGCCTTGATGTAAAGGCCTTGAAATCTCCACATGACAAGTTAATTAACACATTAAAAACTACTTCAGCTGCCCTCCAAGGTCCAGTCCGGCAAGGGACATCCTTGTAGGAATAGCCATCAGTACACAGATAACACTTCTGGACTTAATGGTCCAATGTTCTGAGCATAGAAGCCAGTGAAATTATTGCTGGAATGGAAAATATAAGACTCAAATCTTGCTGAGTGTGGGACGTGTGTCTGCACATCCTCTCTTGGTTATGGTTTATAAACTTGTACTCTTTCTCACCTCATTTGTCAAACTTCTGTATTTTAAGCACTCCAGATTTGCTTGTGCCCTTGCCCTGGGATTAGGTTTGAAAAATGGGAAAACTCTTGATGTAATTAGGTTTACTTAAAGATCTGTGTCCATGTTCAACAGCGTCTTTATCAACAGAGTGCCCGGTAGCTGCATGTAGAATAGGCCAGAAAATATAGAAACCTTTAAATGGAAGTAAAAAAGATATAGATTGGGACTGCAAGAGGCTCTGCTAGTGTGTGTATAGTAGTGCTGAACATAAATGATGATATTTTCCTTGATGAGGTCATCATCTAACATGCCCTCCCCATTATACCAGCAAGTGAGTGTATGGTCATGTGTGAATTCTGATGAAATATTTGTCAGTCAGTGGATGTTTCTTATGTTTACTCCTACAAGTACGGAGGCTAAATCACTTGTGTCAGGATGATATGAGCAAACTGAAGGTCACTTTCAGCATGCTTTAGCATGCCTGGGAGGCACTGCTGATAAGGAAAAAGACAAAAAGGACAAAAGTAAAATTAACTTTTAATTTCCCACCAAAACTATGACAGAAACAAGGAGATGAGTGAAATCTCTTGCAACATTCAACACAGAACTGTATATTAAACATCTTATCTGATTCAGCCCATCACTGTGACAGAGTATGTAACACTGTGTGTGTGTGTGTTTGTACAAGTACAAAAATGTATGGACCTTAACATGTAACTCAGAAGAACTTTAGTGACATCACCTTAGATGAATACATAAATCAGATCTATTCATTTTCTTTTGAGTATGCTTTGGAGACTGCTTACAAAGAAGAGTTATTTACATGCTGATAAAAGGGATTACTTAGCATAATTTAGCAGCAGGTTTCTCATTCTCACAGGTATTAGGCTCCCTTACATGTTATACCTAATTCAGTTATGTAGTTTTGCTGCTCTGTATGATACTCAGGTGTATATCTGGAAAGCTTGGTTTTATCTGTTTTAATTTACAGCACTGACCCAAGCCCCCGGCCTCCAGCTTGTGGTATCAGATAGGCTGCCTGAATCACTTCTAACCAGAGAGGTTAAAGCCAACTGCACCCCAGAGCCCTTCCACCCTCCCTTATTGCTAGAGGAGGGCCAAGTGGCAAGTGCTTCTGGCCATCCACAGTGGGTAGGTGCATAGCATGTCTACCTGCACCCACTTAGTGTAATGGATGTAATGGTATGAGGGGATGAGGGAGGGTGGTAGGGGTGTTTGTTTGGGTTATTTTTGTTTGGGTTTGGTTTTTTGTTTGTTTGAGAAATGATTAATGCATCCCCTGAGGAAATAATGGTATGTACACGTATGGGATGAATCCACCCTCTTCCTCTTATAAATACATTTGCTAAATATGGATAGGAACAAAGGCTCTCAAACTTCAGTAATATCTAGTTATATCAGTTATATCAGTTACCGCTAATGACATTGATCTGAGGCTTTAAAAGAATACAAGATTGTATTTTTCTGCTGTGAATTATGGAAAGCCTGTTCACTTACTTTGAGGTTTACCAAAGAACACGTTTGCGTTCAGAATCTGTCCCTCTAGAAAATTAAGTCTTGTGTTTATCCACTGAATAACATAGATGGAAAATGAATTTAAGTCTCCCCTGGCAGTCTTTTGATTTTGTTTGCCTTGGTCTGGTCCTGAGACTACTTTGCCTTTGAGAGCCTCTGGCTTTTTTTGATTGTAGCCTTTCTGTGGAGAAGCATGCAAATATATGAATTGTGGTGGTGGTCTCCGTAATATAGCTGAGGAATGGCAAGAGACTCACTTACTGAATTGAGCTGGTGAGCTTTGTTATCACTTAGTTGAATTTAAACCAATAGCAAGCTGTGAGCCCTATAGTCACCCTGTTTTATGATCTTGAATTACGAGCTGTTCAAAAATACACTGTATTTTCTGCTTAAGTAGTTTTATGTCTGTTTATACCTTAATTGAAACAGTATGATCCCATCTGCAAGTACCTTTCATATGAAAGCCATTATTAAATACTGGTATTGCAAAGGTGTCTTAAAAATGTATTTTATTGTGTTACAGAGTGTTTGTTGAGAATCTCTCCATTAAACAATTAAGTTTCTACGGCTTTTGGCAGTAACCAGTATAGGTTCTGTTTTGTCAGCAACAAATGGCACACTGCCTGCCAATTACGGGAAGATCTTACCATGAGATGCAGAGGTCAGCCTATGTCTGACAGCAGTCTGAGCTTCACCCCCATGTTTCAAAACCTGTTCTCCTGAGGGGTCCTTCTTTGTGCAGAGGTACTGGGGACACCCAAGTCTTCGCTTGGGTAGGAATGGGAGTACTTTGAAGAAGCAGATACCTGCTTCATCCTAAGATCATGGATCTTATGTAAAAGGATGAAGACAAGCGCTCACCAAACTGCTGAATTTTACTCCCTTTTAAAGGATCATAGAGGAATTTAGGTTGGATGGGATACCAAGAGATTTCCAGCGCAACCTCCAGCTCAAAGTAGGGTCAGCTGTGAGATCAGACCAAGGCTTCATCCAGGAAACTTCTGAGAGTCTTCAGAGACATAGCCCCTACCACTTCTCTGGGTGACCTCATCCCTTGCCAACCTGTCCTCACAGGTGAAAGTGCTCCTTATATCCAAGCTTAACTTCCCTTGTTTCAATTTACAGCCACTGTGTCCCGTGACTGCTGAGAGACTGTGGCACCAACCCCTGATGCCTGCCCTGCTGGTATGGATGGACAAGCAGGTGGCCACTGGGGCCCTCACAGCTGTCCCTTTCCTGGGCTAAGCAAGCCCCAGCCCCTCAGCCTCCTCTCAGTGCACTACTCTGGCTGGGGAAGACCACTCTGTTACATCACAGCTAAAGTCACCTCTTCTGCTTTCCCTGCTACAGCACATGTTTAGTACGGTTGCTTACCCTCAACACTGTGTGCCTACAAATGTTGAGAAGGGAGAAGGTCAGGAGGGAAGTGAAAAAAAGGACTTCTGAAATAGGAGAACACCTGTGCCAGCAGAGACGGCTCCTGCAGCTGGGCGGTGTGGAGAACTGGGTGTCCTAGCTTGAGAGCAGAAAGTGCACAGCCTGGCTCTGAAGCCTGAAGTAAGAAATCATTGTTCAAAGCAAACAAGAACTGTGTGCATGCAGCATAGGAATACAAGTGCAGGATGTAAAGCACCCTCTGCATCACTGTGCTGTGATAGCACAGGAAAGTGCTTTCAGCATATATTAAAGAGCCAATGAAAGGTATAGTGAGTCTCAGCACCACTTGTTCATCTCTTGAACTCTGCCAGAACACTCTCGAGTAGGACAGTAACTGCAGTGTACTGTCATTTCAGTTCTGGTAGAAATACAAAAACTTCCTTAGGGGCTGATCGTTGGGAGGTACAGCTAATATAAGTTCTGGAAAATAAAAACTCCTGGTTTCAGTTGAAAAGTACTTCAGTTCTTTAGTAGTTGCAAAAATTAGATGCTCCCAGAGCGTTCTGATCTCATGTCATTGATTTTGTTGTCATCACTGCTTTTTAGAGGAGTAAAAGGTCTTCTTCCTCCCTGTCTATTCTCTTTGTGTATGGAGTATTGTATATGCTTTTACCTTCTCTCCTGATCTACTATGGAATACAGTATTAGAACATTTTGATGTTCCATTTCCAGGGCACCCTTTTCCCCCTTTTTCCTTCATCCATTTTTTCCCCTTTTCTTTCCCACTTTTTCCTCCACCTTTCTCTCTTCTTCTTTTTTTTTTTTTTTTTTCCCCCCTGGAAAAAAAAGGGCAGGATTGACTGAGTTAATTTTGGGGAAGAAAAATCTTTCTGTGGAATTTTCTTATAAGGAGCACTGGAGGCTTTGTTTGGTATTCAGGTTCTGAAAACACATGAAAATTATTTGAACTTTAGTTTTTTTCTGGCCCTAAAACCTAGAGGAGTCTGTTTCACACATTTGTCTGTCAACCATGGAAAGATGAGACCGGACAGCCAATTAGCAGTGATTTATATCTGTTGACTAGACATCATGGGACAAAACTATAGGTTGTCTGAAATAGCACAATTCAGTCTGAAATTGCATAATTCCACTGCCTGCCCTCAGTCTTTGTCCGCACTAGATAGGGGCACCACCTCGTTAGTGTGTACAATGGACATATGGGTATAATTACACGTAGCTTTTGCTTAGAAAAAGAAGGCAACCACAGAAACAGAAGCCAAGGCCCTTACTGTCCACAGGCAACAGTCCCGTGGGAATGGGAGAGGCCTTCCCAGAACTATCAAGGAATCATACTACTGATCATGCCGTAGCTAAATGCTCTCCCCTCATGCCTCAGCATTCTCTCCCATGTACATTCTGAAAATCATCTTTCTCAGAAGAACAGCTTAGTAATTTGGTAGGATGGAGACTTCATGTAGAAATAACTGGAAATTCAACTGCTCTTCATTTTTATTATTAGTTAGTTGTTAACTCTATGCACACAGATTAAGACTAAAAAGCCATTTATCTGATTTTTGCCACCATCAGCTTTTCAACGCAAGGATCAGGCTACTTTAGCTATAAATTCACTCTAAAATTGTTTCAGAAAATTAAGGATCTTAAATAAAAATGTGGAATAAAAGAAATGATGGAATTGTAGCAGACCTTTGAGAGTTGCTGCTTTCCAGCATTACTGTGATGACCAGTGAGCCCAAATAACCAAATAACATGCTTGAATAGAAGACTGCCATTATGCATTTAATTTGCATCTTAATGTGTTGTTGTTTTTCCTGTTCAAGTAAACTGCTTTTCAGGGTGCACCTGTATAATGAATTTCCATGGGAATAGACTTTTGTGATTTTCTTTCTTGCTATGTAAGCATTAGAGAATCTTCCAGAGATCAGGCTTAGATTAAAACAAATATGGGGAACAGGAGGACTTTAGTGGGACTTTAAGCAGAAATTAGGAGTTTAGAAATCAGGCCACTCCTTTTCTTGGTTTTAAGAAATACACAGAAATTGTGTGTGACTTGTAAAGGGTTCGGCTGGTGCATGTACACCCACTTGTTGGTTCTGCAGTGACAGCTCAGTAGGGTCACACAGGGACGCGTATGGGAGAGAGATTAGGCAAGCCTTGTGTGTGTGTATCCAGCGTGTATCTATCACAGTTCCACCAGGGCTGTATATGAGGTTTCCAGCAGTACACAGACATTCAGACAGCCTCCAGCACCGGGCAAAATATTGTCTACAGCTCTTGATGCATCAGTGAAACACCTGCCAACCATACTACATCATACCTATAAGCCTCTGCTCAACTGCTCTGCACTAAACTTGTGAAGTCCTAGGAGAAATCAAATGAATATGCCTTGTGTATGCCAGTGGTGATGACCTTTCCAGCTAACACTGGCTACAGGTCTAACTGACCTTGGCAGCACAAGAGGGTCCTTTTTTGACATGGCTGAACTGTTCTCGAACAATTTATCCAGCGTGCTTGGTACAAACAGTCTTTTCTTCAGTACCAAGCATGCATGTCTTATCTTTCCACCTATTCTTCTTTTTAAAAAAAAGAATCTTAGCCATTGTGAAGCAGGCAAGGAAAAACATGTTCTCTATTTATATTGTTTGTTCTCTTCGGTCTCTGCTATTCAATCTTGGACAATAACGTCTCATGAATGCTTGTTTTTACTTATTTGTTGCTCGGATGATTTTAAAGGAGACTCTTCTTCTTCTACCGGCACTTCAGAATAATCTCAGGGCCTGATCCTGTGGTGGAGACATTGATGGGCCATTTGCAATTGACTGAACTGGGTCTAAACGACATCTAATATTGTCTTGTGAGTGTAAGAAAAAAATACTTGCTGGTCTATTAAAATAGCAGTGCGGTATATGAAAGAAGACAGGATTGAAGGAGAATGTCTAATAAGAGTCCTCCCTTCTTGTGTTTTATCATCTGAGAAAATCCTACATGAATACTGGGGAGAGAACAGATTTTCAAGTGCCCAGAATGAAGAAGCAGGCAGGTCTGCATCCTCTTTGTGTGGGGGTCTGTAGTGTCCATGGGGTTTGTTTGTTTGTTGTTGTTTCCTCCAATAGAAGAGGCAAATAATAACGGGAGTTTAGGGTTCAAGATGAAGATCAGTGTTTTCTTCTCAGTGAAGTATCAGTGATAGTTTCTAAAACAGATATATTTGCCTGAATCAGTTGAGACCTAGTGCCAACAGTGACAAATGCCAGTATGTTTACTTGCAGGGTTTTCTTTTTTTTTAAAAAAAGGAAATGTTGTGAAGGTACTGCACACAAAGAATATCTCTGGGGAAGAAATATATGGTTATGAATTTTAAGGGAAAGAATCGACTAGTACATGCTCCAAGCTGCACTCCGTTGCCTTGGCTATTCTCTTGTTTGGGGCTTTTTTCCTATCATTTTACTGTTTCACAGATGGTTTGGGGTGACTCAGAGGCATATATCTTTTTCTTTCTTTCTCCCTTTTTTTTTTTTTTTTTTAGCAGCCATCAAACATTGCATTACAAGTGCTTTTAGATCTGTATTGCTTCCTTTTTTTTTCTGTCCTTGCCGCTATTTTGAAGTTTTATGTATATTCTCGGTTAGAGAAATAGAAGGTGCAGATATTGTAGACAATAATTTAACCATGCCATTTTAGTCCACAATCTAACAACGTGTAAAACAATATGTAATGCTAGTTTCAATAAGGATTTCTGTGGAAGACATCTATTTCTAGTACAGAATGTGAATCTCAGAAGAAATTTACCTGTACAGTCCTATTAGGATGTCCTTGTTTAAAAATCTGGAAAGTAAAGCATAATGCAAATGAAATCAGTTATGTTATGAATAATGTAGGCTATCCATTATTCTTTGTAAAAAGTTGAACGTGCTTCCCAAACCTATCTAGATACATTCCTGTTATGTGATCCCCATTGCAATGACTGGTACGGAAGGCAATGTTATGTATCAAAAGGAGAGACTAGGGGGGATTATGCTTGGCTGGAGCGTAGAGCCAAGAAGTGTCTAAACTATATCAAAGTGCTTCTCTGTCTTCACACTGATAACCCCCTTCATGAAATACAACTGTCCAGTGCAGATGGAGGGGCACAGGGTTTTTTTGTGCCCTTGCTCTGCTTCTCACAGCTGGGCATGCTCCTGGAGAGCCTTGCAACTGCATGGCCCTGAGGAGAACTGAACTTGTATCTCTGGGGACAGAGCTGATTCACAGAGTTACCACAGGCCCATGCCTCTTTATTGTTTCCTTATAAAAAACTCCCTTTGGCTGAGATCCTGCAAAGATTTATGCACATTCTTGATTCTGTATGCTGGGAATAATCTCACTGGACAATGAGCAATGTGAAAATGTAAGACATTGCAGACTTTGCTTGTGAAAATTAGTGCAAAGATATAACAGATTTAAACGTATAGCTAGTTGTGCAGCCTTCTTATGTGGAGGCAGGGTGAAGGGAAGGGGAGAAGAAACTTTTCCTCCTGCTAAAATGGAACTTGAAAATTCTTCTGCAGTAAGTCATCATTTTGAAACTGGTGTCAGGATCTGGTTTTAAATAAATTTCACTGCAAAATAGAGTTGATTACAAAGGTTTCTAGATCTTAGCTTCTCAGTGGCTAGATGTTGAAACCTCAAGCAAACAAACAAAACAACAACAAAACCCCAACACATTATTTCTTTGTGAATTCCTGACTTCTTCCTTTTCCACTCAGCCTGGTCCAGTTCTACTACCTCCCTTTATGTCTTATGTTGTAGGATCAGATCTTCTGGATCTCTAGAGAAAGTAATCTTTTGAGTAATCTAGGAGCCAAGAGGGATTAGAGAAAGTATGCTTTGGCATGGCTAGCACTTCTTTTTGCAGCATGTGCTCTACTGCATAGGGTACCCACCAACCTTGCTGAGATTCTCCTTGGAGGGGAGGAGAAATATCTCTGCAAAGTGGTTGAAATTGCATGTGACTGATGGGCTGCGCAGGAATTTTATAGGTGTACCTGAGTATACCTGGGTTATGCTTCAGAATGGACCTAAATGTTGTTGCTTTCTAGTTACTGGGAAGGGGATTTCCATTGTGCATGTATGAGTAGTAAAACTAGGACGAGAATGAAAAAGCAAATGCCCCACGTTCCTTTTTGGCTGCATCCTTGCTTTTCTCAGCATCACTTCATTCACACACACTATGCCATTTAAGCCCTTTTTTCAGAGGGGCTGGTGGAGTGAAGATAGGGAAAGGGAGTTTCCCAGGCTGCTAAAAGAGGCTGCTAACCTCAGTCTTGAGCACTGAAGGGCTTCTGCTGTCAGGCCGTAATCTTTTGTTTCAATGAGACAAACTCTCCATTACTTAATTGGGCAAAGCTCCCATTGAGTTATGCTTGGTTAACAATTCTGGAATCTGTCTCTTTGCAGTTGTGATGAGCATTTCAGCTCAGCCGGTCCAACACTGATCACCCCAGCTGTTGATTCCCAGAATTTCCCAGCTACTGTCATTGCGCACTATTTGGGGAGGGAAATTAGTGCAAAATGTACTAGGCACACTGAAAGGCAGAGCCATCAGCTGGAAGCAGGAATGAGCGTTAGGCAGAAGGCAGAGCGCAAACCTCTCTCTTTTCCAGCCCATCTGCAGCATCACTGTCAAGAAAGTTTGTGTTTTGGATTCTTTTTCCCCCACCTTTTTTAGTGAGTTTGAGTTGTTTTTGCAGTTGCCTTTGGGTATTTGTGCCATGCAAAAACAACTGGTATTTGGAATGACAAAGACCTTCTGTGGATCTGTCTTGATGGTGACAGAAGGTTTGGTTGTGTTTGTGTTTGTTGTTTGTTGGTTTTTAATGGAGCCAACAGACCTGATTTCAAACAGTGTTTAGCATCTTGGGAAGTTAGAGGTGGAGATAGGTGACAGTGCTTCACGAGCATCTGTAGTGAAGTATGCTCCCCTCTAAGCTACAGTAGGATTAGAAAGGCATCGAGCTGTGCATATGCTACGGAAACGGGCTGTCTAAAACTATATTCTCCAGAGAGGCTGTGAGATTTCACCTGATGCCCACTGTGCATGGCTTTCTAATTGTTGCAATGCATTTGCAAATCTGTATGTCAGACATGTACAGTACACTGTACTGCTGCTACACTGTTACCATATGCAAGAGTAATTTTATGCAGACAATAGGCATTGGTCAGTGTGGTCTTTTTAAAACAAACACTGATCTGCTTATCTAATGAGCACTAGTCATTTTTTATTACACCAGAACTCAAAGAACACTATCCTTTCGAAAATCAAAATAGTTGAGCTATACAGACAGGAAAAATTAGATACTGCTCAGGCTCTTATTAAAACACCTTAAATGGCCTAGCTAGCCTTTGAAATAAAAGGAACAAACAAACAAAACAACAACAAAAGGCCTTCAGGCATCTTGTTAAACTAGGGAGAGGCAATTAATGAGCTAGGTGTGAAGATGCACTGTGATATTTATGAGAGACAGATTATGAAAAGGGTGTTCAAACTGCGGAATCCATAATATCTGGCAGAGAATTTAGGGGGTTTAATTTCACACTCTTGGTTCTTTTCTTAAAGAACACGTCCATAATGGGGAGGAGAAGCTTCCCTTGTGTAACACTCTCTCAGTATCTTCTTTTCTGTGTAAATATGAATTGATTCAGCAAGAAAACATATGCACATACAGTATTTGGATTCTATCACAGAATTATTAAAGTTATGGCAGATATAATGCTTACATATTATGCTTGGTCATTCCATCCTCGCTGTATATCTCCTTAATGGTAATTCCTATAAATTTGAACCAAAGCTTGGCTTGAATGGCGACCTCAGGGTTTAGCGATGAGGTGTACATGGGTTTGGGATTCAGAGGAGCCAATACTCCATTTGCTCTTCTGTGTTGATGGTGACATGCTATTGTCATGTTCCCTATCCATGCCTGAGGATTGCCTTTTGAGAAGCATCAGCCTCATGCTGATTGAAATTACTCAGGGGTAAATATCATTCAGGGAAGGAACCTGGATCCTACCATCCTTTCTGTGGACAGTGTATTTCTGTCCTTTAAAGACAGCAGTTGATGCAGCTGCTTTCTAGTCCTCAAAGGTGTAATGAAAGGGCACGATAAACATGTATGAATGGTACTTATAAAAGGCTGACAGTATTTTGGGGGACAGAAGGAGATGAAAATAAACAAGTTTCTACAGGCCAGATACGTACTTGATTTGCTGGATTGAAGGGGGATAAGCCTAAGGAAATAATGCCCCTTGGAGTTCTTGTTTGTTGAAAGAAAAATAAAGTTGTTATTTTGGCCTAATTATCTGAATTTCAAGAGTTGTACACCATCTGAAGAGTAACTTACTAGAAAAACAAGAAATACTTTTCCTTTGTTTGAAATCAGTCTCCCCAAATATCCAGCTGTTGTGTACATAGAGCCAAAAAGAACAGATGTGGGAAGAAAAGAAACTGGAGAATGTATCATAAAATAGATTATCCCATACTCGGAAACACGCTCCTCACATCTGCTTTTGTCTGCTCGATATTTAGCCGTCACCAATTTAGATAATACTTCCTGATACTCCGAGTGGATAAAAGTAAGTTCAGTCATACTTTGGGATGGTCTGATCTCGTCTCTGATGCCTTTATTTTTGTATATATACTGATGCTGTTATTTTTATACACATACACCACTGAAGCTGGTCCCCTCTGTGATGCTCTGAAATGTTAAATCAGGCAAAGCAGGATTACTTCAGCACCTGACCTCAGAGACTGCATGGCTCTGCTGTGTCTGTTCTGTAAGGTACAGTGCCACTTTTACTGGGTAGTAAAGAAGAAAGGGAGAGACAAGCAAATTACAGCAGTGCAGCCGCTGGTGCTTTGTAGCTTTTATGGGGCTGCTGTGCCTGGCTGCAAAGGGACTCTTTGCTGCATTTCATTTTACAGCATCCACTTTGCATCCCGCTTTACTGCAAAATTTTAAGGAGTGTTATTCTGTTATCAATGTTGTTCATGAATTACAGTTTTAATTGATGTAGATCTCATCTGGGGAAAAGACCTTCTGATGTCTGTGTACATCATTGTTACAATTTTTGGTGCTTTTCTGTAGGAAATCTACTCTTACACTTCTGACAGTGCAGTTGGAGCAACTGAACACACTGACTATAATGTAGATTCATACTGGTCTTTCAAAAAGCAAATACATACACATTTCCAAGGGAACACTCTAATAATTGTTAACTTTTACTGGTAGCCGAAATGGCTCTGAGCTTTAATTATATTAATGATTTTTTATGTAATGGAGTCTAGTCTTTGATACCCAGGACATTCCTGGCAGCTAATGGTAGCTCAAAAAATTCAGGATCTGTCCCTGTATAATTAACTTCTCTACTTCCCAAAAATGAAAAGAAATAATTGGTTTTACCTTATTTACCCTCTTGGAACACTTAAAACAAACAAACATGCAAAAAAATAACCGCCCTTAAAGCCCTCCTACAGCTCAGTAGGAGGCATAATACAGATTTGCTTCATGTTAACCCCTTTGATTTCTTTTTCTTTCATGTGTGGAACTGTCGTTTATAATTCTGGTATTTGTTTGCACGTCTCTGAGAGCAGTGTTTACTCCCAGGAATTGTTTTGTGATGGCTGATTGCCCCAAATCAAGGATGGCTGGATAACCTTGCCTTTAGCTAAAATAGCTCGGTGGGTTTTTTAGCAGACAAAACACACTTATTGATAGAATATAAAAATTAAATATATTTCTCCCTGCATAGGAAATAAAATGAAATCTGACCTTCAATAATAAGTTGTAGCATAACATTCCCTAGCTTGCTCAGAAATCTGATTCTTTGGTTGAAATGGAAACAAAATTCATTTGCTTCTATTTTTTCCCTACTTATGGTGCATTTAGGGACCTAGTACAGTAACGTTAATATGGAGAACAAAGACCTGAGAAAAAACTTGGCTTCCAGTTTACTGACCCAAACTAAAAAAAAATGAAGATTTCCCCATGTTGATAACTTAAAAGTGACAACTGCCAGAGATGTGACTACTGTCATCATCTTCATATACACTGCTTAATCATCCTCTGGGATATCCTACACTTACACCAAAGACTGTTCTAAGCCAAATGCTTGGATAGAAACCTTCATAGAGCCCCTGGAGACCGTAAAAAACTGGGAGATTTTGCTGTTGGACCCTTCTCTAATTTCATCATGCACATTTGTGTTCCTTGTAGATGTGTTAAATTACAGCATCAGCCTGGTTACTTCTGTATTCTACAACTGTTCTTTTATGTAAAAAGTTAATACTGATGCATCACAAAAAACATCTTTCTTTTCAGCTGAGCTTTTGTGCTTTTTGGGAGTCTAACAAGTGTAGGAAAAATGTAGTGCTATAAACTGTAACAGCTGGTCTTCTATAAGTTTGTGCTGAATATGTGCATTTTCTTGAGTCTTACAAATTAACACTGTATGTTTATATCTTGTCTTTCTTCTGCCCTACCATCAGTAGAAGTACAAAAGTTGGTCAGGCACAATATTGTTGTAAATGCTATAATTCTGTGAAAACTTCACTGAAATTGCCCTGGAAATGTTTAAGTTATTTAGCAGTGTGGATAAATGGATTGAAACAGGTGCTTCAATGCATTTGTATAAACCAGCTTCCTTAGGAAGTTGGACCAACTTGCTAAGTCAGCTTCCTTCAACTACTATAGCTATATGCCAGACTAGATACCCTGTGTATCCATTTGTCACTGAGGGGAATAAGCAAGACCACTCCTTTTATGGCCAAATTTTATTGGATGCAACTCAGAGTGATTGCTCTGTATCCAGATCTCTGAATGAATTTCAGTCTGCATAGTATCAGCTGAATGGTGATTGATTTGGTTGAGATTTGTTTTCTTCCCCGTTATTTTAAAAACCCAGAAAAATTCAAAAAATGTTTTTTTGATAGCATTAGGTATATGTCAGGAAACAAACAAACAAAAAAAACCCAGTGTATTGACAGACTTTCCATCCTTCTTTTCCACCCACCAGTAAAACTCAGGGCATTTGAGTTGCTGTGTATCAATTTTTAATTTTTTTTTTTTTTTCAAATTGTTGAACTTTCACTGTGGTCAGTATCACTGTAGAAAATATCACTGAAGGAATTAGAAATGCAGTGTTTCATTTTGAAACCTTAAAATATGCATACTGTTGGAATTTTGAGAACTTCAAAACATTCCACAGCCAAGAATATGGTCACAACGCTGCCTTTTTGGGCAGAACTCTTTGGATCTGTATTTTTCTAATGACTGATGGAAACTGTATATTGTGTATATATATATATATATATATGTATACATATACATTGACACAACCTGAATACTGGAACCACCTATATGTATATAGGTATATGTATATAGGTTATAAGTATATGTATATAGGTATGGGTATATGTATATAGGTTGTGTCAGTGTCTCTCTGTGGAACATCTCAGGGGATGAGAACTGTGCACACTGAGTGGTTGTCCCTTCCCCTTCTTTTTCCCTTTTGATTTCATTTCTCTTCCTGGAAGGGAGTATCGGAGTATCTGGGGGTCCCAAGAAATTGGGTGTCACTGACAGCATTATTTTTTATACTGACATTGACTATAGACATGTAACTTAAATCATTAGAATACTTAGGACCTGGGCTAGAGGGCCTGGGGATTTGGGTTTCTTTTCTTTTTGGTATTATTCTGCTGTATTTTTCAGCTGAATTTTCTTCCCGCTCGTATTATTCCTTCTTCAAAACTGGAAAGCTGATCTGAGAATCTTCTGGTCTGAATTTTCACCTCCTGTATTCAAACTTCCTTCCAGGTAGGAGTTCCTGGTTGTCCTGACCCCTGGTGCCTCCAGAACATGCTTGTCTCTGTTCTGCAGGCATGGGGAACAGCTGGTGACTGATCCCAGACTCCCTGAGTGTTCTCTGACTGCCATGATGAATGGCTTGAGTTTCCGCTTGGGGAGACCTTAGGCGACTCTGGTTTCTTGTGGGTTTTAGAGCTGCTTAGGGAGCCTCAGGGTCCTGCTTCAGGCAGTAGCTGATCCATCGTAATATTGCCATTAGTTCAGACCTGTGGAACTGCATCTACATGACAGATTCAGGCACGCCGATCTTTCTCAGGTTGTAGGGATCCAAGTTGTCTGACCAGCGCAGAAACAGCTGAAACTTCTTACTGCAGCAGTTTACTGGTAACTGTTCATTGACAGTGAAAAACAGAGGGCAGGGGACACAGTGGAAAGGCTTGCTTCTGGCTTGTTCCTCCATTGGGTGAAGATGGTATATCAGTATTCCTGTATCAGGAAAGGGCTATGTTGATGTCATTTTAGACTGCTTGCTGAAAGGAATTATCTGGAGAACAGGTGTTGATGCTGGGACAGCCTGAGCTGTCCGGGTGAATTCTCTGCACAACAAACAGGTGCTTGTTTCTAGGGGCTGGTTAGCTCCACGCCCCACCTCTCCTCGTGTGCAAGAGCACATCAAGCTATTGCTGGGCTGGGAGCTTTAATCAGCATCAGTTAACTCTGCAGGATGAGATACCATTCCAGTTTTTGTCTGTTGGTTGTTTATCCCCAGTCTTGAGTGCTGGAGATGAGAAACACATGGAGCTTTGCAAAGCATCTCCTGGACTATCTGTCTCACCAGACCTAAGCCTTTCAGATGTTTTCCACTGCATTCCTGTCCACTGATCATTCCTGTGAAAGCTTCATCCCTCAATCAGTTAAAACCTTTTCCTGGCCTCATGTGTGCTTAACCTCAAACATGTCCTAGCCTAGTACAGGCTAAAGTACATGCGTATCAGCTTACAGCTGCATGTGTACCCTTCCCTAAGAAGCTGGGAAAAGTTCTTTAAAATGGGGATCTTGATGAGGAAAAATAATAAAATAAAAAACAATAGGAAACTTCACTGAGGAGGATAACTAACTGTCCTAGTTAATGACCTCTCTGAGAAGCTTATCAAGCAAATACTAAATAGTCTTTGAACTTGCCCTTAACACAGGAATTGTTATAGGACTCATCAGTGCTGCAGAATTACAGTATACTTCAGGGAATTGTTTATCACTGTGATCCTCAAAAATAGCATGACTGGAATGGTTAGAGGCAAATACCAGCCATTTTGTCCTGGCATTGGCTGGGTTTTCAAACACTTTTGAGAAGATGAAAAGCTGTATTCTATTTTATTTTATGGATGTTACCCTTCCTGCTATTATCTTTAAGCATCTTGGAGATAATATTGCATTTAGATTTCAGATTTTTGTAAAAATCATTTTCTTCATTTCCTTCTCTCCTTTTTTTTTTTTTTTTTTTTTTTTGGCTGCATAGGTAAAATGATATACCTCATGGCTTGGTTGAGGCCTTGAGGCCTCTTTGTCTCTAGGCTTTTTTGCGTGCTAAGCTCTTAACTTTGGTCTTGGTCTTCTTAGAAACTCACCTCAACTTTATATTCCACATGTAACTGAATAGTAATAAAAAGAATATTTCACTGTTATAACTTGTCTTTGCTTTCAAAGAATCTGAGAAGTTAATTCACTGATTGCTGAATCCTTCCGCATCTGGAGTGACACTGCTGCTAAACGATATGTGGAGGCGAAATACCGCTATGACTGAAGTTCACACTTACAAGTGTGAGACACATCATTGCTTCTCGCATCATGGCTAGACCATTCCAGCATAAAAATAGAAGGAAAAGGAGAAACTATTTGCAAGAGGCAGCATCAGGAGAGGCACTGTCCTCCTTTCTGAAAATGGAGAATTTTAAGTTCTACCTCCTCCTGTGTGATTACTCATTTGGAGAACAGGTGTTTGCCACGGACTGGGCAGCCTTCCAGCTGTGTGACATTACTGACATGCCCTAATCATCACCCAGATCTGCCTACGCGTTCTGCCTACATGCTTGAAATGCTCGTTTTGTCAGTTTTTGGATCAACAGGAGGCCGGAGTCTGTGTGAAACGAGATGAGCGCGCTACTGTTACAAACAAGGCTTGCCATTTTCTTCATTCAGAACGTTTTCAGTTGAGTTAGCAAAGCCAAGAAGAGGCTCCCTGGACTCAGGGATCAAGTTGCAATGTGAAGGTATTTTTTTATTGAGCAGTCCTGGGTTAAATCATCTTCAGCAGCTAAAATAAGACTCATATCTTTTTTCAAAAAGGTAGGTTTCTGAGTGCTTGAGTTCTGGTGAGTGACTCAGGGAGAGATTCCACAGATAATCTTAACATTTCTGTGTGGTCTTGTGAAATGATACCTATAACCCCTTCCCCCTCCAAGGGGAAGTCAGTACATCATTGCGTCTTAGTCCAAGCATTTTTGGAAGGGTTACAAAAATAACTGCATTACGCTCACTGAAACGTGACTGACTCACTTGGAAATAGAACCCATGCTAAAAAACCATAAGAAACAGATGAGCTATGGCTGTCCCAGATTTTTGGATGTGCTTTTTGGTCTCCCTTTGCACTTCAAAAGCATTATGTAATTGTCAGAATGAATCAATGAGTTACGCGTATATGGAAAAAGCTAGAACAGAAAGGTTAGGAGCTTGGGAGCAAAACTAAAAGATGAATAGAAATTTTTTTTTCTTTCTTTTTTTCTTTCCTTTTTTTTTTTTTTTTTCTGTTAGTCCAGAAGTAGATGTACTTGGCAGTGTAATGCCTTATTCTCTTCCCTCTTGTTTCCAGAGAAGGGAGAGGGTCTTGGTCCCTAGCACAAACCATGAGCTAGGGCAGGCTCTCCTTGGAGCAAAGGTACTGGGATCACAGTCCAAATGAAATTCATGGGCCTTGGGTCTGAGGCACAAGAGTAGCAAGGTACAGTAATGCAGGGAAAAATAGTGATAAGTGCTCCACTCTGGCAGTTGGTTGTGCTTTCAATGTTCCTTTGAAAACTAAGGATTGAAAGAGTAGCTGAAGACAGGCATATTTAGGTTTTGGTTTCTTTTTTAAGTATCATTTTTAAGTATCTTGGTGGCTCAGGAGCTGCTTCTGAGTGCTCAGATATCACTTGGACAATCGGTGCTCACAGAAAAAGGGCTTTATATTTCATTCAGTGTTAAAGGACAAGACTACCTGCCTAGCTGGGGAACTGATTAATTGTTGCTTGTCTGTACTTGTAGAATTATGGCCTGCTGGCTTTTCATGTTGGCTCCTCTGCCTTGCCTCTCCTATGAGGCCATGAATGTAAGAGGAGGGGAGGATACTTTAGAGTTTATCAGTATGAGGCTGATAAATGCATGTACACAAATGTACTTCTCCTTTTTAAACCGGTCTGCATCCACAAATAAGCATATTACAGTAAAGCACAGGGGTAAATCTCTTTTATTTTTTTCATAGACAACAGTAGTCATGAAAAGCAGATCACTTTCCAAAAGGTCTGCTTTGCCAAATATGAAATTTCTACACATACACCAGTGTGAATCCAGTACTGACATGCTAACAGGGATGGAAGAAAATCTTTGTCGTCTAATTGTAGTGTTTATACTTTGTTCCCGCAGTAGCTGCTCAATATGTGACTGTGCCAATAAACATTCATCAAGCTCTCTTTAACACAGGTATGTGTTGAATTCTCCTTACGACACAGGATGAGAAAACTTTTTAAAAACATTAAGGCTTCTGTGTTCTTAAAAATCTTTGGGTTTTGATGTTTCATATAGAATTCATATAAGATGATTGTATTAAAAGAAAAAAAAAAGAACCTTATGGCATTATTATTAGTTACATGAGAATACACTTCAAAACAGTGTGGTCCTTCTTCTCTTTATATGCAAGTCCTATTTTTGCTGTTTACTTTTTGTTACACAGAAAAATCCCCTTAATTTCTTATCTAGGTTGTGCCCCACAAAGGCTAGGCTGTGGTCCTGGATGTGCTGTAAGGTGACATCCAGATCATGATCCCACTGAAGAATACAAACTTCCTCACCTTGTAGGTATTCCTGGGGACTGATGAAGGCTGTGTGAGCAGGGTGGAGAACTGTCCTCCCCTTGCAACCATTGGCACTGAAGGAAAGCTATTATTGTGCAGCAAGACAGGACTGATGGAAACACATGCTGACCTTGTAATGGGACTGCAGATCCATTCTGCAGGCTGCTCCTTCAGGTAGATCTGGGAACCAGAGTAGAAACAGGAGGGTGAATGGAAGTAGGAAGCTCTTTCTCTGTTCCACCACCTTTTTCTTCCTGGGCATTTACAGGGTCTTTGTGCCCTGATGAGCAAAAACTGAAGTAGATGTGGACATTTCATTCTCATCCTTTGGCTGGAGCTGGGCAAGGTTTATTTCCAGCCTGATTTGAGGGCAGGTTTAGCCAGAAATGGTAGTGAGCTGAAATAAACTTCACGCTCCCTCCAAGCGTCCGTACTTTAGCTCTGCAAATATATCCACAAGGCCAGGAGGGCAGGTGTGGGTCAGCAGCCTTTCCCAGGCATGTGAAAGCTATATGTGCTCTAAAACCATATCCCATTTTTTTTTCTAATTCTTCCTTTTTTTTTTCTCTTTTTTTTTTTTTTCTTCTTGCAGTATGTTGAGGATAGAACTGTAATGAGGCATTAACACCAGACACGGGATTCTCATCAAATGTGCCCCCACTCTGATCTTATCTCTTGCTCTTTATTTTCATATCAATATTTTCTTCTTCTGTGTGTCCTTCTTAGCCTGCTCTCCTTACAGCCCAGCTGGTACTATTCATAATTGGCAGGCCATTCGGGGCTTAGGCAAAAATAGATAGAAATTAAAACATGACTGACTGACCACTCTCTCCCCTGCCTTGCACCTTCTGTAGATCATTCCATGTGTGGAAAATGAGTAGGAAATTATATCATTTTGAGCCGGTAAGGTTTTATGTATGCTTTACAGGGACATAAATGAGCACAGAGAATATGTGGCTTGAACTCTAGAAACAGAACCAATAGTTTCTGTTAAGATTTGTGTGATGGTTTAAAGCTTTCTGCTTTTTGTATATTTTGTTCATTTAAATTATTTATAAAGTTAATAATGCATCAATCTTCTGTTGCAGTAGGATACTATCATAAAAGTTAAAAGTTAGGTATGCTATTACTCTATCTGCTAACAAAAGGAGATTGATTATTCTAGAAAGTGATATCTGGAGAGTATACTAATAATTTTAGATAGTGACTTACTCAGAGAGTGAATTGGAACTGAAAAAGCAGTGGGGGTTTCAGGCTATTACGAGATCTGTAACAGCAGTTGCAGAAACCTCAACAGTGATTTAATAATGGAGAAGACTCTAAAACTATAAAATAAAGAGTTTATAACAGTCCCTACCTGTAACAAAACTGATTAATAAAATGCTTTTGAAATGCTGATTATTAAGATGAAAGTGTAATAATTAGTCTGTTTCATTATCATCCGGCTTTCAGAATTGACCATATAGCCTTTAACTCTATTTAGAAGCGATGGTGGTCAGAGAGAAGGCTGCCATAGAGACCCACCCATCCTTACTGCATAGATGAATATTGTGAGGGATAAACCCCAGAACCAGTACTGTATCTGAGGGAGAGTCTGAGGGAGATCCTACTGAATGCACAGATGACATGCTTCAGGTTGATTTGATATAATTTGTATCGCTTCTGAAAAGTGGAAAATTCTAAGGAATGTTCAGCATGATTTTTTTATCTGTTTTATTTATTGTGAGGTGTTTAGATGTCTGTACCTAGCTAAAGGAGCAAGCAATTCCTTTTCTAGCAGGAGGTTGACAAAGGAGTCCATGTTAAATATTCTAGATTGTCATCCTGTACATGGATGTACATGGTCAAAGCTCCCAAAGTCTACATTTTGATAGCACTTCTGCACCAATGGCTTTTCTTAGAAGTGATATCCAATTTCTCTTAAATGTCTTTAGGTCCAGCTGACCCAGGAGAAGGGAGTCTTAAGAATTTGTCCTTCATCCAACTATTGCAAAAACAAAATGAAGAATTCAACCCCTGCAAGTAAATTACTGGGTTTGGTATAAATGTCTGCAGACATTATGCTCAAAAAGCAACTGAAAGATGTGTGGCCAGACTTGTTCTGATTCTCCCCTCCCTTCTCCTAAGAATTATGGCTCAGAAAAGGATTTGTGGGATGGGCTTTGAATGGCTGTTATCAGAGCTTTCTGTCTTTACATGCACACTTTCTCATACATGCTTGTTGACATATTTGTTATACTCACTGCGTAATTGCTGTTCTGTACTGCATGGAGACCTTGATCTGCCACTGAAGCAACTACAGTTCCTGTGTTGAAAGTAGAAGCTTCTTTTTGAAGACTGACATAAAAGATCCGATTTTGCAGAAGGTAATGGATTTCAAAGCCATAAGGAAAGCTGTCAGTAGGATCAGGCTGAATATTGCCCTAAGGCATGCACATATCTTTCTTTTTTCTTTTCTTTTAAACTAATTATTACAGACTAAAGCTTCTCAAAATTTGGAATGTTAGGAATATCCTCGAAGTGGATTTGCTGGCAGGGGCTGGTGTGAAGGATCAAAGATGGGTAATAGATTTGTTACTGCATGGACCAGCATCAAAGAACAGAGAGTCATGTTATGATGCAGAAATCAGCAACGATGTTTTGATTTGTTGTATAATCTACTTTGAATGCCTGTCAGAGCTCTGCTATGACTGCTTTTGTTGAGCAGCGCTTTCTGAATAGTTGACTGGTTTATCATGAAGTTGAAGGTATATATATCCTATGTTTGGCTTCCTTTGAACTGAAAGCCCATTTTAACATGGAGTTAGCTTCATAGTCTTTGTTGCAAAGGAGGATGGAAATTTGAAGATGTGTGCACTTTCGATGGAAAATGAGGGTTCAGTGTGTTTGACAGTAATTCTTTTTACTTGTTTGGAGACTGTACTGAGTACGATAGATTATTGGACTGAAACAAAGGATAAAGAAGGAATTAGTGTCTGGTGGGGCTCTGTTGTTAAGTTGATGATTGACTTGTTTTGGGACTTGGCTTCCTTTCAGTATTTCTGATGCTGGAGAAACAGTTTTAAATAGTTTCTCCCTAGGTTTGTGCTTAGTGTTCAAGCATGCAGCAACATTTTGAAAGGCAGCTGTAATCCAAGCACTTAATAGGATAAATCAGAATGGAGACAGTACAACCTGAAGAACTCTCACAGAGGAGAGAGAGAGGGATGTGAGAAAATGGATGAACTGGTGAAAATGCAATGAGATGACTCCTATGTGTTCCTCATCACCATGTTCTTCTGCCCTTTCTACCTTTTAAGGTGGTTGCTCTTGGGCCTGGTAAACCTACCGGCTTGGTTTCTGCTTTTCCTGCATGCTAGAATGCTTTCAAAAACTATGCTAAGGGCATGAGAGATGGGGGAGAGAATTTTCATATTTTTTGGTAGTGGGTGAATACCTGAAATGACTCCAAGTAAAACACCTTGTAGAATCATCAGTTCACTGCCACACCTGAACTAATAGGCCTCATTCATATTGTTTTATTTACTGTGAGGAAGTCACCAGAAATTTTAATCTCTGTGTGGAAAAATGTTTCAGTTATTCAAGTGACACTTTTCTTGGAATTATTGTCATCTTTATTCTGTATGTAATTATTAGCAAACTGATAATTGTAATTTTTGTAAATTCTTTATACGCTCACTTTTTATACATGAAACAATTTATGCTGTTGTACCACAGTCTTATAAATAGGAAAGAGCAGCCTAAATACAGGAGAGAGACGCTGATTAGAGAATGATAGAAATACAAATTTAAAACAGCCACAGTAGGGCAGAAAATTCAAACATGAAAAAAAGTTCATCCCTTTTATTACAACCTAAGTGTTAATTACATAAGCTAAGTCTTTTATTACATCCCAGGTTTAATTGCAGAAAACAGGGGATGGGAACATAAGGCTTTACAGCCATATTTGTCAGAAGCTCTGGAATGAGATTCCTGTTACGGGAGAAGGTAGGAAGTAGGCTTTCTGAGGAATGTGTAAGAGAGATCGGGACATTCTGCCTTGACTGAGGGGAGAAGAGGAGCTCCTACCAGACAGCAGCACATCAGCGAGTACAGGCCAGAGCTGACTGTTAAGTATGATCCGATGGAGTGTTTTGCTGATTTCTCATTTTGTTTATTTCTTTACTTTCATCAAAGACTAAGTATGATTTGGTTTTCTATAATTCTGCCTGATAAATGTAGCTTTCCAATAATCTGGCTGAATTATTTGTAACAGGATGAAGCCTGCTAAACTATGAATGGCCTTTTTATTTTTTTATGATGGTATTTTTATTTTTGAGGTGGATTGGTAGCATTGAATGCCAATTTTACAGAAGGAATGTTTTTTTTGTAGATATCAGGAGTGCAGAGGGAGGATAGTCACAAATATGAGTTGTAACATACTTGAGTCCCTACAGTGTCTGAGGCAAAAATTTCTTCTGTTTTTGGCTGGATTTTGCTACCAGTTTGTGGGCCCTGGGAATTCCTACCTTTCTGGTTTCAGAGCCCCTTATTCCATCCCTGACACATCCTGGCTTTGAGTATGCCTACAAGGAGTGTTCATCTGCAGGTGGAAATTCATAGTCGAGCAGTCTTAGGCCTCGAGAAAAAACTAAGATGTCCTAGTAATTAAAAAACCCAATTTTTCAAAGCTTTAATCTTGTAGGTTTTTGAAGCAAGGCATCCAAGGCATGGGATTACAAAAGGGCACAGAATACGACTCCTCTCTTCTGAATATTCTTAAATAACATCAGTATTTCTTTTCTATGTGTGGGGTCTCGTTCCTGCACAAGGCTTTCTCCACAAACTGGCTCCTGCAGGCAGCACCTTTTTGCTATGATTTCTCTCCACTCACCCAACGCCGGCCACTGAGGGACATGTCTTGCCTCAGCTAGATTATGAGGCTTATGATCCACCCTGCTAGTTTCCTATACTGAATCCTGGCCTTCAATCGTAGTCCAAGTTTATTTTCTTTGCCTCTAAATCCACTGGATTGCCCAGCTAGTATGAATTGAATCTATTATTGTGTGTTCACTAAGTCTGAATGATGAATGCGTCCCTTTTACCTCTCAACTTAGTATGAAGTAAAAAAGAGGCTTAAATGCACATTAACTGAAAGAAGATTTCTTAGAATTTCAAGAATAAGGTTGTTATGTCTGTTGTGGGTTGTGAAGTGCGAGTTGTGAATTTTTGCCTCTAACAGTCTTCATTTTATATTTTGAATTCTTGCTTCAAACAGAGCAATCCCATAGAATTTCTGAATAAAATCATTAAGCATTTTGATTAGCAATATTTTCTAATTACATTCTTTAAAATCCTTGGCTGTTTTATTGGAAGTTAGAAGATCTATATCTCACAAAAAGGAGCAAGCTATAGATGTGGTTAGACTTATCTCTTCGTATTTCTTTTAGAAAGAATCAGGGTCCGTGGTCAGAGAAGAATAGCAGAGAGTCAGGAGGTAGACTTCATTCCAAGGCCTAGCCGATTGGGCCACTCTACTGTTCCCCAAGCTGAAGTGCCTATGAACTGGATTTGGAAAGCTACACAGAATCGCAAAATGGTTGGTTTGGGAAGGAACCTGTGGAGGCCATCTAGTCCAGCCTCCTTGTTCATTGTTCAAGCAGGGACACCTAATGCAGGCTGCTCAGAACTATGCCCAAACAGCTTCTGAATATCTTCAAGTAGGAGAATCCACAATATCTCCGGACCACCTCCTCCAGTGCTCTGTCACCTGCACTGAAAGAAGCACTTCCTGATGTTCAGAGTTCCAGTTTGTGCCTGTTGTCTCTTGTCCTGGCACTGGGCACCACTGAAAAGAATTTTCTTTGCACCCTCTCATCAGACTTCATTCCATACGCCATCCTTTGGATGCTTTCCCTCTGCTGCTTCTAATGCAATTTTTATAGTTATTTGTGGTCTCCTTTTGTAGCACCTTGTATAAGGAAGTCCAGAAGGTCACAGGGAGAGACCAATGAGTGACTCAAAAAAACAGTGTATGTGGAAATGGGAGATCTCAACCTTGTGGTTTGCCGTGGACTCAGTTCCCAGCTGAAAGGAGCATTAGATGACTATCCATGCTACTTCATTCCCAGTTGAGCTAATGAGGCCAAAAGCTTGCTTTCTTTATATCCAACTGCCAGTTAAAAAGCATTTGTCCCTGCCATTTACTAGTCATCAATGCCATCTACTCCAATTCAGAGAAAAGCTGGATCCTCTACCTGTACAGCACTAAAATTAGGTTATTGGTTTATTATGGATAAAGAAAATGAGAAATGTAAAATGTGTTCATATTACACAACTTCTATTTCTGCATTACAAAATGAATCTGCAGCTGCGGCATGGTAAAACCTAAGCAGTTCTATCATATTTGAAGGCTTCTGCTTTTTTGTTTGGAATGTATCATTTTACCCTCAGCACAATATCTATTTGCCAGAAATAATAAAAAGCCATCCGTATTCACCTTGTGAAAGAGGTATGGAGAGAGCTTCTGTGTCCTCCCAGAGTGGGGCACAGAGCAAGACTGGCTGACACATTTGAGAAGCAAGGCAGTGTTTCCATGCCTCTATCTCCTTTGCATAATCTGTAATATCTGAATTAAGTTTCATGACATATTAACACTTTGAAGCTGAGCCTAATATACTGTGTTGTATAATACATTATGCATGACTTGGGCATCAGTTGTGCCAGAGCTTCAGCAGCTACAGACTTGAGAATGTTTCTCAGTGACAAAAATCTTAAATAATACTGAAATCAAATTCTGTTGGCATCATTTTATTTTGTATTCCTTGTCCCATTACAACCTCTCTTACTTACAAACTCATGTTCAAGCTGTCTAACTTCCTCTTCTCTCCTCCATGTACTTGTCATAAAGTACCCATTCCACATCTCTCATATTACAAATATTCCCATGGTGCTGCATGGTAATTTTAGTTTGTAACATCAGAAGTGTTAGGATTATGTTAGCTTTGCTGAGCCTGAACACTATGATGTGAAAAAGAACAATGATGAACATTAACACTTATAATAGTGATGTGCTACAAAGGAGGGTAAGAAGGAAAAAGAGGCAAACAAACAATGCCATGTTTTTTTTCTTCTTGTATATTCGTATTTCATGCTTCTAAGCACAGTTAAAATATAACTTTTTTTTTTTTTTTAAATGTATCTGATGTTGCCTTGTAAACTACACATTAGTCTGAGATTGGATACAATATATTTATATATAGGCAAATATGCAGTCAGAGTTTTATTGGTCTTAATATAACTCATCTTAAGCCCAATTACTTTGTTTCAAAATTAGAGTCTCAGAACATATTAATTATGGAGGCATCCCCAGACAACATGGTTGTCTAAGGGGGATTTCTGCCCTTAACTCTGATTAGTGTTAATAGGAGCCATCCGTGTAAATTCCTAGAGGACCAGAAAGATGAATCATTTTCTGCTAGTTATATTTTTATTTTTGGGTATAGAACAATACTAAAGTGTTCTGGAAGTGATTTGGTAGAGGACTCAATAATGCTAGTTTGAAACCTTTCCTGGCTGTTGTGGATTCTGGCTCCAACAAATGTATTAAAATACTGTGTATTTTTAAGATTATATATAAAGTGACTTGTTGTTGTTAGTTTGTTTTTATTTTTTGACCTCAATTATGACATAAGGGAATATCTTTTTTCTAGAAGTACTGGGATGAGGACTCCTAGCATTACATAAATAATGTCTACGTGACCTGGTGTTGTTTGCACTAATTAACCACTTGTTATGATTCTCCCACCTCAGATTACTCAGGAAGACCATCTACTTTGGAATGAGCAACAGGAACAATTATCAGAGAGGTTGCTTATACTAGAAGTTAGATAAACTTAAAAGTTATTGGGCTTCTGTTGACTGAGGCTTCTGGGATCTAGTGTAAGCTAAGCTTGCAATAATTAAAATAGTTTCTTAGTGATGTAGAATTTATGGCATCTTTTGATAATTAATGTCAGTAGCTAATTATATTTAAAACCCTGCTTTTTATCTCCAGATTGAACTTGCAAATATTGGTTTCTGTTGCACATCTGCCCACTAATTTATAGTCTTCTGAATTATCTTCTTGTCTAGTCCCTTAAAGATTATAATCTTCTCTTTGAAGCAAAATACATTTTCTTCAATGTCTTGTTGAAAGGAGACTTCTCTTTTTCCAGAGCTAAATCATTCTTGTTGCTCTTCTCTGCACTCCTTCCAAGTTTGTTTATTTATTTATTTTAATTAAAGGTATTGTAGTTTCCTACAGGTATATCTGCTTTGTTCACAGAGATGTTATGTTTTGCTTGAGTTCAATCAGATTCACGTCTGTGACTGTCCCCAGCCATGCAAATGGCACACGTCTTTGTTCTTGCCCTGACAAAGGTCCACTGTCCTTGATGAAGGGATGCAAAAAGCAGGCAAGTGTTAGCCATAATCAACCAAAGGGCTTTATTGTTTAATATCATTCAGAAACTGTACCCAGAAGTAAAGCAGAATCTGTTCCAAATGATCATGTCTATTCCTAGCAACAGCTAAACCTCATGATCGTCATGGTAGACCCATGTGATGGGAGGGCAGCATTGCAGGGGTGAGGTGAGAAGGCGTGTGCAGTGTGAATGAGGGCACCTTAAGGAGAGGAGACCATGATGTGCTAGTCTGAAACAGCAAAGGAATAAGTAAGTTGTAACGTTCTTGTAATAATGCCAGCTGCTCTGCAGCCACAGAAAGACTAGTGGTATTGCTATCAAGAACAATATCAACACAAGAAAAGTAATTCTGTCAAATTTCGTCAGTCCATTCTCTGCAAAGTATGCAAATCAAACTCTAGGATTAGATGAGTGATGATGCTTTCAAATTGATGAACTGAAGTTTGTGGGTAAACAAAGATATCTAAATAGGCAGCCATGGGCTTTGCACAAGGAAGCTCAGAAAATGTACAATCCTAGTGCCAGATCAAATGGTTCAAATTCTCATGACTCAATTCATTCTTATTCATTCTTTTCCCTCCTGTCTTTCTACAGTAATTGAAAGTTTCTTTTCTTTTCTTTTCTTTTTTTTTTTTTTTTGTATCGTTCTGTTAACAAAAAGGAAGGAAATCTGGGTGGGTTGGGGAATGTGAAAGGAAAAAAAGGAGAAGAACAGCCGACCACAGAAGAATGAAAAATAATTCACATTAAAAAGGTGATGCTGATGAAAAATAGGAATAGTGTAAGTGTGATCCCTCTGTCTGTGGATAAATTCTTTCAAACAGGCTGTAACAAATGTTTCTTAGCAGCCAAAGGCAATATAATTCTAGTATTTGTTTTACTTGAGTTGAATTTGAAAAATTGTTCAGGAAACCTTTACTTTCTTCATCTTTTTTCCACACCATATTATAATGACAGAAAAGATACAGCATTGCATTGACAGTATCTTCTAATATATTTCTGTTCTTAGGTAAGATGTACATATGTACATCTTTTACTTTTACTTGTGGCACATACTTTGCCCCTCTATTGAGGTCTTCATTTCTGTTTCTGTTCCTGATCAAAGTTTTATGTCAGTCAAGGCTAACAAATAGGTGGCACACAAGTGAAAGGCACACGTGGCCTTGGATAACTCCTGTATGGATGTGCCGCTCTGTTTGCATGTTAGCATACTTATGGTAACATACACAGGGGCCATGCATGGATATTACTCCAAAGTAAAAGCATTAGCAAAAATCCTTAAAACTTTAAAACAGCTGCAGCAGGCCTTTGAGATCCCATAGCACCTTCTTAAAGTAAGGCTAGTTTCTGTGAGAGGGCAAACACTTTCCTACTACTATTTTATTTTTATCTTATTTGGTAAATAAAATTAAATGTTGCTGTAGGCTGAAAGGCTTTGGTATCATCTCAAGAAGTGATCTCTGTAAAGGCAGGCCCCAGAATATTGCCTGCTTTCCATAATTGCCTCTGCTTATTACAACTGAGTCATTCAGAAGAGCGTGCACAACAAATGTCCACGGTATTCAGAAGGTGCACAAAGTCTAACATTTGTTGTTTGTACTTTTTAATAGTTAATGTAACCCTGTCAAGCTGGGTGGTGGGCTTTTGGGGGGGAGAGTGGGAGGAACCCCACGCCACGCTTTAAAGCTTCACTAACAAAGAACTTTACTCAAGGAGGAGACGTTAATAAGTAATGAAACAAAGGCTCTGTTATAGAGATTAAATGTGCATGTGTCCAAGTACAAAGTTCGTGTGGCAAAGTGCAGCTGTTGCTCTGCTCATGGCCCTCCACAGCCTCCAGACCTTGGGTTCAGAGTCTGCCTGCCTTCCTGCCACAGGGCTGGCTGGGGCACGGCCCGGACGAAGTTCGAAGTTCAGTGTCTGGAGGCCTGCTGGCTCTGTCTGCTCACTGTCTGGCACCGCCGAGATGAGCAACCGTTGTTTTAAGATTATAAGCACAGTCAACAAAAACTTCCCGTTCTTGTTCAGATGTGTCAGATTTCATTAAAGAAGGAACATTTTGGGAAGGAGTGGCCAAATTGTTTAAAAATAATATGCTGTACAATAGATTGACCTAAACTAAATCCACCAAAGGAACGTTACTAGAATGAGGCATACAGGAAAAAGTATGTTTTCATTCTTCTTCCTCCCGAGATTTCTTTACATGAGATAAACTGAAGCAAAATATCTAAATTCTTCATACATAAAGAGACAAAGCTAAACTCTTTTAAAAAGTTTTACTTTATTTAAATTTAAAAAGGGAATCAGTGGATCCATGGGTTTCCTTCACATCACAGTAACTGTGTTGCACTCCTTGAGATTGAAGAGAACATGGTATCCAGAGGTACTCTGCTTTCAAATCCCCCTATTTTTTTTCCTTCTCCAAAGCCTTTTGGTGGAGCTAACCCAACTTTCTCATTCAGAAGGACTAGATAGGCCTACTTACAAAACACACCTGTGCAGTTTTTTTTTCAGAGATCATAGAATGCTTTGGGTTGGAAGGGATCTCAGCCCCAGTCCCTGCCATGGGCAGGGCTACCCCCACCAGCTCAGCTGCCCAGGGCCCCATCCAACCTGGCCTTGAGTGCCTGCAGGGATGGGGCACCAAAGCTTCTCTGGGCAGCTGTGCCAGCGCCTCATCACCCTCTAAGACAGAATTTTGAGTAAAGAATTTTCTCTGAAGATCTAATCTGAACCTTTCCTCCTTTGGTTTAAAACCATTCCCCCTTGTCCTATCACTATTGATGCATGTAAAAAAATTGATTTCTCCCCTGTTTATAATCTCCCTTTAAATACTGGAAGGCTGCAATGAGGTCTCCCCGGAGCCTTCTCTTCTCCAGGCTGAGCAAGTCCAACTCCCTCAGCCTGACTCTGTAAGAGAGGAGAGGTTTTCAATTAGCTGTGGTCATATCAAAGGCTCTTCTACTCAAGCACATTCTGAATGAGAACAGAAACCTCAGCACTGACACCTGAGAGCAAAGGTTGACCCAAATACTCATGAAGGAATTTATATTTCAGGAAATGCTGTAGCTGTATTGCAGATGGAGAAAAGTCTTCTGTCTGCTGACATATCCTTTCTCAAGGAAAGGATATGAAACCATGGGTGGTAAACCATGTCATCAGTGCTCAGTGTCCATGGCATGCTGTAGGCCTGAGCAGACCGATGCTGTCTCACTGCCCTCAAAGGAACATGGATATTCAGAAAGCTTTCTCTGACAGCGGAGGTTAGCCCTGCTTATATCATAGTTTCTCTGTTGAGAAACACAATCTGTTGAGAGCCACAATCAAAACCAGCACAGGAGGAAGCACCAGAGAAGCCAGAAACATTATTTCTGCACTAAAAAACTTACATTTAGATAGTAAGAAGTTTTTCTTTTCCTGCAAATGTTCAGAAGTCTATCAAATGCCACAGGACAGAGGATCCTTCCTCTGATGAGTTATTCCTAACTTCTATTATTACTCCAGATCTAACTTTCCTCTTTCAAGCAATTAATTGAGGTTAATCAGAGACAAAACATCTGATGATGATTAGGAGCCCATGGCGCTACAGATAACACTCCAGACTGAGTGTTGCAAGGTTTCAGATGGGCATATGAGCTTAGTGGTGATATTACCACCTTTTCTGGACATTTCTCCAACATTTGGCAGTATTTTTGTCAAGGAAGGATATGCAGAAAGAGAAACAAAAGGAACTGTACCTCTGCTGTTCTGTTCCTATCCCAGGATAAGGAAACTTAGTGTTTGTTTTTTTTTCCTATTACTTTGTTGTCTCCATACAACAACTATAGTGAACAAATTGAGATCTGAGACTCATAGTAAGTAGGGACTCTTGTACATACCTGTAATTAGTTTGGTCTGCACTGATACATACCTTTGACATAGCAGCACCTGTGAATAATGATTTCTGTGACTGCTACTGCCAAATTTTCACCCTATTCCATTTGTCATATCTTTGGCATCTCTTTGCTAGACTTATTATACCTGGCCTTGAAATCTCTGTTTACTAAGAAACTCTGACTAGTGTCACTACTCTCCCCAGCATTATAAATCACTGCAAACATTAAAGATGAGGAGAAGATGGTGAAATTAACAGGCGTAAAGCACGTATATTGTTCACTGCACTATTAGAAGTCCTTTAGTTGACACTGTTCTGCTAGATGGTAACTGCAAATTTGATCCTTGGCTTGCCTCTTCCTAAAAGATGGCCTATCAAGCTATTACCTACTGTGGAGTGAGTTTCTTTCATTTTTTTTTCTCTTGGCATTGGCCACATTTTATTAAAAATAAGGGAAGGCATAATGGGAGGATGAGAAGAGTTTGTATAGCCCTCCATTTAGTAAGGCTGCATTGACTAGGGCGGTAGGCTGAAATTTAGGTACATAGTCCAAATCGGGCAAAGTAGAAACTTAGAGCAGGTTTGCAAGGTAGCAACTATGCTGGTTGTTGGCTCTGCTGAAGTAGATGGGTGAATGTTTGTGCTTCCTCCTCCCACCACACCAACTCCTAGTTTTCATGACAGTGCTCATGTCAGTTGGTCTGAAAGAAAGGCTTGAGTTCGAGGTATAATAATACAGAGGGAAATGATTTGCTGCTTGTTTGGTTTAGTTTGGTTAGATTTTTTTTTTTTTTTTGCCTAGTTCTATCTGCTTTTGTTTAAAATTGTTTATTTACCTTCTCAGCAGGCAAGTAGTTTGAGAATCATTCCACCTGCTGCTGATCTGAACCAGGAACCAGACCCTGGAATAGGACTGTGTGCTGGTACTGGTTGGCTGCAGATCTACTGAGATCTTAGCACAGACAGAGAGCTAGTAGGTAAGTAGAAATCAGAATTTATTCAAGGGACTGAAGCTCTTAATGGAGAGGAATACTTTTACCACTTGCACATCTCCAAAGAAAAACATTCCATGTAATGGTGTGTGCGTGCAAATATGATTTGATTTTTTTTCTGTTTTGAAACTTAGTTGCAGTAAGAACATATGCCTGTCAATTGCTTTATTTTCAGTTTAGACACCCTCTTGCCCCTTTCTTACCCCTTCAAATAAGACTATCGGAAAAGCCCTCCTTTGGCTTAGCTTCCCTCTTCTCATTTAAATTCAGATGCCTTAACAAAATAAAGAGGAATTTCCTTTGGCATGAATGCTGGTAGAAAACAAACAAGATTATTGCAAAATAGGATTGGCACAACTGCCCTTGGGGTGCCATGTTCTATTTGTTTCAAATTTGTTGTTGCTCCTGTTCTTGCTCTCCTCTTCAGAAATATTCCTTTCTGCATGTCTTCTGCTATCAATCTTGTCTGCGCTCCACGCTGGCGTGGTGGAGCAAGAGGGCTTGTCTGCAGCTGAAGTTTTACTGCTTTATTTTGCTGGCATAGTGAAGGCAAACCCTCCTCCCCCCCCCCCCCCCCCCCCCCCCCTTTGCTCCTTTCCCAGTGCAGGTTGTGTTGTATCAGAAAGGAGGTACTTGTACACATATTTACGGTACTTTGTAAAGCAAACTGACATCTACTGTTTGGTGCTATATTTATGCAGTAGAACTGTTTATGCATGAAGACTTTCAGTGATATAACTACTTATTTTAAATATACATATATATATACATATAGAATTTTTAAAAAGATACTTTGGGTAAATGTCAAGAGAAATATTTGGGTGTTTCACTGCATTTACATTGGTGACAGTGAAACTGAAAGCAGTGAACACATATTTACAAACTTAGAAGAAAAGAGGAAATTAAAATTAAGAGGTTCTTGTAAGTATACATACATTAACTATTTAAGAACTTCAACAAACTTCTTCAAAAAATTGTTCAAATAACCCTTCTATTCAGGCTACATTTTTCACTGTCCAGAACCTCATGTTTTTGTGCCTCAGTGCTATTGCACAGCCTATTCTATGTAAAACAATGATTGAAATATTTCCCTACCAGAAAATTCAAAACAAAATAATCAAATTTACCTACAACCTGTTAACTAAGGCGTGATATGGTCAAGAGTTTCAAATCTCTTTATTTCTTGCCAATATTTCTTTTCCCTAATTCTTCCTTTCTTTTTCACTGTTGCACTCTGGGATCAATCCTTTGCTCCCCAGAGTGTTTGCTGCTCGACTGTCAGCGTAATGTTGATCTGTGGAGAATTTTCCAACTTTTTAGACATAACTGAAAATTTATGTGCTAAGTTCAACTCGATATATTACATGACATATCCACAGCAGTGCAGACGCCATCATGGAGACAGAGAGACTAACTGTCTGTCTTGCCAAATATCTCAGCAGTCCTAGAACAGAATAAGCTTCCTAATGCACGGAGTATATGACAACGAGATGTGCTGACTTTTTGACGTATGTGTGTATAAAGTTCCTATTAAAACCCCTGCCTCAGAATGAAAGTTTGATACAGCTGGGTATGTAGTGTGCTTCTGACATCTGTTAGAGATGGAAGGGAGAACACTGGGGCATGTTAGTATCTCATCAGTCTGCTGATGGGCACTGTGGAGACCCAAGGAGTGAGCAAGTGTTTTCTTTGCAACTTTTAACATCTGCTTGCACGTGTTGGGTGACTTTCATAATGCAACTTAAACTAACTAGCAAGTTAGTCTTTGTGCATTTACACAAATTATAATATTTTTATATATTTATTGCATTTCAAAACTGTACTGTTTCTTATGCTGAATGAAGAAAATCCCCTTTGGAAATAAACTATAGCATTATTTGATCTGGCTGAGAGTCTGACAAGTGAGCATTATACAAACAGTAGGTATTCAGATTTATTACGATGGATATTTACTGAAACACACACATAATAGTCTCTAAGAGCATGTGATAGATTTAAAAATGTGTTTGATTTTTTTATTCATATCCATTTTGTAGAACTAATTTAAATCGTAGTTAAATTGTTTTGGTTTATCTGGTTTCAGTTATTGGCTGAAGAAGTGGAGTGAGGAGAAAACAATGGGTTAACTTTAGTGTTAAGATGTATCTTTTTACTTAAAAACTAAACAAAGCAGACAATGCCTTGAATTAAATATAAGCCAATTGATTTTTCATGGATTTCATCTGAGCTTTAGTTCAATGACACTTTGATTTCTTTTCCAAAATACCAGATCAATTTATGTGAAGGATACGCTGTAGGTTTGAATTTTAGTTTCAGTTCTCTATATTGAATATACTTTCTGTGTAGATGATAGTAGCTTGGAATAGTAGTGATGCAGGGCTTGCTTACCTTGACTGGCTGTCACCAGCTGTGGAATAGCTATTTACTGGCACAGCAAATGAAACAGTCCAGGGGCACACCCATAGAATAGAGCAAAAAAACCTGGAACAACAACAACTCAAATTAGCCTGTCATTTCCCTTGTAATAAAATGATGCAGGCAAAAAGGCTTTCATTCCTGTATTTCTTCATTTCTGTTTCTTTGTGTGGAATTCAGTAAGTGTTTCTGGGTACAGTAGGTTTGACTTGTATGAAGTAACTGCTAACATCTGCACAAAACTAAGCGGAAATCAACCCCTTGAAGCATTTTGTGTGTGCAACAAGGGCATGTGTATTTTAACTTAATACATTCCCTCTTCATGTAGTAAAAGATGTTTTCACATAAAGAAAATTAAAACAATACAGCTTAAGCACTTTGTCTCTAATTGTCGTTAGATTTTGCTTTTCTACATTTACATACCATTTTTTTCTCCCTAATTTGCTATTGACTCCAGTGGCAAGGAGCTAATGGAAAGAAAGTGGCTCTGAAAAATCTATCCAATGTTTCCTATGCATGAGTTTAGCTTCTAAGCTTCAAAGCCATTTCAATATTCCTGATTTTAGCCAAGGCAACCGGGCAAAGCTCCTTCCATTGAGAAGCGGGGAAAAAAAAAGGAAGCCATGGGACTCTTAATGATCAAGCGGAGATGATAGGACCTTGGCATGTGAAAAACCCTAATGTAGTAAATCAAAGCAGGCTGTCCTGAGTGTAGTAATATTTTTATGCTAATAAATTAGTGTCATAAGTGATTTGTCAGTAAGATGTAGAATATGCTATGAAGGAAGTCAGACAATATTTTTCTTTCATGTAGAAAAATAGAGTGAGGTCATAGCAAAATCCTCAACATTTTTTTGAAGATAGTTGCTGTTTGTCTGATTCACAGCATATTTAAATTCTTATTTGTCTTATATACATAAAGCAGATGTAACAATTTAGAATAGTTTAATGACAACTGTTATGGCAAGGAGCTGCACTGCTGCAGTGGGGAACACATCAGTGCAGGGGCATGGAGCTCTTCTGAAGCAGTGGCTCCAAAATTCAAGAGAAGCTCATGGCTCATTCTACCCTTCCTTCTCAGAGGGTTGTGCCTCCCCACTGTCACTTTTGATTTCTCACTCAGAGGCACTTCAATTTTGGAGCCAGGGCAGGATGGAATTTGAACTTGGGCTTAGGATGTTGTACTATAGGGCTTAGGACAGGCCTGGATCAATCAGCTACTTGGCTGGTTGGTTGGGGCTATGATAGCCACCTCATCCCATAGTCCCTCCTATGTGTACAGGCCATAGTCCTTCACACTGGTATGTATGCCATCCCTCACAAAAGCTATTGTACAGTAACTTGTACTCCTGCACATCAGCCCCTCCAACTCCAAGTACTTCTTCTTTTGTCTTTTTCATTTGTCGCCATACTTCAGCCCCTTAAATCTAGAAAATGCTGCATACTGCCCAGGAACAGATGAAACACGTGCTGCTTCCCCTCAACCTGATGCAGTCCAATATGACAGAGACTTGTTTCTTTTTCCAACTTCTTTTGTTTCCCAAACTGCTTTGTTCCACAAAGAATGTGCAGCTTCCCCAGAGACAACAGCACTCTCAAGGAGGCAGAGAGGTATTCAGGGCCTGGATTTTTCCTGGTCCTTGCATGAAGTGTGCAAGGATGGAGAGCTGCCCACACTCATGTGCTAGCAGTCCAGTAGTGTAAAGGTCTCTGTCTGGATGAGGAGCTGTGTGATATGGTTTAGTAGCTTGTGGTAGCAGTGATAATGAGAAGACGATTGGACTAGATGATCTTATAGGTTGTTTCCAACCTTGTGATTCTATGATTCTCTGACTCAGCAGGATGAAGGCATTAGCCCAAGGTAAAGAAAACTTTTCACTGAGGAAATCCAAAGGGACACGATCTATTCTTTATCTTTTAATCTGTACTTTTCATGTTGAGTCCTATAGCATACAACTTTCCTCCGCTTCTGCTCCACACAGTCAAAATCACAGATGGAAGTCCAGTCTGACAATTTGGCATCACTTTCTGCAGTGACAGTCAGCCTTAGGAAGGTCAAAGGCTTAACAAAACTCAGAAGATCCATACTAGTGCAACATTATTTTAATTCATTCCTGCTTTTAAGAGATTCTAAAGATGCATATTAGTAATTAATTTAAAAGTGGTATGCGGATGTAAAGCTCCTGAAACTTACTGGCTCAGCAGCAGCAGAAAATGGTGGCCTTCTGTTACTATCTGTCCAACAGGTATAATATTGAGAAAAGTGTTTCTGTGTCTCTCAACACCCAGTCAGTTTGGGTGGGTAGAAATCTGGTCTGTTTACTTTATTTTTCCTGGAAAAAATTTCTGTAGTTGCAAGTATCTTGTTACAGGAAGATACTCTTCTACTGACATTTGTTTTACCATCCATTTGGATTTTCTTGTAGAAATGGGTGAGGTACATGAATATTAATCTTTTTTTAATCCTGAAAGGTTTTTAAACTTTTCCGCCTCACTCTCAGGCCCATCGTATCCCCTCTCCAAATCGTAAGGGCCAAACTGATTTAACCTAGAATCTGTTCTAAGAAATTATGATGCAGATAGAAGGATTTTTATATGGAATCGGCATCTGCAAGAGAAAGTCCACTACAGCAGGCTGTCAGATTTGTGAGAGCCAAGGGAAAATGCTCTCACAAGCTCACTGTGCCTGCTGGCTAATGCATACTGTACATCCATCAGCGCTGGGCTGGTAGATGTCCAGCCCATTTCCAGCACGATTAATGCAGATACATACTGCATGTACTGTTCACACAGACACATCAGTTGCCTCATCTTCACATTATCCTCTGTATTGTGAACTTGGGATAAAACCTTCTTCTGTGGCAGTAAATCAGCTCCTCAGCACTTGGGATTTTTTAAGGATTTTTTAACTGGTATATGACCACCGGTTACACAGAAATGGGTCTCTGAGGCAGAACCTGACCAGATCCTTTCGCGCATCGTAGTGTACGTTTTCAGAACCATCTCTGCATTGTGCCCTGCGATTGTACTTCTCAAAGGTATCTATTTTCTGTTCAGGATTTCTGGCCGATACTTATTCCTGTCTCTGGCTGCTGACCCTTGGTTTGACTTTCTGGTTCCTGGTTTTTGGCCATGAATGTTCGGCTCCTTTCCCAGTTCTGGACAGGAGCCCTAACCTTTGGGCTGAATAGCCCATGTTCTAGTCTGTAATCCTAGAAGGCCACAGGTCATCTGTAGTAGACTGTACTCTATTCTATAACAAATTAAATGTAAAATGGTCGATATGTTAACTTTTTAGGCCTTTTTTTTTTTTTTTTTTTTTTTTTACAATTAGAGCTACTTATTTTTAACCTGGTCCTCCATTGGTATTTTACTAAATTGGTAAATATGACTTCTTTCTCTTTCTCTCATGTTGTGCTTAATGGCCGTTCTTTCTTTGGGGAGAATATAATCATATTTCTGGAAGTAGAGTGAGTGAACAGAACCATCAGCAAGTATACAAATTTCAGATTGGTGGCTACAAGACTGATAAGATCCAAAAGGAAAGGCAATAGAGTCAGAATATTGTGAACTTTTGTTTTGTTTTGTACATGAAATATTATAAACCTTATTGATATACTGTATACTTAGTCCTCTTTTTCTTTTGGAAGTTCATAATGTCATTTCATCACACGCAACACTAGAGTTTGAGCATAAACTCAAATGCATAAAGTAATGTTTGCTATAGTCTTGTCATAGAAAAATCAGTGAAAAAAATGAGATAGAAATTTGACAAAATATGAGGGAAAATTCAAGACCAAAGAGAGAGAACTGAAGACTGTAATGTATGTCAATGTTCAGGTGCAAGAAGGGTCCAGTTATTCTGAGAAGAGAATTAATGGATCGTGAATGCAAAGCTGAGTTCTAATGTGAACTTAAGGTTACAGCTTAGCCAGCTAGAAGGTAGCATGGATTAGGCAGCAGTATGGATCCAAGTGAAAACACAACTGCTTTCATACACACTAAATATGTTATACACATCTTGCAAGGATTTTGTAACGTAGGCATACATATACATACACACACTCAACAGAAAATAACAATTATAAGATCCATGTGGCTCACTGGGGATAAAAAACTCCATGTTGACACAGAGTTTTTGCTGTGAAAAGTTTTGATAAGTATCTAAAATCAAAATAATACCTGATCCATCCGCCTTGCTTCTGTTTCAATGTATGTGACAGTTGTCAATCTCAGAAAAATATTTGCTATTTTGCTTTAGCCTAAAAACAAGTTACAATCCCTTGTTCATCACTGTCTCATAAAAATATGATATTTCCTTAATTTTAGAGCTTAAATCAAGATCTTCAGATTTGGAGATATTCAGATCAATTTTTTATTCAACTACACAAATGTTCTTGCTTAATATATCTTCTGTTCTTTGACAAGAAGAAATATACTTGATGACAATAATTTTCATGAATGTATTTATATATACTTATTTTCTGAGGCAGGCTAGCTTAAGTAAGGGATAGTGGGATGTTTGTGCAATTCAGCTAACAGTGACTCACTGGGACTCTACTTGGTTAGTGTAAGAAAAGAGAATGCTGGAAAGAAGCAAGTGCAGTGTATTTCTTTGGTGTGTTTCTTCCAAATCTTGTATGTTCATTAACATGATTTTATATGCTTTGTTACTCTGTCAGTACAGAGTAAGGAATCTGGTGAAATAAAACAAGTTCTTCAATCTGTTATTCAGTTAAAATTTGTCACTGTAAAAGCTAGAGCAGAACATTAGGGCATAGCTTTCATTTAAATTGAGAATTTTTTACTTGGTGTAAAGCCCCTTAATGGAACTGCCTGTGAACTGGTGTGACATTCACTGTGTGTAATGACATCAGTTTTCTTTTCTTTTTTTTTTCAAATGAATTAAAAATGGAAAGTACTTCCAGTACTTCTTGGTAACTACCAAGAAGTCGGGTCCCTTGGTATTGCAGAGGTCCTTCCTTCATTAGAGGCAGGTAATTTCCCTTACTCATACTGGCTGCCATTTCGAATCCCACCAACTACTTAAATAGCAAGATATTAATGAGGGATGCTACTGGAGTGTCAACTCTTAATTTGGTAGTGTTTGATTCATCTGTTTTAAAATTGCAGAGAGTGAAGCTTCCATTATCTTTCATCAGAGAAGATGCTTATAGGCAAGAAGATCTAATTCTTGCCTGGTTTCTCTTGATAGCCAATTGCCTTCCTTAAGTCTTCACCATTTACTTCTAGGTTAGTTCCTTGGCTTCACTTTAAATAATTTCTCTGATTCCTTGATATTCATACACTGCAGTTAGTTATATATAGACTCTCTTTATACTACCCCCATCCACTTAGCTGGTGAGTAGCCAAGTAATACATATTTAGCACTTTTAATTTTACCTCATAAATCAATCATTTTAGCTCCAAAATCAGCTACTTCTTTTTTTCTTAAAAGCATCATTCAACACAAAGAGTCCATTATGTATGCCCGTGAATAGTATATTAATTGTGCGGTTTCAATTATAAACAATGTTACATAATTAACTTCATACTGCTCACATATTGCTCACTTTGAAAATTGTACAACTACGATTTCTATAATGGTAGCTACAAGATGACAGCATTAATCTAAGCACTGTTGCTCTGAATTGTCGCCAGTAAAGCATAGGCCTTTTAACTCTGCAATTACAGTAGAGAGACAGTGTATTCCTTCTGCAGATTTATTGCTTTAAGTAATTTTTCAAAGGTTTTCACCTTGTTTTCTATTGCCATGCACTAACTGTATAAGGAAAGGTTACTTTGGGGAGTGGCTTTATTAATATATAAGGAGATATCACTATTTTTTTTTCTTATAAATAAAAATTAAAAAAGATAATCTGTACTATATTCTCTATCAGTTTTTCTTTAAATTACTTCCCTACTGATTTTGCTCTTTTGCTCTTGGCAAATGCTGTTCCTTTTCTCCTGGGAGGAAGATAGAGCTATAGTGAATAGCAGGGTGAATAAGAAAAGAGAATTCAAGTCGGAATCAAAAGGGAAAATGTGAATACATTGATAATTATTTGTTTCAAATTAGAAGGCTGAAAAGAGGTCCAGATTCCATAACTACACACGGTCCCATACCTATACACAGAGCTCTGTTAGAGATGCTGGTGGAGAAAGAGCCAAAAAAGGTATTGCTCTAATTTCAAATCTGGAAAAGTGAGGTGCAGACAGACAAAGCGCTTTTCTCGGTATTACAGAAGTCTGCAGAAGCAGGAGTTTAAGCTCCTGCCTCCCAGCTGAAGCTGATCTACAAGAATGTATTTATTCTATAATCTGTTTTTATGCTCTTATCTATTTAATCTTCCTCTCGTACCAATTTTTATAAGTATGTTGCCACAGAGAACTCCAGCACAAGAAATATTTCTGCAGATGAACCCTGATGTTTTATAGTAACGCTGTATAATCACTACGTGGGAGGTACTCGGAGTTAAAATGGTGCAAAATGCCACTGGGGTAAATCACTTCCGTGCAGGCAAGTCAGGTTAGCTATCTGCTTATTGCTGCCTTTTCATCCTTCACTGTCAGCGGCAGTGGCTCTTTCAGCATTACATAATGTTACATATGTTGAGCCAGATTGCGGGCTTCTACCGGGGGAGCAGCAAGCACTGCCCCCCCAGCAGGAATCAGAGGAAAGCCCTCAGGAGTCCCGCTTGGGATTTTCCAATGCTGCTCTATGGGCATGAAGAACTTTGGCCTGCTCTCTGTGCCTAGATGCACGTATGCACCACCTCCTCCCTTAGCGTGCCTCTGCTCTCCATTTTTCCCTTTATTCCCCTCGGAATGGAGGGGATCGGTTTTGGCTGCTGGCTGGCAGGGGGGGATGCATGAAACAGCACCGTGCCCTGCAGCCATCCCTAACGTTTGCTGCGGGAAAATATACCATGGGGGATGTTATTCCATGGCTTACAGCTGCAGTAAGTAAATACACTAAAATTAAAGGCCAGGCATGGGATTGATGGATTTGGTCCCGTGCGACTCACTCGCTCTATCAGTGCAGTGTACCAGTTACTTCACGGGTTATTTGTTTAAGCTGAAGATTCCACTTCTGCTTAATTGTGCTGTATGTGAAACTCAAAAACGGCTGCAGTCCCAAATTTATAAAACAGCATTATACGGAATATAGGCCTATTAATTTTACAGTCTAGGTTCTGATTACATTTTACAGCACCTCTGACGAACTGCATAGATTTTCCCCATTAAAAATGATGACAATTCAGTTCTGTCATTTTAAGTGGAATTAAATCCAGCATTGCCAAGTATGATAATATCCTAAAAAAAAAAGAAAGAAAGAAAGAAAAAAGAACCAACACTTACAAAAAGAAAACCTTGCAAGACCGTGTTATTTGTGTAAAGGAAAATTTTGCTCCTCAAGGTAGTGCAACTGTTACCTGTCACTGCAGTCAAGAAACTGTAGGTCTTGCCATCAGATATCAGCAGAAACTCTCCATTCAAGCTGGGGAAGTTAAATAATGTTTTCTAGCACGGCTGTGTAATGTGTCTATTGGCAATCAGAAAGCCTATGGTAACTAGTTCAGAAAATAGTTACATTAAATTTTAAACTCTTTATGATATTTATGCTTTGTTTTAGAAGAAACTAAAGTGTTTTACTTTAGGTGGAAAAAAAATTGCAAACACTGAAACATCCTGTTTTTGACTTTTTTTTAGAACTTAAAGAAACACACAAAAAACAGAACATTGAAATGCCATAGTATGAAACTAACGTTTCCATTTTCCTGACAGTGAATTTTAAATTTGAGGGGAAGGGGCTTATTGTGATTTAAAGCAAAGTCAAAATCTGAAAATGGACATAAGATGACATTCCTGCTGGTGGCATGACTTTATGTTTGCATTTGAAGATGCAAGGTATATATATATATATACATATATATATATATATGTGTATGTATATATTTTCTTTCTAGCTCCAACTTGCTACAGTAATCCTGTTGAATTCTCTTGAAAAGAATGGCAAGTTTCCCACTGACTTTATTAGTGACAGGACTGGGCCTTGATGCAGTACCTCGTGTCATAGCAGCAAAACTTGTTGCCAATAGACTGTCTCAAGGGAGGAGATTTCCAGTAACTGCTCCCTGAGAACTATTCTAAAAATGCATCTTTTTTTGTCCAGCCACCAGGATAATGATATACTCCATCCCTAAAGAGAGGGGCACTAACTGAACTGCATTGATGGCACGAGAGGTCCCTGCTGGCTTGTTCACTAAACAGAACTGGCAACTGACTCTGAAGATAAAAGTTCTTGACGTTTTTCCAAGCTGGTGGAATGGAGCTGAGTGACACTTAGAAATAAATAAAGGAGGGAATAGAATGATCTTGAATGACAGAAGAGCTTTAATGCAAGGCTTTCATGGGGGAGACGCTGAATGTACTGTATCAGACTCGAGTCTAGGGGATTTGCTGGATATTGTGCATTTTTGCTACCAGTCGTAAGAAATGTGGAGGAAAACAAAAGGAAAAATTTCAAATGACTTCTTTATATCATGTAAAACATTAAACAGATATAGTCATTTTTTTCCCTTTAAATGACTGCCTACACATTGTCTGTCTCTTTGGAAATCTGTTAGAACGTTCTATCTCCTGATAGGAAAACATACTTCATGCAAAACATTTGTCATTTGTCTGTTATTATAATTCATGATCTTATCCTTCATTCTCTTACTTCTTTAAGCAAACAGTAATAGTACTTTTAACCTGAGACTTCAAAGGTAAAAATATTGTGAAGGGGTCCACATTCTTTTCCTTCTTGTCTCTGATCTCAGCCAAAGCCTTTGAACATCAAAGCTGCTCAAAGTTTGGGGTAAGTTCTTAAGGATTAGGTTACTAGAAAGAAATTCATTGAATTTTTATGTTCGTACTCAACATGGATCAGAACAAATATTAATATTCAAGAACAGTTTAATTTAATCACTTACAACAATTAAAACAAGTTGCTGCTTAATCTTTTTGCTCAGTACAATCAAGCGCACTCATTCCATTGTATTGCTGTGAAAAATCCTTGATTTTATCATTCAGAAATTGCTTGAAAATTTTTCTAACCTAGGAACTGAAAAGCAATTAGAAGTTTAAAATAAATTCCCCAAACAAAGGATGTTGCCATTTTAATTACAGCATCACACTGTAACATGAGGCTAACACTTAAAAAAATGGATCTTGTAGTCTCAGTCTATTACCACTAAGCAATTTTCATCTTCACATTAATTTTTGTAGGTTGTCATCTAAATTAAATACTTCTCAGCTCTGTCAGTTTATCTCTATACATACTCTCATTACAGAAGTCACTAGAGCCGAAGTATTTTAATCTTCAGTATAATCCCTGTAGGACCATATTCTTAGCTACAACTTTAGGGGCTCTACAGTTGGTCTTTTTAAAAGGAGCACTCCTTTGTTGTGCAGTGAATCTTTCTCTTTTAAAGACTTTCTATACACATGTAACTTTTGCAGTCTGTTCTGAATAAAAGAGAAAACAATCTTCATTTTCAGTTTCTAGGCAGTCGTAAACTCTTCTTTTCCCCGTTACGCATCTCCTAACTTCTGTGTTCTCAGAAAATGTTCTAATAACACTGTTTTGGTAGGTTTATTTTTTTGGTCATTTAAAGGCAAGTCCTGGGGACAGAATTCTTCAATGTTTTCATTTAAAAAAAAAAAAAAAGGATAAGAAAATATTAGTTGTAAAACTAAATCACCAAACACATTAGTGCTGCAACTAGATCCCTCTTCAGATCAGAGCAGATGTATTTTGCGCAAACTTCAGTGCTTACAAGAATCAGCAGTCAAATATTTAGCAGATATGTATGCCATCAGTGGGTTAGCAACTCTGCCACGCAACCACTTCTAGCTTAGGTTGTTTTATGTTTTCTTATGGAGCATTTTCACTGACTTCAGTAACACCGTTCAAGAAGCAAAGCTCTTCTTTGAATAAGGTTGCCTGATCAAATAGGCTGCTAGCCCTACTGCTGTTATTTTTCCAGGGTGGCTTCTGTGGATGGCTGTTTTGGTTTTATTTTGATTTATTAGTGAATAGTCTAGACTCGAGCAAATAACTGCAAAAGCAAACAAACAAACAAAGAAAACCAACCAAACAAAAAAAAACAAATAAAAAAAAAAACCATCATAGAATTAAATGGCTTCTTAATCCTTGGCAGTTGAAAAGCTGACAGCCAAATCACCTTCACAAGCAAGAACTCATCAGAATACAACACAAATCTGATGTGGCTGTGGCATATTCAGACCACACCTATAAACTGCCTCTGTTGGTCCTGGTGCCCCAATCACCCTGCTGGAAGGCCCTGTTGGGTAACACATGTAGGCTTCCTTCAGAAGAAACTCAGAGCCTGCAAAGAAATAATATATAAACCTGAGTTTCCTTTCAATATACAGAATATAGCCAGAGGGTACAAGCATCTGGATCTGGGAGCTGAAAAGGGTTTCTGAATCTGCAAGTTTAGATGTGAAATCCTGAAAAATATACAAAAAGTAGAGGCTTAGGATGCCCTCTTGTTAGAGGAAATGAGCAGAAGCCCATCACCTAATATTCATGTAACAGCTCCAAGAACATGAGTAGATGCTACATGTCTTTAGATATCATTTCTTCTGGAGCCAGTGACAAAGCTTCTGTTATCTTACCTTGGTAGGATCAGCCTCTTGATGAGTATCTCTTGATAATATATCAAAGTTCATGAAAAACTTGGTAGGGCAACAGCAGAACCAGCCTAAATAGATTTTGTGGTGTACAATGAGAGAGCAGCAGAGATGAAGCATGCATTAATTTGTACAATACACTGCTCTGGAAAGAGAACTTGCTATGCAAGACGATATTTGATAATTGGTTTCATTGACAGATCAATAAGCTAGGCATTAAAATAATCTAGTCTAGGGAACATAAAAGCATGAATGAGTAGTAAGCAAAGCACATTTATTTTGACTAATAATAGGAAGCCTTAATCTTTCGACTGCAATTCTGAAAGAATTGCTTGCAATCGAGACCTCCATAAGGTTTTTAACCAGTGAACCTGGGTTGAATTTTAAAGATAGGTTAGAAGTTCAAGTGGATTTGGGTGGATGGCAAGAGCCAGCCACGAATAGCTGTTTTGTTTGATTGTGACTGAACAAAATTGATGCTGATAGAAGCTTTTGTAGCTACTAGCTTGTCAATATGGTAATAGTGCAGTTTGAAATTGCTGGTTTGGTTGACAAATAGATCTGTGTCTTGTCGGCACAGAAATGAAAACCAGCATCAAGCCAATGAATATTCCTGCATACAGGCAGCTTTGGAATGCTGAATACAAACAGGGCCAAAATGGAGCCCTACAGAGCACAAGAAATAAATGCTCTAGGAGAAGGACACAAATTACCCTTGAAAATATAATGCAGGTAACTGTTGGATAAATATGATTTAAGCCAATTTAGAACTGTGCCAAAAAGGAAGATAAAGTCCCTCAGGCATTCAAGAAGAACATTAAGATCTAGCAAAATGAGAATAGCTGTAGAATGAGAACCTGTCTTTAGGAGAAGGTTACATCTCATTGCTGTGTTGCTGAAAAATTTAAATACAGAAAAACCACCTAAAATAAAGAATTTTATTCTATACTCACTGGAACCAATGACAAATCTTTTATTTGTGCTGGTGATGCTCTGTTATGGGAATGTAAAATGAGACAGTAATTCATTGAAGATTTTTATGTTTTGTGTTGTGCGTGGACATAGCTCTTTTTACACTATAGCAAACTAATGTGTGTGGTGTTGCATTTTTTACTTAACCTCTGAAGAGACAGCAACAAGTAGATCACACTAATGGTGTGAAACATTCTGCAAAATTGATTTTTATCAACTTGCTTAAATTTGGGAAAACCTTTCGTAGGTTCTTTTTAACTTCTGGTTTACAGATTTTCTTACTGGAAGCATCCTAGCAGAATTGGAAAATGTTAATAAATATATTCACTGATATTTCAACTTACAGTGGAAAGACAGAGGAAAGAACAAAGGGAATCTTTTAACATAACCTTTAACAGAATAGCTGTACAGTACAAACAAAGGTTGAATAACTTCCTTTTGTTCATGATACGGACCAGGCAAAACTTACCCTTCAATTTAACTTGAAAATAATGAGACTTTTTTTATTCATGTGAAGGTGGGAACTAGGAAAAAGTTGGAGAGTCATGGAAAACAATTAAATGTTTTCTTTTCATGGTTTACGCTGTATTTTACTCATAAATCCGAGCCCTGGATATTACTGGAATCACAGCAGTCTGCGCCACTGGGAAAGAGACTTTCTGTAGAGTATTAAGGGTCATTTCATAATATTTTTTTTCCTGCCTTTTTCTTTCTTTTATATAAATGAAATGAGTAAATTCTATTTACAGTCAAAGGAATAACTCTGGAAATCATATGATGTTGTTGTGTCATAACAAATAAAAAAGCACCAAGGATTCACCTACACTGTTGTACCACTTATTAGAATAATTTATTAGCTTTCTTAAAGCATCCATATGAGCAACATCAGTCAGACAGCATGAGCAACAAATTACAAACAACTAGAACACAGAATGACTTCAGAGAGTTGAAGAAATGTCTATGGAATTAATTAATTTATCCTATATTAACCTAGCAAATTTAACTATCAAGTAGTTGTTAAATAATTGTGAAGTGTTTGTGTTTTCAAGAGTTGAAATCTGCCCTAGGCAAACCACACACACACTCTTTTTTTCTTCTAAATATACTTTTGAACTAACATTGCTCTTCATTTCTGCTAGGTAGACAATGCCACTGACCAGTAAAACATTTAAAAGCTATTAGAGATATAGAATGCAACATATTTTTTTAGGGTGCCTATAAGGAATCATCCATGTATTCAATTTTCTACTATGAAAATTAGCAGTAGTGCTGAAGAATGGTGGATTGAGAGCTTAGGTGTTGCTGACATTAATGAAAATACTTTAGGGAGGGGAGTAATTTTAAATAGCATTTGTCAGAAAAAACATTAATCTACTTGTATTTTGTATGAGATGAAAGTATGCTGCTTACACAAAAATAATAATTAAAAAAAAAAATGTGGCACAGCGTCAGATTAGACACAAATCAACCTGAAAACATTTGAAATATGTATTCTTCTTGCTGCTTGACCACTTGTTTCCTAACAGGCTGGGCAGGAAGCAGGGAGCAGGAACTCTTAGGAGAACAGATTCCTCTTTCCTCTGTAGGGGCTTCCACACTCATGCTCTTTGGAGCATTTTATCAAGAATAGGATTAAGTCTGCCTACATGAACTGTACAGTGAATAATAATTACAATAATACTGGAGGGCTTTAAGTGTTGCTTCCCAGCCCAAGTAAACATGAAATGATACTTTCAAATTTTTCACGAAATATAATGATTTATGTCCATTTAACATTTTACATTTAAAAAGTTGTTTTGGTCATTGTACTGCAGCAAAGATTCAATCATTTCAAAAGCAGAATTACTTACATATGCTACCTGCTATTTATATACAGAAGTATCCTGTGATTTTACCCCTTCATTATCAAACCAAGAGTAATCTTGAGAAGCTGATTCTTTAAAATACATAAAAAGGCAGCAAAAGAAATTTCCTACTTCTGTGAAACGAGTGTAACTCAGACCTATTCCTCTGCTAGCTTTACATCACATGTGAAATATTAGTATGATGATCAACAGCATCAAAACTGGATCTGTGTATCTAACATTTAGTGAAACTGTCTCTCAATGAATAGATATTTGTATGCAAATAAAACTCTACAAAATTTAATCAGTTATAAAAGCAGTGCTGTAATTTGAAACTGATAAATTAATTCCACATAACAAATAAAAGTGAGGAACTTATGAGTGCTTATATGGCCCAGTGAATTGAGTTTTTTAAATTTTTGGATACACAATTTAAATGGATTTTCCCATTAGGCATCGGAAGGTAAACAAAACCAGTAATCAATTGTCATTAAATCTGTGATATTAGGTAGGCAATTCTGAGTCAATTGTCTTGACACACTTTAATTCTTAGAATTAGGACCATATTTTATAGCTACCTTTTAGGACCTAACTCCTAATTAGAGAAGCCATTTTATTTTTTTCAGAATTTCTTGGTCATTACTTTTCTGAAAGCTTTTATGAGTGATGTTAGGAAATGCTGGGTAGTTGTTCACATCCTTTCTCTTTCCATTATCTTTTTGTGTATTTCTGAAAAGTGTTAAGTATAGGTTTTTTGAAAACTTCATTTTATTATAAAATAAGCATATGAATAAGGCCTTCTGTACACTTGGGTTCCAGCAATCCTTCCTTCGTTTCCCCCTCCAACTCTCACATTTAAAATAAATAAATAAATATAAATCCCAGCAACTTAGAACAGAAAAAGCATTACAGAAAAATTGGAAATAAGATACTACTTTGGCATTTAAAGTTCTGCCAATGTACTATTTCATCAGTAAAAGCTTCATTCTTCTGAAGTACAAAGGATGCCATTGAACTGGCTGAAGTAACGGTCCACGTGCCATTTCAGAAGTGTCCACCACATCCACACAGGGTGGGCAGCTGGGGAGGCAGGCACAAGTGGAGAGGCAACTCTCTACAACTACCTAAAAGGAGGTTGTAGCATAGTGGGGGTCAGGTTATTCTCCCAGATAACAGTGATAAGTTAAGAGGTAATGGCCTTAAATTGCTCTCGTGGAAATTCAGGTGGGATATTAGGAAAAATTTCTTTTCTGATTGGTGAGGCACTGAAACAGGCTGCCCAGGGAGGTGATGGCGTCACTGTCCCTGGAAGTGTTCAACAAGCGTGCAAATGTGGCACTGAGTGACATGGTTTAGAGGGCATGATGGTTATGGGTTGACAGTTGGACTTAGATGATCTTCTCCAACCTTAAAGATTCTTAGGTGTGCAAAATGGTGCTGAGTGCCTGAGCTCAGGATGCTGTACCCACCTGTCCTTCCCTTGTCTCTAAAGTAAAATGAAAGCAGTTACCTAACCATTAGAACAGAGGGAAAGTATCTTCTCTCTTGTAACCAAAATCAGATAAAATAAATCTGGATTTTCTTGATTTTCTTTCATAAATAGTTACATAAAACGAATTATATCTTGTTTTTCTTATAAACAGAGAAAAAGAAACAGAAATGAAAACTTTGATTTATTTGCTTAAGTATGTGTTCCAAGTTAGTGGTTAGGTCAAGTCACAGCTTCAGTATATTAAAACAAATTGTAGTTTGTACTGTTGTTTTTTTCATTAAAGGTCCTCTTGTTCCTAAGCTTGTATATGAGCAAGTAAATATATTTGATAAAAAAAACTCAGTTAAGTTTATCAGTTTAGTTCTGGCTGAGTCAGAGCACTTAAGATCGTTTGTATTAAAGAAAATTAGAATTGCAAGATGTAATTAAAATCTTAATCTGTTGGAAAAAAAAACTGGCTCAGTACCTGTGTTACCATTAAGGGCAAACACAGGCCACTTTAGCCTCTCCTTTTTCGCTACTTCCTAATGGTCATTTGTAGAATGTTATTCCCTTCCAGTGTGGTGCTGGCTGCCAGTTCTCCATGAGTATAATTTGTATGTACTCTTCGTTTTATCTTAGAACATATTGTTTCAACAACATGGCTTGTGTCATCATGAGAACTGCAGCAAAGGGTTATCCAGATTTTATGATAGCTGGCCAGAAAAAATGGTGCTGTGAAACAACATTGTACTGACAGTAGTTTCTTAACACTGAATCTAAGAGAGGGTGAGATACTGAAGTTCTTATTCAATTTGTTATTGTTGACATTAGGAACATCTTGGTCAAAGAAAAGAGAGAAAAGCAGGAAAATACAAACTCTGAAAGGAATATACACGTTCAGAGTAGTTTCAGCTACATGCATTTTTTTCTCAAATGTTACTCTTGCAATGTCAATGACCCACAAGTAGTAACAGTATTTTCACACTGGCTCCTAGATCTGCCCTCCTGGTACTTTCTGGTGTCGGCTTGGAAGTGGTAACTGGAAGCTACTTGTTCTCAGGACATACCTTCACACTATCAGTAATGATAGTGACTCATCAGAGCAACATTCTCAAAAGTGTATTTTTCATTGTGCGTGTGGGATGAAACTGCAGAAAATTCGCAAGTACAGGATGTGTTCTTCTGGGTAAAAACATGCCTTTAGGTCTGGTAAAATATGAACAATCAGTGTACAGCAGTCACATCAACTTAGTATACACCACTTTGACTCTTCCAGGAAAGGTGTTACAGAGGCTGAAAGCAGTGTTTATTTCCTGTCAGAAACTATAAGACCCAAAGTGTTAGTTCCTGTTTATGGCCCAAAAATGCACACACAGACCAGAAATGCATATGGGGAAGTAGCCCTAGTTCATGCCTCCAAACAGATACAAGATGCTAGAGGCATAGATGAAACTGACCAGATGCTGCAAGCATATGATTCCTCTATGAGAGCTTATATGGTACAGCTGTCCTTAAACGTTTTGGTAATTGAAAAGACTCCAGCATCTGGTCTCTTGCTTATTACTCTTAGATCAAATGGTCATGATCTGAAGTCTACTTTAATAAGTGCAGGAAAAAAAGAACTTGAGATGCTAAGAATAACTAAGTCAAATGGCCTGCTTTGAAATGCTTGTAAACATATGTCTAAACTCTGTAATGTAAACAAAAACAAAAGCAGCAAACAACTCTAGTAGGAAATTAAACGAATTATGTAAGCCTACTAATATCTTTGTTGTGTTAAATGTAGATAGGTAAAGAATGTTTTGACATGAGTGGTATGCACTTTTCATTTATATGGAGAGTATATTACTTTTCCCAGCTTGACCTCCAATGATTGCAGACTTGTGGATGTTATGAACAAAACAAGATAGACCCTACGGTACACCCCGCAGAAATCATCACTATATAACAGTTTTTCCTCAGATAACAGCAGTACTGTTCCAGTTGATTTCAGTTTGTCCTAGATAGTACCACTGGAAAAAGGGAGACTTTTTCCACTTTCCCACTTCTCACTAATGTATGAACAGTATTCACACCGAGGAGGAAGTTACAGTTACCATTTAATTAGGGAAACCTCCTTTGAGTTCAATAATTGAATAAATAAGAATCATAGCCATTCTTTTATTTTGTGTGCCTACACAAGCTCTGGAATATTAGGTGATTTAATCCTCTGTGAAAGGACCTTCCAAATAGTGGGTAATCTGACATATTACATGAATTGAATTAGGCTGAGTCAAGGATGGAATCTCATTATTGTCTGTGTAAGGCTGACAAACTATTTCAGAGTAAGACTTGGTCTGTAAATGAATTTCTGTAAAGCTAGCTAGCTTTCCAACCGTGTCCCAAGCCTTTCATATCATGATTGGATGCCATAAAGCAAGGCTTTAATTATTCTGATTGAAAAAGGTAGTTTCAGAGCTGTTAGTTCTTTGAGAGGCTGAGAAAAGGAAAATCAAAATAAGACCAACAGTAGCTCACCCAAGCTCTTCAAAGCACTTTCTGTAATTTAAAAATAGGTTAGCGTTAACATAAAAATGTTTGGGAATAATGTAATAGCATTTTCATTTTCTTTTTAAAAACAGTATGTTTCTTGTTGCTGTATGGCACAGACTTATATGCTTTATTTTATTAAAGTTTGATTACTGGAACTGTAGCTTTGCTCAGCATTTTAAATGCATTATTGTAACCATCAAAGTGATCAGATAAAAAGTTAGGGGTAATCAACAATTTATTTGACCATTTTTGAAACAGTCACGTAGATTATTTTTCGTTCTGCAAGAGTGCAATAACTACAATTTGTTTTGGTTTTGACAGGACTCACAGAAGATCAAAAACATGCATTTCAGTCTTGAGATTTCCAGTTAGCAATTGTAAAGAGTGAATGCGCTTGTATGTGCGTATTATTGTATACATATATATATATAATAGGTCCACTGATATTACTAAATGTGAATTTATGCTTCACAAAGTAAGGTAAGAGCTCTACAGGAAGTGCTCGCAATTCTGGGAATGAGTTCTAATGGAATATGTATTTCTTCCAATGCCGATCCAAAAGCAGAGAACTTTCTAGCAAAGAATTCCACTCAAAGAAAATGATGCTTTTTATGATGTCTGTAACAGTCAAGTTATTGGCCCCACCCCAGCAAGTAGATAGGCAGAAGCATCGGTAGATGCATGTCTTTGATGCTTGGAGAGTGAGCGGGTGCTTAAGTTTGGTAGAAGACTGCACAGGCAGAACCAACACAAACACATCAGTACTTTGATAGTTCTTGAAAGTTCTTGATTCCACAGTGTGCTGTCCACAGTATTTCCTTTTCTTGTATAGAGTATTTATTTCCTAACCTGTTTGAATTCTTATAGTTCAGGTAAATAAGAGCCAGGGGTAATTTTCAGTGCAACAGGAATATTAACCTGCTAAATTCATACATTATATTGTTTAATACAACCACGATTGATTGAATTGTATAGAAACTTGATTCCTCAACAACCTTTATTTCATCTACTCAAAAGTATCTTAAATATTTCACACGGACACTTTTTTCTGTTGCTTGTTCAAGATCCCTCCTTTTGTAGGTCTCTCGTCTGTGCAATGTTCCCTAAGGTTAAGAATGAAAGAGGTCTCTACTACAGACATTCTTGATTGAAATAGCAGCTAAATTGCTGCAGTAATGAGAAAATTTCCTTTCCCCTAGATAATTCAGCAGCTTAACAGTGAAACATTTTTGAGATAAAGATTTTTAGAGAAATAAAAATTGAAAGATCATTTCTTTACAAACAGAATTTGTTAATGAGGCTACTATGGAAATGAACAGCAAAACTAGTTGTTTTACTGGCAGCATGGTCGGGTGATATGGTGAGACATTCTCTGAAGGAAAAAGAGGCCGTTGTGTATAAAATGTGACACGCAGTAGCTTTAGCAAACGCTGCTGCTTTTCTGAAAAAAAGTGGTTAAAAACACATGATGATGAAGTTAACCTAAATCTTTCATTGGCTTAAAAAAATAGGTCAAGTAATACATTACTAGCTCTGCTGTAAGCGCGTACACAATCCGTGCATTCCAAAGGAAAAGAGGTTTTGCTCCACATTCCTACGTGCACTTCAGCCATGGTATCCGCGAGCTCAGGCATTTGGCTTTTCACAAACAGGGCTCCCTTTTGCTTTTCTTAAGTGGAAATTCGTATGTTCTTTAGTGATATCAGTCTGTTACTAAACTATGCTTGGGGATGCCACTTATTTTACATGAGTTTCTGAACCAAAATATTGGCATATGTTAGTACAGATATCATCGCACAGCTTATAACTGATCTGTAAACAAATGTTTCTTTTGCAATCCTTAACTTCTAAGAGAAGTGTCACAAAGTGTTCTGCACGTTGTTTTAGAATGCTTTACGCAGCATCATGGCTCTCTTTAAACACAGGCTCTGCTCTGCTCACAGATGATGTGGCTGAGGTCATGCACTTTCTGTAGTTCGCCTAAACAGACAGTCTGGTGTGTATCTACGGACTCTTTGACTCTTCTTTGATTAGAATGGTGTCTAAAGAAAACCTTGACTGCTAACAGATTCATAAGGCACTTTCTCACAGCATAGGTTGCCTTCAGTCCTGCGTGGATACCCCCAGCCAAAATGGAGGACTGGCTCTCTTTGGAGGCCCAGGTTGTTCTCACAAACTGTTCGCTTACTGGGGCATGGGTCACCTCCATGTTTTCACGGGCCGCCGTGACCCTGATTCTCGACACCTGCCTGCAGAGGGAAGGCTGTTTCCATCTGCGCGAAGCCCCTGGCAGTGGAGCAGCGCAGGCCGCGGGCTGAGGTGCGCGCTAGGAGCTGCGAGGGCATAGCCGGGGGTCAGCGGGACCGGGGGCAGGAGAGAAAAAAAAAGTTTTTCAGAGGAAGGCCTGAAAATAGAATCTCTAAAGCGGTAACCACAGGAAGCCTGTTATGCTTAACGAGCTGGAGGGAAAAAAGAAAACAAAAGAAAACAAAAGAAAAAAAGCTGTTATTTTGGTGCTGTTTTTATTAAATATAGGTCCCGAGGTGAGTTCTCTCTCGGGGCTCCGCGAGCTGCTCCGCAGCGGGCGGGAGGCTGACGACCACCTGCCTGCCCCAGCGGCCGGGAGCGAGAAGGGTTAAGCAAGTTGGCGGAGGAGATGAATGGCGCGGGGGGGAGGAGGGAGGAGGAGGGGCCGGGTTGCGCCGCGCCGGGCGAGGTGGAAGGCGGGGAGGATCGCGGCTGCGGGTTAGGCTTTGAAAGTCAGCCTCGCAGGCATTGCAGCAGAGCCCCGAACCGCGGAGGGGAGCGGCGCAGAGCTCGGCTCGCTGTGTACGTGTGCGGGGTGAGGGGACGGGGGCGCGGGGAGGCTCGGAGCGTCTTCCAGTCGGGGACGGGGCCCCGAGCTCGGAGCCGCCGCGCCCCGTTCTGTCGGAGCCCCGCTCGTCGTGGCGAGGCGAGGCCGGCGGGTGAGCGCGGCGGGCGGGGACGGGCCGCGCGGGGCGGCGCGGCGCTGCCGGGCGGCGGCGGGGAACAATGCCGGGGTGAGCCGGGCGCGGGGTGGTCGCGGCAGGGAGCGCTTCCGGTGGGGCGGGCTGGAAGTTACCCGGCCGCGGGGCTCGGGGAGCCAGAGAGGCGGAAAAGTTAGCGGCGTTTAGCGCGGGGCCGGCCGTAGCGCCGCTCTCCGCTTCTTCTCCCGTCGGCGTGGATTATTTCGGGAGTCGCAGCTGGCTGCGCAGCGCCCGCGGGGTCGGGAGGCGCCGCCCGGGGCAGCGCCGGGACGCGGCCTCGCTGCCCGCCCGCCCGATGGCCGCCGCCTCCCGGCACCGGGGCGAGGCCGTGCTGCCCCCGCTGCCCCGGTACGGCCGCTGCGCGCTCCACCTCCACCTGCGGGCGCGCAGCCTCTGCGCCCGCTCCCTGCCCGCCGGCCCGGGGCTGCGTGCTCAACGCCGGCGCTCTCGCGGTCCCGGGGGGACGTCGCCGTTCCCCTTTCCAGACCACAGGTTACTGTGCGGGTGTGTGTTGGTGTCCCCAAAGCCCTTTAAAGGTGATTTCTCCCGCTTCTCCCTGCGCTGTCGAAGGCTGCTCTGTGTAAGTGTCAGCGGGTAATTAACTTGGAACGGAGCGAAACCTAGGGAAACGTGGTGTCGGAGCGTGGACGGAATAAGAGAAAGCTTCCTTAGTGCACACAGCCTTGTGTCTGTGCCGCGTGTCTGTTTATTATAGGTTTTCAATTTTAGGAAGAGTTAAGCTAAAATGCTTGACACGTGTTGAAGATGTTGGAGGGGAGGAAAAAAAATTGCAGCGTGATTCCCGTCTTTGGCGGTGCGTTGATGTTGGGGAAGGTGACGTGGAAGTTGTTCCCTTCTGTCTCGTCTGTCTGCAATAAGGGAGCTGGGCTGCTCGGGGTTTCCTTCGGAGGGAGCCGGGCGCAGCGCTGGGTGCTCGCTGCCGCTGAGCAGAATTTAACTGAGTCATGGCACAGTACACGTTCAGAGGTGGTGTACCGCTTGGTATAACGGAGAGGGCAGATCTGGTCTGCGAGACGCGGGAAGGTTCCTTGGACAGCTGGGGCGTTCCGAGGGGAGCAGCAGATCCGTACCGACCTGAGGAGCGCTGCCACAGGCAGGGCTGATCGCTGCCCGGCGGCACCTCCAGAGGCCTTGTGGCACCGGCTCACCCGGCTGGGAGCGCTTGTGGCTTAGAGCGGATTCGATGGCATCTGAGTAATCGCTGCTCCGCGTGCAGCAGGAGCAGGCTTCTCGGAGAGCAGTCAGAGCTGCGTTCGAGCTGGTCTCTGGCTTGTGCTGTTGGGACGGCTGTCTTCCTGAGCTTGTGGCTGAGGTCTGCCCTGTTAATGTTATCAGCACTTGTACGGCCTGAGATAGCCTCCAGAATAAGGCAGCTGGGTGCTTTTTTTTTTTTTTTGGTGCATTAAATCCATAGATAGATGGGTGTATGTTTTTGTCGGCAGGAAGGAAGAAGTAACAAGTAGGTACTTGTTACCGGTAGCTGTGTGTTTCAGGCAGGGCTGGAAGCTGACCTCCTGTTGGACTGCCCTGCGGCTCTGAGCTATCTAACCAAGGAGATCTGGCAGTGGCTTTTTTGTTTACCATGTACGCACAGAGTAAAGGAGCTGTCAAGTGCTACACCATGCCGAAATATTATTATTAGTTTAAATACCTTAAGTTCCTCCATTCTCCCCCCCAGTAGTTATGGGATAAAAAAAATTACCGGATGAGATGCGCCTTTCTCTTTGCTCCATGTAACTGTTTCTGCTTCTAAAGTGACAGATATGCTAAACACAGCTGGAGAGCAAAAAATAACCGTTTATTATAGTCGTAGAAACCACGTTGATTAAGAAAAATTGAAAGTGAACCAGTGTTTTTTTTTTAGTTGTAAGCAGGTGATCTGTAAGTGTTGGTTGTATCACCTTTGATGTCTGATAGTCTGCTGCGTGTAGGATGACTTCTGTAACATAAAAGGCATTAAAGACTTCATTTTTTTTTTTTTAAATTGATTTACTAAAGGTTGTAGAACTCATATGTGGTTTAACCTACTGGTAGGTATTTGCTTGTAGCTGTTATTTAACGTTGGATTTTTTTTTTAAATCGTTGATAAAGACTTGTTTGCTTGTTTTAAAGCTTATTCTGACTTTTCAAAGCTCGCTTTTTTTTCCCCCTGTATTTGAGCATTGGCAAAAGGCTTCTGCAGTGCCAGCTGTATTATTGCTAGCCATGAGAGCACTGTTAATTTTACCAGTGACAGTGCAGGACACACTAAAAGATAAACTATGCCTTGCATTGTGTGGAGCACATGTATAAACTTGCCCAGGGCAAAGCTGGGGAGTTGCATTTCCCACGGTCAGCTGTCTTACTCAACCCTCCACACCTCATTGCAGGGCTATCATGGATAGGGCTCTAAGAGTGTAGTGTCTTGTTAATCTTATGGACTGGCCTGAACCTTCAAATCAATTGATTTGTGCTTTCGTTTCTGTATCCAAACATACAAGGAGTGCAGAGAGAGCTGAGTGTGGGAGCCCCAACCCTCAGAGCAGGGTTTGGACACATGGGAATGGTGGCCAATTGGCCAAACGTGGGGACCTAAGGGGCTCTTCTACAGCCAGTTGGGTTTCCCAACCACTCAGTGACAGGCTGAATGCTTGACTGGGTTATAGGTGATAGGTGGGATAAATATCCTATGGAAGTAAAAACTGGATAAATACCCCTTGGGGATGAGAAGTGTGAATTTTGAAGTACAGATCATTACTGCTCAGCAGGGGTTTAATGATAGGCAAGTGGAAAGAAAGATAACGTAGGTAGGGAATGAAGTCTGAACAGGAGGGAAGTTTGCAGGAGAATATGCACAAATGGATAAAAAAAAATAATAAACTTGTCAATCTTTCTAAACCATCTTAAACCAGAGGTAAAAAGGTAATGTTAATAGCAGGATGAGAGCAAACCACAAATGCTAGCAGGCCATCTGATAAGAGTGTAACCACCTGTGTTGGTCTGCCCACAGCACGTGTGAGGGAAGTATTTTAAGTGTGATGCATCTTTTGAGTATTATGGTGTTAGGATTTTAATAGTTGAATTATAAAATGATGTGCTGATGTTGATGAGCAGTATTTTAAGTGGGCATCTTCGATCACACAGACTTTCTTGAGTTCTTTAGTGGGATGGTATGCCTGAAGGAAAATGGGAAGAATTCTTTCTTGCTTGAGATATGTGTATACGTTTTAGTGTTTCTGGATCATCTGTTTCAAATACACTTAGAAATGTGACCAGACCTATATACCATTTGGAAGACTTAATTTCATAATTTGTTTAGCTGTCTGTTGCAGGTCCCTGCACTTGATGGTTAAAGGCAAATAGGAGCTGAGTCTCCTGCTGCATGTAGGATGGGAAGCAGCAGTTGTTAGCCATCTTATTTTGACTCAAATTCTCCTGATGTGGTCTTTTACTGAAATTGTTACTGGAACTCGCTACTCCTTAATTACCTGGCTAGAGAGGAGTTCTGTTTTCACACATTTCCTTTCTAAAAATCATTGTCTTCAGTAGAGAACAGCTTACAGACAAAATCACATTAAAAGTAATATATTGTCTGTTAGCCATGGGTTTGTAAGAGGTTGAGTATACCATAGAGAAACTCAGTGTTGGGAGAGTAGTTTGGATGATGTGTTCTTTCTCTTCTTGAGGAGGGAAGTTGTGAGAAGTTGACCACAATAGATCAAATAGATGCTATGTGTGAAATGTATTTGAGCCTTGACTGCACCTGTTATTTAAAAACAAAGAAGAGAATATATCACTGGCCTCAGAAAAGCATTTCTGTCTTTCATGGTACAAGTATGTAATGGTGCAGAAAAATAATATTTCTATCCTTTGGATCCATCTCAGGTGATTGCTCTGTACTGATTATTTATGTAATTGCATATCACACTTTCAGCAACTTACAAGAACTTAGTGTTCTTGATTGTTACTCTATTCCCTATTGTAAGGCATGCAATCCAAGTCATCCTGCCATTAAATTTTTGGGAATTGTATTTCAATCTAGCAAAGCACTTCTCAAATGTCATTGAAGAAATATAGTATTTCCCCCAGAAATTCTTTTGCTTTTTTTCTCTGAACACTTAGAAACCTTGTAGTAATGTGGAACATACAAAAAGATTGCTTAATGCTGTCCTAAATGATATCCTGTGTATATGTTGTACCTTGATGGCAATACAGCAGTGTTGTGGTTTTTTTTTGCTTGTTCTTCATTAGATAGAAATCTGTCTTCTCCTACAAAAAAGAGTACTTAAATGAAACCACTCGTTAGTGGTGCAAAACAATTTTTTTTCCCCTCCTACATCTGTAGTAGTGAACAAGTACTGAAGTGGACTATTCTTCTGAAGGTGATTTGAGAATATGGAAAAAATATACATATTATTCCCTCTAGGGAAGTTCTGCTCGTACCTCTTTGTTTTTTGTTTTTTTTTTGACTGCATTTATAACTTAATATTTCTTTTCCTAATTTAATCAGAATGTTGCAGCTTGCTACTGCTCTGTGGTGCAAGTTGGCTTATTTTGTGGTGTATCTAGGGAAAGAATCTGAAATAGTCTCTGTATATAGTATTTCAGGGTATTTACTTACTTTTCTGCATAATGGATTCACTGCTTTTGTTAGATCTTTACGTTGGCTGTAGCCCAGCATGCTGCTTTCACTGACCTGGTGTCTTTTGAATAGGTCTTTTTTTGGATGATGACCTTTCTATCAACAAGTATATCTTTTTTTTTTTTCCCAGGTAGCACATCACAGTATTCAGTTAGATGTTGTCTCTAAGCTGGCTTTAGCCCAAGTGGCTTTGCAGAAGAGGGCAGTGCTGCAAAACTCACATCTCCCTTTCTACCCTACAGCCCTGGTAGCCACTTGTGGAGTCCTCCATGCTGGAGGAGTTCAGCATTTAAGAAGTTTTGTGTATTTTGTATATGGCCTTTTTGAGAATAGAGGCTTATGGTGAGGAAAAGAGAGCTCTTCCATTTGCCCCATGAGAGAAGGAGAAAGTTCAGCAAAACTGGGAATAATTTTGTTTTGTTTGTATTTGATTATAGTTAAATTTGACTCATTATGCTTGTTAAATATGCTTCTCAGGGTGATAAATTAATTGGTGAAAGAGAATTTAATGTGAGCATTGTTCTTGTGACAAGCCTCATTAAAGGTTAAGTAGTACAGATAGCAATGACCTGGCCTACCTGTAAGTTTTTATCTTTTAGCACAAGTTACAGACAGTACAGAAGTACTGAGGAAAAACATTTAAGGTGGTATTGGTAACGTTGAACAGCTTTGAAAATGAGTATTCTATAGTATTTCATTCCTAAATCTTAAAAGAAAGTTATGCGTTTTTACTTGCTTTAGTTTTTTCTAACGAATTTTGGGAAGTTGCATTCCACTGTTGTATTGTGATCTCATCTTTTCCTGTTAAAGGATTCCGAAAAAAAACTAGGATTGAGACATGCCTAGGTGTGAGTATGAAGTTGTGCTTGCTACGTATGAAGGTGGACATCTGTGTTACAGCTTTTCTTGAATGAAGTGAATTAAAGCAGGAGTGTGTCTTCTGAATCAAAACTGAATGCAGACTTGCTTCTTGCAGAAATAACTGTCCAGTTATCTAGACAGTACAAGTCTAGGGAAGGCAAGTATTTGATTTGCTAATGCTTCTGTCTGGAAAACTTTGATTTCTGATGTTGGGAGCTGCGTTTTTCTTATGAGATAGGAAGTGATGCTGTATTTCAAATATTTGTTACACTAATAATAAGAAGGTCAATACGGATTGGAAGAAAGGAAATTCTTCCATCCAGTATGCGGATTTTCCTAAGGTAACTTTTTTTTTTCCTTTCAGATGAAGCATGGAATTGCTGAGGGAGAAAATTAGTGCATCCTTGGACTCCTGAAGGAAGAGCCTTCCTTATGGGACCACTTTCAAGGTAAATAACTTGCTTCAATTATTTGGTTTGAGTTTCTTCTTTGTCTTGCCAATCTATCATGCAACTTTTTACCTTTGTATAGGTCCTCTAGGATTGTGGTATAAGGTGGTAGATTTTTCAAGTTAATACTTCTATTTCTGTGACAGATTTGATTTTCTTTTAAAGTGTGTGTGCCAGTTGAGGAGAAATAATCATTTTTAGTAGTTTTTTTACATGGAATTTGCTGGTAAGTCCTGAAGATTTAGCCTGCTTGTTTAGGAGATAGTTGCTGAATAGACAAGAACCTGATTTACATGTAGTTTCAGAGTGAAAGAGAAGATGATATAAACACTGTAAGTTTTTTTTTTTTTTTAAATAAAACAGATCCAAACTGAGATCCTCTAGCAAGGGACTGTCAAGTAAAATCATTAGATATTACATTACAATGGCTTGTAGACATTTAACACTGCTGTCATTTTGTTTGGATATACTCCCTTGATTCCTATTTTCCAAATCCTATTTTCCTTTGATACTAGAGAATAATTCCCCAAGTGTTGTCCAGTGATTGCTTATGTATATGCACTTTGGTCTGTGAGTAATTTTATTCACTTGAGTAGCCCCACTGTCCTCGGTGGACCTACAAGCATGCCTAAGAACTTGAGAATGCTGATGAGCATAAAGAATACAATTTGGGCATGTAATGGTTGACAAGCAATTGTTTTGTTTCTGGCCTCTCTTAGGACTCATTTGCATTGCCTCCAGTGGCAACTTTTGGGAACATTAGAAAGGGAAGGTCTAGAATGCTGGAGGCAGTCGTATCAAATTCCAGCCTGAAAAATTTCTAGCGTATCCACCGTAATTACACAGATGGCAGATAGAAGGGTGTATTTTTCTTTTAATAAATCTATGTGTTTCTTTACTTCCTTTTGAATGTAGCATTGGTCAATGTGCTGCAACTTGAGCATCTGTAACGCAGCGAAATATAGCAGAATCCTCAGAAAATGTTTGTATTTTGTACTGGGAAGATTTGAATTTATGCAGGAATCACTCTTCTGGAAATAAAGGGAAATCAAGATGAGGGATTTTTTTTTTTTTTTTTCTCCTCAGGCTTCCTATTTGACTCCTCAAAAAATCTAACAATGTTACAGTGGTTCTTAGTTGCCCGAGAAATTGCATTTATGTGGTGGTCAATTGCATTTCTGCTGATCTGAGAATTGGTAAGATGGGCACTTTAGAATTAGAACAAAATTAATAGCAATTTATGACTTAACTGTTGTTGTGGTCAGCACTTGATGATGGCTTAAGCAACCTTGCTAGAGTTTCCTAGAGAGTGGCTTTTGTGTCAACAGGGTTTTTGAAGTGTTCCACATCTTCAAAAATAGTTCTGAGTACTTGAAAGTTTTATTTCAAATTGTTACCTGTGTTTAAATCTGATTCCATTCAGAGTTGCCAAAGTCTGTGTTCTAAGTAAGGGTCTTACACTTGCGTGTCAGCTTGTCAGTAAAATGGTTAAGCTAAAGATTTGAGGAAAAAATGTGTTTCAGCGTACATGTGGCTGGTAACCTTTGCAAAGTTTGCATTACTTTTCCATTTCTAACCAGCATTATAACAGTTATTGTTATACGTGCTGTGGGTTTTTGGGGAGGGGAGTGAGTGGGTGTGGAGTGTCCATGGGTTCATTTATTGTTTATAAACATTGCTCATGGAATACCTGTCTTGATATGCAGCTCTGTATTATATGCTATTGTGAACAGTTTTAACGTTGGAAGGCTGTTGTTATCTTGATTGAATATTTGTTTTTATTTCTAGAATTGCATTTCTTAAGTCAGAATTTCTTGAGATTTTGTAAAAGTCATTATTGTAGTCATTTGGATTCCTCCAGAAAAGTACTGCTTTGCAAATGTAACTGTTAGTCTGCTTGGTGCTGTGTGATTTTTGGAAATTGCAGGATGGGAAGGTAGTTGTGTTGTTTCAAGCAGAGTGCACATTGAAGAAAAGCTGTAGTGTTGAGCTGAAATTTATGAACTATGTTCTTATTATAAGTTTATATAGATATTTTTTTTTTTTTGCGTGAGGGGTCAATAGATTCAACTCATGAAATGATACAGATGAGAATTAAAAACTAGAGTAATTAAAATTATGCTGTCAAAAGAACAAGGTGGTGACTCAGTGTTAGGAAAGCTGGCAGAAGCAGCCTTTAATTGAAGAAGAATTGGTTGCTGTAAACCAATTACAAGTTATTTTTAATGATAGGTTTCAGAGAACAGCAAATGAGTGTAGTGTGATCTTGACTGATAGTATGTTCTTGTTTTAAAATAAATAAAAAGCCCAAGGATATGAAGTTAGAAAGAGAAGTTTCGTTTTTCCCCTAATAGGACAAAGTAGAGTACGGAAGTGAAAGAAGGTCTGCCTTTTGCTGTGAAGCATTTGGGTGCGTTTTAACATTGGAAATTAACATAGGTGTTGCTTCCATTTTGTCAGGCTAGTAAATTTGGTAAAGGAATGGGTGATTGAAAGGCAGAGATGTTCCTCATTCTCTCTGTAGCTTGGCAATTCTGTATTTTACAGCAAACTTTTTAGTGTAACACATTTGAACTTGTACTAGATAGGGTTAATAGGCTAGAACAAAAGGTCAGAGCATAAGGCATTAGGCTTAATTAAGGGAGAGCAGGAGTGGCAGGAGTATGTGACAGTTAAATGGGTTTCCCACAGACTAATGTCTGTTACAGTGCAACCATGCCTCAACTTAAGTGGGTTATTTTGTGCGAAGGGCAGCAGTGATTAGCAGTTTGACATGCCAGACATTTCTGGCCAATCCCATCTGTTTTAGAGGTTAAAAAAGCACACCTTTATGAGCTGATAGATTGATTTGTGTGCCTGTCTGGTAAAGATTAGAAGTCCAAGGCCAGTGCTGTAAATGCCAGTTATAGAATATTGTACTTTCTTAGTTCTTTCTTTAAATGATCAACTATTTAGTAATGGGGATAACAGCTATAAAAGTGACCGTACAGTATGAAAAACGTGGCAGGGATTCGGAAGTAAGCATTTTGAACCAGAAAGGTCTGAGTGGAATGCTTCCTCTTCAGGTCTGTTATCAAGTTTGGCCTGTAAGCCTTGGTCATTTTGTAACGGAGCTTGGAAAGGGAATCTATCTTCATGTGTTTCTACATAAGGTTCACAGCTTTTTTTAAAGAGATGGTTATAATGTATATTTCCAGAAGTTGCCTGCCTTAGTACTAGCAGTTTTTCAGTTTCTAGCACAGCTGGAGAAAAGAGAATTTCAGTGCTTTAGAGGATTCAGTATTTATACCTCACTTTGTTACATCCTCTTTCCTACCCATTCTATTACTGAACTGTGATGGTATAGGCCTTTTTTTTTTCTGTTGCTGTTGTTTTTTTTTTTCTCCTTTCTTGTTTTCTCCTTTCTTGCTATCATTCTCTGGGTAAGGTGGTTGGTTTTTTGTTTTCCTGATTGTTTTGTGAAGTTGCCTTATAAGCTTTAAATAAAATAGATGGCACAGTAAGTCTTGACTGTTTCTTGTCATCTTTATGACTTTGTAAAGTCAAAGTTACATTACTATTAATATGAGACTATTAATAAATCGTTGATGCAATAAAACTGTTTTTGATAACGTTCAAGGTTCATACATAGTTGAAGGTGATTATCCTATTTTAAAATCAAGTAGAGGTTAGACAGTGTTGTAAGATACTGTCTGTGGCCCCAAATGATAGCATCATTTCCAGTAGAGAGTCTTTGTCATTTGAAGTAAATATGTGGTTTTGAATTAAATTGTTAATTGTAAGTGTACTCTATGGCAGCATGCTGATTAAATGTTGATTCTTTGAAAAGCAGTGATATATGGTCTTATTTTTAAGAACTAAAGCTCTCATTTTAAAGAGCTGCTGTTTAAGCTTTCCCCTCTGTTCTCCATTCTGGCAGTGACAATTGTACCTAAACTACTGAGAAATAAAACTGCATAAAAATAAGATTTGGCATCTTACATTTATATTCCTACATTAATTAAAAATTAGCCACCTGTCTTAAAACTTTTTTCTGACTTGCAAGTGCCATTTTCTTTTTCTTAGGTAGTTTAGTATCTTCTGCTTTTTTTTTTTTTTAAATGATTTGATACTCACATTCTAAAGACTGTTCCACATACCCGTACTGTACTTTTGCTGTAACCACTTTTATTCTGTTTGTGAAAAGATCTGACTTGTGACTTACGAAAAACTTGTCTTCACTTTACCTAGCTTTGTAAAAGCTGCCTTAATTTTTCTTTTTGTTCTTGTGGAAGTCTCTTGTTTGAAAAGCCTAGGAATAAGGAGTGTTTTCAGTGTCCTTTAGGATGAGGAAGGCATTGTCATTGCCTTGCAGTTTATTTAGCAACGCGGAGCTGGAATGGGCATACACAGCTTCATGTTCTCTATGGAATAATATCTATTTAAATGATTTGGATCTAATACATATTTACATGGAAAAACATCTTGCCCTTCTCTGTGGAGAGAGAGAAGGTGAACAAGCATAAATTTTATAATACTCATTGCTTCCCTTGCACTAAATCATACTTAAATTGCAGAAGGCTGTTGGCTTTAAAGTGGTGTAAAAAGTGCTTGGCTAGTAAGGTGAGTGTTCAGGGAGATTTACCTAATTTAATACTAAGAAAATGTCAGCTGTTGTGCATTGATATGCGATTGCCTAAATCCAGAAGCCACGCTTCAGATTTCCATATATGCATATTTGTAATATTTTCCTGTTCATAACACAAAAGAGAACCCTGAAATGACCCATTAGTGCAGCGTGCATGCATACTATATTTTGGCTAATTGCAGTGTTATTGATAATACCTGAGCCATCATGTAGTGTCTTGGGAATGAAGGTAGATGCTGTGGCTCCTGTTCTGCTCTTTCAGGGCAGAATGTACTTTATCAAGTTTCTTGTAATGATCATTATGAAAATCTTTGTATAATTAGCAATTCCTGCTCTGATCATAGCCCACGCTCTGTAAGAGAAGTTGTCAGGTAACATGATGATTATATTTGGGACTGCAACACAGGATACTTTCTTTCCATACCTTAAGGATAGTCTTGTTTTGTTGATGAGAGTGGGAGTTCAAGCAGTGGTTTTTATTGAGCTTAGGCTTCCTTCCAAGTCTGCTCAGTTCATGAAGTACAGTAGCATGAAATCATCATGGTGGCTTCTCATCTTTGATAAGTTTATGCAAAATCATTGGTGTTTATTGATTACAACAGCACACTTTACCAAATATTCTGTAATTGTCAGTGAGTCTGTTGCATCTTTTTAATGTTGTTTCTTACATTGCACCTTTCAGATAAAATACTATAAAATATTTGCATGAAATATTCATACCATATAAAAAAAAATTTAAGTTATCCATTGTCTTCAGCTTGGATTTGTCTTTAAAAAAAAAAAAAAAAGCACAAAAAACAAACAGCAAACTCTTCTCATGAGTGTTTCAGGTAACTCTTCACAGCCACCTCCCCTTTCATTTCCCCTCTTGCCATATAACTGATGAATCCCTGACTGGGGTAGACTACAGACTGGATAGAAAAGATGCTGCACCACATTTATGTGAACTGGCCTGCTGTGGATTTCTCCTTATTTTAGATTTTCATACTCTTTGACCTTGTAATTGTTGACTTTGATCTGGAACAATTTCAAAGTCATGTAAATGAATGTAATTAAGGTATTGCTTATCATCTTGGAGAGTTCACAGAGAGGCTTATTGGCTAGAAAGGTTTGTTTACTTTAATATGGAAGGTTAATATAAGGTTAAATTTTACTCTGTAAAATGGCTTCATAGTGTTTTTATTTAGCAGCTGAAGGAAATAATGCTTGAAAAGGCAAATAATAGTTTTATCTGACCTCCATATGTCTTCTGTAGCTTGCATTATTGGGAAAATTTATCTTCATTGCTTAGTATTACTGCAGTCTTCCTTTCTCTTCATTCTATGAAGAGAATGTCTCAAGCTTATTTGTCAGCCCTTATGTAGGAAAGGAACTACATTATGGGAAGAACTACAGAAATATTTGACAATAATTGCTGTAAGTAGTCCATCCGCTTCCACTTAAATCTTCTATTTCCCATCCCCCTTCTTTCAAGAATGGAATTTATGCTTTGTCCTTCAGTAACTTCTCGTGTTTTATTCCTACTGCTACCAAAATAAAGGTGAAAAACAATATAAAACAAGAGGAAAAAAACATCAAATTAGTGGTTTCTGCCTTCTGCAATGGTGCTTAGGCCTATATTCTTGTCTGTACTCTTCAGTTTCATTTGAATAGACTTGCTTTGCTTATCACTTACAAAAACAGCATTTGCCTGAGTGTTGCTTTTTTTTTTTTTCCATTCAATTTAGAGTAAGTACTTCTGTGGAGTTAACAAAAAGGTTACATGGCAAATGTCATGTAGAAAACTCCTTTCTGATACCTTTTTCATCTCCTACTTGTGGCCTTTTTTTTCTAGCTAGAAAAGCTTACGTACTTGAGGTGGGTGATGGCTGAACACGCTTGGGCACCACAGACCTGTACTGCACTGAGTTCAGGATCGAAGGATGAAGCTATGTGAAAATTGGAAACACCTCTTTCAGCACAACTCTTTCTGGAATCGTTTAGACATCGAGGGCTGCTGGCTCGTCTGCTTTAGTTTTGTAGAGTACTTCCTTCTGTCATTTCTTCCTCCTGTAACAAAAGTAGTACCTAGGCTACTTAATCTTGAGGCTTCTAGCTTTTTTCTTCTTACTAGAATGCCATTCTAGTATCTAGAATGTACAATTCTACATTGTAGAATGTACTAGATAATGCAGGATGAGAGTAATGTCCTTTAAAGGCTGATTAATGCAATGAATGCGTTAACTGACATATTTCTAGCTTTTGGAGATACCCTATAACTCTTAGGTATGAGTTCTAGTCCTTGCTTCCGAAATATGCAGTGGGGTAATAGCTTGTATTTATTTATTTGTTTTTCAATTCATAGTAATAGTCATAACCTGAAGTAACCTTAAGTTGCTTTTGTATATGGGAGAAGGAGTATAAGAAGCTAAAACTGAAGGTGGATCTTGAATAGTGGTCTAACTGAAGTGCATGGGGAAGAGGACAACAAACAAGTTCAAGTGAAATGCTTCACCTTTTCAAGTTAAAAGGAAGCATATTGTTGATTTCAGTAAGGTTAATGTCTCTCCTTAATTCTAGAGCTTCATGCATAATGGGCAAGGGATAGATGGCAATGGGGTGGAAAGGCAAAAACAACTGAAAAATGTTCTTTATCTATTAATTCAGGTATTATTTATGGAAGATAAGGCAAGAATCCATATGCTTTGGTCACTTAGTTTTTGCTTAGCTAACGTAACAAGAGCACATCTGTTCCTAACTTTTCAATAATAGCCACATAAGAGTGCAAAACTTTCTGAAGATGAATAATTCTTTGCTGCTGGGAAGTTAAGGTGATTTCTCAGGCATGAGTCCTGGTCCTATCAATTCTGGGCTACCTTAAGTTTTATTCAGTGTAAATGCTGAACAAACACTAATTAACTGTGGTGATATCATTTTGTAACTTCTTTGCACTCTCTCAAGTAGGTTCAACTGTAGAGATGAAAAGATAACAAAGTTGTGCAGAATCAGGTTTGCTGTTTACTGAACACTGATTTGTCTTTGGATTGCAACATAGTGTGCAAGTTTGGTGTCTTTCTTTATGTAACTCTTCAACATAGCCATCTTAAGCTCTTTTAGTAGAGTCCTTTTTGATATGTTCAAGGTCCTCATTACACAAATAACCATAGACTGATTTTTTTTTTTTTTGACCTGAGGAAGATAGGTGGTCAGTTTCCCAAACTACTTTTTTCTGTACATAAAGATTTGTTGTTAGTCATTTTTTACTGCGAGCTCTCATAAAAAAGCATATATTTACTGTGCTCTTCAAACTTTATAGCCCCACCTAATTTTCTGTTTTACATAACTCCGTTCTGGTTTTGTTTTCTAAGTATTTTAGTGTGCAGTAGAGATGGACAGTATTTGGACATGACTTATTGACTGGATGTATTGTTTTACACTGTGATACAGTTCTGATATTTTCAGAGCCTTGTCTAGGCAAATGCCAGCTGTATTTTCCTTTTGCAAAACAGAAGCATTAAAGTAGCTTTTAGGGTGTATTTGCTGACGATCATACAGTTTCTGTGGCTATACTTTACAGCTTTGCAGTTTTTCATACTTTTTGAGGAAAATTGGTGCGTGCCTCACAAGATAGCAGAAGCACAAACAATCAGATTTCCCTTGTTGTGGCCTTTTGGGTTTGCACCTATGGAGGAATAACTGCATATATCAGTACAGGTTCAGGGATGACCTGCTGGAGAGTACCTCTGTGGAGAAGGCCTTAGATGTCCTGGTGAACAACAGGTTGGACATGAGCCAGCAGTGTGCCCTTGTGGCCAAGAAGGCCAATAGTATCTTGGGATGTGTTAAAAGAGTGTGGCAAGAAGGCCGAGGGAGATGATCCTTCCCTTCTACTCTGCCTTGGTGGCACATTTAGACTACTGTGTCCAGTTCTGGGCTTCCCAGTTCAAAAAAGACAGGGATCTCATAGAAGGAGTCCAGGGGAGTGCCATAAGGATGATAAAGGGCCTGGAGCATTTCCTATATGAGGGAAGGCTGAGTAACCTACATCTGTTCATACTGGGGAAAAGGAGACTCAGAAGGGGTCTGATTAATGTTTACATATGTCTAAATAGGTAAAACCAGACTCTTCTTGGTGGTGTGTAGCAATGTGACAAGAGGTAGTGGCCTAAAATTTGAACATAGGAAGTTCCGTAGAAGTAGGAGGAAGAGCTTCTTTACAGTAAGAGTGATGGAGCACTGGAACAGGCTGCCCAGATAGGAGGCCCCACAACCTATGGAGATGTTCAAGACCCATCTGGATGCCTACCTGTGTGACCTGTTCTAGGGCACCTGCTTTAGCAGGGGAGTTGGGCTTAATGATCTTCTGAGGTCAGTTCTGACCCCTGTGATTCTGTTCTACTGCTTAAGTAGACATACGGCCTCAGATATTGGTTACTGTTTGGATAATATTGTATGAATTTAACATGTAAGCATGCTGTTGGTCTTTTCCTGTCCTCCTTAGATCATTGTACAGGAGAGCAAACACATGTAGATCTGCCGTCTGATACAATTCTTGTTAGTTTACTCTTTGGTGCTGTGGCAGATGGACTTTGTTATTCTTTCTTTTCTCCTGTACTGGCAGGAGCAAATTGAGTTTGCTGTGATCTCCTTACCTGCTGAGGACACTTGCCTATCTGGTTTCGAGAGCACCTGCAGAGTTCCAAGAACTCCATTGAAATGTCCTAGAATGTCCAAGATTGTAGAAAGAATCATGGTTTTATTTTGTCTTTTAATTTTATACTTTAATTTGAAGAGGAAATAGATAAGGAAAAGCGTAATCGGGTATTTCAGAAGACAGTGATTTTTTTTTTTTTTTGTCAGATTTGAGATTCTCCTCTAGTTTTGCTAACGGAATTTTTGTAAAATCAGAAGTCTGTCTTCTAGCATCTTTTCTGTCTAAAATTCAAATCTGTACTGTTAAATAAATGACTATACTAATCCACTATTGTATAGAAAGATGTGTTACCGAAGTAAATTTATCTACTTAATAAATTTGTCTAGAGATGCTGATAGCACATTCACTAAAAGTTATTTCAAAGACTATAGTTTCTTTGTTGCTGAAATATAACGTAAAAAAAAATCTTAACATCTTATTAACAGCTCACTGTAACACTCATCCTGAGTTAAAATCAGCATCCCCTAAATACTCCCATTCTGTATGTGTGTTTATAGTATAGAAGCATCACTTAGAGCCATAGAAGAGAGATGTGGGTGGGGACTCGGGTTAAGCTACATTAAATAAATCTGCATGCAAAAATGGGCATTTCCAAAGATACATTCTGCAAAGGAACATGCGGAGTTGAACATTCTGTGTGTGTATGCCTTGCACTTTCTGTACATGCACGCTGAATTTAAGAAATGCTTTCTGAATTTCTCTGTTTTAGCCATCCTAATGGGCCCTGGATAGTCCTAGAGACTGGGCTCTCTGCTCTCAGTAAGGTGAGGCTAGACTGTGCAAAAACAGCATGAAACCTTGACCTGTCCCCATGTAAATTGCTGGGATTTAGCTGGCTACCATGTATTAGGAGACTGAGCAGAGGCCACCCAGATTTGAAGATGTTTTGTCTTTGACAGAGAATTTGGTCTTGCTGGAGTTCTTGATTCCTGTCATCAATCTTTAATTTATGCAGCTGTCTAAACTGTCATCTGCAGTAGGAATTTGTGTATGCGATGTCTGTTCAATATTCCGTGGTCTAGAGTTTTACTCTGAAGACTATAGGAGACCTATCACTAAATATGGATGTCTCTATGTGAATGAAAGAGCAGAAAATGACTGGTTATTTCCAAATCAAAAAGCCCCTTTGGAACTATTGATAGGTTATTAACATCTTATTGACTGCAGTTACCACAGATAAGGGAAGGATTTACTCTAGTTAGTAAGATGTGGCCACTGGAGAAACTCACCAGCCTTATTTTCTGAAATATAGTAAGACTATAATGATGCTTGTTGGTTTACATTGAGAAACTTTTTTTGATTGTGTACTTCAAGTGCTTTTAGGGTTGCCTGTCTAAGCACTTTATTCCTTACCCGAGCCTGAGATAGCATGTGCAGTATAGAATTGAGGGGATGAAGTAAGGCATTTTGTTTTAGATGTTTTTTTTTTTTTAATGACACTGGGAAGACTAGGATGTGATCTTTGACACAAACAGTTTTGAACCAAATATGGAAATGTAAGTAATGAAGCAAACTTAAACTGTTAAATACATACGCTGGATAAGCAGCTTGTATTGAAGGGATGGTCTTTTTGTCTTACTGAGCTGCCAGTAGTCCACAGGACTGCATGTGCTGTAATTGCCAAGTACTAATTACTTGACTAATAAATTACTTCCTTCAAATATTGTTTTTTCTTGGAAAAGTATGTTTTAACACCTATATTCTTAAGATTTTGAATAAAATGATACAGATGTTGGATTTGCTTTGGACTTCCAATTTTTCATCTCTGAGTCTACATGTAATTATCAGGCTGCATGGTAAATACTAGCTTAGCATCTGTTGCTTGAGCTATTATATCACAGTGCTGGAAAGAAGCTTTGTAACAATGTAAGTGGGTGCTTAACCCATATTGGGTTTGCAAATAGCTTCATAAACTACAGCCAGGGTTTAATACAGTTATTTACAGTACTAAGTATTCTTTTTTCTGTCACTTGAACATGTTTTTAAAAACAGAAAAACATTGATTCAGCACTGTTTAAATGCAAACGATCATATTGATTCTGATTTGGAAACCTGCTATGAGTTACAGAGTACAATTTTGTATTTTAATCTTTCATAAAGAAAAAAATAAGGTTTGTTCCTTTTTTTTCCTCTTTGTTTCTTAAAAGCCTGTCTTAAGCTTTATAAATACATAAGGTGAACTGCCTGGGTGTTTCTGTTAAAATAGTAGATAAAAATTTGTTAATGGCAGGGGCTTATGGAGTTCTTCTTTCTTTACATGAACTCATTATGGGCATCAACATTTTCTTTCTCTTCTCTAAGTAATATTTTGGAAATAATTGGAAGAATAGATGGAAGGAATTTTTTTTTTCTTAATATGAAGGTGGTTCCAGCATCAGTCTTTCTTGCCATTGGCCATCAGTTAACTCAAACTGTGTATTTGAATTAGCTTTGCTTGTTTGTATTAGCATGGTGTATTCTTAAAATTACTACTGTTCCTAATCAATCTTCCCTTAAAGACCAAAAGAACAGTGTGATCTGAGAAATCTCTGGTATCAGATGAATGTTTCAGGCTTTTAAACACACTTTCTCTTATTAATAATTTAGAGTGACCTGGTCTTGTTCTTCTATTAGTACAAAGATGACTTGCTTTTTCTGGACATCTTTCCTTTCCAGTTGGACATAACAGAAGTACATAAAGACAGAAGTAACAGCAAATGGAGGTGTGTATCTGGAGGTGAGTGGTGCTGGTTGACTAGCAGTGGAAGTGTTTCATCCAGCCTCTTTGTAAGTGTTCTGTAACTTGCTGTTTTTGGGGCATTTACAGCCAGCAGTCTCTCAGCCTTCTGCATCAGGACAAAACAAACAAACAAAAATCATCTACTTGAGGGGGGTTCCATTTCAGAGAAATAAACTCCCTGTGACCTCTGCATGAAGCTATAGGGTAGCCTGTTCTTGAGGCTGCACTTCACTGCTGCTATAAACCTTCTGTTTTAGAAGTAGGCAGCTGCCTGTCTGCAAGGAGGACATGGGTAACAAGAACAGATTTGGGCAGTTCTTCAGCAGCTGCATTGGCTTTCTTTTTTTTTTTTTTTTTTTTTTTGTCTTCTGGGTGCAATTCAGGGTTTTGGCCTTGATTGCTTTTTGGCCATAACGTGACTTGAGCTCTAGCTGAGAGGCTGCCTACTTTTTTGATCCAGCATAGCAATTATTGTCAACTAGGATACTTGACCTAGATCATCCTAAGTTTTAATGTCAAGTAGCCATTGGCAGGAAGTTCTCTGAGAAGGACTTGTGACTATGGAATGTGTTCCCAACCTGGTCTGATGGAATCAGTTTGCTGAAGGAGCTCAGTGCCAGGCATATCATATTTCTTTGCCTGTGGAGATGAGGGATTGTTCAGTGCTTCTCCTGCTTTCCAGTGAAGAAAGACAAGTTCATCCTGATTTATAGTGGCTACACTGAGATTTTTCACTTGAGCCATATAGGAAGACACATGAAGCATATTTCAGAGAAAACCCAGCATTCTTATGTATATTCATAAAAGGGCTTTTTCTGTGAATTTTGTTCAGAGTTTTGTGTGGAAGCAAAAGTTGCTTCCTCACAGAGAACAGATTAAAGGTATGGTAACTTAAATTTAGATACATGCTGCTTTTTCTTCAGCTTTATAGAAGATGCTACAGTTTGCTGCCAGTCACAGAAAACTTCCTTCCTGCTGGGAAAGGAGATTGGTCAAAGCATTAGAACCATCACCAAATTCTTTAAGCTTAAAGTACCTCCTTTCCCGTGCCTCAGTATGGACAGTAATTGGTCCACCTTGTCCTCCAAGAGGTTGTTTGATACTTATTAATAGCTGTTCAGTTTCTAAAGCAGAAGGTCAGTGTAGTGAATATTAAGAAACAACAGTAATTTTGAGAAGGGTTGGGTGTCTTATATGACAATTACCATGCCAAAATATGAGTGAGTTCTTGGATTATGAATGTATTGGTACCTCCTGTCTGGAAAAATTCTGTTCTCGTACAACTAGAGTGAAACACGGCAAAACGCTCTATAGCTGATCAAGATAATAGTGATTCTAAAGGAATTATAGAGATGTAAAGGAGATAAATTTGACCTTAAAACCTTGAGTTCAAGGAGCTGGAACCAATTTTTAATAGTATAGCTATGCTGTACCTCATTATATTCAGGTGAGAGATTGCGTAGTCTTATGGGCAAAAGAATTAAACTTGAATGTCTGCTTCAGACATGATAGGAAAAAATCTGACCAGGTTGTATGTGTGTGGGTTTTCTTTTTTTTTAGTTGTTTGTTCGTTTTCTGTTTTTTTTTTTTTTTTTTTTTTTCCAGTCCGGTTTCTAGAAAGTTTCTAGAACACTGTTCAGGAGAAGAAAGGGGAGGAATCATAAGATGTTTTAGGTTGGAAGGGACCTTAAAGATCATCTACTTCCAGCCTCCCTGCTGTGGGAAGAGTTGCTGCCAACTAGATCATGACCAGGGACTCATCCAACCTGTCCTCCTGGAAAGGGACATCCAAAACTTCTCTGGGCAGCAGACCTTTTCCAGTACCTCACCACTTTCTGAGTAAAGAATTTCTTCCTAACATCTAACCTAAATTTCCTCTATTTTTGTTGAAGGCCATTTTCTCTTGTTCTCTATATCGTGTAAAAAGTCAGTCTTCACCCTGTTCGTAAGCTTCCCTCAAGCAGTGGAAGGCTGTAATGAAGTCTCCCCAGAGCCTTTTCCAGTCTAAACGACCCTAGCTCCCTCAACCTTTCTTTGTCATCCTTGTGGCCCTCCTTGGGACCCACCGCATGTCTTTCTTGTGTTTGGGGCTCCAAGCCTGAGTGCACTACTCCAGATGGGGCCTCAGTAGGGCAGAATAGAGGAGGATGAGCACGTCTCTTTCCTTGCTGGCCAACGCTCTTTTGATGCAGCCCAGGATACAATTTCCCTTCCAGGCTACAAGCATACGCTGCTGGTTCATGTTCTTGTCTACCAGGACTCCTAAGTCCTTGACAGGGCTGCTCTCAGTAAGTTCTTCCAGTCGGTAGTCATATCTGGGAGCACCTTGACCCAAGTGCAACACCTTGACCCAAGTGCAACACCTTGACCCAAGTGCAACACCTTGACCCAAGTGCAACACCTTGACCCAAGTGCAACACCTTGACCCAAGTGCAACACCTTGACTCAAGCCTTGTTATACCTCCTTAGGTTCCTGTGGAACCACTTTTCAAGCTTGTCTGGGTCATTCTGGATAGCAGTCCTTCATTCTATTATATCTGCTGTACCATTTAGATTAGTGTTATCTGCAGACTTGCTGAGTGTGCACTCAGTCTCAGACTTTCTATGTCGTTGATAAAGATGTTAAAGTGTATCAGTCCCAAGACTAACTGCTTGTGACTGACTTCTGCCTGGACATAGAGCCAGTGACCAGAACCTTCTGGCTGCAATCATCCAATCAAACAGTCTAACCTTCTAATCCATATCTTTCCAATTTAGAAATAAGAATGTGGTGCAGGTGTATCAATTGCCCTTCCTTTGTTCACTGATGCTGTCACTCTGTTATAGAAGGCCATCATGCTGGTCAGATGCAGTGAAGCTGTGCTGACTGTCTCAGATCACTTCCTCATCTTGTGTGTGCCTTACTGTATTTTCCAGGAGGATTTGCTCCATGATGTGAATAAAAGAAATTAGAAATACAGAAATCAACTTTTTTCTTTTCCAGAAAAGATTAGGAAATAAAGAAGTAGAATTAGAGAGTATATTCATAGTTCTCAATTATCCAAATAAACGTGAGGGGTGTATAAGAAAAGCTAACTGGTAATGCAATTGGTCAAATTGTTCAGGTGGCTTGATCCAAAATCCACTGAATATTTGATGTTTTCTATAGATTGTTAAATGATTCTTTAAAAAAAAAAGTAGAACAAAAGAAAAAAAAATGACTTGCAGAGTGGTCTTAAAAAGGAAAACTAAAAGGAAATAGACCAGAAGAAATTATAAATAAACATTCTAATTAACGTCGTCCAAGTAAAAGCATTTACGGAGGACTGGTGTTACTCACTAGATGGTATTCATTGTATTGAGTGAAGAGCTGTGAGAACGTACATGATTAGTTCCTGATTCTTAAATGAAAATGGAGATAATTATGGTGGAATTTGGATGTACCATGGGATATATCGCTGCTGTCTTAAAGATATCTGTGTTCTGAGAGGAGAATTGTGGAGAAGACCCTATATACGTTTAGTGGAAAGGAATGGGAAACGTGTAGGACTTCTAACAGGCAGCAGGCAGAAGTGGGAACTTGTGGGGTGTGATTCATTTGACCTCCTTTAGCTACATCCTGTAGGATGAGTTAGGTAGAAGAGTCTGAACCTGTTCAGATACTGACACCTACACTGTAAACATCTTTATTTGGTTGAGTGAATTCTGGCTTGGCATCCACATCTGAGAATGGAAGGACGAGGATGCTCTGTTATTACAGCTTGTGGTTAAGTGTCAAATGCCCTCCATCCTAGTTGAGTAAAGACTCAACACCTTTTCTGAATGGAAGCTGGTGTTCTGAAGCCTCCAGAGATCTATCCAGGTAGGTCTGAAATTCATGCTGAAACACTTCAAGAGCACTGTTCTGGTGCTGTTCCTTCTGTTTTCCCAGAGAAGGGTAGTGGGTGCAGTAGAAGCAAGCATGCTCCTCTTGAGTTGATGTGTATGGACACCAGCAGTGGATTTTGCTACAGGATTGGGTTTTGCAGAATAACTGGCATGAAATGAGCACATACGGTTTGCACAGCTCTGGAGCAGGAAACAGCTTCCAAGAGCTGGAAGTTGCAACCTGTTGAAGGGTTGTCATCTAGCAGCAACTGATTTATAAGTCCATGTGCATAAGTGTGTTGGGTGGTCAGACTGTAAGCTCTACAGGAGCATTATTACTTAAGAGTAGAGTGTATCTACTAGTGACGAGCCTGTAAGTTGCCAAGCATGGTGGGCCATGAAATTAAATAACTTATTTGAGTTGGTTCCTAGGTGAATGTAGTGTTGCACTGTATGTTTAAATAGGGCTCCATAAAACACAATAACTCTTGTTTTGCTGTTGATGGAAATGGGTAATTTGACTCAAGTTTTGGTCTATAAGCAATATGCAGATGTTACACTTCTGTCACTCGTAACTATCATGTCTGTGCAAATCTGCTTTTGTAACTTCAGGGCTTTTGAGATTCTTGTTTGTTATTGTGCTGCTGAGTACCTAATCTTTATTTTACTTGCAAACTGTATTTATTTTTCATCTTGAATTTTATCACACTTCATCTGAAATACCAGCGTATTATATGGCTGCTACAGTATTATTTCTCTGGGTACACAATATAATGGAATGCCTCTGGGACTGTTTTGGAAAAAAAAAAAAAATTGAAATAAAAAAACAACAAATCTTCAATCCTCTGTTTTTGTGAAATGTATTCAAGCTAAATTTTTCAGGCAACTTTTGGTAGGGTAGTAAAATCAAAACAATTGTTTTCATTCAAGTTTTATTAAAATTCAGTGCAATGGAGCAATCCTTTGAGAAAAAGAGCATTAATGTTAGCATTAGGACTTCTGTGATGATTTTACTCTAGTATGTTTTAAAAGGTAGCCTTGTTGTTTGTAGTAAAAATGAAGAGACTCAGATCATTCTAATTATTATACCTATTTTCTTGGAGTGCTTATTGTCTTTGTGTACATTCGTTTTATAATGTATGCATCTGCTAATGAAAATAATAATTAAATTCTTTCACAATGAAACTGACTGGGGGAAGGGTGGGGATAGAGAAAGCTCAAGTAGCACTAGCAGGCAGATTCATACCTTGTAAAGCCAGCCAATTCACTAATGAGGCTGACTCTTCTCCTGATGTATTTTGAAGCCTAAAGTTACATTTTCAGTTGGTGGCTCTCATTTTCTAATCACTGCTCTGTATTTTGGAACATGTTTTTTGTCTGTTTTCTGGCCCCCTCCCCCCAACTCCTTCCTGACACTTCTTCCCACCCTCATGTCTTCTGCCCCATGTTCACGTTTGCATTCTGACCTTCAACTACCAAGGAATCTCTCTTGTATTGGGGCTGTAAGCAATCCTGACTTGAGGCTGGTTGAAGGTGCTTCTGCTGAAGAGCTTGGAGAGGTCAAAGGAAGTGGCTCTGTTACTCCAGAAGGCGCACAGGGTGGTGAACTGTGTTGTGGGACAGAGATCTGATCAAGTCTTTCAGCGCTGGGAAAGATGGGGGTGTTATCTAGAGCTGGGTAGCAGAATCATCAGTCTAATGTGGATTGTGATCTTGCTGTTTGGCTGAGGGAGTACATGCTGACTGAAATGTGGGAAATAATGCAGCAGTCATCTTGCAGTGTGGTTGATACAAAATATTTGGATTAAACCTGATTTACTTTTTTATTGCTTAATCTACCTGTTCTTCATTTTGCTCCTGCTTCCATTTTCACTTATTTGGAATGATGTCCTTTCTTTGTGTTCCTTTGGTATAATTTTTTTTCTGAATCTTTGCCTTATCTATTAAACTTGTTACTTTTTGTTTTGCCTCTCTTTTACTACTTGACCTAACAGTAATCATGAATATTAATTTCAGGGCACATTCAGCCAGGTGCTGAGTTTAAATTTAAATTTATTGTGGCAGTATTAAATGTTCTCAGAGTTTATAACAAACTTCTGAGACTGCCCAAGCTCAGCATAGCTTTTGAGGACTGCATTCATGTTGTTTTACAGGCCCAAATTAAATCTGGAATAGTGTCGCGGTTTTGAACTGTGTAACAATTCCAGTTGTGTAACCGTGGGGAGGAGAAAGGAGGTGGGACAACTGTCTGTCTGTCTGTCACAGATCTGGCTGGGCTTGTGGGTTTCAGCTGTACTGGGCGCTGTAGGACTGGGGAGTGCCCTTTCTGGAAGACTTTGCTGTGGAAGTCATGTCTGGATCCCTGTGCGGCCTATGTGCATGTATAAAATTGATCTGGGAGAAGGCTGGTCTGATCCGCGTATGGGTGCTGCACACTTGGTTTAATTCTTGATGTGGTGTCAGATTTTTCTTTTTTAGATTAATCATTGTGTTGTTTTAATAAAATGTATGCACAACCTACTTTATTAAAAAGCAAATGGTGTACAGTATTAAAGACCTCAAAGATGCACTGAAAAGATGGCATGTCATGTTAAAGTTCCCTGTTTTTGAAGCTGCTGCTTTGTTGTTAATTTGGGAACTAATTTTGGTCTTTCCTGAACTCAATTAAACATTTGCTTCAGTCACCACTTGTAGTGGCTTATTCCATTACCTGTAGCATTTAATACTTTGGCAAGACTATTTCTTGTATTTTCAATTACTTGCTTTATATAACTCAGGCAACCTGTAAGTCTTCTTGGTGTCCTCTTTTCTGATGAGAAACAAACCTGAATCTTCCAACCTCCTCTTAGGAGCTTCTGAGGTCGTGTATCATGGTTTTTACCTATTGTTGCCATTTGTTTTCTCCTTCAGATCACAAATGAGAACTTGGAATTTTCTCTGCCTTGTACCACAAAAATCTGTATTCCTGAGGACTTGGTGTTGTTGTTGTTTTTGTTTTTTGTTTGCTTTTTGTATAAAACAAAGTCTAAAGTATCTGTAATGTTTGAAAAGCCAAGTTCAGCATGGGAAAATCTGAGGGGTTGCACCTGTGTATGCCTTCCACAAAAATTTCGCTATGAGAGGCAGCGTATTTCTGGCACACGAAGCTCACTGTAAATACATCAAGCTATGTTCTGGCAAAACTTTTTTTTTTTTCTGAAGTGAGTCATATTTTGAGTATAAGTAGAAGACTGTCTATTCAGTGTGAAGACCAGATTTAATTAAACTTCTCTGGATGTAAACAAAGTAGTAAACAATTTGCTGCAAATGTTAAGATATGAATTACAGTGGAACTTTGCTTAATGCACCAAAACACTTAATATTGGAGTATGATCCTTCTGAGGCTGCTTGACATACAGCCTTGAACTGGGGCTAACCACTGTGGGATGATGCATAAACTTTAAGGATTTAAATAATTCCTTTCCACAGTGGTGTGACTTTGTTTGTTGTAAACTGCAACAGTAATGCAATCTGTTGATCACATTTCTTGGGGAGGATAACTTGCTACAAGTACTCAGAGGTGTTACTGTATGTACCATCTGATTAAAGGGGAAAAAATAATTTCTGGGGGGCACTATTGAGCTCAACCTTGATAGGTTATAAAATTTACCTGTTAAGAACCTCGTATTACTTTAAGCATGGAAATGTTTGGTCCCACATGCTTTCTTTCAGTAAACTGGGGGAAGAGAACAGAAGAAGAGGACAAGATATGCTGGTGCAGGGTTTTTGCAATTGATAAAGGAGAAGGAGGTCACCCACTTCTACTGTGTATTGCTACTGTATAGCAATACACCCAGCAAAGAGATTTCAAAGACTTTTAGGTTGGTGCTGTGCTTTTAGTGAGCCCATGCAGTCTCTACCACTGAATCTTTTACTGCCTGATGGGGGACCTTAAGTGCATAAGGAAAGGTGAAAACTAATCAGAGATTTTGGCTTCTTGCAGTGTTTCTTGTGGGAGTTGGTAGTGTGGCCTCTATAATGCGTGCCTGTTAACATAATCAGTAATTCTGTGCTGGAGAGTGATGTTATGTGATACATGTCATGCTAGGGGCTGTTAGAAAGTATGACTTTCAAAGTTGCTCACATCTGAAGTGAAGCAGGAAATAAATCTTAAAGCAAGCAGCAGAGGAAAGTTTTCTTGATGGGTGGATTAAAGGATTTTGTAGGTAATCTTAACTATTATGAAAGACTAGTAAATCCTGTTTGCATGTGGGTCTGTAACTTTTAATGAGTAATTAGTCAAGTTTAAGGATACATTTGTTGTGGGTTTTTTTGTTTGTTCTGTTTGTTTTTGTTTGTTTTTCCCCTGCATCACTGATACTCAGACTTTCAGAACAAATTATATTCTTGCAGGACATCTGGTACAGTTCATTCTAAAGGAAACATTGGGTAAATGTTTTAAGTCAGTGGACACAATCAAATTGCTTTGTCCCAGAAGCACCCTACATTCATCTTGAAATGATGTCTTTTCTCCTTGAGTTCACTGCTCTGTAATGAATGGGAAGATCCTAGTATTTCCTGTGATTATTGTTTGTAGATGATTTTCCTTCTTGATCATTAGTTTTCTCTTGAATTTATGGAGTCAGATTTGCAAGTTTTGCTTGTCCCTTACCTTTCCCCTAGTAAGTAATCAATCCACTGGCTTCAGCACTAGTTAAAGTGGATAGATTTCTTCTGCTCGAGTTTAGTTGATACTGTTTTCTGTACTTTTGATCCGTGTGTTTGTTGTAAGGCTTGGTAGAGAAGAGAATTTCATACAGTAAATCATTTCTCTGTATTTTTAATTTTGAAATCTTCTGATTTAAAAAAATGGTAAAACCATGACTAGAAACTTACATGAATGTTATTAGCAATACTAGTCCTTCTATTTCGGAAAAGATTGTTTGCTTCTTTTTCAATGTGGCAAAAATAATGGAATGCTTCTACTTGTGTTTATAACAAAGAAAAATCTACTGAAGAGCTTACAGTGACCTGGTTGAAATAGTCAGTAGCAAAACCAGTTCTACGGCATCAGGGTGTTTTTTTTGTTTTTCGTTTTTTTAATTTTGAAAGAATCAAAGATAAATGTCTTGCACTTTAAGGAGATGAGTTATCTTAAAAGCATACATGGACAACATGGCAGCAGTCCAAGAGCATTAGTGTGCACACCCTGATGTGGTGGCAGCTAGCAGTCACTTGGTGAATGTTATTCAGTCAACGTGGAGAGTGCTCCTCAGAGGACTGTACCTGTTCTGAAAGGAATCCCACTACCATCCTTGCTCCTGACACGTGAGGCATTTAGTGTCAGGATTGGAGTGAAACTTGTTGATCTGGAGAACGAGTGCACAGTGCTCAAGGGAACAAAAGCTGTTGCGGAGTGTCTGGACCGCAGGCAGTGATGTCTGTAGATGCGTGGATCGCTGCCTAAGGATGGAGAACATGTATGTTGTAATGAACATTGTTAGGAAATACAGTCACTGACGTAGGACTGGCCGTGTTAATAGATACGCTTGTAATGTATGTGAACTTTGCTCCATGTGACAGCTACGTGAGTTATGGCATGGTAACTTAGGCACTTTTTTTGGATAGAGTTGAGGCTGCAGGGTTTTCATGAAGCACTAGGATGGGAAATATGGTGTGAGAGCAATTCTTCTAATCCTTGCCTGCTTCCTTAACTCCTTCTCATATGTATGAAGCCACGTGGGAGGGTCTGCAGGCCAGGTCAGTTTTTCCAGAGGATTGGATATGGTCTGCAAGCTACAGCTCAGGCTTTCCAGTTTGGCTTACAAAATAACTTGAGGTTTTACTTGAGTTTCTGAGCTCGCTTTGAAGCGTACAGATGTTTGTTACACTTAAAGACAAGGTTCCAAAAGGCTTTTGGAAGATCTTGCTTTCTTTTTCCATCATTATCTATTTACTCCTTTTGCTTAGGGCAGGAGTAAGCTTTACTCCTTCCTTACATTATTACATGCTTCTTGCAAGTGTTCAGGCTTTTACTTTATTATCCTTTGGAGACTTTTCCACAAAGAAATTCTTCCACAAAGAAATGAACCTTGATGTCATGTGGCAGTGAGCATGAATATTGCAGAGCCAAATTGCTCCTGCTGTGAGAAGCCTCATAAGAAGAGAATCAAGGGGAGGAAATTTTCCATGAGGTTCTTCTCTCAGATGTTTTGTCTGCACTCTATTCCAATGATGAATGTGGCAGATCAGAGGAGAGTGCTGCTTCATGAGCCTGGGAGGTCCTCAGGGAGAATCCAGGGAGTATAACCACAATATAGAGCCACCTGTGCAGGTACACACTATGTAAATAATTTTTTTTGGTTATGTTATGCTTTTGTGGGCTACTGTAGTATTCAATTTTGCTCTTGTGAGCTAATAAATTGGCTCTTCTATCTTTTTTTGTAATGGTTAATATTTCAGTGCTTTGCTTTATGCTTGTTACTATTACCCAACGTGTTGTAAAGAGTAGGGATCTACGGTTTTGTCAGTTCTCCCATAGTGTGGTTTTTCCATTAACCATTGAAAGTTGAAACAACCTGTAGGAGGACATTTGATAGTTGTAACACTATTTTTATAAAGGGTGTAAGGTTAGTAAACAAAATATTCCATCTCCTTTGTTCTTTTAAATGTTAGTTTTCAACTTATGTTTTCCCAATATGGCATCTTTTGCTCATCCATGATTTCTCAATAAATAATAATTTTCATCTTTCTGCTGCACAAGTAATAATGTAACAATGCTTTTCCATTTCTGTGGTCTTCATGTAGATTTCTAATAATTCAAAGTTTTTTTTTTTTTTGAGGAAAGAAAATCATTCTTTTCACAGCACCTTCAGTTAGTAAATAAATCTGTGGTTCTGTGTAGCTTTATGCTTCTTGAAGAGTGTGTTTCATGTCTATTTGGCATGCAGACGTATTGTTAGTCATCCATAACTGAAAATAATTGAAAAGTTACAAAGGTCTTATAAGTGTTTTGAAGTCTTTGGTGCATTTGAAAAGGAAAGAAAAAAACTTCAGAAAGCTTCGTATTTTTGATTCTTTAAATGAATTACCCCTGGGGGTTGTAGCACTCTTAAAATAGTAAGAATTGGGGAAACTTGAAAAGGCTGTTTCTTGTTCTGAAAAACTGGAGTTAATTTTGGAGTATGCAGTAAATACTTGACTGTGTCTTCTGAAAAAGCAGAAGATTTTAGTGTGGTCTGTTTTTTCCTGAGCTAGTAGTTCTGCAAACTGCTGTAGTTTAAAATTTTGTAGAGAGTATGGAGCTGTCATTCATTTTTGTTGAGGCAATGTGTTTTGTTTTAGGGATTATATATGCTGTAACCCAAACAAAGGGCCTTGTTTCTAAAAAGATCAGTCTAGCCTTTCTCAGAATGGTGGTTGTTTTTTTTTTTGGGGGGGGGGGGGTTAGTAGGTATGCAGTAAAGTGAGATTCCCTGACTGAGTGTAAAGCAAAGCAGCTAAAACCTAAATTAAGAATTTTGTAAAGTTAAAAAACAAAATAGTAAGTGAATTCATCTTAGATGGATTTTCTACATTTTTTGCTAGCTGGAGAACAGAAGCTTGAGTCACTGTATGACCTAGACATTTGTATCATTGAAGATGAAAAAAAAAATACTGTGAGAGGGAAGTGCAATTGGCAACTGAATATTCCAATGAACTTGATAACCAGGAGCCACTGCTGACTCACATTGGCTTCAGCTATTTTGTTGGACACCTGGCAACAGTATTGCAGTGTGATCATTGCTGGGACTGTGCAAGTATGATTCATTCTTTTGGGTTTATCAGCTTCTTACTCTTTTTCTTAAATTGATATGAAGTACCAATAGGAGTATGCATGTCTAACTCAGATGGACACGTGTGGCAATAAAGTATATCATATACAAGAGAACATTTCCAGACACCCATATTTTTTTTTGCTTTTCATAACTGGATGTATTTTATGTAATTTTTTACTTTTTAATATTTGAGATTTCCAAAGACAGAGGAATATTTAAACAAGACTATTTTAATTTAGTGTGTCAGTGACAATAAAGAAACCTTTATCTGAAAAACAGAATACAACGTTTCTTACCCTTTGTGATATTTCTTTTAGCAATCAAGTGCCGATTAAAAAAAACAAAACAAACAAAAAAAACAATCCTCACAATAAAAACCAAAACCAAAATAAGTGTCAATTCTACTCCCTCTCCCACATCTTCTATCCTACTCTATGAAATATAAGAAAGAAGAACAAAGACTCAAGGAAATTAGCTGGGGTGAAAGAGAAGATCTGGGGACCGGGGTTTTGTTCTTAACAGTTAACCCTTTGCCTGTGTTACATTTCTTATCTTGAGTGAAAGCTACTTTCCATCTTACTTCCCTTGCTTTTGATTAGAAATTTAGAAAAGACTGTGTCTGTCAGAGCAGGGAGAGGAACTTGAGGATCTGATTCTCTACTGGTTGCCTTCAAAAAACTAAGTGTGAAAAGTGTGGCCTAGACTTTGAGTTGTAGGAGTTTAACCTAATTTTATATTAGACCTTTCAGGTATGGGTGGTGGCTGCAGAGACTGAAGGCTAAATTAGAACCCATGTTTAATAGGGTAGCCAAGTAAAATTATTCACAAACAACTGATACAGGCAACTTTAAAAAGTTTTTTTTTTTTTTCTACTATTTAAAGATGTTTCCAGACATCACTTTGTTCTTGAATGCACTTAAAAAAAATAAAAAAAATCTTTTTCTCTGCAGACAGCCAAAAAGCTGTGCATGTGAATGCTAAAAATGACCTTGAGCTGGAGAACTCAAAGGTTGTTGGTGCTTTTGTACTGAATAAAATGAACTGGCACAGCAGTGTGAAAAACCTGCATTCAAGTCCAGGTTCCTGATTTAGCAAAACATATATACTGTGCCTATTCTACTGTGAATACCCATGTAATTCTTGATCAGCATACAAGTTAAATTTTAGAATAAACAGAACTTATGAATGTATGTAATATGAAGTGTTGGTAATATTCTTTGATGGATATCTGAGATTTCTGAAGTAGGAGATGGAGCCCCTGAAATGAACAGTGCCTTCTTGTGCTGAGGTGCACCTTGCGGAAAGGAGTCCTCAGATCCAGATCTGGAAGGTAGTGCTTTTAGCAAAGCACTTGAAGAAGTTTCTTACTGTGAATGTTGGAAGTTGTTGGGAGAGCTAAATAAAAGCTCTGGTTTTACTAGTGGAGGAGAGAGCAGAGAGAGAACTTAATGTAGGGGGCTGACTAGATGTTGAATGAGATCTTGGTAGAACCAGGTAATTTCCTTTCTACTGGTATAAACGTTGATAATCTATTAAGATCATTTCTTTTCTCCTGTGGATTTGGAAAGAATTGAAACACTTGATTTCTTCAGTCTATAATATTTAGCACTTCTTGTCTTACCTGCTACGTTTAAGCAATAAGCATACTATTATGCAGTAGGAAGCTAAGAATATAACTAGTATGTGTAGTAGAATAAGAAAGTTATAGTAAGTTTACTTGAGACTAATACACTGATTATAAAGTTTCTCTCCCTTCACTTCTTTATATGTTTTCCATGGCTTTAATTACAATGAGTAGAACATAATTAGATGTAACTAATGCTTCATAATAGTGCTTGTGTGCGTTTTCAGTCACATTTTAAAATGGTTCTAAGATCTGGCCATATTCATGTTTTATCTGTTATTTCAGTACTTAGTTTGTATCTGTTGATGCTTCCATTTTAATGATGGCACGCTTTTTTTTTTTCTGTATTAGTACTACTTAATAGTGCAAGCAGTATAAAAACCAATTTATCCAATTTTCTGTTTACTCAGGTTACTTAAATATAAGCAGCCCAACTTACCTAATTTGCACTTAACAATAGCAGGAAAAATGTCAAATTTTCTCCACCACAGTGTATCGAAGTATGATGAGAATCATAGCTTACAGCTTCTGTCTATGGAAGACCCTCGTGTGCAGTGCCAGACCTTGGGCTGCTTCTGATACTGCAAGGAACACAGGTCAACAACATTGTGTGCGTAGTCTTGGGGCAGTTTTACAGCTGTTCCTTGTTAATACTGGTTCCAATGGAAAGTATCAGTGTTTGCTCCCATGTCATGTCATCTTTGCGTTAGGTATGGTTTTATTTAATAATAGGTGCTTGGTGATAAAAAGATCTGTCTGTATAAAACCCTGTCATCTTTTTTATTTATTTTGGTGCTCAGAGCTACAGTACATACAGAATAACTGCCTTATGCTTAAAGAGTGTTAATGTGTAGTCAGTATCAGCAGTTAGAAAATGGTAAGATTGAGTCAGTATGTGCAACCTGTGCTTGGACTGGTTTTAAAATGCTGATCTAATCCATTACTGAGTTTGCATGGCTACATCTGTGTGAGGAGCCAAGTGGATAGCATTACTTCAGAGAACAGTATGCCTCTGTGAAGTTACTGACCATGAGAAATTGTAGCCACAAAGACCATTTTTATCAGTAGGTTAGAAATTTATAACTGTCCAACTTTGTAGTTGTTGCAGGGTCATGAGTGCTATTTTCTCCCTCGTGTGGGTATACGCATTGCTGCTCTAACTCTTGAGTTGTGGTTGGATGCTGAGTAACACACTTGCTAACTTTTGTGTGAAGTTCTTAAGACAGTCTGATTATAAAGTTTTTGCTGGACTGTTGTGGCCGTGGAAGAAATATGCTAATTTCTATTTTGGGGTTTTGGTTTCTGCTTTTGGCAAAGCAACAAAATCTGTCTAATATTTGGCAGCAACTATGACCTGGCTTGGAATCTTTCATTCCATCTTTCAGTTGCCCTGTTCAGCTGGAACATTGCAACATTGCAAACTTTGTTTTTTGTTTTGGGAGTTTTCTCACCTGATGTTTGGAAATGCCGTAATATAGCTTTGTCTTGCTACACATTGGAGCAAACTTAAGAAACCACCAATGTTGCATGTTCAGCTGTGCATGCCATAAAAATATTTCTTAGTATTTTCTGCAAAACTAACATGCAACATAAACTATTTAAGTTGGTCTTACCTAATCCCTTTTCCTAGTAACTCTGAGGTAAATTGGAAAGTTTTCTAGGAAATACAGTTTAGGATCCAATACTGAAAATAAAAAATAAAAATAAAAAAATTGCGTAATAGGCCAAGTGACCAAACTTTTTTTTTAAATTTAACTACAACTGGCTGCCTGTGTGGTGTTCTGTTATTTGAAGGACACGAAAAGAATACATTTGTGTAGAACAGTCAATATACCACATGTGTGGATCTGATCAATGTTTGCCAGAGGCCCCAGAATGGATGAGAAGGCATGCTTGGTTCCCATTCCCATGTGGCTGTGAACCAGAAGCAGTTTGGGCCCTTCCCACAAGGCAAGCCTTGAGAACATTCTGAGTCATGGCAGAGGTTACTCTGACATGAAAGCACTGTGGGAACACCGTGGCTCTCTGTCTAAGCATAATAAACACATTAGAAACCTTGGTAGGTCCATGGAAAGCTTCTGCGTTGTACAAGTTCCTCCTCTGCTGATATAAAAGGTGCTATCACTGGCATTGCTTACAAACTAACGCTTAAAATGGCTAGTTGTTTAACGTGGTGAATATCTTGTGAGAAGAGCTGTGGTTCTCAGGAATGACAGTGTGAATTGATTGCAGAAGTAGGTGGAAGATAGTGTTATAACAATTGTGACATAACTGCCAAAACTGTCCTTCCTCAGCAAACTTAAATATTTAGTTCCTGTGTAATAGATCATAATACTTTACAAAAGCAGACTAACTTGAGCCACGAATGTTCAACCAGAAAAGAATTAGAACACCCTCTGCTGGTATGAATGGCTCTGTTTTCCATTTCTCCTCAAGGACTTTTGGCATTTATCAGATGTTTATCCTAGAAATAGTAAAAGACGGTTCTAAACTGTGACGCTGCCTTCTTTTTAATAACCTGAGATTATTTTTGACTCGTTTGTATTTTTTGTTTTCCTCAGAAATTTGATAATTTGTATAATATCCCTGCTAAAGCAGATGCGAGGATAAGATGATGCTGATTTTTTTTTTTATCTGCTCTTGAAAATGAGAATCTGTATTGTTTGCTAACTAGGAGATCTTTCTTATTGGAATTGGAGGGTTCTGTGTGCAAGTATGTTTTTGAGAAAACACAGTTAACACATGGATGCTGATAGTCATATCTGAATGGCACCTCCAAATCCATTGGACAAACTTGTGATGGAGTAACTCTGCGTTCCTAGGCCCTTTCTTAGTGGTTATCTCTGTGCTTCTGCTCAAGCTTTTAGAAAGCTTCTGTGTCGCTTGTCAAGTGACGAGCAGTCAAGAGGAAAGAGCCTGGCTGACGTTTTTTTGTTCCCCTTACACTCATGTTCTCAAACTCTTCCTAGGCCCGACGCATACTAATATCCTTCCTTGCCAGCTCAGGGTGGCTGGGAAAGAAATCACAGGGTAAGATGAGGAGTGGACACTTCCTAAATTCTTCCCTTAAAACACGTGTGCCCAGTCTTCAGTAGTTACGTGGGTGCTGCTGCAGACAACCCAAAGCAGCCTTTTGGCAACCTGGCACTTCATGAGGGCTCGGGGCTGTGTGGGGCTTCTTGGAACCGTTCAGGCAGCTGGCAGTAGCATTGAGCTATGGGGAGAGGAGGGCAGCCGCTACGGAGAGCCTGCTCAGTATTAATAACAGCACCATTCTTAGTAAATGGTTGCTTACATAATTTTGTTATGAAAGAATGCTTCTGGTTGAACCGTTGAATCTCTGCCACATGTGAAAGCAGCGTCCCTTCAGCACTGCCTGCTGCGAGAGAAGGGTTAAGAGCAGACAACATCCAGTCAAAGACCTTGTTTTTAATTTTGCCTCTCACACGGGCACAGATCCGGCTAAGAGCAGCCCAGATTAGTTCGGAAAAACCTTTGAAGAGATTTAAGATGTCCTTCAGCCAGTTTGAAGGTTTTTGTCTTGCAAATCCAGTACAAGGGCGCCTGCAGGCATCTCGACCCTTGCTGTGCTGCTGATGCAGCTCAAGGTCACGCTAACCCGCCCTGTGACATTCAACAACAACAAAAAAAAAATTATGCGGTGAAACTGCTTCAGCGTTCAGCCAACCAACAACTTCCTCAGTTCCTCACTAAAGGAAGAAGGGTGTATTTTTTTTCTTTTTCTTTTTTTTTTTTTTTTTTCTGGCTTCGTAGATTTTTGCTGCAGGAAATAATCCAGGATTTCTGGTGTGTGTGATGACAAGGTCATTTCTTAATTAGAACACATGTAAAGAACAAAGCTAAATGGCTTCAAAACAGCTTTGTAGTTGATGGAGAGGATTTAAATTATTTAAAGAGATAGTCACCCAAGTATGATGGAAACGGAATTCTAAACACATTAACTCTTTCAGTACTCCACAGCTTCCATACGCTACTGAAAAGAAAATGTCAAACTTGACGAGCAATGCTGCAACTGCTGATAAATGAACGTTTTTTGCATCTATTTATAGCTGAGATTGCGTTACGCTTTCCCTTATCTGAATTGGGAAAGCCAGATATTTATTTATGACTCAGTTACGGTGAAATATTCTGCACTGGCCAAGGATTGAGAGGTAGCAGCTAGGAAACAGCTTTGTAGGTATCAGAGGTTTGATTTCTAGCATGCTTTATGTTTTAGTGACTGTAGTGGTGAATACATGCCTGACTTATGGAGTGAGCATACATTCGGTATTGCTTCTGAAATGCTACTGGAAGAAATTTGGACTATGTTAAAGGAGGATTTGGGATTGAAAGGAGAGAATCAACAGTGTAAATGGCAACTTCACGTGGCTTTGAAGTATCAATAGCCATTTGAAAAGCCTGGCCGTAGGAGGGATCTTGTGATTTGAGTTTTGTTCCATACATTTGTTTGACTCAGAGCACCTAAATGCAAAGGCATTGGTTGAGCTATATCTTGGGGTGTTTGCCTTTTAACTGTGGATCCCCGTAGCCCGGTCCCTCCGCGTTTGTCCCTGATGTGACGTCAGGGACTGCGCTGTGATCTCTCCGTGCCCGTGGACTGCCGTTCTGCATGGCGCCCCCTGCTGGAAGGGCGGCCAGCAGCACTTGCCGCGCTGGGGGAGCGGAGCCTGCCCGGCTCAGCAGGGCCGCACAGCAGCAACAACGGCACGGAGTAGGTAGGGGCTTTGCTAGCAGATTGGTTGCGGGTTGTGTTTGTGCTCAGAGATGCTCTTGCGTGATGCGTTAGACACCTGAAACGTGGAAGAATACGTTGTCTTTTTCTAGCCAAAAGTTACGTGCACCAATCTACAAGTTAGGTGTTTCAAATGTAAAAGGCATTATGTATACCGAGATTTTGCCCCTTTTTTTTTGTTTGTTTTTGTTTTCTTTTCCTGGTTAAATCTTGTGCAGCTGGAGCACGAAGTGCAGCAAATGTCAAATGTCAGGCTGAAATGGAGTATGCTGGCTGCCCTGGCTCCTGGAGCCTCCTTGGGAGAAGGGGGAAGCTGCACTTGGCAGCACGGGCAGAGAGAGCAGGCACTGCAACTTCTGTCCTCTCTGGGCTACTGTTTCTTTCTGCCTGCACTGCCCATCTCGGGTCGGGCTTGTGGGAGGGAAACGGTGGAGGATAGCAGGCTGCACACGAGAAAAATGGATGGGACAAGACGGATGTGCTGTGTGAAATCTGTACGCCCTTGCCCTTGCCTAGAGTGTGCTGTGCCCTTAATATTATGGGAGACCTAAGCTCACCTGCTAGTAATTTCTAATTTACTGTCCTAATTCATCGATTTGTTATCACTAATTGTACTTCATTTACTTCTGTGTAGTTTCCAGTACCTAAAGGGTTGAAAGGTTGCTGTAATTGGCACCCGCAGCTGCTCTTTCTTTTGACAGGGGATAATTTTGCAGCCTATGCTTTGTGTGACAGCTGCCTAATTGGGCATTCTCCCCTTGTAGCAAGCCTGCCTCCTCCAGCCTCCCTGCTGACAAATGGTGGTGGATTATAGATGAGGACACGCTGACCCGTTCGACCTTGCTGAGACAGCGGGGAGGGGCCTCCTGCTACTTGAGGGAAGCTTTGGGTCATTTAAAGGACAAGGTCATGAGCCAGGTGGGGAAATGACATGATATCACATGACAATAGCCCGATGACACGGTCAGTATGTCAAGGACAAACTCATCAGTATTGATTATGCTGCTTTTTCATAGCATATCTGTGAAGCCATTGATATTTCAAAACTATTTTGCTAATTTATTCTAGGTGAAGTGCCAAATGCTATTTTCAGAGTTATTTTTAGGAGTATTTGTACAGTATTTTCTTCTAAGTACTGATCACATACAAAAGCAGTTACTAAAACCCTGTCAATAATAATTTAGAGGATTCATTTTGATGGTTTTCATAAAATGTGCATCTGCAGGGACTATAAGGAAAATACCAAGAAGGAAGAAAATCTCTGCCTTTAAATTTCAGCATTCCACTTTTAATTCCTACTTAGTAGACACATATAATGATCTTTGTGATAACATGCGTGTTCACTTGTATGTGGCTGACTGGAATGTGGGGAGTCTTTAAATAAAAAGAACCAAAGAAAAAAGTGAAATATAAATTAAGTGTTTAGAGAAAAACTCTTCCATTGGCTCAGGAGTGATACAGTGAAGATAATGCTTAGCCTATTTTAAGCGATGCCAGCAAATAAAAACCTGCTAAGTGGGTTTTAGAAAATATGTTGTGTATACAAGTGACAGTATTTTGAGAGCATCTTCACGTTGCATTTCAATGCTAATAAACTTCAAGGTAAATGAACAGCTTGTTTGACATTTGCATGTTAGACAATAATAAAATGCTTTCTTGAGGAGTAATCAGGCTGCTGGGTTGGTTATTTTGAGGTAAGGATAAATACAGTCGAAAAGAAAACTCCCTTCAAGGAAGTTGTCACCCGTTTTTGAACTTTAATGGTATCGTTCTATTTTAGCCTCCACCCAGCAGTCTGTGTTGCACACATGCCTGTGCAGCGCACACACTTGCACCAGCACATAGGCACGTACGGATACACGCAGCAGCAGCAGCAGAGTTACTGAAACAGTCTGCTAAGTATAGAGGGAAGTGTTCACTTTAGCACACGGTTTGCCTTTCTGTGAAATCTGATTTGGTGTTGGATGCTGTTGTGTCTGAATCTCGTCAGTTCACCAGGATGTAATTTTACTCCCCTGAGGTAAAAAGCCGTCAGTGGTAAAGTGTGATAAATTAGTTCACACAAATAGATGCGCGTGCGTGTGTGCGTGTTTAATTCTGACCTTGCTGTGCATGTGTTTAGCTGCTCTCGGTGCCCTAGTCAAGCTTGGTGGAGGTTTAATCCCGTGCCCTTGTACACGTATACTTGATTAGTAGTTGTGGTTATCTCGGCAGAAGACATTCCGCCCTCCTCCTTGTATTGGTCGGGACCCGGGCATTGGGGAGTCAAGTCGAAGGAGAAAGAAAAGAGATTTTTGCATTAGTATTCTATGAAAGCCTTACTGTCTGCAGAACAAATTGATTGCTACAGCGTACCTGTGCTTGGCACCACTGCTGTGAAAGAAAGGTATGGTTGTAATCTGTTTTATTGTATTACATATTGTGACACTCCAGGAATGCTTAACGTTCAGCTCTTCTGTGGCACGTGCTAGAAGTCTAAGCAAAGAGAAATACGGGGATGAATGAAAAGTATGTGAGCCTGTCGTATCTGCAGCTTTGTTTACTACAAAGAACTCGGTAGCCCCTGCTAACGAGGCAAATTTATTGTATATGCCAGTGGCAGTGTAAGAAGGCTGGCAATGGAGTTCTCTGTTTTATTTTCAGTTACAGCTGTGTCAGTAGTGGCTGCATGACTATACAGATAATATTCCAGTTAATGCTTTAAGTGGGGGGGGTTGGTTTAACTTTTATTAAGATGATAAATGAGAAACATATTTGAACATTGATGCGTTTGCCTCTTTAAATGAAAACGGCTTTTTTTCCCCTAGGTCTTTTATCAGCTGCACTGGTCCTGCATCCGGGGGGTGGGAGGGAGGAAGGTGGTATGTGAGGGAATGTACAAAGGCAGGAAAATCTTAGATGTGCTGGTATGATAAGTTGAACTGGAACATAGCTGAGAAAAGTCTTAGAGTATTTGAACTTTCAGTTCTCCCACCATATGCCCCAAACATGTAAATATGCACCCATTTTTTAGCAAGAAAGCCAGTGCTGTTCATTTTCTCAACTCCATTGCAGACTTTACACAGTTGATTCCCTAGTTTTGTAGACGCTTAGTTGATCTCAGTTGTGTTTGTGAAGTATGAACGTTAATAAGATTTGGGCTGTTTCACAGAGGGCTGTGATTAGAGCTTCATTCTTGGCATCACTAAGTTGTGTTTGTGATTATTTGGATGTTTGCTTGTGGTCATTCCAAAACATCTGAAGTATCTGCTCTGGTCATGTAGATGTTTTCAACTAATCAAGTTCAGGACAGGTGGCAGACTTGTCCCGGACGTTTAAATCTGGACGTAGACCTAATGCAATAACTTGATGAGAAAATGAAAATCCATCTTTCCCAATGTGTTGTCACTATATGTAAACGGAGGTATCTGTGACATTCTCTCTCTGCTCATTGTCCCAGCAGGTGACGAGTAAATGGGTTCCTTTAAGGAAATGAAAGACTTGGAAAATGCTGTATGCTGAAGAGCAGTCATGCACTATAATAGTTACTTCCGTCTTATGGCCTTGCAGGCTTAAGATTAACACTTTATAGATGTGTGGTATATTTATGAGTATTTGCTTGAGCAAATTTACACCTCCCAAAGAGTATGAATACAGCCTTATGTATGTAAGTTATTTATCATCTAGATCCTTTGACAGCTAAGAAAATTTCTGAGAATCCCAGATGCTGTGCTGTGATTGTTTGTACTCAAATGACTAATTTAATCAAAATTAACTAGTCAAAACTTATTTATTCACAGCAAATATTTTGTGAGTGAGCTGTTCTTCTCCCTGGAGTTCTTTTGGAAAGCTGTATGAGTGCCTGTTGTTACAAATGGTGATAGAAATAGCTGCAAAACTTCCACAGCAGATCATAAGATAAAGGGAATTGGTCATCCTAAACAAAAATTTTGAAAGTTAATAATGATACTACTGCAGAAATAGTTAAATTGCATCTGAAATTCCATATTGACTTCTTGTAGACTTTAACCAGTTAGTGGAAAGTACTGAGTTCTGAAGAAGGTGTTAAATACAGAGCAGTACTGCATTTCGAAGCAATTAACTTCTGTTCATAAATAATTCAACCTATGACTTTAAAGTAAGGATTGGAGGAAAAGAAAATGATGTGATGAAATCCAAGTCCTTGAAAATTTACCAATCTGTGACTGCTTTGAGACTTCATGTAACTCTTTTTTTTTTTTTTTTTTAATAGAGCCAGTTGTGGGAGTTGTGGTTGTATCTTCTCCCCTTTCCTTCCCCCTAATTTTCCCCCAGTCATTAGTTTATCAACAGCAATATGAGGTAGATTCTTTAGTTTGCAGAGAGAAGATAGTGGACAGTGTGGTTTTGGTATCTGAGTTGTCCTAGTGTTGTGGAATATGTCAGCATGGTTGGCATGTGATTTGTCTGAGTTTGTTTTCTTAAAGGGAAAGTAGAAAGCTGTTTGCAGAACGAAAACTTACATTGCCAGCTTTACTGAATCAGCATGCTTGAAAACAGTAAAACCTGCGTGATGATTTTGGATTACAATGTGACCTGGAGTGGTCTGCTCTATTAGAAAACCACTCTTAGGATGGAGGCAGGCAGTTGATTCCACCATTGGTTGACCATGTGGCACAGTCTTTCCTCTGGAGATATTTAACCAAGTTTTAAGCGGGAGTTGATGCTTGAGCGTATTGTCAGGTGGGGCAGATTTTAGTAGGAAATTCGGGTTTAGGTGCTTTTTGAACAGTAGCTGTGCCCTCCCTGAGCTTGTGAAGTGCCTGTTGCCCACATCCACCCCCCGTCCTTCTGTTAGCATGCTTTAGCATTGGTAAAGTGGTAAAGAAGAGGAACTTGAAGTGTTGTGTAACTTTTCTGAGTAAATAGATCATGTGTGTGCAGATATCAAAGGCGGTCTTAGCTCAGTGCTGTAGCTACCAGATTCCTCTTAATGCTGAAGGCAGTTGTGTAATTAACAGCCTTGTGTACTGAACTGAGACCGGTGCTAAACCTCTTGAGGGAATTATTTTGTCTATTATGTTGGTTAACTTTCCCTAAAAATTAAGTGTTGCTGACTTCCCATTAAAGTGATGGGGGAGGATTTTTATAAGACTTAATAAAATGTACCTGAGCATTATTTTTCCTGACTAGTGGATAAAGCATCTGCAGTAGCAGATGTGGTTTGAGTGATTGGTTGAAATAGAAGCATTAATAAAAGAGCTGCTTCCAGGGGCAACTGTGGTAAGATAGGAAAGTGAAAAACTGTGCTTAAAAACACTTTTGTACGTTTTAAGATGTTCTCATAATGTAATTGCAACTTGTTTCTTTTACTGGCATGAATGCCCTATTTGGGGTAACAGTAAATGATTTAGATTAGATGAGGTGATTAGCATTCTTTTTGTCTTTTCTCTTGGAAAACTTTGAGCTTGTTAAAAGTTCCAAACGCTTAACTTAGTTTTTATTTTACATTTTTCTTCCACTTGTTTGAATCTTTGCTTCTACAACATCAACCTTAGATGGTTTAATTAGCTGTCTATGGGTACTTACAGGATTTGGAATACTGCTACTCTCCCAACCTTTGTGTGTTTTGTAAAGCCAATGGCAGTTGTTCGAGGTTTCTTCTCTCTCTCATGCATAGGGGAACTATGATGGATGTCTGAAAATTCTACAAATGAATTTCCACGGTAACCATGTTTGGGTTTTTTAGTGATATTAGCCAAGTTAGAAACTTCTTATGTGAATAAAACTGTAAGATCAATTTAAAATGTATGTTCTTTGAAGCCAAATATGGAATTTGAGGTTATAAGAACTAGTGGGAAATTAATATTGTTTTTTTTTTTAAGGGGTGCATATTCTTCCTATCCTTTTGGCTCTGTTTAAATGGAAGGCAAACTCATTTTGCCAGGCTGAAGTTCCAGTCACTCACGCAGTGTCGAGAGGAACCTCAGTCAAGCTTAGCGTAATTCAGTGTTCCAGAGCCAAGGCAGCACTGAGAAGTTCTGTAGCTCTTAAAAAAGACACCTGCATGAGCATACTTGCTCTGTCAGCTTCACTCACCTCTCCTTTGTAGGTCTACTTAGAGCATGGACTGCCAGAGTTGTGTTTTGTTTACTTGTACGTGCAAACGAATGCACAAACTGTTTCTAATGTGTCTGAGAAATCCAGTGCTGAATGTATTGCAGCTGAATTAGACCAACAAAAAGCAGACTGTGGCAGCTTTCTAAAGCAGGGAAATAAAAATGGCTCTGTTGGGGAAGGAAGTGCTTAGAGAGATGTATAAGCATTTATATGTACTTCATTTTGGAAGGTCCTTGCTTCTGGATAAAAAGGACTTCATTGCTCTGGGGTTATCAACTGCTGCTACGGTCCTCCTAACTCCAGCAAACTCAGTAGGCTTTAGCCATCATAGACAGATCTTTGAAAAAGAGGGGAAAACTGGTGGAATGTACGTTGATATTTGTTAGATGTTCTGTTTTGGTCAGAAATAGGTGTGTTTTCTTGCACTCTGATACTACCCAGAAGCTTCCAACATGGTTTAGACCCATACAGTGCGCATGATGAGAGGTCCTGGTGAACAGTGGAGGAGTGAAATTACTATAGTCAGTGTGCAGTGAACAGAAGCAGCCTAGTTTCAGATGTTTAGATGTCAGATTGAAGTAGGTCTTTGGCAACTGAGATGCCTCTTACTTGTCATTAGTTTGCTTTTTGTTTGTGAGTGGGCCTTTTTCATGATCTCATCTTACATGTAGGTAATACAGAAATGAATTTTTTAGTTCACTGAAGTTATGAGTAGTTTGAGATTATTTTGTTTTCCAGGCTCATGTTGTAAATAGGTAGTTCATGAGAATTTGTTTTATAGGTAGGAATGGTGCCTATTGTCTGCAGCTTGATGGTGAAGTATACTGAGGTTCTTTGTTTTTTAAATGGAGCTCCTAAATTGTGGTTATATTAAAGAAAAAGCTATTGCTCAGGACGATCAGCTTTAGGCACTTTGTTCTCAGCTTTTTTTCTTTTTTTTACCAGTACTATAATTTTGAGAAAGAGAAAGTCATTTCATGGAAGGGTAGTTCAGATGCACATTTTCCATAATTTGCAAGTACGGACTCCTGCAGAATTACAGCTGACAGTACAATCAATGGAGGAAAACGTCTCTTATTAACAGCTCTGTGCTTCTAAGAACACTTCTAGTGCTCTCCAAGGCTTATGAAGTCACTATGTCAAGGGGTTCTTACAGCATTCAGCTAGCCATGATGGAGTGCAAAACAATTTGTAATTAAAAATGATTGGATGAGCTTTACTGTGCAAAAATTAAACTCATAATCAAATTTGCCAGTAAAAGAAAGGAAGATGTTTAAAGAGAGGTTTTAATGGCACTACCTGGAAAAGCAAAGATCTTACTTGGATATCCTTATCAAATAGCTGAAAGTTGGTGCAAAACTGTTGTAAATATGACCACCTTTCTCATGATTGATCTGTAACGAATATAAATAGAACTTGCTCTTGGAAAGTATCTATTTGCTTTAAGGTAATCAAAGGCAAACAAACTGTTTAATTGGAAAAAAAATACTCTGCATGTTACATTGAGATATATTAGCAAAAAGGCATATGTTGTTGTTCCGTGTTCCTTTGAACTGATCGTGTTTCATCAGGCAGTTGACAAAACCAATTTGCATTCAATGTTCATTTTGTTTCTCAAATATAAAAATGAATTACAAGAACAGAGTTCTGTCTATTTAGAATTTTCATTTTGGATTATTTTTTTTTTTAAACAATTATGAGTGGTTTGTTTTGGTCTGAATGGAAATGGCAGTCATTTACCGATGTCCACCCTCATTTGCTTCTCCTTTCTCAACAGCAAATTACAGAGTTGGGATGTATTGGATCTTCCAGTCCTCCCTCTTGTTCAATTGGTCAAGATCAGTATAAAAGCAATACTAATATCTTCAGATTTTGACTTCTTATCCATATGCTTTTTGCCATGGTGTTTATTTTAGTTCAGTGGAAATACTTTCTGCATCAGTGTTTTAGAAACCACACTACCTAGAATTTCGTCCCTACCTTCATATTTTAAAGAAAGAGGCTCTCTTTCTTCTTACAGTGTGCAGTATTCTATAGTCTTGTTCCTGCTCTTCTTCAGAACGCCACGCTTTTGAGACAGCTTCCCAGGCAGCTTGGATAACTTGTCTGCCTTCGCTTACCATCTTCACTTCCTTAAATCTGTCTTTTCTCTACAAAATTCCTTTTCTGCTCAGCTGTCCCTGTCTTGTCTTAGTTTGTAAGCAATTCGGGGTAACAGTCTGAATTTATAGGTATATAAAATGTTTTACAATAGTAATTATGCCATACAGTGTATCCCAGCAAATGTCAAGCACAGACATACTTGTTCCCATAAACCTGGCAGAATATAAAGAAGGCAAGTGGAATTAGCATCCCAGCAGGTTATTCTTGGTAAGCCAAACTGTTCACCTTTAGAAAATACTGAAATCCTGGTTTGTGTGATTTAAGGAAAGACCAAAGGGACTTTGGAAGGAAATCAGGTTAAGTTTTGTTTGCAGTGAAGCAGAAATCAGACCCAGTAAACTCAATCTCCCTAATTTGATGAGTGGGAGGGGAAAGTATGTTTTAAAAAAAAAAAAAAAAAAAGTGGAGCACGTGCAGGAATAAGCCTGCTGTTTGGGCTCACAAGGCTATCTCATTAAGGCAGCTGAGACAGAAAGCTTTCTTTGTTTCACTGAACTAGGTCTTGGGTTTATGTTTAACTGTTCTTTGGGACAGGTAATTTCTCTGCTTTAAAATTCCAATTCAAAAATTTCCGTGTTCATGTTGGCTTTGGCACCAGTCTCTATCGTGATTCAATAAATAACCAAGTGTTGTCATCCTGATAATCAGTTTTTCTAAGAGCAGTGTTTTCTTCCCCTGTTCTGGTCTTTCTGGTCAATCTTCTGTGTGTACTTACTGAATGAAAACAGCTTGCAACAGGGTAGAGATACCTTTGTTGTACTAGCCAGGAAGGGAAGAGGCTTTTCCTAACTCATTAGGAGCAGCAAAACGAGAGAAGGGGAGCCCTTTTGCAGTGTATTTTAGCCCTTCTGTACCCCTTTCTCCCTATCATACGTGGTTTTCAATATTGGTTTTTTTTTTTTCTTCTAAGAGGAAAAGAAAACGTGTTTATTCTGGAGGCCAATTCTAAGGTTTCTAATTGTTGGCCAGCAGACCTCACGTTATTGATGTGCTTAGCATCTCACAGGTATAGATACATAGATTTTTAAACTTCGTATAAGTTACGATTTCCTGAGGGAAAGAGGACAAATAGAAAAGGCTGTGAATCTGGCGAAAGGCAAGCAACATACATAATCTATGTTTTGGCATGTGATTTGTTGGAGCTACTTCAGTGGGTTTTGATTAATTTTTATTATGATGACTTGTCAAGTGCAAGCCTCAAGAGTGCAGCTGGGTTTTTTTTTGTCTGGGGAGCAGTGCAAAAACATAGCGGATTTCCTGTGTGAGAGGTGCCTGAATATTTTGTTAAAAACAGATGTTTGTGCAAACATGAGCAATGGAAGGACACAATAAGCGGTTAGGCTATGTGGGCAGAAGCGAAAGAGTTACTAATGTCTGTAGAACTCAAATGAGAAATTTTAAACCACGTGTAGAGTAAGAGAAAAACAATTTAACTTGAAGTGGAGGTCTAAATAGGCACCGTCTTGAAGGGAAATGATTACAGTAACAGCTGTGCTCTGTGTAGTGCAGAATGGTGGTTTGGTGTTTGTAATGTAGAAGCATTGGGAGTTGAAGACTAAACGAAGGTAACTGCTACGGAGAAATGAGAGGACAAGTAATATTTTAGAAATGCAGAATGCAATGTCAACGTTGTCATGAGTAGGGGGACAGCAGTAATACGGGAACAATTGTATTGGTTTGTATTGACTGATTAATTTTTTTTTTTTTAGGACAGGGTGAGAAAACCCATCACCTCTATTCTGGCGTGTTACCCCTTACCAGCTTGTTCAACTCTTACACAGTGATCAAGCTCTGATATTATCAGAAACTAACCCCATAAATATAATCAATTTTAGGGGAAAACTTAGTCTAGTCTCTTGAAACATCCTTTAGAAGTAAGAAAGACTTGTTTTCATGAACTAGTAAGAAAGTCATCCATTAGCTGTTAAAATTGTTCTCCGTTTTCAGTTTCTACATTCTGACTTAATATATTTATTTTTGGCAGGGTGGAGTGAAAAGCAGATTGATAGAGCTCCAGCACTGATGCTTTCAAGGTATGAGTTTCTGACCGTGAACTTGAAAAGAAACCTACTACACTTTTTTTTTGTTTATTTCCTTCACATCTAAATCACACTAGCTTTGGTCCTTATCCTTCCTAAGAATTCTGAGTCAGATTATGGTTTATTTCACATGCCCAGATAATTTTTGATCCGAGATTGTTAGCTTGGCATCTGCTGAAAGCATCCCAAGAAGCTGGAGACACGATCAACTGACTGCTAGAACTTCTGGCCTTCTCTTGATAAATGGATTTTAAATTGTATTTGGTTGTTTCAGAAGAGTGGAGGCAGTTCCCTCCCTACTGTATTCCCTACTGCTTTTCTTTTGTTGCACTTTTTGACTTGTACCTCTGCTGATCCAGTGTCATTCACTTCAGTGTTAATTTGATATTTGTGAGTCATCTATCAGTTCAGTTAGGTTCTGCAGATATGCATGAGCTTGAACTCGTAAGATACCACATTGATGTTATCCTTAGTAAAGTTCCTTGGTATCATTCACTGGCCAAGTTTAGCAACAAAGGTAGAATGAAAACCTTTGGCTTTATGGCTTTATTCTTTTAACCATTCTAAAAACAAAAAACAAAAACCCAGCATATGATATTTAGTAAGAATATATGCAGCCAATGGAACTTAACTTTTATCTTCTGGTTGCTGACAATGCCTTACTATATATTGATTCAGAAAACACCGGAGTTGCATATTGATGGTATATTGAGCTGGGAAATGATTCTGTCAAGGAAAGATGGCTTTATATAATACAAAGGACATGGGTTGTGACCCATCAGCTGTGCTCGGATCTCTACCAGGGCAGACTAAGTTAGAAATAATATCTAGCCTGATCAGCTAAATTGACAGAGTGGTGGTTTTGGGTGCTGTTAGATAATGGCTTTATACTCTACAATGCATAGGAGACTTCAAGTTGCATAAACTGTCTTTATTTACTGTGCTCATGACAGAGTTGCTTTGTTTATGACAGTTTCCTTCTGTCTGTGCTTAACCAGTAGGCATTAAATAGACAGCCTGAAATTGTAATTACAATTCTGGGTTATTCCTGTGTTGTTTCCCACCCACTCTGCAATGTTAGGCTTACAGAAAGGAATTTACTGTCTTCCCCCTATTGCATTTGTTACTGCTAGTTTAATTTGTTAGACTTTCAGCACGTGGCAAAACAGATCACCTGCTGTGCAGTTGTGTGTTGAGCAACTTGAGGAACAGGCAAGCTGGTACAATCATTCTGGTCTAGTTTAGAATAGGAAATCTTGTTCTGTGCCCTGAATAATAACTGATTATATTGTAAACTGCATTCAAATCTTGAATGTGAACATGCTTTCATTAAGTTCTAGAACTCCAACTTGGCTGGACTCTAATACTGGTGATCTATTACTGTTTTTCACAATGTGTGTCCGTTTATTGTGTCCCTAATTCCGCAATATTAAGATATGTTGCATAAAATTTGATGCCTCTTTGGTGCAAGGATCTCTGTGTGCATAATTTTCCCATTATTTTGGTATCCTATTAAAATCCATAGATCTAATTTGTCAGTAAAAGTAAGTTTTAAAAAATGAGTGGAATTACTGTTTTACCATTTGTCTAAATGTTATTTTGACTTCAAAAATTTCTTGATTTGAGATTTCACATAAACATGAAAAAAGACGTTTTTTTTTAAAAAAAACTGACATAAAAATAGTGCCTTTATGGAATTAGAGCAGCCAGCCAGTACTTCAAGATCAGTTGTTGTGGACTACTTTACTGAATTGATCAGACAGAGGTACTCTCTTCATTGTGCTAGCTGACATTTGGTTTTGTTGTTCTACTGGCTAACCATTCATTCTTTGCAGTTAGTCATTACCTCCTTTTAAAAGACAACACACTGGAAATAGCTTACATTTACATCGTCAGGCTCTCTTTGCTGAGAGCTTTGACTCTGCCCATTAGAGTCTTCTGTAGGGAAATAAAATAGACATTTCATGTCTGAAATGCAATTCTATGTTGTCACAGTGTTGTTTTTTTTTTAAAAAAAAAAAAGACTAAATCATCCCACTGCCCTTTGATAGTGGTGTACTATACTGTATCCCTTTGACTTGAAAAGCATGCAGTTTGATCCCAAATTCAGAAGTAGCTGAAGCCCCCTGCTCCTGCAGGGGTTGCAGAGGGTGAGCTTGTATTTAGCAGGAGGAAAAAAAAAAAAAAGCTGCTGACCTGTTTTAGTTCAGACTAATCTTCCTAATCAAATCAAATGGAAAGTTTGTAATATAAGGAAAGGCCTGATATGATACACAATTGACTTATTTACAAGCTCAATTGAAGTGAAAGAATTTTTGTGCATTGAACTTCTTTTGAGTGCGCTAATAAACTTAAGCTATTGAATTCCAAATAGGCTTGATTTAAAGTGTTGGTTAACTATACCACTTACAAACAGGTGTTTCTTCAAATGATTTTGGATGTAAGATGTCTTGTACGTTTTCATGTGTTTGATTCTCAGAGAGTGTCGTTAATTTGCAGATGTTGAATGAACCTCTGATGTTTTTAATCTTGAATCATAATCATTGCCTGATATTTGTGCATATGTGTATTTTATTTTTTTTTCCTTCCTTACACTTGAGTGTCTGGGTAAGAGGGTGTTGAGGGAGAGACCTTATTGCTCTCTTCCAGTACCTGAAAGGTGCTTACAGTGAGAGGGGTGTTGGTCTCTTCTCACTGGTGACAGGTGACAGGATGAGGACAAATGGCCTCAAGTTGCACCGGGGAAGTTTAGTTTGGAATCAGGAAGAACTTCTTTACAGAAAGGGTAGTTAAGCACTGGAATAGGCTCTCCAGGGAGGTGGTTGAGTCACCATCCCCGAATGTGTTTAAAAACTGTTTGGATGTGGTGCTCAGGGACATGATTTAGCAGAAGGTTGTTAGAGTAGTACGGTTAGGTTGCGGTTGGACATCTTTGGATGATCTTTAAGGTCTTCCAACCGTAGCAATTCTATGATTCTATGTGTGCAGCCTTTTGTAATTTAGGAAAGATAGAAATAGCATTTTAATATGTCTTCTTCCATTTTACTCTAAGAGGTTAAAAAAAATAAGTTAACAGAATTGTATTGCCCTAAGGTCTAAAATTTAACTCAGTTTGATCTTAAACAGTGACTGTTTTAGGATATCATGAATCAGTATGAGAGCTAAAAACACCTATGCTGTTGTGCTGAGAAGCTTGCAGGCTTCAGGAGTGGTTTGTGTCTGGCTGTAGTAACTCAGGTGATACTGTAGCATAAAAGTGGCAGTCTAATCCCTGTAAAGAATGTTATTGAAAAGGAGCCTTCTTAAGCTGGTGTTGTTTTCCTGCCTTATTCCTTTAAGCCTCTTCATTACTGACTGAGCCAACCCAGTCAAATGACTAGTGTCATATCTGTACAGAAGGTAGATGGAGGAAAAAATCATTAAACATGTTAAAACAGAAACATGGTAAAGATGGATGTGTGACGACAATGTTTTACTGGCCATGTCTGAGATTCCCATGTACAAGTTAAGCAGTTTACTCCTAAATGAGTTCCAACAAAAGCTTTATACCAACATGAACAGGAGTATTCATAGGCATAGCGCTCTCTAAATATAACTGCTCCCAGTCATGTCTAGACTAACATCAGAAGTGTGCTTGTGCAAGCCATGCTGTTCTTCAGGTTCTAGTTATTAGAAGGAGCATCTCAGCTTTGTGATGGTGTTGCAGGTTTGAATGTTGTGTGTCTTTGTGTTACTCAGTACACCTTTTCTTTCTCCTGTTTGTGTCAGAAGGTGTCCATTGCAATTGACCAGCAAGATAAATATTCTTCAGCACGTTTCAAGCTTTGAGAATGTATCAGTAGATGAGTGGATTGATAGATCAGTAAATGACTTCCATTTCTAACTGTTCTTACTCAACCTCTGAGTTTTAATGATTATTTCAACTGTTGCTGTAGTGTTTAACCTGCTCAATTGCACAACTTTCAGCATTAGAGAAGCTTTCTAGGAGAAGACTGTTGTCCTCATTACAGAAGAAGTTAGTTTGATTGCATTCTGCATAGATCATGTGTTACAAGTTCTTTTTGTTTTATTACTTACTAGCCACAGCTAGTAAGGATAAATGAGCGTTTAGAAGTGGACCTACAGTTGCTATATAAAGCTAAGCAGCTCAGAATACATGACTACATAAACTGAGGTCTTGATTCTGTAGCAGTGGTCTCCTTCTGGATTTGTGACTTAATATTATTGAATAGTACAAAAAAGATTGCAGAAAGTGGTATCTTCCATTTGCTTTTCATTTAATGTAATTGCTTCTTATTTGTTTGACAACCTGCCGAACTTCTTTTGGTAATGTAAACAAGCAGAGGTCAGCTGCTCTTAAAGGTGGGAAGTACTTAAACTTAGAATGCACCGATGTAAAGAAAATATAGTATTTCTGATAAGTGTACTAAGAGGGAGGAAAAAACAGCAACCAGTACCAGGAGCTTTGATCAAATGCCAGCTCTTACATCAGTCCTCTTTGTAATCTTTCTTGCTGATCTGTGACCTTGACCTTGTGTTTGTGTTTGTATGTCAAATCTATTTTAGGGATGAGCAAACTAAGTTCAGTTTAGTAGGATTTATACTGCAGCTTCATAGGATGCCTCGGTATAATATAAAAATATTCTAGTTCTTCTATTTGTGTGTATAAATTATGCATACATGTATATGTGTAGTACACATTTTTTAAATTCTACTTAGGAGATGCTTCTTAAAGGCATCTTCATCTGACTAGTCAAGTCATCTTTGTTCAAGAGACAGTCTGCCTGTGTTTCTTCCTAGGGAATCTCAACAGGTACTTCTGTTGTTTGCTTTTGGCAGAAGAGTGGCTTGACTCTAAAAAGTAGGCCTACACACTTCTCCACACACATCTCTCAGACATCCCCACATGGAGAACAGTGAAGCAAACATTCTGTGGCTTTTTGGGAGGTTCCTTTGGTGACATTGAGGCCCTTAGTCCTACTTGCCCAGTAGGAGCTTTATGTAAGAACACTTGTGTCAATGGAAGGAAGGTGATGAGCAAGCAGCTGAAGGTCCATGGAATCATGTGTTCTGGCAGCAGCTTCACTCTTAAATCAGGCAAATTTCTGTAGAACCATGTTTTTATATACATCTAAATGTGCAGCTTCTGAACTTGTCTGTTTTATTTATTACTGGACTTCATGGTGGCTGAGATTGACTTTTTCCTACAAAATGATGAGACTCACTATCAGCCAGTTAATGATTTGTTGGTGCTGCGATTGTTCAACAGGGTTCTTGGGCACAGGCTTAATTTTACATGTATGCAAACGTGGAAGAGAAGCTGGTTTTATATCTGGCATTGTAGGCATATGATTTTATAAAGGCTTAGTAAACTTGTTTGTTTGAGATGCACTTTGAAAGGTGGGCTCAAATTAGCTGATGCTTAAAATGCTTGTCTTTTTTTTTTTTTTTTTTCCCCCAACATAAAATATGAGAAATTATTTCAAAATGTTTCCCTTTGTACTGAAGGGTAGTTAAACATTTCCACTTGCCGGCCTTCCATTATTCTTACAGTGGCTTTTCAGCAGCATAAACAAAGTAAGAGTTTTCATTGTTTTTTAGCTAAGTCAGTATTTTAGCTGTTTCAACTTGACTCGAGGTTTAGGTCAGTATGACTCATGGACACGTGTGCAGCACAATTCCTAAAGTTTGAGAGTATTGTTAAGACATCATCTCTATACATCAATATATTAAAAGGCTTTCAGTATTTTAGTTGGAAATTGATGAGTATTTTCAAGTAAACTCTGGCACAGTTTAAAGATGAGAAATTTCTGTGACATTCTTCATGGGATGTTATCTTTTTCTCCCCAAATTTCACTTAAATTTGTTCGTATGTTATAAATTCATTTCTGTTGATGTTTTTGCTGCTTAGGAGAAAAAAATCAATTTTGTAATTGAACTAGAAAAAACCTTCTAGTTAATGCGGGCTTTTCCTTTTCCACTTAGCTGAAATTACGTGAGCCTTTTCTGTGTCCTTAGCCTTTGGAAACATGACCTACAAAAGGCTCAAGTCTCATTAAAATAGAAACAATATTGTTCTTTCACTTAAATGAAAATAAAAAGGAATCTATCTATATCTATATATAAATATATAGATTTGAGATGAGGCATATGTCATTCTGGAAGTAATGCCTCCTTTTATTTCCATGGAAGTTACAACAGATACAGAGAGCACAATAACACTACTTGAGCAAGTTCTCAGCTACAAAACACTATTTTTCAACATAGTCAACACCATCAGCTATGCATTTTTACCAGTGATATGCAGGAGCCTGTATACATATATGTATGGAAAAAAAACATCTGTTCCAGCAGAGTTGACTCACTGTTTCACAGCAGCTGTCATCATGTGTTGCTAGGAAAACATGGCCTACACAATAAATTTTTCATCAGGCCCAAGAGATGGAAGACAGAAGTCACCAAACCCAGACCATGCAATTGGTGTGGTGCGACAGTCTAGCCAAGATTGGCAATGTGCTCCTCAGTCTTCAAACTGATACGGGGCTTGACATTTTTGTGTTGCAGAAGAATGGTTACCTTCTTCTCTGGCCTGACTCTGGAAGTTCAAGCCTTCAGCTTAGTCAATGTTGCAATGTAGTGCAATGGTCAGAGTTGGTTTGTCTGGGTTTCAGAATATTGACAAGAATCGCCCCTTTCCTATCCCAAAAGACAGCACACATCCTTTTACCCACTGAGGGCTGCATCTTGAACTTTTTCTTCAATGGGAAATTCACCTGTTGTTACTCCATGGACTGCCACTTTGACACATAGTGGTAAAATCACATCTCCTTACCAGTAATGATACAATTAGTGAAACTGTCATCTTCAACCTTGTATTGGTTCAGTAGGTCCTGACAAACTTTCATATAGTGTTTTCTGTTTCTCTGTGAGAAATGATGGGACTTGATGTGTGCAAAGTTGATGGTATTCCAACATTGCCACTATTGTTCTCAATGCGTTGAATTCCATATTCAGCTTTGTTACAACCAGGGAATTGTGTACACACTTACTTGTATGAGTGAGCTGGTTATGTTGTGCCAGCTACCCATGGCCATCCAGAACGTGGCTTGTCTTTCACATTGGTATCACCACTGCTGACATGCATCACCTCCTATCTGTTGCGTGACAACAAAATGTAGTGGAATATTGTCAGGAAGGTTGAGTCTCTATCACCATACCACCAATATCTACCTCTGACATCATGGACCAGCATAATAAAATTGGGGGCATTACTTTTGGAGTAGCCCTTGTGCATAAATAATTTAATAGTATGTGAGTGTGATCCTATACTTTACTATGGAATTACTGTTTGGGTTTTTTTACTGTTAATTGAAACCTATTCTGCAGAAAGTTTAGAAATTATCCCGTTCATAGCTAGCCATGAGACACTTGGTACCAAGTGGAACACATCTCTTACTTTCAGTAAAAACTGCCTTGTTTTCAGTCAGGTGTAGCTTGGCCTTTGTGCAACCAGTTATTGGTTAAAATAACATAAAATGACTTAGGACAAATCACTGGGTACGTACAGTTACTTCACCAAATCCGAGAAATACGCCATTGTGTGGTGAAATGGTTGCACTGTCAGTTACCTCCAACACGTAGAAGGTCAGAAATGTGTGGAAATATGTTATCTATATGCAATAATCATAAGGCAAAACCATGATTGTCCTGAAGTCACTTTATATTAATCACTTTATATTAATCAAGTTGCATTCTTGGGGAGTTGATGCTGTTAAGAGCAAAATCAGTTGTTTGTTAGGGGGAGGTGGTGAAATATAAGTATGGTTGTTAGATTTCTTTTAATTACATAAGTAATTATGAAGTAATTGATGTATGAAGATTGGGAAGATGCATCCTCTGTCCACTCCACTGTACCTATCAGTATATTTTATTAAATAAATGATAATTTTTTTGAGCCTGTTTGCTTTTGGTATCCTTGGTATTTGTGGAGAAACAACTTACAAGGCAGTCCTAGATTTTGAATATTCACTTCCTTCACATGTGGTATTTAGAAACTGATATTGCTCTTACTAGAGCTGGCAAGAACATGTGTTTTTGAATGAAAGGAGATCCTGATCAAAAAACGAACTCAAAGGTACCCTTTGCATCACAGTTACAAATACTACTGAAGAAACAGTTCTTTTTATTTCAGTGATAAGAAGTATATGTGTGTGGGTCTCTGCAAAGGAATTGACTGAAATTTACATGAAACACTCAGTTATAGGTGTACATCAAAAGTGGCATGGGTATCTGTAAGCTATGGGGTAGCCAACATTGCTAGGGCTTTTGGTCTTCTGTGTGAAGATACTTTGCCTCTTAATTTGACGTGCTCCAGCTTCTGCATCTCTCCTCACATGTGCAGAAAATGTCCCCCGTCTGCTCTATTGCCTCCCTGAAAGAGTATCTGCCTAAAAATGGAAATGCCTTTTTTTCCAGACCTCCTTTAAAAGACAGAGAAATACTTTATTCCCCCTTGACATACAATGTATTGTCCCTTGTCCCACAGCTCCTTGTTGCCATGCAGTGGTATGATGTGGCCTGGGTGGAGAAGACCACATGAAGTCTGAGGAGCAGAATGATGCTAAGCTTGGATGTCTGAATGCCTTGCTTCACACCTGTCAGGAGCAATGTATAAACAGTCACCCCTTTCACATACAACTCAGAGGCCACAGCTGACATCTGCACTCATTTACATTTTAGCATTTAGTATTTACATTTTAGTAGGCCTTAAAACAAAAGCCCAAATATTAAATAACCTGTCAGCACAGTTCAGTTATTTTTCTCCATTCACTTGTTGGTTCACTAATAGTTGTATTTTTTCCCTAAGGAAAAAGCATTTCTTGTCTGCTGTGGTGTTAGTTCTGTGTTTGCACCAATTGTCTGTTACTTAGGACGTTGTAGTTCGTGTGCTTTAATAAAATGATATCTCTTTGCATTCCTTCAGGTTATTGTGTCAGCGTTTAGGGGATCAGTCTTCTGCAGAACTTACCAAAACCTGACTGTTTAAGCAGCTGAAATCATCTGAAGGCTTTGTCTGGCCTGATGTGGTTTTCTTCCTTTCAATTCAAACCTTAAAACTTCTGCTAACGCCAGAAAGTAAGGTCAGAATTGCTTTTGGCAGTACACAGCCTAACATAACAACAGGGAAAAAAAGCATAGCCAGCAGATTGAGAGAGGTGATCCTGTCACTCTACTCTGTGCTGGTGAGACTTCACCTGGAGTACTGTGTCTAGAGTGAAGTCTGTGAGTTGTTGATATGAGAGAGACGTAGATCCGTTGGAACGTGTTCAGAGGAGGGCTACAGAAATCCAAGGGATGGAACAGCTCTCCTATGAGGACAGGCTGAGAGCTGGGACTGTTCAGACTAGAGAACAGAAGACTGCAGGGTAACCTGATAGCGGCCTTTCAGTATCTAAAGATGGACTATAAGAAAGGACTATTGTGACAGGACATGGAGAAATTATTTCAAACTAAAAGAGGGGAGATTTAAGTTGATATAAAGAAGGAATGTTTACAAGTAAGGGTGATGAGACAGTGGAACAGGATGCTCTGAGAGGTGGTGGGTGCCCTATTCCTGGAGACATCCAAGGTCGGGCTGGACAGGGCTCTGAGCAACCTGATCTAGCCCTAGATGTCCCTGTTTATTGCAGGGATTTGGACTAGGTGGCCCTTAAGGACCCCTTCTAACTCAAACGGTTTTATAAATCTATGAAAAGGCTCTCCTGCCCTGTCATTTTAAAGGGTGAGTGGTGATTCTGCACACAGCAGGACTGTGGCGGCACGGTGAGGAGTGTCCTGGTTCTGGTTGCTAGGGCTCCACTTCTGCAGTGCCTTGGAGTCTCTGGAAAAGTCTGGCAACAACCTTTCAAACTGCAACGTGATCCCCAGTGTGCCCTCTCCTGATTCAGCTTTTTAAAAGCAGTAGGCTATCTTTTCCATGTTTAAAATCTCTTAGAGTAGGTAGGTCCCATCAACAAGTGAACAGTATGCCAAGCTGTTGGGAAGGAGTCGGTGTTTGCTTTCTCAAAGTGATATCCTGTGATCATAGGGAAAGTGGTTTCCATGAATTTATTATTTTAAAAAAAGGGGGAAAAAAAAAAAAAAAAAAAGGCATGTTGATTCATAAATTCTCTAGTGTGCAACTGTGGAATATTCACCTGTTGCTGAATTTTGCTCTGTAATCTAATTATTCTTGCACTTTTTTCTCTCTCTTTTTTTTTCTTTTTTTTTTTTTTTTTAATAAAAGGGAGAGGAAATCTTCAGAATGCCTTTACAGACTAAATAAAATCCGTGAAGAGGTCTCAGCTGCTCCATTCCTCTCAGTAGATTTCAGAAGTAAAGCAGGGATTTAGCAAAACACTTAATACTGGCTTCTCTTAAAGTACATGCTTAAGTGCCTTTGAAGTAGCTCCACATTTGTGCTGCTGTATGCATTTGGTGCAGTGGGTTGTTGAATCATGCCTCTTTTACTGCTTGTAACCTTAGCAAAAAGTAAACAGAAGTGCTTGTACCACCACTCTGAATACATCCTTCCTGTCTGCTAAAGTCCAAGGAACGGAGCTCAGAACACAATAAATAATTGTGGGACAGCCATTTTTCCTTTCTACACTCATATTCAGTCTACTGAAAAATTCTGCTGCAATTTCCATTCTTAGTGCGTGTAGGAATCTTTGTGTAGAACTTAATTTCATTGTGCACTGCAGCATCTCACTACAGACAGCTTGTAAGAATGCAGAATCATCTGAAATCCTGTTTTAGGTGCTTGCTCAGTGCTGTTATTGAAGCGGTTAAACAATTTAAAGTCTTTAATATATTTATCCCCGTTGTATTTTTGATGTTTGCATCTATTATTTTACTCCATCTGTGTAAAATAGGATACAGAAAAGTAAAACCAGAAGTCATTCAGCCTGCCTGAAGCACAGCAAGTAACCAAAACCCCAGGATCACAAGCTGCTACTGTATTCCCTAGATTCCTCGAATGAGCAATGATGAAAATGACCATCTGAAACACTGCTTGATGTGGCGGGCTGTAGCTGTTTTGGGAATATGAGAATGGGGTAGGCTGTGAGCTATAGTGGGAGACTTAGAAATACTAGCCAGAGATATCAGTTAAACATGTTTACAGTGACAATGTAAATCACTACCTGTTTTTAATTTATTAAATAGTAGCAACTCAGTGTCTATTGGTTAATTGCAGAATGGCTGTTTTAGCATTTCCAGGTAAGTTTTGCAGCAGAGGCATTTATTAATTGAAAGAACTTTTTTTAAGAGTTGCTTTTGTTTTCTCAAAGTGACATCCCACAATCATAGGGAAAGAGTTTGATTTCCATTAATTTATTGTAAGAAAAGGCGTGCTGATTCACAGATTCTCTGGAAGAATTCATCTGTTGCTCAATTGTGCTCTCTCATCAGATTACTTTTTCTCTTTGGTATTTAAAAAAAAAAATTGGAAGGGGAACCTTCAGAATGCCTTGACAGCCTGAATCAAGTCTGTGAAGTGGACTCAGCTGCGGCATTCATCTCAAGAGACTTCTGATATAAAGCAGGGATTTAGCAATATACTATACATAACTATGTGTGTGTATACGTATATATGTGTGTGTGTGTCAGCAAAAAGATGTTGGCTCAGATGTTTTTGTTTTAACCTAGAAGGGTTTGTTCTCCGATTTAATTATCTTTTGTGGCAGTAATACTTCATGTTAACCAAAGGATCTCAGAGTTTATTGTTATCTTGCCACTGAAATCTTTGCAACTACCAAGTATATCTGTAGTTAGCAAACAAAGAACTCTCGATAACTGCAAAAGTAAAATTAATATTCTGGACATCCATGATTTCTACAGTTGAGTGTATGTTTTAATATTCTCTTATCTTCCTCACTCTGCTTACAGATTCTCCCTGGGCACTTTTTAAAAGGCTGTAGGACTGATTTCCCATGGTATGCTCCACTTTTGGAGTGTCTCCCTAGGTTACAGCATTTGTGTTGTGAGTCGTGCTGCTGCTTTAGTTCTGTCTAGGTAAACATGACTTAATGAGCTGTGATTGGTGTGTGGTTGTGGAGGTTCTGAAAATAGCCTCTGCAAAACAAGCGTTTTATTTGTAGAATACGAGAATCTGTGAAGAAGGAGTTGAAACAACAAAAAATGGTTCACGCACAGTCATTGCCTGGTCAAGAAAGCATCTCAAATTTAATTTATCAGTTCTTTCACTATAGTTAAATATAATTCTAGAGATTCAGAGACATTAGACACATAACATCCCCCTTCTCTTCCTTCTTTTTTTTTTTTTTTACATTCTATTTTTATTTCTTTATTTCAGATAATTTCTGGAATTATATTTATTGGACACTTTCAGGGAAACTCTTTTGTTTAGTCGATATGTTTTGAAAAGGTTACTGAATGATTGTGTCCAGCTAAACATTAATTCCCAAAGCTGGCTCTGATTCCATATGACCACACATCAGATCAGAGAGTGGAAGATAAGCATACCAGGTTCAAAACTTGCAAGAAATGCGTAGCTGTGAGATTGTTTTCAAACAGTTTAATTTACTACCAAGCTTCTAGTCACAAATAAGGTATAGGTTTGGAGATTTTTTTTTTTTTAATGTGATTTCCGTTCTTGCTGGATGACTTCATATTTGCATGTTGCACATTGGTCCAGCAGGACTTTTTAATGCTATAGTAGCCATTGTGATACTAGATCAGTGCAGCCTCTTTAGAGGGGTTAGTGATGTCCTTTTCCTTGTGTTATATGCCTTTCAGATTTCATTCTCTTCAGTGAAAGCTCCTTTGCATCAATCAGACTTCAGTAAAATTATGAATATTTCCTTGCCCTTGAGGAATTTCTAACATGCAAGCAAACAAACAAAAAAAAGCAGATAAAAGTGGCAAGCTGCTGTCTAGAGTACCTGAACATAAACTATACTGGTTACAAGTGTCATCTCTTGCAGTAGTCTTTTTGAGTACCTAAGGAATTCACATAAATGCATTGTATTTTTAAAAATTAATTTTATTTTTTGAATTTCTTGTAGCTGTGAATAGTGATAACTTCCCAAATACCAGCTTAACATAGAGTACACTGGCTTGGGGCTTTAGCTTTAAGGTGATCTGCAGTGTATGATAGTGAAAAAAATGCAATTTTATTTTCTTAAGCACAAAGCAGGATATCAAATGCTACTTACTCCTGTATAAGAACAGCATGCTGTGAGCTTAATTGCCTTTTGAAATGTGAAAATGTATCTGCAGATAAACTGTTTGGTTTTGGAAGCTGGAGAACTTTATTTCCTGGATAAAGCGTATTTCCAAATATTTAAGAAAATAAACTTAGCTGTATAGATATTGCACTTGCTGGATGCTTGACATATTCATGAGAAGCATTATGTATGAGCTATATTTTTTTTTTCAAGGACTTGCTGTTTATTATATTTGAACCTTTGCAAAAGTCAATGGATTTTGAGGGAACAGTGAGATCATAGGTAATTTGTGAGAGAAATACTGACTCCCAAGAATGAGCTACCAACTTTCAATTCATTGTTTAGATACATGGATATACTCATTTACAATTGTAAATTCACATTGCAACACACTACAATGTGTTGCTGGTGTTTTAGTTCTTTGGGTTTGGGGTTGTTTTTTTTTTTTGTTTACTTGTTTATTTTGAATAGTTTGTGGAACTTCCTTAAATGACTCGAAGTCTACTAAGAATGTATTTGTACAGGAGTGTATATAAGGTATTAGCATTATGGCTGTGTAGCTGTTGTTTTAATTCCATACTTTTTTCAGATCTGATATTTTTCTAACTTCTAGTTGCCTGTAGCTTTTGAATTAAAAAAAAAAAAGCCTCTGAGAAATCAATCATAAAGCATTCATTCACTTTAAGGATGCATGGCTTTCACCTTTGTATATCCTTCTAAAAACTTGTATTTACAAGTTTAAACATGCTTTTAATCTGTGAAAGAAAATTGCAGAGCTAGCTATGTTGAAAGGCACTTAGCTGTGTTCATACTGAATATTAATGCCTATGTAGAACTGGAAGAGAAAAGAAGTAGGCATGTGTGGTATAATGATCTCAGTATTGAACTGCGTTAACTGTGTGAACTGTTCATGCTACCATTGACCAGTGTAAAACTAAGAGATACGTGTAGCGTAAGAGCCATTGTGTTTTTTAAAACTACACTTTATAGCATACTGCCTCATCCAAGTAAGTATAAAGATGTTCTACATGAATGACTTCGAAAACAAAAAGACTTCAAAGAAGGCCTGCTTCTTCACCAGTTTACACTGAATGCATGGAAAGAGTGTAAAAGTAAATATTTTTCAATGAAAATCTGCCAGGAACATGTTAATAATCACCTTTTTCTCCACTCTTATTGCTTGACTCTTCTAATTACTTAATGGTAGTTGGGAGTTGGAAGATCAGAAATATGCTCATATGTGTTGCAGCTTATTCTGGTATTTGAAAAGAAATTCAGCATGAGCCTGAACACTGACTCTTAGGAATATATATTTTTCCCATAATTTTCTTTTACTGTGGTACTGTTCATGCCATGTGTATTCACATGCTAGCATAAAAATATTGATGAAACTGTGAGGTAGAATCCCGTGTAAATTTTTCTAAGCAGTATTTTGACTTTTTCTTTCATGGTTGCTAGTTCTTATTTTGAGCTGTAGAACAGAGGAATTCAATGATCATTTCTCGTAGCTACACTTAGAATAGTTCACTTTAGCTTAGATTTTACATAATGCTTTCTGTCTCAGAATCATTTTTACAGAGTTCTTCAAATTAGGTGCCATAGACTCATTGCGTTACTCAATTATTAATTTCTTCTGGAGTGTGATTATTGCTTATACATCTCGGATCTCTAGAACAGTATGTGGAAAAAAAAATCTCAGTTTATTTAGATCTTACCCTAATTCTTTTTCTTGACCACTGTTTTTTGTTTTTTGTTTTTTTTTTCCACTTAGGTATTCTATTGCTTGATGGAGATGGAAAAAGATGGAAATCAAACTAGCTTCCTGGAGAAAGCTGAAGAAAGCAAATACGTAATGGAACTTTTCTACCTTAGAAGTGTGTTTTGAGCGCTCTTCCTAGACATCCTTCATAAATATCGTAAATATTCTATATATCAACACAGGGACATGATTGAAAATCTGGTTTATCAAACAAGATACACTGGAAGAAACCTGCCTGGAATGTGACTGTGTTGTTTCTGAAAGTTTGTGAGAAAACGCTGTAGACATCTATCTATTATTTATTAACTCTGCATCTCAGTTCAGCTGCAGCAAACTAGTCTTTGAAGTGAATAGAAACAGAGCCCTTTTGGATACTTTTATTGAACATGACTCATGGAGAAGAGCTTGGCTCTGAGATGCACCAGGATTCTGTTGTTCTAACTTACCTAGAGGGATTACTAATGCATCAAGCAGCAGGAGGCTCAGGTACTACAGTTGACAAAAAGTCTACTGGGCATAGTGGAGAGGATCAAAACTTTAAGATTTCTGGAAATATATTTCCCAGCTGTCAAAGTAATGGTCCAGTTCTTAACACAAGTACATATCAGGGATCTGGCATGTTGCACCTCAAAAAAGCAAGGCTGTTGCAGTCTTCTGAAGATTGGAACGCAGCAAAGAGAAGGCGGTTGTCTGATTCCATTGTAGATTTAGATGGAAAAAAGGAAGCTTTGTTAGCTGGCGTGGTTGAAAATGTGCCTAAAGGCAAACAGGATAGCACATTACTTGCCTCTTTGCTTCAGTCATTCAGCTCTAGGCTTCAGAGTGTTGCTCTGTCACAGCAGATTAGACAGAGCCTTAAGGAGCAAGGCTATTCCCTTAGCCATGATTCTTTACAGGTGGAGAAAGATTTACGGTGCTATGGTGTTGCATCCAGTCACCTGAAGACTCTACTGAAGAAGAGCAAAGCGAAGGATCAGAAGTTGGACAACAGCCTGCCTGATATAACAAAGAACCTGCCCAAAGAGAGGTTTATAGAATCTCCTCATGCAGTGCAGAGCGGACCTAAAGTAATAAATGAACCACTGTCATGTGCTGCAAGATTACAAGCTGTGGCAAGCATGGTAGAGAAACGATCTAGTCCTGCTGCTTCACCGAAGCCCAGCGTAGCATGCAGCCAACTAGCTTTACTCCTTTCAAGTGAAGCTCACTTGCAGCAGTACTCCAGGGAACATGCTTTAAAAGCACAAAATGCAAATCAAATAGCAAGTGAGAGACTTGCAGCTATGGCCAGATTACAAGAAAGTGCTCAAAAAGATATTGGCCAGTTCAGTTTAGCAAAAGGAATGACAAGCCATCTCAATGGTCAAGCCGGATCATCAACCAAAATGGTATCTAGCAAAAGCAATATGGCACCGTTTCAGAGTTCAGTGGGAATCACACATTCACCACCCAAAAACGTGGGATTCAAAAATAACTTGGAAAGGAATAATGTGAAAACCTCTCCCAGCAACAGTTTGCTCTTACATCTCCTGAAAAGCCAGAATACCACCAAACAATTAAAAGGGCATGAACAGAGTGAGAGAGCCAGCATTTTTGAAGAGAGCAGCACACCAACAACTATTGATGAGTATTCAGACAACAACCCTAGTTTTACAGATGACAGCAGTGATGACGATAGCTCCCATTCTAACTGTCTTCCTATAGACTTATCTTTTAAACAGAGGACAGACAAACCAGATGCAGGTCCACCTGCATCACTGGATAACCTGACTCAGTCCTTGCTTCATAGCTGGGATCCAAAAGTTTCTTGTCCGGAGAACAAGGAAGACAAAGACACTCCGAAGGCCTCTAAGCTGAACCCCCATCAGAAAGTAACACTACTTCAGCTGTTACTTGGGCATAAGAGTGAAGAAAAAGTAGACAAAAGTAATGATCCTCAGGGACCACACAGTGCTGCTGATGTGGCAAAATTCACTGTACAGACTGGTAAAAGGACTCCTGTTACTGACAGTCCCAATGCAAATCGAATGACTCCACTAAACACTCCGCCTTTGCTTGCTTCTGCAAAAGCAGACTCTCCCATAAATCTCTCTCACCAATCATTAGCCATCAAGCGTAGCTCACCACCGTATGCCTGCAGCATCCAGCCAGACAGGCTGGTGAATCCTGCATCTAAACATTTGATAGATCTTTCAAAAAGCAAAGAAATTCAAGGAGCTAAACTGAGCAGAAATGACAGTCCACAAAACTCTTCGGCTTTCAGTGCCAGCAAACTGTTGCAGAATCTTGCTCAGTGTGGTATGCAAACTTCCATGTCAAGTGAAGAACAAAGATCTGGCAAACATCTGCTAGTGGGGAACACAGATAAACCTGTAGGCTTGATTGATAGATTGAACAGCCCTCTGCTTACAAATAAATTAAGTACGCACGAAGAAAATAACAAAATATTGAGTTGTCAGCCTGTACCCACTGAACAAGGACTTCCAGGCTCGGAAATAGAAAATCTCCTTGAAAGGCGTACTGTCCTTCAGCTGCTTCTGGGAACTCCCAATAAAGGTAAAAATGAAAAGAAAGAGAGGGTGCTTTTAAGAGATGAAAGTTCTCAGGAACAGAGAGATAAGGCTTTGAATGAGCAAATATTGACAGTGAAAATAAAAACTGAACCATCTGAAGAATCAAATGTCCCTTATAATTCAAATGCACAACAAATAAGAGAGTGCAAGGGTAACAAATTTCAAGGATTTGTTCATTCGCTACAGAGAAATACAGCTTCTTCTCCAGCATCTGAGGAGATGAAGTCTGAGCCTCTTTCACCTCAAGATTTTTCTTTTTCCAAAAATGGCCTGCTAAGTAGATTGCTGACACAGAATCAAGACAGTTACCCTGCAGATGAGCTGGACAGAAGTCACCAAAACAGTGAGCTGACACACCTGGAATCAAAGAGTCTTTGCACAGTACCGAAGAAGAGGAAGCTTCACACTGAGCCTTTGGAAAGTCCGTTAAAAAAGATGAAAACTAATGTGTCTCATGCTGCAAACAATCATGTTTCTCCTACAGAGGCACTGTATGGGCCTTTGCTAAACCAGCAAGAACTGAAATTCGGCAGAAGTGATTCAGAATTTAAATATAGTCTAAGTCATGGTTCAAATAATGAAAGTGATAATAGGAGTTGGTCTAGAGATAGTAAAGGCTTTAATGTGTTGAAACAGCTGCTTCTCTCAGAAAACTGTGAGAGAGACCTGTCACAACATAGGAATAACTTACTAACTGAGGGCAAGAAAAAAGGAAACAAAAGCAATGCAACAATTAATAAACCCGAATTCAGCATTTCTTCAGTAAATGCATTAATGGGAAGTCCTGTGCAACAGAGCAATTGTGTAGATCACAGAACATTTCAGTATCCGGTAAAAAGTCCTGCCAGTTCCCCCTTCCCTGAACATTTGGGGAGACTTGAACCTGACCAGTTTAGTGTGTGTCCCATGCCCAGTGAGAAAGGTCCCATTAGATGGGTGATCACAGGTATGGACAAGAATGATTATGAAAAAGACTCTCCGAGACTGACCAAAACCAATCCGATCTTGTACTACATGTTACAGAAAGGTGGCAACTCTATTAGTAGCCAAGAAGCACATGACAAAGAAATTTGGAACGAACCATCATTTACCGATAGTTCGAGTCGTGTTACAATCAAAGAGGAGTTGACATCTGATGGAGAGCTTAAAACTCCTTTTAGTAACTTAAGAAGCCCTTACAGCAGCCATATGGGAAATAAGACCTCTCATCAACACGGTGTGAATGGAGAAGTGCATGGACTTCTGGAAAAAGTGCTAACAATCAAAAAAGAGCCAGAATAAACTACAGCCTCATCAAGGAGTTTACAATCTGTGGTTTTGAGTCTTTGTTTAAAAAAAAAAAAAAGAAAAAAAAAACATTAAAAAAGAGTACGAACTTGACTACTGTAAAAATTGAGCATGATTTTAGAAAAGCATGGTCTAATTGAAACATGTTTTCATTTGATAAACTTTTTATTTTTATGGTGATGTTATTTAAAATACATGTAGATAAAATTTGCTTTACTATAGATTGTCACGAGGAAATTAGAAAGGTTGTAATTTGTACAAGACATTTCTGTATGCATCAAATTAAGTTATGAGTACTCTTTGATCAGAGTCTTACTTGGATTTGCAAGTCTTTGGTATAACATAAAGTGTAAGAGTACAGCCTAGGTGGTGGTAATGCTGCGTTTCCTCCCTTTCCTGTAAAATAATCCTTATTTTTTTGGAAGCCTGAGCATAGAGACAGTGTACTTTTCTTGGAATGTTTAATATGCTTTGTGAAATTTTATGAATAACTTCAAAGAAATGGAGCAGTCCGTCCAAGGTATTAATTCATCATGTTGGAAAAACCCATGTCAGTGTTAATAATCGAATTGCACTGAAATGTAATTTTTAGTGCTTCCAAAGTTTTTATTGTTATTTTTAAATCTTGTTTATGGTCCTGACAGAATAGTGGTGTAAAATCTGTTTTTCTTCCTTGCCCTGCTTTTGACAAAGGCCTTCCTCAGAATCCTTAGCCATTGTTATGAGTTCCTAGCTACAATTAAGAGTTTGTTCTAGGTTTTTGTATAAAAAGCAAATTTTCATATATCGTGCAAGTATCAGATCAGTCTTCTGTCAGTACATTCCTGTCACTTCCCTCCTTGAAAAGGGAAAGTCAAAATGCCTCTTGGAGTACTGTGTTTCATCAAGCATTGCACGTAGATTTGGTGAGGAAAATGGTGGATAGTTTGTGAGCCAGATAGTCAGATTGTTGCTTCCTGCACAAGAGAATGCCAGCTGTGCTCAAGCAGCACATCAGACTTCCACTCGAGTACAGAATAGAATTTTTCATTAAAAACGTGTTGGCCTCTTCCTATGACTAGGAGAGAGAATCCATATTCTGCCAATATTTATTACTCTCTGAACAGCTGATGCATGGTTCAATGCACTGCCTTTTCTCTGCAGAAAATCTGGTTTCAGAATAATTTTTCAGGTTGCACTGAAGATAAAATTATGGTTTTGTCATGTTTTGTAATGAATAGTGGGATATGTCTCAGAAATCCTCCTCTGCCCTTTTTGTCAATCCCCACCTGTGCTGTAATTTGTAACATCTGGCAATATCAGTCTGAGATGGGAGTAACTGAAAATTGTGGTCAAAGCTGAGACACCTTAGAAGAATTGCTGACTGGGGAAGTGCCAAGCAGCACTATTAATGCTGTCAGTGTTAACTCCATTTGGAGCCCTTACTACTCATGGGAGAGGAAGAGGACGAAATCTGGCTCCTCTAAATTATGCACATTAATAGTTTGGCTGAACTTTTTACTCCCCTGAAAAAAATGTTCTCTGTAGTTTCCAGTATCATTTCTAATTCCCTGTGTTATCAGAAAACAGCTTAGCAGTTGGTTTGCACAGATAATGAAAGCCACACTTGTGTTTTAGTATTGACCATTTTCACCAAGGAGAGCTGATGACATGACAAAACCGCTATTTCTTCTTTTCAGCTCATGTTTGCAGAGATGAGTGATGGGACATTTTGCTCTTTTCCTGTCTGCTTTTGTTGCAGAGGCCCTTTCTCAGGCCTTCTGGCTTACTTAGGCAGAGAGAGCAAGCAGTTGTCCCCTTCTCCTCTGCCCACCGCCCGGGGTCCCTTCTTTGTATTGCAGTCTCTGCTGAAAGGGACTTCTGTCTGCCAGCTGGAAAATGCACCACAATTCTGTGAGGCCTCCTGTGGATACCTTCTTTTTGGGAACACAAATGTTCGGCAGTATCCAGTATAAAACATTCCCCCTGGTTTATATGAGAAGTAACAGAGCAACTTAAAGATATATTTTTATGTTATTTGGGTGAAGCGTAATATATTAATGGGCTGTAGAAAGAAGATTTATATTTTAAAACCTTCACGCAAATCTAATATCATTTTAAATGTCATTGTCTGACGTATAATATAGAAATAAATTTTGTCTTTAATATTTGCATTTATAAGTGGCCCGATGACTATTCAAATGTCTCCTAGAGTAATCATTAACGAGATAAAGTATATTTTGCATTGACAGTAGAAATGAATTCTTTTTGTATGAGTCAACCCAACAGAAATATTTTAAAAAAGATGGTATTTGTTCCATCTGTTAAATGTCTCTTAAAGTCTTAATTGATTATTTTTCTTGAAACAACATGTAAATAGCTAGGAAATATATACAATAGAGAATAATAGATGATCCCCAGAGTAAATACAGGGCTATAATTTACTTGAAGGGCTCCTCAAAATGCGACTTCAGTGGACGTGAATGAATGAATGTGTTTTGTAAAACGAAGTTCTGGAGAAAAGTAGAAGAAAAAGTCTAACTAACCATAATGAAAAGTAACGTTGGAGTCTAGGAGCGTGCTTACCTATGTATTTATTCTATGGTAGTCTATTGTTGTAATATATACTTTTGAACATTTAGTTTTTAAAGTGTTATAAAACATTTAAGTTAAAATGTTAAGTTTGACCAGTTAATGATTTAGCTTTCTTTTAAATGGAGTTAATGAAAGGGTATTGCAATTCTCACAGATGTCAGTAAATTATAAAACACAAGAATTTAATTTCAGGTCACAAAGTTCATAAAAGAATCTTGCCTGTTGTGGACATTACAATCTGAAAGCAGTGTACAGCATAAAGATGAGGCCTGCTAACTTAATGCTGCTCTCCAGTTAGCTGCTAAGAGGGCAACAGTCTTCTATGCTCAATTCTCCAGTGGCACTGATGTTACTGCTCCCTAGGAAAGAGAGTTCTTTTTCAAAATCTGCCCCATCCACACTTACAGCCTTTAAACCTGAGGACTGAAGACTTTTCCATCATTTTTTAATCTTATAGCAATGGGATGGGTGAGTAAAAAGGAGTCCCCATTGTCATGCTTGGGGAGTTTTCCCTCTCAGTTGTTCCACCAAAAAAGGGAGATACGGGAGTTGGCTTTGCTGCACCAGCAGAAGGATCAGTCAGGTTTGGCCACATTTTTCCAGGCAACTCAAAATATCCTTGATTTCCCCCAGTCCCTGTGGGATGAGTGAGAAACCAAGGACGTCTGCTGAGTAATGCTTGGTGACCTCAGCAACACCAATCTCCTTGGTTCAGTAGATACTTACTGCTAGGATACGCATTTCAGCTGTCCCCGAAATGCTCCCCTCAGTCTGTGAGAGTGGAAGCTTCAAAGATAGGTCTGCTAGCTCAGGAGGGTGATATTTCAGCTAGGTCTTCAGACAGTGGGCTTGAAGAGCCCACACGAGCTCACCGTCGGGCGAGAGAGGAGATGACACTGCATCTGTAAATGGATGAGACCTCTGGGGGAAAGCTGCCTCCACCTCATGGAGCAGTGAAGAAGCGAGTTAGGAATGTGTACGCTACTTAAAGTTGTAGCTGCATCCCCTTGGGACTTGTACCAGAGTCAACTTTAACATTCTGTAACTCAGAACAGCTGCAGTGGCAGCAGCTGGGTTGCCAAGTGCCCCGTGCCTTGGTCGAGGTTGGACCTACAGGCCGCTTCATCTGCTGTGTTAGTGTAGCACTCAGGCTAGGCAGATTTGGGGTTTGACTTGTAATTGCCACACAGTTATGCCTTTTGTTTCCAGAGGGAAGTGTAAGGGACTGAGAGAACCAGATTTCCAACATCTCCGCTGCCAAACGTGAGGAAATGACAGGAAGGTGACACACGACCACAGAATCAGAGCTGTGTTGCTAGAGGGCTTCTGCACTGATACCACTTAATCTGTCAGCGCAGTTTGAGAAGTTTATAACCATTGTAAGATCAAAAGGGAATTCAGCCATAACTTTCACTTTTCTTAGCCATTTGCTCTTAGTAATGTTTTTAAATTTTTAATTTACGAATCTTTTTAAAAGAAAGAAATGAGTGGTTTAAATTTACCCTGTTAAATGTTGGTGAAAGTATTACAGCTCTCATTGACGTCAGTGACATGATATTACCAGTTTGTTCTCTGCCACATCTTACAGAGGAGTAAGCTGGTAAGTATATATTATATATATTTATATATAATGTAAATAGATTGACTTGTTACACCTACAATATGTTGAAATTGGTTTTTAAAAGGTGATGTAAATAGTGGTTTCCTTAATGAAAAGTACATATTTTGTATTGTTCTAATGCAAAGGAAAAAGAAAAAACAAAACCTTTTAATCTTTTTTGTTATGTATATTCCATGTATAAGTGTAAATAATGATCACATAGGTTTAAAAACTTTTGCATGTATGTATACAGTTGCAAGTCTGGAAGAATGTATAGAAAAATACTTTTATTTAAAGTTGTGATTACCTGCTGCATGAAAAGTGCATGGGGGACCCTGTGCATCTGTGCGTTGGCAAAAATGTCTTAACAAGTCAGGTCAGTTCAAAACACAACAGTATTCCACTTCTGGACATGACTTCTGCTGTGGTATTTTAGCTTTGTGAAAGAATGTGCTTCAAATCAAAAGGGTCTGGGAAAAAAAAAAAAATGCAAACCTACTTTTAAAACATGAAGTACTCATACAACTGTAATCAGTCATGTAAGTTCAGGATTCCATTCTGCGTAACTGAGATATTGTACCGGGACTATTCCGTTGCTGTAAAACAAAGGAATATTGATTTTCATTGTCATACATAAGGATTCGGGATTTTACCACAACCAATTTTATTGTGATGTGTTTTCAGTAATTTATCTAACTGGTCTCATTTTTTTATTAGAAGTTAATTTCCTCATGTGATGTCACAAAACTGTACATACTGCAGTGTGAAGTTTTTTTAAATCTTTCAGTGTTTACTTCCTGCAGAAGATTTGAATAAATGAGAAAAATGCATTGTCTCGATGGTTTTAAAATCTGCTTTATTTCATGGGTCATGTTGTTATCGGAGTGCTACTGGGCTCTTTGCATCAGTGCTACTAATAGACGTTTATGACAACAAACATATCTCAAGATGCTTAGAGGGGCACACTTTTCAGCAAGGCCACTGACTGGAAACACATCCGTGGAGTTGGAAATGAAGCTGTTAAATCAGATTAGGAGCTTTACTTTACAAAGCTCTCTATTATGTTTTATCCAGATACCGTTCTCCTTATTAACCTGAAATCAGCAAACGTAAACTGGAAACCTTTAAATGAGAATTTTCATGAGAAAATTTGTTTAAGCAAATGTTGGAACTTCTTCAGGTTGCCTGGGCAGGGTAGAAAAGGTGTCCTTTCCAATTAAAATCTGCTTTGGCCCACATCACAAAAAGGATTTTTCAGTTGTGTTAATCTTTGGTTCTTAAGCGAATGTAGAAAAATGAACGTAACTTGTCTGTGAAGATTGTACAAAGATTCAACAGTGTACTTGTGTCATATAGTGCTGCTTTTAAGTTGGGTTATGACACTAGCACATTTGGTTGGTTGCAGCATTGGTGTAAGTGGTGTTTTTCCAGAGAATTTTTATTTGAGGATACGTAGGCACACTGTCCAGAATTGTACAGTTGCAAGCAAGCAGTTGGGTCATTAGATAACATGTCTTAGATAACAATGACAGCGATTTTCACAGATCATCCTTTGCTTTCTCATCTCTTCAGACAGAGGTAAATATGCATTGGGTTCTTTGGGAGCTTTCTGGCAAGTGTAAATCATAATCCATAAATTTAATTTAAAAACAATAATTTTAACTCCATGGAATTCGGGTAGGTTTTCATAAGGTATGTGGCTGAGCACTTCGATTCATTGGTATCAGAGATGGAATAGGATTCAGATATGGGCTGTCTTTAGGATCTGTTTGGATGTGTTGTCTTAAAGTATGTGGGAAGTGGCAACAGCACAAGGCTTGCTGGAGTTCAAGAAGTGTTTAGACATAGGGTTGATTTTGGAAGTGGTCCTGCATGCAGCCAGGAGTTTAACTTGACGATCTTTGTGGGTCCCTTCTAACTCAGGATATACATGAACCTACGTATATTGCCGCCAGAGATATTCAGCTGTGCTTTGGGGTGAAAAGATCGTTACACCTAGCTTTTACTTAGCCTCTCTCTGAGGAGTCTTGCACATATTTCAGAGATGAATGATTAAGCCAAAATACAGCCACATCAAAATGCAGTATGCCTAAGGAGCCAATCTAGTCTTCTAATACAGTGCAACTAGGAAGTAACATCTGGAGTACATGTGTCCTCGCTGGCTTACTTCATTTAGTTTTTATTCTACCAATCAAATAAAAGCAATGTGTCTTTATTTCTTATGAAGATGTCCTGGGGTAGTTTCCTTGGTGCACCTGAATATCACCTTTTTTTTTTCCTTCATTACTCTGGGTGAGTTCAGGCTCTTGTACTTTCAATATGTTTATTCAGGATGTACTGTTAACACCACATAAACCTGGTTTTATGTCTACCAGAACAAACAGGCCTATGGAGCTGAACGTATGGTATGCTAAACAGCCTTTGGAGTGATGAGAATGTTGAATGGGTGTAAATATTCTAAGAGGAACCTCACTCCAAGTAAACATTCACAACATTTGCTTAGTGATTCATAATAAACTGCTCAAAAATGCCTCAAACCGTCAGTGAACTCTTTGCAGGCAGACCCATGATTGTGCAGAATCTTCTTGATCTTTGCACAAAAGGTGCATGTGATGTTGACAGTTTATCACAAAACAGCCTTTAGATAAGGAAATGAAAGTTTTTCTTCAGAGATTTAAAAATGAGGGAAAAAAAGTAGCAACCTGATTGCACAGGACTTAGCAGTCTTATCTAATGTTCCTCAGTGAAACTCGCATTGTGGCACTAAGGATGGGTGCTGGAGTTCAATAAGGCCAGGTGCTGGGTCCTGTGCTTTGGGCATAACAACCCCTGGCAACACTACAGGCTTGGGGTAGAGTGACTGGACAACTGTGCGGAAGAAAAGGATCTGGGTTGGTTGATGCTCAGCTGAGCATGAGCCAGCAATGTGCCCAGGTGGCCAAGAAGGCCAATGGCATCCTGGGTTGTATCAGAAATAGTGCAGCCAGCAGAAGCAGGAAAGTGATCATCCCTCCGTACTCAGCACTGGAGGCTCCTCACTACAGGAAAGACATGTGAGACCAGGGAGCATGTCCAGAGAAGGGCAGTGAAACTGGTGAGGGATCTGGAGCACAGGTCTTATGAGGAGCACCTGAGGGAACTGGGGTTGAGAGAGTCTGGCTGAGAGATTCTGGAAAAGAAGAGGCTTAGGGGAGACGTTATTGCTCTCTGCAGCTACTGAAAGGAGGTTGTGGTGAGGTGGGACATCAGCCTCTTCTCCCATTAAACTAGAAGGAATAGTCTCAAGTTGTGCCAGGGAAGGTTCAGATTGGATATTAGGAAAAATTTCTTGTCTAAAAGAGTGGCCAGGAACTGAAATGGGCTGAACAAGGTGGTGGTTATCTTACTGTCCCTGGAAGTGTTCAGGAAACATGTCGATGTGATACTAAAGGACATAGTTTAGAGGGCGACATATTGGTGGTAGGTGGATGGTTGAACTGGACAATTTTGGAGGTCTTTTCCAAGCTTGGTGATTCTATGATTCTATGACTCAGACGGTAGATCATATGCAGGCCTCTGTGTTGTGGAAGCCTGTATCAGCAGAAAAAGCTTTTGTGGTGGTAATACAAATAGACATTTACAAATAAAAGTGAAGCAAATTGTTCTTGATTGACCTTAAACATTATCAAGAAACATGGGATTTTTGAAATTGAAGAATACTATGAAAGTATTTTTCCGTATAGCGCTGCTCAGCACGTTAGAGACGTGTAACGCACCTGTGGGAATGTCTATAGGGACTCAGTATGCGCCTTGAGCAGTGGCTAAGACATGCAGGTGATAATTGTCAATAGGATTTTTTTTCTTTTGATTATCAGAGAGGGAGCATGGCACAGACTCGGGGCATAAAAATCCTCTCTGCTGGTAAATTTCAATGCAGCTAATGAAGGAGCATATGCTGATCTGAGCTCACACAGACGACTTTTGCTTTTGCTTTTTAAGGGCTGCTTCCTCTTAACGAATAAAGAGATTTTTCACTTTTTCCAGATTACTTTTATGATTAACTTATTCAGAATTTAACTGAATGCAAAACAAACATTATTGGTTTACTGCTGTGCCCTTTAGATAAGTGTGATGCCTGCCACTTTTACCGCAATTAAACTCAGCATGTGCTTTTGGTGCATCTCTTCCTCTGGAGACATGGAGAAATAACTCCCCGTCCTACTCTCTAAGCTAGATGGGGCTCTATCACCCCAGCCTTTACTGAAGCTGGTGTTAGTTTTTTAGTTACGCCTTTGCATGCTAAGAAACTGAAAATTTCTGTTCCGACCTCAAAGGTAACTTAGAACTTATCGTAGAATCATAGAATTACTTGAGTTGGAAGGGACCTTTAAAGGCTCGTTAGTCCAACTCCTCGGCAATGAACAGGGAACCTTACAACTACATTGGGTTGCTCAGAGCCCTGTCCAGCCTGACCTTGTATGTTTCTGAGGACGGGGCATCCACCAGCTCTCTGAGCAACCTGTTCCAGTGCCTTACTAACCTTATTGTAAAAAACTTCTTCTTTATGCCCAATCTAAATCTCCTCTCTTTTAGTTTGAAACCATTTCCCCTTGTCCTATCACAACAGCCCCTCCTTTAGATTCTGAGAGGTCATTATCAGGTCACCTCAGAACCTTCTCAAGGCTGAACAGCCCCAACTCTCTCAGCCTGACCTCATAAAGGTGTTCTATCCTTTGGAGCATTTTTGTGGCCCCTCATCTGGATGCATTCCAACAGGTCTGTGTCTCTCCTGTACTGAGAACTCCACATCCAGATACAGTACTCCAGGTGAGGTTTCACCAGCACAGAGCAGAGGGGCAGGATCACCTCCCTTGATCTGCTGGCCATGCCTCTTTTGATGAAGCCTAGGATACAGTTGGCTTTCCAGGCTGTGAGAGCACACTGCTGTACAGCTTCCCATCCACCAGTACCCCCAAGACCTTTTCAGCAGGGCAGTGCTCCACCTTTACATTGCCAAGCTTGAACAGATAGCAGGGGTTGCCACAACCCAGGTGCAAGACCTTGCCTTGAATTTGTTGAATTTCAGGAGATTCACCTGGGCATGAGCCTGTCTTAGTCTCTCTGGATCGAATCCTGTCCCTCGGCCATGTCAGCCACACCACAGAGCTTGGTATCATCCACAAGCTTACTGAGAGTGCACTCGATCCCACTGTTGATATAATTGATGAAGACGTTAAAGAGCACTGGTGCCAGTACCAACTCCTGAGGGACATCACTTGTCACTGATCTCTGTCTGGACCTTGAGCCATTTCTGAGTATGATCTCAACCAGTTCCTCATCCATCAAACAGTTTACCCATCAAATCCACATCTTTCCAATTTGGGAAAGAAGGATGTTGTTGGGTTGTATGTCAAAGACCTTAACTAAAGTCCAGACAGATGACATCAGTGGTTCTTCACTTGTACACTGACATAGTTATGCCATCATAGAAGGCCACTAGATTGGTCAGGTAGGACCTGCTCTTGGTGAAGCCATGTTGGTTATTCCATATCACCTCCCTCTCTTTCATTTGCCTTGGTATAGCTTTCAGGAGTATCTGTTCCATGCACTTCACTGCTTCATGGGTGATGCTGACAGGTAAGTAGTTCTGTGGGTCATCTTTTCCACCTTTCTTAAAAATGATTGTGTTATTGCCTTTTTTGGGGGATCTCACCTGGTCACCATAACTTTTCAAATATCATCAAGATTGGTTTGACGACTATGTCACCCAGTTCCTTCAGGACTCTGGGATGCATTTCGTCAAGATCTGTACACTTACGGATGTTCAGGTTCCTCAGGTGGCCGTGAACCTGATCATCACTTACAGCAAAAGGGGCACTACACTCCCAGTTCCCACCTTCTTAACCATCCACTCGAGGACTGTGTGTAGAACAGTTACTATTGAAGACTGAGGCAGAAAAGTTGTTGATATTTCAGCCTTCTCTTTGTCTGTTGTTACCGACCTGTCTGTGTTGCTCACTCTGGGGGTATGGCCTCCTGGACTTTCCTTTTCTGGTTGATGTACCTATAGAAGCCCTTCTTATTCTTCTTTGCACCTCTTGTCAAGTCCAGTTCCTGTTGGGCCTTGATCTTCCTGACCCCATCCCTATACAGTTTAGCAACATCACTATACTTCTCCCAGGTCACCTGTCCCTGCTTCCACTGCCTGTGTGTTTTCTTTGGGCTCTCCAGTTTGACCAGCAAGTTGCAGTTTAGCCATACCAGCCTCTTGCCTTCCTTTTGTGACATCGTGCACCTGAGGATGAGAGCTCTTTTGCCCTAAGGAAAGTGTCCTTAAAGATCTGCCAGCTCTGTTCTGCTCCCTTCTCCTTTGAGGACAGATTCCCAGGGGAAACTGCAAAACAGTCGGTCGCCACTGGGACACTGACACCTCCATTCTGTTGCCATCACTTCTTTGTCTATACCTTTGTTGTAATGCCAGCAAAATACCATTGTTTTACAAACTCTGCCAGACTGGAACCCACATTTAAGTCTCACTGCCAGTACCAAGGAGGACAGTAAGAGGTGAAGCTGTTTTGGAGCTGCTTGTTCTGGTGCTTGGCCAGTCATATGCCGTAACTTGGGAGAAGCTTTCCCAAGAGTTTCTGAAGGAAGGTAGTTCCGCCAATACTTTGGCCATTAGAATATTGCAACTTTTTTTTCCCCGAAATATTTTATTCATATTTGCCTCTGAAGAAAAAAATAACCCTTGTTTTCTTTTAAGAAATCTGTGTGAGTTTCACATGCCTTACAGTTAGATCTGCATGTGATTTGCCTTTGGGCACACAGGAAGTCTTCGTTGCTTCACTTGCTGTGCTTGAATGTGTCTACAGAATTATCCTGTGTGTGTGTGCTGTGGCAAAGCAGTGACTGTTTATCTCGTGGGCCACTGTTAATGCAAGGAGAAGGGGAAGAAGGAGAGGAAAGAGGTTAGCAAGCTTTAACGATGTTATTCCCACAGGCCTTTTAAGTTCAAATCCCACACCCCAACCCTGTGGTTGCAGGGAGGAAATTCTAATCAGCATCTGAAGCAAGAATTGGATAAATCTAGGAAACAAAAGCCTCATGTATCTATTCGTGCCATAGGTAATAAACTATCTGTAGTCCAGTTTCACTGCTTACATCTTAAAACATATGGAAGCTTTTTACTTACTTCCTGGTAGAAAACACAAATTTGGTTTTGTCTTATATTTTGTTGTACAGAAATACAACAAAAGGCTGGTTGGTTGGTCTGAAAGTAGGCTTGAAACTGAAAGAAATTAGTTTAGCTAATCCCTGCATGTAGTAGTTCTTTCTCTCATACTAGCAAATGTTAACTTTCGTGCTATTTTTTCCCTTCCTCTTCCCTACTATTTTCAGTCCTTTCATCTTATTTTTAAACTATCCAGTCGCCCAGTCATCACTTACGAATGGCAGAAAAGGCAAGGGGAAAAAGCATATATATTTTTAGACAAAAACCTGCTTTGAAATATGCATTTGTCTAAGGTACTACAGTATAACTATGCTGAGTATTGCATCCTGCTCTCTCCTACTGACAGCATCCGCCCAAGGCATTGTGTAATTCCTGTGCACTAAGAGAGGTGATGACCTGTAACAACATCTACCCCCAGTATCTTTCCTTTAGAGCGCTGCTTACTGTGGCAGAAAGAAACAAAGTGCAAGTGACAACACTTTTTATTTTTTTCCACCCGAAATGTTGGGATTTAAGAGTTTAAAAGTGGCACAGAATAAAAGGTACGAGGATGGAATAAGAGAGAGTAGGGCTATGAAGAAGGAGAAAGAGGGAGTCAGTTGTTATTTTTCTTTGAACGTGTCCTCAGCACAGTCTAGCTGGCTGCCTGTGGCCTGCTCCCGTGCTGTGCCACCACCTGCTTCCCAGAGGACACAGTAGCGGTGCAGGCAGTGGTTGCTCCCCGTGGGCCAGGTGCTGCCGTGTGTACGAGAGGTGACGCAGAGAGCTGCAGGCTGCTGGCGGCCACTCGCTGCTCACAAAGCCTTGGCAGCTGCTAAGGGATCAAGAAGGCACTGAAATCCTCCGCTGAAAAATGTGAACAGCCCAGGAGCCATCCCAGATTTCTTCATGGCATAGGTTTGCAGTCATTAATTTAAAAGCAAAAGGAATAATGGTCTAGAAGCGGGCAGCAGCTATTGTGCTGAATCTTTCAAGCTTTCATCAAAGGTCTAAGGATAAATCCCAGTTACATAAATAGATGACTTTTCTTTTTATATCCAGTGACTTCCGTGGATTTTTTTCATTATTGTTCTCCCACATCTGCTTAGCACTTAAAAACTTCATTCACTTTGGTGAGAAAGGCATTATTGCCATCTCCTTGTCATCTTTGTTTTTCTTCTTACATAAACACTGATGCTGTGCTTATGCTAGAAAAAGACTGCTCATCGTCCCCTGTTTGATTTCAAACTATGTCTGTAATGTGCCACAGCTCTGCATGCAAAATGTCTCCTGAACAAGACCAGGAACCTCCTGCTTGGAACAGAAGCCTCCTCTGACCCAGCTGCATGCTGCTGCCATTGGAATGATGTGGGATACCGAGTGCTGTATACATTTCTGCCTAGGTCAGTTCTAGTATCTCTCAGTTTGGATCAAGGGGATACAGAGATTTTTGGCAGTACAAACACAGCATAGGCTGCAAAAGTAGCAGCTGGCTTCCAGACATCTATTATCTTCATGTTACCCTGCATAAAAGGCAAAGCTGTGCCGGGTGCCACTCTCTGAGCATATGTCCAGTTAGCCCAAAGCAAACATGATTGCTCTGGAGCTGTTTGTTTTGATGTGGGATGTGACTACCTGCAACGTGCACCATGCTTTGCAGGAAACGAGAGGATTCAGTGTACGAGGTCAAACTCTTAACTAGTGTAGCAACATCTGCATCTACAGGGCAGAGTAGAGCCCTTTTATCTCTGAGCAGTTGTGCTCACCATTTGGAGTTTACTCACTTCCTCTGCTTGGTGCACTGATAGATTTTTCTGGACTGGGAGCCACGAGGAAAAGAATTGGATGAACAAGAATGGCACTTGTGGGGATAAATCCAGTCCCTGGAGTGAGTATCCCAATCAGAAGGTAGTGAAGAAAAAAGCCTCAACTTCTGTCAAGAAAGCTGTCAGGACCAGGAGACAATTAGAGCAGTATCTTGGTCAAAGAAGGAACATTTGGAAAGATCTTCTATGTCTTTTTTAGATAGCATGCAAATTCCTGTTGTGGTAGGTCTCATCTGGGATCTGGCAGGGGGTAAATGAGGCAGCAAGAAGGGGCCACAATAGATGAGTTCTGCTGGTTACTGCTGCTTGGCATGGTGGAGTGTCCATAGTGCCAGCTGAGTAGATGGTAGCATCGTGAGCCTTGAGGGAATGATGCTGGGGTTGGGCTTGCTGAAAAAGTCCAGGGTAAAATGGAGCTGCAGGCAGGATAAGTGATGTGGTACCAGGATGCCTTGCCATAGCTTCCGAGCAAGGATGTTAGAGTCAAAAAGATACAGCTCCTGTAAAAGCCAAAATCCCTATTTACTGTTTTCTTTTTCCGAAGCAGAAATTACAGCTGCTACATCACTCTTTTCTCAAGGTCAGCAGCCATCACTGCAATCTTTCTGCCATGAGCAAGAGTCACTGGGTAGTTCTTGCTACAGTACTGGGAAATAAAGAGAAGGAATAATGTAAATCAGGCTGAGTTAGCACCCTGTCACGACTGGCAGCATTACCTGCCACCATCCTCACCAGGAGAGGAGGGACAGGCACCAAACTGATACACAATTCACAGGTTTGTGTTGTGGTTGGCTGTAGGTTTTCATTAGACTTCATGTGGACATATGGTCATGTCGAGAGTTCTCTGTTAAGCAGGCCTAAAAAGACGTTTCCTTATTTTAGGGAGAGTTTAGTGCTAGTGGAATATCATTTGTACGTGGACCTAAGATAAACAGGAGGATATCAATTGCCCTATATCAAGTTTTGTTGTGCTAGAATGCACAGCTTGTGATTTGGCCCTATTGCACAGAATACCTAAATGTGAAGATTCTTTTTGGTTGGGAAAATCCCTAGATATGATGGAAGTGCAGTGCTCTGGTAACCTGTCAGAAATGTCTTTGCAAGTGAAGGATCACAGAGCACAAGGCAAACTCCACAGCTCCTGTCTCTTTTGCTTCCTGTCTCTGCAGCACTTATTTAAACTGCATTCTGCAACCCTTCCCTTGCTTTGGTCATCTCACCCGGGATCCTGGAGTAAAAGTAGGTTAAAATGTGCAGGCAAGAAAAATATTTTGGAAATATAACTCAATTACAAAGCACTAAATGAGCAAGTTTAAAAGCTAGTGAGGATAAAGAAAATGTTCAGTAACCGAGAGAGTAACTGAGGTGGAAGCAGGGTAGCAGCAGTGATTTTTACCTGAAACCCGAGGAAGCTGACCCCAAGCATGTGGCTGCATTGCAGATATAACCCCTAATAGGCTTGGACAAGCAAATAAGACCTTGCAGCAGTGAAAGAGCCCTATTGTGATTATATCAGCTTGTGGGAGCTTGATGTCTGTTTTTTCTCAGCTGGGCTACACCTTACTGTGTTTTCCCCAGCATAAAGCTCTTTCACTTAGGCTTAGTTCCAGTGCTCAAGATTTCAGTGTATTTTTAGCACGCTGTTTGTTTATTATCTGCCATACATTTCTTATATCTACAGAAGGGCATGTTAAACATGGGGCCTTCTGTCTAGAATAGGTTTTGTTAAATAACACAGCCAGTGCTTTTGTGCTTTCTGATAACGTAGAGAGGGGAAACTTTCCTAGGAATAATAAAAAAGAAGAAAATCTCTGAATTTGGCTGTGTCTCAGCTAATCCAAAATGCTTGCATTTATTTGCTAAATAAGGAATTTCAGCACACAGAATTACTTCAGTGTTTCTTTCTGTGGAGAGCAATGTGAGTGAGCATGTGTCCATACAACACATGCAGAAGACTGGTACAATGACTCATGTAGACAAAGGAAAAAAGAAGGAAGCTGACAATGCAAGGGCTGATATTTAAAACAGCAGGGGCATACAGTGAGCATTCTTGTAGACTGGCCATTATTTATTAAATACAGAGTGATTGGAGCTATGCAAAATATAACGAGACATGCTTCAAGGAATTCACAGCCTATTACAAACTCAGAAACAACATTGGAAGCATATAAAGTACATTAAGTGCTGGTACAAGTTAGCAGTAGCGAAGGAATCTGGCTGAGGTCATTGTTGAAAAGTATTGTGAAAGGAGTGAGTTCAGAGGAGGAGGGGGGAAGTCATCTGAGGTGAAATTCTTTGGAAGACTGAAGTGGACCTGGCACCAGTTCCTCTGCGTGGGGTGGATTTTATCCCTGACACTGGAGAAAGATGACTTCCCATCTGAAGTGGCTGTCAGAGAGAGGAGGGCAAAGGAGAAGCAGGTTGAACTGGTGAGAAAGGGCGTATGGCAGGACTTGTGGGTGATTTTTGAAGGCAACGGAAGAAAAGAGAAGGTGGAAGGGGAAGAGGGGAAAATATGCATACGTGGAACTACAAAATAACTGACCTTGCCTTGGAGCTAGTCAAGAAACACTGTTTACAGGTGATGCTGAGACGATTCTCAGGAGTTCATTCTCAGCTCATTCTCAACTTTCAATATCTTCTGAAATTTGGTAAATTGTAAATAAAGTACAAATAAAGAAGGAGAAAGATTCATTTAAATGGTAAATTCACTACCCAAGTATTGGCATTCCTTATTTCTAGAGGAGGGATGTTGTATGTTAATTGAAACAAGAATGCTTATCTATAGTCTGTGCCATGGAGGTGATTTGAAAAGGGGCCTTTCACTGTTGGGTTCCCCAGTAATCCCTTGAATAAACATCCAGTGAACTCAGGCATAAACGTGGGGAAAAAAACTGAGGATTGTTGAGAGAGGAGAACAAAAAACTTTCTTTAATACATAAATAATTCTAAAATATGTATTGCGGTATTTGTGCACCATTGGATAAAAGGTCTAGTGTTCTTGGAAATGCTTCTGGTGCCCAGGCCAACTCACAGCTAGGGTATTTAGGTATTTGCACAGATAGCCAGGCAGAGCAGTGCGTACTGCTATACACTACTATACAGACTGGCCTTGAGAGTTTAGCAGAGAAGTGAATGTCATCTGGATCTGAAAAATGAGCAGTAGCGAGGTAAAATCAGGAAAGGCTACATGAAGTAAGCTGACTCCAAGTCCCTGAGTGCTCCCTTTGTTTATGCTGCTTTTAGCTAGCAGAGATGTGTCGTCTGGTGTGTGGGTGGTCCCTGCACTGTAACCCAAGGCTAGCTTTTACTTAGTGCTGACACTGCCATCTTATTGCTGCAAATGGAAGAAAAAAAAATGTAATGAGACTTTCTACCAGTGAATTTTGGGGAATTTTCATAATTTCTGGTTGCAAGGAACAAGAAAATGACAAAATGCAGCTGACACAGTTGTTGGCAGGTTTTCAAGCCGACCATGGTTTTACACAGAGCCTGATGAAGTAGATGACTTTAGCATCTATATAACTTGTGAATGGACCTATACACGCCTTCTTTCCTTCTATAGTACAGTGTGCTCACTGCATCTGCTCACATACAGCGGAGCCAAGCAGCTACAAGTAGAAGATGAGCCTCGTTGTTCACTACAACAAACAGAGGAAAGGGGGAAGATGGTTTTTCTTCAGGTCTTCAGGCCATATATTTCAGGAAAAAATTATTTGTTCTTTCTTAACTGACCTAAGAACCCCTTCTGGCCTTTAGATTGCATTTAGGTGTGATGGTTGGGACTAGATGATCTTAATGGTCTTTTCCAGTCTTAATGATTCCATGATCCTATACAAATTAGGGTAAATTGCATGTTGTTCTTCAGGTATTATATTAATTCAGTGAAATTAACCATCTTAACAAAAAAAAAAGTGCTTTTACCAGCTGTCTCTCACAGGTTTCTTACACATTTTCCAGGGATGCTCAGAATCCCTATGGCCCCAAGTAGGAAAATGTAAGATGTAGAGGGACAGTCTCTAATGAGTATTCATGTTCTGTGAGTAAAAGATGCAGGAATACTTGATGAAAGGAAATATTTTGAAACAATTTAGATTTAATTGTATTCCAGATGACTTTTCACCTGTTTAACACGCTAGTTAATGTAAATATATCTTCTATGTTTCTCCTCAGCAAAATCTGTTTAGAACAACCTACACAGATCTGGAAACACAGTGCTGCACTTGGGGGAGAAAAATTGCATCTGTGGACTGCTGTCCCTGCCAGATTACAGGAGTTTATTACTCTTAGGGGAAAGCTTAATAGTCTGTTAATTGAGAAGACAGAAGATCTTTTACACTTGGCTGCACACTATTATTAGGAGCATTGCAATAAAGGGAGCAAAGCTTACCCTACATATTCAAGCAAAGTTTTGCAAAATATGCTTAATAGGATAGTGATGCATTATCCATGCTATGGTAACGTGGTTCTCTTCAGAGTACAAAAGGCCTCGTGGTAATAAAAGCATTGATTACAGTCAGGGTTCTGTTGTGTGAGGACTGATGCTATGAGAAGAGCTGTGGTAGTTCTCATGGTTCTGACTTTATCCACAGGTTGCAGAGTTGTAACTCTCTTACACCATTGTGGTGTAAAGTTAGGCCTAACTTGCACAAAATTACCAACTTATCCAAAATCTTGCTGCTCTTTAAACTTTGAATCCAGGCTGCCAATTTGAAGTGAAAGCTGAGTTCCTTAAAGGCATGAAATAATTTGTTCCAAGGTTTTTTCACTTTGTGTGCAGGCAAAACTGCTGCTGCTGTTCAGTGTGATCTAATGTTACCATGATTCACACATAGTAGCACTGGTACCATGACAACTCCAAATTCAGCCATGCTTGTGAATCTCAATCTCTTTTATAATTCTCTCTCTCTCTCTCTCTCTTTTTTTTTTTTTTTTTTTTTTTAATGTACGATGTTATTCTGAATTCCTTCTGCAGATTTTAATGCCAGCTGTTACTGCCTCAAATAGAGGAAAGCATGCTTAGCGTTAAGCCTTCTCTGTCTTATATTTTTATACTGAAGTAAAGCATGGTGCTGTAAGTAAGAAATGATTCAATATACTCGGTTGTCATCGATTCTTATCAACAAAAACTAAAGAAGTAGGCATAAGGCCATACTGCCACTATGAAGGCTATGAAATTTGGGTCTCAGACATGCTTATAAGCTGTTTCTTAGTGCTTGTGTGTAGCTGGGCATGGGCAGATTTTAAAGCCTGAACGCACCTGAAGTCTGCATTGTTCCAGGGATATGCAGTGGTCCCTTGTGAAAGGAGGGTTTTGAATCCGTGTATTTAAATTCAGTACATTTAATCATATATAATTTGCATCGTATACATCATCATGTGCATTACACTGTATACATCAGTCTGCTTGGCTCAGTCCATTCAGCCCTCTTTTCCATGCAACCTTTCTGAGAAAGTATGTGCTTGTAGGGGCACTGGGTGAGCATTCACAACCTATGCAGTTTTCAAATCTTGAGGTCTCTGAAGAAACTTTTTTAAATGCTCTTAATTAAAAATAAAAAAATAAAAATGAGGCTTCTGTGAAGGAATGGTTTGAATTTGGTGTAAAACTACAGCTGTGCCATGAAGAGCCCTTTTTTAGCTAAGACACTGGAGACAATGAGGAGTTTTACTAGGAGAGGAATTTCAACTGAGAATAACATTAACTTCACTTAACATAGAATCATAGAGCCATAGAATGGCCTAGTTTGGAAGGGATCTTAGAGATTATTGAGCTCCAACCCCCTGCCATGAGCAGGGTTGCCAACCGCTCTAGATCAGGCTGCTCAGGACCCCATCCAACCTGGCCTTGAACACCTCCAGGGATGAGGCATGTACCGCTTCTCTGGGCAGCCTGTGCCAGTGCCTTACCCCTCTCTGAATACTTCTTCAAGTCTAGATGGAAGCACAGGAGCTGGCACTGTTGAGGTAGAGTGTTGGTCTTGTCAAGTTGAACACCTGGCTAAGTCATTGCTGTCGCTAAATTTCCAGTATTTTCTTCTGTGAAATGGTTCATTTAAGAATACATACAATCAAAGCCATTGTGACAAGTTGTTTGGGGTATAGACTACACTATCTAGCAGCCAGGCTCCAACAGCTACATCCTGAAGCATCACACGGCCAGATCTCAGCCTGCTGCATCAGCCTGATGACTGCAGGAGCTCCATAGGGGCTGGTGGGACAGGCCTGGCCTGGGCAACTGCAGGGCTGTGGCAGGTAATGGCTGTCAGGTGGATGGTTGCAGCACTTTTCCTGCTGCAAGGCACCAGCAGTGCATTTGGTGGTGGTGTCCGAGTGCACTGGGAGATAGATGAAATGTTCTTGTAGGACATGCACATTCCACTGACATCATTTTTAAGTTCTAAGGCAGGAGAAGAAACCATGTGAGCCAAGATGAAGAAAAGGGACTTTTAAAACCTGCCTTTTGAATGTGTTTTTTAAAAATGTGCAGCATATCTGTTGTGTTTCGTGACTAGTAACAAGTAGTCTTGTGCTTCCTGATCCAAGTTCTGTCAACTCTGGCAAGAGCATGTGGAATTTATTTTGGACTCACTCGGATTATGTCAAGCCATTTCACACCCTCATGCCCTGGCACCGAATGTACCAGTACACAGCTCCAGCTGGGTCATGCTGCTGCTTTGACCAGGTCAGACATGGTGCAGCCTTAAAAAACAAACAGGTGTCCACTGTGAGAATGTGCTGCAGTCAACAACGTGCCCTCCTCTCCTGGGAGCAAGAAGGTCGCTGTGTGGCACTGCAGGAAAAGACTCTGGAGGCCAGATCTTGCAGGGGCAATTTGGGGTTGTTCAAAAAGGTGTGAATGGGGCTTCAGAAAAGCGGTCCTGCTGAGTGTAACTCTTTTTCACAAATGTCTTGACTAACTCTCACAGCCAGCTGAATCAGCTGATAGGTGCTGATAGGAAGAAAAATCAAATAACACAACTAGCATGGCATCTCTACCATGCCCAACTCTATGAACTACTGAAGAGCTGAGATGATAGCCTATGGAAGCGTGACAGCTGCTAGAGCTGCCATGGAGAAATTTGGAATAGGACACTCACAAAATATAGGAGACAGTGCACCAGCTGATACTTCATGATCAAAGGCCTTATAGCCCTCTCTCTTCAAGAGTGAGGGGGGGTTGGTGCTGGGTGTAGGGAAATGGCAATACAGTCACCAGTGTCATCAGTCATGAGGAAGCCCAACGACACCATGAATCAAGCAAGTCACAAACAGAAATGTGCCCTACAAAGGAAGCGTGTCAGTGCCTGAAAATGCTGTTCTTTTTCATGCTGGTGAAACTTAAGTCTACACAACTATGTCTGCAGAGGAGCATGAAAATTCCTTGCAAGAAAATCTTGTGTTAACAGTTGGCATGCTTTGCAGGCCAGAGCATCTGCCCATCAGGAATGAAGTACTGGGGCTGCACTTTGCAACTGAAATGAACTGACAAAGCCTGCGAATGCGAAGTAGTCGAAGGTTTGCATCTCTCTCAGCAACTTGACAGCCCTATTGTGTAATACTCTTGGTGGCTGCTCTTTCCCCATGTGCTTGATCCATTGCTGCAAATTGAATGAATGCCTAGATAGGCTGTCAGCTGGTGGGATTTTAAAGGAAAAAAACAACAACAACAAGAACAACAACAACAAAAAAAAACTTTGCTGTTATTCTTATTTTGCATATACTTATTTTAATATATTTAGATGTAGAAGTACTTAACTGCATAAAGCCACAGATGTCTGAAAGCCTCTCAGGGATGACAGCATGCATGGATGACATTGTAGCCTGGAACACTGCTTTTTGTCTGCATTAGGAATGACTACAATTAGTAACGGAAATTAAAGACGGGAAACCACCTACGTCGAGAAGAGATTTACTACAGATGGAGCCGTGCACAATAATTCTGAAAACCAAGCAATATTTAACATTCAGATAAAATGAAGATAAGTCTGAAATTCAGCCACTCAAAGGCAGCTTAAAGTAGGTCAGCGAGTTTAAGCCCAGCACTGCAGTTTTAATAACTCACAGAAAGTGTCTGCATGTTTTTCAAAACCCAGGTGCTGCCTAAAGCCATTGCTTTGCAGCAAACCCAGAAGTTGACTGAACATCCGAAAGTCTGATCCAAGACTTTCCAGTGCTGCAATAACATAGAAAATGAGACTAAATCATTATCCTTTTTTAAGAAGTGCCCAGTCAGGGAAAAATGTAAAAGGGTTAAGCTTCAGCTGACACAGAACTTGCTTCTAACGTGAGCTTATTAGGAGCAAGAATATGTCTCTGTGAGAGCAAGACAAGCATTAAGCTTTGCTGTGGCCTTTCAGTCACACCATTACGCTTCTCTTTGGGTTTTGTGCAGTTTCAAGATGCTTTCTTCTGGCACAGTCTTGTCCATCACTGGCTTCCTTGATCAAAGGCAGAGCCCATAGGCCAGGGCTACCAAAAGCCTATCTGCATGTGACACGGTCAGTACTTCGTTGCAGATGGTGGAGAAGAAAAGGTAGCAAGTATTCAGCTTCCAGTGGACGGTGTAGGTAGTCTGACATAGGTAATGGCTACCTGAGAGCCCAAGAAGGGCACCCAGAAATGTAGGTTGGAGCAGGCTGGGGCAGAGCTATCAGATGTAACTGTGCTGGTCACCATTAGGAAAAATATGCTGCAGGGTCCCCGTTGCCTCACGTGGACTCAATTCTTTTAATAAAAATAGTGTTAACTTGCTGCTGGAGAACACTCGCATTGACCACTTGCTGGGGCTGGCATGTGGCTTCTCCCTTCTTGCATTTCAGAAAAGCTGGTATTTCTTCCTTCCTGAAGACACAGAAACTTCTGTTTTTGGCATGCTGTTTCTCTGTGGGTCTTCAGATCAAAACAAGAGAACTGGTCAAAAAGAAAAAAAGAAGAAAACAGAAAAAAAACCCAACGTCAAATAAAGTGACACTGTGTTGCTGGCTAGAATCCTTAATCTCTCCTGATAGCACAGGAAGGCTTGTAGACTTCCACAGCAAAGGACTCAGGTTGGTATTTAAATTTATTTGAGAAGAAATCAACCTAAAAATATAAGTGAAGACTGATGCTGTTTTTTAGGTTAGCTCTGCCTTATTTAGTGAGCCTCGTTACATGTTCAATGACATAAAACCAGGTGGCAGTTGACACACTAAACCAGTCTAAACAGGTCACAGTCTGCTCCAATGTCAATCATTTGCCTGAGGTCAGGAAGTAAAAGTAGGCCATGACTTCATTTCTAAAAACATCAGATTCATTTTTGTTCCTTGTTAGTTTTGTTCGACTCTCCTGTTAAAATACAGTGGTCACGTGCATCCCGTGTGAGCAGCTGAACTTGAGAACGTGTCTGCAGGAGGAACCCGTGCACTGGATTGCTGCTGCTCCCTGTGCAGTGCCCACCCTTCCTTCTCCTGGCTGCAGCGGGGTGGTTGTTTATTATCCCTCCTGCCTCCAGCAAAAAGCATTTCAGATTTCACAGAACAACTCTCTCAAACAGCTCTCCTTATGTATGCCAAAGGTATACAGAGTTGTGAAACACGCTTATGGGGATAAAAGTCTTAGCTAATACAACGGTATGATGCTCTTTTCTTTGATGCGGTTCTGCCAATGTGTACTGCCTGATAGACACCTGCGGTGCCTCTTTTTCAGCAGGGTAATAACAGTAATACATATCTTAGCTGAAAGCATAACATACAAAGCAGCCAGCCAAAAACAGAGAGAAAACAAGAGAAGCATTGCAAAACTGCATTTTCTAGCAAACAAAAGCATAGATTATGTCCACTGGACAAAGCTTAATTGTACAATCCTACCAGGTTCATTTCTTGGTTTCCTACCTGCAAGTAATTACTCCTTAGGGAAAAAAATAAAAATAAAAAAAATCTTGAAATATCAAAATACAAAATATTTTAAAATATTTACTTTTTTTTCCACCTCCATTTCAGCTGTAAGGCCAGGAGTTAAAGAGCAGGGTTCTCCTTTTCAATCTCATGCTGTAATAGAGTTGAAAGCATTGATGCAGCAAAAGAGAATTGGCCTGAGATTTTTGCACAGGGGACATACCCCAACCTGGATTTCCTTTAGTGTGCAGCACCACTTTTTCTATGTGACACTTCATTGTGTCAGTGATGCTTTCACCAGGTATTTGGGAGGCTTCTGCAATAAAAACATGGATGACTGCTGAATCAAGTGAAAATTCAGCACAATCCTTTTAGATAAGAAGATGAAGAACCCCTGACACAAGACTTTCAGTGATAGTTTTCTATTGCATATTAAATAAAATTACTTAGAATCATACTCCAATTTTTAATTTCAGGCAGCTTCATGGATCATCAGCATTCCTAAAGGATCTGAGGTAAATTCAATTACTGAGAAGTTTTTCACCTGGTAGAGAAAAGCTGAGTGCCAGACATTACATTATTGAATGTTTGTTTATTGATTTCTGAGAAGTTATCCTATTATAGTTCTTTTATCCTGCTTAAGACTGCCTCACACATTTTTGAAAAACTCTTCAGGTCTGAGCAGCCATACTGAAGGAGCAACTCATGTGGTCTAAATCAGCATGAGGAAAAAAAAAACAAACAAAAAACACCAAACCTTTTTAAAATGTGTCACCAGTTGGGAAATAAGGTTTAAATTTGAAAGGGTCAAAACTGGTTTAAGCATCTTAAATATTCTTCTCAATAGAAAGAAGTGAACAGGCAGAAAACTTCTGTGAGACAGTTCAAATCTAGGGAAACAAACAAACAAAAAACTGCCATCAGAATGTTAAGGGAGAAATTTTCATGAAACTGAGATGGAATATTTCCAAAATATGATACGTACCACAGCACAAACTGGCTTTTAATGACGTCTTCTATGAACTGTTGCCCGTATCACAATTCTGTGTGAATCAGTAAATTAAGTATAGCATAGTATGAGGTCTGTATGTGATGTTGGATAAGTAATTTCATTAACGATTATAGAGTGATTTGAAAGTCCCCAGGTGGAAATGTCAACTACTGTTATGAGACAGGCACCCTGTGACTTCAGCACATATGCCATTTCTATTGCATATGGACATGCTCAGTTCTCTTCCAAAACTACCATTGTTGAAAGAGATATGAGAAATATCATATACCTTCTGTCAGTATCCAGACAGAGGTGGTGACTTGCTAGGATGGGAGGCAGGAGAGAAAGTGCTCTTTAGGCCATAAGCTTCAACTGTGGGTGATGGAAACTGGCTCAGTAAGGCCTTTGAGTTATGAGCATGACTTTGGAGATGAGTCCTGTGCTGCTTTTCATCCAAAATTGACATATTTGCATATGAACTATTGCTTGACCTCTTCTAAATAATTGATTGCCACCTGCCGTAGGATGGGAAGCAACAATTCCATCTCTTCTTCTTCCCTGTTTCCAGTAAAAGAAACTCTTGGTCAAACAGAGTGCCATTTCTTTTAGCACTAAGGTAATCTCTTTCCCCATGGTTCATTCAGAGTATGCCTTTAGTGCATGCTTATACTCTAGAAAAGAAACAAATGATTTCTCCAATTCCATATGTCTGAGTACAAACCTGACTTGGCCATAAGTTTAAAAATAAAAATAAAAAAATCTCAAGCAAACCTTAGGGAAAGAGATTTTGTGATTTACTGTTCTATAAATGCCTTCTCATTTTTGCAAAACATAGTTCTAGTGCTTCTTGTTACCTGTTAGGATGAGCTCACATCATCTGTTTAAAAAAAAAAGTACTTTTTAGACATATATGAATCTCAGATGCATGCTAAAGCTAGTTGTAGGAATGTTTGGTGGAGGCTGCAAACTAAAATGATGTAATTGTGCCAGCCAAATTGTTGATTACTCATTTTTCTGTCTTTCCTTAATAGGAACTCTCTCCAAGGTTATGTATTTTAGGATCATAAGTGTAATTGTATCCTCAGAGCATATCAGTTCAGTTTATGTAGAGAGCATCATGGCATGTGTCATATGAATTCACTGGTTGAGTGCTATGCTGGTCTGCTGTTGTTCAGACTACCAGCAGTTTGCTTGTGAGTGTAAGAGAATGATCTTTGTTAAGATTTTCAGCCAGTAGATAGAGATCATCAGACTTTTTCCTTGGTCTTATTGTGCTGTTGATAACATTGTGACAGGAAGGGAAACTGAACTATTTTGTTGAGTTTATTGAAGATCAGTTCTGAAGTTTCAGAACTACTTCAAAAGAAGCAATCATCTTCCACTCACAGAAGCAATTTTCAGAATAAAACTGAAAACTTTGCCTGTAATCACAGCTTAGAATCCAGCATTGAGAAATCAATATAATTTTTAATATGGCCTTTAATGGAAATGAAGATTTGTATTACAATGTGATACCCTCTCAGTGTCATAACTGTATATGTTTTCAGTGAAAAGTAGTAGTGACTTGAACATAATGAATGTATGAGGAGGGAAGATGTTGCTCTGAAAATCTATTTTGGACTTCAAATAAATGTGAACAGAAGAGGTAGAACGTATTAGATCACTGATCACTTTCTGCAGAGCCCTTAAAATCAATAGGAATTGCTGGATTGGATGCAATCAACCAAGCTTAGAATGAAAGCTTAATGAAAATATTGTCGTAAGCAAACAGAAATTATGTTTGATGGTTGTGCTTGCAAGGATGTTACATTTCATGGAGACTCTTAAAAACGTTACTTTTTCAACAGCTAGATACAAAAAATATATCCTAATATGCTTTATACCTATTTTTGAGGGCCCACACTATTAATTGCAGCCCTCTGATTCATCCAAGAATGAGAAATTCTAGCTAGTGTTCACGCATTTCTCTCAGAACTGTTGAAGTGTTGTATAACTGAGATAGTTATTAAGTTATTTTTGTGTATTAAGATAGTTATGCTTGTTATGCTTGAGGGCAAGTTATTGTAACTGCCGTTGAGTCAGGTTTTTGTTTATTTCGGTTTGTGTTGTGCTAGACCTTCATTTGTAGAGCTGGTTCAAATCTGCATATATATATTTTTTTCACTAGCAGTGTGATCTCCAGTTAAGCAGAAGGGCTGACATTTGCACTTATATAGGTGTGTATGGAAGATTCGTTCTTGGCAGTAGTGAGCTGTGAGCTGTCTTGTAGGTGTGGTAGAGGCAAATGCTTATTTCCCATTTATTGTGCAGTGTCAAAAAACTGATTTGTGCTGTTAAGCCTACAGGTTAAGGCTTCCTATTCAGCAGAATACCTACTATGGCTGTTGCTGCTTTTTTGTGAAACGGCATCTTCTTGGGTGTCTGTGTGCTCTGATGACTAAGTCAGACTACGGGAGACAGTAAATTATGAACCTTTACCATAGGATTTTTTCTTTTTCCCAGGGTTACTTTATTAAAAATCATGTTAGAGTGAAGAGGCAGTGGAGCCATTTCAGCCATCATCAAAAGAGTGAGTGAAAACTTTAGTATTTTTCTTGTCTGACTGATAGAACTATTTTGGCAGATCCTTCACGACTGAGCATCTTTCATTACAGATCTCACTGCAATCTATGGTAGAAAATAGAAAAATAGGACAACATACATTGTATGTTTTACCTTGTTTACAGGAAACCAAAGGTATATTCACACTCATTAAAATTAATACAAACCATTATTCCAGCCTTCCTTGAAGAAGCCCCAGGGGCAGCAATAGACCTTAATCATCCTCTAATAGAACCAAAACCTTCTCCTCATGGACCATGCCACCTCTGGGCAACTGTACCCCTTTCCAGTCCTGTTCCTAGCCCAGTCTCCTTGTGGTCCTGGCATAAACCCTCAGATGGCACCTGGCCTCTGTCCAACTCCTTCACTGCATACTAGTGTTGCCAGTGGGCTCCACTACTGCCCCTGGCTCTGCCCTCTGCACTTTGGGTCTAGAGGGTGAGGGCTAGTGGTAACCTGGGCTCCATTAGACTGAGTGTTGCCAGCACATCAAGGAAGGTGATCTTTCTCTCCTTCAACCTACAAGTGAGGCCACACTTGTAGTACTACATCCAATTCTAGGCTCTCTAGTACAAGAGAGCTACTGGATTGCAAGCAGCAAAGAGCCACAAAGGTGATAAAGGAACTGGAGTACCTCTCCTCTGAAAGGCTGAGAGATCTGAGACTTTTCAGCCTAGAAAAGACAAGGTTCAGAAGGCGTCTCATTAGTGTATATAGATACCTGAAGGACAGATGCAATAAGAGTGGAGCTAGGTTCTTTTCAGTGGTGCCCGTTTACAGGACAAGAGGCAATGGGCACAGACAGGAACACAGGAGATTCTTTCTAAACAACAGGATGCACCTCTTTACTGTGAGGGTCCTGGGGCACTAGCACTGGTTGTCTATAGAGGCTGTGGAATCTCCATCTCCTCTGGAGATACTCGAACAGCATCTGGCCATGATCCTAGGCAACCTACTCTAGGTGCCCCTGCTTGAGTGAAGATGTTGGAAAATATGACCTCCAGAGTTCTGTTCCAACCTCAACAACTCTTGAGTAAGTCTGTGTGGAAGGGCTCATCCCTGGGGACAGATTCCATGCATTACATAAACCAACAATTCTATTCCATCTCTCACAGCACAGCTGTGTGCAGAAAAACAATCATCACATCTTAAAGAAACCTCACTTGTTTTGCCCAAAACTGCAATTAGCCATTTTGAAAGCAGACATCAAAATGAACTAATTCAAATTATGAAGAGACTACCTAACAGGCTCTTTGTTAAGCACAGCTTACTTGAATTTCTCAAAGACCCTTGTGGGCTCAAGAAGCAGGAACATTATAGAAGTGTGTAATATGACTCAGACACTTCTTTGGGACATGAAAGATGCATGGTAGAATGATAAGACAAAGGACAGTCAATCCCTTATTGGCCCATACAACAACAAAAATATTTCTGCAAAGATGTATATGTGGAGTGCTGCCATTTCTATCTTTAACCCCTATTACAGATCTTGGGGTAACATTTTGTGTGAGGAAAGTTGATCCTGGCAGTTCAGTAAGGTCTTTTCCCTTAAGACTCCTCACCCTCATGCAATGATCAAAATTGTGAAATAAAAATCTTACATATAATAATGCTACAACAAGATATGTCCCCAAGGATGATAGGATGGCTGCGAGCATGCTTAAGTATGGAAGCAAAAGGCTGTTGTCTGTTGTCCTTTGACTATTCACCAGTATCTATGAAAAAGAAAAGGTGGTGGAAGCACTTAAGAATGCTTTAATTGCATATCTATGGAAAAAGAAATATGATTGCCCATTATGTAAAAGCAATCTGGCATCTTCCTCCTATTTATACTTTGGAAATATTAGTTCAAATTGTTCATAACATGAGCTCATCATTCTGATATAGTGGTGCCTCATGACCAGGCAGTTTCCAGACTGTCTGTGGCAACACTGAGATCATTATACTTGGACAGGCAAGCTTAGGAAAAGCAGAGAGATTATGAAGAGTTCAGTACTCAGCAAGATAAAGATTCATCTTTGTTCAGTGTTTTGGCTTGGAGTGTCTAATAGTGGATGTTTAAGGTTGATTATAAGGGGATAGAGAGAAAGCACTCATTACCTCTTCCCCCAGTATCTGCTCTCAGCTTCTAGTTATTGTCTTCTTCAGTACTTCTTCAGATCAGAATTCGTATTCCAAGTGCCACCAATTGGACTAAACTGTCTGGTTTTTCTTGTTCGAGACTCAGCAGTCTGCAATTCCTCAGTGAGTCAGGCTGGTCTGATAGAATCTTTAACTTCATTCTTCATGTTAGAGTATTTTCTTGTTCCCAGTAGAGACTATCAAGGTTTTATGCTTGCATCTAGCCTATTCATTTTTCTGTCCTTGGTAATGCTTCTCGGAGTATGACAAAGGAATGTACCTTCACTAGAGAACTGAAGGTCATCAGCTTAACCTCATGAGATTGAAAGCCCAAAAAAGGTATCATCATTTGCTAATAAAAGCCGGATTGCATGCCTATTTTCTGGAAGTCCTCAGGCTATCCTCAGTTTCCCTACTGTCATCCAGAGATGTTTGTCTTCCGATTAGTATACAGAAGGTGGAGGTCATTGTATGAGCTATCCAAAGGCAGCTGTTTAGCTTCACAGCCACAATTGATGAAACAAGGTTCAAAGTGATTGACTTGTTTACCTTGGTAGCACTCTCCTCAGATCAGCAATAATTAGGATGAGATGTCCTTGTGCTTTTGGGAAGAAATCTTGTTTTGATCATCAGCAGAATCATATTTGGAATGAAGGATGTATCCAAGGCTCTGCCAAGGCTCTGATGTTTGCTTCCTGCTCTTTTCCATAAATGCTCTTGTGTGATGGTATACAGTAGGCATATTCAGCAGTCAAACAACTCCATTAATGCTGCTGATGCCAAATGTTGGATATTGACTAGCATAGTTTTGTAACAAACACCAAACTTCTAACTTGCAGCTTCTTCCCAAGTAGCAAAATTGCCAATGCCAGATCGTTTCTGGGCTTGCATCGGCCTCAAACTTGTCTCTTTCCCCAGTTTGCTAATTTAAAGAGGATCACTTTGAAGATGATACTTTAATCTTTTCAGAACATCCTGAAAATCTTCAGTCAAAATAGCAAGTTTGTCAGGAAAAGGCTTTGGATTCAAATGTCTCTGTTAAATCTTTTGAATATAGACTCAGCCTCTGAGATGAAGCACCCTGGCAAGATGTTGGCCATAAGAGAAGAAAAACTAATAAAGGTAAAACCATAATCACATTCTGGTCACATAAAATTTGCATATTGGGTATGTAATGATACCATTTAATTCCAGACTGGCTTATTTTGACATAGTTGTATGCACGGATAGTGAAAGTGAAAACAACTAGAACTGATTGTCAAGCAGGGATTATCAATTGCTTTGGACAACTGACAATTTATTGGCTAAGTTCCATGACAGAAATGAAATCAAAATTCCTTTGTGTTTACAGGTCTTACTGTTTATTGTGAAACTTTGGAAACTTGGGTTTGTTTCCCAAATGTTAAATGAAGAATGACCACTGATTTCATTCAGCACTGAACAGTGAATTAAACTCTAGGCAAAGAGAAAGATAAGATGTCATTTTTATATCTACAGAACTTGAAGAAGTTTTGTCCAGGAAGTCAAAGTCACTTTCATTTAGCAGCCCTTAGATGCTAAAGATACTTCTTATCCTAAATAACTTATTTTATCAGCACTCTTTTAATTGTCTGGATTACAATGCTTTTTAATGTGAGTACAGAAGGTATATTTACAAACTTTAACCAAAACTTATCATGTATTTCAAATGTGTAGGTGTGGTACTTGGTTCGTGGACATTGTGGTGATGGGCTGAGGGTTGAACTAGATTATCTTAGAGGTATTTTCCAACCTTAAAAATTCAATGATTCTATGATTCTGTGATTCTATGTATTAGAGACTACTTGGCTGAATGTATATTTTTCCTACCTGAGGAACTTCTCAGTAATTTGTGAGAAGAAATACTAAACTGAAGTTAGATTCTGTAAAATGCCTTAAAAAAAAAAAAAAAAAAGTTCAGTATTATCTTGTATTTTTTGATGCATGTTTAAATTCCATAGCGATTTCAGTCTGCAGATTTGAAAATGCCCAGAAGACTATATCGGCACTTTATCAGTTTCAGTGCATCCTATGTTTTTTTTTTAATATGTCTGTCTCAGTTGATATACTGCCTAAAGGCCAATAGAATACTATTACAATTGAAACAAGTTCTTAAATTTAAATTTGGAAAAGACTGTTGCTGCATTTTCTATCAACTTCAGCAAAAGTATATGGAAGAAGTGACATAACCTAGATTCACATTTGCAAAAGAATTAATAGTAATATTTTGTATTCAAAGGGACACAGGAGATTGAAGTTATATAATATTTCAAAGCTGCTGAAAAAAGCAACTTGATAATGAAGGTAATATGAAGTGAAATATCCAAGGTTTAAAGTAACTCTGATGGAATGATGCTGTTAAAGTCGCTAGGAACGCTGCTTCTCTGGAGATAACTTTAGCAAGTAACTAGGCCAATGAACTGAAACTCTCAGCTTCATCTTTAATAGATAAGAAGCTAGTTTTGCAAAAATACAGTGCAGCATAGTTAAAGGGAAGATCTGATAGTGGCACTAGCCAAAATGTTCTATTGGATGTCTTTTCCATACTTACTCCTGCTTAGCTATATCTGTTTCCTGCCACCCTGTTCTCCTACCTTTTCTCCACAGGTTCCAAAACAACACCAAAGCTGATGAGTTAGACATGGAATCCAATAAAACCAGTTGTTCAGCAGTCAGGCAGCAAGTCACATTATGGTAGTACCAAAACTGTTCTCTAGAGCAGTAAAAGTCAAGGAATATAGAGCATCAAGAGCTGTCTCATAGTAAAGTAGGGTTAAGGTACGTCAGCAACAGAAGCAACAGAGCAGGGAAACAGGGCAAAAAGTCAAACAGTTTTTGGTAATAAAATGAGATATAAGTAATGGTCTATGTGGTTAAGTGTAGTGCAGTCAAGAAATGACAACAAAGTTCTGGAAAAGGGTATGATGATACTAAAATAATTACCCACCCTTACAAAAGACAGACTAGAAGTCTTACTTAGCCCAGAGCTTGCTGAGCCCAGAGAAAAATAAAGCAGAGAATGTATCAGAGAAACAAGGAAATAAATCTGCAAAAATCTGAAAATCCAAGAAAGAAGATATGTGAGGAAATCCTGATAGAAGAAACAGGAATCTTGCTGCTATTGCTTACTCCAATTAAAAAAAAAAAAAAAAGAAACACCATTTCTTAGTCGATTTTTACCTCACTAAATGACAAAAGAGCACTTGGAATTACTATGATCAAAACATTTAATAGTTCAAATATTGTTTTTTTGGAAAAAATTGCTCACCTTTCATATGTCTGGTAAATGGAAATCAGTGACTTGAACTACCAACTGCTTACTTTAGGTACATACAGTGATGGGATTGTCGTAACTTGAGAGATTTGCGACCTTATGACTTTTTATATGATTTGTAATAGTGTAAATGTGGTGCTGACACTGGTGAACTGTATTAAATACCTTCTCTAACTCCAATGGTTGCTTTAAGTGAACGGTAAGTGGCACAATTCTCTCTTGTTCCACCACAAGGGATGAAAGATTTAGAAGATAAAATCTACCTAAAAGGCTGCACGCACATGCAAATCTTAAGAGGGTGCTTTTTCATTTGTAAGAATGCCAACACTTTATTGTGATGCTCTGGAAACACCTTTAGGCATTGATTCTGAAAAAATGGCACAGGTTCAGCCCTAGTAGAAGTGATGGAGTCAGCTTGCTTTTGAGGACTTTAGCCTTATATGAAGTGGGCATTGGAATTTCTGTGCATCCAAATGAATAACTACAGTATAGGATGACACAGAAATGCTTAGCATACTGTAAAACGTGCTAATCTAATATGTATTTCACAAATTAATGTTGTTTTGTTTTGTTTTGTTTTGTTTTTTTTTTCACAAGGAACGTTCATTGATAGTTTCTTCTGAGATACAGTTACTACAATTTCAACTTTGCACAAATGATCTGCTTAAGAGGATGCCAGCTCTTTCATTACAAGTCACGAGGATCATCACATGCTCCTTCCATTGTGCCTGTAGCTCTTTCCCCTTCTCTGGTTCATGCTGCGTAACCTCCTTTCTCTCCTACGTCACCGGCCCTGCAATCCTTTTCCTTTTCTAATACATGCACGGCAATAATCTCCTGCTAACGCACCAGCTCTGACTAAGATAATAAGCCCTGTCACCCCCCCCCCCCCCCCCCCCCCCCCCGCTCAAGCAGCTTCCTGCATTATACCACATGATGGGAGATTAAAATGTATTTCAGTCTTAGAGTTTTTGTGCTGCTTGTAAGTCATTCAAGTCCTTCCTTGCAGGTTGTGAAGTTGCCCAAATCCCTCTCCATGCCTATAACCCTGGGGTCAGTTGTCTAGCATGACCTGATTGGATACTTGGCCTTCTAATGACTCTCTAAGTTGCTGGTGAGGCCTGTGCCATCTGACATGCCTTGAGCTTCCAGAGGTGGCACTTGTTATGACCCTCAGCTAAGATGCCCTGGTGCAGCTCTTAGCCTTCAGAAATTGCAAAGTCCTTTGCAAAACAGTTTGCATTTTTCAATCATGCTGTCTTAGGATGTAACTGATTACTAACCTTATTTACTTCTCTACTGCTGTAGGTATGTACATGTTTACATTAATCTAGTAAGCTCTAGTAAGCTTTCAATAAGTACAGTAAATACAAACCTTTAAACAACAATTTTAGAAATAACTCAAGCATATGTAGCCTGTAATAATACCTATATCTGGGTATTCTGACATACAATCAGAATGGGATCCCTGAAGAGTTTGTGAGTATTGGGGTGCACTAGGTGCTGTTGAATCAAATTTTACTATTGCAACATCTTTAATTTTTCCATTAAATGTTTCTTCTTGACTGTCATCTTTTAAAAATAACTATTTCTTTTCCATAGACTCTGAAGAATGGCAAACAAGTACTCTAGATTGCAGAATTCTGTAGTTGGGCTCTTAAGTTTCATGCATTCAGAAAATCATTAAACACTGTTTTCTTCTGCACAAAAATCTCATAGGTTTTGTTTTTAATGAAATAGAGTGATATACTGAAGCCAAAGTGTTGTAGGCTGTCTGAGCTCATTATGTACTCTACTATGCAACTTTTAGAGTGATATTTTGCTCTGTGGTATGCCAACTGTAAAGTGAGAGTATTTGTTCTTACCTTCTTAGTAACCCAATTTGGGGTGAGATAAGTACAAAGGAATAATTATATGTTATTACTATGATAGCATTGTTCTTTCTAATACATGGTTTTGTGCAATACTTTCCAAGAATCTTACTGCTATGCCATTGTAGCATTCATTAGCCTTTCTCCTGTAAAATTATGACTTTTTTATTCTATTTCAAGCTGGCATAATTTTTCTAATATAATTGCCTTTCAGACTGGGGACCTTCGACGAGTGCTAGGCTGACAGAGGGAGAATGTCTTTCTCTTGCAGCAGTCTTTTCTTGGCAGGCATGTGAAGTGGATGCAGTCTGAATTGTAGTTGATTTTTTTTTAACTTGAGTTTACCAGTTTCTATATTTAAACAGCATAAGTGTATTTGGATGTTGTAGAAATAATTTATCACAAGTAGTAATGTAAGGCAGGTCAAGAGCATAGAATCCTTTTTTCCTGTTTCCTACTACCAAGAAACTGGCTAGCCAAGAGTCAGTTATTTCTTCTCTATTACGTGGCTTTAAATAACTGAAAATTCAGTGGCACTTATGCACAAAACTGCAGATATTACTAGGCACAGCATACGTTAGAGGTCTGAGGCATAAAGCTTTTGCCTGAGTTTTGCTCTGAAGTTTGAGACAGTAGCGTGCCAGATGTGTAATTTGTAAAGATAGCAAAAGCTTGTGTTTGTTATTGTCTCTAAACTACAATGTGGTGCAATACAGGATACCAGAGTTAAGTGTTATAACGTACAACCAAAACTAGAAGGTGGAAGATGAACTGTGTTGTCTATGCAGTGCCCAATTCTATTATCCTGAGTGGGACTGTGAAATCACATAGCTTATTCAAGGTGGAGTGACTTCTTAGAAGCATTTTTTAGACTGAAGCAGAACGTGGTTCTTTCAAGGTGCCACATGAGACTGCACTTGAATTTTATGGACTCAGCTATATGCAGAAGCATGATCATCTGCTCTGACAGATGAATGGAAAATCCATGAATTCAAAGTAGCTTCTTCTTCATTGCAGACGGCAAAATTCATTACATTGCAAAGGGCTGTATGATTGAATGAATCATAACATACACGAAGACTATATCAGAGATTTACATTTCCTGATTCCTACTCTATGAATATGTCTTCCCTTAAATTATAATGTTGTCATAATGCGCCATCTAGGACTTATTACATTGGTACAGTGGCAGTATGTAAGAAACCTAATCAGAAAACAGAAATCTTCCTCTTTAGCCCCGTTAGAACATCATATGAAAGGTAGTGAGAGACACCATGACACCAGTACTGTAAGTTTTAAAGATATATTATTTTGCTTGGATATATTGAGAAATGTTATTAATAGATTTAGGGCATCAAATGGACAACTGTGTAAGAAAATATGAAGCTGATAGCAAACAACAGAGCAGAGGCAGTTGAAGCAGAGTTTTAGTTGGTGGTTTAAGTAATTCAGGTTTAATATTTGGACAGACAACTGTGGACTGAAGAAAAAGTAAGAAATTATAGATACTGTTTTCCCAGTGTCAGTACTTAAGTTCCTGACCGCAGAAGGACATCTGGAATGTTACTTGAAATCCCAGATTTAAAACTAGATTGAGTATTTAGGAGACTGAGGCCATGATCAGCCAATGGCTGCAAACACAATCATGTATGCTTAATGTGTTACTACCCCTTGCCTGGTGATTCCTCAGGCTGAATCAGAAGAATCAGAGACACTTCAGAAGGGGTAGGAATTCTCATGAATTGCCTCTGGACGAAGTTAATCTGATAGCTTAAATTGCTGTGCAAACCTGTTTAACTTCTAGATAATTGATTGTTGTTGGACTTACGTCACTGTGAAGTAAGTAACAGTATACATTTTAATGTTGATCTATGGGATGTATTGTAGGCAATAGTTTTTTAAAAGGAGTAACAGTAATCATCAAATTTCTTACTAAGCACACAGAATGTACCAAAGGCTTCAACAGTTCTCAAAATGATTTTTGTGCTATGATGCCTAAATTTACAATCAGAATTGACAGGAACAATAAATTAATTAATGCTGGATTACAGTGGAATTCCTGGAAAAGCATACATGACACTTAGATTGATACCAAATGTGACTCTCGTGATTAATGCTACCATAATGAACACCAAAAGTATTCATGAAGATTAAATTATTGGACTGCTTCAGACAAAAGAAAGAAAATAGTTCAGCACACATGCACAAAAATAAAGTGAAATAAAAACTAAAAAGCAATAGAACATGAAAAAAACCAGTGTCACCCTTTAAAATTCTTGTTAGCAAAATGATGAGGATCTACCAGGAATTGAAGAGCCAAGACTGTTCCCTTTAAAGTGCTGCAGTTTGATCCTTTCTGGTGAGGCAGGCATATATGCTTCACTTGCTTGAGGGTCAGCATGTTTGATTTGATGAGTTTCTGTGCACTGTATTTAGCATAACCAAATTTGGATCCACCAAAGGAGAAGAAAGCAACTGTAGTCTGCCAAATATGGTTTCCTTAAAACTCAAATATCAGAAAAACATTCAAAACCTGATTTAAAAGGAGTGCAAGTGACATCTGTGGGTAGTACACGAGAAAGCTCTCATTAGTTTCTTTGCATATCATCTCTCTGGAGACTTCTGCTTCAGCAGCATTCTCACCTTTGTCTCTGGTTTTCTGCAGTTTATTTAAAGAATTAGTTTTAATTGAAGCAACAGATTATCTGAGGACTTATTTTAAACTACAACTTATTATAGTCTAGGTGGAATTGTGAAAATGAAGTATGCTTTTAAAATATGCACACTTGTTCAAATTACTGATAAATGTTATTAGATACAAGAGGAGTCATGGCAGATAATTGGTCAGTTCTTGGTGATGAACTGATGGAGCCAAAACAGACATATCCACTGGGAATCGTATAGGAGAGGCAATGTTTGGAGGTTGTTTGGAAGGAGAGAATTGCAATAGAAACACAAGGGAGATTGATTCAATACACTGAGGGGATTGTTACAGATTAAGATATATGGAACAGGTCACAATTTCATTCACTTTCCCTACACTTTGTCTGAAGTCTTGAACTCGATTTAGTAAGATATATCCTCGTCAGTGCAAAAGGGAGGACTCGGGAGGTTGGCAAGGAGTCAAGGACATGGCTCAGAGTGCATGGCCTAGCCTCAGCTCATGAACTGAACATTCTGCCACTGCAGATGATCATCAGGTCATAGTGACCCTCGCTGCTAATTATCGCAGTGCTGTGTTGTTTGATGTGTAACCATGTGGGTATGATAAATGTAATCTACCATCAAAAACAAAGTTGTATATGTTGAGGCAGGGACATCCCTGAACTGACTGCACACTTCTCCCTTGCCACTCACCTTGCTACCTGGAGTTCCTACACTAACTGCAGTGTGAATGTATTATCTCTAAGCTCATAGCTACTAAACCCTTTTGTGATCTTGCATCTCGCATTTCACCTGTGCAAGAATCTACCTGCACAATTATTCCTGAGAACCTTTTTGCTTGCACCCAGCGTATTTAGAATGCAGTATTCTTGACAATTTCCCCAGTCACCAGTTGAAACTCAGCAATCTCTGTGATGGCGAGTGAGTGCTGGGAGTTAAGTCTCTCCCCAAAGAGAACTAGTAGGCTGGAAAAGCATGAGGGACGACTAACAGCTACAGTAAAATTGACTGCACAATCCATTTATGGTACCATTTTCAGAATACGCTTTTAACATTTTTATTTTTAACTATGCCACTTAAAAATGAAGGAATGGTAAGAAAAAAATTCCTGCTGCAGCACCCAGAGAGGTTAGAATGACTTACATGCAATTTGTGCTTTATTTGATGAATGTAGCTATACTCTCTTCAAATTCTCTTCCAGACTCTGTGAAATCTGCCATGTCCTTTGTTGCATTTGTAGTTAAGAGATATTTGACAAAGTGTTATTTCATTGTTTTTCATTTCAGTCAAGTTCTCTGAGAGATTTTGATTTTAATTCTTTCTTTTGAAGCTCTATTGTTTATATACAAAAGATATGTTATGTTGTACTGCATTATAATCTGGGCAGCTAGTGCAGTCAAGACAGTTCTCCAGTGCCTCTTCTTTTTCTTATTTTTCTATAAACCTCCCTTTCAATACAATTACAAACACGATTGCAAAAGTATATTTAGAAGTTAACACACAAATTAAATTTTAAAACATTTTGAAATAGCAGCAGGTGTTATCTCTTCTCAAAAAATCTCCTGAACTTTACTGTGTGTAATAGCAAATATAATTTGGGACATACAGGAGATTAAAGATATGAGATAGCTCATCTGCAGCTCCCTTAAATAGTTCACTGAATAACTCTAGTGGTCTGTTGCTGAAGTTCAGTTAGAAGGAGAATGTTAGTAGAGTGGTTTTATTTCTGAATGACAAAACAACTTTTGGGTAAAGTGCACTTTTTTCTCCATTTGTGGTTTTGGTTATTACAGAAAATTCCCTTTCCCTTGGGAAACAATTCATTACAATAAATGATTTTATCTGATCATAGCTGCTATGCAGGATCCTTTGTTAAAATGGGAAGTGTGATGTGAACCTGCACTTTAGTCAAAGGAGGCCTCTTGCCATAGAGGGATCAAGGCAGCATACGGTTGGTGGCAGTTGCAGGTAATAACTGGATACTTTAGGGCTTTACTTATATAGACTCCTGGAAAGGTAAGTTGTTAGAACAACAGAAAAGCTACTCAAATCTCTTCATTTCAAACCATGGCGTAGAGACCAAATGGTCTAATTGTTTAAGGCTGAAATCACCGCTGAAAGAGGTTTGCTAATACTGCTGTTACCCTCTCCTCCTGGTAGTACTTCAGAGTAGACCTCAAAAGATAGTTTTTGGCTGCATTGCCAGTTCTGAGTTGCTGAATGAAATCTACAGACGGAATAAAATTTTTTAAGGAAAAAGCACTTCTATCTTGTTTGTAATTTACAGCAGAGATTTGCATTTGCACCAGAAGTTCTAATTAGAAAGTATTGTTGAAATAAACATTTTCTCTCTAAACTGTAATGTTCTAACAGTGAAGGATTTCTATATTAAACTGTGGTCCCTGAAAATCAGCACTGACCTTTTTAAAATATGTTGAAAGTTGAAGCAACTTTAAAGCTTATGTTTAAGTATTTCTGGCGCTTTCCAAGGGCTTGCATTGTTCTGAGGAACGTAGCTGTCTCCTAAATGACAAGGTACAAAGCCTAGGACAGAGTACCCTGCTGAGAGGTAAGTTGCATAGCATGGGTTCTGGAGTTCCAGTGTAATTGCACCGCTCTTAATTCACTTGTATTGTACAGAGTAATATTGCATTTGCCTGGAAAGTATTATGTGGTTATACAGTAGGGTGCAGCTGCAGCAAGACTCTTTTAAAAACGGTCACAGGACAGGCACGCCTGCAGAAATGTTGGGATAGAACATCCATTTCCCAAAAAATGTTCAGATGTGATGATATGTCACCATTTTAGAACTCCACAGAGAAATAGTATGACTTTAAACAACAAAAAAATCAAATGTCATTGGATTTTTTTCCAACTCACCACATCCACTGACCTTTGCATTGATTGTTTTCTCTCTCGGAGCCTTTGGGATGGAGCACACACAGCATGTTGAGTCCCATGTCATATCAGTTATCATTCACTACTTGACATTTCTTGTGGTCCTGAGTTGATATGTTCCAGATTAATGAGGCATTTGTTCTCAGTCAAGAAGATATTTAAGAACAAACTTTAAATTGTAATGGATTGCATATAATTAATAGTTTCTACATAGCTTACTCATATTTTTGGATAGTTTAAAGATTTTTTTCTTCCATTGGGTACTGCCCAAATCTTTTAAATGTTCATACCAGTTATCATCCAATAATTTTTGGTAGTGAATTGTCTTCATGAGAGGCTGTGAGCTTCTTTGAGAAATCTGCCTGAAGCTCTTTTCCATAATGACCCTCAAATTTCTTTTTCTGTAAAAGAATAAGAGGGCTAACACACAAGTTAGTTGCAAAAGCTGTGTTCTTAAGCTATTTTGTGGGTTTTTAGAAGGAATCCATTGTCTACTCATGTCAGTTGGTTCTGACAAGAATGCACAGCCATTTTTGTGTTGTTCTATGCTCGCTCCTCTGCTTTAATTGAGGTCTTCTCTCCAGCTTGTCTGCATCTTTGGAAGGAACTGTACTTCAGTGTCCAATACATTCAAATCTGGAATGAGCTGTTCCCTACATGTGGGTTCTCTGAGGGGGAAAGGGATGAGCCATATGTTTTCATTTGTAAAGCTTGCTTCAGTTTTTTTTCACAAGAATTTCCCTTTGTTCCTGTTTTGAAAGGAAAAAAAGGCTTATTCCTTAGGGCTTTGAGTCTTGAGAGATTATTTTGAAAACTCTGATGTTATTCCTGTTTTATTCCTTTCATTCCTCTTGGTTGTACGATACACAAGTTTGGCACTAGTTACAGTGGGACTAATGGTGGTCAACATACCTTATTCTGAGCTCAGAAGAGATTTTTACCTCTAAAGTAATCAGTCATTAATATTAACTAAATCCCATAAGATATGTTGTTTGTGGCTACAGAGGTTGCAGATGAATCGCCTATAGAAGGATTCAGGTGTAAAGGAGACTCTAACTTTGCATGTCACCTTTGTCTGCAGCTGTCAGGTAGCTCGTCTGATCATTCTCTCACAAGATGCATTTTCTTTTGATTAGATGGCTCCAGTCTAGTAAAATAATATGCATGAAAAAGCTACACCAAAATAATAATAAATAATAATAATAAGCCAAAAAATTTCTTAATGTTATCTGTAAAAAGCAGTATGCTATTCACTGCCTTGTCACTGATTTTTTTTTAACAGATTTTATCTGAAATATACCTTGCTAAACTGGCATCTAGCTATTGTCTATTTATGTTTTAGATAAGCAGAGGCAACATTATGAGAGAAGGTCCATTTGTTCAAAGAGATCCATTATCTAAACTTAGGGGCTATAGCATCAGACTATGTGTCATCCATGGGTGACTTCTTTTTTTCATGATGATTGAATCTATGTTCTCTCCTCTTCTCATACGGAATATGTCAAAATATGGAGCAGCTCCTCCAGAAGAGCTTTCCCTGTAGGAAATGCATTCAAATAACTTTGATTTTTTTTTTTTCTAGTTTCTAACATGGCAGTATGTTCCTGCAGGGCAAGGAACAGATCTTTATCAGTTGAGTTTACAGTAAATGGGCATAATGACTGAGCAGAGAATTAAAAGGAAGAATTATAGATGAAACATTGTAGAGTCTTGACAAAGTGCACAAATGATAAAAATATCCAAGAACAAGTATGCTGTGTCATTCAGGACATTTCTCACAAATGCTGGTTAATTACTCACTTGGGTGAAATTTCAGAGGTTTCTGCCCTTCCTTGTTCTGCAGTGGGAGGTTCATCATTCCTGATGCAGGGGGCTATGTGTCTGCATGTGTAAAGGCATATAAGCTCCCACAGTTCATGACAGGTTCATTTGCTTTGAACTGCTGCATAGTATAATACTGCAAAGTGTTGTAGGTTGAGACAAAACAGAGAAGCAGAAACACTTGACTGTTTTGCCAGCTAAGAGGATAGGTGGAAAGCGTAATCTTCTGTTCTTTCTAATGCAACTCAATGGTGGTTGGGACTCAGAGCTCTTATTTCAGAAAGAACTACTATCCTATTGGTCAGAGGCTGAATTTTTGCACTCGGAAGTGCTTTTGTATGGGATGTATGTGTATGTAGGGGATGAACGTGATAGCAGACATGAGTAAAGAAACTATCTGAAGTAGTGTCTTTGAATTCTGTGGCTAGAATTGCACTACCAAAGAAGCCCAACTTCAAGAGAGTAAAATATTTTTTAGTTATCTTGCCAATAATTTTATTTACTAAAAAGAAAAGTGATAGTTTTTTAGCCTGCAGGTTAAGACACAACAAGAGCCTATTTGAGTTAGCCTGTAGAGAGGCAGACCTGAGACATGAAACACCTAGGATTAAAGGCAAAAAAGCATATGTGTAGACAGAGTAGCAAAAGTGAACTAGAATAGTGCTTGTGACACTGAAGCTGAAAAATAAGCTCCTTTTAAAATCATAATTTATGGAGGTTTGACTGCCAGGTATTCAATTTGGTCCTGGAATCACTTGAACTCAGATTGTGTTCATGAAAGAGTTATGCTTTGCACAAATATTGTTAATGTCAGCTATATTGAGCAGTCTGACTTTCTTTTGATATTAAGTATAATTAGAATTAGTAAAATGACAATTTTACTAATTTTACTAAGAGGTCCCAGAAGGGACATCTTCCAATAAAAAGTTATGCTATCCTATCTATTGCAAGTTTCATAAATGGTTTCATAATCAGATTCAGTCATCCTTTCCTGCACCTGGATGGCCTGTAACCTACAGAATCTGTTATTAATTTATAAGTTTGGAGTTCGAGCAGAGCGTGCTGGGAAGGTCACGTTGAGGTAGTTGTATGGCTTTTATGGCTTTTTTTTTTTTTTTTTTTTTTTTTTTTTCCAAAATGCCTTTGGAAAGAGTGATGTAAATATGGCTGAGCTGATCCAAATAGACCCTCTCGTTAGGTCAGTATCACTAGCTGGACTTCCGGATCTCTGAGACTAGTCAAGCAGTTCTGCCAAAACAGTAAAGCTGTCCTACCGAGCTGAACTTGAAATAGCTGATGTGTCACAGTCAATTGCTAACCACATAAAAAGGGAAAATTTATCTCAGAATATTTAAAGAAAACTTACATTTGCCCTAATCCTTATCTAATGGCAGTGTAAAAGTGACCAAAATGATGAAAGAACGATGCTTGTTAGAAGTACTTGATGAATGACAGATTAAACGGAACAAAATCTGTAGGAAAAATAAAATTGAAAGGGTAATTTAAGATAAACTTCTTAATAATGAATATTTGCACTTAGATTGTGAAGTGCATGTTATTTTATAGAAACGGTAGTGAACATTACTCTATGAGAAAGGTGAAGTGTATATCACATCCAATTGAAAGAAATTCAAGAGCTGTGTTAGATGTAAAACTACATTTCTCAAAACTGAATAATCCTCCAAGGTTTGGGCTGGGTGGAACAGAATGAGAAGTTGTCTACAGTTATGTTCTGAGAGCGATCAGATCTAAAGAACCCTGAAGTGAGAGCTCATCTGAATTTTGCTGAGGTTTGTATCAGAGGTCACAATCACAGGTATTGGCCAAAGCAGCACTTTCAAACATACTGAGATATTTTTGCTTGCAGATACATCAGGACCAACATGCCGAGATTCATCTTCTTTTTAAGTAAGTGAAGCAGTACCAAACTGATCTTCAGTGAAAAGACCACTGACATCATAGTTATCTGAAACTCACGTTATGAGAAATTCCCTAATGATAATCCAAATTAGAAATTGTTGTTTCTCAAGGCTGAAATTGTCCCAAGTTCATGTGTTACAATCTGTTATTTTTCAAGTCAAGGGCATTTCTTACTTGAGTTTCATAAATGCTTGTACTGACCATTGCACGGGAACAAAGACAAAAAACAAAAAATAACATTTTTATTTAGTTCTCCTCTTTCAGAAACCTTTTGAGCCACACTGATTAGTGTCAGTCCCTTTCCACCTATTGAATACCCCTCAGGGAGCTCTGACAGCACAAACCTGAACAGTGTTATACAAAAGCACATCTATTTTATATTCTGTTTTGTATATTTTCCACCTGTATGGTTGCTATGGTCAGCTTGCAAATCTTACTCTTCAGAGAATGAAAATAACAAAAACACCTACACTTGACACTTTCACCATTGACGGAACCTGTGAACCTGATCTTGTGTGAAATAAACTGTGCAAAAAGTCTTGGTGGAGAAACATCTGCCGTAAATGTTTCAACAGGGAAAAGATATTGTCTGGCAGAAAAATGTAGGACAAATTCACAAATGCGTCATGTTCCTGTTTAACGGATACACGTGGCCTTAGGGACCCATGTGGCTCCATTACTCGTCCAAAGTTCAAAATAAAGAGAAAAATAAGTTTTGACAGTTGCTTCTGAGAGGAGTGATAACAGATCAAAGAACTTCCTTTTATTGCGATATTTTCACTATTATAGAATAGAATAACTTTGGACTTTAGCTGCTACTTGAATTCTTTACCTTTTAATAAGTGATCTCCTTAAATGTAGCTCAGAGAACAAAGGTTTCTCTTTTACAGTTAAACTTTTAACCCTTGAGGTTGAATTGGTATAGACCAGAGGGAAAATCCACTGTGTTTTCACTGAACTTTTTACCCTTTGAAAAAAACTGAACAAGTTTAAAGTTCATGCACTGAGCAAGAGGTCTCTACTGGGGATTTCTGGTATTATTAACTTCCTGACCTCGGATAATTAAAAGGGAAGAGCGGAGGCAGTGCAGACTTTGACTCAACTTTGAACTTTTAACCTCTTGAAGAACATTTTTAGTGTGGAAGTGGTATACACAGTAAACTCTCTTATTAACTTTCTTTAACCCACAGACACAAAAAATGTCAGTGGGCCAAAATTATCCTCCGTCCTTCATGTCATATTTTTATTTGTGTAACAGTTAAAACTCAAGGGAGATATTGTTTGGTTAGACAACGTGACACAGACAACTATTTTCCAGGAACTGGCAAGTACAGTAAGCAAGCAAAAGGGAGAAGAAGCCATGAATCTGTTAGGTACTGCAGGAGGGTTTGTAATTCAGACTGTGTTGGTCTTTACCTTTAAGACATGCAGCAATATTTTAGCATTGCCTCTGAGCAAAATTTTCCTTACAGAGTGAGGTATTTTATCTCTTTATTCGACTGGGCTTTTACTTCCTCAAGCTTTAAACATAGCGATACTCAGCAGCCCAGGAGATTATAGATTTATTGAGTAGAAAATAACCAAACAAGTAGTTTTGTGAGTTCTGTATGTGAGAGCAGAAATCATACATTCACATGAGTGGAAGAAAAATCTTTGCTTCTTGTCTCAGCAAGACAAAGATTATTTTTGGTCATCTGTTCATCAGGTATACTATTGACTGTGAACTAGACTGGGGAACAATTTGGAAAGCAGTAAAACCTTCATTTAAATCTCCCAGCATTAGTATTATTGGAGTGTAAAGCAGAATTATATTGAAGCCACATAGCTGGATGTGGAACAACTTAGCTGGAAAAAAATACAAGAATGTTGAATTAAAATGTTGCCTGTTGGAGAAAGCTGTAAACTTCTGGAGTGAAATCTCAGTAACCTCTCCATGTTTGTGCCATAGCAAAAGAAAGAACACAAGTGAGTTAATATCTTTTGATTCTCTAAACACTTCTTCCATATCATGGTGTTCTCAATCATAGCAATCATTTGTCTACTCCACAAGGAACTCAGCAGTGCTCCGTGAGAATTGTAAAATTTGTTTCATTTATGTTTGGACGTAGAAAAACAGCCCAAAAAATAAAGCAAAGCAACTTCTGGAAGCAGATGTGCTTGAGCATGGAATTGCTATTTTAGGACCTTTAGAAGATTAGAAGGATTTGTTTGAGGCTGGCTAGATGTTGCAATAAGGATGGGTGCATGCATCTCAAACTTGTGAATTTGTATGATTTTTCAAACCACTTGATTGAAGCCAGCTGAGCATTGAAAAAAAAAAAAAAAGAAACTACAAACTTCAATAACAAAGACACAAATCACAGAGTTATTTAGGGGATCACCCAATATATCCTGTCGAAAAGAATTCTGAAAAGCACAGGTCTCGAAAAGTTTGGCAAAAATGCACATTTGCTTTGAGAGTCATCAGATTAGCCTGTTGTTTATAGTTGTTTTTCTACTGCTTAAAAACACTGGCTATGCTATCACATAGAGTGATACAATTCAAGTAGCTCTGCAGAGTGAAATCGGTAGTGTCAGGACCTGACAGTCACACTCTGGGTTTGTACAGGTACATTTCAGACTAGCATTGATCTGATCCCATTAGCTGGACACCCACATCAGCAGAAGCACATCCATGTGGGTGCAGGCATGTACAGAATGGGCAGTGCCTATATTGGTGGATAGAGGAGTGGGCATCCTTGGGAAATCTGCGGTAGCTGGGAAGTGATCTGGTAGCTGGGAAAGAGCTGCCTCATAGCCCTGCTTCCAAATGTGTGACTGTAAGGGTTGATGTGTGAGAAGAATAATAAATGGCTATTTAATATTAATCTTATGCTACCACCAACTGGGGACATCACACGTGCCACTTAGTAGTTTTCACAGAGATCTACATTGGGTTGTATGGGATCCAAATCTATAGGAAGAGAGAATGACACTTGGGCACAGTGGCTAGAAACTCAAAGCACCACAGAGGTTTCTGATGTTTTCTGTTTGGATTAGGACTGTCATAGAAAATCTGAATTAAATATACCTGTATTAAATCTGGAAAGAATGCTGTTCTTTGCCTACCTTCCTGAGTTTTGACCCTGGAAAGGATTTAGGCTATTGTTTATACACTGAAGAAGTGAAATTTTGAGCAGATACTGCTGCTAAACAGAACCCATGCTTGAAGGAAGAACACTTGAGTTTTTACACATTAGAAAATTCATAAAATGTTTGGTTTTTAGTTAAAGATATAAATATGAATCTTATTTTGTGAAGCCTGCAACAAAGTAGGTCATGTTGAGCCCCTGGCCAGCCAAGTGCCTTCCTCCTGGATGAGGACGGGCTTACTCTTCATGGTGAGAGGAGAAGTGGTAGGAAAGGCTCTGGGTCACAGTGGAGCCTCTACTATGCAGGGTTGGAGAGTAAGGCCCCTACAGGCTTGAGGGCCTCCGTCATCCTCATGTCAGTTCCATCAGGACATAGGGGCTGGGAAGGGGAGCTTCACAGGTAGCAGTGTCCTTTTTTTCTGAAGGTGACAGAGGATTGCACTCCATCTGTCTTTTTCTCCTCCTGGCTCCTGCTTCTAGCCTCTAAAGTTTAGCCCAAGTAGGGCAAAAAGCAAATTAGATTTATGGGAGCCTTGTTAGCCCACTCTAGTACATGCTGGTATAGAGGACAAATCATTTTGTACTTACGAAATCCAGCTTCCTTCTGCTGCACCTTTGGGCCAGGCTGAATCCTGCTTTGTCCTCAAGGGACAGCATGAAAATCACAGCCTATTTAGGCTGACTAGGCTCATCACCTTCAGGAGACCAGGAGACTAGGTAGGATTTCCTCTGCTCCTTCAGTAACCTTTAGCTCTGAAGGTTTTTCAGATTTTCCACTGCAAGGTAGGATGCTTCAGAGACCAGTCACTAGGAAGAATATGAGCAATATTTCATGGGGCTAGTAAAAGTAAATATCTGTGTCCTCCAGTCAAGCTTAAATTCCTGCTGCAAAATGTGGTCTAGTAAGAGCATTTCTAAAGCAGGTTACTAAGATTTTCTCTCTCTCTCTCTCTCTTTTTTTTTTTAAGCACAGACATTACTGCATTTTTTGCTTGATTCAGATCACTGAACTGTCTGAAATGCTTCAGTGTAAAGGTTTTCCAAAAAGCATTTGACTTGTGGTATGCACTTGGCACAGAAAATTTCAACTGGAGCTAGACAAGGGAAATTTGGCAAAGTTACAGGCAACTGATAGCAGGATGTTTATCATAACAAGCATTGAGAAACCTTTCTACCAGCACCTCCTGCAATTTCACCACGAGTGCACAGGCACAGGATGTGTAAAATCAGCATGAGTGTATATGTATGTTGGTGTGTGGATGAATGGAAAGTGTCAACCTGCATGAGTTTGTGTACTGCAGAACTACTTGGGTGAGAAAGTATCAGAGCCTGTCCCTAGGCAGGGATTAAGAAGGTAATTAGGCATGCTTAGACACTGGCGGCGCCTCCCTCTATCAGACCTCTACAAATTTATTTGTCTCTATGCAGCACTGTGCCCATGAAAGCAGTGAACTTCTGCTTTCCCTCAGATTTCAGTGGTGGACAAACACCAGTCCCTCCCCACAAGTCCTTCAGCTTGGCTGACCTGCGTTTGCTGTCCCTCAGAGCAAAGAGCAGACTCATCTGTTCTCACAGACTTGCCTCTTGAGCATGGAGATATGTTCAGGTTTTATTGGAGATGGAGATGTCAGTAGGAAAAAAAAACAACCCAGCAATAGGGATATGTAGCACTCACACAGGGCTTCTTTTGGAAGTTCGATTAATCCTCACAGTAACCACATGATATAGGGATATATTGCTAGGATAAAAGTGCACTATATTTTTTCCAGGATGGAGCATACAAGTGTGATGGGAAAATATAAAATATAAACCTAACAATTATTTCCTCTTGCAGACAAATTGAGAGAGTTAGTTAAGTGGTTTACATGCACTTCAGGAATAAACCTTGTCAGAATAAGATTTGAATGACTTTTGTTCTCGGTCCTGCACCCTCGTGTGAAAAATGTAGGTTGTTTTTCTTTTCCTTGCATTCTAAATAGGTGTGTAGTGGACAGAATTTGTCAAAATTTAACAGCAAAATTCTCCCCTGGCCCTGCACATTGAACCATGAATAAAAGAGGAGTTCTGATAAATGTCACATCTCACACAATCTGCCCTTCAGTCCTTCAAGTCCAAATGATCGAGGCTGAAACGTCTTGTGCAGAGAGAAGGAAGAGGAAAAGAAAACCTGCTCCACCTTGCAAAGAGACACCAAGGTTTAATTCTGGTCAAAGTGAGAGCCAGAAAGGAGAAATAATTGAACTACAATCCCTGCAAGTGCATTTAGGTGGAGTACGCCCTACCTACTGTGGCTGAATGGAAAGATGTAGCTCTAAATAACATGCAGTTAATCAGGGTACCTCCTTCCCACTGTTGGAGAGAGTGCTGAAACCCTGTGCCCTTCACTGGCAAGATTCCCCTGTCTTCAGGGAGGATACAGTTTCACCTGCCTTGAATTGACTGGTCTACTTAGCCATGCTGGGTGCACTTTTGAACCAGTCACACCACAGTAGTTTTAACATGATAGCTGTAAAAACTGGCAGGGAACATATCCATCTCTTCACTGTGTGGCTGAGTGCTGCCTGCAGCAGCTGCTGGCTGGTCTGAGCACAGCCGTAGGTGTCTGACCGACACACTCAGTGCCAAATGCCAAATCTGTAGGTGGAACTGAATCGTGCTCAGAGTCCCCTGCAGCTCTTTTTTATGCCTGAGTCATTTTTTTCCTCACACTGTGGTCATAGAATCATACCATGGAATCACAGAATGGTTTGGGTTGGAAGGAATTTTAAAGCCCACCCAGCCCCACCTGCAATCCCTGCCATGAGCAGGGATGCCCCCCACCAGCTCAGGCTGCCCAGGGCCCCATCCAACCTGGCCTTGAATGCGTCCAGAGATGGGGCACTACAGCTTCTCTGGGCAGCCTGTTGATGGGAAGACTCTAATTCAAAGTGCCAGACATGAGGGGTTTTTGCAAGAAGGAAATCCTGCCAACAAGAAGAGGTCGAGTGGTTGTTCAACAGCCTGAAATCAGTCTCCTCTGAAGGTGTGCATTTATACCCTCTCTGTGTTTCTCAAGGACGAGCTTGAAAAATTCCACCATGGATTTCTTCTTGTTCCTTTGCTCTTGTTTTCTTGGATTATACATAAGACTGATAACTGCAAAGAGTTGTCTATAGTGAATATTACTTAGGCCAGGTTGGTTGATGGAATGTTTTTCATTCTTTGACTCTGCAGAGAAGATGTTGTAGTTTATTCAGGGATAAAAAGGACATGATGTCTGCTGAAAAGTGCTTGCAGTCAAATTTGAGACTTCATAGTGAGGGATGGCAAGACACATGGTGAATAGTTGTAAGCTGAGCAGGCATTTTATTGGCAAAACAGACTGCATGCTCATCAGAGCCTACCTTCTTTAAGGTGAGCTGGAAAACCCGTGTCATTTTTATTTTTTAAATTGAGCTAGGCCCATGGGATCGATCCCACTGAAAACACTGTGTTTGTGAAATGGACAAGCAGATAGCTGCATGCAAATCAAAGAAAATGTTTAATTAAAGATCCAACTCATGTTCTATTGCTGTACTTCTTGTAAGCCAGCACCATGACAGAGAACACCTCACCTGTTTGTTTTTGCTTTTCTTGTGCCATGGCTGTACCTCCAACAGCTTAACAGAAGAGCCTCCCAGTCAGGTTGACAATCACATTGCAGACTTTGTTGGCTAAGCTGGCTACTGAGAGAGAAATCTTCCTCTCTTGGTATTGTCTTGTCAGAAGGTGATAACATATAACTCTATTATAGAATAATCCTTCTCATCTTCATGTCAAAATTGCTTATTATTTGCTTATTATTTTTCTCTCAGCAATGTGACTACTTGCATAAGGAACAAAGCGTGCTCTTGTCTCATGCCTTATGCCTAGCCAAAGCCAGGTAATTACTCCTTATACTCCTTGGTGAAGAGCTGTGAGGCAAAAATCGTGTATATATATATATATATATATATATATTTATTTATATTTATAATATAAATAATATAAAAATGTATATATATATAAATATATATATATTTATAAGAAATATATACTGGTTTAAATCAGAGGTACTAATGAATAGGAAAAAGCAACAGGAGTGTTCTGGCTTCAATGTAAGACATACTAAATAGAAAATGAATGAATCATGGATGATCAGATTTTTATTTTTGTAGAATTTTCTTGATTGCGCGGCTTCTTCGATTAAAAAAAATAAGCTAATGTTTAAGAGCACAGCCTATTTGATCTGAGAATATGCTGCTCCTCTGACACATTTCAATCTGTCCACTGAGACAACAGAGGGTTTTTTCTCAGATGTGCAATACCTTTTATGCTATTTTATCGGAAATATCCTTAAAACTTTTCCTCTGTCCATTGTACATTATTACATGAGGTAGATAGTGTTCCCAGTGTCAAGTATTAGAGCAAGGAACTGAAAATAATGTATAAAAAGTGACATTAATAAGTAGCTCATGTTGTTAAGGGTTTTGGTTTTGTTTGTTACCTGGAGCACAGGATGGTATTATGGAGGCAGTTCAGAAATTTATGCTGACTTAACATCTTGACCTCAAATCCTACCTTACTAGACATACAGTCATCAGGATTGCTGGGTACTTCTTTGGAACGTGTAAGATTTTGAATATTTGTTACTAGTACCCAAGATCTGATTTCTGGACATGCCACAAAAGTCAAATCAAAACACAAAACAGTGATATTTGACCTTGGTGAAGATACAATAAAATAAGAGATCACAGGTACTACAGAAAAAAAAATATGGACTCCACAGTGCTGAAAAATCACTGATGGTAGCTCAGAAATGTATGCTTTACTTCGCCTTGTAAAATACTTTTATTATTCTGGTGGCATATATCACTATAGTGAGTTAATATTTGTTCGCCATCATGTATAGTCCAAAAGAAGAGGCAAATTACGGAATTGGTGAGTTTCATAACTTGTCACTGTTTAGGGAAATCAAAGTAAACTGTAGTAAGCATGTCAACAAAATCAGAAAGGGGAGCTGAGTCTGACCAAGTGAAGGAACAGCAGGAGTCATCATCTGATTTCTGATTTGTTTTCTGGCTGCTTCCCAGCTTTCCCCACCAAGAAAAGCAGATTTCCTTCTAAAGCATATTATCACCTAAAAAAAAAAAATCCCTTCATATTTGTAGTCCCAATTGTAAATGTGACTTGATTTCTTTATTAGCTGATGCGCACTACACTTAACAAAATGAGTTTATGTTATGTCTTAAGATGTTCCTGTTTACAAGTGCCCTGTTCGCTGAAGAAGGGTAATTTTAATGTCATAAGAAACTTCATGCTTTGTTTCCAACACTGATAGCCCTAATGTAAACAGCCCTCCCTAAAGAGGAGATGAAAAAAGGAGGAATGCAAAAAGCTCTGCATGAAAGCTGGGTTAGGACCAGGCTGAGCTGCCCTTTCTCCCCAGTGGTGATGGGCACAGTGTAGTGCTCTCCTCCTGCCTCCTGCCATTTTCTCCTTTTAGGGTAGCAAATCCCAATCTGCAAAGTTCACAGTGGCACAGGAGCCACAGCCAGTTCCAGGAATTTGCTGCGGCTCCCCGGGTCAGCTCAATGTTGCTTTCATCAGAAGTGTCACTGCGATGGAGAGAAGTTGTTAGAAAGAGTTTCAGGAGGCATTGACATAATCAGGTCAGCTGGAGGTGCATAAACAAGAGGGGGGGTAAAAAACCCATGGAGAAATGCATGTCTCTCCACCCTATCCCTAGGAGATAAAAAGCAAAAAAGCTTTGCTTTCACCTGCTGGCATGGCATTTTTACTCCCTGCTTTTGTCTTTTTGACTGTAAGACGTTTTCTACTCTGCTGCCTGACAGACCCAAGGACGTTTTCATCTGTCTCATGGTTCTTAGGAAAATTTTCCCTTTCTTCTTCTTATTATTATCAAGCCAGGCAGATACTTTTTTAGCAGGCTGCTTTGTGGTGATGTTCTCCCTGCTGCCGGGATGTCTGTCACAGGGAGGGAGGGGACTGGGCCTCTCCAGAGGCTTTGGGGCCACTGGGGAGGGGAGAAAAGGGAACTTAAAGGAATGCCATGTTTTGCAGGGACATCCAGGGAGCTTGTGCCTTTCTGACAATGAAAACGTTACCAGGCTTTTGTATTTTCTCATCTTGTGAGCCCGTTGAAATTACTTCCTGACAAACAGGATCTGAAGAGAGCTGGGAAAAATATCATGTTATGCAGTTTGCGTCTGGAGATGGCACATGTGGAATGAAAAGTTTAGCAGCAGGCTGCTCTTACAAACGTGGCTGAAAAACATCTTTTGTGACTTGTCTTGTTTAAAGAATTAATGAAATTTACTGGAGAATTCACTTGCTTGATGTGATATCAGCAATATCTGAAGTAGGGCCTACAGTCCTGGCTGGGAGATAAAGCACCATGCACTTGTCATGCATTTAGAGTACGTACATGCTAACATACATGCCAGTATTTCGTAGAATCAAAGAATATCCCAAGTTGGAAGGGACCTATAGGGATCATGAAGTCCAACTCCTGGCTTCACATAACACCACTGAAAAGTCAGATTCTCTGTTTGAGAGCGTTGTTCAGACACTCCTTGAACTCTGTCAGTCTTGGGGCCATGACCACTGCCCTGGGGAACCTGTTCCAGGGCCCAGCCACCCTCTGGTGAAGAATTTTTTCCTGACACCAGCCCTGACCCTCCCCTGGCACACTTGATGCATTTCCTTGTGTCCTGTCACCAGAGAGTAGAGCTCAGCTCTGTGCCTCCACTCCCCTCATGAGGAACCCATAGGCTTTAAAGAAATCCCTAGCTATGTTATTTTAAGATAACTGATTTAATGGGGAAGAAAGATGGCAGATTTTCCCCTTTATGCTGTCACTGCTTCTGAACAATTTGTTTTCCTACAGAGGGAGGAGGCTTGGAGAAGATGACAGGGTATCTCCATCAGCCAGGTCTACATCAAGCATCCAAACTAACCAAAATAGGAGGAGACTGTGCTGGAGAGAAAGGTGGGAAATGCCCACAAAGCACTGAGCTGTGAGAACTCACAAATTAAAGGGGCTGGTTTAAGGAGTTAAGTTCTCCTCACAGAATGCTGAAGTGCTCTAAGGATAAGATACAGTTCTCAGGTTGGCCACTGTGATCTTTTCTATCTACCAGTGCTGAGCTGATCACTGTCTGTGACATTAATGGGCAAAGATCTGCAGGAGTTTTGGATAAGGCTGATGCTTTTGTAAGTACAACCTCCCACTTCTGTCAAGAGAATGGCAGTGTATTACTCTCTGTATTTGGGTTATTACTGTGCCTTCTACCTACTCACACTTCACTTGCAATTTAGTATAAGTAGAGTCATCATCTTCATTTTATGCCCCAAGCCTTTGTCCGGTACAGCTGTGTGGTGTTAACAGCTGCTGGTTTTCATCACAAAAGTGGCTGCATTTTAGGAATAGGCAATGAGATTTCTGCTCTCCAGCTTGTTCAACTGGCTTGTGAAGCACTTGGTAGATCCAGGTGTGTAAATAGTACTTAATAATACCGATCTTCGTTTGGTAAAAAGTAATGATGACACATTTTGATGTACAATTTATTATTGGTTTATTACACAACTTTGGGTTTATGTTTCTGAGTCACAGTGAGCAAAAATCCAGGCCTAAAAATTAGATTATTATTCTGCATTTCAGAGATTAAAATATAAATACTCTATCACTTGTATTTACATTCTTGCTGCAAATCAGGTCACCCTGACCTCTGAGCTCTGTTTTCCACAGAATGGGCCAAATCCATTCCCAGTGTGACTCCCTTGACTCCAGAACAGTTGCACAAGAGATGACTTTAGGTTATTAAGTCTGTAGTAATTCTGTTTTGATTAGGGATAAAAAATAGTATTTGGGAGGAGTCTTTATCTTGCTGGCATAATATATGCTTTAATTTTTTTTTTTTTAATGGACATTAACAGGAGCTGGCATAAACATTGTTTATATTAGAAAGACAGAGAAAGAAAGAAAGAAGGAAGTAAAAGATGAAAATGAAAAGGAAAAAGGCATACATTTCATCTACTTTCTATCCACTGTGCAGAACTAAGACTGCAAAGGATAACAGTTTAGGAGGAAAAGCCTAAACCAGAAGAAAAAATAAATATCACATCTTAGCAATGTCATTCTTCGGTGAAAGCATAGATTTAGTTCTGCTGCAAACATAAGAGAAGATTGGGTTCCTTTGGCTTAGTGCTCTCTCTCTGAGCCGGGAGCACGGGGTAGCCATTAGCATGAAGGGGGATATGCTCACCCCAGCACCCCACAGAGAGAGTCCAAAGTATGAGCACCAAGAGTCTGCTAGGGGCAGGGGAAGGAGCAAAGGGAAACAAACCTTGTGTGCTCTGTGCAAGTGGGTCACAAGCAGGGAGCTGCCTGCCCTGTGTGGGAGGTGAAGGGGAAGCTGTGGGGAGAGGGCTGGGGCTGGCTGGGAAGAAAAATAAAAGGAATTAGATTATTTATGGAGTGTGGGATTGAAAGAAAGGTCAGGTGAGGTGCCTGGGAAGAGGCTGTGGGACTTGGTGCAGAGAGGAGATGGCTGGAATCGCCCACGCCATGTAGCAAGAAAGCTTTCAATGAACAACTGATTTAATTCCCCTATCCCTACACGACAAAAACTGGCTGACACAGAGCTGTCTTTCTGTTATCTTGTCTCCAATTACTTTGCCATAGCCAGGGCACTGCAGTGCCCCAGTCTGGGTCTGGTGGCAAATAAATAAATCTGATGGACTAGCCCTGTGAGCATTAATTCTCTGGGAGTAGCAGCAGAGTGGCATTGCCCTTTGTACATGCAAGGGCCAGAAAAAATATACTGTAGCAGTTTTCTTCCTGATGTTTAGCCTCAGCTCCTCCCTGCAGGTCATTAAGCCCCAGGAAATACCCTGTTACTCTGTCATTATTGCTTAATTATTTTCAGCTCTGTAATCTAATTTGCAGTTTGACTCTGTGTTGATTCTAGCTGGCGTACCATAACCTTTACAGTACAGGAAGTGCAAGGCAGAACTGGCTGTACTGACGTTTAAATCTTTTGGTGAAAAGGGCCTTTTTCTAAGCCTACAGCTTCAGGAAGTAACTCATTTTCCAGAGAGTCTGAAACCTTTAACATTATTGAGATTTCACTTTCTCCTACTTTCTTTTTATGATATTTTATAGAGTTTACAGTGCAAAACTGAGTAATAAAGATTATTTTATTGAACATATGCCACTACTCCTTAGCTTTAAAGGAGAATGCTAGAAAAATATGTCTCACAGAGGTGCCGTTAACATATTCCTTTTATTTTAATTAAATATAACAGATACTTCAGGTGTTCTGAAAACAAGGACATCGTAAACTGATAGCTACGCAGGGAAGCTCTCTGAATATAGAAATTACAAATGAGATAATTCAAGTAATTTAAAGGCTGATGTTTTATTAAATAGATGCAGTCTAAAGCAGATAGTTTTATTTCAACCAGAAATAACTGAGTTCATGTAATATCTCCTACCTCCTTGATTTCTTTAGAAATCTCCAAGACCTGACAGGAAATTGGAGCTGCAGGGAGCCATCAGCTTTGAGATTCATCTCATCAAGTCTCCCATTCTTATGTCTGGAATTGTTTTGATAAGAAAATAACAAAATGCAGTTAAAATATGTACAGTCTGATATATGGGGTGCTTTTCAGCTCAAAAGTTCTCATAGATGCCCACAGGTCATGCATGCCTTCAGGAAAACATTTAATCTGAAATGAAGCAAAAGGTGGAAAAATGGGAAGGGGTCTCTGAAGTCTCTAGGAAAAGCCATCAAAAATGGCACAGAAGGAAATCATCTAGACTAGCAGATGAGAATAGGAGAAGCTTATGTAAACTAGCGATCAGGAGTCCAAGGACTATGTTTTTGGGTAAATATCTTAATGAAGTATTGCAAACAAGATTGTATTCTGTTTTTCCTGCAGCCTTTTTGTTTCCAGCCCTTGTATGCATACTTCTGAACCTTGGCTTTAATCCAGGTTAAATGAACCTCACCATTTTTTTATGCATGTCTGTTACGTGTTAAGATGCACTGGAATGAAAGAGGGGCAGTCTGATCCTGCATCCTGAAGATCTCGGGGTATTGGAGGTACAGGGGAAAGATGGGAACATCTGTACTCTCTGAAGTGGGGACCACAGATCCATGAAGATGCTTTGAATTTGTGCTGGATGCTTTCTTTTGAGAAATTGCCCATAGTTGATGCAGAAAATATTCTTTGTCTGCAGTATACAAGGGAATGTAGACAGTTTATCAGGGTGAGACTCTCTGTGTAGTTCCTATACTCTGTACAAAAACCAGGGTCCAGTCTTGCTGTCAGAGTTTGGCAAAGAGATTTCCATGAAGTGAAGGTGGCATGCTCTTGTCTGTTGGACTCACTGTGTGCAGTGACTATAAAACACTGCATGCTGTTCAAATTTCCTTATGTTAGGAATGTGGATTGTGAAAATGTACAGAAGAGTTATGAGAATGCATGGATGAGTTATTTCTGCTCCTTACTTCTCTGTCACATAGCTAAGCCTGCAAGCTCCAGCATCTCAGCTGCCAGGAGAACTGTTGTTATCACTACAGCAGGGCATTTTGGGGGCTGGTGTTAATACCCTGAAGTTACTGGTGCTCACTAAAAATTGCAGTGAAATTACCTAAATTTGTTCAAATACATGTATGTGGAGGGCAAGGAAATTTGGTATTGGGACTGACATTTAGCCTCCCATACTTATATGCAGAAAAATTATTTTTGTGGTGTCCAGATCACCCCCTCTCCAATCCACAGCCCTGTGTCGCCAATGCAAGTGAGCCTCCAGCAATATGAAATAATCACAGCATTATAGTTGCACAGCTTTTCCTCTCAAAAAGCCTTGTGGCAGCCAGGCCTGCCCTTTGAATTGAACAAGTTATTCTGGTAACAGACCTAAATGAATTAATACAGTGTAAATGGAGCTGGAATATTCCAGGGTGTGTAAATAAAAGTACATTGCTATTTAGAAAAGTTGCATTATTCCAAGCGCTCTCTTTGTAGAGAAAAACATTCTTCCAACAAACATCTTGAATATTGAACTTAGCTTGGCTGACTCCAAAAATTATAGTAAGTTTTATGGTCTCAGCCTGTATGCATTTTTAGACTTAGAAATTCTGACTGAAGTCAGTAGAAGACCTTTGATCCATTAGTAATGCAGGATCAGATCCTCTCATAGGTAAAAGACATAACAAAGGCTAAGGAAATAGCAACTTCCCCTTTCTTCATCATGCCACATGGTGACTTTTTTCTGTGATCAGACACAAGTGCAATGATTGAGAAAGAAAGGTCTTAACACTTACAAGAAATTCTGAAAATAGAAGATACTCTAATGACAGCTAGAAGAAGGGAATAATGCTGATATAATTGGAGTAGACAAAGGATGTTCACTTTGTGACACATTTTGAGAAGCATCCAGGAGCATTTGTTATGCCAAAGCAGGTTCATGGTTCAGTGAAAATGCCATCTTCTGTTGGAAAAGTAAGCAGAAGAGGCAGCACTCCCTGAGCAGACAGGGGAACAAAAATAGTTCAGGGTTCCAGAGTAGATAATTGTGTACAAGTATAGACATATTATTGTGATAATAATGCTATGATAAGTGTGCGTACCATTTTCCTTTAGTGGCCGATCCACTGAGGTATCATTAAATACTATCGCTATTTTGTAATATAGGGATCTTTTAAAATCACTTGAAGACAGTGGTGTTAGGAGGACCTACCTCCTCCTCGTGTAGTTGGTAGTTAGGAACTAGGTGTGTTTATTTCTGTATTTAAAATATATGATAAGAAAGCATGGTGAAGCCTGTTTCTTCCTCAAGCAATGTTTGATGACATGGGAGTAATTCAGATTTATCTACTCATATGCTGACAGATCTGCCATAGCAATCTCATTGTAACTCAGTGCTATAACAATTATAATCTTTGTTTTAAAGAACAGGAGTTTGGGGAATTTGTTAAAAACTATTTATTAGGAAACTTCTAACTTCCTCACTTAAACAACAACAATTGCTATGAAATGTTGAGGTATAGGGAGCAAATTACAACACAGACCAACATCAGAAGCCAGAAGAAGCCCTTAGGCTTAAACCATTTTGTCTAATCTGAGGAAGAAATTTTATATGTCTTATCTCATGGTGCTCAAAAGTCTGTGTGTAAGGAGATATCTATATCTCTCTGTATATATACATACATATATTTATAGTAGTATATGTACCATTTAAGTAGTCTAATATCCATGTATATATACATACATATATACTTGTTCAAAGATGAATTATGCTCCTTAAATTGATTAAATTGAAACCTTTGGGGAAAAAAGAAATGTGTTAATTCTTGCTGTTATAAGGAATTAAACCTGCTTGGGGTGTATGGTTTGAGGAATGGAAAGGGCAGGTCATCTAGAGAGGGAAAATCTGCCCTCAGAGAAATAGAAATATCTCACCATGTGCCACCAGGGCTTGACTGAGTTTGCACCACTAAAAAAATTACTGAGTAGCTCAAGACTAAAAGCAAGACCTACCTGCCTGCAAGGATAGTGTGGGCAGAAGTGAGAGCGCTCTGTGAACACTTACTGTGTTCTGCTTGGCATGTGAGATTCTTACTTACCTAAAAGTTTAGTTATTCTTTTATATATGTATATATATACATATTTTAGTAATACCTTCATTTCTGAGCATTTTTAGCTTTCAGGAGAGCTGATCAGATCCTATATCTTAAGTAAGGTGAGTACTTTCATGCTATTGTCTAGCTTTGACAATAAAGTGTTCTTTGATACAAGCCCAATAGTTTTTATTAAATGAAGAAAAGCTCCCATACATGCAGCCAGTGTTTTCTCAAATACCCCAGAAAGAGGAGAACCTAATATATCCATGCACAGACTCCCATCTGATTTGACTTTTAACTATATGTTCCTTATCCCTAATAGGAATTACTTAGGCTTCAGACTCCCGCCTTTGTTTTTTTTTTTTTAATTATGATTTTCTTTGCTAAATCAGTGAGCTCCTTCCTTACAGGTAAATTCTTCAGAGTAAAGGGTCTTTAACTGAAATCAAATCAGCTCCTGAGCTTCAAGATAAGAAGAAAAGATGACTTTAAGTCCCTCGTTTTAAGAGCGACCTTCTCTTTCCTTCAAATAATGTTTGGATTCTGACTTTAAAATGTAAGCATTAGACCTGTATGTAGCATCCAGGAATATATCTCAGTGGTCTGATTCACCAGGGTAAGTTAATTGGCCATACTCCTGCCGAATGACCTCTCCTGGTGCATACAAAAATTGTGTTAGTCAGTATTTCTAAGGAGATCAGGTTGAACTGCTGTTCTCTATTATCTACTGTCATCCTTAACAGAGACACAACCACGGTATGGCATCTCTAAGGGCTATGTGTGATTTTTATTTCTTGTTCCTCTCTGTCAAGGAACGAATGAATTGCTGTGAAAAACTTCAGTAGTTTAAGGATTATTTTAACTACATTATTTTATAGACTTATCATAAAAAATAATATTGCGGTAGGTCACCTGTTGTCAAGACCTTTGGTATGTTACTGTTAGACAGAAACATGTTTTGGCAAAAAGAATTCAAAATACAGTTTGAATTATTGTGGCACAGGCAAGGCAATCAGCTCTGGAGGGAACGCATTGTATGGCGAAACATGGAATGGCCTCAGCTGGCCGAGGAGCTGCCCTGTCAGGTGGCAGCTCCAGGCGCCATTGTCCTCCGTGTGGCGGCAGCGTTGTGACATCACAGAGGCACGTCAGAAGGGTGCAGTGCGGCAGTTTGTGCGGGCAGCTGATCCCCTTCTATGATCAAGTGACCTGCCTGGTGGATGAGGGAAAGGCTGTTCGCATAGTCTACTTAGACTTCAGCAAAGCCTTCAACACTGTCTTCCACAGTATTCTCCTGGAGAAGTTGGCAGCCCGTGGCTTGTACAGATACACTTGTTGTTGGGCAAAGAACTGGCTGGCTGGCCAGGCCCAGAGAGTAGTGGTGAATGGAGTGGCTGGTCATATGTGGTGTTCCCCAGAGGTTGATACTGGGGCCTGTCCTGTTCAGTATCTTTATTGATGACCTGGATGGGGGCATTAAGCGTACCTTCCATAAGTTTTCAAGTGACATCAACTTGAGAGGAAGTGTCAATCTGTCTGGGGGGTACAAAGGCTCTCCAGAGGGATCTGGACAGGCTGGGAAGCTGGGCTGAAGCCAATAGGATGAAGATCAACAAGACAAAGTGCTGGATCCTGCACTTGAGCCACAATAACCCCAGGCTACAGGCTTGGGGCAGAGTGGCTGGAAGACTGTGTAAAGGAAATGGACCTGGGGGTATTGGTTGATGCTTGGCTGAATATGAACCAGCAGTATGCTGACATGGTCAAGGAGGCCAATGGCATCCTGGCTTGTATCAGAAATAACTTTGTCAGCAGGAGCAGGGAAGTGATCATCCCTTTGTATTCAGCCCTGGTGAGGCTGCACTTCAAGTACTATGTTCAGTTTGGGGCCCCTCGCTACAAGAAAGATGTTTTGGAGCATGTCCAGAGAACGGCAGCAAAGCTGAGAAGGGGTCTGGAGCACAAGTCTTATGAGGAGCGGCTGAGGGAGCTTGGATTGTTCAGTCTGGAGAAGAGGAGACTCAGGTGACCTTATCACTCTCTATAACTACTTGAAGGGAGGTTATGATGAGGTGAGAGTCAGTCTCCTCTCTCAGGTAAGTAGCAATAGGAATAGAGAGAATGTACTGTTGTGCCAGGGCAGGTTCAGGATGGATGTTAGGAAATACTACTTCTCTAAAAGAGTGGTCATGTGCTGGAATGGGCTGCCCGGGGAAGTGGTGGAGTCACCATCCTCGAAAGTGTTCAAGAAACCTTTAGATGTTGTACTGAGAGACGTGGTTTAGTGGGAAATATTGCTGATATGTGGATTGTTTGACTGGATGATGTTAGAGGTCTTTTCCAACCTTGGTGATTCTATGATTCTATGATTTTCTAGATCTTAAAGAGACCTAGAAGAGTCTGCTAGCTGTATATTCAGCTGAGCTGATCTTTCTGTGATTTATTGAAGAAGAACTTTTGTGATCCTCTGAATCAGTTTACCTTTTGTGAGATAGGTAACGTTTTGGGTTGGAACTATATCCTCACAACCTAATATTCTGAGCTAATGAATGCCCTGAGTTTCTGTGCTAAGGAGAGTTCTGTTGCCTGATGGGGCTCTTGCTTTCTAATGCATCCTTCTGCAGGCTCTTTCCAGAAGCTTCTTCTCTTTCTTTTAAAGAGGAAAGCATTTCCTTCTGAACTTCCCATCTTTCATAAAATCTTAAAATGTATCACAAGTAAGAGAGGCTTTAGCATCCTGTAATAACTATTGGTTTCTTTGTAATAAATGGAAAACTTTTCAACATACTTCTTGTTTTCTAAGTACAAACAGCTGAAGCTTGCATCACTTTCAGTGTTTTAAGCTTTCCATTGTTTAATTTTCTTCATGAAATCTGTATGAACATGTGGAAAATACAGCATAGTTCTGTGCATGTGATTCTTAGACAAGTGAGTCCTTAGTAAGAAATATTTAGCTCTGAGAGCATTAGAGCTGTAAAATTAAGTAAATCAATGTGTTCCTCACTAAACAAAGAAATAGCACTTTGAAAACAACACTTATTCTTTTTTATTTGCACATTTGAATATATCCCAGCAACACTGGTACAAGATGATGCCAGGATGTATTTCTTACGATTACACTTCTCTAGGCTTCTACCAACAGTGTTTCTTTATGGTAAGCCAAACTTACCCTTGGAGTTAAGACCACTTTAGTCGACGGATGCGTTTGGCCCATTAACTTTAGCCTGCGATAAAGTCAAGGGCAAACGAATATTCTTATGCAAAGCAGAATCACTGGAGATACATGACTAATCACTTAGGATTAGAATGAGGATATCCCTGTCCTCGTAGCACCTCTGTATGGCTTTTTAAATAGCCTGTATGCCCTGTTTAAATAGCAAAATAACAAGGATTATTTTCTCTTGCTTATGAGAAAAAATCATAGTTTGGTCTATTACTGCAAAGTGGTGAAATGCAATTATGTTTCCTAAATCTTTTAGTACTTTTGTACATGTGATTGCTAAGCAATAGTAATCCTAATGACAATTTCATAAATTGCCTATGGGCAAAATGGTATGCTGTATGTGAACTTTCCAGTCTACCTATTTAGGCTTGAGCATTCATATGAATTACTTTAAACCTGCATATTTCAAGGGAAAATAAGTTCAAAATATTTATGTAGGACTGAAATGCTATTAACCTCAACTATGTAGAATTAGTTGAATATGATATTGAATATGATATCTGTAGGCTCTCAAATTTTTAGTGGAATGTTATAATATACTTTTATAACATGTACTTTTTTTTCAATCCAAATGCTACTATTATTGTATCATTCCAGTATTCTGAATAGGAAAAAAAAAAAAAAAAAAAGCAAAAAAAAAAAAGCAAAAAACCAAACCCAAACCCATAATAAAGTATTTCATTGACAGTGTTAAAGGGGTTTTTCATCAAATTGAAGGTTTCTTCCAAAAGGTCATTAGTGTAATTTTATTTAGACTCATCATTTGATTTAAGCAGCAAACTCGTTCTAGTGTTACATATATATATATATGTATCTATATAGATGGGAACAAGAGGCTTCATTCATAAAGAAACATAGCTCATCACTGTATTTAATTACAATGTTCTGAACTGAAATACATAGCCAGTGGGAATAGGACTATTGATTAAAAACTAGAGTAGCTTCTGTTTAGTCTGTTGGAGACTCTTCTTTTTTCTCAATTAACGTGTGAAGGAGAGGTCATTCTGATTGCATTATTAAATTAGGTTAGGAAACAGTATTTCTATCACTGAATTGCATGTGATCCATTTCTTAAGAAAATACACTGTAGAATTCTTTCACTCTAAATTCAGAGCATTTGCTTTGCCTAGCACAAGAGGTTTTTATTTTACCCTTCAAGTTCACCACTACAAAAACAGAGATGCTTACAGAACAGAATACTACAAACTCGTTACTCATATGAGTGTAAATATTCTGTCTTCTGCTATGTATTTGCTTTCAAATTTAGGGAAATTTGTTGTGGTATTACAATGGATCTTACAAAGCATAAACATATTCAGAGAGCCACACATTGATTTTATAGAAGGGACTGTCTTAATAATATCTGAGAATTATGTGTTCTCAAGGATAGACCTTATCTGATTGCCTGGTTGAGCTGTCTGAGCATCCCTAGCAAGGAGACAAGCAGGTCAAGAGCTGTTGAGCTCTGTGGGCATGAGCAGCTCTGTGTTCACCAAACAGGTGGCTCCACTGTGGCAAAAGCTTCATTTTGTGCTGCAGCCAGTTTTGTATTTGTCTGATGAAATATGGTAATTAGTGGATTGTGGTTATGTTGAAGCATGAATGGTTGGACTAGATGATCTTAGTGGGCTTTTCTAAACATGTTGATTCTATGAAAAACATTGTAAGAAAGATTTTTCAAGAAGGTAGTCAAGCTTTGCCTAATGCTGGTTCTCAATGGTATAGATGAATACAGAAGAGAGGTGGGATGGATCTTGAAGGGTTATTCCTTCTGCTCTGACACTGGATCAGCTCTACTTACACCAGCTCTGACAGATATTTGTCAGGCTCGTTCCTAAAAACTGCCAGAGGAGACTCCATTGCCAGCCCAAGCAGTGTGGCTTTACACTTAGAAAAGGTTTTTGTAATGTCAAACTGAAAGTTTCTTGGTGCAATTTAAGGCCATTATTTTTTGCCCTCTTCACAATGCATAAGGAGAACAGTTTATTTCCTTTCATTTCTGCATCAGTCTTTTACATATTTGAAAAAACTACTCTCTCAAAGGTCATGTTTTTCATGCTTCTGGTCATGCCAGAGTGTGTAGTTAAACTTCTACTTACTTTAGGAACGGAGATATATCTACATTATAAAAATCTTAGATTTACAATGCATCTAGATTTAATATAACTATTTTCACACATGCCATGTAATTGGCTTTTTATGTATAAATGTGTTTGTCTAAAAAATAACAGTAGTACATGTTAGCAGTAACCTTGTGTACCCACACTGGTGGGAGCACTTGGCCTTTGACTTTTGTGTTTTAGAAACGTATGTGGGACAGATGGATATACTCACATGACATAACATCTGCTGGTGAGTAAAAAGTGTTACAAGGACATAAAATTAATTACTGAATGTGTTTATAACCCCTCAACCGGTGTAGCATATACAGTAGTGTGCAGAGCTAGCTGAGATGGCCTAAAACAATTCTGGAAAATGTGTCCTTATTCTGCTTGAACAATTAAGATATTTCAAATGTTTCTGCCATCTCTGGCAGCATATGCAAAGCTGAATGAAGAAATAATATAGAATTATAGAATGGCTTGGGCTGGAAGAGATCTCAGGGATCATCAAGTTCCAATCCATCTGCCACAGGCAGGGCCACCGATCTCCAGATCTGCTACTAGACTAGGCTACTCAGAGCCCCATCCAACCTGGTCTTGAACACATCCGGGGATGGAGCATTCACAGCCTCTCTGGGCAGCCTGTTCCAGCACCTCACCACTCTCTCTGTAAAGAACTTCCCCCTCACATCCAATCAGAACCTTCCCTTCTTGAGCTTAAAACCATCCCCCTTGTTCTATCACTGTCTACCCTTGTAAAAAGCTGAGTCCCCTCCTTTTTATAATCCCCTTTTAAATACTGGAAGACTGCAATGAGGTCTTCTTGTAGCCTTCTCTTCTCCAGGCTGAACAAGCCCAGCTCCCTCAGCCTGTCTTCAAAGGGGAGGTGCTCCAGACCTCTGATCATCTTAGTGGCCCTCCTCTGGGCTCTCTCCAACAGTTCCACATCTTTCCTGTATGGAGGCCCCAGACCTGGACACAGTACTCCAGATGGGGCCTTGTGAGGGCAGAGTAGAGAGGGACAATCACCTCCCTGTCCCTGCTGGCCACCCCTCTTCTGATGGAGCCCAGAATATCATTGGCCTTCTGAGCTGCTATGTGATATGAATAATATGAAATAAGATCTTTGATCATCTTAAGAGGAAGATGCTGAAGACAGAGTGCTTGTTAACTTAGAGTAATTTTGGTTTCCATTCCTGTGACACATCTTTAAATGTATGCAGTACTGAGGTATCCATCCAAACCACCGTGCCTTTTTTGAGTGGTAAACAAGTATTTTGGTGGTGCAGATAACCTCATCACATTTAGGTATATATGCTTCCAGATGACAATGAATTTCCACTGAACCACTTTTTTTTGCACCATTGATTTTAACTGAGTGATTAATTTAAATGGATGAGCTCTGCTTAAGTCACCAATCTTGTCTCTTAGTAGTCGGTTTTCTTTAGAGCTTCTAGAGTCTGAAGAACGGGGTTCATGTTGTGACCTCTTTATAAGAAAGTACTGAAAAGATGAGTAGAGCTCACTGGGAGTTGAGTTGTATGACTCTAACGCTCAGGAAGAGGAAGAGCTGACACTAGCAGGCCACCAAGGGAAAGTCTGTCACGGATGAAACACAGTCACAAAGGGGAATTGTACTATCTCTTTCCAAAGAGAAAGTGACAAAAATGAGTGAGAGACCTTCAAAGACTCTCCAGAGAAAGACAACAAATTAAGGAGGGTCTTCAGAAACAGCTTTGGTGGTGACAGTCAGTTGAAGAGATGTTCTGGAAAGATAAATCGGGCCAAAACCATAGGAAGTGATCAACTTTATTTTATCACAGCTCCCAAGGCAGAAGAACCATAAAGAGGGGGAAGTAGGAATTTCCTTTGAACTGATGTTTCTAGGGTGACCTCTGGGAATTAGCAGCAGACTGGACTATATGGACTTCTGGAGTGTTGACAGCTGATAGAAAGGAAGAGCTGGGACATAAACTCCAAACAAGGATACTCACGAGGCACTTTGTTAGGGAACACTGAGAGACAGCTGGGTTTGTACTTCAGGAACTGGAAAAGGTGAGAGGAGGCAAAGGATCTTCATGTTAGAGCTGGAGAGCTAATTAAATAAGTTCAGCTGAAAGTTAAGGAATGAAAGAAATAGAAGAAAATCACAGCAGGTTGCCTGGAGGGCTCTCCTATGCTGCACAAGGAACAGCAGCCTGCAATAATACCTTTATCTTGAAGCCTGAGCTGCATAAATCATCTTCCCTTGGAAGCAGCATTGGAGCGTATGGGTTTCTGGGAGCTGACTTAAAGCATGATTCTTTCTATGTTTTCTTTTTCTTTCTTTCTCTCTGTATTACTGCTTACCTGTATTTTTAGCCAATTATATTTTTTACTTGTCCTAGTTCAAATATACTAGTCATACAGTCTGAACTGAAGGCAGACCTTTGCACGTTCCTTCATGCTGATATTCTCTGAAGAGACAGCAAATTCAAGAGCAATGATATATTTCTAGATGTGAGAGTAGGTAACTGACAAAAGTCAGGTACTCTCGTGCTGCTATTGAGTCAAACTGGCGGATTTTCCCCTCAATTTGCTGTTGCTTTTTGCTATGTGCAGGCTTTTATTAAGGAGTAATTATAATGTTAATATGACAAACTGCTTAGATATCTCACTAAATTACAGCTTTATTCAAATCTAATGGGTACTGAAAGAAAATTTTGTTCTGATTCTGGTTTGCCATTTTATTTTAATTAGTAAGGATATAATAAAGAAATTTCTCAAAGTTTTGGATTGTAATCTAATGACTTACTTAGATTTCACAACCTAATCACTGACTAATGCCTAATCTTCAGCAAAGTATGAAAACAAAGTAAAGATTAATGAATTCTTAAATGGTGCTCCCTATCCAGGAAATCTTCAAGGAATGGGAACTGTGGTTGACAGTACTACCTGTGCTTCAAGATACAGAAACAGGTAATAGCTGCTGTCTTCTCAGGCTTGCCTTCAGGACTTTCCTGTCTGAGGCAAATACTGGGCAGAAGCTACTATTCAGATGTTTTAGGTTGGATCTTATTTTAATTGCTTCTTAAAGTTGAGCTAACACCTGTTAGCTGAAGTCTTTTGTTGACTAGATTTCTGCAACAAGCATTAAACTTTTGATGCTTAAGAGATCTAGCTTTACAAGGACAGTCTTAGCTCCAGTTCCCACCTTTCTGTAGCTCTGTCTCAGTACTAAGCCCTCAGTACAGCCAGGAGTGATGCTGCAGCGAAATGACTTTGGTTCTGGGTTCGAAAGGGTTTCAAAACACACCCATGCATTAGCACGTCTCAGGAACCCAAGGAACAGATAAAAAGTGAGGATGAAAGCAGGCAATGGAAAGAGAGAGGTGGAAACCGGCCTCATCACTGATATCCAAATTTCACAAAATCATACTTCTGTCTGTTAGGATGTTCTTCATCGATGCTGTTAGTCAATATATTATTGTAGGGTAGGGTGCTTTTGCCTTTTGATTTCATTTTCATCCTACTTTTCTCTTTTTTTTTTTTTTTTTTTTTTACTTTTCATGTACTAATCTTCCTACAGATCTTCCTTTTCTTCATCTCCAATTACAAATACTTCCTAACATTAAATAATAATATTTATATTTTATGTTTCAGTGATGTGAAGTAGGGCTGCTTAAAGGATAGGTAAGCAAGGACAGCAGAAGATTTCTCAGTGTATCTAGTTTGCAGTCTCCTCAATAGCAAGTTTCCCTTCAGATGTTTTACACAGTTCACTGATGCACATGGAAAATTATGTTGCTGTAGTTAATAACCTTATTTTTTTCTATTAAATTTATAGCCCTTACTGGGAATTAAATGTGAATAAGTCACTTGATGTTTTTGCTCTTATTATAAAATCCATATGTTTCCTGAGGTCTCCAAATCTTGTCATCTGACTATAGTGATAATCGTTTTTCGAGAAAACGACTATCTGGTGAATAACCAAGAAATTTATTACTGCCTAAAACTATAGAGGACATACTTGTTTCTGTGGAAAGCTTAGCATTTTCCCCACATGCTTGTACTCAGTATTTTAAGCACAATCCATTTATGCCTGGTATTTGTTGTTGTTTTTTACGAATCCTGACACTGTCATTTATCTTTATCACACCTGATCTGACATTAGTGATATTTGAGAGCATTAAGTTCAGGTCTTTTTCAGACCTGAAACAATGACTGGAGAAACCTGTCTATAGTATATTTCAGCAATTCTTCTAAAGTAACAGCAATGCTGCCTTTCTAACACTGACTGAAATATCCTTGTTTACTGGTACATTCTTCTTTCATGTAATCAGTGGTGCAAAGTCTAACTGGAGGACAGTCTTTTGTGGTGCAAACCAGGGGTCAGTTACGGGTCCAGTGCTGTTTAACATCTTTGTTAATGATGTGGGTGATGGGGCAGAGAGCACCCTCAGCAAGTCTGTATGTGTTGCATAGTTGGGAGGAGCTGTTGATAGACATATTGTGTCAGCCAAAAGGACCTCGGGTATCTGGAGAAATGGGCAAACAGAAGTCTCAAAGTTCAATAAAATCCTGCATCTCAGGCACCCATACTGTCTGGATTCCAGTGAGATGGAAAGCAGCTCTGAAGAAGTTAGCTTGGTGGATGCCAAGCTGACCAGGAGATAGACCAGCAGTCTATCCTTGCTACAGAGAAAGTCAGCAGCCTCTTGGGTTTTGTTAGTAACAGCACTGCCAGCTGGTGAAGGGGGATGCTCAAGCATAATGAGGGATATATCTGGAGTGCCAGGTCCAGTGGTGGACTACCCAGTACAAGAGAAACAGGGACATGGAGTGAGTCAACAAAGATGATTAAGGGACCAGAGCATCTGTTTTCTGAGGGGCTGCTGAGTGAGCTGGGACTGTTGAGTCTGAAGGAGAGAAGGCTCCCTGAGGCTTGGACAGATTTGGAAGATGTGTATAAACACTTGATGAGAGAGGGAGCCAAACTTTTCTTGGTGGTACCTCGTGACAAAGCAGGAGGCAGTGAGCATATGCTGAAATGGAGGAAAATCTATTTAATGTTAGAAAGAAGTTTTCTACTGTGAGAATAGTTAAATACTGGAAGAAGCTTTCCAGAGAGACTGCAAAGTCATACAAAACCTGAAAACTTCCTGCAAATGACCCTGCTCTGAGCAGAAGGTTGGATTAGATGATTAGATTCTGTAATCTCCTGCCTTGGCTGTTCTGTGTGAGCCTGTGGTTTTTGTTCTTCTCAACAGAAGCACTACAATAGGCATTGTCTGAAGGCACTATCTGTGGTTAAAGCTGAGTGTTTTGTTTGTAATATTTCTTCTTCCTTGCATGTTTCCAGAGGCTTATTGTGTTATTTTCCAAATTTAATCCTAGTGTAAATGAGTCAATTATTTTCACGTCCTCTTTGCTCTACTTGATTCTCAAAATGATTTCATGAGCCTATTAATAATTGTGCAATACACAAATTAAAGCTTTTCACACCCTGAACTTTGCCTGACATAGCCCTTGGTTCTACTTTCAGTAGTGCACCCTTAAAACCTGTGGATCGCATACAATTTGGGGTTAGCTGTGCTTGCAAAAGATGAGCTTGGATCTCTCAAACACAACAGAGCTTCTTGGTTAAAGGTCAAGGTAGATTCAGGATATTACTGTATGTATGTTTGTTAACCATGGTACAGCTCTGAGTAAACAGCTTATTCTTTAAGCTCCTGTCCTTGTGTGTTTCCAACATTAGAGTCATATAAGGGCATTGGGGTTGGTGCACCAAATACTAAGCTAATTCTGGTGGAGCATCCTCATGCCATCTTGTGTACAATTTTTAAACTGCATCTTGAGTGTTGCTTTCGTACATAACTCCAAATTGAATGGTGAGTGCAGCTACTAATTCCAGCTAATTCTTTTTTGCTTTCTGTTGTTAATTAATTACTGTAACACATAGAAAGTCCTTTAAGCCTAAAAACAAAACAACAAAATGCTTATATCATTAAAAACAGTGATGTTTTCCCTTCCTCTCTTCCCTTCTCACTTAATTTAGAACAATTTTAGTAACACCATCTTCCCCTAGCTGATTTTCCTGCAAGCCTGATTCATTCTGGAACTGGGTGATTAACCTGATATGCTCTGTGGGTATTTTGTCTCAGTCTGCTGATGCTGAGACTGAGATACCTCTGCATTACATGGTGAAGAAAGTCTGTCACTACTTGACTTTGACAAGACTCCTATCAGCTACGACAAAGACGGTGTGCCTTGAAGATCCTTGTCAAATCTGTTCTTAAAAATCTCTGTTATGCTTTCTGGCTCCTCTTGAGCTACCCATATTTGGCTGAAATCCTTCTCATATTGTACATCCTCTTGACTTGTCTGTTCTTGAATCATGTCCATTTCTTGGCAAGTTTTACTTTGGATGTCTTGTAGCTGTTTTTTATATTTCTGTTCTATGATTTAACCAGTCAAGGCAAAAATGTTTTCTTTGATACCTCAAGCAGAGACTGCTTTCATCTGTCATTTTCATAGCATTTGAGCACTCATTGAATTATTTTTCTTATTTACTGCTGGCAGAATCACTCTGAATGATGCTTAAGGGATGGCCCTGGCCAATGTTAATCAGTACAAACTCACTGAGTGAAGGACCAGGCTCATGTTACTTTCCTAAAAACAACAACAAAAAAGTGAATTTGAAGTTACCAATGTAATGGTTCCTACAGCTGCTACTCACCCCAGCTGATCTGTAGATGGGAAGGCAGGGGGAGAGGGAAATTTGCAGTATTGAAAACAAGAAAAGTAAGAATGCTTAGAGCAAATGCTTCTGGCAGAATTTACTCACTCCTCTTCACACCCCCAGTTCATCTGCTGTTGTCCTATGTATTAGCAGGCACAGAGTTTACATAAGGCCAACCCATTCGCTTCTGCTGCTGACACGTATCTTACTCTAACTATTGTAACCTGTTATCCCTCCATAAGTCTGCTGATAGGAGTGTTCACTGGCTTTAACTATGTTTTGATATTCTTCTCATTACTGCTTAAAATATTAATCACTTACTGATTTGTTGCAAATGCTCTAAGTCACAGAAATCCAATGTGGGAAGTTTTCAGAAAGTACCAGTTCTAAAAATGGTTTTCCTTTTTTTTTTTTTCCTAAATGCAAGAAATAAAAAAAAGGCCATGATCTGACAACCATCCTTTATCAAGAAGACTGTTTTTGCTTAAGGCTCCTCTATTGTGAACTTCCTGACGTATAGCCAGGAAAGTCTACTTCTGTAAGCATCAAAAGGTGGGGTGGTGGTTTTTGTTTGGCAGTATTAAAACAACAAAATCAGTTAGCAAATATTACAGCAGCTTAACATTCCACCAGCTTTAAAGTCCTCAAGGGAGGAAAGATGTAATAACCAGTTTAGAAGAAATACAGTGATACATTCCCCATCTAATCTGTAGTTCTGCAGGTCAGCAGTGCTCTCAACTGTGAATGGAATTTTAACTTAAGTGATTGCATTGCAAATCAGTGGGACTCCCAGGACAAAATCCAGACTAATTCTTTAAAAATATGTTCAAAAGTGATCAAAGATGAATATACCTTATATTGTTTGGCACAGAGGAATCTTTCAATAGCAACCAGATCAGTGTAGTTATGAACATGCGTATCTTTTGGCATCTGTCTCACATTCTACTGAAATTATCCCCCCTTGAAACTGGTTTCAGAGTCACTTTTTAACTAAGTTCAGGTGCTGGAGAACAGCCATTTCATCTTCATCATTCATCTGGTAAAGCAGCTGAACATTCACCAATATGTAAACAGTTGAGAAATGCAATTTGACTGGTATATTTGAAGGTATTTGGTGATCTTTAATCTCAGCATAACTACTGCCCATTAGGGGTGCAGCAATGTGCATGACAAAACACATGAGAGAAGACGAGATTCTTAATGAGTTTTGGCTGAGTTGGGTACGCTGTACATAGTGTTGTTCAAACTGTCTCAGGCATCCTGTCAATTAACAAGGAATAAAATGCCACAAAGTACACTAGCTGTCTGTCAACCCCGCAGAAAGTTTTCTCAAAGACAGTCTTTGATTTGTGAGTTAATCACTGTTAAGATAGAGTTACAACCCAGTCTAGAAGCACCGTTCTGCTGTTACTTTTAGTATGAAAACATTAATCTTGAACCTAAGGCTCTAGTATATCAGGACGTGGTTATGTACCTCTGAAAGCCAGAAAGTGTTGTGGAGACAGTTATGGAACTTGGTTTCTGAAGAGTGTTTGGATTAGATGCTGGTGAAAGAATACATGGAGAGACTGTGAGTGTATCTCATCTGACCTTATCCATGGAAATAAGAAGGGTTTTATTTTTAGAGGGCAAGCTTCACAATATAGGTCTCTAACCTGACTCTTCCTCTTAAACAGACTCGTACAAGCCAGTAACATGTCTGGAAAATTTGCAGAGAAGTGACTTGACCTGTATTATACATGGTAAACATGGTAGGTAGTCTTGATTGGAATAGTGTGGCAATGGCATATTGGCTCTCTATAAGGCCCATGGGTTTTGTGTTAGGTTGCTAGCAGAGAAATGTCATTTGGAACAGTTCTGTGCCTGAAAGAGCCTTGTGGTTAGGCACAATGATCAGCCTCAGATTGACAATGTAGTGAGTGTCTTCTCCACTGGAAGGCAAAATTGCCTCTGTGTGTGATCTTAGAAAATATAAGAGAAGTCTGAATATGGGACGGCAATTTTTAGGGAAAATGCCAAGGAATCATTGCAACAGCTGTCCTACACAGCGCTCTCAGAGGTGCTGAGTAGTCATGACAACTGTAGTTGCCAAGCATTAGCATGGGACGGTATTCCAGAACTGTTCCACAGACCTTAAATCATGCTGTGAGCTGACAATTGCAGAACTAGCTGATAACAAAGATGTCTGGAAGCCTCTAATCTACAGATGATAACTAAAGATTCAGACTAATTTCTTAATGGTGTTATATGAATTAGCTGATTGCTGAGAAAATACAGTTACTCCACAGACTAAGCTGCCTCTATTCTAATAAAGACTTGCTTGAGGTTTTCCATGAGCCAAGATATAGACTCTAGATTTGCAATGATAATAGCAGAAGATAGACTTTCAAAAAGGCTTTCGGACTAATTTTTAAAATGTATTTTCTGGATATGGAAAATGTATTTTCTGGATATGGAAAAAATCAGAGCTCCGGCTTCTCTGAGGTTTGTATTGTTGTAAATATTTAAGCATTTATATGGTTTGAAGTAATAGGTTCAGAAATGAAGACATGAATTGTATTCTAGATTTATAGGGAAAAAAAACAGCAAACAGAAAATATGTTTTTAGGGATGAACTGCTTCTGAGGGAGGTCCATATGAAGCTACTAAGAAGTTTTCATCACTTACCCTGTTTCTTAACACAGTATGCTTCTTTTCTTCCCTTTCCTCGTTTATCCCTGATTCCTGTTCTCACTCTTGTACCACTTCATTGCGTATTTCCTTCATTCCCTGTGCTCCCTACAGTGCAAACACATGATGAAGCTACTGTGGCTTGACAAGTTAAATGACATCAGCTGTGCCATCACGGTACATGCCCTTGCCTCGCACCAAATGCAGAGGCAAAACACTGTCATCTGGCTGGGAACACAAAAACCAGACTTTGCACCAGCACAGCTGTCATGCAGCAACTTGATCATAAGCCTAATCCTGGGTTATTGTGTGGCAGATACAATAGCATGCAATGTGGAAGTTAGCTCACTGAAAGCTCTAATCAGAGTGGCCTCCACATACATAATAACAAAGTTGACAAACTTCCCATAGCCATGATGCTCTTTGAGCTAGTGGTCTCAGGTGGCTTAGATTTTGTGAGCATATTGAGGGAGAAGCACTAGCTTCCAGGGAATGCTCACCAGAAATCTTCCTGTGTAGAAAGGTTGTGATAACATGTGATAACAAAAAAGCTGAAATATTCCACAAGTCTCACAAGTACTTTTCTTACCATATGTGCTCTGCATGCTGCCAAACCAAAACATCTCACTTCTTAAAGGCTATGCCAACACTATGTTGCTGTTAGAGTCCTGAGCTACTCAGAGGGTCAGTACTCCTTACTGGGGTAGCCTGGTACCAGGACAGTATAGCCCGGTCAAGGTAGTGCTCTGTAGAACAGGCATTAGCTAGCAGTGCAAATTGCCCTAGTGGAATGCAGGCTGAGCTAACGCATTTATTTTTCTCCTGGTAGCTGAGCTGATTTGTTTGGAGCTGACTTAAAAGGAGTGCAGTAGACTGCAACGCATCAGTGGAGAGAGCCTCTCAGTGTGTTTAGTCTCACAACGTAGCTTTTAGACCATCCCATTCTTAGGATGGGGGAAATTAGGCACAGCAAACTACCTGTGCCAGTGTGTCTGAGCGGCTCAAGATTAACTCCCGTCTGGAATCCCTCATCTCTTCTGACCTACAGAATAAGTCTGCAGAACCTGCTTAATATAGTTAAAATCCCAACTGCAATTTAGTCATTTATAAGGCTTTAAGAAATGTTATAATTTTGTATCCCTGGGATTTTATTCCTGACTTCTGGTACAGTGAGATACACTCGTACACATCCAGCCCAGTTGTGGGAGCCAGCTCCTTCAAGGATATTGGTGACAGTATGATTTTACAGACTGGCTTTTTTTTTTTTTTAAAAAAAAAAAGGGAGGAGAGAAATAAACACAAGATAAACACAAAAAAGCAACTCTCCCCCATCCACCCTGTGCAAAAAAAAAAAAAAAAAAAAAAAAAACAAAAAAACTAATAGTGAAAAATAATAAGAAAAAAAAGAAGAAAATCAGGAAGTATAGTAAAAGAAAACAAGACGAGTCTTTTCCAATCTTTTTTTTTCTTGCTTGCTTTTGCCTCTCAGGGTGAGCAAGACTGCCTTAGGACTCTCCTTTTCTCCTTGTCTTGATATGATTAAAGTAGGAGTGGCAGCGTGTTTCCAGAGGACTGGAGAATGTTATGAAGATTGTGCTTGGAAGGGAGGGTCAGTGTCATGTTAATGTCAGTCTGTGGCACAACAAATGTCTCATGCACTGCATAAGACAAAGGGTCTTACATTAGCTACAGTTATTAACCAACTGAAAAAACTAGATACTAGATAGTTCTTCTTGTGAGACGCAAGAAAATGTTTCTGAACTGCTGCCAGTCCCATTTTCAGACTCAGTAATTCCCAGCTTCTCTCTGTATTTACTATTCCACTGTCTTTTGAACTTGGCCTCAAAGGTTCACATCAGTATGCATCCAGGCCATTAGACCTCCATAGCAGAATTTCATCCCCTTCCCCCAGTCCCTCTTCCCACTTGTGACTTCAAGAAATTTTAAATGTGCATTTGGCATGCTTTCTAACCTTGACTTTTGAACATTCAGGCCAAGCACTCAATCATTACCATATAAGTTCGTACCCTTGACATGCCATGAGTAATTGATCTCAACTCTCAATTATTATGTTAAGCTTATATGGATTTAGAAGGATGAGATCCTTCCTAATTAACCTCAAGTTTTTTTTATAAGATTACACTCAAGATTGACATTGACAGTTTGTAATGCCTCTAAATTTCAAGGAAGCTCTTCATAAATTGTCAAGCTAAAACTTCAGTTTTATTATAGAAACAGATTTCATAACCCACCAAAAATGATAAAATAGGAAAGAATTTTATTAGCAACTATAACAGGGATGGAATATGTGTTAGACTCTACAGGGACAATGTTTGAAAGAACAGTAATGAAAAACATGCAAGAAAGGCTATTTTTCATGGTAATTAATATGAGTTAAGCTTCACTGATCAAAAAAATAATGACAAGATAGCATAAGAAGTGAGTCTGCAGGTGGTAAAACACATGAAGCCTGGCTTCCCTGTCTCTGGTGATTGGATCTGAGAAGGTCTTTAATGAAGGACTTGCTCTGGGATGAACCATATATACTATCTTGCAAGGGAATTCCGTGCTGTACTCTATGGGTAAATTCTGTTACGGCTGTCCCACTGTGGCAGACGTCCCTCAAGCTATCTCCATAATTTTTTTATTTTTATACATTTTTTTAAACTTAGGATGTACTTCAGAGTGCCGCTCCTCTTAAAATGTGGTTCTGCAGCTTTCAGAGAATTGTCTGGTCAGGGTCAGATCCCCAGTCAGCATTATTCTGTAAGGGCAGTGATGGTTGAATTAACACAAAATCAATCAATCTTTTCTAATTCACACCAGCCAAGGAGTTAGCTGTAAAAATGTAACTATTTTTTGCATTTCTATAATAATGGTTCTTCTTAGTGTTCCAAGGAACTTATTTACTAAAAGCCTGAGAAACTAGGGGCCAACTATCTGCTGCTATACACTGACAGGATTGGGTTCCTACAGGACAGGCTCACAGAAAATGGAGATGATGTTAGCAGTGCGACTGAAATGGATGACATTATGATGCTTGCAGTATGACATTTTGTATGGCATGGAATGAACAAGTACAGACACTGAGCATACCTAATCAGCTGATTATAGCAGAGCTATTGCTGGAAACAGCAATGAGACTTGTTTTGTGAAATGCGGACCTTAAGATCAGTGTTCGAATAGAGAGGAATGAATATGGATTCAGACAAAATAAGCATTTTCATGCAGAGTCATTTTTGTTTTAGATTGATTAACCTGACCTTCAATATCTTTCTAGACAGGGCAGTTCTTCCTTCTCACTGAGATTAGAGCATGGACTGGCAGTGAGGCTGCCCTTGTGTGTCACAGAAAGAGGAGCAGAGAACATTAGTTTGCAAGCACTGAGAAAAGATATTTAAACTCTTCCACAGAGATGTTGATAAGAAGAGCTGTTGATGGACAGCTGTTTCCAACATTATGGTCATACATTTGAAACCTAAGGGAATCAGATACCAATGTCCTCATAACTGCTGGCATGGTAATTATATATGACAGTCTTATCATACGGTGTTATCAGCATTTTGAAAGTATGTCTTAAAGATGGAGATACGATAGTCCCCTACAGTTCAGCACCATACAGTGAAAATATTTAGCACAAAAGATAAATTTTGAGATTGCAAATATATAGGGTTAAGACCTCAATAATATAAAGCTAAGTAATTTTAAAAATGTTATATGCCAAGAAAGATAAATGTATTAGAATTGTTATAATGGCTCTGTATTAGACCCAGAAGTCTTATAGTGATATTACCTTTAAAAGGTTGCTTGCTGTTCTTCATAGTTTTACTGATTAGTATCTTTATCAGTGAAGATTCCCACTGAAATTAATAGGATTAAATGTGTTGGTGGAGCCTGACCCTTGAAGTTTTAAGAACATCTACAATATTGCCAGTTTCTGTCTGTTCAAGTGCTTATACGGTCCATTTCACTGTCATATTTGAATGCATCAACAGCTTTTTTTTTCCCCAGCCAATTCTGGTTTTACCACTACAATGTCTAAGTGAAAGCAGTTTAGAAAACCAAATATGTCATTTAGAGTGAAATAAAAATCAATAGCACACAAAATTCTGGGAAACCCATTCTCCAGGAACTATGCATATATATTTTATCTTCTTGATTATGTAGCTCAATAATAATCTATGCCAACTTGTGCTACTGAGATGCTTTCCTGGCTCCTCAACTCATTTCTCATCAATTCTTGATACTCTATTATAAATGACTGTGTAGTTCCCCTCCCTCCTACTTTCCATACTATATTAACCCACTTAGATTTTGACACTCATTTTCATCCTTAGTTTTACTCTGCTCATAATGTACTGCCATTGTTTCTGATAGCAAAATACTGTGATTATCTCTATGTACATTGAATATATAACAATCCTTCCCATCATGGATAAAACATTACTTAGCTGACTAAAGATATTTCTGCCTCACCAATTAAACTGTTATAAGTAAAAACCTGTGCACAGAAGCAGCTTCTTGGTCATAGCTGACCAAGAACTGGATTTCAACAGATTCTCTGAGCTGCACTATACAGTCTTAACTGTAGCAAAGTTGGTACTTACTACCCAATTTTGAAGACAGCTTTAGGACAAACAGTATAATTTTTCCCTTCCTGATTTAATTCAGATGAATTAGCTCAACTGAAAATAAGCTGTGACAGTTACACATGGATCAAAGCCTAATTTTTTTTCTGGAATAGAACCTTGAATGTGTAAAGAAATAGAGTATCTCCCTTAATGCTGTAGACTTACACAGACCTATAACTGCACAGGATCTGCTTTATTGCTGAAAGCCAAGGTGCCAAAATTATCCATGACAGAGATCTGGATCAGCACTTTTTCATACCTGCAACCCAAATGTCTACTCCAGATTGGCAAAACATTTCTGAACTGCTCAGAGACTGATGGTGATCTTCAAAAGTGACTGCCTGAGCTACTTTCTTTTTTCAATATCTCTAATGAATTTCTGATTTTAATTTAGCAGAAACATAATATTCAGAAGACTGGTGAAGCACGTCTAAGAATCTTGACATAGACATCCTTTTTATCTCCTTCAGTTTTGGAGTTATTCATTTCCTCCTCAGAATTCCAAACCATCCTTCCAGAAGGGATCTTGAAAAGGCAATAAGTGTTATCAAAGATTTATCTGAAGAATAATATACTACACTGGCCTCAATTAGAGAATGAGCATCAGTTTAGCTCTCTTCAGATGAAGCATTTCTTCCACCTTATGAAAGGGAGCAAAATTGCTGTTTCATCTCCCTTGTGTTATCTGTGATATATAAGACATCTCAAAGGAAATTTACATCAGCCTGTTATGACTTTATACCTCCCCCATCAAATAATGGCCTTGAGTATGGAACAGAGACCTGAGGGAAATATGACAGAGAAGGAAGAGAGCCAAGTAATTAATAATATTTATAATACTTCCTACATGCAATAACCTATGATGAGGTTAGTTCGTTGTCTTTTTTTTTTTTTCTCTCCAGTATTTCTTTGCATAGAAGTTGTTGCATCCATACATGTACAAATATACATATAAAAGTGGTATGGAGAGGATTCTTTGTTTAAGTGCATTTGTTCAGATTTTGACAAAAATTTAAGGGTGCTTTTGGAGTATAGGAAGAAATAGAATCCATTTCATTTGCTATTATGCACTCTGCACAGGGAATCTTTGTGCTCAGTGATCTCTAGACCTTGCTCATCTATTAGTACACAGCAGAGAACCTGGCTGCTTTGCTTACAGCAAGCATACTTCCTTAAATACACCCAAAGAATTGAAAAATATATATAATTACTACATTACTATGTCAAAGATAAAAATAACTGAGGTAAAATATTTTGAGTGTAATTAATTAGTGGGTTACCAGACCATCACATAGATAATACTGAAGGAAAAAATAGCAGAAAATGTAAGAGGGATCACTTGAAAAGAATATACACACTGAATAGCAGATTACTCTATTTGAGTAAGCTCTGTATTAAGGAGGGTACTACTTAGCATAGAGGGGAGAGTATCTGGCTTTGAGGACATGGCAACTGATGTAAAAAGTCAGTATGTCAAATTATTCTATTAAGTAGAGTTGATTTTATGGTAGGCTTTTCGCACAGGTGAGGTTACCTGGTTTTTAATTACTGCAGACAGAACGTCTTACCATGGATTCACTGGAGGACATATCAGTTGTCATTTTGCTGGTTTCAGTAAGTGCTCTGAGGTCTCAGTTGTTACTGCCTGCAAAACATGCATTGTAAATCTTATCCTATGTGAATATCCTTGGTTATTGATTCTTCTGTAAGCTTGGCAGGCCTGTCAATAAATAAAGAAAGAAAAAAGAAGACTTAAAAGAAAATTACTGTCTTTGCCTTATGCTGTAACCTGAACAGCTCTTGGGAAAGAGTACAGTGTAGGCACAGCAGCATAGTTAATTAAAGCAGTAACATCATTAGTATACTAGATCAAACATTGGTTCTGTGTATACTAGAAAAACATTGCAATGGCATTGCTTCTGTTACTTGCTTTAAATTTTTCTGGGATTGCATACAATCTGGGGTAAAGGTAAGAATGCTAAGCCAGCCACCAAATACCTGAATTAAACCTGAGCAATTTTTAGGGAAAACTATTCATAGTGTCAGAAAGAATACACTATTGTTAGGTTACATAGGCACCAGAAGCCTGAGGAAGCTGTTCTGAGAAGGCTCTTGTATGGAGTTCAGACTTCTACTAAAGAGATATTGGGATTCACAGCAAGGCAAAGGGATCTGAAAACTCCTTGCTCTCCTGGATCCATGCGACCAGATTAATTTCTGTGGGTCAGGTTTCTCTATAGTCTGACATGGCACCCTGGTTTATTTATGTTGTAGCTTCATTAGGGCAGTGTACTGGTTTTTGAAGACTTTGGTCAGATGCAAACTGGGAATGTTCTAAGCAGAAGATATTTTTTTCTTTTTCAGATATCATTAACTAAGTTTAAGATGTATGACATACAAAACAAAGTTATAGAATTATGCTGAACCTCTGCTCCAGTCTCTGCCCGAATTTGTATGGAGCAAGATTCTCCCAGTGCTTCTGCTTAGATGTCACAGGAAAAAAAAATGGTGCTGACTGAGAAATATAACATTTCTTTTTCAACACTCTTAAAAACTGGAATAATGACATTTTCAACATCTAACCCAATGCTAGTGTAAACAAAATATCATTCACTGTGTCTTGCACTAATTGAGAATTTGAGAGAAGAATCTGAAAAATATATAGCTATTAAATAGCAAGGATCGACATGTGCCCTCACATGCATACAGTGACTGTGCTGAAAGATTCATAACTAAACGAGTATAAATTTTGGTCCTTATGAAATTATGATAGAACTTAGAATAAAATTGGAAAGAATTCAATGCTGTGCAATCAGCAAATTTTTACCTTACTTGGATTTGAAAGAGCAAAATATCTAGACTGTAGCCTCATGCTTGCAATCTGATTTAATTAGCATTTTTATCACTTAGGACCTTATTGTCATGGTTCATCCACTGTGGTATAGGAAACATAAAAATAGCTATTGACACTGCAAACCTAACGTGAGCTCACTTTGTTGCTTTAAGAGTATGATATCCATTGTGAGCTTATGAAAGGAAATGAACTTTTGGATTTTCTCATCAAAAAGATGGAAAAACATCAATCAAAGCAAAATCCTCAGAGAGTCATCCCTTTACCTTTCAGAACTGAGATTGACTTGGGAGTTCTGCTGATCTACAAAGAAAGAAGCACCCCGGTCTCTGGGAGAAGCTGTTAATATGCTGTCTGAAGCAGGGATGAAGATTACCGAACTCACAGGGAACTTAAGCCAATGAAAAGTGTCAGAGTAACATCTTTTTCAAACTTTATTTGAGGTTTCTCAGAGGTGTTATCCAGTCTCATATACCTCTAAGGCCATATTCAGGATTGATCCCCCTGAGTCCTCATATTTTGTGTACAGATACAATTACATTCAACAACTGCCCCATGCTTTGGGCAGACATTCAGCTCATGATTTCTTTCCGTCAAAAAGCTGAGAACACTTCTCATATTCACTTCTCCTCAGAGGATCTAAGCTGCTTAGAAATTCATGTTACTTCCCTCCCAGAGAAGAAGCTGTTATTGCTTATTATTTCTTACTAGAAATGGAAACCTGATTGGGGAGCTATGTAAGGGAAAATGTATTTCCTAACTGTTCTTTATTTATGCATTTTCCACTGGAAAGCCTCCAGTGTTTTGGACTGACCCTTCCTGACATTGAAGTGTTTCTGATGAAAAAAAAAAAAATTGTTAAGCAAAAATGTTACAAGGGTTTTGTCCAAGTTTTCCACTTACTTCTTTTGGTTATGCTTCGGAGGTCACCTTCTGCAATCAAAGTGTGGAGCTGCGGCAGGACAGCAGAGGGAGGTAGTGCTCAAAAGAGGAAGAAAGGTTTGGACTGCCTCCACAGTGCAGCCGCCACCAGTAACCACTCAGTGATTTGCGTTCAGGCCAGCAGCAGCCCTCCATTGGAAAGAAATAAAAATTATAACTAAATTAATTTGCTCCGTTATGTGTGGATAAGCACCGGTGTAAATAATTGGGAGCTCATCACCTCTCTGCACTTCTCCGTTGGCCAACAGCAGCAGCGGCCTCCTGAAATGGGCCCTGCTAACTTTGCTGGTGATCCTGCCAGTAAGCCCGTTGCCTTGTTGGCAATTCTGCTCAGGTAGCGACCTTGCTGGGTTACAGAGGCATGCTGTACTGACTTTATTAAGGTGTGCCCTTTATTGAGAGTGTGTTTAGTGCATGTGTTGGGTCTCTAATTAAAATGCTAAAATATGGTTCCAGGAGAAAGTTTAACAGATTATTATCTTTCCTGCACAGAAGAAAGAGAGTGCTAGGACATATCTGTTTAAAGTGACTGTGCAAATGACATTTTGATGTTCCATATTTATAGTATTATCCGACAGTAACTTGCATATTAAGGGTTAGATTATACCAGAGCTGCCCCCGAAAGAGATCAGAGAATGAATATGAGTCATGACCACTCTCCTCAGCCATCAAGCCTGTACCCTCCTGTGCTTGCCCCAGCCAGGGAGAAATTTTGACCGAGATAGCCACAATGCCACCTTCTTCCATGCTGACCTACATATCCCTGGCAGTGCAGCTTTTTGCCCCTGCTTTTCAAGTAAAGAGCAGGATCAGTAATGTCTGATCTGAAACCCAGGCTCTGGTTTTAACTTGCCTGTCCCTGTGTGTCTTGCTCTTGAGGGTGTTGTTAATGACATGAGAAGACCAACTCTTCCCCTTCCCACTGCAACATCTGACTGTGTCATGAGTCATAAGCTCCTGGTTTTTCAGCAGAGATGATGTGAGTCTCCCTGCATAATTTGTTTCTTGCATTTTATCTTTTAAACTTTCTTACAAATATTTTTGGGGAAAAAAAAGTAATTAGAGAGCTCCTGTAAGCTCTCTACATACTGCCAGTCAACTAACTGGTCAGAGGTGGCTGCAGCAGCTTTATTGCTGGTGCTAAATTTCCAACTCTTTCTGAAGCTGCCCTTGTTGGTGGCAGTTCTAATGATTTTCAGCTGATGGGTGAAAAAAAAAAAAAAAAAAAAAAAAAAGCAGTGAAAAGAAAAAAATAATTCATCCCCTTGCTGTGTGGAACACGCGGAACTTCTGACAATATGGATTTGCTGTCCTGTATCTTCTTTATCTGATAGTGTTACTCAAGCACCAGCTTAAGTAGGAATACAGTAGTTGGAGGAACCCAACAGCAGAAGAACCCAGCTGAGCTCAGTGTAGCAAGTTAGAGGCAAACAGTTTAAATTTATTAACAGGTTCTTCTAAGAGCAGCCCAAGAGTGAGTCTTTTAATGAACAATGAATTTTTGCCCCATATCTCTTCCTCACTTGAAAAAAAGCATTCTCAGGTCTAAAGTAACTCTACTTGGATCACAAGTGTATTGGATAAACATTCAAGCTCAAATGATTCACCCTCTACCTCATGCTTTAGGAAACAGTGTGTCCTGTTTCTACAGCCTCTGAAAACGGTTTTTCTCGTTGGACAAGTCTTCTCCTTTTAGAAGTTTAGACCTTTTTTCTCAGTATTCTCCCCTGATGTAACAGCAATACTGGCTTTGTCTTCTGCCAAATCATCAGTTTTCATCTCCTATGAGAACAAGAATAAAAAATGTGAATGGCACCCTTATCCACCAATGATTTGCTTCATCGAAGATGTCAGTGTAAGTGGAACATTTCCTGACTATTTCAGGTTTTGCATAGTTCATGCTGATTTTTACCAGAAAGGACATTTAAAAAGTAGAAGACTGACTTTGATTTTAGCACCCAGAATTTTTATTTATTTCACTAGGAGAATGAATTTTCCCCATCATTTTTTCACACAATGTATTTGCATTGTCTGGGAAGAAAAATGTAGAAGATAAGCAAGGAAGGAGGTGGCAATAAGGCAGCAAGAAGCTGGCAATGAGATACCATTGTGATAACTACATTTCTAAAGGAATATTTTTAAGGATTAATAAGAGCTCTACCTTCCATGCTTCTGCTATACATTGGTTTATTAACATTTCAGAAAGTTAGTTTCTACTAGAAATTTTTGCATGGGTTTTCACAGCAGGGAAAAAAAAAGAAAAAAGAAAAAAAAAGAAAAAAAAAAAAAGAACAGCTGACCTCTGTGTTGAAAAATCAAATTGACATAGTTAAGAAAGATTTAGTGCTCCAATCTTTTGTTGAATAATATTAGACAGTTTTTCTTTGCATTTTTTTGCATTAAGCAATTTCTATTATAAAGAGGCAAAAAGGAAAGGACTTAATAAGCAAGCACATTGCCATTTGAAAGAGATAGCACTCAGATTTGCAGTAAAGTCAGATTTTGGGTTATTTGTCCTAAAATAGATACTCTGTTTGATGTTAAAAGGCCACTGAGTGAGAAAAAGAACTCCCAGGTACCTCACTAAGTGTTAGAGAAAATATCAAACAGTTGCAGTCCTATCTTTATCTCAGGTGTATTTTTTGTTTGTTTTTAGTAGGAATGTTTATTTAAAGAGATAGGTAAAAGCAGTGAGACAGTAGGAAAGATTTTTTTAGTAGGGCTCCTGTTTTGATAAAGTAACATCAGATGTGAATGCTCCTCTAAACAGAAAACTTCAAGGAGTTGATTTAGCTCCAGGTAACTATTCTGGGCCACATCTGGTTCTTGCAGAATCAGCGCTCACTCAACTTTGGTGGGACTGAACTAAACTTCATGTGGTGCTGAGCAGAAAAGAGAGATGGTGCTTTTAGAGCTCCATTTTGGATCATATCATTGAAAGAATAAATCCACTGAAGGAAGGACAGAAAACAGTATTGCACTGTTCCGTTATCTTTAGGAAAATACTGTAAGGTAGGGCTACTCTGAAAGCAATGCCTCCTATTTAATTATGTTGGCCCACGACATCAGAGGTGGATGTTGGTTCTAGCACTAGAGGTTGAACCTTTCTGACAATATTCCATTACTTTTTACTGCTGTGTAACAGAGGGCGGTAGGAGGGCAGTCTGACAAAATGACATCACATGAATGCAAGCAAAGATGTGTCACTGAATTCCTCCATGCAGAAAAAATGGCAACAATCGACATTCATCAATGCTTGCTGAATGTTGATGGAGACCAAACAGTAGATGTTTGAATACAGTGAGGCAGTGGGTAGTGTGTTTCAGCAGTGGCGACAGCAACGTGAAAGACATATCATTTTCTGGATGGCCTTGCACAGCTATTGCACCACAAAATGAGCAGTGTTTTGATCAGCTCATCTGAATGAATCAGCAGAATATGACCAGGGAACCGTGCATGGAAGTGAATATCAGCTTCAGTGCATTGGAAACAGTGGTGGCATTGTTGGAATACCAATAACTTCACTCCAAATGGGTCCTGTGAATCCTCACACATAATGTGCAGTTTTGTCAGGACCTACTGAACCAATACAAGGCTGAACGTGACAGTTTTCTGGATTGTATCATTAGCAGTGACAAGATGTGATGTCACAACTATGAGCCAGAGTCAAATCAACAAACAGTGGAGCATCAACATGTGAACTGTCTGTTGAAGAAAAAAATCACAACAAAGCCTTCAGCAGGTAAAGCAATGTGTAGTATCTTTTTGGATAGGAAAGGGGGGATACTTCTGGATTCCCTGGTACCCAGAAAAAATGTCATCTCTGATCACTACATCACAATTCTGACTAAGCTAAAACCTTGAACATCCAGAGTCAAGAAAGAGAAGACAACAACCTTTCTCTTGTACCACAATAATTCCAGGTCCCATACTACTTTATAGACCGTGGAGCATCTTGTCAGCCTTGGCAGGACTGTCTTACCACAACCATCATATAGTCCAGATTTGACACCTTTTGACTTCTATCTGTTCAGGCCAATGAAAGACAGACTGCATAGACAACGTTTTCCTGGCAATTATGCTATCATAGCAGCTGTGAAACAGTGGGTCACCTCTGCTGGTGCAAATTTGTATGAGTACAGAATACACTCTCTCTTGTTTACTGATGGTGACAATGCATAGCTGATGGTGGTGACTGCAGTGAAGAAAACAGTGGTTAGTAGCTGAGAATTTTCTTTATCAATTAGTGTTATTGTACTCTTCGTTGCAGTTCCCATGGAAACAAACAGGAGGTATTACTTTCAGACTAACACACATTTTACTACTGTAAATGAGAGAGGGCTTCAAAAATAGTTAAAATATGTAGGATGCTCACAATCCCTTGAGTGTTTTTATCATTTAGTGGTGCTTTTTAATGGGTCTAACTAAGAAGAGATCTGTTTATTTCCTTATTTTTTCTGGTGTGATATACTTAATTTTTTTTTTTTTTTAAGACAACTTTATCCTAGGAGATATTAAAACAAAAACTAAAATTAAGTGGAGTATTTGTAACGCAATGGAAAGCACAGCAATAATAGCAGGGTAGCAAAATCCTAGGCTGCAGCAAGTGAGGATACGCTCAAATTCAGCAACTGTGGACAAGAACCAAAAAGAAAAAAAAACTGCTTACAGCTGGAAGGCCTCAGATAGGCAGGAATCTCCACTGTCAACCTTTAAATGAGGTCTAGGAAGAAGTGGATCCTGGCTCCACCCCTTCCAATCAGTCAGCTGCATTGCTTGCACCTGAGCTCCCCTGGGTTGGCCCTGCCTTCCCACCAGGTGCTTAATCACTGCTTCAGGCTGTGACTTAGCATTTCTGCTACAGTACTTTAGGAACATGAAACAAGGAATGAGAATGAAAGTTTCTGTGACATCAAAGTGATGTGGGAACATGCCTGGCTATCCAGCTGAGGCACTGCATTAGAACACAGGTGTAAATAGAGCGTGCTTCAGAATATTCATTTTTCTTGGAAAGTGTTGTTGTTGAATATAATTGAAACCTCTAAAGCACAAATGGTATAGGCAAATTAAAGCTTTATACTGGACTGTACTAACTCCAACTCATCCATTAAAGAAGACTGTGATTTCAGGAGACAGCAGACAGGAGGGCTGTACAAAGTGTTTTAAGACAACTGATAATTTCAAAGAAGAAAAGAGAGAATAATTCAGACAATAAATAGTTTTAGGCAGTTGAAGTGAACACCTGTTGGGTGCAGACAGTCTGAGAATTGTGAATGCAGGTTATTGAAGATACTAAAGAGAAAGAAACTGCAGCTCATATTTTGAAGAAGCTCATGAGGGAAGCTTGTGAAAATTTACAGCAGCTGATGGGTGTGGAGGGAAAGACATAGGGAGAAGGGCAAAAGATGTGAATAAACCTGACAGCAGCCTAAAGGATACCGGGCAAATCTGAGATCTAGTGCTGGAGAGAGCTTTCAGTGAGAAAAGGAGCAGCTGAGGGCAGGAAGAGAGTGGAAGCATGCAGATCGTAGAACAAACCAGGGGTCAGGCCAAAGGAAGGAGCCAGGGGAAGTGAGATAAAATGATAAAGGGATTTGAGGAAGAGAAAGATTATCTGAGAAGTCAGAAAACATGGGAGAGCTTTAAGGAAATAGTGTCCTTAATTTTCATCCTACAACCCCGCAGCAAGTATTATAAAGGGGACAGACCAGAAATCTTTATTCAGTGGTGATCTCTGTCATAATGGCCCCTTAGAGATTTTGGCAGACTCCAATTTAAAATATCTGTGAGATGCGCTGACACGAACCAACTCAGCGTAGCTTCAAGAGATCTTAAAGCTGCCCTAGCTCAATGAGAAGTCTTCACCTTCCACTCTGGGTCTTGAGCTCAGCTTTGTATTTCAATTACTCCAAGCTGCTGCTGGTTGTATAACCTGTTAATCCAGTGATCCTCTTCCCTTAATAATGTCACCAAAGGTAATGCTGGAGGGGGAAAAAAATCCAGAAGGCACACTTCATGGATTTCAGTAGTTGTTGCAAGATCTATTGGCAGTGGGCTTACCAACTCCTGATGCTTTAGTGCCTTTCTGGCAGCAGTGCAAAAATGTTAACAGGCAAAAAGGCTGTGGATAGTTATCTGACCTAAGTACGGGCTAGCCTCCTTAATGTAATGGCCACCTTCTGGCCTCACCATTTAAGAACTTGAATGCTTAATCTTGTGGTACCTTTGGCTTCTTTCTGCCTACAGGTTCATAGGACAGGCTTGTTTTCAGAGACTATAAGCAATGGATAATTCTCCTGCGAGAAATTGAAAAAAATTCCTGTCTCGCACAGTAATTCTTTTTGCATCTGAAATGAAGAGGAAGGCAATCAGATGCTGCAGATTAAATGCACCTTAAGCTCACCTGATGGCAGCTGGCTACATTTTACAGTTTTAAACTCAGGCTTCTGTGTGCTCCTTAGCGGCCAAGAAGCCTCTAAGAATGAGATGCTGGCAGAAATGGTGCTTATTTTGCAAATGTTGTGTGTGCTGCATTCCTTCAGAGGAGAAGGGAAGTCCTGCTAGGAGTAGTGACGCTAGGCATGCATTTAGCGGATATCCAGTGATACAGAGAGATAGTGAGATGAATCATGATTTCCAGTGTACCATCATTTGGACATACTGAGATATCCACAAAGGTCAAAGTCTCATATAAAATCTGTAAGGTCTCAGAGGATGCCTTTTCTCTGAGTTCTTGATGAATCTGAATGCATCCACAAGCACAGCTGCCATCGGAGGAGAGCTGGATAAAGTGCAGAAGCAAACAAAACAATACCAAAAAAAAAAAAAAAAAAAAAAAAAAAAAAAAAGGCGAGTTATATCTGTAAGATATAAAAATACAGAACGAGAAAAATTTAGTTATGGCATATACTCTAGTGGCAGTGAATGGAGAAAGAAGTGAACTGTAGGAGTAAATTATTCATTAATAATGTAACAGATGAATGTTTATTTTTCTGTTCATTTCTTCATGAATTGTCTGTGGAAGACATTGCAGTTTTCTCAGTTGTTCCTCACCTTAAACTAATTGTCAAATTGCTCCTGTACATAATTCATACTTTAACTTGTCAGCAAGGTATGTAGAAGAAGACTCTTTAATGTGTGTGTGAGTCTTTTAGGGTCTGTGGATCATCTTATTTTCCTCACATATAAGGGTTACCAGCATAAATGAAGGATGCATATAAAAAATATATACATATACTTTATTTCATAATTATTATTTCATATTATTTCATATATACTTTATATCATAAGCTACCCATGCCTTTCAGTTTTCATAGAAATTGATACTTCCTGCCTGGGAAGTGTGAGGTTCTGACAGGAAAAAACTTTCTAAAAGTAGAAGGCTCTGGAATCTCGTGTCCAAGCTGGGTTCAATGAGGCATTAATGAAGCCAAGAGAGGCAGACAATTGTTCTTGTATCTATAAGGCAGGTAGTTCTTGATAGCAACTTTTAGTGCTGAAACCTCCTCCACTGCAGTCAGTGCTATGTAGGTGAGTCTGAAAGTAATTCATCCTATTCGACAGAACAAATTCTCAGCTACAAAGCATTATTTTTCCACATAGTCACCGCCATCTGCTATGCATTTTAACCATCAATGAAAAAGAGCCTTTATGAACCTTGCTCATAAAAATCTGCACCAGTGGAGGTGACACACTGCTTCACAGCTGATACAACAGTGTCACTGCTAGGAAAGTGTTGCCTACACAGTCTCTTTTGTTGGTTTGAACAGATGGAAATCAGGTGTCAACTCCAGGCTATATGGTGGGGGTAGGACAGTCCAGCCAAGATGGGCAATGTACTTCAAGAATAACCGCTTTCCTATCCCTAAAGACAGCGTACATAACTTTACACACTGAGGCTTGCATCTTGAACTTTTTCTTTGATGGGAAGTTTTTAAGTCATAGTAACAGAACATTCACTGTAAGCCAAGTTCTATTCTTTTAATGTTGAAAAGAACAATATATTCACAAATATGAGTACTTAATTTCTTTCTGTCTTAAGTAGGACCCATTCCCAAGATGCCTGAGGTAGCCTAGCAATGCCTTTACTGAGGCAGCAGTGAGATTCTCTGTTTACTAAGAGAAAAGGAAAAGAATAGTAGTTATGAGTGTATATATATATATATGACTGCATATAACAAGTGATGCACAAGCATCACTCCGATCGGTGCCCAGCTTACCTCCTGAGTGGCAGAAGAGAGAGAGATAAATTCCATTCTCTATGAAACTCCTTCTATATGATGTCATATGGTATAGAATATCCCTTTGGCCAGTTTTTCAGCTGTCCCAATTCTGTTCCCTCCCAGCTCCTTGGGCCCTTTGCTGCAAATGGCTTTGTCTCTGTACAGTACTATTTAGCAGCAACTATAAACATCTGTGTGTTATCAGCATTGCTTTTCTCTTAGAACCAGACACTCTGAAGGAAACAATTCTGTCCTAGCTGAAACTAAGACAAGCTCTAAAACTAATATCAAAGTAACTAATTCAAAAACTCCACCCCAATACAAATGAACAAATAAAAAATTAGACAAAATATTTTATGTATATTAAACCCAAAGATCTCAAAGCACTTGCTAAGTGTGGTTGTTCTAAGCATTCTTCATTTGTGTTTTTGTAGACATATTTTTCTTCAAACATCAAGCATACAACTTATTCTGATTCAATACTGTGTTCATATTCCAACAGATACTACAATATTTTTAGTGCATATGTGTTTGTTTGCTTTTTCTAGTGCAGAAAATCCTGTACTTTTGAAGTTAGCAGCTGGTACAATTGAACAATATCCAGTATCTTGGAAATGGCAGGATGTGCCTCCCCACAGCGCGTGAAATAAGGATGTAATTAAGTGATGTACAGCTATATTAGTAGGAATTCTCCAAAAACACTTTGATGAAATCCTCTATTTCTTTGGATAGCTGCACAAGATTGTTGTGTGTGATTAGAAATACGATAAAACAGCATACAGTATTTCTATTTTAACAGTATGCTAGTATGGGAAGATGTTTCCCATTGTAGTCTCACTGCTATTGGAAAATATAGGAAATCTATTGATCTCTTTTCTTCTATCAGCAGGTGAACAACAAGTGTCCAGGGAATGGTGCACTCATCATCCTAAGCTTTAGAAGCAACGTCTTATGATACTCTCAAATATACGTACAAGTAAATAACATTTCTGAGGGAAAGCACTTGCAGTTCTCCATAGAGACTAGAGACTGTGTAACTGTCTGAATCTACTCAGAGTAATATGGGAAAGCTGGAAGGGGAAATCACATTGCTGGTGGAGTGGGGTGGTATTTTCCTAATCACATGCTCTTAATGAAAATTATGTGGCAGGGTCACTGAAAATCAGGTTAGCCATATGGCAAACATGGTGGTTGCTTTGTAATGCGTGGGCTTGCTAAGGATTAGAAATCTATTAGGGAACAGATTTAGAATTCTATTGAAGAAAGTAATGAACTGCATTTCAGTATAGAGAAAGTAATCTCAGATAAGCAGAAAGTACAGTCAGTTTGACAGTGTGCTGAAGAGGTTCAAGAGGTGAAGTAAAAGTCATGCGAAAGCACAAGGAGATACAAATAAAAGAACTTCACCTTAGTGTTTATTATGCTGCAGATTTTTTGAGGAGGAGTCCTGCAAATGAAATGCATGCAAGATCAGATCTATTAAAAGCAGCTCTCAAAATACTGAACACAAAAGGCTAAAGAAGTACTTGTCTAAAAAGCAGATTAAAAGTCTCAAAGATCATTTAAATAAAAAAGCTAGTGAAATTTTTCTAAATGTTCAGCAAATTATCAGTAAATCAAAATTATATGCAAAATGAATCCATAGGATACTCAATCAGAATCTATAAAACTGTATGACTAGATGATGAGATATTTTATATCTTCATAATCTGAAAGGAGTTAAAAAAAAAAAAGCTTCCTAAATTATATTTTAAAAACAGATTTTGAACCCCAAAGCTACAGAATGTGTCTCTCCCAGTTACATAATGAGCTGCTAACAAACTGGTTACTCTGGTTGGGTTTCCTAATTTATTTGGATATGACACCGATGGTCCCGCTGAAACTGCCTATGTATAGCTTTTTTCAAACAAACAGCAATGCCATGGAGATCAGTATGCAAACAGTGTATTGCTTCAGTATCACTAGCAGCCTGCCCTGGATTCCAGACTTGATGTCATAAGAATTTATTCTCTCTGCATAGCATGTATATTGTGCCTAAATTAACTGTCAGCATAGGTAGATACTTCACTAGTAGTAAATTTTTACCTTTTGTCTATACTATGGGAAGCATTAAAGTCTGTGATATGATGGAATACAGTATGTTTTCCTCTCTGCCCATCTATCAACAGATTTAAAAAAATAAACAAATTGATTTCTGGATGTATGTTTGTTCTTATCATTTTGGAGCTCAAAAGGAATACAGAAAATGGAGAAATATCTCAAAATATTTTGCCTATTCTGGTCTTAAACTTGAATAGCATCTTCATTAAGATATCCTTCTTGAAATAGACCCATACTGAGAAAAGAAATAGGTACTTTGCAGAGAAGAGGAGAATATCAGACTTGTGTTCATACCAACCAATACACTTGGGATCACATGGGAGTTTAGAGTCTTGAGGTGAATATTTGGTGTGATTTCTATGTGACATCACACAAATCATTTAATCATTACACGTTGCTGTTCTTCATTAATAGAACTGAAGTATGGAAATGGAGAATGTATTTATTATCAAGGTAGTGAGGCCAGTGTCACCTGAAAGCCTTCCCTGTCATCTATTCTCAGGCCCTTTTTTCTCCTAACATACATGTACATGTTGTTTTCTTTTCATTCTCTTTACTGTAAGTTCTTCCAATGTCTTCTACCACACGTTCTTCCAGTGTCTTCTCTAATTGCAAGGTCCGCCCCACTTAACTTTTGTACCCCCACCATTGACATCTCCGCAAACACTGTCAGCAACTTATTCCAATGAAAACTGTTTGTGCCTTTATTCCATAAAGTAACAATTCGTCCTACCACAACCAAAGTTGTGCCTTCCAACTTCATATTGGTCTGTGAGTGTCATCTTCTCCCCCGATTCAGGTACAAGATCTTCAGTCCTGCACCTTCTCGAATCATCTGCACTGCCTCAAGACCATCCTATTTTGTCCTAATTTTGTCTCTGTATATATTCCCTTTACTCTGTTCTTCTTCATGTGCCTGTGCACATGTGCAAGTATGTTCTATGTCTTCTTTCTCTTTTTTTTCTTCTGTTCAACTGAATGTATATTTTAGAATGTTGAAGGTCCATTTTTCCTGCTATATCCTTACTTTTTGTCCACTTTTGCTTCATCAGTCCTCTCCCACCAAACTTACTAAAACCTTTTCTCTCTGTAATGCTCCAAACTGTTACTCAGCCTTCATTCTTCTTGAAATATCAACTACTTTTGACAAAAATCTCCTTTTATTGAAATTATCCCCTAAATTCCTAGTTGCTTTTTACTTCTGGATTTCTGTAGGAGTCTTCAGTCATCTTTTCAGCATGTGAATTTTCTGGTTATCTGGAACATACATTGAAAAGGAGAACATGCTCTCTTTCCCTCTACTCTCTGCACTCTCTAAGTTTACCAGCAAATGCAGATACTACTGTTTCTAATAATTACCTTTCCATTTCCAGCCTATCTTGTCGATATGGAACTAAACTTGTCATAGTATGCAGCTAAAATGTTGTCACCTTTTTCCATTTTGCCATCTGTATTCCCCCTAGTCCTATTGCCGATTGTCCTATCACTGACAGGGCTAAAGGGAATGGCCTCAAGTTGTGCCAGAGGACGTTCAGGTTAAATATTAAGAAAAATTTCTTCTCTGAAAGAATGATTAGGTGCTGAAATGGGCTGCCCAGGGAGGTGATTGAGTCACTGTTCCTGGAGGTGTTTAAGAAACGTGTGGATGTGGCCCTGAGGGACATGGTTTAGTGGGGAAATAATGGTGGTAGGTGAACAGTTGGAGATCTTGGAGGTCTTTTTCTACCTTGGAGATTCTACAATTCTATGATATCAAATATAAGCTGCTTATCTTTACCTTGATTGTTACTGAGATGCCCATTTTGTTTCTAGCTAGTAGAAATACCCAGCCTCCTTTGAACACTAATTACAATCTCAAAACTTTCTTGTGATTGTTCTCATCCTTGGGCAATGATCCCAATACATAAGAAAAATTGTTCTATCATGCTTCAAATATTCCTTAAAATTCTCTTTTTTAATGAAGGCGCTGGTGGTCCAACTGCATTCTTTCAATCTGACCTTAACTGTTCTACATTTTTCCTTATGTAGTTCTGTGTTAAGTATTAATGTCTCTCATACTGCTCTTTTGACAGTAACTGTCATTTACTCTAGGTCTGTGCAGCACAAAGTAGCATCAGGCCGTGCTCTATAATTACACCTTTTCAGTACTGCAGCAATAATAATAATAACATTAATAGTAGATAGAATCTTATTGACATTCAGTCCTGTAAGAACATTAGAAGTAGATAGAATCCTTTTGACATTCAATATTGTAATTAGCACCTTCAAAAATGCTTATAAATACTGCAGAGATATGATTGGCAGGAAGGTCAAATGTTTCCTAGGTTGTTTAAAAAAATAATTAAATATTCAAGTACTCTTAATGAGCATGGTTTGAGTCTGATTCTCTTGTACTGATTCGGATTAAGTCACTGAGCACCATGCATAATTTAAGATCTTGAATCAGTTATTTCTTTTCCTATAGCTAAAAGATGTTGCAGTCCTTCTTGTGTTGATTCTGTCTTCTTCATCAATGTTGAAAAGCAAGCATTCAAGAGAAGAGTTTGGTGAAGAGTTAGACATGTTGCTAATACCTGATCTTAGTGCTGAAACAGCAGCATGACAGCCAGAGATAGTGTGCTGACTCTCTCTCCTCTTTATATTTGCAGAAAGAGATGAGGGCTGACTTACTAAAAAGGAGGAGACTTCTGGGAGGAGTCCCGAGAGACAAGGGTGGAAATACAGTTTTCTCTGGAATATGGCCAAAGATTTTATTTTGAATATCATACTGTGCAAACTGTGACTTACATGTGACAAGCGAATAGTCAAGACCTAACTTATATTAATGATTTACTGCTGTCTCATAAAGCAAAAAAAAAAAAATAAATAAATAAATAAATAAAAAAATAATAAAAAAAATTGTGTATATCTCAAAACATGTTTAAGTCTTGCAAACATGTGCAGCATCCTCCCCATCCTTGCTTTGTATTGCTCCTTATAACATGTTCCATACTCCATCCAGTTTGTCATTAAATCAAGAAAAATGCTCATTCAGTGTACTGCATTTAAACCATCACCAAAGCAGACTTCTGTAAAACAGTCAACTTCTTACCGGAGGCTTGCTAACTGCTAGTTGGCTTTGGATACTTCCTGATTTTATCCAGCCATCTCATGTTATTTCAGAAGCTTATCAACAGGAACTAGTTTTCACCCAGCTCTCAACTCGTATGCATTTCTGAACAGACTTACATGTTAAATTTAAATGTTTCTAATCTGATAATCTCTTCATCAAACCTTAATTTGCAAAACCTAGACACAATATGTCTGTCTCTGTGAGTTAATCTTCTGTATCTCCCTGTTATCATCTGTATTTTCAGTGTATGTTTTTGCTCTCTAAGGTACAGTAAACCACAGTTTTAGAAACGAGTGGAGAGTTTTCACAGTTGTTTCTATCATTCTTGTTTATGGGTGTTACTGTATATCCAATATCAGAAAATAATGATAAATGGCATTTTGGTAAATTAAAAATTTATCTGTAGTTCACTATCTCAGCATGTGTGGAAAAGAAGGGAAGTATTGTCAAAATCAAGAAGAAATTCTGCCTTCAAACTTTTTCCCAATGTCTTTCAATATATTTTCTTTGGATTTTGTCAGTGAGGCAGTCAAAATTTCCCTTTCCCACATTATGCTGAAACTAACAAGAGAGTCACCAGATAAAGTCATAGGACACAAAGTTGAACTCGCGTTCGAGAGCTTTTGTATTTGCATCCTTTGTGTGCATTCCTGTGGTGGCTTGCCATTCAGATATATTCTTAGTTCTTTCTGTACAGATAAGTTCTAGCTTTCAGATTGTTTCCCTGACAGCCAGAACCTTTCAGTAAAGGCTTTGTCTTATCCAGACATCCTGTTTTCAAAAATACAGGCTTTGTGTTAAACGGCACAAAGCTAATCACAGAAGTAGTCACTACAAAAAAACCTTGAATTTCTGCAAAACATACCCTGCAAACAAGGCTGTGACTGAAAGTTTGAATATTTCATTGTACCATTTTTGAAATTAGTAAGGTCATACAAAGATGATGTAGTAAAAATATGAAGACTTGACTGAAGTAAGGATGCCGTTTCCAAGCACAGCGTCTTGCTACAGGACTATCTAGGGACACTACAGATCTTCATACACTGAAAATGCACTTCAATTCCTAATATCCACCACTGAATCTCCATCTCTAATGAACAGTGGCTTCGGGCAATATTTAATTGGGTAGTACAGTAATTTTTGTGATCAAGATATAAACTCATTACAGACTAGATTGCGACTGACAAACTCATTTCACCTATGACCTAGACTGATTATGAGCTCAACTCTTCTCAGGTAGGAAGCTGATGTATAAAATTGTTTTAAACTCATAGCAGGGGATTTAGAATTTTTAGTGGTTTAATCTGGGATTTAAACCTGAAACCAGTTACTTGAAGAGATGGCCAAAACCAAGTTATATGGGCAAAGCATATATTTTTCTACAAAATGGAATCATTTTATTGTTTAAAATAGCACTTCTTATGGGGAAATACAAAACAATATATATTTTTTTGGTATACATGGTATATATACATTAGTATATATGTCAGAAATGTATCTATATGCTACGTTCATTACAAAAGCTAAACAAACATTATAGTGATCACAACATCCATAGATTTGTGTTTTTTAAAAGATACTTTCCATTAAACAGAATACAGCCAGCCCTAATGGCAGGTGTTGGTCAATGTCTTTCATAAAACAGATCCCTAAAAATTTGCCCCAGGTGGAGAACCCAACAGAAGGGGAAGAGAATGACTTTCTCAGACATTTCAGTATGTGGAAATTGGACAAAGCGGAAATTACATTGCTGCTATTCAATTAATAACTTTTAATTGTCATTAGAAGTCTGTCTTTCTCAACAGAAATGGAAAGCTTCATGCCTAGGTGAACAGATTTTTCAAGAACATTTCACTGCTGTTTAGTAAGCTTACTGTTTTAATAGATATTCCCATTGATCACTGTTTGCCTTCCATTTTGTCACTACATATTTAAAATTGACATATATTTGAATACTTACCACTACACGGTCATTGGAGCTACTCATTTAGTAGGTCAAATAATCATTATATTTCACTAGGATGCTGGGTTTTAATTCATTTAACATTTTAATCTTCCATCAGTTTTTTCTTTAAGAGGATTTCAGTGCATACACAGGATTTGTATAAATCTGTGCAGTAAATTTATTCTTTAACAGTTTTATTCTAACATCAGAAATTCATTTAAATGAATTCCAGTCTATATCATATTCACTGCCAGTGTAGCTCTAGGTCATGCTGTAATTGATGCACAAGCAGTGGGTATTAAGAGAGAGGAAATATCTGAAGTTGGAAAGGATTCAAAATGTGAGCCACTTGTAAGGCCATGGCATCATTCATACATGATGGGGTTAGGAGACAGAGTGCTAATAAACCATTTTGGTCCAAATTGTAGTACAGTTGCTAATTTCAGTTTTTACTACAGTAGGGATGCGTGCTAAGGGAATGGCTGGCTTTAAAGTTTGAAGGGGCATATCAACTCAAGAATGGCTTATCAGGGTATAAATATGGTCCCCTCTGTTGTGATAATAAGTCTAGAAGTAAAAGAACAACGTAGACATAATGTTGTATTCTTTTTCATTGAGCTTCATGCTATACATTTGACATGTTCAGCTTTTTTGCTTTGATTATGTCAGTTGCTCTGTTGGTGTGGGATACGCAGAACAGTAACAGTAACACATGCTGTTTTCTAAGATAGATTGCCAGTGACAAAGAACAACAGTAAAAAATGAGGCTGAAGTTAGTAAGCAATTTTATCTACGTATGAACAGAGAAAAAGGAGATATGGGCAAAAGGAGCACGATGTGAATCATGTAAGTATGCTGAACCTTTCCAAGCAAGAAAGTAGGAAAAATATGTTTTCTACATGTCTATGTATCTATTATCCTGTAATATAAGTAAATAAGGACATACTTTTTAGAATAATAAGTAATATTACTGTAACTGTGACCTTTTGACCAGAAGTTGAGGTGTTTCACTATGAACCTAGAGGTACGAGATCATAGCTTGTTCCAGATTCAGACCCTGTGTTAACAGCCTTAATGTGAATAGCTTCTTGATCATGTGCATGGAGAAGTCAGAGGCACCAGAAATGCAGCTGGTTATATAACACTTTCAGAGCTATTAGTTGCAGAAGGTGGAGTGATATCAACTGAAAACAAAGTGTCAGGGATATATGGATAACCTATTGTATTGGTGCATTCAATCATTTAACTTCCATGCCCTGAAAGTAAATAGAAGAAAAAAATAGAATCACCAAGGTTGGAAAAGACCACTAAGATCATCCAGTCTGATCATGCACCTATGACTAATAGTTCCCACTAATCCACAGCCCTCCGTACAACATCTAAATGTTTCTTGAACACCTCCAGGGATGGTGACTCCATCATCTCCCTGGGCAGCCCGTTCCAGTGCCTGATCACTCTCTCAGAGAAGTATTTCCTAACATCCAATCTGAACCTCCCCTGGTGCAACTTCAGGCCATTCCGCTCAAGTCTTATCACTAGTTACATGGCAGAAGAGACCAATGTTTTAAAACTGACAGTAGACAAAAAATAGACAATAGACACTGGCCAAAAATGTGAGGAAAAATGCTGGTGCGACAGACTGTATTTGTATTTGTGAAAGAAAGACTATGTATCTTTATGCAAGTGCTTTTATTAATTTCAGTGGCAATATTTATTTCCAGTAAAACAAATTTATGACCATATCTTTGTTTTTTAAAGGAAAAACATAAAGCTAGATCCTTTGTTTCATTTTAAAAGTATTCCCCATACAGTAGATCATTGTCAGTGTTTAAATTTAGACAAAGGGTTAGGAGAGAGATCAGAGATCATTCTGGGGCTGTGGGTGGAGTGACTGCACGGAGGATTGCTAAGGGATGGGGAAGGCTGCAGAAAGATATCTCCTGAATTATTTTTTTCACCTCAACCACAACTTGGGGGTCAGGTTACTTGATGAATAACACAATTTAGGCATATGATTAAAAGTGCGGCTAAGATTAGATTTAGTGTTAGGAGACTGATGATGTCTAGATATCCAGCTGTAGTGCAGTTGCCAAAAGGCTGGTGAGAGGAGTATCCTGCTGAACAATTTATCCCAAGAGTTTTTTATCTGAGTAGTGGCTTGTGGGTGTGGGCCGAGCCTCAGCCCACGTTAGTGGTTAGGGTTAGGAGACAGTCTGCATTTTCTTTACTCAGCCCGATAATCAGTTTTTCTTTTCTGAGAACATGGTATTCATAGAATATCCTTCTGTCACACTTGGAGTTGCACCCTCAGGCTGGTGTGATGACTCTGTGTCTCAGGGAGTTTGTTCCTTCAGCGTGCTGCAGTCAATTTACTTTTGACAACCAAGAAATTTGATTTTTATAATGAGGCATAAATCACAGGAAAGGGTTGGCTATAATGGACTTCAGCAGAGTTAGCAGCAAGAGTGCAGTAGTTGATATGAACAGGATTTTGTAATAGATAGCTGCACAGTAAAGGACACACTGTTCATGGGGAAGGAGAATTCAGAGAAATTTTAGGTAGCTAGTTAACAGTTACGTATCTTGGAGGTTTAAAAACCAGTATTGTTCTGGTGTGGTACCTTTTGTTTGCCATATAAGAATACTACTAAGCCAGGACGCTGGCTGAAAACAGAAAGATGGGGTGAAGTGCAGCATGCCTGAAACAGCTGCAGTGTCTCTCGGTCACATGTAAACAGAACTGCATGTTTGTTAAATTGAATTATACCTTTAAATTAATTCAATTGAATGTGAAGCAAATGAATTATAAATAATTCTCAGTGAGGCTATAAATATGGCTTGATAGAACCTACCATCACAAACAGGAAAAGCCTATAAAATATGTTTGCATGTTTACATATCACTCCCCTGTGGTGGATGAGTAAGCAGAAAGAATTCTAAAACCACAGGGGGAAGGTTTAAATAGGATGATGCAGACATTAGTGAATGATTAACAGTAATTTCACAAAGGTGGAGGGTAAGCTGCTCATTTTGGAGAATCTCACAAATGTGTTTTGAACGATTAACTAAATTTGCTCTGCAGAAGTTTAAATAAGGCTGGCACTGATTAACACAGTTGTTCAACGTAGTGTCTAGACTGACTGTACCTGCTGTATAAAAAACACACTGTTAACCAACATGAAGATGTCCAAGACTTCTTTCTGTCTGGGCTAGCTACCCCTTTGACACGTCATCTCCAAAGAGCAGAGGCAGTCACTTGGAGAGCATTACATAGTTCTCCTGAAAGCCCCCTAGCAGCCTGACAGAGTCTTCTTAATAGAGTGTACCACGCACACAATGTGTATATAAGTAACTAGCTCTGCGGACCAGTGTGTGAGTGAATAGGGTCAAATCCCTGTCCCCTCTGGTGAAATGATGGATGCAGTTTTCAATGCTCTTGACGTTTCTACAAAGCTGCAAAAAACAGACTGTCTCTTGTGTCTGTAAGTGAACTCAAGGCTGAAAACAATGGAGCTCTCTTGTATCCTCTGCCCCTGCTTCCTCTCCAGCCTGCTCCTCATGACCCAAGCACATACATCCCCTCCTTTCCATTCTTCTTGTGTCTTCATGAGCCTGACTGTAATCTGTCCCTGGCTGGCTACACTAATATTTTGAGATGCTGCTTACTGTCTTTCATGGGTAATACTATTTTGGCACAGTTGGACTCATGAGAACAAGTGACATCTGTGTCATTTAATTGCTTTTCTTTCTTGTCGGACGCAGAAAAAAAAAGACTAGTGCCCTTAATAGCTTATGATTAGAGATGATTAGAAAATAAGTATTTTCTGAAAAGCATTTTGAGAGGAAGCACAAATTTATTTTCCACCATAAATAAATAAATAAATAAATAAATAAATAAATAAATCCATAGTTTTATCAAGACCTTTTTGCCTGTCATTTAACTCTATTAAGCATTTTTCCTTTCAACTTTTCATGCCATACTTAATGGTTTCACAGTCAATCTTTGGTTGTCCCAAGCCCCAGTGAAGAAGTGTGGCTTGTGTGATAATTGTAGGCTAGGTAGATCTCTAATGGTTTCTGAATGCAATTCTTCCTTCTACAAAGTTACATGAATGCTATTTAAAAAGTGTACGCTTGGAAATATGGCACACTTTCATGGTAGATATAGCAACATATAGGTTAAAGAACATTAATAATAATCAATGTTTACTATTAAATAGGCTACTAAATTCCCAGTCAGAATTTCTGTGGTTTCACAAGTGCTGCCAACTGTTGATCAGGCATCAGATGAGGCTGCCTAGGGCCCCATCCAGCCTGGTCTTGAACATCTCCAGGGATGGGGCATCCATAGCCTCCCTTGGCAATCCGTGCCTGTGCCTTACTGCCCCCTCAGTGAAAATCTTCCTCTAGACATTCAATCTAAATCTCCCATCTTTTAGTTTAAAACTGTTTCCCCTTATCCTATTACTATCAGACTCTGTAAAAAGATGGTCTTCCCCCTTTTTATAAGCTCTTTTTAAGTACCAGAAGGCTGCAATGAGGTCTCCCCAGAGCCTTCTCTTCTCCTTCATAAGAGAGCTCTCCAACCTCTTGATCATCTTCGTGGCCCTTCTCTGGACCTTTTCCAAAAACTCCATATCCGATACCGATATCTTTCTTGAGCTGAGGAACTGGGGGCCCTCATGGAGCTGCTTTTTTTTTGCTTCCCTATGCATATTCCCCTAGGTCATGGACCCACCATTTCTTTTTGCAGCAACTCAGGCTGCCTTCCAGACACATGCATATTTTTGACAACTAAAAGAAGAGGAATGGAGCCACAGCTTGCAGCCTGATTGTATGGCTGGAGCTGCTCTGGATCCCAGTAAGCATCTCACCTTCACTCAGATAATCCATGGCTCCCAAATGTAGCTGAAAAAGGACACTGGGCCAAAGATTTATCTTCAGCCTGAACTCAGGCGATTTAACTTAACTTTGATAACTTGGTAGTCTCAGAAACACCTATGATGATTCAGAGAAAGTGCAGGACTTCTGTAATCTGATTGAGAGGTGACAGGCATTTGTTTAGCTGGGTTTAGGTGATCAGGTTGTATGAGCTGTATTCTTCAGGTTAGTCCCAGGATATAAGACAGACTGTAAGATGTCTTTTTGGAAGTCAAAATAATAAAGGTTACAGAGGAACTTCTTCTCTGACAGTGTTGTGATGATTTATGGCTGACTGCCCTGGATGTGTAGATGCCTCACTGTGGCTGCAGATTCTTCAAGGTATCTGCAGCTTCCTGTAAGTATAATCTCAGTTTTGTGGAGGATTAACATTAACCAGCTGTTCCACAACCATTTGGTGACCTAACCAAGACACTGGATTGAATGAATTTCTGTGGTGTTATTGAATGTAGGTTCTTAGATGGATGAAAAAAAAAAAAAAAAAAAAAAAAAAAGCAACATAAACAGTTCATTGAATCAGTCTCTTTCTATGCATTCACTTCTCTTGGGAGCAGCTGCTTATGCTCACTCTCTGAACTGAGTAGTCAGTTTATTCCAACAGATATTAAATCAGTCCCTTTACCCATAACGATTACAGAACGGGCAAAATGCACACCTGATAAAACGTGGAGAAATCAACACAAAACTTAAGCTTCCCTCACAGATTAAAAAAAAATGAGCCCTAACCTGGACAGGTTAGTGGCAAAACTGCACCAAGTAAATACAATCTGCAGTATTAAAGCTGAATCAAAAACATTAGGCATAAGTAATGACATGTTTAAGGTAAAACAAAAAGAATCCCTCAAACCATATTTGTCAGCAACTATTCCTGCATAAAAAGTGTCTTATAATTAACAGAAGATTACAATTGAGCTAAATCATAACAGTTTGCATTGCAGATTTTCTGTAAACAAAGTGATTAGTTTGACTTAACTCAGTGTTTCAAGCAACCTTTATGAAAGATCTATTTTACTAGAAAAACTACCATCTATTTCTTAAATTCAGCAGTTCTATCTGACCTGCTTCCCTAAACATTCAACTTTCTTTTTTTTTCCACAAAGATTAAAAAATACACCATAGAATGAAATTATCTCAGCTTTGAAAATATGAAATTGCATCTGAAGCAATGCTTCAGTATGTAGCAATTTACTATGGTAGCTCTAAAGCACAGATGGGAGAGTGTAGAAAGAGGATTAAACTGCTTTCCATATCCTAAACTTTATCAGGGATAACACAGAAAACTGTGTCATTCATTACTGCCTGGAGAGTTCTTAAGTGTTAACAATTTGTCTAGCTTATACATTAGAAAAGCTAGCAATTTTTTTTTTTTTTCATTAGCAATAACACACTGCAACTGAAATGAAAGCCAAAATTGCAATGCAAGGTTTATGTACATGCCAAACAGGAAATGAATTGCTTCACCTGGAAATATTGATCATAGTGCTTCTAAGTGCATGTACCTACAAAATAGACTGCTGAGAAATGTAATCTTTCCAGCCTATGTTTCTAAAAAGGTTTTTGCTGTATCAGAAATAAAGAATAATGAGGACTATTTGTGGAACTTTATGTCATACTGGGTTTGTGTTCATACACCATGCTTCACATTACAAAATAATGACTTACTGAACTAAATTATTTGTTTCAGGATTAAGTTCTGAACCTATTAAAATTGAAAGAAATACCCTCATTAACATTTAGCAGACTTTGGATCAGGCCTATCCAAAGATTCAGCTGGTAATACCAATACATGCAAGAGATTACATCCAAAGTCTCGTTATCCCTTGTAATTATATCCCCTTGTGTTTATTTTCACTTGCAAGCTTTTGTATCTTTTCTAGACACTTCTGTTCAAGTTACGGATTTAGACTTCACAGAGCTTCAAAACTCCATAGCCTTTCAATTATTTCTGAATTTCTACAAACCCAAAGTGATAATGTTCAAATGGCAACTTTGCTGTGATTTTAGGTAGAACAGATGACATCACAGAGTTATTGTTCAGTTTGTCAGTAAACCTATTAAGATAACATGCATCATAATAAGACAGAGCACCAGATCTATACTTTCAAGGTTTTCTAGTTGTTATTTTCAACTGCTTTACAAAATAAGAGTGTATAATTCAGTGTGTATACATATATATACATATATACATACTTCTCTGCCTCACAAGTATACCCTTCATCCTGAAAGAGAGAAGGTTATTTACAAATTACCCGTAAGGTTTCTCTGTGAAATTCAAGTCAGACTTCTGTATGAAAACTGGAAATATCATACAGAGCTGCCTTGAATCTCACTATTAGATGGGCTTTTTGCCTCAGCCTCCACTGGAAATGTTTGCTACTAGATCTATTTCTCAGCTCCTACTTTTTGTGATATTCATCTTTGCTCCCACTGGCTTTTTGTAGGCTGAACTCTGTCTTATCTTTCACTAGTAGAATTAATATAAAATCAATAGTTTATATGCAAGTGTAGGATACCTTCTGATGGCAGAAAAACATCTCTTGAATGCTAAGACCATGTCAGCAGACATAATGCCAGGGTACACAGAGATGTGTGAGCAAGAACGGATCAGGATCTGGTCTCCAACAATGACTGTAATTGTTGTTAGTCATATTCAGAAAGATAATTCCAGCCCTCATATTGTGCTTTTTTTTTTTTTTTAACTATCTAATCCCATAATAATTTTGCTTTGATTGTGATATGCGGGATAAATAATATGTCTTCTTTAAGTAAGTGTAAACTGACACCCAGCAAAGCTGTGGCAGCAGATAGCACTACTCTTAGTAGCAGTAGCAGTTTATGGCTCTGTGCTGGGACATATGCACAGATATTTATCCTCTCCTACTCAATTTTTCTCATGGTATTGTTTTCTCTTAAATAAGATTTCCCATATCCACTCAATCTGACTGGGATCCACAGCAGAAGATTGGAGCTCAGTAATCTTTAAGGTCCTCTCCTATCTAACCCATTCTATGGTCCAATGCTTCTGTAATATAAGGCAGTAGGAGAAGGAAGTCCATCCACAGCCGTTCTTATATTGTCTACAAAGATTTTGGGGGTATGTTTGCCCTGAGGAAGGCAGCTGGATTAATTGATGAAGTAATACAGAAACATGAATAGATCTTAAATTAATTGAAATGTAGGGTAGATGTCTAACTGCTAGCAATGTTAAGATTTCTATGGAACTTCCTCACAGAGACATTTTACTTTTCTAAGTATGTTTCAGCATCTAAAGAACAAGGAAGCCATTCAAACTGAATGTTTGAAAATTGGTGTTTTGGATTCAGGCATTCTATGTTCAGTGCCCTTTACCAACGTGTCTGTTTATACCTTTCAGTGATACAGACAATAGGCTCAGCTGTGAGATATCATGGGAATAGTACCACTTTTCTTGTCATAGGGATTTTCAAAGGGTAGGTATGCTTAAGTTTGTTAGGTTTTGGATGTGATAATAATGATACCATGTGTGAGTCAATGATGTACGTCAAGCAGAGCCATCTCTGAAGTTCTATTTACACTATGAGCACATAGGGTAAAACTGCTTCTGTAGAACTAAACAACTGTGTGTGTGTGATTCACCAGTCTATTCCTGGTGAACATCTGTGGCTTATTTGTTGACATAAATTTCTGCAATCAGCAGTGGGGTTTTTTTGTGTGTGTGAGCTGTTAGAGTAACAGGGCAGTCACAGGGGCTGGGTTATTCTTTGAAAATAGGTCATTGATTTGTAACTATACCTATTGTACAGTTTTGTAGGTCTCTAGATTGTTCCATTTTCTCATAGATTAAAAAAGCTTCAATAGTCAGGTAGAAGTTTCTATGCAAATATAGCAATACTGCTGTGCATGACAATCTCTTCTCAGACTCTCAATCCATCTATAATTCATTACAATGATAAAAAATGTTCCTGTTGAAAGACTCTGTTCTACCTAAAGCAGAATAACACTGAAATTACCTCAACAGGTCTTCTTCTGGATTGATTTTTCATGTATTTTCCAGTTTTCAAGCTATCCATCTTAGGTTTTTGGTGGGTTGTCTGGAGTAATCATGTTCTTCTAAGTTCATCGGGGGAGAGCTGTAGGAGAAACATTACCGACTCAGTCCTTAATAAAGTTTCTGGAACCACCATCTCCAAGCATGTTGTTTAACTAGAATGGATTTAAGTGTGTGGTAATATCCAGTTACTATCTCTGAGACAATTTGGCAGTCTGAGGTACCATGAGGACTCAGCTACATCAAGGAAGGCAGTTCCCCACTGAAAAGAATATATGCTGGTATGCTGCCAAGGTTATTCTAGGGCTGCAGATGGCATCTACGGTTCCCACTGTATAAGCCTAGTTTTAATGTGATTGGTGAGGACAGTGTGTAGCTGATGTCAATTTTACTGGCATGTGATAATCAAATTTAAATTTTGTTTTCCCCAAATATTTTAGAACACACTGATATTCTATGTGTAGTTCTTGTGACATGCCCTGATGGCAGTGCACAGACTTCTTCCCCTTAGCATCCACCTTTTCTGCATGCTCATTATCTTAATAAATCCCAGTAACTTACACAAGAGTGGATATAGATAGAGCCTATTTTGCAGGAACATAAAGGAGTGAATTGCTACAGGGAATAAGGGTTGACATTTGTTTTTTAAAAGGGTCCTAAGTGGCAAAGAGAGTTTGTATTTCACATGGCACAGTATATTCGTAGAAATGAAAGTGCTGTAACACATGGAGAGTCAGGAAGATGGTATACCAGGGTGATAGATAGTCAAAAACGAGGACACTCCAAGCTGGAGGCTCTGCAAATCACATGCACAAACATGTAAACAGCTCAAATTGCCACTGCATCAGCTGATGTATCCTTGCCTCTAAAAAGCAGCACTACTGTAAAAATTAGCTGCACAGCAGTAACAGTTTGATGACATTGGGTAAGCTGACATAAATGAGGTGAAAAAAACCACACTCGTGTCAATCTACTAAGAATCTATTCAGGTTGTTTTCTGAAGACCATAAAAGTCTGTCCAAACAGTGGGTAGCTGTTGATGCTTTGTGTAGCAGGGTGTATTTCTTTCTGATACATGAACAACTTTATGTGGTTAATTCCAACAAACGGGTGTATTTGCGGTAGTGAAGTGTTTTAGACAATTGTGACTTAAGCAAATTTTGTACTCCTTGATTCATTTGTACTCAAGCTTCATAACTGGTCTAGAACATTGGGTTTTAACATTGTATTTTACTAAATACAGATTGAAACCTAAGTTGCAGAAAGTTAGAGAAAAGCTTTGTTTGGCACAAAAACAGCTGCATAGCCTTTAATGTATAACTAGTATGGATTGCTGGTCTTCTCTGACTGTAAAAAAGAATTGTTTTTTATCAGGAGAATGGTTTTAAAAAGCTAGTGAGCCAAACTTAGTGTGATCAAAATGCAATGCTTGTACAGCAGAATTCGTTTGGAACGATTTGTAGAACTACTGCTACTGGCAGCAGGTGCATATCTCAGTCAGATATGAAACCATGAAGTATTTGAAAACCAAATTAGGAATTTCTGAGTCTCTATTTTCTGTTTTCAAAAAGACAAAACTCACACAAACATGAAAATTAAGACACTTAGTAGGAGGTCACCAATAAAATTGTTAAGCTTTAGTTTTTCTTTTGTAGATGCTGTAATGGTTTCATTGGCTTTCAGTGAATTCCTCCTGATTTGTATGAGCGAGAGCAGAGACAGGACCAGAGACTTAGTATAGACTCCTTAAGGACAGAAGGGGATTTTTAATCTGGTGTTGTGTCTATAGATACAGGCAGATGCAAGTTCAAATTGTCCGGCTATGAACCAGCTCCAGGCCAGAAAACTGCAGATGAGGTGGTGGTGTGGACAAAATCATAGAATCATAGAATCATTAAAACTGTAAAACACTAGTCGGATCATCTAGACCAACCATCAAACCATCACCACCATGACCATTAACCATGTCATTCAGTGCCACATTTACCCTTTTCTTGAGCACCTATGGGACAGTGTCTATAAAATTTTATATTCTCATCCAAGGCTACTTATCTGGTTGGCTATGTAAGCCAGCTGGCTCTTTTCTATTTCATTTGGAGTTTGGGTCTTTCAACAGCTGCCTGCGGGTATCTCCTGGAGGTCAGGCAATGTGTAAGAACAGGAGTAGGCTACAATGGGTGTAAGTTAAGTTAGAAAGACTCTCCTCAGGCTGCATCTGATTTAGCATGTACCCTCTAACTAAAGTAGAGGAACTCTACTGTATTTGAAGTTGCCAGAAGTACTCAGTTCAATAGATGGATTCCGTTTGGCTTCATTTAGCTTTGGATCAGTCCCTCAAGGAAGGAATAGATGATTAAAATCCTTAACTTAAATTCTCCTAGGAAAAAGTGATGAGGCAATTTTTCTTGAGAGTGGATTGGAAAACCTTTGCTGGCCTTTCAAAATTCTGTTCTTAAATGCCCACACAAGGACTGGCTAGCTACAAACTCATAGGGCAATAATGAAAGAGCCAGTTCTTCCAGGGTGTTCTTGTTAAGGCAATCATCTTCATATTAAAAGAAAACAACCAACCAACAAATCCAGTGCCAACCACAAAACAACAACAAAAAATAACGTAAAAGTGAAGTAAAGTCAAATGTTTGCAAAATAATCTGTTTCTTTCAATTTTCTTACCCATTACATAACAAAAATGTATTAACTGTGTGATTAAGAATACTAAGTAGTAAGTACAAAAACCAATTCTGTTAGTGAGGGTTCAAATCCCCTTGAGGCTTTAAATTGTTTTTTAAGGTCTAAAGAGGTGGAGGGTTGACATCTCTTCTATAAATGCATAGAATTACTAAGCACAGGGGATTTATTTAACCAGGAAACTTACATTATTGAGATTAGACATCTCGTTTTCAAGGTGCTTCTGGAAGATAATGACTCCTATACCCATAATTCACTGTAGACATCAGTTTTGTCTGGTAATGTATAAATTGACCTGAGGAGAGAAGCTAGCAGTTTTCACTCTAAATTTCAATATCGAGATAGTAATAAAGAATGTTTGGGCCTGATTCATGGAGTTTCAGTAAAATTATAGAGCAAAGGATCTGTCCCTCCATTTTAAGAAATACACTTTTTCTCTCTCAAACATTAATTAAAATATAACTGCTACAAAAAAAGTAAATCTTCTGGGGCAGAGGAATGAACAATGTGATTGTTTATCTAAAAAGGAATCTTGGCTTCCAGATATCACAGAGTATTGTAATGAATACATGGGAAACACCATGTGCGTTTATAATATTGTAACTAAATGTAATCCGTTAGCAGAAGGTACATGAAATTCTGATTGCACAGAATTTGATGGGAATTTTGCCAGTGACTTTAATAGGCATAGACCTTCATTGGGATTCTGGAAATGTGAAAGCATTCTACTTTGCCTCTTTGACTTATTGAATATTGGCTCTCTGTGTCTTATTTTGCTTGATTTTCTGAGCTGAAGTAAATGTTATGGCTATTTGTGCTGAGTGAGCTTAAAATCATCTTTAACTGAGCTAAGCACTGTTGTAGATTCTTGTTGCAAATGTGTAAAAGCTGCTGTGTTGAATCAATCATTTCAACTGTAAAATTGTCTTTTCAAAGCAGAAAGGGAGGACTGCAATTTGGCAGGGGTAAGAACAGTTGAGAAGCATTTTTCTTACCAATTTTTAATTATTTGCTGAATGTAAAAAGAGGAAATGAAGGAGTTGTCTCTAAATTGAAGGAGAGTCTAAAAGAAAAAAAAATCAATAACATTTAAAGAATCGGATTTTTAGTTAGTACTTCATGAGTCCTTTCCAAACTATTAAGTAGTTGTAATTTAGAGACAGTGATTGGAACACTGAAACATTTGATCTGGAATATCAAACGTTAGTATCAATTAGAGCTACTGTTGTGTTTGTGGTTTGAGATGGAGCTTTCTACTATTTGGAATACATTCAGAGGATGTTCACGGTAAAACTTACTTTCTAACAGCAGTTTCCAAGGATCAAAAAGTGGTTTATCAAAGAGCACTCAACGTGGGCAATGGATCAACATAAAAAGTATTCTGCAAATAACTTAGTTATCTCCATGTTGAAAGTGAATAGAAAGAGGTAAAATAAGTCAGGGGATTTTATTCATTTTGTCAATACAAGGTTGCCCTCATATTTTAAAGAACATTGAGTAGGCACTTGCTGAGTAGACACCTGTAGACCTTAGCAAAGCCTTTGACAGTGTCTCCCACACTGTTCTCCTGGAGAATCTGGCAGCCCATGGCTTGGATGAGTACAGACTGTGCTAGGTAAAAAACTGGCAGGCCCAGAGAGTGCTGCTGAAGGGAGTTAAATCCACTGGTCATGAGTGTATTCCCCAAGGGTCAGTACTGGAGCTTGTTCTGTTTGATACCTTTACTGATAATCTAGATGAGATTGAGTGCACCCTCACCAGGCTGGGGAGAAGCATTCATCTACCTGAGAATAGGAAGGCCCTCCAGAGGGATCTGGACAGGCTGGATCAATGGTGAAGTTCAACAAGACCAAGTGCTGGGTCTTGCATGCCGCTCACAACAACCCTATGCAGTCCTACAGGCCTGGGGCAGAGTGGCTGGAAAGTTGTGCAGAGGAGAATGATCTGGAGGTATTGGTTGATGCTCATTTAAACATGAGCTGCTTCTGTGCTCAAGTGGCCAAGAAGGCCAATGGATCTGGGCTTGTATCAGAAATAGTGTAGCCAGAAAGAGCAGGGAGGTGATCATTCCCCTGTACTTTGCCCTGATGAGGCCTCATCTTGAGTTCTGTGTTCAGTTTTGAATACCTCACAATAAACAAAAGACATTAGGGCCCTGGAGTGTGTCCAGAAAAGGGCAATGAAGCTGGTAAGGAGTCTGGAGCACAATCTTATGAAGAGCAGCTGAGGCAGCTCGGATTGTTTAGTCTGGAGCAGAGGAGGCTCAGTGGAGACTTTACTGCTCTCTACAACTCCATGAAAGGAGTTGTGGCGAGGTGGGAGTCAGCCTCTTTCCCCCATACCTTGCAATAGAACTAGTGGGAATGGCTTCAAGTTGTTTCAGTGGAGGTTCAGATTGGATATTAAGAAAAAAATTCTTTGAAAGAGTGGTTGGACATTGGAACAGGCTGCATGGAGGAGTGGTGGAGTTACCATTCTTGGAAGTGTTCAAGAAACATGTAGATGTGGTACTAAAGGACATGGTTTATTGGTTTATGGTTCTGTGATTCTATGATTCTGTGAATGTAAATACACAGCCCCTTTCCAAAGAAATGGCAGAACCAAGAGGAAGCCTATAATTGACTCATTATTTTTATTATATTTATTTTTATTATATAATTGACTCCTAAGTTTTACCAACATAGCCTCTGGAGCAAAGTCGTACTGCACAACATTTACTTAGAACTCACGATGAAGTAGTAATTCATATTCTTTATGTGGAGGAAATAAGGAAATGCTTACCACCTGATTATATTTAACACTCATACTTTATCTTACAATAGCATTGTTGATCTTCATTTTAAATCTATGTGAAGATGCTCAGATAACAAATAGGTGATGCACATTTTCATTAAAGGTAGGTGTGCTGTAGGAGGAAAAAAAGCAGGGGGAAGACAAAGGATAATTAGTTCCAGGCTTACTGAAATGTGTCTGGGTTAACTATTATTGTATATATTATTCTAGAGGGGTTTATTTATCCAGAAAACCAAATAAATCTGAGTCACTCTGCTGGTGGGTTTTCACAGTGACAGATGAAACTGCACCATTAGAATGGCTAGCATACGTCTAGGAGCCTGCAGCTGAGACTGAATTTTAGGTATTTGATTCATAGCTTGACCTTGACTACTTGTATGACAGGCTAAATTGTATGTTGCCACTTACTGTGAATACACAGCTGATACCAAGCCTCCTGAAGAGGCCAAGGATGCCCAAAGATCTCAGCTATGCAGTTTTTTCATTGTGCAGGAATAGAAACCTCAATATATGAAAGTCTCAATTTGTGGGCATTTTTTATTTTTTAGTGGTGTTCGAACAACTTGCGTAGATGTAAATCCCAACTGTTTAGAAACCATGGATTGGCAAGATAAGAGTTAGAAAGTGAAGGTTTCACATGGTTCCTGTTTGGTGAAACTGATTTCTCTACCCCTCTTAACGTGTGATTTTACTGTTCTGGTGTGTTGCTATGTAGGAAAACAAGAAAAACTGTTCAGAGCAGAAGCTGTGGAGCAAGATAAACAGCATGAGAACCAAGGACACCTCTAGAAGAAGAAAGAACATCTCACAGCTCTGATTGGATAAGCACCTGTGTGAACGGTTGAAGAGTGTTTTGTAGAATGCTCTGTTGACATGTAAAGGTGGATGGGAAAGTTGTAAGGGGGGATGGGAAAGCTAGAAAAAGAAAACTTGTGAAGGTATATAAGTGATGTGAGAACTTGTAATAAACGATTTGGACCGTTCACATCTGAGTCCATGCTTCAGACACTGCATTGATGCTGCAGCAAATGGCTCTGTTTATGCCAGGTAAAATTAAAAACACTGATTTTACCTTCTAATTTGTTCTTTTTACTTTTTGGTTTTTGTTTGTTTGTTTGTTTTTTCTTTATAAAGTTCAGTTTCTTTACAGAGACAGCTGTGGTGTCGAGTATCATTAAAAAGTCATGCTGAGTGGTTTTTTTTTGTATTATCCATCCTGACCAACAAAATTATAAGGTACTGCACCTTATTTTAATTATTATAATAGATGATTCCTCACAGTTACTAATTTATGCATTAGTCAAGTAAAGGAATCTGATGAGTAATGCCATTTATAGTTTAGAAATATCAACTTGTCCCTTACAGATGGCTGTATCAGTGAATTAGTATAGGTCTAAAATGTTAACTTTTGTAAAAGTCACCTACAATTACTTAAAAACATATAATAATAAGTTTGCAGTCTTTTGTTTAGGGGTCTTATTGGCTTAGTATCTAGAATATCTGTAGCTGTGCTTTGGCTATTAGTTGTAAAGCTTTATGGTAACAGAATGGAAATTTGAGGTTTAATTATCTCTGCTTCTTAAGCAGGATATTTGAACTTTTTTTTTCAATACTGAACAATATTTTACACCCAAATTGAATAACTTTAATTCATTACTGCAGTGTTTTCAATATAGATATATAGATATAGCTAGTACAGTTGGAAACTGAAGGATTAATCCACCACGACATGAAATGAGAGGAACTGAATGTTGGAGATCTGCCTTTTGGAGAATGAAGAAGGGAATGCAGGAAGACAAGCCATCTGGGTCATGCACTCAGTATGCATGTTTGCAGAATCTAAACCTGTATGACTCCAGCTTGCTTTTGAGTAAAGTCTGCTTCTGCTGTTCACATTTTACTTTAGTAGACTAGTGCCTAGCTCACATGATTTCAAGTTTAATATGATGAATTGCACCTGTCCAAATGGTGAATCAAGAACAACTGAAACAAGATTTGGCCCAATGCCTTAGAAAGTTACTAGATGAACATTTATCTCTCTTTATAAAATATTTCCTTGTACAGCTCTGCATTTTTGCCTTGCTATAGTACTTCTTGCCATATATGTGTATGCTTGTAAGCATGGATACAGGCTGCTTTTTATCTTTGTTTTTTTTACCTTCAACTATGCTCTTTTCAGTGTGTCTGCTCATACAAGCAAAATGTAAACTGAATAGCTCAGTTTAACATCCAGACTCTTAGCTATGCTTACCTTGAGGATCTATAGTATGAAATCCTCATCCGAAGTGCTTGCAAGTAAATATGCACAGTCCCTTCAAAACAAACAAAAAAAACCAAACACACACACATACACGAAACAAACAAAACAAAACCTCAAAACCCAAATCCAGAGATTAAACCAGTCTGAATGAAAAACACATCACCCTGAGTTTCTTGGGGCTTGATTCCATAGTGTATCTCGTCATCTCACCAGCTTTCTAGTCTTCCTAGTGTCTTCCAGATAGCTGTTGCTATAATTGATGTTTAAAAAAAAAGTAATTCTCTGTAATTGGGTCATAGTGCTTTTCATCATTACAGAATCACATAATTCTAGGGGTTGGAAGGGACCTCAGGGAATCATTAAGTCCAATTCCCCCGCTAAAGCATGTTCACCACCATAGATCACAATTCTTTCATAGTACTTTGCACATGAAGTTTTTGATATTATTTCATTTTTTTCACCTGAAGAAGCCGAGGAACAGGAATGACCAAAGTTTGCTCCCTTGAGGAGACAAGTGAGTGAGCCACAAACCCATCTGCCCATCTGCGGTAAGCCAAGACTCTCATACACGTTCATAATCATGTTAGGGGAGTGTCACTTGGTGGTAGCAAAGTCTGTTAGTGTTCCTAAAATTATAACTGCGAAGAAGGCCTGGAAAAAACCTTCAAGACTTTTATGTATGTCAAGCAAACAGGTGAAGCACAAACTGAAGATCTTCTCATTTTGAAGTTGTGAATCTTATCTTCTTGTGTTTGCCTTCAATGCCTTTATGTGTCTTGTTTGGGTATTGTTCACGATAGAGAATATGTTAAAATTTAGTTATCTTGATAAAATTGGGGGCTTTGAATTCACTGCAGTGCAGAATCAAATTGCAAAATGACTGGAACAAACCAGTGTAGTGAGATGTATGAGCAATAAAAGAGATACTTGACATTTACAAATACAAATTTCTACAATAAGAAAAAGGAAATTGAGATCTTGGCCACAAAATGAGAGTATCTCAGAGTATCTCTCATTTCGAGGAAAGTTCTGCTCTGCTCTTTGGTATCAGCTACTGCTTATTCACGTAACCAAATAGTATCCTGTTCACATGTAAGCTGTGGGAAAATAACTGGGAAGGAACATTATTCCAAGAACAATATAATTCTATGTGTTTCGTAATCTGAAACAATTTGAGACTCACAGTCTATATGTCTTTATTTCTTTCTCAGACTATAGCTCTACTCCATATCAGAGAAATACATAGGAATTCCTTTGTCTAGTGGTATTTTGTCAATTTATACAATGATATTTTTGTTGATTTAATCACATGGGCTACTGTTTTTATTTCAGATTTCTTATCTCTCATCTGCTTTCCTGTATATACTATAATGCCTTTCATTATAACCCATAAATCTGCTTTGAGTATGTTCAGTTTTTTAATTTTTCAAATTTGACATATTTTCCAATAGCAAATTTGTTTTATTCCTAATCTGCATAATCAAGCAGTCAAAACAGTAACAGGTTTGGTAATTATTCTGTCATATACAGCCCCAAATGGAGTACTTTTTTTTTTATTTTATTTTATATAATTTGATCATGGCATGATCCCTTCTTTTTAAGGTATATAAGTAAGATGCTTCCATTCAAAATGCAGTCAACAGTAGCTGCTGTATTTTATAAATTAGTTTATTTGCACAGAAATGTAGCATTGTCCAAGAATTTCTGTGTCTTTGGAAAATACGAGCACGATGAGATTTGGAGTTAGCTATATGTTCCAGTGGCCTTAAGCATAAGTAATTTTATTTTATTTAGAAACTAAATGGAAACAACAGCCTGCAAGAGAACATATCCCAAGTCCATCATAATCATTCAGACCATGCTTTTGTTCCATGGGTAAATGTTATTCATTAATTCAGAAAACTGCTTGTACTGTCCTGAGAAAGCCTGTCTCATTTGATAATGGGCTCTGAATCCACTGGATTATTGCAGGGATTTTATCTTGCAGTAATCTCCAGGGAGAAATGTACAAACAGCTGGGAGAGTAAGGAGGAACTGCATTGTGCAGCAGGAGTTCTCTGGAGCAGAATTTTGGGGTGCTGGAGTAGATCTCAGTAGCAACATGAATCTCTTCTGTTTCTCTCTGGTAAGTGTACCACCACATATTTTTCTTTACTGGGTTGCTGAATTGTCAATCTGAACTGGTGGGTGTGTATGGAAGGAAAAAAATCAAGGTTTTAATCACCAATTGTGCAAGAATTGTCTAATGACAGTGAGACCCTGTAGTATAGAGGAAAGACTTTATGTATGAGAAATTACACATCACAAATCATGATTCAGTGAAAATAAGATGAAGGAAAAAAATTATTATAAATATGCTGTGTGCCGAGACTATTACAAAAATCTGCAGATTTAAACATGAAGCATTTGACCCAGCACAGTGAAACATCTCATTATGTGTCTTAAAATTGCTAGATATATGTAAGCAAATAATTTGCTTTATGCTATTTTGTTTGAGATAGTGGAGTTTGATTTCCTTTTATAGTAGTCTGGGAAAACTGCTAGAACTTTTCAAACCTTAGTTTTCTAGTAGCCAAGCGTGAATACATAGCCATCTGGGCTGATCCAGTCATATGATGTTATGTACTCAAGGACAGAAGAGTTGATCTAAGAATCTAAGACCTCCAGATTTTCTTTGTTTTTTTTTTTTTTCTTTCTTTCTTTGATTTTTTTTTTTTTTAAATTGTCCTTCTTTCTTACTCCAACACAATTGGTCAGAATGAACAGGTAAATGAGGATAGGAAATCCACAGAAACTGCTTCTGTTTTCAGAGCTTAACCATCTGCCAGTACCAATGCTCGGTATTAGTAATGGTAATTAGGTGAGTATATTTGCTGTATATTTATACAGCAAAGGAGATCTATTGGCCCTTTTTCTCATCTGTTGTACAGATGTTTAGTGTATCTTCCCCATGTGTTTTAAAAGAAAAATAAAGGTCAGTATTAAAACCACACTGATACAAATTCAAATAAGGAACCATTGTTACTGGTTGCTAATGCTATCTAAGCACAGAGTATGGGTGCCCTCCAGATTATAAGGATTAAAAACTGTTTTGGAGTACTTAAAGTGCAGTGATATACTGAGATTCTGTGACTAGTGTCCCTTCATAAAAAATAATTCCATGTGAATTCAGGGACACTTTTGATCACAGTTTAAAGAGTCTGTGACTTTGTTCAAAGTTAGCAATGGCTTTTTGGCATAGTCTGTAACAGCTTGAAAACACTCATTTCTGCAGTTCTTTGGGTCAGAATTATTCTATTAAATTTTTTTCCATTGGGACAGCTTGTTGCTTTCTGCATAGTTGACTTTTAAAGTATGTATTGCTCGCTGTATCAGTTGAGAAATCAGCTTATAGATACAATGTGGGATAGAGCAAGTGTGGGCAAGAGCAAGTCGGGTCACGGTATCCCTGTTCTGTAGGGTGGGCAGCAACTAAAGTTTCTGTGAGAGACATGCTGTGGGCAGTAATTATGGATGGTTCAGACAAGTGAAAGCTACTGCCATGATAGTTTCTGTAATGAAATAATTAGTTCTGTTTAAAGATTGCTGCTAAGAAGATAACCTCCTTTCTTTACAAGCTTTCCATGGGAGCCATTCTGTCCGTTGCAGTAATCTCTTGAGCAGCTGGCAAAACATCTTACAAGTTATCAAGATCTAAAGATAATTCAGAAGTCACTAGCATGGATCTATATTTCATAAAAATCAGAGCCCTGTGTACTCCTCCCTGTGCATGCAACGTAGTGCAATTGCTTTCTGTAATCAGATTGTCTAGCTTAGAAATGAGCTAGTGACCCAAGTATGTACACTGGCTACTTTTACCATGTCAGTCTGTGGCTGTGAAAAGGCTGGCGGCACAGTGGTTGAGCTAGCAAACAAGATAGGAGGATATTTTTCTCTTCGAGAAAGGCAAGCCAAAAATAACACATAATAACAAAATAATTAGGTTTCAAAACAACATTAAAAGACATTAGAGGAGCCAGCTGTTTTGCAGATGTAAATGGACACCGATCAATTGAAATCACTTCTGATTTAAACCAAATGAATACCTGGAGTAAGTATTCAACCTGAAACCACAGAAGAGATTCTCTGACTGCAAATGGAACAGAAGTAGTTTTGCAAAAATGGTATCTCATGAATGTTTTCCTCACATAGATTGAGAAGACTGCCTGCAGTGAGTGTGTGCTTGTGTGTGTGTGTGTGTGTGTGTATGTACACATGAATACTTATTTTAAAGACACTGTTTTATAGGTTGAACAATTATTTTCTCCCTTACTGAGCATACTGAATAAAGTAAGCTATAATCTTAGGGAATGCCAAGAATGTTTTGTTTAAAGGTATGGTAGAAGCAGCTTTTGGCAGATTCAAAGTGGTGGAATAAGTGGTAATTAAAGGAACAAGATTGGTTTATACAGTCAGATATGACTTTCTTTGGATTTGCTTTTGGACTTTAAAAACTGCTGAGACAGATTTTTCGCATGAGAAACCCAGTGTGACAGGCCAGTCCTGCAAGTGATGTCAAGGAGGCTGAATACAGTCAAGATTCACAAGGTGGCTGTAAGCAGTTGTTCAGCCTGGATGGTACTATGCCCTTCCGAGGGAAGCAGATAGAAATTATCCATGCCTGTTGCTGTGGGAGTCCAATGATCTCCAGCTCTTCTCATTATTATCATTGTTGGTTTTGTTGGTGGTGCTCCAGCATGAGTTGTTTCCTCTGCAGTATATCTTGTCCTGACTTAATTTCAGAGTGATTTGGCTTGTAAATTGAGATCAACTTTGCACTGGATTCCTTAACATAGTCTAAGGAAACCTGCAGAAAAATTAAATTTTCCTTCAAAATCTTATGTCCCTTCTCCATTTTACGGAACAGTCTAAAGTATAACTGTCTCAGTTTTTGTAGACATATTATGTTCAAATATCAACCTTAGACTCCAAATTTGTAGTGTTTTTTCCACCGTAGGGTGCTTAGCATGTCAAATGATTAAATCAGAACACTACTGTTTGTTTCTGGACTTTATATAGAGAGGTGCCCAAATCAAGCAGTGCTTTTGTATCAATTGCAAGATGTTATGTCTCCAAATTATCTGTTTTGATAGCTTGTCTACTAAATGACAACATCCTACAAACCTGAGAAAGAGAAATATTATATTTCTATTATAGTCCTTCAATTAAGGTAGATATGCTTCCTATAATACTTTCTCTTTTAATCATTAGGTTTACATCAACACTCTGCTGCTAGCATTAGTTCACCAGGAACACTCTGTTAATTAATCCTGGCCTAGCTGGTTCTTTTCTTCTGAGAAAGTATACTTTTATTACTTATTTGATAGCATTCTCCCGGAAAACAGCAGAATATTCTCTTTGATGGGATCCCCTTTGAACATGAACATGCACTTAACACAGATTACAGGCTTTTTGTTATTTCTCTACTTTTGGAGCCACAAGAAAGACAAAGAACCACCTCTGAAGAAAGGTACACATATCCAGGAGTATGTCCAGATATTGAGACTTCTTGGTACCCAAGAACATAGGTCTTTTCTACCAAACTCTCCAAAACAAAGAGGCTGCATACAACCTGACTGTTGAGTATTGCCTCAATGGTGTTTCAAGAACTGTGCTCAGGACTAGTTTGGCTGCCTTTTAGTTGCCATAAGACGAGTGTGAGCAAGGGACTGCGCAGGCAAGGGGACATCAGTGCAAAGGATCACATTACAGTGCCTTGGACCATTCTTGTCTGTAATTTAATTTGCTGAGAGGTACATCCAGATATGTTTCTGGTTCAAAGAAAAACTGAATTTCAGGAAAATTTCCAGTGGATATGTGAGGAACAAAAAACCCCTTCTTATAGAAGGTGATATTTAAAGGATAATTACAACCTTATTTGATATGAAACAGTATTGATAGCAATGGAAGTGATGAAGACAGGGAAGAATTTTCTTCCCTGCTGAAGCGCTGCCAACATCAAATATGTCAGAAACCTACAAGAGAAGGGAGCTAGGAAAAGTAAACAACACTCCTAATTACATGGTCTCGGATCAGATATTCAAGTTGAGCACCAATTTGGTGTAAGCCAAATAGGTTTCCTTACATTTGTCTATTTCTCTTCCATACATAGCTTTCTAGCTACCAGTTTTGCTAGTGAAACATAAAGTACTGAATGAGAGTCTAATAGTTTTAGTGATTTTCAGTAGCATAGAACTAGTTATGTGTTTTATTTTGATAGCTGATAGAAAGATGTGCTGACAACTCAGTAAAATGTATTATATTTAAAGTTGTAAACTAAAACAGCTGTTTTTCTCTCCATCTTATGATCCACATAGTCTCTGCACATGATGATAGAAATAACATGCAAAGAAATGCAGAAAATTATTTTCCTCTAGCTCTGACTTAGGATCTTTTCTGTCATAAGGAAAAAGTAGCAGGCATTACAGAAATAAGTGTTTTTTTCCTGTTATCACATTGCCTTGTGCTGTTTAATGTGCTCAGAACTACTAAAGATTTGAATAAATTCTAAGTCTGCACGAGCTCAAATCTGTAAATTATTTTCTCTCATTAATCCTGGGGGCAAAGGGCAGGCCTACAGGCCCTTTCTTGGAAGCCCTTGCTAACGCTGCCCAGCTCCTCACCATCTTGCTTTTCCTCTCTCAATTTCTCTCCCACACAAACTTGTGCAGTCCCATGTACAACAATGCACTTTTGTGCGTTCATTCCCTTTCCCTCAACCGCACTCCTTTTCTTGCACTCTTAAGTATCTCCTCACATCCACACACCCTTTCTGACAGCTCATTCTTGTGACCTCATCCTCTTTCCTGCGACCCTGCATCAATTCTTGCAACCTTTTTTTCTCTTTTTCCCACATAGAATCATAGAATCACATGCCTTTTTTTCCCTTGCTGCTTTCCTTTCTCTTTTTTAAATTTTCCTTTTCCCTTGTTCTTTCTCACTCATTCTCGTTCTCTTTATTTCTCCCCCATTCACTTTCTCTTAATTTTGACATCCTTTTTGCCAAGCCCATTCTTTCCTCATGGCCCATGCTCCCTTTGTTATGCTGTTTGTCTCTCTCTGACTTCCTTTCCTGCAACCTCGGGCTTGCTCTTTCTCATGCCCTTGTGCTTGCTTTCTTACCCATACCATCTCTTCCTTTTGTCTCCTCACTCTTTCCTGCACACTCTTTCTTGTGTGCTTTTCCCACATGCTTTCTCTTGCGCACACACACTCTTACTCACATGCTTGCTGTTATCTTGCTCTCTCTTGGCCACACTTGTGTGTTTTTACTCACTCTTTTGAGTGCTCCCCCTTACTGCAGCCTTGCTCCTTTCCATGTCCTTACCTTTTTTTTTTTTTTTTTTGCACCCTCTTTCTCATGCTTTCTCATGCTATCACTCTCCCTCCCATGTACTTGCTGTTTCTCACGCATACTCTCAATCTCACACACTCATGTGTTCTCACAGGATTACACCTTTTCTCGCACCACTTGTGCTCACCCTTTCTCATACAAGCTTTCTCTCTCATCCCGTTTCTTCCTCTTTCCTTTTCTCAAGCACTTCCCAGTCACTGCTCAGATCTCACACTCTTTCTCTCTCTGCTTTTCTCTCCCTTGCTCTTTCTCTCTTCTTCCTCTTCTTCACCCTCTCATAGAATCATGGAATGGTTTGGGTTGGAAGTGACCCCAAGGATCATCAAGTTCCAACCCCCCTGCCACAGGCTGGGCCACAAACCTCTGGATCTTTCCTGCATGCTTTCTTTCTTGAGCATTAACTTTCCCTTGCATTATTCCTTATGTACACTTGTTCTTGCTTGTATGCTCCACACTTTCTTTCTCATGTCCTCACTTTTTCAATACCTTCACATTTTTCAATCCCACATCTCACATGGAGATGATATGAAGATGGTGTCTGGGTGCAAGACAGAATGAAATAAGGATGTCCCTTACAGGAAGAGTAATTGTATATTCACACTGTGCAGATTAATTTATGTATTAAGGAATAAAGGAGGTAAAGATTTAAAAAAGCCCACCCACAAAAATAAATAGAAAACAAAACAAACAAGCAACAAGAACAAAACAAACCAACCAAATAAAAAAGAACCCAAAGCTTGGCTGAAGATGCCATGACTTAAATATGTATGCAAACTGGCATACTTTTTTTGTATGGTAGAATTTCTTTCTGAAGTTATGTGTAAGTCTATAATTTAAGGAAAATAGTACATGTGTTATCTGAAAGACATTATTTGGGAATATCTAAGTAACTTTTCAAGATCTGGAAATTATATAGTGTGCATATATAAGGTTAATGCTTTACAATTTTGGTTGTTTTGTGCAGAGACTGGAATCCCATATTGTTCATTTCCTTCATATTAGATATGAAATGCAAATGTTCCATATATTTTGGAAACAGTACTTTCATTGAGGATGTATGCCAGCATATTTGAGAACTATAGCTAATGCGATTGTCACTGACCACAAGATAGTGGTATTTTTAGTGAGTAGAACGGTGCAGGTAAAAGCAGTGAAATATTTTTCTAGATGTTGATACATTTAAGACTTAAAACTACTTTGAAAACAAAGCAAGTTTCATTCAGTGCAGTTACCTTCTTATACTGAGATTGCCTGAGGGAAAAAAATGCCCTTTTCTAATGAAACCATCAGAACTCTTTTTTCCCCTCCATTTCTGTTTATTCACATGATCAGCAGATCTATAAAAGTGACTATATTGGATGATTCTAATGCGTTTTGTATGCTTCCAACAGCTGCCTTATTTACTGTATTTTCACATATCTAACAACATTATAATAAATTCTTTCTTAAAAGCTGTGCTAAAATAATTTTAATGACTTGATTCACGTGTATGCTGTTTTATAATTCGTATCCAAGTTGAAAATACAAGGATGTAAAACTATTGTAGAGCGTCCAAAGAAGGGTTAAGAAGTCTGTCTTGTTTCACCTCTGCATTTCACTTCCATTCAAATTCTCTCTTGCCAAACATTTGGTCACCAAGGCAGTGTTGATCCAGTGGTGCACTTGATGAGAGAAATGATCTGCTCTAAAACTAACCCCCCAAAAGCCTGGCCAGCTTTCAGCTTTCCTGCTCACTACGTGGATATGCAAAATCCACGGCAGCAGTCAGTCTGTGGCAATGCTGCCTTATGCTGTCTTCAGTTATTTCTTGTACTGCCTTCTTAGTACAATACAAAGGGTTTAGGATGTTAAATAAATGAGATTTAAAAATATAAGAGAGTTGCCAAATTTATATCCATTACCCTTCTGTAGCAAGTAAGGCCAAATATCTTTCCAGGTCTTCTGAACAATGTTCTCTGATTTTCCAGAGAAGGCCTCTCCAAAGCACTTGGTTTGTCAGACCCTTGGTAAATGTTAGCCCAGAAATTAAACCAAGAGTTATTATTGCCTGACAGTGTAGAGCAGTATCTTGTGAGCAGTCATCCTACGAAGCTGGCATTCTCTTTCTGAGTCTTCAATAATTAAAAAGCTGCTATTTAATTTGTCTCTACTTTCCCTCAGAAGTCATTAAGAAGAGCATTCTCTGTGCACGCAGCATGCAAACACCATCCAATCTTTTACTCTCTATGGCTAAGGGTCTAGAGCTTCACTGTTACAGAAAACTGTTTATTTGATGTTAGAGAACCATTGTTTCCATTTCTTTTTGAAAATAAAATAAAAATGTGATCTGAGATTTCACCAGAACGAGTAAATGAAAAGGACATGGCAACAGAAAGGATTTATTATTCTAACTTCCTATTTCCAGAAATACCTGTCTATGAAGTATGAAGTTATAAACCTATAAATGCGTGCTGCTCTTCTGCATCTGCTCTGTCAGAGCCACAGGTGCATGTTGGGCAATGCAGGGCTGCTTTGTGGGAGCTGCAGGTGCATGTTGGGCAATGTGAGACAGCCCAGGGTTCCCAGTTAGCTGATGTCACCTTGGCTGCTGCCAACATGGCCATGGCAAAACAGTGGCTGAGGTAATGCAGGGCAGCCCCAGGATCCTGCAGCTCTGATTCCTGTTGGGGCTGGGCAAATGCCTGTCACACTAAGCCAGGTGTAAAAGTGGGTGCCTTGAAGGGCAGAGAGTTGTAAGCTGGAGGAGCTGAAACTGCACCCAAGATGGGGCTGCTGCTAGGTGGCAGTGGGGGGAGGGGGCAGAGGCTGGCATTCTTCTCTCTCTGGTGCAGCAGCAGGGTCTGGTGGAGTTGCAGCACTGCCTTTTTGGGCTTGGGTACGGGCTTTCTTGGGTTGCTTGGGTGGAGGAGGCCCCATGGATGGCACTGGCTGTGTGCCTGCTTGTGGATCTGCTGTCAGCAGGCTCTGCTCTGGCCCAGCAGCCATTCTTTTCATGGGCTGGGCATCTGGGCTGCTTCTTGGGGGCCGCTCATTCAGCTCTTCCTGTGGGTTGTGGGCAGCCACAGCTCTTCTCTTTTGGGCAACTCTGTGCTTGCAGAGTTCTAGCAGCTCTGGGTGATCTTTCCTGAAGTATGGGTTGTAGTAGCAAAGTAACTGAAAATACAAAGCAGAAGAGCTGTGATTTGAAAGACAGCAAGAAACAGAAACTTTAACTTTTAATTGCTAAAGACAAACATGGGTATTAAAATGTCTGTCATTTTAAATCTAGGCTGACTAAAGCAAGATATGTTGAAGTAACAGACTCTTCATACCCTCATTTATATATCTTTCTGTTCCATGGTTCAGACTCACTGGATAAAACCCAAATATATTTTTCCCACATTACTCGTACTCAGCAATGCTACCTCTAAAATTCCTGCAAACAGCCAGAGGAAGAAATTAGGATCAGAACATTTCCTGTCATCCTCATCTCCTCTGTTACCAAGGTTTATTTTATTGGACCCCTTCATCTCTTCCAGGAGAATATTATGAGGGTTGGTTGGTGTGCGCAGCAGCTGATGTACCTTCCTGTGAGCCACAAATGCCTCTTCTGCCAGAAACTCGGGAAGCGAGGGAGATCTTCTGGAGTCAAGCTGTGCTTTTGTGAATCTGTACACATTAAGCTGACGAATAAAGTATTTCATACTTTCTGTCCCAAATACTCTCAAAGATCCTTTCTTTCCCAGTACTTCGATCTGAAACATTGCTTGGTCAGTTACAACGCAGCTTCCATTCTGACCCCACCAAATGCTCTTAAATTGGTGATTTTCAGCCAGTACCCAGAGTTTCTCAGGAAAAGTGAGGGCTGCAGAGATAATAGTGCCTCTGCGTGTGCTCTCCTTGTAAGAAGTAGGGGCTATACTTCTGATTTCCTCGTGATGAGGATAAGTTAGTGCATCCTTTTCATCCATATTTGATGCCCAGACTGTTCCTTTATCCTGATCCAGAAGATCAGAAGGAGAGCCTGGGAATGCAGCCGGAGCCTCTGGATCAGAACCAGAAGTTCCTGTCCTGCAGACAGCTTCCCTTACTGTCTCAGTCTGTGGTTTGTGCTTGCAGCCAATTCTGCAGGGAACTACCTTTTACCCTCCCAGCTAGCAAGTGAAATCCCACAGACCTGTCAAGGGGCTACAGTGGGAGAGGCTCAAAAATCACCATGGTGCCCATGTGTCATCATGGTGACATCACTGCAGTGTCTATGGCCCATCTAGTGCAGCAGTCAGAGCAGGCGTTACTGACCTGCCCTTGTTGCTGGTCCTACACAGAGCCATGGGTATTTTCACTTGAATCAAGGAGCAAATAAAACTGTACCTGAATGGGATCACTCCTTGTCCAGACCTTGCTTTCCCCTCCCTGTTTGGTTCCCTGAATTTCTCCCTTCTGGACTCCACGGTGTCCTTCGGGTTCTCCAGATGGGAGTGGAAATCATTTTCTGTGCAACAGAAGAAAATAGCAGTCTCTTCCCAGTCTGACACAATTTCTTGCAAATGTATTTTTATTTCAATTGCACAGCTTCTGTAAGGGAGTAGCTGTGTGCACAGGCACTGCTCTGCCATGTCAGTGGTCTCCCAGAAGCTGCTCTGTAGGTCCAACTAGAAAAGACACAAAGTACATTTTGCTGTTTGAATGAACAGGAGATGTACAACTCGTCTGTTCTTCTATTTGGTTCCTGTGTTTTTATTTGATATTTTAGAAATTTAGAAAGCAGTCTCACAAAATCAGTGATGTTCTTGAAGCCATCTGAATTGCAGTCCTCGCTACAAAATCAAGTGCTTTATCTTTTATTCATCCTAACAAAGCTGATAAAGCATGGGATAGACGAGTGGACAGTGAGGTGGATTGAGAACTGGTTGACTGGCCAAGCTCAGAGTGTGATGATCAGCAGTGCAGAGTCTGGTTGGAGACCTGTGACAAGCAGTGCTCCCTAGGGGTTGGTGCTGGGTCCAGTCTTGTTCAGTGTCTTCATTGTCGACCTTGATGAGGGGATAGTGTTCAACCTCAGTAAATATACTGACAATACAAAGCTGGGAGTGGCTGACATGCCAGAAGACTGTGCTGCCATTCAGCAAGACCTGGTGGACAGGCTGGAGAGCTGGGCACTAAGAAACCAGATGGGGTTTAACAAAAGCAAGAGTAGAGTCTTGCACCTGGGAAGGAGTAACCACAAGTAACAGTACAGGTTGAGGCATGAGCTGCTGGAGAGGAGCTCTGTGCAGAAGGACCTGGGGGTCCTGGTGGATGACAGGTTGGCCGTGAGCCAGCTGTGCCGTGGTGACCAAGAAGGCCAATGGAATTCCGGAGTGCATTAAAAGGAGTGTGGTCAGTAGGTCAAACATTATGTATCAGCAGCCTAGCTTCGAAGCTGCATCTGTATTTATCTTCTGTAGAGGAATAAATGTTTTTATAGAATATATCACATTAATTTCAATTGCATTTTTCTGCTGTAAGTCATACTGCGAAAAATTTTATTTATTCCTTAATTAATGCAGTTAAAGTCAATGATTAAAATTCACTGGGAAAATATTCAAAGCAGATTAAATTCCTTCTGAGCAGGTAAGTCTCATTTTCACTGTACTTTCATATTTATTCCTGCCAATCTGTGGAATCTGTGTTTTGATATTGTGAACTCCAAAATTCTGGTATTTACCATAAGCATTATATGTTTTTTACAGAGAGAGGAAATTAAGTTTTTTGAAAGATAATGGAGGAAAATCAGTCTTTATATTTTACAAATCATGCAAAATGAATGTTTTTGTTTGTTTTTAAGTGGACTTACAAGTATTCATCTTTATAATTCTGTTTCAATCTATTTTAGGAGGGTTCAATGGACAGCTTGTATGAGCCTGTCCCCGAACGTCAAGAACCCAAGGATACAATCAGTACTTCCAGCCAGCCCAGCACTCCAGTGAGCACACGTGCAAACTGTGGACTGCCTGATAGGTCTATGTCTTTGGTAAGTAAACTGTAATTGTAAAGTATGAAGTGTATTTTGAAAAATAATAATAATAAAAAACATTACTGTGTATCCAGATTCATGTGTGTTCGGCTGGCTTGGATGTTAGTTTGAAATATTTAGGCTTTTTATAGCCAACGTTCAGACATGGTCAAACCAAGAGAGCCAACTTGAGAAGAGAGGAGGAGTGGCCTCAGCGATGCAGGCGGTGCCCATCCCGACCTACCTCGGTTCCTCAGGTGCCTCTGTGTAATAGGTTTGGAGCCCTGAAACTGGAGGGTGAGATGGCTGAGAATGAGGTGGAGGGACAGCCTCCAAGCTTTTCTAAGGAGAGGCGGTCGGCTCCATGTTTGAAGACTGCCTCCTCCAGTAAAGAAAGGAGGGTGGTAGTCGTAGGTGATTCCCTTCTAAAAGGAACTGAGGGCCCAATATGTCAGCCTGACCCCACCTGGAGGGAAGTGTGCTGCCTCCCTAGGGCACGGGTCAGGAATATCTCTAGAAATCTTTCTGGGCTTTTTCGCCCATCTGATTACTATCCCTTACTGGTAGTTCAGGTCAGCAGTGATGATGCTGCTGAGAGAAGCCTGACGCCTATCAAAAATGACTTCAAGGGACTGGGGAGAGTACTTGATGGAGTGAGCCTGCAGGTAGTTTTCTCTTATATCCCTTCAGTGGCAGGGAAGGATACTGAGAGGATCAAAAAAACCCTCCTCATAAATAAATGGCTTAGAGGTTGGTGGAGGCACAAGAATTTGGGTTTTTTTTGACCATGGGGCAATTTACTCGGCACCTGGCATGACGGATGCAGATAGAACTCACCTGTCTGCAAGGGGTAAAAGTATCCTAGCCCAGGAACTGGCGGGGCTCATTAAAAGGTGTTTAAACTAGGTAAGAAGGGGAAAGGGGACAAAATGAGGGCCACTGGGGTTGAGCGGGTAGTTCAAGGCTCAAAACAGAGCTTGATTGGTGATGAGGGTGGAGTTCAAAGAGATGGAGAGGGGCAGGGGGATGCTGCTTCCCTAAAGTGTCTCTACACTAATCCGCACAGTATGGGAAATAAACAGGAAGAGTTGGAGATGTGCGTGCAGTCACACGGCTACAATCTCATTGCAATCACGGAGACGTGGTGGGGCAGCTCGCGTGACTGGAATATTGTAATGGAGGGCTGTGTGCTTTTTAGGAAAGATCGGCTGGTGAGGCGGGGTGGTGGAGTTGCTCTTTATGTGAGAGAGCACCTAGAATGTATTGAAATCCACCTGGGGGAGAATGGTGTAGCAGTGGAGAGCTTGTGGGTGAGAATCAAGGGGTGGGCTGGTATGGGAGACACTGTTGTGGGTGTGTACTACAGGCCCCCTCATCAGGATGAGGAGGTTGATGAGGCCTTCCATAAGCAACTGGAAGTAGCGTCATGATCCCAGGCACTGGTGCTTATGGGGGACTTCAATTATCCAGATATTTGCTGGGTAAACAACACGGTCCAGACGGTTCCTGCAATGTGTTGAAGACAACTTTCTGATGCAGGTGGTGGAGGAACTAACGAGGGGAGGGTGTTGCTGGACCTTATTCTCACTAAAGAGGAAGGGCTTGTCAAGGAAGTAAAGGTCGGGGGCAGCTTGGGTTGTAGTGACCATGAGATGGTGGAGTTCAAGATCCTGACTGGAAGAAGCAAAGCAAAAAGTAGGATTGCTACCCTGGACTTTAGGAGAACCAACTTCGATCTCTTCCGGGACCTACTTGGAGCTATCCCGTGGGCTCGGGTGTTAGAAGGTAAGGGGGCCTCTGAGAGCTGATCAGCATTTCAACAGCTCTTCTTCCAAGCTCAGGATCAGTGCATCCTTGTGAGCAAGAAATCAGGAAAGGGTGGCAGGAGACTTGTGTGGATGAGCAAGGAGCTAGTGAGCAAGGAGCTAGTGCACAAAGTCAAAGGAAAGAAGAAGGTCCATGAAATGTGAAAAAAGGGTCTGACCACTTGGGAAGAATATGGAAATGTTGTCAGGGCCTGCAGGGATGCGATGAGAAAGGCTAATGCCCGCCTGGAATTGAATCTGGCAAAGGTGATAAAGGGTAATAAAAAAGGCTTTTTTAAGTATGTTAATAGTAAAAGGAAGACCAGGGAGAATGTGTCTCCCCTACTAAATGAGAGGGGTGTTCTGGTAACGGGGAATGCTGAGAAGGCGGACATACTGAATGCTTTCTTTGCTTCTGTCCTCAGTGAAAAAGCTCTGCCTCAGGAATCCCAGACCCTGGAGGTTAGTGAGAGGGTCTGGAGAATGGAAGACTTTCCTTTAGTCAGGGAAGAGGCGGTCCAAGAGCATCTAGGCAACACAAATGTTCATAAATCCATGGGACCCGATGGGATGCATCCATGGGTGCTGATGGAGCTGGCAGAGGCGATTGCTGAACCACTCTCTGTCATCTTTGAGAGATCTTGGAGAATGGGGGAGATGCCTGAAGACTGGAGAATAGCCAATGTCACTCTGGTCTTCAAAAAGGGCAAGAAGGAAGGTCCAGGTAATTATAGGCCAGTCAGCCTCACCCCTGTCCCTGTAAATGTGATGGAACAGCTTGTGCTGGATGCCGTCTCCAGACAACTAGAAGAAAAGAAGGTTATCAGGAGTAGTCAGCATGGGTTCACAAGGGGGAGGTCATGCTTGACCAGCCTGGTAGCCTTCTATGATGTTGTCACTGGCTGGGTAGATGGGGGGAGAGCAGTGGATGTAGTCTACCTTGATTTCAGCAAGACATTTGATACTGTCTGTCTCCCACGACATCCTTATAACAAAGCTGAGGAACTGTGGGATAGATAAGTGGACAGTGAGGTGGGTTGAGAACTGGCTGACTGGCAGAGCACAGAGGGTCGTTGTTGGCAGTGCAGAGTCTGGTTGGAGACCTGTAACTAATGGTGTTCCTCAGGGGTCGGTGCTGGATCCGGTCTTGTTCAGCATCTCTGCTATGAAGAAAGGCTAAGTGAACTGGGTCTGTTTAGCCTTGAGAAAAGACAACTGAGAGGGGACCTGATCCAGGTCTATAAATATCTGAAGTGTGGGGGGCAGAGTGGTGAGGCCAGACTCCTTTCAGCAGTGTGTGGAGACAGGACAAGGGGAAATGGCCAGAATAGGAAGTTCTGCACAAATGTGCGTAAGAATTTCTTTACGGTGAGGGTGACGGAGCACTGGAACAGGCTGCCCAGGGAGGTTGTGGAGTCTCCTTCTCTGGAGATATTCAAGACCTGCCTGGACACCTACCTGTGCGACCTGGTGTAGGGAACCTGCTTTGGCAGGGGGGTTGGACTCGATGATCTCTGGAGGTCCCTACGATTCTGTGATTCTGTGATATCTCATCCCTGAACCCAATCACCTGGTTTCTGTGTTTGTATCTGTGCCTTTAGCTGTCCTTTTTATTAACAAAACTACATTTTTAAAGAGTAGTTGTATGAATTTTGTAAATGTTAATAAATTTTGTAAAACTTTTGTGGGATAACCATTACATTTGATAAAAAATCATTAGGCAAATGTGAAGGAAATTGTCTTCTGTATTTTTTTCTTCCTAAGTAGTAGGAATAATAGGGATAATATTACATTTTATAATCTCATTTATTTCATCAAATAATTTCTTCTATTTCATTTAATAATCTTTTTTTTTTTCTTCTGCTTAACAGTGCCTCCTTTATTTGTAATTACTGTCTCTAACTTTGCAAAATAGTGACATATGATGCAGCCTCGTGATGGAATAAAAAGAAACCAGAATGTTCATTATTAAAGGAAGAGAGACTGTCCTGCCAGCACAAATTATACCAGCCTTTACCCTTGTGTGCTGGGGTTTAGTTACCACATACCAGTATGTTTGTTGGGCCTATGGTGTTGCAGTGATGCAAAGAAGATATGTGAATGGGACTTGTGTGGAGAGAGTATCTGAGCAAGTGAAACAGGAAAATGGCTGGGAAATTGTTGCATGCATTTGTTGAGTCCTGAAGGAATGGAAATAACTTATTCTTCCCAGACCTGTTTTATTCTGTGCGTGCTCTCTTCTGGATTATCAGCTTGATGCTTTGTGCAATGGTTTGGTTTTGAGAGCATAGTAGCGCGGAGATCTCAAGAGATCTCATCAGCACAGATCTGTGAGCCTGGGCTCTGGGATGTGCCTGAGTTACAGTTTTGTCACAGGAAGTGGGAGATGTTTTCTTGTGTGACAGGTTTCTCTCCATTATCTGATTGTGACCTCGTTACTAGAAAAATGAGCCACTTCTTCACCATTTCACCTAAGTGTCTTTAATCATGGTTGTGAAATATGGCTGTGACCTGATCCTAGTATGCTTGTAGTATTTCAGATATGTAAAGATCTAGCTATTTGGCTAGGGCTGTGGTACACAACAGTATTGAAACATGCTGTTATTCTAATGAATATGTGACATTCAGCTCCTACGTCCATTCAGAATGTTTCTCTTTCTGTATGATGTCAAACCAGCTGACCAACTAATGGCAGCTGTGCTATTTCTTTGTCCTTTGCTTATCTGCTAGGAACTGGATTTAGACAAAGCGAAGAATAGAATTGTTCTTTGGTTTGTGTCCAGGATGTGGCACGGTACTTTACAACAGATAACTACCGTGACTTGTCCTGTATCTTGCCAAGGTATGGGAGAGTCATATCCATAACACTGTGCTCAGCACTAGGTTAATTACAGCGAGTAAGACTAAAATTTAAAGATGCAGTGACCTCACGCTTTTTATTTCTTGCTTTTTTTCCCTATTTTGCTCTGTTTTCTGATTCAGCAACTTTCCTTCAGACTCTTTATTACCTTTATATATAGTGAAACTTCATAAATTTTAAACCCTATACAAGTAAACAACCTGTCCAATGCAGCTTTATTTTCATTGAGCCAGCCTAGAGAAGCAGATAAGTTGCTAGTGTAGGATCAGAAAATGATAGATATCAATCTGAAAAAAACAAAGTTCTCATATTACTCAGTGCTGTTTTTGTGGTAGTGCCAAGACCATGAAGATACATACAGCAGTGAATAGAAGAATCCAGCGCTTTCTTTTCTGCTAACTCAAATAATATATTTCTGTTTTCCTAAAGGAGATATTTTAGTGACGGCACACTTATTCATCATAAATTTAAATTCATCATCAATAAAAGCAAGGGTAAGCGGGAAGCAACCTGTTGGCTCACTAAATATTAACAAGAATCCCCATAAGACTGGTTGTGAGCTTTATTTTTTATGTTTTGAGAGAATATTCAGCTCAGCACTTAACTAAAAATAACAGCTCAATGCTGTGTCACTGTGCTGGCTGTAGAATCAACGTGGTTATTTATAAAATACTCTCTAGAAATGGGAAACAAGATTAGTGATGACGTGTCAGCGGTAAGACCTATGGAAAAATGCTGCTAAGGCCAAAGGACTATGTGTAATCTTATCTGCTATTTCTAGCATGTGAGTTATTAGACCTACACCTTGGATGAAGCCGTTAAGCTTATTAACTGAGCCCATTTGTACTTCTCTCCCATTTTTAATTCCGTCACTTAGTTCCATGCTGCAGGGCGGCCCCCATAGCATGATAAATTCAGAGCATTATTGGCTCCCTCAGGCCCTGATTCAGCCATCTATCATTATTCAGTAATGCATATACTTAAGTGCATCGCTAATGGATATGGGCTTGAGAGTATGTTTAAATGATCGGCTGAGCCATGGCCGTGTAGATTCCATAGAGCTGTTATATTTCCTCAGGATGGAGCAGCTTGACATGACGCTTGTCTTTCTTGGGAGAATTTTCCCCCTTTCTTTTTTCCGTATTACATCACCATAGAAGGCATTCAAGTTCTGCTCTCCTCAATTCAGAAGATGGAAGTTAGAACTAGTGGAAATTTTTCCTCTTACTGCAGCAAAGCAGTTATTTTCTTGCTGTTATCTTGTCTCTTGTGATTTGTCTCAGTCATAGTTGGGTTGTGATGTTCCACCAGAGATGTGGAAAATACAGGATGTTGTGGCAACTGGAGCTGTGCAGGACATAATTCAGAAAGCACACTCTTTGAATACCTTTTTGAACAGTGATTATTTTTGCTTCTGCCAAATACATGCCGACACACTGTTGATGAAGAATAATCTTTCATGTACTCTCTTTATCTTATTTAGTACATGCAGTGTTTTGCCTGAGGTGTTCCCAATCTGGATTCCTCTAGTAATGGCTTGTGCCTGTTATACACACTTGTTTATTGATTTTAATTCTCACAGGGGTATGTCTGTTAACTTTTGGGGTACTTTCTCAGTAGTTTTTCAGTTGTCTTCTCAAACAGAGAGCAAAAACTAGATTTACAGAGCTCTTTCTGAATCTTAAGTTTAGCAGTGTTGAAACAAGTCTTCTTCAGATATAGCTGGTAGCCAAAAGTGCATAATGAATCATATGGGTACAGTTTGTGCTTAACAGTGTTGTTAACTGAAAAACCGAATTTCTTCATATTCTACCTCATGGTCTGTGTTAAGCTTCACAAGAAAAATCTTCTACATGAAAAATATTTTCATACATTTCCTGTCAGATTGAAATCACAAATGTCCACATATTTTTCAACTGTTAATTGTGATATGAGTGACTACCCTGTGTATCAGAAAAATGCCAAATAATTTATCAGTCTTTCTAAGCTACTGTCATCAAAACCACAAGCAGTTAAGTTACCTACTTTATAATTGGCATTTGATTCCACTGGGGGAAAGAAGAGGTCTAGTTACCTGAACTCATTATTTCCCTGTTTAAGTCTAACAAACAGAGGAGCTCTAGCTTTTTCAGCTTACTTGTAAACATCAGAGGTTTCCTTAATTCAGAGCTATTTGATGAAAACAGGGAGGAAAGGACTTTACTGCAATTTCATAATGCTGAGTTTCCACATACATTTAGTTTATTTTTAAGAAATAAATCATTCATATTTGGAATAGGGAAACTTTTCTAGTTTCCATTGAAAAGGTAATAACAAACTTCAGAGAATATAGAGATGAGATTTTAGAAGAAACTTTCTTTACAATTAAAGGTAAAACATGTTTGCAAAACTGCTTAATTCTTAGTCACAGATCACAGTTGTAGGATTTTCTAGTGTATTCAAGTACTGTAAAAACTTAAAAAGTAAGTACTAACAAGAATAATTTATTTTGTACCCCAGTCAGATGGCTGATTCAGACATCACAAAAAGAGGTGCACTGAATAAAAGGACCCATTTTTAAATGTCCATAGAAAGCCACCATCATATTCCATGGTGACACTGCATCCCATGACATCTAATGAATTCTTCAGTAATGCCTCAACATGTGAAGCAATGCGATACATGCATCTTTTACTGCATTTTAGGAAACAGGTAGTGAAGCATTTGTTTGAAATTGTGGAGCAAATATTAAACCTACATGTTCCACACCAGATATTTGGCTTGTCTAGACTTGAATTAATAATGTTTCCAAGTATGAGACCACACTGAACTTCAGAGAATGCCATATCTCAGTTTTTTGCTCTGGTTCTTATAGAGATTCTAACTTAACAATGTTCCCTGTGTGGTCTCTGACCTTCATGCATACTGTTTCCTTTAATGAGCCTTTTTGAGATAAAAAGGTTGATGTTTTTAAAGGAGATGTTGATGCTACCCTTTTTAAAGAGCCTCAAAATCACTTTTTCAACATCTTTCAACCATTGAAAAGATTGTCCTAAGACATGCTGAGAGGTTTGTTTTTTATTTCAGTAAGAACTTTGTCTTCCATTGCTTGCAATATTTCAGGATAAAAGGTATATACTCTTTTGATCCGCATACAGTATCTGAGAGTGAAACTATACTTGCAAAAATATTTTGTGGAAACTGCCTACAATTATTAGTTTTCAAAGATATCCAGATACTACTGGGGCCTCCTGCACTCTGCTAAAATAAACTCAGTGCAATAAAACAGCCTTTTCCTAATGGAAAAGCCTTCTCAGAAGAAGCTTAAAAAATCTCTGATGGATTATACCAAGAGAAGGAAAAAAATATAAAATTCTCAGTTATACACTTGCATCATTTTATGTAGTATGTGTTTTTGGCTTTTCATCCTGCAAGCTGATTGGTATTTTTTAAATTACTGTGGTCAGAGCTGTTTAGATGATATTACATAAAGGAAAAAAATTAAACGTAAGAATATGAGAAATAGATCTATAAATTGACGTTTTCATATTTATTTTTTTAAATGTGTGTTGTTGCCCAGCAGATCTAAATGACATTCCTCATGGACATTTTTACCCCGGTTTCTGTTTTCCAGGCTGGAAGAAATAGATATGAAAGTGATACATTGCTTTGATACTCTGTCTTAAGAAATATCAAAATAGTACTGCACTCAGAGATCTCTTCTACCCTAGAATGACATCCTCAGGTTTTCTCAAAGTTAAAATTAACTTCAAGTTCCAAGGTGTCTATGATAGCAGTGAGAAATTACAGCATTCCTTGTGGAGTGAGGTATCCTTTTGTTCAGTCTTTCAACACACACATAACCTTTCTCTTCCTTTCCACATCTTGCCACCTCTTTCCTTTTTCTACATTTAAAGAAAGCCCTAGATTCTGCACTTGCCAGCCCATGATGCTTGGTCTCCAAAAAAGGACTAGCTAATCCATTATGATCCAGATAACTAGGTTCTGAGAATTTCTGAGTGGCACAGGGGGAGAACAGGAACCAGATGATGAAAAAACATTCAAGCACATATTCAGCCAATGCTCATGCTCATCAAAAACAGGCATGAGCCCAGCAGCTGAGCACCTGCAGCTGTATGATCTTCTTTCAAGCCCAGTGCTACATTCTGCTTTTGTGCCACTTAGGCTGACTTACACAGCTTTCAGTTTTATTTGCCTTGCTTCCTACTCTATTATAGAATCACAGCATCAACAAGATTGGAAAAGATCTCCAAGATCATCCTGTCAAACAGTCCGCCTATCACCCATAGTTCCCACTAAACCATGTCTCTTGGTACATCATCTAAACATTTCTTGAACACCTCCAGTATTGGTGACTCTACTACCTCCCGGAGCAGCCCATTCCAGTGCCTGACTACTCTTTTGGAGCAGTAGTATTTCCTAATTTCCAACCTGAATCTACTGTGGCACAACCTAAGACCATTCCCTCTATCCCTATTCTTAGTTGCATGGGAGAAGAGGCCTCCTCCAGACTTGAATAATCCTAGTTCCTTCAGCTGCTCCCCATAAGATTTGTGCTCCAGACCACTCACCAGCTTCGTTGCCCTTCTCTGAACATGTTCCAGGGCCTCAATATCTTTCTTGCAGTGAAGGGCCCAAAACTGAACACAGTACTCGAGGTGCGGTCTCACCAGTGCTGAGTACAGAGAGATGATCACATCCTCTGCATGTAAGGGAATTAGAGAGTCTGCATTAGAGAGTGTCCATTAGAAAGATTCATCCCATTGTAATTTGTGAGCATTTTATCCTCATAAAATTTTACATTTTGTAGGCAGTATTTAAAAGAATTATATTATGCTGGAAATACCCATTTTTGATGTAAGAGTACTGTGCTCTGATTTTTCAGCCCTATTACAGCTCTCAGTGTCAACTTCTTGGGAGCCATTGATATTGAAATCTCTGAGAATCCAGGACACTTACTTATGTATATTCTCTCCTGCACTGTGTCCTCTATAGCTTCACTTGTTGAATATTAGTGGATATTAAAAACACATATCAAATGTGCATAAAACTATCTTACATTGTCCTTACAGTGAGGAAAATATTATATTTTGATTAAAAAATTATGATTTTCATATCTTTTCTCTGTTTTCTTTTTAAAAGGAATTTCCTGATTTTGAGAACACAGTGACCAAAAAGAGAAAGTAAGTTGAGACCAATTCAAGGTCTATACAGTGTCACTATATTTATCTGTTCTTTTCACCCTTGTTGTTTTGTTAATGTGTTTGCCAATGTTACCTTAATTTTCACAGAGTACATGTATTAATATTGCATTTGGGAAGCAAGTAACAGGCTTGTAATATTAGTAAAGCTTTTTTGCTGTTATTTTTTTTATATACATAAATCTTACAAAATATTGGGACCAGGATAGCTGAAATCAAATGCAGTTAATCTAAGTTTGTTTTAACCGTATGTCCACTTTTCTGAAAGATTGAAGTAGTAAACTATTTTACAGAATGTTTGTACCATTGACCTGATAATCTTCTGGAGAGTTGTGTTCTTTAATCCAAATAAAAAATTAGTTTGCAAAATGATTCAGATTAAGCAGGACAAACCTTATTTAATCAAATACATTTGAGGCAGCAGCATACTTCATGTCCATTTGTTAAGGCACGATACCAGTTTGGACTAATATATTAGCAAGCAGAGGAGTTTATTTTGAAAATTTCTTTTTTTGTCTTGAGATCAGCAGTTTTTGCATTACCGTTGAAGTTCCCTTCAAATGAAATCCTGCCTAATGGAATGATAAACACAGATCTTATCTGTCTGGCTGTGGCATGAAAATGCTTAGACGTCATTCTATTTTTTTCTTTTTTAGGAGGGGCATCATTAAATTCAGATCATCAATGCCATCTCTGTATGTTGCTAATAAATTTCAAAATAGATAATAACTTCATTGAAAATCTCATTTGTCTTAATAGACAGTTTTCATCTAGTTTTCGTTGTCAGTTACAACTACTAGTAACTTCTTGGCTCGAAACACAGACATGCACACTCAGAGCTTTGAGATCTTAGTTATCTGTGACCAGAAGGGGCTTTGTGAAAATGCTCTTCCTTTCCAAAATTCCATTTATCTAAGTATGGATATAATTCTGTTATTCACATTTTTTCTGATCACCATTTAATACTTTTAAAGAAGCTAAACTGCTGTGTATGCTGGCATGGAATTACCACAGCATAAATAATTTATAATAGCTCTACCAAATATGATGCTATCACCAAGCTGCCTGAGACACCTGCTTAGTTCAGTACCAAGTCTACCCTAGTGATAGGAATAGGAATCTGTGGCTCCACTCTCAAACCTTACAATACAAATAATATTATTTTATTCTAAAACTAACTCAATTCCACTTAACTAATCAGAATTTAGAAAGGTTGTCTTGGTCACTTGAATAATCAATATAAATAATAAATAAGATTAAGACAATTTCACCCAATGTCAATTGCATTCAAATATTATTTTGCTATGAATGTCCAGACATCACTGTACTGGTGTCTTGCTCCGATTTATAGGAGGGAGATGAGGTTCTTTTAATATCTGTATACCCGGCATGAGATTAAGAAACAATGGTTCAAATGTTGGTCCAACCAGTTTATTATAAATCCTAATCAGGGAGACGGGGAAGGGAAGGAGGGCGATAGAAAAGATAGGAAAGAAGCAAGAATTGTGTAAAGCGGGGATAGTCACCACCAGGATCCAGCAGCCGTCCTGTTGCATGATGTTTCGAAGGTCCGAGGTAGAAGCAGCAGGGGGAGGAGGGGGAAGGGGAAGACCAACAGAGCAGCAGCGTGGCCGGCCTTGGGTAGCAAGCAGGTAGCAGGAAGAAGTCACAGAGCCAATCTGGAAGGAAGCAGCAGGACTCAGGTAGCAGGCCCAGGAGAGTCCGTCAGCATGCAGGAATTCTGCAGTGAGGAATCTGATGGCAGACACCTTTGTTCTTCTTCAGCATCGTGGTAGAGCACAGAGCAAGTCCAGGAGGGAGAGAGTGCAGCTCGTGAGGCTTCTCATGGCAGAAACCTGTTCTTCATGAGGAATCTATTGCCAGAAAACCTCTGTTCTTCTTCATGAGGAATCTGTTGCCAGAAAACCTCAACCTCATGGTTGTAGGTCCACTTTTTATCCTTCTTCTTCTGCCAGTGTGGCATTCCTGGGCACCTGAGCAAGAGTCATGTGCAGCACCTCCTGAGGTGGCCATCTTCCTCGAGATAAGCCCACACAAAAGACCACTTCACGGCCATTAAGCTGTGGCTTATCTCTCTTGTTGCCCCTGGCCTTGTCCATCTGTGTCCCTCAGACAAAGGATTTCTCAACCCTTGCCCGGGACTTGCTTGGACTTGTCCATCTGTGTCCCCAGCAAGCTTTGAGACAATGATGTAAAAGAATAATCTTTTACAACTGGTATCAAACTCCTACTTGACAATGTAGAAATTTTTGATTGGCCTTTTCCATAGATACGGAGAAAGTCAGTGAGAAATCACATAGAATCATAGAATGGTTTGGGTTAGAAAGCACCTTCAAGATCATCTAGTTCCATCTCCCCTGCTATAAGCATTGACACCTCCCTCTAGACCATGTTGCTCAAAGCCCCATCCAGCCTTGCCTTGAATGCCTCTAGGGAGGAGGCATCCACAACCAAACTGGGCATCCTGTTCCTACTCTCACATTAAAGAATTTCTTCCTGATATCTAGTCTCAGTCTACCCTCTTCTAGTTTAAAACCATTTCCCCTCATCTTGTCACTACGTGCCCTTACAAAAAGCCCCTCCCCAGCTTTCCTGTAGGCCTCCTTCAGGTACTGGAAGGCCGCTATAAGGTCTTCTCAGGCCTTCTCTTCTCCAGGCTGAAGAGCCCCAGCTCTCTCAGCCCGTCCTCATAGGGGAGTTTCTCTAACCCTCTGCTCGTCTTTGTGGCCCTTCTCTGGACCTGTTCTAACAACTACATGTCCTATTTGTGTTTAGGGCTCCAGAACTGGATGCAGTACTCCAGGTGGGGTCTCACAAGAGGGGCAGAATCACCTCCCTCAACCTGCTGGTGACAATTCTCTTGATGCAACCCAGGATACGGTTGGCTTTCTGGGCTGCAAGCACACATTGCCCATTCATGTTGAATCTTTCATCAGTACCCTTAAATCCTTCTCCTCAGGCCTGCTCTCAAGCCATTCTCTCCCCAGCCTGCACCTGTGCTTGAGATTGCCCTGACTGAGATGCAGGACCTTGCACTTGGCCTTTGTTGAGCTTCATGAGGTAGGCCCACCTCTCAAGACTATCCAGGTTCTTCTGGGTGGCATCCTTTCCCTCTTATGTGTCAACTGCATCACTCAGTTTGGTGTAATCTGCAAACGTGCTGAGAGTGCACTCGATCCCACTGTCCATGTTGCTTAAAACGATATTAAATAGCACCAGTCCCAATACCTTGAGGAACGTCACTCATCACCGGTTTCCACTTGGACACTGAGCCACTGACTGCAATTCTCCGAGTGCGACCGTCCAGCCAGTTCCTTATCCAGAGGATAATCCACCCATCAAATCCATTTTTTTTCCACTTTGGTGACCACAATGTCATGTGGGACAGTATCAAACACTTTGCACATGTCCAGGTAGATTATATCAGTTGCTCTTCCTTTATCCATTGACACTGTAACTCCACCATAAAAGGCCACCAGGTTGGTCAGACATTATTTGCCCTTGGTGAAACCGTGGTTACCACCAATCACCTTGTCTTTAATTTCCATGTGCCTTAGTAGAACCTTAAGGAAGATCTGCTCCACGACTATGCCAGGCACAAAGGTGAGACTGACTGGCCTGTAGTTTCCTGGATCTTCTTTTTTTTCCCTTCTTGACAGTGGGGGTTATGTTTCTCCTTTTCCAAACAGTCTGGGTCACTAGACTGCCATGATTTTTCAAATGTGATGGCTTGGCAACTTCGTCTTCCCTCAGAACCCAGGGATGGATCTCATTGGGTCCCATGAGCTTGTGCACCTTCAGATTCTTTAGATGGTCTTGAACCTGATCTTCACTTATAGCAGGCAAATGATCATTCTCTTCCTTACATCAGGGCAACAAGGAAGAGAAAAATGAATATCAGTAGCAGAAGTAACAGAAGTATGCTTTTTATAAACAGTAAAATAATAGTGAATCTCTGGAAATGAAAAAAATTCTAAGCAGTTTCAAAAGGAACTAGTGTTCACAGATGAAACAATAGTTCAGTTGTATCCTCTCATTCAGAAAACCCTTCACCACCTGCTTGAGTAGGGGAGAGGGATCTCATTTTTTGTGCTCTTTCCCTTCTGCTTATTGTCACAGATAGAAGAGTCTCCAAACTTAAGTAGTATAATCGTCTAGATTCATCCTCTAGCTCACAAATTACTATAAGTTGGTTGTTTTTTGTTTTTTTTTCGTTTTTGTTTTTTAATGGGTAAAGAGAAACAAATTAATATACAGGATAAATCAATGTTCATTCTGAGATTTTTTTTCTTCTGTTAACGTATTCTTTGTGTAAGGATCTTTGAACCGCTCACTGCAGATGGAAGCATGAGTTAGCATTATATCTTGATGCAAACATGCAAAGAGCTCAAGGTTTATTGGAGCAATAAAATGTCCCTGCATAGCCTGTGGGTTTTGTATGTTCTCCTGTAGCTGTTTGCTTTGATTTATTATCATGTCACCAAACTTCAGATGGTAGTAATTTCTGTAAGTTGCAGGATATTTCATATCATGTCTAAAGAAATGTATCTCTTATTCTCCTTCTGATGGCCTCCCTGATTCATTCATGAGATCCCTGTTACAAAAAGAAACTTGAATAAAATACTTCTACAAAGTGAAAATTCAAAAGATTTCAGAGCCCTCTGTGGCATGCGGAAGTAATGACTGGGTAAATGAAGAAAGACAACTAACTCCAATTGAAGCCAGTATGAATTGCACAGCCAAATCCCTGGGAATTGAAGAATTAGGTTGAAAATAACCATATTTGATTAAATGTGCTTTCATTTGTCATTCTGACTTTTAGCTAATGGTTAATTCTTTTAATTCTTTTAGATCCATCCAGAAGTCTCTGTCTGAAAATGAAGCATTTGGTTAGTAACTATTTAAATCATTCACTATATACTTATTAATCTCACAGAGCCAGATTTAATTAAGGGTCTGATTTGCTTTACAACTCTTGGAGCAAATGCAAAGGAAAGGAAGAATACACCTAAGATACCAACATATTCCTCCCCCCACTCTGCTTTCTACACATACATTGGTTGTTAGATACTGGAACCAAAACTATTTTAATTTCAGTTTAGTTCCTATACTTAAGAACCTATAATGGAACAGCATAAGAAAATACTTAGCATGTTCAGTGATTCTTTAAACATTTAAATAAAAAAAATGTAAATCACTCTGGTAGAATCAAATTCAGTCTTTTCTGTGCAATTCCTGGAAGCAAATAAAGGCACACATGTTCTCTGGGCTGCAAGGTATTAAAATCAAGGTTAAGATAAAAATTATTCTGATCAGATTTTAACAGTGTTAGATGAGGTCCTAGACAGGGACAAAAGACAACAAAATTTGAAGTCTGCCCATCCATCTGTCAGATTTCCTATATTGCAAAATCATCTACTTATTTCCATGTTTGAGATTCTACAGTATTCTGCAAACCTGTTTGGTTTGCATTCTTATTCTATTTTTATAGACATTCCTGTTATTTCACAGGTTTGCTATGAATTTAGGTGACTGCTGTCTGTGCTTTTACTTTAGACAGGAAAAATGTGAATGGCACACTTTGGCAGGGTTCCAGGAAGCCGGAGAATGATTCGTACATCAGAAGGCCCTGTCAGCTTGAAGGTAATTGCTAAATGTATTTCAGCTGATTTTGCATTTTTCACGAAGTATTTTAAAGGGCACCTAGGAAAATCTCTTATTTTTCACGAATAATCAAACTAAATAATTTGTCAAATCCTTTTGAGATCTACTTTGTCCTAAAGGGGGGAAAAAAGTAGTTTAAATAAAGCTTACTTTAAAACTGGGAAGCTGAGAACATGTTATGTGAATAATTCTCTCTGTGGTCCATGTGCAAAAAAAGACTTCCCCTATGGTAAATTGTCATTTTTGGGTTGTACAGGACTTGGCAAATGTAATATGATCCTATGGTTCCCTGTGTACTTTACGCTGCTCCAAGTGGTAGGTACAAATTTTCTAGGCTACTCTTATCCAATTTGCTTTTTAAGGTGTGTTTCAACTAACTTTAATTGAAACAATCTTACAGCTAGTGTATGGGAATTTGCTAGTGATGCTATTTATGAACTAACGAGTATAAATTCATTAAATTAGAAAAAATAACATGTGAGCATTCACTTTGTTTATTTAAACTAGACTTTAAAAAAATCAAAATGTTTTGACAACCTGATTAATGTTGCTTCCAGGAATTGAATTTGTATTTGTACTTTCTAAAGTCAAGGTAGACCCGATACAGCTGCCTTATGAGGCTAAAGCAGTCAAAGTTCAACATCTGTATTAGCATAAACAGAATCTTTGATATGTGAGATAAAATTGGATGTATCTTTCATTCTCTACTTAAGCCAACACAGTGGCAAGAGGAGAAGTACCTTTATTTCTAATAATTCTTGTAAAAATGGTCCAGAAATCATCCATTGTTCAATGATTCTACTGTTAATAGGATATGCCAAAGATAGCAAAGGACAAAGTGCCAGGTATCCCTCTGGATTTGCTTCACCACTTGAAGATGAATTCTTAAATGCTTGAAAAATAATGGATTTGAAATTGTAAATGCTATTGCATTTGCTTGTGTATGAGTAGGCTGGATTTCTACAAACCAGAGCCAGAATGAAAAGATGACAAGAAAATTTACAGAATCAGAGAATCACAGAATCGATTCAGATGGAAGGGACCCTTAAACATCATCTAGTCCAACTCCCCTGTAGTGAACAGGGACACCTACAGATAGATCAGGTTGCTCAGAGCCCCATCCAATGTGGACGTGGAGCCCCATCCAACCTGAACTTGGATGTCTCCAGGCATAAGGCATCCATCACTTCTCTGGGCAACTTGTGCCAATGCTTCACTACCCTTGTCATAAAAAACTTTTTCTCATATCCAAACCAAATCTCTCATCTTTTAGTTTGAAATAATTTCTCCTTGCATTATCACAATAGACCCTGCTAAGGAGGAACTCTGCCCTTGTGATGAACCAATGGGCAGAAAAGGAGTCTCGCTGGCTTCAAAGGGAAAGGATTCTAATGATAACTGAAAAAAAAAAATTAGAGTTTCTTTCTGAACAAGTCTTACTTGTAACAAAAAATATTTCAAAATTATTCTTCAACCTACTGTACAGATTGTCAGTTTGGAGGTGGAAAAAAAGTTGAATCAGAGAAGAGAACTTTTTGACCTTCCTCCAGTCCTTCCTACTCAAGACTTTTTTTTTTTACCCTTTTAAATATCCAAAGCATGCAAAAGAAGCAGTGCACATTTTAAAAGCTGACAAGTGTTGTAATTGAAGGGCAGGGGCCCAGAGGGAACAGGAAGCAAAGCTGGCAGCTAAATAAAAATCTCCCTTTCCCCCTCTGCAGTAAAATTATTAAAAGGGAAGTCCCCTTCACACAGTGGTGAAAACCATTACAAGGAGATTTAAAGTGTTTCACTATTGATCAAGATAATTTGTCACTATTGATTAAAACCTTCTCTTAAGAGAGATAATCCTTCAAGGTCTGCAGATCTATTGCATAATATGATTTTCTGTTAGATGCAATAGGCCGTGTGTGGTGGCCAGCGTAGAATCCTCTGCTTACTTCAGAATTATATTCATGGGCCTGATCCAAACCTGATCAATGAAAAGACATCCAATGACTCTGGTAGCCTTTGCATTAGGTCCTTAGTGTGGCTGTGTGCAAAATCTCTAAAAATTCAGTTTTACTTATAATAGTACAATGAGACCATATATATCTCACAGACAGAATAGTGGGAATACCTATCTTCACTTACAAGCCCAAATCCAAATCATCAGAACCAGATTTGCCAGCCTGAAAATGACATTGTTGAAAAAGTTGACTATGAGAGTCATAGTCATTGAGCTTCCATGCAAATGCATTCCTGAGACGAACAGAAAAGGACGGACACCTTGCAGAAATAGTGGACATGACTCTCCCCTGCTCCTAATTCCCTCCACAGTAAAGTGACTAGAAACTTCCCAGTTATGTTAATCTGACTGCATAAGCACTGCTTGACATGAGTTGCAGTGCCTCTGGAAGTCTAACTAGCTCTGCATTCAAATAAATGGGTGGGTTATCAGACACCTGGCCTTCAGTGACTTCAAGGAGATTTGTAGGTGCTTGAGACATCTGGTCATGTTAGATTTTGGACTCTAATATGCTTATGAGAAAGTTGTTGGTATTGCTGTAACAATCAGGTATGCAGGAGAAAGATACTGTCTTCTAAGTTTATTTAAACTCTTATAGAAACCTCTAAAACAAATTTAAAAAAAAAAAAAAAAGTGACTCATTTTCCTTCTTCCTTTTGATGCATATGCTAAATAAAGGAAATTGCTTAATGGGGTTTCCTGTGCAACTGACCTATGATTTGAGGGTGGAAGTAATGCATGAACTGAATTTTGCTCTTTTATGCCTGATGCTCAGATCAGATTTTAACTCAGTCTTACAATATCCAAGTAGCAAAATTACGGAAGCACTGAATGTTTTTGGTTTTATTTACAAAGTATTGTCTTTTAAGAAAATTAACAATACTAAGTATTTCTTTGATTCAGAATTTTCTTTATAAATCACATAAAAATATAGGTATTAACTTGTCTGTACAGTGATGCTTTGATTATTTCACTGACATGAGTTTACAAGTTTTTTTGACCAACTTTATTCACCTTCTGTTTTTTTTAATTCCAACATAAGTATAGACATTTTGAGGACTGGGGTCTTACCTCTCTGAATATAAAGTTGCATGCTTATGTTAAAAGTCTTCCTTCATATTATAGCTGAAGAATTTCAGTCAGTTTTTAAATTTTCTGTTGATTAGAGAGAAAATAATGCAATTGGTCTTGCCTGCCTACAGTTAACATTTGTAAATCTATATGTTAAGTTAGCCATCGCTTTTCAAGAATTATTATCAATGTTGCAAGGCATTCCTCAGCGGCAAAAATAAGACCAAGTTAAGATTATTTTCTATTAATTTTGGAAAGCCAAGGTAGCACTTAATTCTGTGATTAGAAAATCATAATCAGGGTGATATCTGTGTTGATCGAATGTAATCACTAGGGTCACTCACTAGGTGATGGTGGATGCTTTGCCTTGACTTAAAAATGGAAGTGAGAGTAGATCTTTCAAAATAGTCTTATTAAAATGTAGACTTTTAAAGTCATGTGACTAATTATTGTGCATTGTTGTAATGAAAGTAAACATTCTTCCCAAACAAAGCATTAATTTCATGCTCATCCAACTATTTCAAAGATTGAAATTAAACATATCTCAACTGTAATGACCATTTTCGTCTAGTAACTTCAAATTTTTATATAAATATTTCACATGCTTCTGCACTGAAATACTCGAGGAAGTGCTTGGTGGGATTCTGCATTAGTAAACTGAGGACTAAGTTCAGATGAAGAAGTAAGCATGAATGAATTATATTTATGTACATCATCTTGTCAGTTTGCTCTGTAGTCTTACTGCAAATTAGTTTGAGATAAAAACGCATGTTTACATGATACAGCGTTAACTTCAGAGAGTCAGCTCAAACTATCAAGTGCAATTCAAATGATGTTCGTCAGAAAAAAAACCTGAAAACAGGACATTTGAAAGCATGTCTTTTGTTGCTTTTTTCATTATTCATAGAAGATAATATTGTTGGTGATGGGATACATTTGCTGCAAGGAAAGAAGATAGAAGAAACAACATGCCAGGTAAAAGAACTAGTCTTCAGCTTCTAAAATTTCATTCAAACAAAAAGCATATTTCTTGCTTCCATTCTATATGAATTTGCGAAGCATGCACTTCATGGTCAGTATACCTGTATGTATTTCAGAAGCCAAGTTTAAAAGAACTTGGCTATCTGAGCTGTGCACTATTTTCATTATGCAGAACAAATAGGTTTTATTACTTAAAAAACTTCCTGTCTTCTTGAACAAACACATTTCTGTTAAATTGATGTGCTTGAATTGTAACAAGCAAGACCTTACTTACAAACAAGTAAGTGTTTGTATTAGTTTTGTGTGATCCATGTTGGCACATGTATATCTAACACTATCTTAATTTATATAAATGTATACTGTGTCTCCCCTTCTGAATATTACATTAATTAGGCCACTACTATGAGCAATTAAAGAGTTCTGACCCCTGGGTTTGCATAATAATTGTAATATAAAAGTAGTTAACAACACATCAGCTGGTGAGAAGTGAGCAGCAGAGAGCCAGAAAAGAAAGTGATGGGGTTACATTGCCCTTCAAATGGACTTCAACAGTTCTGAGAAATGGGCCAAAAAGAACCTCATCAAGTTCAATAAATGCAAGTGAAAGTACTGAACCTGGGGATGGATGACACCTTCTCCCAGTACAGGTTCAGGGGTAACTGACTGGAAAGCAGCTTTACAGAAAAGAACCAGTGATTCCTGGTGTACACCAACTTGACCATGAGCCAGAAATGTGTCCTTGGAGCAAAGAAGGTCAACAACCTCCTGGGCTGCCTTAAGCAGAGCACTGCTAGCAGATTGAAGAGGGTGATCTTTGCCCTGTACTCAGCATTGGTGAGCTGACCCACCACCTGTGAGTGTTGGGTCCAATTATTGGCCCTCCAGTCCAAGGGCCAATACAAGGAAATACTGAAGTAAATCCTGTGAAGGGCCACAAAAATGATTGAGAAACTGGAGTATCTGTCATACATAGAGAAATTGAGAGACCTCAAGTTCTGCCTGCAGCAGAGAAGGATCAGGGAGATCTGACCCAAGTGTATAAATACCTTCTGGGAGAGTAAAGAAAAGAGTCAGACTCCTGTCAGGGATGCCCAAGAACAGTACAAGAGGCAATAGGAACAAACTGGAATATAGATACAGAAAATTCCTTCTAACGTAAAGAAAGTTTTTTTTTTTTTTTTTTTTTTGCTACAAAGATGAGCAAACGCTGGAAGAGGTTGCTCATATAATCTGTGGAATGTCCATCATTGGAAATGATTGGAAATGATTCAAACTTGCCAGGACACAGACCTGGGCTAGCAGACCTGTTCCGACTAGAAGTTCCCCAGAAGTAACTTCCTGTCTCAGCCATCCCAAGTGCATCTGTGATTCTATGAGACATAAAAGAGCCACGTTTACAAGAAAGAGCTATTAAAGAAATGAGTATTTTAGCACTCTCTCTCCCAGAAAATCAAGCTTCTATAAGTGCTTCAGGAAAACTGAGATTCCCCATCCATTTCCTAAGTAGGTGCTCATTCCATTCTGTTCCATTCCATTCCATCTTAAAGCACTAGCAAAAAGAGGCCTGGAGCAGAAGCACAGGTTGACAGACACAACAAGAACAACACTGTAATAATTGAGCTTTACCATAAGAAAATAACTGTACCTTTTGCATTTATTTTTCTTGTCTTTGCTCTTGTTTGTTCAAGTCTAGCAGGGCCCCCTTGATGGCTCAAACCCTTTGTAGCATATTGAGAAGGACATAAAATATGAAGTAATGCAGTCTTTGGGCTAATACATTTTCAAAAATGTTTCATGCCTCATTTCTCACGTAAATTCTTAGGTTGCATTCAGCCTTCAAAGTGTCATTCATATTCATGAAGAAAAAAAGGCTAGCATTCATTACTTTCACTGATAAGCTATAAGCACTGTCAGGCTTACCCACCAGGGACTGCACCAGTGCCCTAGGGAAAGTATTCTCCTGATGTTCCTGTCATGAGGACATTCTGACCAAGAAATGGATTATGAGCAGATGATGAAAGAGTATATAGTCTTGTCTTTGCTTAGTTCTGAAGATCCTCCCATTTTCTCTGCTTTGTTAATTCAAATCAAACTCACATCCCTGGGGCTCAGCATCAGAGGCAAAATTAGACAAACTGAATGAGGTTCTTTTTAGAACTGCATCAGTGACATTTGCTCCTCAGCGGAGGAATTGATGCTGAAGAAAGACTTATGGGGCTTTCCTGCTCATAGAAAAAAGAGACAGGATGTAGAATGCAATCCAAGCATCCCATGGTATAATGCAAGCACTGTGATGCTTATAGGGCATCCCAGGCAGCTGATGAAATGAAGACAGCTTGGTTTCAAACTGATTTCAGTGTGTGTCAGCTGGTGTCTATCAGCCATCACGTTTGTACGCACACAGTGTTTGGTTGAAAGACTGCTGAGCTTTCAACCTTCATTTAATGACATGATAGTAACATAGGTAATTTATACCTATTCATCTTATTTACATTGGATTTTTTTTTAACTTTTCTTACCATCTAGGTGATAAATTACGAGCAATGGATTCCACCACGAGTTTACAATCCACGAGTGGCAAGTAATGGTGAAATGGTGAGTTGCCATGAATATTGTTCACTTTATTTCAACAGTGGCTGGCAGCCACATGAAGAACATGCTGTTTTAAAATGGTTTCCTTTACTGCATGTTGCTTTCCCAAAAGTTGAAATATCCATGCTTTTAATCATTATGTTTCTTTATCTTTTATAGAACAAATTATAATTGCTCTGTGATTTCCCAAGGGAAAATCTATCTAAACTTTTAGCCTGTTAGTTTGACTCTGAAATCATTTTTGAGCAGACAGAAAACCAGACCGAAATAATGGGGATATTTAAAGGTCAGGCTGATATCTATGGCCAGGAGCATATGAAAGAAGTTTCCACAGTACTTGTCTATATACTGGCTGACTGTGGCTTTACTGACATTTTTTAACATAAAGTTTATCCAAAATCAGTGCCTTTTACAGAGCTGACCCTTTGTATAAATAGAGCAGAATGTTCTCTATTCCAGTGTACTATTTTAATATTCATTATATGCAGCAGGGATATTACTGATACTTTTGAAAAATTTCTGTGGTACTGTAACAGTAATACCACAGATGTGATAAACACATAGTGATTTTTCTCTTCTTGCTATTATACTATACTGTGAATATGAATGCATAACTATTCATGATTAAATCATTGCAGTTCTTTAGGAGAGATAAACCAGTTCAGGGAAAATCACAGAGACTTGGCTCTGCCATGACTAAATTCTTTACACTGAGAAGTGACGTGCTGTGCAAGTACTTTTATTGAAATTAATGCAGTTAACCCAGGAAAAGGGGTGCTCAACAGGACTGAGATAGCTGGAGTCAGGCCAACAGTCTTTTTCATTAAGCTTTCAAATTGCTGTATTTCTGTCACCAGGTTAATCCTCATAGCATCTCAGTGAACAAAGATTTCTGAGGTATTTAGAAAGCATTAGGACAAACTACAAACTGTTTGTCAGACACAATTTAGCTATTTCTGTCTGCAATCCAATTTTATAAGGACATTTTAAAATGTACACTTTTGACCATAACTGTTCATGTACACTTCATGCAAATTATTTTCAACTAAAATGCAGCCTGTTATTTATTTTCTTAGGCAATTTATTTTTTTATTCATGATGTGACACCATTTTTCATGACTGAAATCCCTTAAGCGTGGAAATAAAGAATATTCTTGTTCATGAAAGAATCCTTTGCTTACACCACAAATTGTGTTGTAATCACAGAATCACAGAATTGCACGGGTTGAGAGGGACCTTAAGAGATTATCAAATCCAACCCCTCCTAAAGCAGGTACCCTACTCTGACCCTAAAACATGAAGGAAAAAGAAAGTTAGAAGTTCTTTAAACATGTTTGAAATTAACAGTTTTTGCGAGTAGTCTTATTGCTCTGTGAACTAGGTTTCACTATCCCCCCAGTATTGCTAAATATCATTTGCTTCCTATAGAGAAAGAAGGTACTGGAAAGTAGCATACTCCAAATTAGTCAAACAAATTACTTGTCCGGTCAGTAACAATTTCTTCCTTCTGTTATATTCTATAGAGTAGCAGCCAAAGATGCTAGCTTCCAGATAACACAGACAGAGAGAAGAAAATTGCTTGAAATCACAGAATAAAATTCAAGTTTTTCTCACTTTCATGCATGTTTTCAAAAAGTCTGACTGAGTCAAGACAACACACCAAAACAATGAGAACAAGGATGATCAGTTCACCTGGTAGTCTATCTACACAAAATAGTGTTTTACTTAATTTACCATATGAGTAGGCAGCTAAAATTCTGGATTTTGATACTTAGGTAAAGCAAAATAAACTGCTTTCAATTTAAAAATTGTCCCATCAGTGGTACTGTATGAGATTATATTTTCTCTGTAAAAAGGGGAGTTGCTGTATTTAAGTACATAAGACTAACTAACAGTGAATGCTCTTAAAGTAAAGAGGATTAGAGTTTGCCATTAATAAAATTATCTGAATAGATTATCATTTGTTTATCTTCATGTCTCCATGATGGAAATCCTAGATCATAACTCAAGTCATTGTGTTGCTTTTGTATCATTACTTATAAGTGAACAAATGATTATTTCTGTGAGAATTCTTATCTATCTGAGCCATATTAGCATTTTAAACCCATTGTGATTCATTTTGCAAAGACATCTCACAGTAGGAGACTGAAAAATTACACCTCAATTTCTGTCTTCAAATAAACTAAAACTGCAGTCCTGTTCTCCTGAATTTGGAGGATGGGAGAAGGGGCTTTGAACAAGTCATGACTAATCTAAGGATGTTTGGATTTGGCCCACAGTTGATGATGAATATTCAGATAGAAGTTGTAAAAGGACTGTAAGCTGACAAAAGCTTTAAGGTGGATCTGCCTAGTCCTTATCCTACAAGATCCTTAAGAAGACAGAAGACAGAAACTCAAAGACACTAGATCTTATTGGTCTGTGAAATAATTAATTCTTCAAATGGCAAAAAAATTGAAGGAACCAGTTTTTGTCTATTAACTAGCACTGGGAAATATAAGTATCAGACCAGTAAAACAGTTCATTCTGAAGACCTGATGCCCAGGGACTGGGTGTACCCTCAGCAAATTTGCTGGTGACAATAAGCTGAGATACGATAGAAAGAAGGGATAGTGTCCAGAGGGACCTGGGCAGGCTTGTAAAGAGGGCCAACAAGAATCTAATGATGTTTGGAAAGGCCAAGTGCAAGGTGCTCTCCTTGGATCAGGGAAATCCCAGTTATGTATACAAACTGGGTGAAGAACTCCTTGAGACTACCCCTGCTGAGAAGGACTAAAGGGTTCTTGTTGATGAAAAACTTAATATGAGCCATCAGTGTGCTATTGCAGCCCCAAAGGCAGGTGGTATCCTGGGTTTCATCAGAAGAGGGATGGCCAGCAGTGCAGAGGAGGTGACTGTCTCCCTCTACTCTTCCCTCATGAGATCCCAGCTAGAGCACTGCATGTAGGTCTGGGGCCCTAACACAGGAAAGATGTGGAACTTTTGCAGAGGATCCAGAGGACCACAAAGATTATATAAGGGCTGGAGCACCTCTCCTATGAAGATAGGCTGAAGGAACTGGGCTTGTTCAGCCTGGGAAAGAGAAAGCTGTGGGAAAACCTCATTGCTGCCTTCCAGTATTTAAAAGAAGTTTATAAACATGAGGGAAATCAACTTTTTTCAAGGGAAGATAGGACGAGGGGCTATGGTTTTAAACTAAAAGAAGGGAGATTTAGATTAGATGTCAGGGGGAAGTTGTTTGCTGAAAGAGTAGTGAGAAGCTGGAACAAGTTGCCCAGTGAGGTTGTGGATGCCCCGTCTGTGGAGGTATTTAAGGCTAGGTTGGAGGGGGCCCTGAGCAGCCTGGTCTAGTACTTGATCTAGCAGCTGACAACTCTGCCTGTGGCAGGGGGGTTGGAACTTGCTGATTCTTGGGGTACCTTCCAACCCAAGCTATTCTATGATTCTGTGAACTTGCGAAAGACACTGCAAATACCAAAAAGTATTTACATAAAATTCTGTCTCTGTCAGTGAGTCTCAGTATCCAGGACAGCCTGAAGGCTATCTGTTCCACTTCTGGAAAAGTCTTGTCTCCAGTCATGCCAGCTATGTTCACCACTTCTTACAGCAGCCACCATACCTCTGCTGAGCTGCAAGCCTACACCTGCCTCTCTGGACTCTCTTATCTTCTTTTACTGCTCACAAGACCTGTGGTCAGCAAGCTCAGTAAAGCCCCTGTTCCCTTGATCATACCCCTTCTGCTACTCTTAAAGGAATGTAATGTGCCACTAAGAACAAGGGAGTATAAACTCAAGTGCTGTCCATGATGGGACCTCCTGCATTACATACTGTTTGTGTATTTGTGAATTGTAAGGTCCTGTCCTTAGGAAGGAGGTCAGCATAGCTCTATGTTAGTCCATGAAACCATATTAATTTGTAACAGCCATAATGGAATCAGCTGAAGTTGAGTCTAGAGATGGGTTAATTCATAGTTTTAATGCAATTGTCTAGTTGCAGCGTCTGAAGCACAGACTCAGATGTGAACGATCCAAATTGTTTATTACAAGTTCTCACATCACTTATATATCTTCACAAGTTTTCTTTTTCTAGCTTTCCCATCCACCCCTACAACTTTCCCATCCACCTTTACATGTCAACAGAGCATTCTACAAAACACTCTTCAACTGTTCATGCAGGAGCTTATCCAATCAGAGCTGTGAGATGTTCTTTTTTCTTCTAGAGGTGTCCTTGGTTCTCATGCAGTTTATCTTGCTCCACAGCTTCTGCTCTGAACAGTTTTTCTTGTATTCTCACACCTAGTGACATGAAACTGAGTAAATACACATGAAAATGCCTTTGCCTTTTTCCTGGACTTCTCTTTCTGCTTATAGAACCTCACATCTTCATAAAAAAATATCTAGCTCTTTGGCAACTTCAAGTTAAGCAGTTATCTGTCAAATGAACTGTGTCTTTTCTTCACATGAAAGTAACATACACACTCTACTCTCCCTTATCACTGGATGGATGTAACTTGTAAATGTGAATTAGAAGTGCTTCTTGCTAAGGCTTTGCAAAAAAACCTTTAACCCATTTAAACAAACCTTTAATAAATGAAAGCAGAGAAGTTCAGTCTCTCAAGATTCACCCCTAAGTAGCCTACCCAATCTACATTAGACTGTACTGGCAAGCCTCCCTGATGACTCTGTCTCAAAAGATTATGTCTATGAGAAAGCAGAAAGGAGCTATGATGTGTGACCTAATTGTTGGGGAGAGTGCACTAAAGGTTTCTGCATTCCTACCGTAACATCAGCGCTAGCACTTAATCACTCATAATATCAGTAAAGATACATTAAAAAGGCCAAATTAATTATTGATGTAAATAGATGAATATACACAGCAGCCATTATTTTTCCATAAAATAGTCATTGCTGAACTGTTTTTACGCACTTCTAGTATACTTACTTTTCCTTGTCTCTAATGAAAATCAGATATCCTATGTGAAATACAGCACATGACTGTGGAAGATAAGTTATTTGCTGTATGACATGTCTCTCTTAAAGAGAAGTTCACAATCAGATTGGAAGAGAACTTGAGTATTTCGAGACGGTGGGATTATTGCAGCCAGAGGGTTGCAGTCAATGGCTCTATGTCCAGGTGGAGTCTGGTCACAAGTGTGTCCCACAGGAGTCCATCTGTGGACAGGTGCTCTTTAACATCTTTATCAGTGACCCGGACAGTGGAATTGGGTGCGCACTCAGCAACTATAAGCTGAGATACAAAAGAAAAAAGGGACAGCATCCAGAGGGACCTGGACAGGCTTGAAATGTGGGCCAACAAGAACCTAATGATGTTTGAAAGGCCAAGTGCAAGGTGCTCTCCTTGGATCAGGGAAATCTCAGATATGTATACAAACTGGGAGAAGAACTCATTGAGAACAGCTGTGTGGAGAAGGTTATGGGGGTTCTAGTGGACAAAAAAGCTGGGCATGAGCCAGCAGTGTGCCTTTGCAGCCTGGAAGGCCAGTGGTAACCTGGGTTCCTTCAAAAGAGGAGTGACCAGCAGAGAGAAGGAGGTTATTGTCCCTTATACGTTGTTCTTCTAAGACAAAATCTGGAGTGCTGCCTCCAGCCTGTAGCTCCCAGCACAAGAAAGATGTGGAGTTGTTGGAACAGGTCTAGAGGAGGGCCACAGAGATAATCAAAAGTCTGGAGCACCAATCGTATGAAGAAAGACTGAGGTAATTGGTACTTTTTTCTGTGAATTTTTAATACTTACTTTTAACATCTTTGTTTTTTTGGCAGGGTGCAGAACCAAATGATAAAGCAGAGTCCATGGGAACATTAAAACGATTGCAGAAATTGGTCCGAACCAAAAAAGCCAATACACAAAGCTTGGAGGATGTCAAACATGTTTTGATCCCCCTTAGTAAGTAAAACATCAGATCAGCATTCTTTCCAATATGTGCCAAATGTCACTGTATTGAACATAACTATGAACAATCCTCTCCTGATCTGTCATTCACCACCCACGATTTTCAAACCCCAGCTGAGATGTTACTGTGATAGCACTTTGTGGTGACATCCTCATAGTGTGAAAACCTGTTTCCTGTCATGTTGGCTTGAGTTTTGTAACAGTATATCTTGCAAGTGGGAATTTCAGCTAAACAGTGGGGCCTCCGTGCTAAGGACAGTGTTTCTAAAACGAGTTCTTGGTTTTGCATCTCATTTCATATCAGGAAGGCAAAGCTTACAAAAGCAAAGTTAACAGTCAGTGTTCATCCATGAGTCAGTAGCAGCTGGGAGTGCAAGAAGGTCTGCTGCATCAGTCAGTCTCTCATCATACCTGATTGCCTAAGGTATGATGCCTAAGGTATGATGTTGGGTCTCCTCCTATAAATTACTGATCTGACTGTGCAGCAGCTCTTAATCCAAATTTATTTTGCCAACATTTATTTAACCTTGCATGCATTTGGTATAGAGATATTTTTTAAACAAATCCCAGCAAATGACTTTTAGTGATCTGATTAATTACTACTCCAATCAAATCACTGTGAAGAAATTTAGATGTGGGATAGATTTCAGCAACTACTTTGTAATTCAAACATACATAACAGGAAGGGGTAGGAGACTAATTATGTAGAAAAACTTTCTGAACCTTTCCAGTATTTAAACTAAGCATATACTCTCCGCAATTATTGCAATAATATGACATTGACTTAGTAAATTTTTGTATTCATTGCAAAAACAGTAAAAATTTCCAGGATTTTGAGGGAACACAAATAAGCCAAGAGGAGAATAAATCTTGCTGTTGGCTCAGATGTCTTTTTGTCTTTGTAGTTATTATATGTTTTTTTTTAATGGAGTCTTTGGCTATTTCATTACATAGAATGCAAAAGACAATATTTAAGAAAAGTATTACGCTATTTTCTGTAGGTTTTGCAATATATCATAACAGAAGTATTTGTATTTTTAAAGATACATTAGAAGATACTTATCTTTCAGAAGAGGATGAAGAGGCACTAACTTCTTGCATGAAACTGGCAAAACCTCAGGAAAAGAAAGCCTGGAAAGACAATGTGAGGAGAAAAGAAGAGACTGAGACTAGGGCAGAGTTTATTTCTGCATCTTTGGGCCGATCGTATACTTCCAAATTTAGTAACTTAGGAATGATTTCAATCCATTCAGAAACTGAATTTCATTTGTGGAGTGACTGGAAGCCATTTCCTGATAACCAGCTCTGTCCTTGTGATTTCTTGATTTCAAAAATAGAAGAATGGGAAAAATGTACTTGTGCTTCTCATCAGCCACATCTTACAAATTCCTTAACTGATATGGATCTGCAGTACTCCTGGGTAAGTGGAAGTGGTTCTTTTTGTACTGAAATGGGTAAAAATTAGAAGCTTTTTGCTCTGGTTCACCATTAAAAGATGCTGTCATTTTACATATAGTTCTGGAATGCAGTAAATCAGATCTGGATTTCAGGTGAATGGACACGTCAGTCAGAGTAATACCAGGGGTTCCTTATCCTGAGGTCGTTCATTTTCAACCGTGCAGGCATTGGCAGCATTGAACCAGCTTTAGATCATTTTGTTTCTCATCAGACACACTGGCTTTTTCAGCTGTACGTTAAATACTCATCCAGGCTTGGAAAACTTTTTGAAAGTCTGGGGTAAACTGAAGTCAGTAAGGGTCAATGAAACAAGCGGTGTTGGATCAGGCCCCTAGAGGTCACTGCAATTCTAGTAAGGGACACTAGAGTTATTTGGAGAAAGGTCAGAGGCTGAAGAAGTATTGATGTATCTGTCTTCTTGGATCAGGTCAGCTGGTGAAACCTGTTTTTGCAATTACCTTTGTGGCAACAAGTTCTTAGGGATGGATGCAGGGGAGCAGAGTTCGATCTTGTTCTAAAACAGTCTTTCTGAACAGCCATCTAGAAGAGGCTTTTCTGTTTCAACTACTGTTTTTTGTTGTTCTTGTTGTTGTTGTTGTTGTTGTTGTTTTGTTTTGTTTTTAAGTGCAATTTAAAACTAGGAAAAAACCAAACATAAACTTTAGTTGGAGAGATATATAAACAATGGACACTGCTGTGAGGTTTTTCTGCCCCTCAATACTGGAAACAGCAGGTCTTCTGGCATTGCACAAAGTGATGGTAAACACGTGGAAAGTGATCAACTGACTGAAAACTATCAGGGAAAAAGCAAACAGCAGACTCCTTTGCCTTTTCATTCATTCCCTCATGCTGTGCTCCAGGGACAGAGATGGTTCACGCTCTGCAATAACACCAGCTCTCAGGAATGTGAATCTAAATCACAGGAGGCAAGATAGCTGCAGGCACCTGCAAGCTGTGTGTGCAAATAGAGACCTGAGTAACCAGAGCCTGATCTGAATCAGTTTCTGGTATATGCTGAAAACAGCACTGTCTTTAATGTGTGCTTTTATATCATTAGGAAAGGTACACACACATACATCGTTGCTGCAGTGAAGTAGGTCAATATAGCAACCATATTCTTGAATATACTGAAGTAGTCATTTAGCTTTTTTTAAATGATGCTGTAGCCTGCACAACAAAAAGCAGTACCTGATATATGGGATTTGTAGAGCAAAATGTAGCATGGAAGATTTTCCTGGGATTTGGCATAGAAAACAGAAAAGCCAAAGCATTGATTGATGATTCTGTAATTAGGACAGAAAGAAAATTGTTCCCCAAAAAAAGATAATGAAGGTGCTGTAGTGAAATCCCAGATAGCCTCAGCAGTGCAGACTCTCAGGGAGAGCCCTGTAAACAGACTTTTGGGGCAGAGTTTTGGTAGAAATAGGATGGAAGCTGTGCACGAAAGACTGTTGTGCTGTGTGAGTCCCCATCTACAAGTAAGCAGGATTCCCTATAGAAACCAGGTTGTGTGAGGAACGCTGGGCTCCATCATATGCTTTATCCTAGTGAAAGAAACTCAGCATCTCAAGCTAAGACTGAATGAAGCCCCACTGCAAAATGCTAATAGTATTGATGTGTGGGTCAGATTTATGAGAGCGTAAATGTTGATTCAAATAATTCTATTTCATTTTGCTGCAAACAGTCTGTTAACATTCTCTACATTGTTGAGATTTATCCTACCCATGTTACTATTAAGTGCCAGCAAGAGCTTTAGTGCTTTTTTTTTTTTTTCTGCATTATTGTTTATTTTGCCATCTGCTTTCCTGATGGACAGTTTGTTTCCTGACTTTAATGTAAAACTCTCTGGGCTTAGTCTCTTCAGATTTAGATTACAGGCAAGACATCTTATTCTTTGCATTTGCATTCTACCAACTGGCTCAATTGAAGATTATGAAGACTGGATTTTCAGTTTTGCTTTTTAAGAATCAAAAAAGCCAGCACTGATGGTTTTGCTATGAGAGGATTAGGCACAAAGGATGATGCAGATGTTCTTTCTGATGTTGATTTACTTACTAGAGTAAACCCAATATTTTGCATAATACTCTTTCTGATTCTAAAAGTAAAGCAACATTTCATTTTCCTGGCTGATCTTGGCTTGGCTACTGCTCTATTGTCTGTAGCATGATACAGAGTAGATAGTCTGAGGTAATACTGAAATGCTAATAATTACATCCTAACTTAAGGAAAATTGGCAACACTGGAATATGTAAGACTAAGGTTCAAGATTTGCCTATTCTTTTAGCAAACTGTGGCTGATTTATTTAGGGCAGAAATAGATCTCTAGGTTGGATGCGTACTATCTCGACTCATCCTGTCAACCCGTACAAATCTAATGGAGCCTAGGATTTATAAAGCTTGATGTATACATAGTAAATCATTAATGCTCTCCCACAGTCATAAGAAAAAAGGACCTGGATCTCTTAGAGAGAAACTGCTATTTGGAGAAAACTTAATGAATGATCTTAATTCCCTTCTCCTAGTTTTTTCCTCAGACTTCTTTCCTTTCTTACTCCCTTGCTCTTTACACAGCCTTCCTTATGGCATTCTATATTGCCAACGTTTGTTTCACCTAAATCAGCAAAAGGCTGGCAGAGGTCATCCACACTGGTCGCCTAAGCAAGAACTGTGAGAACAGGCCTGCACTGTCAGCTACAACACTCACCAAACTCCTCCAGCTAGTCTTCCTTCAGAGCACACATTAAATGCCTGTGTTAGGTCCTGTCTCACCCATCCTGCCCACATGAAAACATTTTAGGAGTCTGTATTTCTGGCCCTTAATTAAATAATGAACCAAATATGCTATGCTACCATTTTATAGCCACAGTGCCACCATTAGCAGCTCTCTGAAAAGTTAGATTAGACATAGGTCATTTTTTTCCTGGATTGTTCAGGTGTTTACAATATAATTGGGGACTGGTCAAAATTGTGCTAAAGACATCACTGCTATTTTAGGTATAAAAAGTAATTTGTAAATAGTTCTTCTGTGGAATGTAGATGAATATATTTAAGAAAATACTGAAAAAAGCAAAAAAGAAGCAATTTGTCCTAGATAAAGAAATTGCTATGCTGAAGATTGTTTTATATTACCAGAGTGTACTGGAGAGAGAAATAGCCTTGTAATTATTGCTTTTCTATTTTCTATTTCAGTGACTACGTGGCTTTTTGCTTTTCTGATCTGACTTGCTTGCTTTCCGGACAAACCATTTCTCAGCATTACCCTTAGTAGACACGTACATTCTGACACTAATTTCTTTGTTGAAGAAACACTCTTCTCCTCAGCTCTATTTACTGACATACAAACTTCTCCAAACATGGTCTACTTAATAGGCCCTGATTCCTGATTCCTTCTCACAGCTTTGCTTGCTTGATATGATTGCTCACATCTTGCACTCTGTGCCATGACTGCTGCTCCTGATCATCATGGCTCTCCAAGAGGTGCTGTGTAATGCCTAGAGGCCTAAGCAGGTTGTTGGATCTCTTGTGTTCTAGGGATCATTATTTTCTAGGTTAGTGGAGTAGGGAGGAAGGATATGAATGTATGGACAGCCAGTAATGACCAGGGACAAAAAGTGCTCTTCTCCAGCAAAATGTTTTCGAAACTGAAACCTGCATTTGACCCGTTCTGCTCAGAGAATGGCTGAGGGATTTCTTCTTCATTCCAGGCAACAGTCTTTCCTGTGCACTAGAACACTACTGTTTTTAATGTGCTTTTTTTTTGTGTGTGTGTGTGTGCTCAGTTTTCTGAAGAAGTTTCACTGTTTTCTGATCGTATTGCTTTCATTTATGTCTTTCTGTTGAGAGGTCCATACAGATCTTAGCAAAGTTTTCTCAGTTATATGTGGAATCACTATTTGGTGCAAACATAACACCATAAGAATGCCTGGAATACATAAAATTGCATTTCTGAGACACCAGTTTTAAACAATTCCAGTTTTTCTAGTTATTTCAGTACCACTAATAAGTGGTATTTTTCAAATCTGCAGCTCTTGTTCTATTTCAGTGGTGGAATAGGAAGCCAGATCCTCACCTATTACGAATTCCTTGTTCTGCTGGTGTTATGAAAGTCCAGTTCACTTGTACCTTTGTTGAGGCTCAAAGTCTTTGCCCTGAAAAGAAGCAAACAGCTGCTGAAAGCAGTCAGGACCATGATGGGTGTTCAGCTGGTAAGCTGTGGCTGAGACCTGAAAGAATACAGGACTGGTTTTCTAAGAAATGAAACTGTCTCCAGCTGCTTCTCTATCATATCTTCACTTGTAAGCCCCCATCAGGTTTCCTGTTTCTTTTTTGACCTAAGTTCAAATGCTACTATGATGTCCCCATCGGTGTACCACAGCTCAGCCTTTTACCTTTTTTTACTTTGCACCTCTCTTACAGGGCCGAGAGATAGCTAGAAACCCCTTGGTGTTCTCTGAGCTGATAGACAAAAGAGAATATTGCTACATCTAAATCTAGCACGTGGTTAAATTCAAAGGCACTCAATATTTCCTGATTCAAACCCTGTTCCATAGCTCTGTTAAAGGTTATTTTGAATTTTAAGCCCTGTGAGGAGGATGGGGATTGAGGTATATTTATATGTGTCTGTTAAAGGCAAATGTTTGTGAACTTGGAGTGGCACTGATTTTAAAATTGGAGGAAAGTCAAGATCCATGCCTGAAATTTCACTGTTTACTTTTCTTAGACATATTAAGCAAAATATTAACTTACCTGAAAAGACATGAATACTAATGAAGTTGAGAGCTCTTATTTTTCCTCATGTCTGCAGTCTTTCCTAATGTCTGTAGATCTCTCATTTCCAGCATCTATGGAATCTTACTACATCTCCTATCATCGGGAGCTTTATTTAAGAAAATGTTATACCAAGTTGTTAAATATCATATGGATTGCTTTAGTACAATATACAGAGTGAAAATCACCTCTTAAAGTGAGGACTCATCCCTCAGGCTTTGTACATGGAGGAGGGGAGTTTGGGATGGCATCACTCAATATTCACTCTTCCAGCCTAGCTATAGTTGCATCACTGAGCTGCGCTGGTATGGTATGCCTGCTGCTGCCATTCTGCTTCCCAAAATGATTCTAGCCACCTTCTTACATAGCAGCATGAAAAATTTAGAAATTAGTAGTGTCTTTCTCTGCAATGACTTTGAATATGCACTCTCAGAGCAGGTTTTAAAAACATGAAAAATTTGATGCTACTTCACTATGGTAACTGTTGTCCTACTTTATATTTTTAATACCTTACTGAAATTTTCATAGCTATGTAGGGAATTATGCCACATTTTCTGTTAATCTCAGAAGTATATGTACCCGACTACTAAAAAGCTTAACAATTTCAAGCTTCTCCTTAATATTGCTGGGCTGTTCTGTATGTTTTGATAGGTAGTACTTGCTAGAATATATATGGCTAAATGAGAATTAAGTGAATTTATTTACAGCAAAGGTACTTTAAAATACCACAGCGTCTTTAATATTGTTTCAGATAGCTGCAGAAGAGCATTTCACTTCACCTCAGCTGATTTCATGGTGTTGCTTTCAATGTAGCTGTTATGTAATGCAGAGCTATAGCTGGAGAGAGAAATGAAAGGTTATTTTTGATTGCTGTTGTGCATAAAGTATGAAAGGAAATGTAATTGTTAAAAGTGCTGGGAAAATTGTGCATTTCAGATATTTATTCTTTGTAAATTGCATATGAATTCATAATAGGAAAAAGAAATGGTACCTGCTTCATGAAACATGATTAAGAGTCAAAATATAATTAAGCTAAGTGCATTTTTTGATAACCAACTGTCTGATGAAAGGATGACTTCCTGTTAGCATCCTTTAGAATTGCCAAAATGATGCACTTTTGCATACCAAGAGAAAATTAGATGTACTGCCTGTCTGCTGCTTCATATACCTATGCTATGATAATATTATCCGTCTTGCAGATCACTATCTTCATTCAGTCCAATATTTTATAAATGGTATTTTTCTTCTTTTTTAATATTAAAAAACATTAAAAGTTGTCCCTTCTTCCCATATGTCATACACAGCAAAACAAAGTATACGTTACTCTGCTTGAGTAGTGTTCCTATTGAAAATCAGCTGCTATAGGCTGTATTTTGTTCCTATGCTGTGATAATGCATTAGTTCCTGATGTTGGCAGGAACCTTGTGACCAATGAAGCCATCATGTGCCTTCAGATCTACCCAATACTGGAACTTTTTAAGCACAATTTATCTCCTTACACAGCATAATGAAGTTTTACTTCTGCGTAGATTCACTTTTGAAACTTAAATTTCGGCCCAATTTTGTGCTTACTAAATCGGTGAAAAACTCCCCTTCTGTAGTCAAAATATTAAGTCTTCATTAGTTCAGTATACCTTATTCTTGACAAACTTGGTAGGGATTTGACTGAATGTAGGACTAAGGAAGCCACAACCTAGGATGACTCAAGGATCCTTATTTGCCTTAATTTACAAGAATACATAGGTGGTAGGTGCATATAAAAATGTCTCATATTCTTTGTCTACTTCCCCAACTAATGTAAATGACTCCATTTAAGGAACATTAATTTTCTGGAACTATTTAAGGAACATTAATTTTCTGGAACTACTAAATTGGCTCAGGAGATTATCATGTTTCCTGTCTTGTTTTGTGAGTGTTGATTAGGCTAGTTATTCTCTTTGGTAAGACACCTTTTTATACTTTAAAGTACTCTGCTAAAGGTTATTTGTGAAATAAGCTTTTTATAAATTAGAGGAAATTGGCTCGGATTTTGTCTCCCTCACATAGAAGTGTTGGTTATGTTGCATGATACCAGTTCTCAGCAGCGCATAAATGGACTAGCAAGGATTTTCAATGCCAGAAAGACATTAAGATTTCTAGGGCTGCTGCGTTATTAGAATAAAAGTACAGGGCTGCTTCAAAAGTAATGCCTCCTATTTTATTATGTCAGCCCATGACATCAGAGGCAGATGTTGGTGATATGGCAGTAGAGGCTGAACCTTCCCATCAATATTCCATTATATTTTGTTGCCATGTGACAGGTGGCAGTTGAGGGGCAGTCTGAAAAAATGGTGTCTGACATGGAAGTATGTATGAAGCAAAGGTGTTTCACTGAATTCCTCCATGTGAAAAAGTGGCACCCACTGATATTCATCAATGCTTGCTGAATATTTCTGGAGACTAACTAGTGGTATGAGCACAGTGATGCAAAGTGTGGTACATTTCAGCAGTGGTGACAGTGACAGTGGGTTACTTCCACTGGTACAGCTCTTTGAAAGTGTGGCATGCAGGCTTTTGTTCATTGCTGATGAAAATGCATAGCTAACAGTGATGACTGTGTTGCAAAAATAGTGTTTTGTAGCTGAGAATTTGTTTTAAGAAATAGCGTTATTGTACTCTTTGTATCTGCTGTTGTTTCTGTGGAAATAAATAAGAGGCATTACTTCTGGAGTGACCTATCTATTTTTGAGTCCAAGTGGAGAAATTCTTCTGTTCTGACACTGTCCAAAAACAGGGCATTTTTTGCATAATTTCAAACATCTTTTTAGAAACTGAAAATGGAATTTGAATACTGGCTTTTCATCCAGCTTTGAAAAAATAATTGTGAGTAAAATGAAGAACGGCTTCTAAATAACAAGATTTGAAATGAAACTGTTGCTACACATTTTAAATTTTGTTATTTAAATATCATTAAAATCATTAAAATATAGAGCTTAGGTTTGTTTTTTTCAAAAACTCATTAAAAAATTAGTAAATTACTTTTACTTGAATATTATTTTGAAAGGAATTCACCTATAGTAATGAAATTTCTGGACTGACTTTCTGTAGATGTTTAATTGCTTGAAAAAGTTTGCCTTCACTAATATATGGGGAAAATGAATTGGAAACTTTAACATAGCATAATTCTTGTTGGAAGTGCTCACATTCTAATCCATTTGAAGAAATCTGGCTGACTATTTTTCATGAAAGAACCAAATTAATTAGGTAAGTGACATGAAAATTCTTTTTCACTTCTACGTACAACTTACACTTAATAGCATTCTATAAGAAATGACAACAAATAGTGCGTGGGAAGTGGGAAAAGCAGGAGTTCAGACAGAGGCAGACAATATTGTGTATCTTTATGGGCTTTCGATATTTAATTCTGGGTTTTGTAGGTGTTTTAAAACACAATTTCCTGTCTCACAAATGAACTGTGCTTCCTAATTACTGCTGTAAAAATTAATCAGTGTAACAATACAGGAGTACATGTGGCCTCGGTTATTGACTGTTGTGTTAGCCACTGCACTAGTTCACAAGACAGATCACAGATACATACAGATGATGGCTCACATCCTACAGATAGATTTATACAAGTGGAAAATGGTGAAATCAACTGATCTAGATGACATTTTAAAATAGCCAGGATGTTATTCAGATTTTTCAGTCCAAAAGCCTTGAAGTCAAACGCCTAAAACTTTGTTTGCAGTTATGTTCACTGAAATTTTCTGCTTGTCCAACCACAGGGCCAAAAACTGAGGAGTACAGCAGGCAGTCAGTGGTAAATGGTGAGATGAACAAGTAGTAACAAACTTTCTTAGCTTTTCACTGAAAAATAGTGGTGAAATAAATATTCCAGTAATCCATAGTAGCACTCAGCTATCTTAACTCTGTGCATCAAGATCCAGTTATTAAGGATGTAGACACTGCCAATTCAATTCCCTGCACTTCTACGACCTCCTGTGTGATATTAGACAAATAACTTGTCTGCCTCAGGCTTTGTTTGGCAAATGGAGACAGCATGTTATTTTACACATCAGATAGTTGTTGCACCAGCAAGAATGCACATTCCAACTTGTGGCACAGGCAGGAGTTCAGACTCTGACACCTCCATTCAGATTCGTCCTTTGCACTGAATCAAACAGCAGAGAAAATATAGTAAATAATAACATTATTAAAACTTCATCATAAAATATATGTGCAAAGGAGTGAAACTGAAGTATCATAGATAGCATTTAATTCTGCTTTCCCTAAATCCTGCATTCTTGGGTTTGATTTTTATTTTTTCAATCTAATGGATTATGTTACCTGAGAGTGCTACTTTTTTTTTTTATAATTTAGGTTTATGGGGGTGCTTGAACCCAAACTTGTTTCCTCTCCAGGAATTCCTGGTGTGTAGCTCAGGAGAGCTTGTAGCAAATCATGGAGCTGTTGGAGAGAGAAATTTCATCTCTTTTACATCAACTTCTGCTTTCATTGGCAGCAGCAAGGACAAGGAGATAGAAAACACCCAGGACAATTTGTGTGGAAGAAATAACAGGGATCACATAAGTGAGAGTAAGAAGTAATTAGAAGACTCCTGATTTGCAAGGATTGAGTTTGAAAGCTCATACCCTTTGTGGGAAAGTGAGAGGGGAAGGAGTGAATAATACTCTGAAAAAAATCAAGGGTGGTAAAGGAAATCCTGAAGAAAAGTGGGGTGTTTGTGAAGGGGCAAAGCACTCCAGCTCTCTCCACAAAGCAGAGTTTTGGAGATATCCTCCCTTGCACATTCCCTTCTCTCCCCAAAGACAAGTTACTGACACGTAGGTCATTACCTTACAGCTACTGAGTACTGTGACTGTTCCTTTGAGTGCTTTTAGCCAACAGACAGGTTGAGATAACACACATTATCTCAGATCTTAATGAAACAAATGTATGAGAATGTGCTTCATCTCAGTGATGGGCTAAGACCATTTTTCTTCCCCGCCAGTGTGGCTCAGCTGGCCTGGGGCAACTTGCTCAATTATGATCATTCAGCCTGAAGTATCCCATGAAGACCTGAGCAAGACAAGCAGGGCAGAACCATGAATGGCAAAGGGAGAGATCACCTGACAGAACTCCAGCAGGAAAAGAGCTTCTCTTCTGCATGGTAGAGCTCAGCTTGGCTACAGATTGCCCATCCTGTGTCACCGTTCAGTGGAGAGATGGCTGACAGATTGGGTGAACTATCTATGCCTGCCAGAGCAGAAGACAGAGATCCCTGCAGTGAGATTCAGGCGTTGAAGTGAGAGCCATGGACAGGGCTGCCCCCATCAGCTCAGGATGCCCAGGACCCCATCCAATCTGGCTTTGAGTGCCTCCAGGTATGGGACACCACAACTTCTATGGGTAGCCTGTGCCAGTGTCTCACCACCCTCTGAATAAAGAATTTCTTCCTAACAAATAACCTAAATTTCTCCTCTTTTAGTTTCAAGCCATTCCTCTTTGTCCTATCACTATCAGATCGTGTAAAAAGTTGATCCACCTCCTGCTCGTAAGATTTATATGTAAAGCAAATTTGTCCCCCTCTTTCACTTTCAAATTTTATTTTCTCCCACTTTAAAACATGTTCAAGAAATAAAGGAGAAATAACCTTTTCTTTGGTTAACAAAATGAAAGTGAAGCCCTGCAAGTGAATGCCAACCTTTATTCCTTTTCATGTTATGATCTAAAGAACCATCCTAATGCTGTGGTGGCACAGCATCTTGACGTTCTGACATGAGTGAAGAAATTCAGCAGGAGATGTTTACTAGTAAAAGATAGCTCAAACTACAGAGTTTCCTGACAGCAGGCTGCACATTACAGTTTATCAGAATTTACTTTTGTTGATCTTGATTCTAATCAGAGATAGGCAGACATCATGTACATACCTTGAGAAAATCCCCTGCTGCACCGACAATGCTGATGCATTAAGCTGGTCCTCTAAATGCTGAATGAAGCATGTCATGTTCTGTGTGAGAGATTAGAATGGAGAGCCTGAATTTATTGTTGTATTCGTTCCCTTTATCACAAATCTCATATTTGAGCTTTTTGAATAGATACACAAGGCAACTGTCATTCTTTATCTGTAAATGCATTTCTGGGAGGCTAAACATCAGCTGAATAATTATAAAACAACAGTTGTATAAGCCTGCAAATTACGTGGAGTAAAATGTCCTCATGTCTGATTTGTAATCCCAGTGTTCACTAACAGAATCCACTGAGATGTCTCAGGCACAAACACTGCAATGTAGCTTTGAGCTACAACTTAACATTCACTCTGAGAAACAACATGCAATTCACCAGCATGCCTGAACCCACAGCAGCAGCGTCTCACCACTTACTTTCTATAATTCACAGGCTGTAAACTGTGCTCTGCTTACAATAAATTGTACAAGAAAACCACCAGTGACGCACATATTTTTGATGGAAATTACTACACAGATGCTGGGTAAGCTTGTGGCTGTTTTACAAGATACCAACCTTGCTGACTCTGAGTTTTCCCAACAGGACAACCTGGAAGATATAGATACAACTTTGGCTTTACTCTTAAAGATAATAAGAAAGGGATTTGTTCAATAGGTGAAAACGAATCTCCTTGAAAATCCTTCTGTCACAATAGTATAGATTTTTATTGGTGTTAGTGCTAACCTGACGGTGCAGGTATGAGTGATCTGTTCATCTACTGCTCATACAAGACGATGTGCTGGGATCAAAGTTTGAGATAAGTTCTTGGTGCTTCATTTTCCCTTTAGGCCAGGTGATACTGGGAGCATGCCAAGGACATAGTTGGAGGGCCTGGCCATGAAACATCTTTTTTTTCTTACCCACTAGGCACGGCTTTTTGTACTAGACATGTCTTTCAATTCAGTGGAGTTTTAGTAGAGATGTTCTACAGCCTGTCCCTGCCATATTTCTTTGTGACTCCATTGACCTTAAAGGCAAAGGATTAGCATAAGAAAAGAAAGAATTGCGAAAATATTTTTTCAGGTAGAAAAGGAAGCTTGAGAGTCTCAGGAAAGTTGAATTCACAATTTCCCAAGACTCAACAAGATGACGATATTTCTGCTTCTTTGTGCTCTGTTTCTTAAACAAGTTTGGAGTCCACTCTGTTGTTCCCTGATGCTATTTCAGTAGGCATATGGCATTAAGAAAAAAAAGCTCTGTTTCTAATGTTAATTATTTGGACAAGATAAAGTTTTTTGTAGCAAACTTCAGTTATTATGTAGGTCACTCCAAAAGCGATGTCTCTTATTTATTTCCATGGAAATTACAAGCACAATGACACTTTGATAAATCAAATTCTCAGGTACAAAACACTATTTTTTGGCATTCTCACTACCACTAGCTATGCATTTTTGCCAGCAATGAACAAAAGCCTGCATGCCACACTTGTAAAGATCTGTACCAGTGGAAGTGCTCCTCTGTCGCTGTCACCGTGCTGAAATGATGAAATGTTGCTGTCACCCTCTGCATCACTATGGTCACATCCACTGGTTGGTGTCCAGAAACATTCAGCAAGCATAAATGAATGTCAGTGGGTGCCATTTTTTTTACATGGAGGAATTGATTGACACACCTTTGCTTCAAATGGACTTCCATGTCAGATGCAGTTCCGTCAGACTACCCTTCTGCTGCCATCTGTCTCACAGCAGCAACATGTAATGGAAAATTGGTGGGAAGGTTCAGCCTCTACTGCCATACCACCAACCGCCTCTGATGTTGTGGGCTGACATAGTAAAATAGGAGGTGTCACTTTCTGAACAGCCCTGTAGTTTGCTGAATAGCCACTTTATACAGGTTCCATAAGAATTATCATACTTAGTACAGAAAGTGAGTGTTCGTGATATAGTGTCAACCCTCTGCCACATTGAGAGTGTAAGCTTAGAATATTTTTATCCTGTCTCGTCTCTCAAAAAATTTTGAGTTTATATTACTTCATTTTTTCCTCATGACAAAAAGCAGCGAGGAGCCTATTCACCGGGAAATTACAGACCTCATTTCATGAATAAAAACCTCTAGGCATTATGGACCAATTTTCAGTGCTGGGTGCTCACAATGATGAGACTGCACTGAGTGTTGGATAGATATAAAATGGAACTCCAACTCCATTCCCCAGAAGCTCAAGGAAAAGTCAGAGCTTCAATGTTCAGTGTTTAATTTAAATACTTATACAATCAACGCAGGCAGCAATATCTGGCTTTTTTCATGGATTATTATTGTGGGTGGGAAGGCTTTTTCACACTTGTTTCTTTACTTTCTTTCTTTACATCTTTGCTGTGGTGGTTCATGGAGAGAACTGCACTGACAAATAACAGTGACTGCAACCATGACTGGCTCTTGCACAGATTAGACCAGGAGAGGGAAGTATCTAGCTGTGTTATGACCCATTATTAGTACGTACATTTGAGGAAATTGTGTTCTGCTCCTGAACATTCCTTGAGGAAATAAAGACTAAAATTGTTAAGTAAATTATTCACTGCAAATTATTCTCTCAGTTCCATTTGCTATTCTGAGATTTCTGCTATATCTAGGCACCCTAGACCAGACAGAGTATAGGCATGGACATAAAAGCAAAGGGTACATTATAGAAGCCCTATGTTAATTGAAATAAATAGCCTAACACACTTCAGAATTGCTTAGCATAAGGGAAAGTAATGTAAGGTATCTAAGTCTCCATTTAAACTTGGGCCAGATTTCTGTGATGGACTGATATAAAATTTTCCTCGTTTGCTTTTTGGCTACTATGCTAACTTCTTTATTCTAATTTTGCTCTACTTTTTGGTAATATAAAAATAATCAAATACTGAAAGGATGAGCTTACAGTGTAGGTAATAGGTAGTTTTTTCTTTCAAGGTAAGGTAACTGGATGGAGCCACTGAGGACTTTGACACTATTGTGGCATTTGATACTGTGTGGGTGGAAGACACATAAAGCACTCGAGTATCCAGGACTATTTATCATGGACCACTCATTAAAACTGAATAATGATAATAATAATAAGCTATAACGTATATTGCCTTTTATAAAAGGAATCATTTTCATGGGGTCATCTTAATTACTAAGTGGAACACTTTTCTTCCCATTGGACTTTGCAGAGTGGAGAGCAGCATTACCTGAGTATTTCAGGATGGAGGATTCAAATCTGAGCCCAATAAAATTAATCTTCAAAACTTCTATTGATTTTGCTGCAGTTTGGATCAGGTCCAAAGACCAGCAAGGAAATGAAATAAGTTATGTGCAATTATGTCCAATAGAAAATTAGGTACGAGAATTTTAATTGCTGTTTTACGTAGGTATTCATTCCTCTTCGAAAATACATCTTGAAATACAGAGAATACAAGCACCAAGCTTTTTATTATTTTTTAATAGAGAAGGGCCCTCTTTGAAATGTATTGGTTAACTTACTGTTATACGTTTGTTTTTTTTTTTCACTTAGTTACTTTTTAAAACTAGTGTGGGTCAACCTTCCAAGGGCAAGAACATAATCAGGTCAGCTTTCAAGCTGCTATAATTTTTCTGATATGTGGATGAGGAAAGGAAATAGATATGGGTGGGCACTATATCTCTTGAAATGGCCTCTTTCTTCCTGTTTAACAATAAATATTCTACAGAAAGGAAGCTCATATATTACTCTTCAGATGAGTTCCCATTTTATTAATCATGAAGATTTTAATAGTGGTCTGAGACAGGAAATCACATTCTAATGATCTGCACAGTCTTATTTAATCCTCAGCTTTGGATCAGATAAAAAAGAAAAGCAATATACTGCAATGTACAGCTATGTAGATAAATAATAGGGTTTAATTACTGTAAAACACACGTACAGCATTTTTAATAACATATGGCTTTACTGAATTACTAAGGCTGATTAAATATCAATGGTAAAACCTCCTTAGGGTTAGAAACTTAAATAGACTTTTCAAGTGCTGTTATCAGATATATGAAAGAAAAATATACCTTAGAGTTCATCAGTTTTATTAACAATTACTATTAGTAATAATAATGAATTATATATCCCTTGGAGTTTATAATAATTATTATTAATAATCAATATTTAATTAATAATAATGCTGATGAACTCTGAGGGATATCATATTGATAATAAAATTCAGCTCTATACAGAAGGAATGTAGTTCTAGTTAAAATGTGAAGTAAGACATTTTGGGTGCTGGGCTAAGGTTCAATACATATACAGAAAAAACAGACAGGGCTTTACCAGGGTGTGTGCACTGAGTGTTTGGATCCACAAGGATTCATGAATTGCTATCTGATGGAAGACGTTTTCACAGGCTTGCTAAAAGAAGTTTTAACTGCAAAATGTATGAGGAAATTACTTCAAATAGATTTTCTTGAAAACCATTTTTTTTCTGAAAAAATGTCAGAAATTTTTGAAAAAAAATGTATTTTTAACCTAATTCTTCTTCACTTTTTCAGCTCTGCAGCTTACTTAGAAATAGTTTTCTTTGTTCATCTGCAGCATTGAAACTCTGTGGGTGGCTCAAATTTAAGTTTGAAATTTGCCTGAATCTCAATAAAAAGGCAATGGGTTTTTTTCATAGTTTCAGATTTTATACTGCATGATTCACAACAAAGTAGTTTTACTTAGGATACTCAATAATTGTTTGTTTGAATTTGGCAAATAATATCAAACAAGATGAAGCAGACAATCAGAACTCACTTAGTACCTCTACTTTCATTGTAGCCTCTCTGCTGTAAACCTCCTGCTAGAGTTGATCCTTCTCCCTTCTACTTTTCACCTAATCAGTGACAGCAGAGAACTGAAAAAGCTATTTCAGGATGTCCAAATTCCCTGACGAAAGGCAAAAAATTATTTGACCATAGAAAAGAAGATGGCCTTAGAAATTTTCTCTTCTCTTCCACGTAGTGGTCTTTAACCTTGCTGCATTTATTGAATGGCTATAGAGCAATGAGTGGGAGGCATTAGGGACCAGCTAGACCGTGTGTCACAGCACAGCACACACCTGCTGGGCAATAAAATCCTTGGATGCTCCTGAGTGCAGCACTCCTTCACATTCAAGTCTCAGCACAAGTTGAAATGGAGGGTGCTTTTAGTGCCATGAGGTTGAGTGTGGTAAATGAGAGGGGAAAAGAGCCTGATTTCTTGAGGTTGTGCAAAAATCTTCCTGAGGTCTCATGGTGACATAAAGGAGAATACATATTGAAGAGTTTCTCACTCTGCACTCTGTACTCATTTTCAACTCATCTCTAGTGCACCTCTCTCTCCGCAGTCACTTCCTCCTCTCCTTCCTCACTCCCTCCCCAGACTGCTATTTCAACTTGCTCGCCCTTTCTACAAAGCAGCTGCACGGTCACATCCTGACTGAACAAGGAACTGCAGTAAACGGTGTACCCTTGTGCGGCACGCGTTGCTATCTTTGTTAAGTTGCAAGCTTGTAGACTTTGCACATCAGTCAGACAATCTTAAATTTAAAATGTTGAAGAGAAAACCATCTAATGTGTCTGATAAGGAGAAAAGTCAAAAACCTAAGGTAAGAAAGTTTAATTTTTATTGCCAGTAAATTATAACAGGAATTCCTAAAAGAAGTGCTTAGGTACTTGAAAGGCCCAGGACTGGTTGTAATGCAGTGGAATAATTCCTAAGATTTTGCAGCTTCTACAGAAAATGTGAAGTTGAAAAATAAGACCTTGAATGCTTCAGGATTTCCGCAGCACTCTTTCAGTACTATAACTTCAACAATCTATTTTTATATACTCACTTTATAAATGTAACAGTCCAATCCAGGAAATCATTACAAAGCTGCTATTGTGTTGAAGAGCCTTGCTACTGGAGTTTGTTGTTGCATGTTCTTCATCAGTCTTTTATCAGAGACACTCACAAAAATTTCCTCTACCCCCTGAATTTATGACAAACTGATGCTATCCCAAGAAATGCAGTGAGAAATAGTTTACTGATCCTTCTTGTCTTTGTTTGGGAGCACACCTTGCAGTGTGACATCTGTATCCTAAGAGACTATTGCAGGCAGTTCTGTAGAAGGAATGTCATTTGTTTTTACATGACATTGGCTTTTATGTGTCCCACTTGCACATAGTTTTAGACTATGATTTGTAAACAATTAATGTTTTTGCTGGTTTTTTTTCATGAATTTGAAACATACTTTAATTACTTTCTCCATAGATTTACATTTTTTAAGCATTAGGCTTGTTTACATGGTATATGTGTTTTCTTCTGTTCATGTCTTAAAGCCAGGAAAGAAGCATAGTTAATATCTAGTTACGCTATAGGTCAGGTGAAAAGATCACAATAGATCCTGTAGATGAGCATTGTTTTTTCCTCCCCACTGAATACTCGCAAAATTAAGTTTTGGTTACTTTTTTCTTCCAGAATAACATCTTCCTTAACAAATGATATGATTTGAGAGACATGGTTTAGTAGGCATGGTGGTGATGAATTGATGGTTGGACTAGATGATCTTAGATGTCTTTTCCAACCTTAATGATTCTATGATTTATTTTTTTTCCTTTCACACAGCTGGTTATTCATTCATGAATTCACTCCATGCTACTAAAATGCTAGTGTTATGGCTTCTCAAACCTGTGAATCTATGTGAATATAAATTCTGTGAATATGGTGTACATATATATATATATTGATTCACTGTGTGTATAAAGCAGGGATAAAAAGAGTCTAAACACTTGACTGATTGTCAGACTTGCATGATTTTGTTGGACTGACTTAGACTTCTTGTAAATTCTTATGCAAAAAAATGCAAGGTTTTGGTGAAGCAGATCAGGATTTCTTTCTGCCTTAGTAACGTACTTTGAAACACTTCACCTACTGTAGTCCCATTTTTGCACAGAATTCTGTAAACTTTCCACAATTACAATCTTTTGCTGAATGTGCTATTGACAGAAATGTCATGGGAGGAGACAGTTTCCCCCTCCCATAGAAGAGAAATTTTGCAGCATGTTTTGAAATATGCATGTGTAAGCAATGCAAATACCTAACTTGCTCAATACAGAATTGAGTAACATGGGGTGCAAGTCTTCACCTCCAAACAGAAATTACAAAATTTCACAAGTGGTGCCCCTGGATGGTTTCCTGGCTACCACTGTTCTGCGTAGGCAGTATTTGACGTCTTCTTGTACGCACAGGGAGGGATGTCATCATCAGTGTGGAGGTCTTGGGCTGTCTCATCTCATCTTTAGGTGGCTGTCCTGGATATAATAAAGGAGAAAGTCATCAGTCTAGATTATTCAGTGAAAATCTGTATTGCTGCCAGAGACCTGCGAACAGAACAACCAAAATATCTTTTTAGGCAGCTGAGTTTTGCTGATAGTGACCATTGGTCTCTATCACATTTGTGGGAAGTTCTGTGCATTATTCAAGTGTTACACCTAGATTTTATTTTTAATCCTCCTGCTTTTATTGTTTTCTAATGTGAAATTACTTAATGCCCATGAACAGTATCTGGCATACAGTTATGCCTTTTGATAAAGATGGAAGAATACCATGTAAAGCTGATGCTGAAACCTTATCCCAGACAATTCTCTGTCCCTGTACAAAGCCACTGCTAGTGGTGGAAAGGTGGCTAGTGGAGCAATACAGATTCTCAATATTTAACTGCCTGTTCTCTGTGTGCAATGCATTTGCTTTATTATTGCGTTGCTTCAGAGACTTCTGCAGATGTGTTAGGTGCTACATAGGCAAAAAGAAACGACTTGAAACTCTTGGTGTTTATTATTAAAACTTCGATACCTGTACATTGCCATGAAGAACTGGTGTTGCAGTTTTTCTTTACACATCAAGGATTTCTGTGGCACCGCAATCGTGCTCATAATTTCTATGCTCATCTTGCAGCTTTTGTGTATGCGTATTTGTGCATATAGCTACTATATGATCTGTATGCAGCAGAAACTAAATAAATATTCATTTGTGAGCAAAAAAAATCGACACCACTTGTCATTCCAGAGAAAATGGGGAGATAAATGTTTTCAAAAGAGGCACCAGAAGGATTGTGATCCTTTGCTGACGTTTGTCCTTGTAGCTCCATGTACTGCTATGGGCCTGCACACACAAATTTTACAAAAGCTGAGGGCCCAGGTAGCTGAATTATAAAGGAGAAGTACCAAGGCTTAAAAATACTCAGACTAAAATAGAAGAAATTCAACCTTATCAAAGGGCTAACCTCTCTATTTCAAGCCTGTCCTCTCCCTAACCCACCTCTGTCTGTCCAGGTCCTGAAATGACTTTATATCGTGGTGCAGGCTGAGCGCTTCCAATCGGCCCATCCACCACAGCTCTCTTTTGGTGCTTCACTTCAGCCATCACTGTCCTTTTCCATCAGCTGAATGTGACTCGGTTTATATGGTGTGGCCCTCTGGGCTGCACAGTTACCAGTGGGCAGCTGAGGTCATGCGCACAAGGTCGAGCACCCAGCTTTGCAGTTGGTGCCCACGTTGATAGCTGGAGTACTATGGGCAGAGCAGAGTGTATTCCATCTGCACTGCTGCAGCACTGGTAGGAGAGGTCTGCAGCAACATATTGCTGCCAGATGTGTTTCAGCCAGGGCTTGTTACAGCCTACCCCAGAGTGCTCACAAAGCTGGGGGAGAGGAGAGTGGCTCACTCAGAAGATGTCAAGGACCCCTAACATCACCTGGATTGTATCTTCACTGCCCCAATGGCACTACAGATCTCTGTGCATCTGGGGAATAGCATGAAGTAGGTTTAGAAAAATGGTAAGAAAAACATTCAAAGAAATTAAACATGGTCTCTCTGATGTGCTCCAGGCAGCACCGTACAAATAAAACAATGCTAAAAAACAAAAACAAAAACAAAAACATTTTGCAGCAAGGGTGCATTCCACTTTGCACTGTTTAACACTTTTGACCAGGTGTAAATAAGAGTGAAAGGTGCAAATAATCTGTAAAACATCCCTGCACTGCACCGCGCACTTCACACAATGTAATGTTCTGGGCAGCAGGTTTTCTTTTGTCTCTCTCTTTCAAATTCCTATACACACTGAAAACTTGAGAACTGCCTGATGATTTTCTTGGCTTTACTTCAAGCTGAAGCAAATAAGATTTTGTGCTTTTTTTTTTTTTCTGGCTTGACTGAAGAAAGTCTTGTGTCATTATTTTACATGACAGATGATCTATGTTTATGCTAAAGGTTTGAGACATTTTTGTTTCCTTATTCTGCTTCCAAATGTGTTTGATGCTTGGAACTCAGCTTACTTCTGGTGTAAGACAATTCAGGGTCAATGCTTGTGCATTTTGTTTAGGCAAAAATATGTCCAAGCTTCTAATTAAATCAATAATCTCTTACTAATGTGATAAACTTAATTTCAGCCTCATAAGAAATTAGTGGCAAATCCAGTGGAAGGCAATTTTTACTTCCATTGTGTTTACACACTTTACAATTTAAATGTGTAAACTGCACACATTTACTGTGCAACCTTATTCTCTAGTAGTATTTCATATCATTAGTTTTCCTTTTTATAAGCTTCACACAAAAGCTTGTCTCCACAGAAATCCATGCACATTTTGGCCATGGACTTAATGAGGCCCAGATTTCCCTTTTGTATATATTCGTCACAGAAAGCCTGATCCCCAAAACATGTAAATGAATAAATTAGCTGGGATCCTATTGATTTCTATGGGCTTCGTAATCTAAGTCATGTTTATCACTTGCCTGTGTTTGGAGTCTGTAGTGTAGACAAATGCTATAAGCAAGTTTTTTTGGTGCAGCTTTCTGAGACGATGGCTTGTGCAATACTCTGTACTGGGAAATACTTGAAGAGAAAATAGGAGATAGGTACAGCAAATCTAAAAGCCAAAAATAATTCAGCATATAATTATATCTTTTGTAGGACAAGATCTGCAGTGAATAGATTGCTCATTGCTAATGAATATTAACTAGGTTTTATCTTTGAGTGGTAAAAACTGAGGGTTTTAATTTTATTTCAAAGGTAAGGACAGGCAGATTTCTGAAAATATAGCAAGTTTAAAATTCTTTTCTTTCTCCCTGAAATTTGGAGTGTATAATAAATGAACCACTGCTAATGTCACAGATGCTAATTTTCACAGCCATGACTGAAGTGATGTTCGTTTCCATTTGCATTTCATTCTAACAGTGATGCGAGGCGATAAGCTGTTTTCACCATACTGCCCGCTGTGCAAATTTATGCTCATAGGCAAAGATGACACGTAGTTCTGTCATTAAAGGTCTTTACTCCATTGCCTCTTGAAGAAGGAGTGTTTGTCAAAATCCATTTTAACATTGTTAGATAAGCAGAAGCAGATGACAACATCTGAGGAGTAGTTTTAAGAATCTGGTTTGTAGTGGAAATACCTGTGGGCCTTTTTCAGGAAGTGTTCAGAGAAAGAAAAATTGATACTGTTATAACCATGTATGAGCAGACGGGGAAAAAGGGATTGCAGGTGACACGTCAGAAGGTGTTTCCTGTCTCCGTCAGACTTCGGAAAAACAAGAACAAGGTTAGAGTTAACCTTGGGGTATTTTTCTTGCACGAGTGGAAAGTTCTGCAACCATATTGCAGCTCCTCTCGTAACTGTTTTCTTTTTTTCCTTCTTTATATCCACATTTTATTTCTAACTATTGATTATCAGGAAAAAAGAAAAATCTTTTCCCTTTGCTCAGGCATGGAAAGCTTTTTTTGAGACCTTTTCTGTCCTAACATATACATTAGTATATCTCTTCTAATAAGAGTTTGAAATTCCTGGAATTTGATTTTCTCAGTAAACATTAAGTAAGGGTCCAGGTTTTTTGTGGTGAAACAACAGCCATCTCTCTCCCCTTTGCCAGGAGGCTGATTAGGATATACAAACCATATTTTGATGCTCAGATCAACATAAAGGTTCCTTTAGGACTCATGCAATTATTGAGTAGCTCTCATATAAAATAATAGAAAAGGCATCTTTGTCCTGTTCTCATCCTGGCCTCTTTTGTGGCAGAGTTGCCTTACTATGGCACCTATAATGTGAAATTTGCTTATAGTGAAAAGCACTATCAGTTCTTTTTTTTTTTTTCCAACCAAGCAATAGCATTTTAAGAAGTTTGTCCAAATTTCATTCTCCACACATTCCTGGAAACTCGATCACAATAGCTGTGACTGTACTCTCTGATAAGTGTGGTGGGACAAACACCAAGGTGATATAAATCAGTATTAGTTCTCTTCTAATTCTTTAATTATCTTTATTGAGCATTTGATTGCTTCAGTACTGTGTTTCTAGGAAACACAAAGTACTCTAAATGAAACACTGTCCAGGATACCCATCATCGCTTGTAAAAAGCAGTAGCTGTGTAAGGGCAGGCTAGAGGATGTGGCCTAAAGTTCTTTGTAGGTTTCAACACTTCTAGAAATCTGTGTTTTGTATAAGTCCACACTGAAGTAATTGTAAAGCTGCAGGTCTAAGCTATTTATGGCTGGCTACAAACACTTAAGCCAGAAGAATCAACCCCTTGCTGTGAAAATCTCTGGCAATACAGAATCATAGAAACACCAAGGTTGGAAAAGACCTACAAGATCATCCAGTCCAACCATCCACCTATCACCAATAGTTCTCACTAAAGGAGTTCTCACCCACTCCAGGAAATAAAAATAAAAGTCTTCTGGGCCTCTGAAATCACAATATCCCTTAACTTTTATCTTCTGAAAGCTTATGAGAGTGACAGTGGATTTACTTCAGTAGTTAGAAGTAGTTTTACTCATTTCCACAAATTAGCAATGTCAGTGGTTTTGCTCTAGTCATTTTTCTGCTTGATACCAAGCTACAGATTATACATGCTCTGCATATTTAGCAAGTCACATGTCCTCAGAACCATCATAATGGAAACCTTTGCTTGTACTTCATGAAGGAAGGAATTTGTGTGCGTGTGTTTTGGTACTCCAGAGGAGGATGAAAGATTTCTTACCTTTTTCCCAAGTGAAATCTTTTCTGTATTTGCTTGCTCATGCAATTTTAGCTGTTTATATCTTATTGTACTGGCACAGTGGATGTGCATAGTCTTCTTTCTTATTTTTTTTTCCTCAAACTTGAGGCTGCAATTCCAGTTCTGAAAATGTCTGGAGATTTTGAACTACTTCTGTGAAGCTGCTTCTTTGACTATATGTATTATGCACCATACTGTCACTTTTTATTTGGTTTGGATCTACTGACAGTGAAAGATCTTTCATCACTAGCTTTGAGACCAACAAGGAAGCCCTTCTCTGAGAAAAAAATCAAGTGATCCATCTAATGTTTGCACCTTTAGATCTTTTGAATGGAGTCTTAGCCCTTTTTCTAACCTTTTATGTCTTAATCTATTGTCTTCACAAGAACAACCAAGTAACCCCACACTTGATTTCCATAAGATGCTAAAAGGTTACTTAGTGAGAACTGTAGGAAGTGGTGAGCTCCTCTACTTGGTCATGCTGATTACATTCAGAAGGTGTGGTAAGTTGGCTGTGCCTTCGGGTATGTTCACAGACAAGCAAGAGCTGGGGCCAATACTATATTAGCTTAGGTTTTCCTGCTGGGTTTCTAATGGCTTCTTCAGGGATAAGAAAAGCTCTGTAGGAGCATTGCTCGATGAGAAAAGCATGGAAAAGCTATGGTGCTGTCTCATACTTTCCCTCTGCTGTTGTGTTTGAGATGGATCTTTGTAACTGTCAGCCTGTGGTAATAAGATAAAGAAATCAGCTTCGCTTTGGCAGCACAGCCAAACACAGATGGGTGAAGATGAGATGACAAAGTAACCAGGACAGCTGAATGAGTTTACAAAGCTTGACTCTCTGCTGCCTTCACCTGTCCAAAAAGGATCTTGAGTATTACCACTCATGGACTGCTTTCATTTTCCACAGCTGCACTATTTCTCTCATTCTTCTGTGTGTCTGCCTCTTTTTAAAGATCATATGTTAACTCCAACAACTGCTTCACAAAGCTGAAAAGGGGATATGGTTCAGTGATGTATGAACAGCTCAGAGACTGTGTAGTGAGTGCTTGAAATGACTGATGGTGACAGAAAGGTCATTCAGCTCTATCCACAAGTACCTGGCAAGGCTCTGCTGACATTGTTGGTTGAATTTCCATGATTTTCTTTTTCTCTCTAATGGAATTTATATTTACTTGATTACTGTCTCTTGCTAATTGTGTCTACATTGGTAAAACATTTGAAAACTGTTTGTTTGGGATTTTGGTTATTGTCTGAAGGAATGGAGAAAAGTAGACATTCCTACCATTCATGAAAGCTTGCAACCTTGTAGCTAATGCAATCCACTTTACTTTCTAGTGATAGGCTAGATTTGCAGAGGATTTCAAGCATAGCTTTGAATTGACTTCATATAACCCCACAAAGCCTTTGCTGCTATCTGTGCCTTGGTTAGTATCTCTCAACTATGCATGGTTTTCCTAGAAGGTGCAGAAGCTTAGCCTTAATTTTGACCCGCATCAGAATGAAAAGAAAAACAAACAAACAAACAAACAACAACAACAACAAAAAACCACTCCAAATGTTTGGTGGATTTGTTTTTTATGTAATGAAATTTCCGTTTTCCACTGAGCTGTGCTCACAATCACCCAACTGCCAGATACACCCAACAGAGATAATCAAATAGAGAAAGGGGAATTGATGATACTAGATGAGTACTATTTGCCATAACCAGTGCTCGCAATGAGCTGTTGATTGCATTCATTCCTATCTGGCATGAAAATTACCTGAACAAAATCATGATGCTATCTCGCCTTGAGAGACTAGACATTTTTACCCACACCAGGACTGCAGTGATAGAACTTGCACTACAAAGAATACCCAGAATCTACGTATCTTGTACACTAAGACAATGCTAAATCAATAGGAAAATCTGAGTTGGAAACAGTTTTTCAGCTTACTTACTGGTTTAAAATAACAACAACAAAGAATTTATTTACACTCAAAATTCTAATAAGCATGCCACAGATTCCCAAGCATATTTTCTGCAAGCTTGTCTAGTTTTTAAAGCCTGTGAGGCTGTAATGAAATGCTAATCGTACTTTATTCAAGTGGACAATAAAAATAACTTTGGCCAATTGATGGCAATAAGCCAACACTGGAGTTCAGCCTTCTGACAAGGGAGGTTATATGAAGGGAAAAAAAAATTGGTGACACTGGTCATCATTTTAAAAGAGTCAAAGGTAACCCACTGTAATGAGAAAAGTCTTTTCTCTGATTTTAATTGTTCCTCAAGATAAAACTAATATAAATAAATGGACATATAGTTTTGATGAAACATAAAATTCACAGTGACTGACGATAGATACTACACTATGTTTTGCTTCTCCACTGCACTGCATCTCCATTAAGGTAATTTCAGCTAATCTCACTATGGGTTCATTAATCAAGTGTAGTCAGGATGTCTGAAGGGAGATAATGAGGGGGTAGAAGTTGACCTATTGTTGGGATCTTATTCTTCAGTAGTTAGTTTGTTTCTCATGTCTCATAATACATGTATACCGATAAATAAGTTCAAGTTGCAATTAGTGGTCGTAACAGATGACTAAAATATCTTTATTTACTTGCAAGTTCAAAATGATTCCGTAAACACATCAATTAACTTTGTGTTCTCCTTTACATTACATGCCTATACAAATTTCCAGCTGGCAGCATCAGTTGACAATGAAATGGAAAGAGACTGGACCAGAAACATTTCAAAATTTCCCCCCTTTTAGCCAAAGGTGCAAGCATTCATGGAGCCTAACTGTCAAAGTCCTTAATCTTTTCCTCTAAGCGCTAGCATCCTAAATCTATACTGCAGTATCAGCAGTCTCTTAGTGACTTCCAAAATTTCTCCTCTAAAGAACCTAAGAAAAGATTTGTTCATTTTTTACTCATTTTTACTCATTTAGGATTATATACTGTATATCTGCCTCACATAAAGCTGTCGCTATATTACTCAAAAAAAAAAAAAAAAAAAAAAAAAAGTTTAGGTTCCAAGAGCCCAGTGGGGCTGGAGTCTGCTGAAGATGGGAATGTTTATAAGCTCTGTGATATTAACTGCAGCACTCAACCTCAGGTGACATAAAGCATGCAAAAAAGAACTTTCTGTCAGTTTTATTATTTCTAAAAAGGTTCCCCTTGAAAGAGAAGAGTGACCTTGCTCTGCTGAGCTGACATATGCCACTGAATTAATGGCTAAGCTTTGCTGTAGGGAAGCTTGCAGAAACATTACAACTCCAATGGCTGACTTTGCTGTGAACATTAATCAGAGGAACCAACATGATGTATCAAACACTCATTTAAAAGTAATAAAAACTAACTCCCTTTCCTCCTTCCCTGCCCCCCAAGTTTCTTAGAATTAGCTTATTGTTGGTCATTACCTGTTGTCAAGGGTAAGGCTGCAGGACTGCAGTAAAACTTGTACAAGGGCTTTCAAAAGTTTGCTTACTCTTCAAAAAAACAAATGAGCTTTTGGGATGGTCAGATTTAACCGTGACTTAGAGGTCATTTTGTCATCTTGTTCCCCTTTGGAAGGTCATCTGAAGGAATTTTCCAACTGCAGGAGCTTTTGTGATCACTGCACATAGCAGACTCCTACCTCTGGGAGGGACACTAGCCAAGCACCCATCCTACGTCACGTGCAGGACAGGCACGGGGCTCCCTCAGAGCTGGCTCCCTGGGTATTCCTCAGCTTCTCTTTTGGCAGTTATATTTTCATCTTCTCCTAAAGCCCGTCTTACAAACACACATGTGAATAATTCCTCTCACATGAGAAATCAAATGGAACCCTGCAAGGTCGGGGCCTGGATAACGCACAGCATTAATAAAATCATGCTGTATATGGAAGCAGAGATGGGACTTAAATTGAAATAAGGTGATTTGTTTTTAAAATACAAAAATTTGCATGTGAGTTTCTCTGATTCAGGGGGAGGAAGGTTCAGGATAGGAAAAAAGAAGTTATTTAAGGGATTTTATTATTACATTATTTAAGGGATTACAGACCAAAGCCTGCCATGCTTACCCAGAGTTTAACCCCTCTTTGCTCAGACAGTGCTGCTCCCCTTTGCTGCAGTCAGGGCTTATGGAAGATGGATTCCAGGCTTCGGTGTCTCTGCCCACATGTAAGTGAAAGGTAGAAAGGGATAATGGTGCAGGAGAGGTGCACATCATGCCAAGTCCTTAACTGTCACTTTCATAGCTCCTCTGAGTTTGTCACACATCCTTAACCTTCTTTTAAAGTCATTTTCTTTTCATGGTTTTGTGTGCCACTGAAAGTCACTTTTAATTAAATGTCATATAAATAATAAAGTCTTAATTACATAATTATTGCAGATACCCATGTGCACGCTCCCAGGGTTGGACAGCTTGCCAGCAGAGCACTTGTACTGCCTTTTTCAATGGGATCTTAGAGCGCTCTGCAGTAAGTGCTGCTGGTTAACATGCAGGGCCTGTGTGCATTTAAAGGAAAATACAGGCCCCTTCACTTCCCCTTGCACATTTTGCAAAACGTGGCTGCAAACAGACCATTCTTAGCGCTGCAATCGACATTTTTTAAATCGCTTCCTCATTTTGTTCCTCACGAACTAGTTTCACCAGCACAACTGGTGAAAATCACTCCTTTTTTGCTCAGCCTCTCCGTGCATCTTGCCCCTTCCCAAGAAAAACTTACAAGCGGAGAGCTGACCTTGTGAACTGTTGCACTCTTGTTTACCCTCATGAACAGCAGCTCAACCCCAGCTCTGTGTCTCATACCCACCCGGTCTCTGATATCACTGGAGAGCTGGTGTTTGGGTAGAAGCCCTGACAAATGGATCACCAGCTGTGGTGCACTGTCAGTCCAGGCTGGAGTGGCCAAGGCTGGTACCCATCAGAGGTCTTGATAAAACATCTGCTTGGTGTTTACTTCCAAAAGTGAAATGTATTGACCTGGGAGAGCACTAGTATGATTTGTTGTTTTATACAGCTTTTATTTTCCAGTCATTTTCTGCCATTAAAATTAGGGTTTTTGCTCTGAAGTTCCAAGGTAGCAGCCTTGCTCTAAGCCCGCTCTGCTCTCTTTGCTCCCCACCTCCACGCAGGAGCAGAATACCAGACCACATTAACAACCAGAGTCTTTTATGGAGTCATTTTTAAGCCAGTTAAAAATGCCATTTCAGTAGATTGCCCTATTTGAGTTAGCAGGAACAAGCTGTATCTTTTTTATTGCTTTTGACTGGCCAAGTACAAGGTTTAGGCCATGTTTCGTGTTGACTATAAAGTTATATTAATAGCGTGGTTAGTGGTCAGATGTTCTATATGTGTAACTAATGTGTAAATAGGAAAAATGTCTGAGGTAGAGAGGTCATTATGTCTCTTTTTTTTAACTTCTTTATTACACTTCTGAGTTACTAAATCTTGTATGCAAATTCCCATTCTCTGTAAAGAAGTGAGAAGGGCTCTTGATGGTGGTGGTGGTTTGTGTTTTGTTGTGTTTTTTTTTTTTTTTTTTTTTTTTTTCTTTAGAACATCCTGAAAGCAGAAATTTACATCCTTGCCTTCAGGGAACGTAGGAGACAATTTTCTTGATTATCTGTGACAGAAATAAGATAAGGTAGCATAGTGATTATATCACCCCTATGTTGATGGCTCTTAATTTCATTCCCAGCATAGTCCCCTGATTCTGAAGGGACTAGTAGCATGAGGGAACAGGTGAATTGAATCAGATCCTGAGCTCCACTTATCTTCATTGATCCAAGAAGCAAGCGATTGTCCTCCTGGGAGCTGCTGTGGCTCCTTCTGAGCAGAGAGGGAAAAACACAGGTGTTTGAGGCAGGCGAGGAAACTTGCAACAGGCTGAAGTCTCTGTTACTCTCAGCAACTGCATTTGCCCCTTTACAGCTTACATGTTCTGAGTAGTCTAGGGATGAATGGAAGCTAAAAATGAAAATGCTCGGAGGAATCTGAAGAGACTTATTTATGTAAGAGGGTCAGTACAAAGCCATTGCGTCATGCTGAACTTAAATTCTATTTTCAGTGGGACTTGAAGCAAAAAATAACAAGCCAGAATTTCTCACAGCAGGGAACCAGATTTCTGAGCAGTGTAAATTGTCCAAAGGAAAATATGAGATGAATATTACCCATAATGATTACTTAGCAGGATGTCGTCTGTCAGCTTTGGTTCGAAGATTGTCCTTTGACAAGAACTACCTGACTTCTGTGATGATTTGCTCTACAATGGAAGGATGCATTCACAGAATCATAGAATCACAGAATTGTTTGAGTTGGAAAGGACCCTTAAAGGTCATCTAGTTCAACTCCACTGCAATGAATAGGGATACCTACAGCTAGATCAGGTTGCTCGGAGCCCCATCCAGCCTGATCTTGAATGTTTTCTAATATGAAGACATGGTTTTCAGAACCTCTTCTTGCTGCTGCTTTTCTATTTGTATACTGTACTATTTTCTGGGGAAAATTATTAACTATTTGCAGAGAAAACAGATCACAAACTGCAGACTATCCAAATTAAAATCAACAGCAATTAGATGCCATTTACCTCTTACTTGATGCTGTTTGCCTCTTTTAAAATTATTATCTAAAGTTCCCGGATATCAGAGAAGTAAATATACTGGAAAGGACAGAAGGCCGATTTGAAATATTGAAACACCTTTGACATTTTCCATTATGCTAACAAGGTATACCAGAGAGACAAGAATAAGGATTTGAGCTTTGACTTCTAGAAATTAGTTGATTGGTCATTGTGTGGAAAAATAAATATGTTCCTTCACCAGGTCCCTGGCCATGTCTCCATTAGATTTTACTGAGCAAATTTGTATTTGCTTAATGTATCCATTGGTAGATCTTCAATGAATCCGGCCGGTAAAGTCGATTGATCTTACAGGATGCAGAACAGTGGTATCAAAAGTCAATGCATATTTTCTCCTAGTAGCTTTGCATTTACTTTAAAAGCTTCCCTGCACTTGGAAATAAGGCCTGGTGGTATCTTCACAGGGTTGGTGTTCCCTGACATTAATGCAGTGACTGAAACTACTGAAAGTCACTGTCCTGCTCCCCAGCAGCCCATAGCTCCTAAATCAGTCTTTTGTTATCAGTATAATGGGGTTGAATACATTTTTAAAAGGTGGTAGCTATTGATTACTTAATGGAAAAAGTTAGTATAGAGAAGTGCTGAAGCAGCCCTATTTCGTACTCTCCAGTGCAACGAGACCATTATCTAGAAGAGTGGAAATCATCCTGTAACCCTTATTAATATTTAATAGGGATGAAGCAACACTGAAGTATACTACAAAATAGCCCCAGGCTTCTGCCCGTGTAGGATATAAGGTTGTTTCAAGGGTCAAAAAAAGAATAACTGATTTCCCTGTGCTCAGGCTGTTTATAGGTAAGATCAACAATAAACAATGTTTTTCCTCTTGTTCTTTTTAAAGTATTTGCAGCACATCTGCACTTTAATATACAGTTATTCCTACTAGACATCCTCAAGTGATTGAATGCAACAGAAAGGTCAGTGTATGTTTAGAGATCACTGTGTGAGAGAGACGATTTTATACTTCCCCAATACTGCTGTGAATCCCAGCCTCCTGCTTTGTGCTTCAGGGCACATTTGGCTGGGTTGACAAGCCAGTGAAAGGTGTTAATCCTGTCTAATAGAACCATAATCCTTGGGGCTGTGTTTTCATATCATACTATTGAGCTAACCCCCTTGTCACAGGATATTGTTAATCTAGGGAATAGTAAAGTTCTACATGGAAATTTTAGATGAAATTAAGGTGTGCAGTCTACATTGCCCTTATCATGGGGTAAAAACAAACAAACAAACAAACAAACAAACCAGTGTTTAGCCAGCAGAGATTCCTTGGGAGATTACAATCAATTAAGAGAAGAGCTGTGTGGTTTTCCTTTTCCTTTTTTTTTTTTTTTTTCCTCCACTCCAGTGAATAATAAATGCCATTTGTCCAAAAATATTCACAAATCTGGGTCAACATCTACAAATAACCTTTGGCTTGAAATATTTTCCAGGTCAGATTGGCACCAGAAAGGCTAGTGGGGAAAACAAAACAAAACAAAACAAAACAAAACAAAAAAAGCTATGAGAAAAAGAGTTGTAAGGTATTATTTCTTTTTCTCTTAAGCTCCAGTTGGTTGAAACGTGGACCCAAAATGTGGATCCTCTCCTATTTAGTTGTGCTCAGGTCTCTGCCCTTGCTATGTTTATATTGCAACAATTAGGAGTTTTTACTTTCAGCTGTGCTTCAGGAGAGGCAAATTTTTTCCTCTCAAATAGAGACAAAATATTCTCACTTGGCTTCCCATAGCTTTTCTTCGTCTTATTGTTTTTCCCCTCTGGTAACTATTTTTAGTTTAAAAGTGACTGTGTGTAAGCGATAAAAAAGCTAATATGGATAGTAACCCTGTGATTTATGAGCAGGGACAGAATAAGATGGAGTCCTTCCTGGCTGGAAATACCCAGGGGAGGTACGCGTGTGCTCTGCGTTGCCAGTATCATTCAGATGAACTCCTTCCTTAAGACCACAGTTGTGAAGCCTGGATGCCAGCTCATCACCCTGCACGGCATTGGGAGTATGACAGCGTTACCGATGAGTCCCTCAGAGGACTAACTGCTGCCAGAAAAGAGAGTGTCAGGAAGCAGAGCAGCAAACGCAGCTTGGTGTCTGTGGGCAGAGCTGGCACTCACAAAGCTGCCAGAAGCTGAAATTGTAACTTGGATGTCAGCTCAAAAAAGTCCCTTCCTTACAGGAAAGTCTGTAACCACAGTCTGAAAACACTAAATCTTTCAAGATAGTCTGTTTGTATATTACTGTTTAGGTTTTACCCTAGAAGGAATTTTGAGTGTTCAGAAATAAATAGAAATGATATTGCATATTATATGATAGTAAATCCTCTTTGAGAAATCTGATGCCTCATTAAAAGCTGTTCATTTAGTATGCAAGAGTGAAGAATTTTAAAAAATGGATTCATTCTAGATTTAGCTTTGAGTATTAGAGAAGATGTAAAAACAAGCTGTTAAAACACTGTGTAGTTGGTGAATTCTGGCTGTTATTAGGAGCACACTTAAACGGACTTCTGACATATCAGCAACAAAAGTGTGTGGCCTGATTATTCTGCTACTCTCCCACAACACGTCTTTTGGCCAAAACACATTCCTGCTACTCAGCAGTCCTTGCCAATTCCTGTTGGTAAAGAAGCCTGGACATGCTTCCCAGCCACAACCATAAACTTTTAACAGTGGTGACAATTTCCACCACCATAACCAGCTCTATGGCTCCTCTTGTACTTATGCAAGTAGGGATTTTTTCTGAGGCTCCAGACAGCTATCTAACCCAGAAGCTTCTCATAAATATCTGCATATAATTAATGTGGAATGGATGAAAAGAACTCAAATCACACCCATTATCTAATTTGTATTTGAAGTAGTATTGCTCCTCTTCATTTTTCTGCTTCCAGCAGTAGAGCTATAATTCTTTTCCCTGCAGTCACTTCCTAGTTTGTTTCTGCTGGATGTAGCAGCTCATGGTCGACTGACTTGGGAGGAATTTTTAACATAAATGAATGACTTGGAGGTAGTATTTAAGTCTTCATAACAGAGCAAATTACCAACAGTGAGTCAAGATTTGTCTTCTTTTCTTTACAGCGCACAAGTAGTTTTGGAAGCTTTGACCGTTTCAGATATCACTCAGTATCAAAGACAGACGATTCAGCTGAGGTCTGTATCAAACAAAGTTTGTTTTGCTTTCTTCAGTTCTCTTTCCCGTGACAATTGTACAAAAACTTTGGGTAACCACTGTGTGAATTTTACACTGGAAGAACTTTGCTGGTGTACCTAGGTCTGTCTGGATGATTGAGTTCTTGCCAAAATGAACAAAAGAATCACATTTTAACATTGCTGCTTCAATGTGAATATCAGAAGCAACTTTTCAAAAAGGCAAAAATGCTTTTCAGACTGGTGTATTCCCAAAGTAACCTGGATGCAGCCCACAGATGTGTCATTTTTGTTTTAAGCAACCTGCATAAATCCCCACAATTGTTGCTTGGATGAAAGATAATAAACAGTAGGAAACAATGTTTCCTAGCATAAAATGTATTTTCTTTCTGACATTCACAGTACAGTGGTGTGCTGCAAACTTGTTTTAGTATTCCCCAATAAAATGGCCATGATTGACTTTTGTCATCTTAATTGCATTGGTGTCCTAAAAATTTTTCTGTAATTCTTGTTTTTCTGCACCAGATTTTATTTTCATGGTATGTTGCATACATTTTTACTTCAAATCAGGTGTCTGAGTTGGAGACTGTAAGTGACATTGGAGATGCAGCACAGACCAAAGCAGCGTATAATGGAAGAAGCTTGGGTAAGAAGATGAGAGCCATTTCCCTTACCATGAAGAAAAAGATGGGTAAAAAGTACATCAAGGCACTCTCTGAGGAGATGGTAATTACAGCTTAAGAATCTTTAATAATACATACAATTTGAAAATGTTATGTGCATTTTACTTATTCATGCTTCAGGCAGCTATCAGTCGTGAGACTCCATGAAAACATGGTTACAAGTACTGAATAAAAATAGCTTTTAGTATATAGCTTTCCTTCCACGTGCATGCTCACGTACAAACACATGCACAGACACCATTACAGCATCACATGATAAGAATCAAGTTAGACAAAAGATTTTTATATCATTGAATTTTGCTTTGTCATCATGGAACATTTGCATAAGCATCACAAAAAAAAATCTCTTAATATGGAAACACAGAAATACTGGATGAACTTAGTTGTCAGTCTGATACTCAACCTGTACAAAAAATTTCATTAGGAGAATTAATCTTCAAATACAATTTTTTTTTCCGAAGTCCATTTTATACAGGTCAGCCAGCATCCTACAGCATGACAACTCATTTGACTTATCTGCTTTTACTTTATTTAATCCAAGTGAAGCTATCTTCATTAAATATAAAAACATTATCTATTTTACACTTATCTCGTGTCTTTCAGTTCTGAATTTTAAAGCACATAAGGAAAAATGAAATGTCCCTAAAAAATCTAGCTGATCTGTATTCTATCTTATACATGTGTCAACATCAAATAACAAGGGAAAACAAGCAAAAAACTTCGCAAATTGAAAAAAATGTGTTGAACAGATATTGGTAGGCAGTTTTAGAGGTCAAAGACAAGAGTTCATAATTCATTTGCTTAGTTGTTTTTTTTTGTTGTTGTTGTTTTTTGGTTTTTTTTTTTTTTTTTGGTGCCTTTTTTTTTTTTTTTTTGCTAAAATTCTGCAGGTTGCAATCCATGAATTTTATAGTATAGAAAAGAAAAATTAGAATTGTGACATTTAGCTTCTGGACATTTACAGCAACTATTCACATGACAGGAATTCAATGAATTGTATGGCTGGACACATATCTACTGTGATCTTCATTCCTGCAGTAGATGGTGACAATCAATACTGGTCCACTGATTAATGGATGGCTTGGCCAATGGTTGGTGTAACAAACACTGTCCTTGCTGAAAACCATTAGTCTTTCATTTCAGTGCTATGCCTTGTATATACTTGCACCTGTCTCTTCTTCATACCTGCTTGACTCCATCCAAATGGACTCCACCAGTGAACTGATGAATGATTAACATGTTCCAAGTATGATGTAACATTTTAAGTACTGCATGATCTTTCAGTTGCGTGAAGATATTACGCACGTTGACAACGTGATGCAATCTGCTAAAGAAAGTCCTACTTTTGAAAGCTTATTATTATTTCACTTAGCTGTTACATCATCCCTAACTTAGCTGTGATTGAAATGTGGACCTTGTTGTTTTAAATTCCTTAAGTGTATAAGCTGTGATTTCTGAAGCGTGATTTAATGTTACGAACTCCAGGGACCAATTTCATACATCATTAGATTTTGTAAGAGAAACATGCATCTGTTAATTCTGGAATGCCCTGGATTTTGAGGCAAGTGTATAGGTTGAGCAAGGTAGGGAGCATGGTGCTAAAGCACTGATGCCGTATGTGCGTGCAAACTGTCTCTGAAATGCCCTTGCTTAGGTGCCAGCTCACCTCTAAGGGCCCACGATTTTCAGAAGTTCAACACAATCCATAGATGTCTCAGCTTGCCCTTCATTATGAGCTTACAGAATTATCTTTATACTTCTTCTCCAGAGACAATTAGAAAAAAACATCTGTCTACCTGTAAATTTCTCATTCTAAGCCTTTGTGCTGCTGTCATATATTGCATCTTCTGAGATGGAGAATTACTTGAACAGAAATGAAATTGAATGGGGCAGAGAAGAGGCAAGTGCTGGTACTGAGCATCCTTGCTACTGGATAGATTGGTACTGGATAGATGTCCAGTCATCAACTTCTTAATAAAATGGTTCTTAATAAAATGTAATTATGATTAAATCCTCAAGTGCAATGACGATTGAAAAGGAAAATAAAATTTTCTAAAATACATCTTTTGGTGGTTAATAACTGATTCTTTTTGTTAAAGAATGAAGAAGGAAAAGATGACAGTGATCCTGGTGGTGGAATACACACTGAGAAGGTCTCTCTGAAAGCCAGTGACTCTATGGAAAGTCTCTATAGTCTAAACAGTGGCCAGAGCTCATCTAGTAAGTACAAGATATCCAGACTTCTTAGTCAGTCACATTTTCAATATGGTTATTTCTGAATTCTGAGGTATCAGAGCCAGTGATTAAAAATGTGATACTAGTGCACTCTTCAGTCTGGCAGACAAAAGTATAATCTGATCAAACGGGTGGTAGCTAAGGAAGAAATTCCTGAAATAAACAGAGTGTTTTTAAGAGTGAAGATATTATTATTATTATTATTTTTAAACTACATGGATTATAGGGAATGATACAGGTATATATGCCAGGAATGTTTTTGAGGGCTAGCACTGCTGGAGTACTGGCATCCACAGAGTTACAAATCCTGAGTGTAGCCACAGAAGCATTTTCTCTGACAGTAGTGGCTATGAGCTCATTCTTCACTCTGCAGATGTGAGACAGACAGTGTGAGAAATAGTCTGAGATGAAGAATGATGAAAGCCTGAGCTGGTGGCTTCAGATCATGATGTTGACACAATCTGCTTCTCTGCAAATCCACTAAATCCCGTGCCCCAACAGAGCTGTTGGAACTTCTGATGAGAAGTGGAGTTTACCTCCACCTGTCTATCCATTGCTCAAATGTGGACAGTCAATGGGCAGCAAGTTACAGCAGTCCGTGGTGACATTGCTACGCCATCGCTGCAGGCTTCACGTGAGCTATGAGAGGAGCCCTGCGTTGCAGTCCCAGCCATTTGCACTTAGTCTTTTATCTGGCCCTGAGACAGAGCTGTACACTTAAGCAATCACTTCAGACAAAACCATTTTTATGATCATTTTATATGATGTGATTTGTGAAAATTGTATATGAGAGTTTACTTCCAACACACTGCTGCTCTTATCTAAAAACATATTTGGATGGGATATTGCAGAGCTTGCTCAAATTTGCTTGAATTACTCTGCTGATATTTTATTGCTCAACTTGGATAAAATGACGGGCAGAAATGTTGATAAGATTAAAATTTCCCTCTGCAGTGCAGGTTCCTTTAGTGCTTTAGCTCGCTCTGTAATGAAATAAAATAACTTCTACACTACTTGTTTTCATTCCTCTCAATAAACAGGAGAAGTTCAGCAGAATTAATTCCCTAAATTGCAAATTTAGAGTACATGATATTTATCTGCAGAGTAATATTTTAAAAAGTCTGTATGTGTAAAATGTGTAATGTATTAGTGTCATCACTAGAAAAAGATCATTGGAGGGAAGATGTTAATGAATGATCTCCAACTAGTCTCTTACACTATGGTTTTTTGCATGTATTTTGCCTGGAACGTGTCAAAACCATGTGAAGTATGTTCTTTTTAATTCTGTGCCTTTAAAAACCTCCCTCTCTGCTGCCATACAGAATAGAATGTCTGCACAGTTAGTGCAGGAGACCTCAATTTCCACTTGAATCTCTTTAAGGTGGGGTGACCAGCTGCTCTGATGGAACAAGCAACAGGGATAGCCTCCGGTTTGATGATGAAGTCCCTTACAGTGGGCCATTCTGCGGCCGAGCTAAAGTGCACACTGACTTCACACCAAGTCCTTATGACACGGATTCTCTGAAAATTAAGGTAAGATAACCATCAGGATTTCTTCTTTTCTGGTGAGAACATCAGAGATGCATGTTTTATGTGTGAGAACACGTTTACTAAAACATTTTTAACTGCTAAGCACATGTACCACTCTAAAAGCAGAACAGACCTGCTTCTGCTGGGCTTCTATAATGACTTAGTTCTGACAGCACATTTTTAAGGCATAGATTCAATAGGTACCTCACCATGGTTTTCCTTGGGTAAAATTCATGTTGCTCCACATACTAGGAGATTTGGAGGAAGAAAAACATGAGTCTCATGGGATGTGAAGTTTCTTCCCCAGCTAGGATGTCTCAAAATCATGGTGGTACTCATTGACTTTAATCCAAACAGCCCATCTTTCCACTAGGCCTTCATTTAAGCATACTTTTGAACTATGGATTTTCTCTGGCTCTGATATCATGGCAGAGGTGTCCAGAATGAGGGAGTGAGAAAAAGGAGATCCAGATACGTGAACAGTACTAAGAAGATCCATCTTTTTTCCTTCTTCATCCATGCACAGATACAATCAGTAACATTATTGTTCAAACTATGCATAGCTATGTAATCTGAACAACTTCCTTTTCTCTCTGTAAACACCTTCCTACCAAGACTACATCCACACTTCAACATCTTTTTCCCTTCTTCATAGCCTCTTCTTGTCCAGATCCTCATTCATATCTCACTGCAGTCTTCTTTTTCTCTCAGGCCTATATTACAATTGCTCAGTGAATACTTGCAGTTTTCACCACGTGCCCTCCACTTCCACACATGTCCATGGCCTTTCTTTCAGAACAGTTTAATAATTCATGAAACAGTAAATTTCTGCTGCCTTATCTCAGTTACTTTTAAAATCAATGGGGTAGTGTATTTTATAATTATAAGCTAATACTTAGCGTTGAAATGCCCTAAGAATATCGCAATAAATTCCAGTACCCTGAATCTGAATTCAGGTTGCATCTACAGCTTGCCTTAAAGATACCACCTAATCCTGATCTGTTTCCACATCTAAAGTTCCTGAGCACTATATAAATAAGTAAAGCAATATATGTGCTTATAGAGCTTTAAACAAATGTTTGCTTAGTTTCCATTCCAAACATGCTCATAGCTTTCAGCTTCATATTTTAATGAAATCATTTGAACACAGCGAATTTCACACTTGGGTTTGTACCAGACTAGGGTGACAGCTTTATTTACTCACTATTTCTTGCCCAGAACAGAAACATTGAAAAATCTCAGAGATAATAAAAGATATTGTTGATAAACTGAGTTCAATTTTTCAGTTTTACAACAATCTGCCAAATTAAGTATGTATGTAAGGGTGTGATTCTGTGATTTGTTGTAGAACTCTATATTCAGTGGTTTTGTAAGTTCTGTAGTGTCTGACCAGAAGAGCAGACTCAAGTCTACCATCATGGGAGCAAGCTCTGTAGAGGATATGACTTACAAGGGAGTCTTTTTACTACCAAACTACTCAGAATTACTGTTGTTTTGAGTTGAGAATCCAATTCCCACATCTTGGTGTGGACACCTTTAGGAACAAGCCTTCCTGAAGTTGCTATATTGTTACTCATCTTTTTCCCTTGCCTTTTTGAGTGCATGAACAAACTTGGAGAAGTGAAGTTTTTAAGTCTGTCTGATGAGGTATTTTCCTTATTTTCCCACTCATTTTCAGTCCTTTGGGAACCATTGCCATGAAGATATTAAGTATTTAGAGAGTTAAATGTTCTTTATTGCCTTTGAGAAAAGTAGCTGGTGTTTCTGAGCGTAAAATGGGTAAGAGGCCATTTTTCATCTAGTTCAGCTATTAGTTTTAGAAGATCCCTGGGACAATGGATATTAAGATAATTGCATAAGTGGATTAGGGTAAAAGAACTAGGTGAGAAGCTGCGTAAAGCATTTGGAAAGTAACCTCACTGTGCTCCCCTGCTTTTTACCAAAGCTATGCCCATTACTGATGGCAAAAGTTGCTTTCTGGATGCAATGCTATGCCTTTTCAGGGCCAAAGTGGAGCACAAAAGGTTGAAAGGTGTTGCTTATTCTCTCTTCTCCTTCACAGAGCTCTGGAGATAAGGACTAGCTCTATTTCCTGTAACACTTTGCTGGGATTTTATAAAAGCAAAAAAAACTACATGCAGATAATTTTAAAAAGCTACTTCACATTGCCTAGCTAAGATTCTGTGTGGATTTTGTTCTACAGAGGAAATGTCACATAAACCAGGTGTTAAGCAGTGGTGTGTTTATTTCTATTGTTCTAGAAAGGAGACATTATAGATATCATCTGTAAAACACCCATGGGGATATGGACAGGCATGCTGAACAACAAAGTAGGAAACTTCAAGTTCATTTATGTGGATATTATTTTGGAAGAGGAAGCTGCACCCAGGAAGATAAAACCGCACAGAGGAAGCAAAAGGAACAAGCCTAAAACACTGCAAGAGCTCTTGGAACGTGTCCGTCTGCAGGTCAGCAAACATTGCCCTGTTGTATCTGAAGTCTTTAATTTCTGTGCATTTGGGTTGGATGTAATTTACAGGCAGAAGTAGAATGGGAATGGAGGATTTCAGCAGTTTTTCAGTCAGCTATGCAAAGAAGCTTTGTCTCTGATACGAGTGGCATATATAACTACATTTTATCACAAATTTTGTGAAGCTAAAATGGTCCTTGCAGAGAGACACAATGATGACTTGCTAAATCGTTGTTAACTTGCCTGTGACTGTGTGCCTTAGGGCAGGAGACGTGTAACTATGTGGAAATCTTGGGCGGAACTGCAGTGTAACTCAGCTGCTAATGTTTAGAATATAAGTTTCCAATTTTGCATGAACTGTGGAAGCAGTATTTTTTTTTTGCACTATGCTCTTGTTGTGCCTTTCTCCTTCAGTGGCTCCCTATGTCCAGACCCTATCTTGATCCAATCTGCTGCCAGGTTCTGGTAGATAACTCAGCTGCAGGTGAAGGATGGTCAAGAGAATCTCAAGACATCTCTGCCTGTTTCCTCTCACTCTCAATCTCTAATTTTGTTCAAAAGACATCTTCAACTGGCTGAAAAGTAGAGCCCATTTCAACCTGATGAAAGAGGAAAAGAAAAATTGTGCCTATTCATCTACTAAACATAGTGCTTGTTTAAGTGATGGATTTGCTCATTTCTTTTCGTAGGAATACACCTCAACCCTCTTGCTAAATGGCTATGAAACTCTTGAGGATTTAAAAGATCTACACGAGAGTCACCTGATTGAATTGAATATTTCAAACCCAGAGGACAGGGCAAGATTGTTATCAGCAATTGAAAATCTACAGGACAATGACAGTAAGTGTTTAAGCATTAAGAGTCATGTGCACGTTTTATCTAAGAAAGACAAAGAAATAGTGATTCTCACATTGATCTATTTAATGATTTTTCTTTTAAATGTGAAAAATTGAGTTGAATAGTTTCCTTATTTGTCCTGATGGATAACTACATCTCTTCTAGACATATACATGATTACTATCCTAGTAACACATAAATGATTTAAGATTTTCCATTGATAGGTCCTAATCTAGAGGTTGACAGCAACTGCTGCTTGGAAGCAATTCTTTTTCTAATGGGGAAACCAAACCCAAGAGAGGTTAAATGATTTCCCCTAAGTCAAAAGATCTCTGCAACTGCAGAAAATCAAACTTTCCAAACTCTGGGTTTAGTACTTAACAAGAATAAGTACAATAAAGAATTTATGACAATGACTAGAAACTTCAGCTTAACTAGATACTCGGCCAAAAAAGGAAATATTTTCTTAATCTTTGTGCATACTCAACTCTATCATGAGCAGTTATTTTATCTGATGTGTTTCTCAACTGAGAAGCATCTTAAGGAGAAAAAAAGGATACCTGGAAAAACAGGTATCCTTTCCTTCCTGGGATGTTTTAATATTAGTTCTTGTTTACTGTTTGGTTTTTCTGTCCTCAGTATTGGTGGCTTTCCATTTCTCACTCCAGAACATGTACAATACATATGCACATACCTGAAGACACAGATATATTCAAATTTTTCTGTACATTAATCTTTCTGAATTTCTAAGAATATTTTTGGCTGCCTCATCCTCATCATTCAACTTCCCTCAAAGATTTTCTCTAATTCTCTTGGTTTCTTTGCTGACCTTGTTTTTCATTCTACACTGGGGTCTTTCTGTTCCCCATTTCTACATCATATTTCAGCATCCACAGAAATATAAGTTTCTTGCAAACACATTTGAGAAGCATTTAAATGGTGTTCTTTGCCAGTAGGATCAGTACTACTTTCTTGTCTATAGCTTTGTGAGATGAGTGGCTAGAAGAGAACTCTTGAAGGGCTGTCTACATAGAGGCTGTGATAGAGTGAATGTGGGAAAGAAAAGGTTAAATTTCCCAAGTATTGTGTTGCAGAAGTTGAGCTGGAAATCATGCGAGAATACATTAATTTCCTTAGTTTGCCCTTGAATAGTATGTACTTCTTGTTAATTATAGCTTTACCACATTTTCTGCGTCTTTTATTGCAGGTGTTTCTTTATCAGTGTTTAACAAAAAGAATTACAGAAAAAGGCTCATTTGTAAATTTACAGTTCTGTATCAGAGTGAAAAACAAAACCAAAACATACGATTTTTAACAGACAACCAAAGTGCCAAAGTATTCTGGGACTGTGAGGATGTGGTTTACTATTTATACTCCCTGTAGAGCAAAAAGTAGAGCAAGCAGGCATGTTGCATTTTTAAAAGATGACACCAAAGTTTTCTTATTTTGAAAATGTCTTAACCATTTAATATTCTACATACATTCATGCAAGGAGCAAATTTTAGAAGGTTCTTATGTATCCTGTATGTTGAACATCAGCAAATTTACCTTAGTTATCAAAATAGAGTTCTTACAAATTGGGAGTATGGGATTAAGTCACTTTTCTCCAGCAAGCAAGCAAACAAAAACAACATTTAACAGCTTGCTCTAAAAAAAGAAGATATTAAAGACTAAAGTTGATGGAAGCCATCTGTCAGGTAGTTATAATGAAAGATGGAGAGTCAAGATGATCTTGGGCAAAAGCTCAGCATGTGTCTGACCTTGTCCAAATCATTTGACCTCTCTGTGCTTCTGTCAGTCCAATTGGAAAATTGAGTTGAAAGAGCTGAGTGTTACTGTGAAAGTGAATTCTGCATCTGAACTGAACTTTCCTAGGTCAATATTTTTTTTCCTAAATGGGCATGACTGAGTCCAGCATAAATGATTTCTTAATTAAAATTGATTTTCTGCACTGCTTAGAAGTGAGCAGCATAATTACCCACAGCTACAAGGTAATCTGTTTACTGGCCTAGAGTGTTCTGGATAGAAGTTCTGCACTTTTCCAGGTAAAAGTTCATTTTTCTAACGAGCTTTGTTTAAGAAAATAATAATAATTCTAAGGTCATAGATGATATTTACTATTCTAATCCCATCTTTCTCACAGAGCTTGGAACAGTTCCATTTCTTTGCATTATATCTATGCTTCCATGAAGCATGTGTTTGACTCATGGATGGAGTCTCATCCATGAAGGTATGCTCCAGATTTGAAATGCAAGGTTTATGAGTTTTTGTGACTCTAATACTATTCATAAAGGCTAAGTATGGAGGAAGGTAGCCTCATTTTACCTGTTTCTACTATAGATGTAATCAAACATGATTTAATATTTCTTTAATGCAATACCTGATGTAGTGAAAATGGACAGTTGTTTTTACAGCCTATTCATTTTTTTCCTTTTTTGTCTTTTTTTTTTCTTGACATTTATTTTATGTTATACTAAGTAGTTTCTTTATGCTGTATGCTTGAGACTGTAGAATTCATATTGCAGAATAAAGTTATTGTGTTTTCCAGCAAAAGTACTTGCACAAATAGTTTTCATATTATGTGCTTCTTAAGACTGTCCAAAATGCAGGATTCTGGGCAGTAAGAATTTTTCATCTTACATTTGGTTTAGATCCAAATGAATTTGAGATAATAATTTTGCTCATCTCACAACAGGAATTAAAAACTAACTTTTATTTAGAAAATGCTACTACTCTGTGTTTTTAAAACAGTTTTTTCTTCTTGATACTATACTGCCTGCTTTCTACCTTTCCTATGAGCCAAGAACCAAATTCACCATCTTCAAGTATGTCATATAGCAAGATTACTGTAAAACTGCAAGATCTTTTGAGCTCCTCTTGACCTTTCCCCACCCCCACAGATCTCTTTTTAGATCTGCCATAAATTGATCAGACCTATATATTTTGGTACAAAGTGGTTGGCTTCCATGAATTCATGTCTGGAGAAGAAAAAAAAAAAAAAGTTCTTTTTCATAAAGTATTTCTTAATAGCGTTTCATTCTTCTCCCAGATGGCTTCTAGACAGGAGATGGATGTCCGTGCTTTTGTAGGATGCTATTTTTAAAGTGAAGCAGTTGCTGAACGGTTAATGAATAAAGTAATAAAAGAAGTTTGTAACTTTTTTTTCTTGACTGCTTCCTAGGACACACATTTTTGTGTCTGTAAAATAAACTTGATTCCTTTGGATGTATACATACAGTTCATATATAGGAAAAAAAAAAAGATATGTACATGCAATCTTGGGGATAATTATTTTACTCTTATTTCCCCAAATCCAATCTCCTTATTATATTTTTCAATTTTAAGTCTCTGATCATACTCCAAATCCCTCTGCAAGTATCATATAAGATTTGTTTCTTATTTATTGTATTTGAACAGCAAGTTAGCAGTTAGCTAATAACACAACATTCAGTTCTCAGTTGCATTCCTTACATGAAGACCTTAGATTTTCCCAGGAAAAGCAGCCTTTTATGAATATTAGTGTTTTTCACCTTTTTCCAGACATGTCTGTTTGATTCCTGAATTTAGAGATAAAGAAGCTTCTCACCTCTGTTTTCACCATAGGCTCTCCTCTCATACCAGTTCAGTATCCCTCCCACTTGTACTCTGAGTGCTGCAGAATCTTTGCCAGTGGGAAGAGAAGGGCCAACTGATGCCAGTGCAACCTCTGCTACTGAAAGCAGAAGAATCATCATAAATCACAAAATCATAGAGCAGCCTGCTGGAAGGGACCCCCAAAAGTCATAAAATCCAACTCCTGGATATGACATTGACTTCAGCGAGGTGGTTTTTTTTCACCTTGTTTGTTTGTAGTTACCCACCAAAAGTTTATTCCTTTGATTCCCTGAAGTATTGCATGTGTATACAGTCCCACTTAACATTTCTCTCCTTCGGGTACACTTACTACTTTAAAATCATCCTATCTGAGTTTGGTGTTCTATTAGGTTTTGTTTCTTCCTATCATCAAGTGGTCTAACTGTCACAGGTACTGCAGGTTGGTATGTGTTCTTCATACCTCACTAGGAGGTCTAACTTCAGCCTTAATGAAATGTGTCATTCTAGTTATTCTGTTGTGCTTCTCAATAGGTCACTACTGCACCATCCAGGAAGGCAACTCAACCTAAAGTATCATGCTCATAGCCCCTTTCATCTTCTGGGCTAAGCTCATAAATGCAAACTCTCAGAGGGCATGGTTATGAAATACAGCTTAATGCAGGCTGACCTTATTTCTCCAAGACAAAATCTACGCCTTCCACCACTCATCTGGTTTAAACTGACATAATAATGGCACTGGAGTTAGTGACCTCAGTATATTCTTAAGCAGCATTGACTTAGTCCTAAGCTTAAAGTGCTTTCAGAACCAGGACTCTAACCTGATTTTAAGAAGTGGGAAAAGCTGGTGAAGGAAAAGGGAAATCTTTGTCGTACACAACTGTGCCACTGGATAAAAAATGTTAATTTCTAAAATCTTAATAGCAAGGAAGATACACGTGTGTCACGCATTCATTATCAAGTCTAGAGCCCTAACATTTTTTTCACGAGTCTGCATATAATCCTGCAGTCAGAAGAAAATACGTGTCAAAATGATGCATATTTTAGACACTTTTGTAAAATATCATTGATAACAGTGACTGAAAGCTACTTATCTTCTATGAAACTGCTTTACTGTAGAAAAATAACAGGGCTTCCATTTGTTGATAAGGTAGTGGTTTCTGATGATTCTGCAGCTTTTAGCGGCAGTTTAATTTTATCAATTCCTGTTTCCTGTGCGTTATATCTTTTTTCTGATGTCCAAATGATTAAGGCAGTAAACTTACCTTTACTAGTATGGGACTTGAACACGTATTTGCTAGGGAAAGGAGTTAAATAGAACTGAATGTAGAAGGCAAAAGCAGCTGTTTTTCTCAGAACACCTAAAGCTGTATGCTACACATATTTATAATACTCAGTATCCTTTTAAGTTGTTTAGTAGTTGCTATGCTATATTTAAGTCCCATCATTAAAAGAATCAAAAGCAAAGAAAAAAGCTGAAGAGTGATTTCAGTCCTCTCTTCTGAAATATGTTCTTTTTCTTCAACTTTTTCTGTTTGTAATGAAAAGCAAAAATATAACATTTTCACTTTCTCAAGCACCTGAACATTTTTGGTTTTCGGTTTTTGATGTTAAAAAAAATCTGATAGTATTTTGGGAGGAGACAGAAGTTTTACATGTCTGCATGTTTCTTAAATATACATTCTCCTGAAAATTATTTAAACTCAGATTTTAAAAAATCTAAGTTCCATATGAAGCATCTGTCCCTGGAACACAGAAGGAAAAGCATTGCTAAAAAATAAGACAGAATCTGTTTTTCAGGTAGGAAACTACTTAGATGACTGCAGCTACTTGCAGGCTACTAATATACTGACAGCAGCAGACGAGTTACTTGGTCTTCTTTTCCACTGCAAAACAAACAAAGTGAATGGAGATTCCACTTTGACCTTGAAAATGTAAACAGGATTAACTCTTTTTAGGTCACTGCTTTCCAGGGCAGCAGATGATGCCCCAGAAGCTGATAAAAGTCCTAGCAAGCAGCATTAGGGCTGATCGGGGATTACAGCAGGGGGAAGGGGAGCCCTGCCTGCAGCCACCACCTGAGCTCTGTCAGCCCACAGTGACCAAGGCCTGGGACCTATTGGCACTGGTGGAATGGGAGCAAGGGGCTAATGACACAGTTTAGAAGGGCTTTACTGGGGCATCTGCTGTTTGTGCTAAACTATTCATGTTGCTACTAATAGCAGCAGTAATACCTTCAGTGGTGTAATTCATTTTGTAATTCTTTTCTGACTTAAATCAGAAATCAGTTGGAGCCTATCTGATCACATATTTTCCCTACAAAGATAGGTAGCATTTGATGTGGTGGACTACGTTCCCTAAGGTGAGAAGGAGATCAAATAGTTACAGATCTTTACTGAATTTGCTGAAATGTGTATTTGTACATGCAAGTGCAATTAACCATTAATTTATGTGGGGAGAAGGTGGGACTTTTATTCCTTGGAAAATGTTTAAAGTAATCAGAAATCATTTTTTAAAATACGTAAGGTTATGCCTATAACCTCAGACTTAATGAAAAATGACTACATTGAGACTTTGGATTCTTTTCTTCAAAATCTGGATTAGTTTATTAACTTAATTAGGTAATTAAAATGTAGAAAATATTAAATAGAATTAATAAGTCCCAACAGATCTACAAGAGTAGGGTCATGAGGACCTGCAAGTGTTGTCAAATATATCAAAATGCCTTGTGAAATGATTTCTCTGGAATCTCGTTTACACAACAAAGAAAGGCCCTGACTATTCCATTTCAACATTTTCATAGCAGGTTTATTTTTTTTTTTATATAATTTCTAATTTATTCTTAATTACGCAATATTTAAAACAAACAAATCACAGTGAAAACCTTTCTCATGTTATAATTTCTAACAGTTTAAACGAATGTCTAGACACTTTAGACACTTTCCTTTCAGAAATGTGATAATTTTAGGCTGTTACCCTGGAACTGAATTAGATTTAGATTTTCAGGAGGAATAAAATCCTTCCTGACATAACCATGAAGGAACAAGTTGGCTGAAATAAAATACCTTTTTTTTTTTTTTTTTTTCCCCCAAATAAAAAAGACATCATTTTCTTGAGGCTTGAAATCTGAGGTGAAGCAATCTATTCCTGTATCACCTGGTTCTCCTACTTTGATTGGAAAGTAAGATACAGCTTGAAGTAAAAAAACACAGTTACAGGAGAGCCATAGGGAATGAAAGAGAATGAAAGAGAGAGATGTAATATTTTATAGCATGTTTTCTGAAGAAATTTACTGTGAGTGAACATCACGTGTTTTACAGAAAATATGAGCGTGAATTTTAACCATGAGATATATTTGATACATGATATACAGGGATATCCTGTCCACAAAATGCTGGCTCACTGAGCTCTTCCTGAGGTGCAGATTGTTGTGCCTGAGCAGATTAGACATGCAGCAGTTAAACAAGGACGAATTATTTGCAAGTTTATCTGCTTCTACTTAGTTTTTTTGGACAGTATTCAAAAAACATGCAGCAAGAATTAAGCATCTTGGTTTTCTCTGAGGCCTTTGTATTTTGGAAAATATCTTTTTGGACACCAAAAATGAAATTTCTAGGAAGTTCCTATCAGCCATCCATTCCCACTGATAAGTCAAGTGCTTTTGAAGATCCGATTGCCACACATCTTCAGACTGTGCATGGTGACTGGTGCACCTGGGCACAGCCTAAAGGATGTAGGCAAAGCCTCAGGCATTCACATCTGAGCAGCACAGCACAGGATCAAAGCCAACCTCAACAGGAACTTAGGTGCTTGTGTCATCACATTTTTAGTTCTTTGATGCTGTTTTCTGTTTCCAATAGACAGAAGATATTGATCTAGCGTGTGTATGTTACTAACTCTGCTTCTACAGCTCTTCAAGATCAGCCACATTGCTGTCTCAAACTGTTTTACAGGATACTTATTCTGACACTTTACTTCTTTCTTATTTTGTTCTTTCCAGATGAACAAGAGCAGATAAGCGAGGGTGGTCAGGAGACACGGAGCTTAAGCCCTCAGCACAGTTTTGACAAATCACAGTTAAATGACTGCCCAAGAGATTCCGGCTGTTACATCTCATCAGAAAATTCAGATAATGGTAAAGAAGAAGTAGACCCAGAAACCCTGTCTGACATGGTGCAGTCAATAACAATCACTGAGTCAAACTGATTCTGTTAAGCTGTTTCTGCAGATGCTCAGAAAAGACAATCAGATAAGTGAAGCTGATTTGCTGGTACAGAAGCAGAACACAAAACATTTCTCAACACTGAAAATCTACTTCTGTCTGATATATAATGCTCTAGACTGCTTAATATGCGGACATTTGAGAACTAAATCTTTGCTGATAATAACAGTATCTCATGCTTTTCAACGAATCCACCGACATTTCACTGAAAAAGTTGATGCATATATATTTATATATATTTGTACAGCAAATGCATTTTGTATAATGATAGGGAATTGTTTTGGATAGTGATACATTGTCTAAATATTAAGCTGTGGAACTCTCCAAAATGTAAATACTGTATATATTTATTTTTAAAAGATTGATTAATCGCACTGTCTCTTTTTTCAGATGGGTTTTGCTGAGATTTGTACAGAAAATATTTGCATTGATGTATCATCATAATAAAAAACTAGATACATTCACATCCTACTTTGAAAAGTACTAACCTAATTCCTGTTAATATTAAAGCTTTTAAATGCTATTCTTCTCCAAAATGGTCTCTAAAGAGGCTGTCTTACATTTTATCCTGGATGTACAAAAGAACTGTCGTGTCAGTCTGAATCAAGCTCTTTGTGTTTGTCATCTTCTAGAGAGTGTAGTCATCTGAATTCCTCATGCATTGCCAATGTGTATATTGTAATTTTCACAGCTGTTCTCATTTCTTTCCAAGCATTCTGAAGACAATGCAAGCTTGGAACAACAAAACAAACAAACAAACAAACACAGCAGTTTCAATGCTATGCTTTTATTATTGTTTTTTTGTGCAACTTTTGCCTTTTGTGCGTGATGTCATGCTTGTTCATTGGGTATTTTTGTTTGTGTACAGAACTCAGAAGCTAACGTGGTTATCATGCAGTATTGTCTTTTATATGGGATTTAATTGTCATCTCCCACGATATTTTGCACTGGAATACACATTACATCTGCCTGTCTTCCTTCAAAAATAAACAAAATCTTATATTTAAAAACGACTTGATTTTTAATGTGGTCATTACATTTTAAAGATTGCTCTGTTCTAACACTAGCACAGTAAATGGCAAATCCACTGAGCATTTTTATCATGCATAATCATCTTGGTATCAAATCAATACAGAAACTTCCTGCTCACCAATTAGTCACACCATTTTCATAATTTAAAGCATTTTGCATTCATGCTAAAAAGTTTCCACAGACTCCTGACAATTTAAATCACTTTCACAAGAGATGAAACACGGAAAGTTCCACCCCAGAAGAGTACTTCTAAAGAAACTGTAAACAAGTGGAAAATTCTTATCCTTTTTTTCCCCATGGGCAATGCTTTCTGCAGTTTCGTGACTCCTCAAAAGGGTACTGCTGTCAGACTCCTAACAGACAGATCTGCTTTGAGGGTTACAGTATAAAAACATTAATTCTAGAAATTTCAAAGACTTGGTGTAAATAAACTTGGCTTAGTAGAATAAACAAGCTTGGGAGCTGCTTGATTTTTTTTCTGTTTTTAACTCTCATTTTATACTTTGGCTGTCAACAATTGTCATTATTTAGCAGCAATGACCCCATATTTCCAGGTGTACCTGGAAATGAACAGGCCTTTCAAGGGATGAAATTTGTGACAAACTGTATCAGGCAGCTGTATTTTCTCTTAAGTGTTTCTAACCTTTATTGTGTCATCACACATAGTGCTGACTTAATATGACTTGAATAACATTTCCTGAAATAATGTTGTTGGATTAGCTTCTGCCATCTCTTCATCATAGAGAAGGACTACTGAAAATAACTTTGCTTGAGTTCATCTAACATGAGCATATGTTTTGGCTTTTGCAGCAGAAATGCTTAGTCTTTGTATTCCTTCTCTAGACATCTGTGAAAATACTAAACGTGTAAAAAATACCTTGAGGTGCATGTAAATATGATTCCGACACAGCTATAAGCTAGCTGGATCAACCACAGAGACCAGAGATGTGCAATGACGTGCTCTGAGGAATGTTTATTTCCGTGAGTTTGCAAACGAGGATAGGTCTCCTTAGCTTGTTACAAAGAGACAGGCAAGGCACCTACAGAGCAAAACACCCAACAGCTGTTATTTTTTCACAGAGTCAAACCCTGCACGAACTTAGACTGATGGCAAGAGGTTAGCTAACATTTGAGGTTAACTAGTCATTAACCATGAGCATAAGCTTTAGTTTAACCGCTTCAGCTTCTATTTAGCAAGACTTTGTCCAAAGGGCTTTTTATTGAGATAAATGTGTCAAATGAAAGTCTATTCAACGCGTCTGTAACCTCCTGTGACGGCAGAGCAGATTAGATCTCAAACTGAGAAACTTCCGCTCTCTCAAGCTATTCCGAGAAAAAGAGGAAATTTTGTACCACAAAGGAAAAAAATGTGTTTTTTACGTGAAGCGTACCAACCTCCTTTCATCTCTCAGTGGTCGTCTTAATCACTCTGATCTTGGATTAAGCTGCCTGAGCATAAACAGTTCTCTGGCTGGCTTTCATGCTGACTAATCTGTATAATTTTTATGTAGATATACATATGTATTTCTTTTTAAACCCGTTCCAATTCTAGGATCTGTAGGAGAACTGAGCTGCTTTTGAGGAATCTTTGCAACGTCCCAGAGACACAGAAAAGAAGCAAGTGGATAGGGTTTTGTTCCTCTCTACCGTTTGCTCAGTGGTGTCAAGCCCCTGTTCATTTCTATAAACCTTCCTCTGTGATTGAGAGGGAATACAAGATCCGTAAGTCTTTCTTTCAGAGGTAGCTGAGAGTATGCTCTTCCTTGTAATTATAAAGCATACAGTAAGATGCAAAACCAGCCTGGAACTGTAGAGACGAGGCCAAGAAGGCCAATCTCTCTGCGGCCAGTGGTGGACTTCAGCTGGTGGGGATTTCCCCACCGCAGAGATTGCAGCGCAGGTGCAGTGACTTCCCTTGGGGCTGTGGTTCAGGGCTCACTGCTGGCACGTGTGCAGCCACTCGTCCTCAGCAGAAAGCCAGTGGGTACAGAAAGCAAAAAAGTTGAGGTGCTGATGACCCCACATCCTCAAAGGATGCATCACCTTTGGTCAAAATTAACACTGCTGTTTGCACTGTTGCCTCATGTTCAGCCCTGTTTGCCATCCCAGCTGGCAGTACGTTAAAGGAGGGCTGTTCTGTCACCAAAAGGAATGGCAGTGTGCTGGACTGTAGTCCCAAAGTCAAGGCAGGCTGGCCTGCAGGTCCTGAATCAGCATCCCCTTCTCTAGGTTTTGCCACCAAAATTCTGAGGGCTGGTAGACATAAAAGGATCAGCACAGAGGTTAGAAATGAGGAGCATTTGCATTCATTTTGCAGAGTTATGAATGAATACTTGGATGCAGATATTCCAAAGGAAAATCTACAGGAAACTTTTTTCCTTTATTCTTTTTCAACTACAGCTATAAACACACAAAAGAAAGCAAATAACCTAAAAACAAACAGGTTGGAGAGGAAAGCTTGAAGCATGTATAAGTGTATTCAGACAGTTGTTAAGGAAGGAAGGACAAGGACTGTGAAATGAACAAGGTCATTCTTAAACTTGAAATTCCTGAAATTGTTGTCGAAATACAATAAAATGCATTTGTATAAATCATATGCAATTGAAATTAAGAACCTTCCTTTCTCTTGCTACATAAAATACAGTGTGTTTTTATTTCACTGTTAATCCAGATGTGGAGAGAGCTGATTTGAAGGGACTTCCTTTGATGCAATTGCTTATGAAAACAAACGTATTCAAACATTACTGAGCACTTTATTATAGTTGAACACTTGGAATTCAAATGTGTATGGGAACTGCTGAATCACAGCCTGAACCTCTCATTGACCACCTGAGGCGAGCAATGAGTCAGCCACTGGAGCACAGGTGAAGGCAATTCACCTGTGCTGCCGGAACAGGTGGAGCCTGGCTGCACCTCTCCTAAACCCATTTAAGAGCTGACTGCCAGTGGGGAAGGGTCTTTTCTGGAGATCCACTCTGCTGGAGTTTCCTAAGTGAGCCCAGGATATGGGTAAGCGTCCCTGTCTTTTCTGTTTTCTGCTTTGGTGTAGCAACTACATAGCTAAGCTCTCTGCTATACTATAACATCTGTATATTCATTGATTGTACACAATGTAAATATAATTCTTGCCTCTTGCATTTGGGTCATTTACCTCTGTTTCAAGCTTTGTGCCCATTGCTCCCCTTTCCTATCTGCAGCAGAGCACTAAGTGTATTGGTGGATACCATTGCAGTATTGCTAGTACATCAGATCAGAAAGTGCAGATTTCCTTATTCTCTGACTCCCTTCAGCAAGTCATTTTTTTTTTCTAATACTTCATTGTCTGTATGCAAATCTGAAATGTTTTCAGTGCTAGGAAGTCTACACGTTCTTTTGTTTCTCGCTGAATTTTCATCAGAAGAAAACTTGCATCAGCCAACTATGCTTATTTGAACTCTACTGTAATAATTGTGCCCATATTGTGCACCCAACCCCATGCTTCACTTACCTTGTGGTCCTCAATGTCTCCCTGTGTACAGCTTTCCACTATCCAATAGCATATTGCTTGTTACTGCTATTATGGGGCAATACAAAACCTGCAATGTCAAAATTATGGGGCAATACAAAACCTGCAATGTCAAAATATAATTTACATGAAAGGTTCATATCCTTACTTTCTAATGTACGTTAGGTATCAAAGACTGCTACAAATGACCCTCTACAGATGTTGTCTTTACCTTTATTCTAGTCAAAGAACAGCACAGCAGGTAGCAACTTTTGGGAGTCTCTAGTCTAATATAGAGATCTGAGTCCAGCTAGATCTGGTTTCTCAGATCATGTCCAGCAGTCCTTCAAGGATGGAAATCACACAGCTTTTCTAGGCAACACATACCAGTTTTTTTACCAACTTTATTTTAAGATCTCTTTGCTGGCTCGCATTCATCTTCTTATCCACCAGGGCACCCAGAGCCTCTCCTGCAGAGCAGCTTTCCCATAGAAATTCCCCTACAGACAATCTGCTCTATTGCAGTGAAGTAGTTAAATTACTATTTCACATTTATTTCTGTTTACTGTTATGAAGCTCTCATCAGCCTATTTCTTCAGCCATCCAGGTATCTCTGAAAAGCAGCCCTGCCCTCCAGGATATTAAATAATCTCCTCCAATTTGGTGGTGTCTGCTAACCTGCTAAGAGCACACTCTACCCCATTATCCAGATCATCAATGAAGACATTAAACTGCATTAGTACCAGTTGGTCTCTGAGGGATTCAAGTGGCCACCAACTGGAACACTTACACAACACTTTGAGCTCAGAAGTCCAGTCAGTTTTGCATTTCCCTTATCTCCCAGTTATATATAATTCACCAGTCTGATGAGGGAGCCATAGGAAACTATGTCAAAAGTCTTGCTAGTCAAAATACCCTGCTCTAGACCGTAATGGCAGAAACACAAGTGGATTCACTGTCTCCCATTCAGCGATGAAACTGGGAGAAGATAATTTGTACCCTTTCTGGATTAACACATTTGCATCCAATGGTTGCTTAACATTAGGATGAGATAATTGGTGCTAGAAGACAAGACTTGCTTTGCTGCAAAAGAATATTTTTGAGAAACCCTTACTTTCTGGGTTCCCTGACACCTCTCACTGAGTGATCAATTTCTCCTGTGATGTGGGGAAGTCCACGGCTTACCGTCTATAAAATAAAAAAGACCTTCATAACAAAGTTACAGTGGCAATCAAAATAATTTCTGGTATCAGGGTACCTGCATGATTGGTGATGATGCAAAAGGTGGTGGTGAGAGCCCAAGACAATGCTGAAAAAAGAAATACCTCAGGTGCTTTTGACCAGGTAGCCTTGTTTCTCGGAAAACTAGGTTCTGAGTATGAGAACAACCTGCCCCTTTCCCTTGGAGTTAGCTGTTCCAGCAGGTCAGGGTCAGTCTAGCTCTTTGTCCACAGGTACACACACGCAAAACTCTGCGATGCAAATATAATGGAAGAAAGAAGCCTTTTCAAAGCCTTGTTAGCAGCTTTGAGTCTATCCTAACAGTCTTAATGCCAGTTTCCCAAATGATTCATATATCATCATGAATGGTTTCACCTTCTTTAATATCAGAGGGAGGTGGATCTTTCATATCTAGTAACAGAATGGCAATGCCTCTGCCTCCTATTCACAGCTCAAAACTGAGGTTATGGGTTACATTACACACCGAAGAGGTTATTTGCATCAAACTGTTATGCCTGTTGGCTGTGTATGCTTTACAATTGCTTTATGCAATGACGGTCTTTGATCAATTCCAGAAATAAGTTACTTAAGATGAGTATAAGCATATTTTGTCCAATATTTCCCTCTGCATGGAGTTTCCATCCCTGATCTTTTGTGTCTGGTAGGTAATGAGCAGATCATCCCCTACAACTCCTGTGAATGTGGAAGAGTGTGCTGTAAAGTGAGTGTGCATGGCATTCAGCTTGTATTCCTCTAGTATTTGTTCCATATGATGAACCTATCAGTCTGTAGCTGCTTGTTTGACCATGATGTCCTGAGGGCTGGCCTAAGGGCTGGCACTAGCATACTTGCTGCAGGTTGACAACGAACCACTGATTCTGTCGAGCTCCTTCTTTTACCCAGTCCTAGAACTACTCACTGGAACACAAACTGAAGTGGTGCAACAGTTACTTCTCTTTAAATACTTCTGTGGGGAAAATGTACAGAAAATACTTCTTTTACTTTCTTGACAATGTCTAGCTATGCGGCTATTTAAAGACAGTGAAGTAGAATCGGAAGGATCTAGATTATTAGCGTAACTGATAGCTCTGTGCCACTGAATTAATGCCATGAACATGCCTACAGGACATCTACCTTTCTTCTTAGTTCAGCTTTATTTTTAGAAAAAATGTATTAGCTGTATTAGCAATCTTTTCTCACTTTAACTTTTTTAAGCAAAATGTGCTTTGTAACCTAGAAAAGGCTTCTATCTGGTGCTTTGAAGGGGTACTTATTTTTTCTCTCAAAGTGAAGAGAAAGCTATCACTAATGGAAGTGGCCATATGAACAGCAACTTTGTAATCACTGTTTCCCTTCATTAGAAAAAAAAAAAAATTAGGTATCATAAAAATATTGTATGCTAATAAAAACATCAATGCTATGGCTATGTTTGTGAGGCTGTGCAGATGGTTAGTGAGGTCTATGAAAGGAAAGACAACAGCTAGGTGTCCAACAGAACAGTACATGAGAGCAGCTGCATATACTCTTAACTTACGCTTTTAAATAGTGGTGAATGCACATTTACTATAACACTGATTTGTCCTGTGAGATGGACAAGCCACCTATAATTCTGGCATTAACTGTCCCTACAGCACCATAATCTCATGTTTAACTCTGGGAAAAGACCTGAATCTTGTGCAACTGCCAGAAATGTTAGATATTATTTGCCAAAAATTAACAAATTTGTGTGAGATGTGAGTCAACAATTTAAGATCCTAGACAACAGGATTAGCTACATACTGTACAGTACTTCACAATTTCAAAATTGAGTACAGGAGATCATTTAATTAAAACCTATTCAACTGAAAATCCTATTTGTCTGAAACAAATGTTTGCCCTATCTGTAATATCAACAAACTATTCACATGAGCAACTAGCAATAAACAACAGAAAGATGCACAATGAATGTCAATTAACACAATTTGCTTTCAAATAAACTTGTGGTTTATGTATATAGCTTTAGTACTGTCCTGTGTATCCATTATAAAGGTCAATTAACCTCAATTGCAGCTAGTCAGCTTGTTCTAAAACAAATTCAGCATACCGTATTTTTATTTTTTTTTTAATCACCATCTTAGCACTTCATTGGCCTGGGACTGAAGAATTTCTAAATAGCTAGAAGTCTTTGCTAAAAGTTTTATGTTGGGAAATGTCAAAAAAAAAAAAAAATATAAAGCAAGGGTTTCAGATTAGCTGAAATTGGTAAAGTGTCACAGTGTGGCTGGATAAAGCTTTTAAAAATATTCATTATTCAGCATATAGTCATATGGATTCTGAACAACAAGGTGCTGTGATGTGTGTGCCTCAGAGGATGAAAATCTTCCTAAGTAAAGATTTCAATGCATACACTAATCCAAGACTATACTAACAAATCTCTTGAAATGGAAATCTTTGTTGAAAATGGTCTGTATGCATTAAAGGCTATCAAAGTGTTTTTTCCCTGTGTCCCCCTTTGGCTGCAGAATGTCAGCATTTATGGTAAAAGTCAATCAAGTGCTCAGTTGTTCTGCTTAATCAGGAAGAAATGGTATCACGTGGCTATGAGAAGCTATCATCTGGAATTATACAAGCATCACTAACTCAAAGGACCATCAATGTTGTAGAAAGCAAAGGTGAGTGGCGAGAAGCTCAACATATCGGTCTCTGAAAGAGGTAGATGGTGGCACTTCAAGTGAGAATATTTGCAATTGCATTCACGAAAATACAGGAGACTCACTAGCCAAAGAGGAAAGCTTGCTTTATCAGATGTTAATAAAACTACATTGCTCAGTAAAAAATAATAATATTACAAAAACAAACCCCAGTATTGAATATTGATTGCGCTACCTGACCCAAACAATTGGCCATGCCAGCCACAGCTATTGAGTCACACCACTCAGGCTGACCACACCAACCACCAAGTCAGGCTGATTTCCAATTGGTCTGTGTTAAAGTGAAAGGAAGTGGCTGACATAATAAATAACAATTCTGACCTTTTCAGATGCTTTTAGAGTCTTTTTGATGCTGATAGTTCTTATAAAATTACAGCGGTGTCCTCTCTCTTTAGAGGAAAAAAAGGCGATGCAGACAAGATACTACAAAGATCCATGGGGAGAAAGATTGCTTTCTTGGAGTGTACTTAAAACTTCATTCACAGAAGGTCAGCAGGGGCTCTGTGCCTTCTGTGTCCTATACGAACTTTGTCTTTGCTGGAGGCAGACAGCAGTCTGTGCTACAGTGCAATTTTCCTGATGCTACTGCGTCTCATGTAATATCAAAAAAGTATGCTAAAACACGAGAGCATATCATTACGTTCAGACATAAAACTGTAGGAAAATTGTTTCCTAGGTAAAATTCACTTGTCCCTAACCTAAGTCTATGAAATACCTGCTTACTATAGCAACCTGAGAACTACAAGGTCTCTTAACTACATTAAAGGATCCAGATTCATTGGTCCTTCCTGCTTCTAAGCTCAAATCCTCCTAAAAGTGATCTTTGCATATCATTTTATTACTATGCAAGCTTCAAACTCCATTGCTATTTAAGTTAATTATTTAATTGGGATTAAACAATAGTAATAACAAAAGCACATACCCTGGCAGATGGATATGTGCTTTCAAAATTCAGCTACAAACAGGAAAGCTATTGTTCATAACTGCTAGAGGAGAGAGAAACTTAATTTTAGTTTGTTGGCAGTGCTGAAAGATGCCCTCCTGAAAAAAAGTCAATGTTTGAGTCTTAGCATTATGGTTTTAATGTGATAGAGAGAAAACAGATGCTTGGATGAATGATTGATCCACATGGAACAGGATGCATACCCTTAAATTTATTGAAAAAAGTTCCAACATATAGATATTGGTATAGGATATGCTGAGATCCTTCAAGCGGAGAAAAAAGCAAAATTACTCTGATTCCTCAGTATCAGGTTGAAATACTTTGCAATGAAACAGTTTTGCACCCATCAGAACTTTTTGCAAGAGAAAAGAATGCCTCATAAACCATAGGATTAGTCTGATAGAGTTATAAGAAACAGACTATCTAAGTCAGCTTGGAGTAAGGTAATACCTCCTAAAAGGCATCCTGAACATCATCAGGGTCTTGTGAAACAACATTTTGATTATCTAAGTGAAAATGAATCACAGCTGTTGGCATACAGCTATGCTACCATTTTATTCAAAGAATGATCAGTTGGTAGCAGAGCGGTGAAACATTAAACAAAGATCAATTCAAGACATTATATTCTTACAAGACTCCTAGATCCTCTACTCAAGACCTGATAGTTTCCACAAGGCATGGATGATAATTACAAAGATATGGTAATTGAGGGCATTAAATCAAGCATGCACGCTAGATCTGCTGTCACAGCATGAATTTCCTCATTGAGAACTGGCAGAGAAGGGTTTTCTTCTCCCTCGACTGGTACAGCAGGATTGTCATCCAGCCACTGGCACAGTAACAGGCTCCACTTTAAATCTGTCCTATCTGCGCCCTGTTGAAGTAATTCAGTTAATTGCATGCATCAGTCTTTGGAGAAATCTTTCGTACTGCTAGTTACGTTCTTGGAGTATGGGAGCCATCAAGCAGTGTAATGGCAAGTGGCTGCCTGTTAGATTTGGAATCACTGTTACAGAGCCAAGAGTCCACTTAAGCACTGAGGAACTAAGAAGCCACAGGATCATCTGAGCTTTTAAATACTATAAATTACACAAGAAGAGATGTACTGTAAGCATAAATGCTCAATGTGGCACATAGCGCTGTAGAGGAGAAAAACTAGCCAGAGCATGACTTGACAATTTAGAGAGTTTGATACTAATATTAGTTTGTGAAACTTCTTTTTTTCCAGCCTTAAAAGAAGAAGGAGTAGAAAGAACATCGAATACAACCCAAAGAATTGCAAGGAAGACCAGACAAAGCATTCACCCAGACAGCTGAGACAGTTTTTTTGTAGACTGTGCCAATATTGACTTCCACTTAAAGCGCTAATTTTTTTTTACAGAAAAGGTTAACATTCCACAGTTTACTTGCTCATGAAATATAAGGTGAACAGAGACACTGAAGCAAATGATATTAAAAAATGCATTGAGCCAGGAAATATTCAAGGCTCCAATATATTATCTTTTAAGGTCTGAGAGAGTGAACAGTGTTGTGCCATCATGCTAACTGGAATAGCTGGATTTAGAAGGAATTTGCTTTTGAAGCTGGTCTCTAAAAGATTGAGGGGCTTCTTGTCACACTCACACTTTAAAGATTTTTTTTAAAGTTATGGATTGCCTATCAAGTTGTTAAGAACTGAGTATCAAAGTAGACGTGACCAACTGAACATATTTCAAAGGAGTGTGGTATGATAACAACTGTTTGATCCCTCCCCATTCCACAAAGGTTATCTCCGTCACTTTCAAGTGTGGGGAGAAAGGCCAAGTTGGCTTGGTTAGCTGTTGATGTGAACTCAGAAGACTAGGCTGTGGTCTTTCTGCTTCCTCTTTTGCACTAACAGCAGTCAGAGAACTAAAAACAAACAGGGAAGAATGGTGTTTGCACGTTACTCATTTGAACAACAAAGCTTTTCCACTTCTCTTCCCATCCCAGAACACGAGGCAGACACGTTCAGAGCCCCTTCTTTTATTTTTAACTTCTATTCCACTGAGTCAGAGAATTTGAACTCTGAACACTGAAAGTCTGAAAGAGCAGGATCCCGTAAAGAAATTCCACCAAACTTCCCACTGAATGGGAAGTCCATATGTAGGTATCAGATCCTAACATAAGGTGTGTCTGCATGAAGCAGACCCATATGGGACAGCAATACTGCACCAGGTCTCTATGCAGACAACTATACTCTGCTGTGACACACTTATTCTTTCCTATTTTTCAAGAAACTAGTGTTGTGGTGATTAATTCCAGTTAAGCCCCAGACTATTACAATATTCAGGTATGTATTTTGAGTGGGAGGCAAATCTTTGCAAAGAGGAAATTGCTAAACTCCACAATCAGAGAGTTTAGAGACGGCATGAGTACGCACGACACAAGAAGTTCTTTCTATAGAGTTGCCAATAGTCAGGATTACAAATTGCCAACATTTGCTGAGATGAATGAAAAGGTTTTGATACAGTGTGGGATGGTCTTTAAAATGAATTGTACTTGTCCTCTGAGTAACGTGCTACTTCCTATCTGGAGACAAATGAAAGAGACAAAATCAGAGAGGTGAAAAAAAATCTCACTGTCTACAAGATCTGATTTAAATATATTTGTTATGTAGACCAAGGGACCATTCTGGTCTACTTATATGATGATTCATACAGAAAAAGTTCATAGAGTCATAGAATCATTAAGGTTGGAAAAAACCTGTAAGATCACCTAGTCCAACCATCCACCTGCCAACCAATACTGCCCACCAATCCATGTCCTTTAGTGCCACATCCAAATGTTTTTTGAGCACCTCCAGGGACTGTGGTTCCACTACCTCCCTAGGCAGCCCATTCCAGTGCCTGACAACTCCTTCTGATAGTAATTTTTCTCTAATACTCAAACTGAACTTTTCCTTGGGCAACTTGAGGCCATTATCTCTCATCCTACCACTGTTACCTGGGAGGCCAGCTCCCACCTCACCACAGCCTCCTTTCTGCCTTTATTCAGGCTGCTGTAGAGGGCAATAAGGTCTACCCCAAGCCTCCTCCAGACTGAACAATTCCAGTTCCCTAAGCTGCTCCTCATAAGGTTTGTGCTCCAGACCCCTCACCAGCTTTGCTGCAGGGCCTCAATGTCTGTGTGACTGGCCCAAAACAGGATCAGAGTTTTGATGGCAGGAGAAATTCCCCAGGAGTTGTATTGACCTTGGCCAACAAGAGATGCCAAAAAGATGCTGGATTTGAAAAGTTTGGGGACACCTTTCCTGCTTTCAGTCAGGTTTATTTGCATTCAACATCCCATACATACAAGGCACTGCACTGCAAAGCCAAAAAAGACTGCAGACTGCAGACAGATGGGTCTGTGTTTCATGGTTCCTTGCTCAATGCATGAGGTTTTTGCTAGGCCATGCAAGCTCATCAGTCAAGCGCAGAGCAACCCAGTCATCGTGTCCTCACATATTCAGGCGGTCTTTACAAGCCACAGTATTTTAGCACTATGTGGTGTAACCAAACCTCATTTCTATTTCTTCTGTCAGAAAATAAATCGGCAGTAGCGATTTTTGTAAGTACACTTTTCCAGTCATTTCAGAGTCAGTAGGTAACGTATATGGCCAGTTCCCCAGCAAGAAAAGCACTTCTATAGTATTCATGTGACCTACCTATCTGGCATTTAATCGTTCTTTTTAATTTATCTGAGAAAAATAACTCCTCTGGTATCTAGTCTCTTCATGAGGTGGCTTACTTCCTGTATAATTTCACTCTATGCAGTATGAAAAACAACTGCACTGTTCTATCTCCTAAGCTTTAGCTCCAAGGTACAGAGCTGTGTAAGCTGTGTACCGCTGCACATTACGCTAGAGGTCTATTAAGCAACATACTGGTGCACCGATCTGGAAAAATGTAGCAGCCAATGATGCCGCTACATTCAGCACGAGCATTGTAAATCATGGGCATGTTCTCTTCATTGCTTATAAGGTGCTGAGGTAAAAGAGAGATGTGCTACCTGCATGCACGAGTGATCATCAGCACCAATGCATACCTTCACGCTTCTTTGCCCCTTCGCTCTGAGGGGCACACTGGTAAGGCAGGCAGAGATAGGCAGGAGAAAGAAGGGCACAGAGAAGCACCCAACCCATACCACTATTTGCCTGTACTCATTGTGGCTATGACCTTGGAGGAGCTGCTGAAGACTGCATGCCAAAGCAGCTCCTGGCAGCTGCACTGTAGATCGAGAGCCAGGCAAAGAAGTCAGAGTGCCTCGCCCTCCTTGGGAAACACAGATTCAGCAAAGTGAAGGCTCTGGCCCAGCACCTCTGCTGACTGCAGGGGCGGGGAGGTAGGTGGATTTGTGCCACTTGCATCCTTCCTCCAAGTCCAAAAGTGAAACATTTCTTCAGGATTCACTCGCTGAGTTTTTGATTATTTGCAGACAAATTGGTGTGTTAGCAGATTAAGCCTTGCTCTCTGAAAAAAAGTAATCTTCAGCAGTACCTTCAGGTGGGGGGATTTCCAGGGCTGAGTCTAAGCTCAGCAAAGGCAATGGGGTGTCTGGGTCCAACCCCAAAGTCTGGTAGACATTTAGTATCACACAGAGTCTTTGGAAAGCATTGCTGTCCCTGCATCACATGCATACATTGGAAGGTAAGGAGACCATGTTTTGGTTAAGACTCCAAAGTAAAATGGTAGCAGTTGGCATTACAGTGGGATATCAGGCTTCCTTCTCCCTGCAGGGGAGTTCTGGGGGTGTCAGCACCTCAGCCCTCACTGGCAGGAGAACTGGGGCAGGATTTAGGGGTAACCTCTCAGCTGCCTGTGAGGGAATCCTGGAAAAGTGCTTACACTGATGAAGCATCCACTTACTGCAGCACCTCAAAGCCCAGAGCAGTTTCTCCCAAATCCTTCCTACTAAAGTACCCAAACAAGCATCAGGAATGATGCTTAGGCAAAGAATTCACAGCACAGACACGGAAACAAAACAAAACCACAGCCTCGATAACCATTTCAGAGTAAAGATAAAGATAAATGCATCCTCCGCTCCCTGAGTGTGACTCAAAACAGTAGTGTGCTCTTCCTCCTCTTGCTACTATTTCTGTCACTAGCACACTGGCTGCAGTTCTTTGACCTCCCCTCCCTTCCCACCCCCCCAGCCCCCAGACCTCTGCTCATCTGCTCATTGCAGGCTTCCACAGCTAAAGTGGACTTGGAAAACAGATAGGCAAGTCACAAGGCTTGACTTCTGGCATGTGAACAGGGGTGCTTGCACAGCCCCAAGCAGCTGAACTGGAGCTCTTTCAAAAGCCAAACCTTCAGATAATCCAGAAAAAAAAAACAAACTAAAGACCAGCAATGTCATATGGTGGGTGTCTTGAATTTCCTAGCTAAAAGCCTGTACTCTACGTGGAACAAAGCACTAATTGCAGCCCAATAGAATTAGAAGCATGAGGAGCACATTAATATATGTAGGTCACTCCAAAATTAATGCCTCCTATTAATTTCAGTGGAAACTACAAGAAATACAAAAATCACAATAACACTATTTGATAGAGCAAATTTTCACCTACAAAATACTATTTTCCAACATAGCCATCATCATTAGCTATGCATTTTCACCAGCGATGGACAAGAGCCTGCATGCCGTACTCATACAAATCTTCACCAGGGGAGGTGACCCACTGTCACCGTCGCTCTGCTGAAATGCACCACTCACCATCTCACTGTGCTCACATCCACTCCTTGGTTTCCAACAACGTTCAGCAGGTGTTGATGAATGCCAGTGGGTGCCATTTATCGTGTGGAAGAATTCAACTACACACCTTTGATTCAGATGTGCTTCCATGTCAGATGCCACTTTGTCAGACTGCCCCTCTGCTGCTATCTGTGACATGGCAACAAAATGTAATGGGATATTGGCAGGAAGGTTCAGCATCTGCTGCCATATCACCAATATCCACCTTAGACAGTGTGGACAAACATAATAAAACAAGAGGCATTACTTTCAGAACAGCCCTCATACATCAGCGTGCAAGCTCCTCTATCAATGTGAAAAACAGGCAAGCACCTTTGCATTATAGAGGCTGTATTCTTTTACTCTTTAATGAACTTTTTTTCTTTTAAATACAATTCATTGATGTTTCCTGCATTTATGATAGCTTGGGTACAAACAAAACCAAGAGCAGTAGTGAATCCTCACTAAAAATTGCTGTGTGAATGGCTGATGCTTGCAGGTGGGCTCTCAGTAGTGCTGCCCAGGCACCACTCTGTGCACTGGGCTTGCAGCAGCCATCCTTAAAACGTAGTTGCACTTAATGCACTTTCCTTCTCATGCATGCCTGCAAGTTTGTTCAAGCTGAAACAACCTTGCTGAGCAAAACCTGGTGAAGGCTGGCAGCTGTCACTGCTCTTGTCCACTGTGGCCGTTCAGAGGAGTGCTGGTCTCCATCAAGAGAAGCCACAGATGGCAGAAAGAGACCTTGGGGGACACATAAGACGAAGGAGTGGCAGCCTAAGGCCCCATGCAAGTGTAGGGAGGAGTAATGTGAAGCCACAGCTTTATGGTGAGGAGCACCTGTGCGGTGGGGTGAGGGATGTCAAAGTCTCCTTGACCGTTTTGTGGTTGTCGGCAGTGTAAGCCAGCAGGAAGGGGAAAGCCTCTCCTTTGGAAAAGGGGATACTTAGGAAGTCAGTAGTTAATCTATTTTTCTTTGCTGTAAAAATGGTTGCATTAGCAAGCTTCTGTTTTCTGTGGGGTTATAAAGGATGATAAATGGGACATGAGTCAAGATCACCAAGCTTTCAAAGAGGAGATGAGAGCCATGTTCAGGAGTATCTCATGTTAAACAAGCAAGATAATTATTCTGCTCTACTTAGCATTGGTTAGGCCTCATATGGAGAACAGCATTCGTTTGGGGGCACCACATTTTAAAACAGACAGAGAAATTGGAGTGAGTTCATGTGAGAGCAACAAAAATGATGAAAGGGTTAGTAAATAAGACCTCTGAGAAAAGTTGGAGAGAACGGGGCCTGTTCAGTCTAGAGAAAAGAGGACTGAGGGGAAGCATTACTGTCTACAAATATGTAAAGGGTTGTTACAGAAAGGACGTAGACCAATTATTCTCATTAGAGAACAAGGACAGAACAAGAACTAATGGGTTGAAGATGCAGCAAGGAGTAATTTAGATTTAATATTAGGAAAACACTGTAACTATTTGAAAAGTTAGGCAATGGAACAAGTTAACTGAGAAGACTGCAGAATTGCCACTACCAGAGAAATATGAGGCTGAGAACAGACACTCATCTGTCATGGCTAGTTTAAGACTAACAGCAAAGTTCAGAATCCTTTTCTAGTATACAGGGACATTCTGGACTCCCTTGCAGTTAGATGAGCAGAGGCATTGTAAATAGAAAACCATCCCACGAAAAATGTGGGGTTCATTTATACGAACATGTGCATGTACACGAATACTGCTGACGTTATACAGCTAAGAGTTCTTTATAGTCACAGCCCTTATTGTTTTGTCCCAAAACACCATGCCTTCATATCAATCTTTCTCTTGTGCTATTGAAACAATGACTCTGAAATTGTCACTACATTTTTGAATCCCAATTCTGCTTTTATGTCTCCAGAGGATGACAAGCTCAGTAGGGGACCAGTAGTAGCTCCAGTAGTAGCTGGAGCTGATTGCAAACAAAAGAACATATAACATGGAAACTAACAAACTACCGCCATGGGACATATTGCTGTAGCTCCATCATGTTCAGCCTTATGCCTTGGTCAGATACAAGAGCAAAATGAAAACCAGATCCTTCCCACTCAACGATTACCTTAAATGTAAGCCAGAATTCATGAACGGTACAAAAGGGGAAACCGCAGACTTTAATGGAAGCACTGAGTCACTCCTATTGCTACCTGTGGTGTTTGAAAACTGCAGAGACTGCACTGATAAACAGCACTTTTTTGCTATGAAAACAGCATGAAAACACAGAGAAATAGCAGTATCTTAAACTCAGATACTGTATTACATTTGCATGATCACTACCACTTCTGTGAAGTCCTAAATGCTTTGAAAATCAACATAAAAAACTACTATGCTTTAGAAGGTAAATAGCTGTCAACGTGTTTGGTGAAATATTTATAAAACATGAATTTCATCCTTTGTCATTAAAAGACCATCCAATCCAAAACAAAAACACACACCCATTCCAGTGGATCTTCAAGGGCTATTTGAATCATTTTGATATTTTGGAGTAAATAATTCAATTAATCACGGGCAGGCAGTGTATGCAGTATTTAGCCTAGAGTGAGGGTTTATTCTGGAGTTAGAAAATCATTTGAAAAATGAAAATGGGGATGAAGGTATTATAAACGAACTGTTAGCCCAACCATGAAACACTGAAAATGGCGACAGTGGGGCCAAGTGCAAGCACAAACTACTTATTTGCTAATATGCAGGAGTCATTTGGAAAGGCTCCTCTCCTTGCCGTAGGTCAGTGCACCACAGAGGTTATCATCACTGACCAAGCTCTTTGCAACGTTTTTGAGGCTATCGTAAAGGCAAGCAAGAAGCATGTGTTGATAAAAAACTGATTTGAAATGTCAGCCTTATGGGAGAAAGTGCCAGCAGAACTAGCTAGCTTTGTTTCTAATAAGTATAAGAGGATTAAAACCTGCCTGGTCAAGAAGCAAACCCTGAGGAAAAGCAGACAGAAGTCTGACAGGTTTGCGAATCTCATAGCCATGGCAATAATTTTGGAAATGACTAATAATAAGGAGTCGATAATCCAAAGGACAATCTCTGAAGTGGAGCACCAAATTCCTTGAGGGAGAAAATCAATTATCTCTATGCAGCTTTGTAGCTGCACAGCCTACAATATGTAAATGCATAGAAGTTACCACAGTCACAGAAACCTGAATATCAAACTTAAAAATGCCATGGAGTTTTACAAGAATCACTGAAAGAATATCCTGCTCATGAATGGATGCATATGGGCTTTATTGAAAGAGATACAGTGTTATTCTAATATTCTTCATTACAAAGGCTGACAGCCGTCTAGAGATGTCAGCATCTATGAAAGAAATGCTGCACTGTGGTGAAAGCGGAACGGGGTGACTGGGTCTGGTAGGCAGTACAGAAATCAAATTATCATCAAATATTGTGGGCTGATTTTTAACATCTTTTCTCTCGCTGAGTGGTGTCTTATTCTATAACTGGGTCACTGAAATTAATGGAACTGCTTGCAAGTAAAACACTGCTCAATGCACCTTAAAGCACCAGAGCCTGACCCACAGTACGTGTTCAAACATCACCTTAAATTTTAATATATCTCAGACTTGAGGGTTTTTAAAAATAATTATTAATTTAGAAACACATTCCTTATTGGGATCATGCCTTTTTTATTTTTCTATTTTCTATCTTTATTTTACTAGATGCACAAATATCTGTAGAGGAAACGTCTGAGGATTTGGCCACTTGTTATTAAAAACTCCATTTCCATGCATGTGTAATCCATGTTCCCCGTAGGTTTTGAGAGCAAGGAGTTTATTGTTTATGAAAAGGGAGAAGTACAGCCTGAGGGCTGTTTGGGAACTCCAGACAGATAGAGACCTCAAAGGGGAGGGAGCTCTGCTCCAGCATCTGAGAGTGAGCAAGGAAAGGGATGTGTGAGACACAATTCATTTACACTGCAGTAAAGTACTGGCTTTGAGCATGTCGCTTAAAATATATTTAACTTTTGAATTGAAGGGTCATGAAATACTGTTATCCCTGTTGGGAGATAATTGGCCAAAGAACTGCATCAATTGTGCTTGGAATGAAGGGTTTCCCTAATTACAAGCACCACCTTTATGACCACACAAGGGATATATCTGAAAAGGATGAGATCGAGTCAGGATAAGGAAAGTTTCTTCAAGAACAGACTCATCAGGAGCAAGGATTCTTCTCAGTTTTGATGTATCACTGACATCTTCTGAAAATAGACATCACCTCTGAGACGTTAGAAAAAGCTGAAATTACTTGGACTCCAGCCATGGAAAGAAAGCAACCCATTGAGGGACATTGATAAAAACCTCCTGGCATTATGGAATGATGAGAGAACGGACAGACACTTCTCTTGGGGTAAAAGAGAGACAGAGAACATGAGAACTGCTGTGTAAGTAGGGCTATAGTTACTCTTTTGGAGCAGCATTGAGTTATGTGCATTTCTTTATGAAATGGCATTGAGTTATGTGCATTTCTTTATGGAATGATTCATTCTAGTGTTAAAAATACGTACATGGAAATAAAAATAAACATCAAGGCTTAGAGATTACATATGATAACCAATGCAGCTGATAATTCTCTTGGTTTTGCTCATTATTAATAAAAATTACCGTTCTTGAGGAACATACTGGTCTGTCTAATGCAATGAGCAAAAGAACTGCCTCCGGAGGTGCTATGAAACACTAAAATACATAAATTGTTGGAAGGTATGTATAGCATACGAAGGCCCTAGAAAAGTTAGTCCTAATGCCTGTTTTGTACAAGTTGGCCAACACTGCAACTTGAAAGTCATCACTGCTTATATTTACTCTTACTGTCAATCTGAAAGTCCAGTCTGAGGCATCCACAACTTTTAGTCTTATACAAGACAGCTCACATCAAGAATTCAGTTCACTAGGTCTTGACAGGTACTTTTTTTTTTTTTTTATTGAATAGCACAGGGAATTTATATATATATATTTAAAGATAACACAGGAATTGGTTGCCTTAGTAACAGGATACCTCATCCACTGTGTTTAGTATTTACTCAGAACAGGAAATTTATACTGAGAAGAAATGTGGTATTGTTGTTACTCTACCCACTATTTATGCCATCAGCAGCAAATGTATGTGTGTAGCCAGACTTTCCATTTGTAAGCTATGTGAAACCTCTAAGAAGACAGCATGCAGAAATGAAAGCAGGGCACCAGGTGTAATGTACTTCGTTGCAAATATTTTGAGAGAAAAAAATTGTTCCGAATGTTTAAAGCACTTCACTAAAGATATTCCTTGTCTCGTAATTCTAACCCCATTAATAAAAGCATTTATTTCCCATGGTTTCATATTCCAATGACAAAAATCTACAGAAAATAGTTATGAAAGAGGATATTTCTATGATGCCAGTTTCTAAAACTGTCATAAAGTGCAATACAAATTTTAAATACTGTTAAGTACTATGTTTTACCTGACATCTATGGGGGGAGAGGAAGTAAGGGAACATTTGAAGGGCTGTTTCAAATCTTCTTCAGCCTTCTTCTGGAAGAAGCAAGGAATTAATTAAAGCTGCATCAATTAAAATGTGGGAGAAATTTGAATTAAGCAAAAAAAAAAAAATCCTTTTGATTTTAAATATAGCCAGGATGCCAAAAGGTTTATATCCATTCTTCTGCAAAAATGCCACGAGATTTTTCATGCTCCCAGCAAACCTTCAGAGACTAAGCAGGTCCTACTGCTTGCAGTTGCCCCCTGCCGCCTGCAGGGTTGTGGGGTCAGAGGAGTGATTTTCTTGGGCAATGACAACTATTGAAGCACTGAACCTTGCTCATAAATCTAAGTTCCACTCCCTCCGCCTCCGATGGATTTTAGATCAAATCCTAAGGACACAATCTGCCCATTCTCACTTGTGCAGCGAGAACATGGGGTGGTGAGGGAGCCATCCAGGAGGGCTGGCAGCCCCAGGCACCAAGGCTGAGGCTGGACAGGCACAAGCAGCACCAGCTCACCTGGCAGCCCACTCCTGGTAATGGCCCGGGCACTGCTTCTTGCTCATGGGACTACGCCAGTGAAAAATCCATTCCCAGGCTGCTCTCTCATTATTTCAGATAATGTAAAATGCTTCTATATTAATATCAATTTAATATCTGATACAGCCTCTTTCATGGTACTATAGCAGCCCCTTACAGGATGATGGACTCCAGTCTAATACAGCTTTTCCTCCTCTAACGACTGTGATCTTCTATCCATTTTACCATTCACACAGAAGAGTGCCTGTTCAGACAGAAAAGCAGATATTATAGTCAGATAGAATAACTTAAATGTAAAGGCAGATTGAGACCATTTATTCTAAATTAATAGAAGAGTTAGAAAACAGATGTAGAAAGGCATAGTGGTGGTTACTATCCAACAAATACAGTCTTTTTCCTTCACCGTGAACAACTTTTTCCCCAATCCTGACTTCTAGAATTTTGTCAGGCTCTAAATACTGTTGCATAGATGGGTTTGCAAAGGGCTGGTTAACTGCTGAGTAGTAAAGTGCTCCAAAAGGAGCCAGGCTGAGTGTTACCGAAGGTGCTGTGCTCCTTCAGAGAGGCAGGCAGGTGAATCAGGATGCTGGGTGCATTGGACTTCCCATGCTCTGTGAACTGGAAAGCTGCTGGCAGCACACAGCACTAGGGAGGGTGCAGAGGCTAAGCTGCATGGAGACCAATAGTAGGAAGAACAGAGGCGCAGAAGAGTTTCCCAGAAGAAATCTCTTCCCTGAACTTGTGCATAAAAAGAAAACTGTTATTGCTTCTGTTGCCTTTGCTGTCCTTTCGGACAAGGAAAGCATCATGCTTCAGCTAAAAAAAATTAAAAAATAAAAAAAAATGATAGATTATATATATTGTTTAAAAACAGCATAGAGATGCTAAGCTTGTTTTCCTCACAGACTCTCCATGAATTATCTCATTAAGATTATCATAGGCTGTATACAAAACTGCATTTTTCTCAGGACATCCTTATACAGGAAGAGCTCTGCTCCTAATTGTTGATCACAATTTTCAGCTAAAATCTACCAATTTGCACTTAAAAAATAATAATAGAGCTCTTCTGAGAAGTGGGGAAAGGTTTAAGCTAGTGAAGCTTTTGCCTAATGAAAATTCCAGAAAAAAAGTGGATATGCTTTGCTTGTCTTGATGAACTAAACTAAACTATCTAAACCACTCACACAGAATAAGGCTAATCCATAACATCTGTACTCACACACAGAAGTCAGAAGGAAGAAATGGAATGGCAATGAATTACCAGCCTCCAGTGGCTGCAGGTAACACTCAGTTCAGTGTTATTTTATGGAAGATCTACCATAGGAAATTAAATTACCAAAGAGGCTTAACTATTTGGCTGCTAGTCATGTACTCTTTGGAACTATCTAGACATGCCATGTTTCCCCTTGGATTCAGCAAAAAAACATTTAATAGAACTTCAAAAAGCTGCGTGCTACTGACTGTGCACACACAGGATGATATATGATATACAAATTCTGTTTTGCTTTAAATGAATGAAATAGCAACAAGGATTCTGATGCAGATCTTTCAATTCAGACTATTTATCGCCACTGAACTTGCAAAACCTTTCTTTATCATTTGCTTTTATTTTGCTAATTCACCTACAATACCTACCAGTATATCTATTGCAGGTACTATACATTTGTAGCTGCCATCTAACTATTTTTTTTTTTTTTTTTTTAAGTAAAGCATCGTTATGTATCTACATCTACCCTACACTTTTCCTGTCATACCTAACTACTTTTGAAATGAAAGCATGGAAGTTGGTTGCTGTAGCACACAGCAGAGAGAGGACAGATAGCACATTGCATTGTTCCTCGGATCCCTTTTACTGAACCAGGGCTAAGGTACTGGTGTTTCTTGATACAAACCAAATCTGTGACACCTTGTGAGAGAGAAAACAGCTATTGGGGGAGGTAACAGGTAAGGAGAAAAATGAAATAAGCTTGTTTTTCCTGCAGCATAAGCTGTCAAGGTCCTTGGCAAAGGGAAAATCTGAAAGAATCAACATCCGTCAGCTCTGTTCACTTTGGGACTGACTGACAGCAAGAAATGAGCTATTATACTGAGACTAGAAATATTTGGAGCTTGTCCAGACATAGATGCTTGTCCAGACAGAGATGCATTCTCTGCCCAGCAATTCAGTGGAAATTAATATACTTCTATTACATTCTTCTGAGATTGTAAAATCCCTCTGTCTCCCTCATTCTACTGTTTAATTCTTATTATTGGTACTGCGGGAGCACCTAGGCATGCTGACAGCCCCAGGCCCTTTTTTGCTATGTGCTAAAAAGAGCAAAAAAAGAAAAACAGACCCTCCCTGCTCAATCAGACTGTTTGCACATTATCAAAATGTTTCTCAGAATGATAACGTAAACATACTGTTACATTTTTAACACTACTTTGTATTCTGCAAAAAAATTCTGAAGCTTAAGGGCTCAGTGCCCACAGATCTGCTGGCATGCAGATTGCACATATCTTCTAAAGCTACTATGGTGCTGGTGTGTGCATACGTAGCAGCTGATTTTTCAAATGGGCAGAAGCATGCACTTGCATATTTGAGCAGCAGGACTGAGCCAAAAGCATGAGGATGAATTATTGGCTGTAAGAAGGTATTGATGCAGTCCAGCAGACCTATACACAGCACAATCATTCAAGAAAGAGAGGGAGAGCTGGCACGGAGCTTTTATTTTATTGTGATTGCAAAGAGAGGCTCATTTCTGCTTTGGTGGATGGATCATTTTCAGCAGCAAAGCACTCTTTTTTTCTAAAATGGCTCTAACTTTACAGTATCTGCTTCCAACAAACTTTTCTTCAGGCTAAACAGACACTTGCTACTCACATGACAGTGTGTGGGGGAATGATGTTGAGAAAAGAAGACATGCCGTGGCTAACATCTTTGCTTGTCTTGTAAGAGTAATCTGACTAATGTCGGAATGATTCCATCAACATTGTCAGAAATAGGTTTAAGAACCCTGCAGGTATGTTGTAAGCCTCAGCATAGGCAAAGCAGACATCAATTGACTAGAGGTGCAGGGAAGGTAGGAAGCAACATTAAGGACCTTGACTCAGGCTGATGAGCTTGAGTTTTCTTTTTGTGCGCTCTCAAAATTTCTTTCTCCATTTCAGATAGACTAGAGTACGTAAGAGACATTGTGGGATATGCTGTCAAGTGCTATTGGTTCCACATACTGCTTTCAGAAATAAAACCAGACTGAGTTTGTATAACGCTAGATGCGCTTGCTCACGTCTTAGTCATATCTGAACTATGTCTCGGTTACACTGAAGTATGCTGGACATTCAGAAAATAATGACAACTCCAGTTCCTGCACAAAGCTCTAGTTCCTGTACTCTAAAGACAATTAGGGAACGCCAATACCACTTTCCCCAAAGAGCAATAAATGTGGACACTTCTGACCCATTAGGTTTTTGATGGCTACCCTTGATACAAGTCTCTTTCCTTAAAGGAATCGAAGAAAGTTGATTCTGTAAGGACTTCTCTTGAGTGGTGTTTGATACAGCTCATTTCAAACCATACTTGGTCTCCACACTCCTTGTCTGTTCTTGAGTTGTATAGTCAATTTCTGTGTTCCTCCACTGCACACTGTGCAAAGAACAACCTATTCTATTCTATTTCTTATTGTTTCTTTTGTATACTTAGATTAGAAATAATTTAGGCCGTGGAATAACTCTTCTGTGAAAGTAGGTATGACACAGCACAGTTGCTCCTAGCGTATCAGAATACTATTTCTAAGTGTTAAATGAAATAGTTTGTCTATGTGCCAGTGATTCATCAGAAAGACCCAAATGTTCCCATCCCATGTACAAACTCACTGATGTCTTCTTGGTGATACTTTCAGGAAAATAACAGAATCACTGTAAAATAAATATTCCGAGACATCAGCATTAGTACCCCACAAACAGAAAAGAAGGACTTTGCTCTATCCAAACATTTTGCAAAACCTCTCAACCTTGGCCTGGGGAGCTGTGTGTTAAAGTAGTTATATCTGAGTGCATTCCTCTGTTTATCTTTTTGTGGTCACCCAATAGATAAAATTGATACGTATGACTGACATCTGTATGGATTTCATATACACATCACAACACAAATGAGAAAACGGCCTCCTGGGAGACTCTAGGACTCTTGTTCATTATCATTATCACTCTCATGATTCAAGCAGATGATGAGACTTCCAATCATATCCTCATTCCTGTGCTCCAGGTTGTGATATGCAGCACATTGTTTCCACCAAACCACTGTACGAGTGATTGATTTTCCTGTCACACAGTTACTGCAATATGGCTGTCTCTGCTTCTAGATGGGACACCTCAGCTGAGCAGAAGTTGAATTATGTGCTCCAGACCTACGGACAAATTTAATCCAAGATCCAGGCCCACCAAGTCAGGCTGCTGGTGGGTGGGGAGGAAGTAGCTGATCTCACAGTGGCATTCAGCTCTTGGTCTTGCAACATCTGCCATAAACGACACTGCAGTGAAGCAAGAGAGAATGTCCCAGTTATTAGACCAGTAAATGCCAAACTTGTCTCATCTCTTAAATAAAGAGGTCTCTGCTTTTAGCTTTTTTTTTTTCTTTTTTTCCCCTACATCACAGCAAGCCGTAATCAGTGTGTAGACCAAAAAAATTCAAGTATAGAGGCAGGAGAGAGACCAGTAAAAATCCCATTCTGCTCGCAGACTTTTTTTCCTGAACTGCTTCTATGACTGCAGCTGTATTCATGAGAGAGGAAATAAAAATTTCATTGTTAACCTCAAAATGATTTCACAAGGGTTCAGTGAAATGGAGATGTTAAGAGAATTAAACAAACTGCACTGAAAAATGAGACACCATTTTCATGACTTATGCCTTTACAAGAATTTGGATAACGACTGCAAAAGGTTAATATGCCTTATATGAATCTGCAGGTTACCCTTAAATATAAAAAGCAATCCAGCATAGCAGGGACATCTGCTGGAAGCTTGACGCCAGTGTCTCACCCCTGCTTTTGGCTATGAATCTCTGAGAAGCCCTGCAGCAACTCACAGTGCCGCCAGCCGGAGAGCCAGCTCCTGACTAATTAAAGATTCGCTGCACACCTTCACAACATCCAGGCAGTGGGAGCAAAAAATCTTTAAGCTATACTCGGGAATTTAAATGGAAACTTTTGCATCTCAATTGAAGGTTATACTTTTCTTCCAACTGCCTGACATTGAACTGTCTGTCACAGAGGAAGATTGGACACTGATGAAATCCTTTCTTTCCCCAACTAGATACAGCCAGAGAAGGTCAATGTTTTAATTATGTAGAGGAGACAGTACTCTGCATTTCTGCAATTTCGGTGATATGATTGCACCAAGGCTAAGAAGCCACCTTTATCGAATTTAAAATTCAAACATGAGATTTCATATTATAGCATTTAAGTAAACTGTCTGTTTTCTCAAGGAGACATTTACCACACCCTCCACCTTGGAAGCGGCTTCCAATCTCACTCATGCTTGTTCCTGCACAGTACAAACACTTTGATCAAACAGTACTGCTGGGAGCAAACTCTGGTACTCTGTGTTTCGATTTTGGACAATGTTTTGGAGATTACTGCAATGGTGCAGAAAGAATTCACTGAGTCTTCCCTAGGAAGGGGAAGCCCCATTCTGTGCAATGGCAGGAAAGAGAATGCTTTGCAAACTCAGTTCCCTTTTCTCAAAGCGCAGGAATACAGCTGATGCAAAGCGTTCTAGAAATGAAAACAAGCTTTATTTGATTCAATAAATGCTTGAACTGTGTTTAACACATTATAGGTCTGTTTTCATGGGTACTCCTTGGTGTAATAGTTTCTTCCTGCAGATACTAGTTCCCATCTGATGCGAGATTGCTTTAAAACCAGTCTCTGCACTTACACTGTAAGAACAATTCTCCCCCTCAAGCTATTTGTAGACATAAATGTGTTTACTTTCACCTGTTAAAGCACAGGAAAAAACATTATCCCCTTGAAGGAAATTAATCCCCCAAAAGCTTTTGAAATGTTTTAAAAAGCTTACTACCAGAGCGAATAGATACACTAATAAACCTAACTAGGCTCTCGGCCCAGACCCCCAGAGACAGATCACATGTCTACCTTTGGCTCACATCAAGTGGCAGGTAATGTTGATAGCCTGGTGTGCTGTTCCCAAGGGTTTATCAGCGCTGTACAGCCAGCACAAACAGACAAATCAGCATAGATACCAGAAAGTGTCGTCAGAGGCCCTGATCTACTGGAGTTGAGGTGTATGGTCTGAGCTTGCATTGCCTACCTTTGGGTGAGTGCTAAGCACTGCAATATAGGCGTTGCCTGCCATTACAGGGATGTGGCTAACAGATCATTTCAGGAAAAAAAGATCTACCTTCCAGTGTCTGCTCCTAACCATGCTTGTGTTCACCAGGCAGTCAGAGGGGCAGGAACTACCCACAGTCTTCCCTTTCCAACTAAATAAGCCTCTTCCTCTGGACCAATGAAAAAAAAAAATTACTCTGTGCAAAGTCAAACTTTTCTCAAGAAACCCTGAATGCAGCATGCCCTGAGGTAAGGGAAGAAAATGAGAGCTGTGTGACGGTAAATAAAAGAAGTGGCTTTAACATCACTAAGAACTCCATCCAGAAGACACTCTGCCCCAGAAAAAAATGCAAGCTCGCTAGGCTTATTTCTGGCTATTCTGCAAATGCAAGAGGAATCATCTTTCTGTAGGTCATGGATTAGCCCTAAGTAGACCCTGATACGTCATGGAGATGTAGGATTAAAAATAGGCACTACTTCTGGACTTCATTTAAGTTCAGGTGCTGAAGAACAAAAGTTGCCTTCAAAGTATCACAGAAAAAAATGGGTGGATACAGGCTTCAATGAGACAAAAGTCAAAAACAGACGCAAGGTGTCTCCTGAAGAAGTGTCTGGTGTGATGTGCAATTGCTGCAGTGAGCAGCGACGTTCTCCTTGGTTTGACTCCCAGGCAGGTGTCCTGTGCTGTGTAATTCTGTAGGGAGCAGGCAGGCCTCCTGGGAGACAGTCAGGCAGAGAGGCCTTGGCTGATCCGCTGTGTTTATGAGGCAGCTTTATTTTGAGGAGATGGAACAGAAGCAGTATAGGAGAGGGCATGTGAATTCTCTCCTTCAGCATGCAGCTCACTGAGTGACCCCAATGCCTCTCAGAGTTTTAACCTCAGGTATAAAAACAGAGCCTGGCCTGCGCTTCAGAAAGGATGAAATCTGTCACAGTATTTTTAAAGCATCCCTGCACGTCAGTCTTCAGAAGTGTGAGATTTCAATAGGGTCCATATGTACTAAAGCATGTGGTGACTATCAAATATCAAAATTTCAGCAAGCTTCTGCTTTTGTAATTTTACTATATGTAAAAGTGCTAGCTTCACAGAGGTGAAGTAAAACGACCATTGGCACATGCAGTCCAGGGAGGACGTGGGCTCGCTGTCCCTGGAGGTGTCCAAGAGCCGTGTGGATGTGGCACTGAGGGACGTGGTCAGTGGGCATGGTGTGACGTATTTGTGGTTGGACCAGATGGCATCAGTGGTCTTTTCCAACCTTAATGATTCTGTGATTCTGTAATACAAGCTCTCCTCCACTCAATTAGTTTTAGAATGGCCACTTGTACAATGATGCCATTTAAAGAGACGCAATGGAAGTATTCAACACCAATGTAGGGAAAATAAGTTATGTAGGGCCCATAGGGCTGCCTGCCAGCCCACCGCCTCACGGCGGCGTCGCAAAGCGCGCCCTCCCCGCCACAAGCGTCAGGCCGCAATGATGGCCGTCGCGCCCAGAGGGCGCCGCGCCCCCCCCAACAGAACTACCACTCCCAGTAAGCACCACGAGGCAGCCGGACCCGTTCTGCGCATGCCGAAAGTAAACACCACGCATCCTCCCTGTCGACTCGTTGGTTTGCGATCCCTCTTCTCAGCCCATTGGCCAGCACCAGCAGGAAAGGGCCACGTTTCCACGTGCTTCCTGGGAGGTGTAGTTTTTTTCCCTACAAACAGCACGTGAGCGCCGGCAGGCCGCGTGGGAAGCGCGCACTACAATTCCCGGCGTGCCACGCGGCGCGGCCCGGAAGGAACCGTCAGCAGTCGGAGTTGGCCGGTACTGCGGCAGCCGGTGAGCAGCGATGGCCGGGCAGATGGCGGTGCTGGGTACGTACGGGCAGCCGAGGGGGCCGGGGCAGTGCTGGGGTCGGCAGGAAGACTGGGAGCGGGTACGGAAGGGTGGCCTGGCCTGGCCTGAGCCGGGCGGGTCTCGTCGCTCGGGCTGTGCAGGGTTGGTGGGTGCGTTGCCAGGATGGAGCGGCTTTTCATGATGGCTCCGTTATGGTTTCGGGGTGTTTCCTTGCTTCTTGTGGAGATAGGTGTTGTGCGGGGAAGTAGCTGGCAGAAACCTGCGCTCTCTGCTCTGTTGAAAGACAGCCGTGACCGTCCTTGCCGCGTTCGATTTCTTTTTTGCATCGGTTACGTGTAAAATGGTAAAATCATTCTTTGTTCCTAAGCTAGTTTACCTGTTTGTTTCGAGGCGTAAGGAAGACTCAGGGCTGTGGGAGGGTGCTCTTAGGGAGCTGGGGCTGAAGCAGGAGCTAGCTGTGTGTGATTCTTGTACAGCCTCATTAACTAGGTCTCCTGTGAGAATTGTTCATAAGCAGTTTCCCCCAGAATAGTAGCTGACCTATTGATTTGTCTTTCAGGTTCGGCAATTCTGGCTCTTCTGCTAGCTGGCTACCTAGCTCAACAGTATTTACCGATGCCCACACCAAAAGTAATTGGGATTGATCTTGGCACAACTTACTGCTCTGTCGGTGTCTTTCTTCCTGGAACAGGGCAGGTGAAGGTTATTGCAGATGAAAACGGGCACAACAGCATTCCAAGTATAGTGTCTTTCACAGACAGAGATGTATACGTCGGATATGATGGCCTAGAACTTGCTGATGCAAATCCTCAGAATACTATATATGATGCAAAAAGATTCATTGGGAAAATCTTCACTTCAGAAGAACTGAAGAGTGAAAGTAGCAGGTATCCATTTAAGGTGAGCAAACATCATCTTTGCTTCTCTCCAGGCCAGTGATATGTAGGAAGCTTGAAATATGTAATGCAGAACCAGTTCTTCTGACTCTGAGTCATTTGGCTAAATCTGATACGGCTGGAAAACCATAAGATGTACCCAGAGAGAAGAGGAGGAAATGCTGGTGGAAGTGGTGTACTTCAGCATGAGAGCTGATGATTTTCTAGGGAACCCTGTCCTCCACTTTGAAATGTGTTTCTAGGTTATGTTCCAGCGTAAGCTCCAACTCAAAATTTTAACTGTACCTTATTTTACTTTGACATATGTGTAAAAGTTGACTTCTTTCCTGTCCCAGTCCACTTTTTCCTGGCACTTTTCTAGTGCTAGTTTGAGTAGCAGCAGATCTTGAAAACTGCATTTTTTTAATTAAAAAAAAAAAAAAAGTGTTCATTTAGCCTGATGCAGTAGTTGCTGAGAAGAGACACTTTTTCGGTTACTACAAACAGTCTTTGAATTCTTATAAAGAGGAACCAGATTATTTACCTCCTTTCAAAATAAAGAACCCATGGGAAGCTTTGTGAGTAGGATTAACTTAATGATTAAGAAGCGTTGCTTTCATCTTCAAATGTGTGGTTGTACCACGTAGCATTAAGGATGATTAAGCAGTTGTTTACAGTCAAGGAATAAAAGTGATTAATGAAGTGGAGAAAGCACAAAGAATCAGAGACGTAGAATGGTTTGGGTTGAAAAGGACCTTTAAGATCACTAGTTCCAACCTCCTGCTATAGGCAGGGACATCTCCCAGTCATCCATGTTGCTCAAAATCCCATCCAGCCTAGCCTTGAATGTTTCCAGGGAGGGGGTGTCCACAGCCTCACTGGATAGATACATCCATATCTTTCCCAGAATAAACAAGCAATATACGAATCTAATATTTGGTGGTAGCAGAGGAGGGAATGTAAGAAAAAGATGTTTGACATGTGAGTTGTGTCGCTTTTCCTCATAGATTTTCAACAACAATGGATCAGCTGAATTTTCTGTGACAACTAATGAAACCTTTCGTGTCACTCCGGAACATATTGGCTCTCAGCTGCTACTGAAATTGAAGAGAATGGCAGAAGACCATCTTGGTGTGCCCATTTCGAAGGCAGTCATCTCTGTGCCAGCAGAGTTTGATGAAAGGCAACGGAATGCCACTGTTAAGGCTGCTAACCTTGCAGGTGTTGTCTTTTTATTCCAGAATTGCTCTGTGGAGCCTTACATTATCTTTATGTTTATTTCACTAGTGGTAAAGTCTAGGGAGAATAGAAAGCCTTAGAATGGATTTGTTTTTTTTTTTTCTTTAAGACTGCTAACAATTGTGAAGAACAGCATAGAACTCTTGGGTACCAACAGATGCAGCAGACTAATGCAAGCATAGGTGGCTAGGAGAATTGACCCTTGGTCTAAGGATGTTAGCTGTTTTTTGTCATCTCCAAATAGAGAGAGCATACTGAGCACAATTGGACAATAATTAAAACACAAATAGGTTGTGGAATCTACTTAGCCAAAGGGTCTCTCAAACATATTTGTGTAGATGCCTTCATCCTGACAGTGAAATAGTATTACTTCTGGCTGAAATAAGGAAAATAATTTTCTAAGCAATAATACTTGATGAACTATTTCCTTATAGCTGACATTTCACTTAAGGTTAGTTCTAAATAACTAGTGGTAAATGTCGTGACAGTGAGAAATATAGTTTTTGGAATTGTGTGTGACTATTGCTTTGCTCTTTTTAGGGCTAGAAATCCTGCGAGTAATCAATGAACCCACAGCTGCGGCTATGGCTTATGGACTCCACAAAGCTGATGTGTTTAATGTCCTGGTGGTAGATTTGGGTGGAGGAACTTTGGATGTGTCTCTGCTGAACAAGCAGGGAGGGATGTTCCTCACACGAGCCATGGCAGGTGAGAAAAATGCTTTACTTTTCTGAAGGAGTAGTAGGAAAGGAAAGATAACGCCTCACATCGCCTTTAGGGAGGTTATTTAAAACATACCAGTCTCACAACGAAGTGTTCATAATTGCCTTTCGTATGCAACCAGGGCTGCAATTGGTTTCACCAGTTAAGAGAAATTCAGTTTTAAAGTGACTCCGAGTTATAAACTGTGGTTTAATTTTATCTGAGGCTGTTGATATTTACTAGTGTAAGCTGCTGCTTACAGAAAATACTTTGTTCTAAAGCTTTCTATCATCTTTGTTTGAGCTGAGAGTATTTACCAAGTCAGTTTACTAAAGCTGAGTGCTTTAGAACATCTTTGCCTTGCATTTGGCTCCAGTGCAGTTGTGTAGGGCTTGATAACTGCATTGTGTTAACCAGAAGTTTAGTTTTTTTAATACATATATGCCACAGTGATTCATCACTTGGGAAAGAGCTTTGACAGCAACATTTAGTAAAACTGGAGTGAATGCACAACTGCTTTGCAGATGACCCAGATTTGGACAGATCTGAGATGGTGTGCTACTTTTAGCATTGCCTTGAATGATGAACATTTGATGTCCAGTAAGAGTGGAATAGCAATACTTAAGTACTTCTTTCTGACTTATTTGGATGGATGTCCGTTAAGTGAATTCCTGTTTTCACTCATAGCAGACAGGTAGAAACTTTGAGAGTACTATTCAACACAGATGAAAACTGGCAGGCCACTTTTAAATCTGTTTAATGTAAAGCATGAACAACTCTTTGAAAGGTTTTGGAAATAAGGTGCAAGAATAATCTTCTAAAAATAATGGAGAATATAGACTACTGTGAGTAGTCTATATGGGGAATATAGACTACTGAAGGCTAACGTAAGACATACCTGTTAATAGAACTTGAACCTCACTACTTGCACTTACTTTCTTTTGCTTTTTTTAGGATATTTCCATATGCTTCAGTGGTATGCAGCTTTTTCATGCGAATAGATGAAACCATTGAATAACTTGAAAATGTTAGAACAGTAACTCCTATAAAGCTGCACTGTGGTAGTACTAACAGAAAAATCCATCTGGGCAGGGAGAGAGATGTAAATTTTCTGGGAATCTTAGCTGGGAAAATAATTTGCTGTGAGTTACTGCACTTCAGTGACATGCTACCAGCTACAGATTTTTCTTGTTATTTATTTTTGTCTGTAGGAAAAAAGAAGAATTAGAATCATGTACTCTTCAGTGGATGATAATTCTGTTTTCCTTGTTCTGTTAGCTCTTGTTCTGTGCTTACAGTCCTGGTATTGTTCTGGCCCTTGAGTTCTATTTGCCAGAAAAGAGGAGATGTGAGCTGCTTTCTGAATTTTCAGAGGTGATATCTGATGCACTCTGTTCTGATGTTTTAGGTAACAACAAACTTGGAGGACAAGATTTTAATCAGAGGTTGATGCAGCATTTATACAATCAACTCAATCAAGTATATGGTTCTCTGCCATCAAGAAAAGAAGAAATACATCGGCTCAGACAGGCTGTGGAAGCAGTTAAGTTAAATTTGACTATTCATGAGGCATCTACATTAAGGGTGTTGTTGACCATGCCAGAAAGGAAGCTTACAAAAGAACTGCCTGCCAGTGAGGTAAAGCCAAATACTGTTCCTAACAGCAAGCCTTCACAGAAAACAAAAGACTTGAAAAATCTTGGAGATGCTTCAGGTGGAGAAAACAACTTTGTCAAAGTTGTGTTTGAAAGAGAAATTTCTAGGAAACTATTTGAAATGTTGAATGAAGACCTTTTTAAGAAAATCCTTGTTCCCATTGAACAGGTGTTGAAGGAAGGCCACCTACACGAAGAGGAAGTGGATGAAATTGTGTTAGTTGGGGGCTCCACCCGGATTCCTAAAATACGTGAAGTTATTCGGGATTTCTTTGGAAAGGAACCCAATACCTCTGTAGACCCTGATCTAGCAGTTGTAATGGGTGTAGCTATCCAAGCAGGAATTGTTGGTGGGTCCTGGCCTCTCCAAGTAAGCGCAATAGAAATTCCCAATAAGCATTTACGAAAGACTAATTTTAGTTAAAGATAAACTCTTTCCCATTGCATCCCATCTCTCCAAAAGCATACTCAGATGGTGCATACCTATCTGACTGTCAGTGGAGCCTAACCTTAGCCATATAATATTCTTTTTTTTTTTTTTTTGTAATCTGTTTGGGTTAAATGTTATCTTAAAGGTACAAGTGATTTTTAAAGCTCTGGAGTTGTCTTTGAAGTTGTATTTGCCTCTAGATTGGATACGGAATGAAAATCCTGAAGATGACACACTCATATTCTTTTGCTAAATTTTATTAGCAAATCTGGAAGAGGTGTTTGTTTAAAAATTAAAGAGAGTGTGACCAAAGTTTAGAAATAATACAGCATTGTAGTATGGATGTTCCTGTGTCAAGTATACTTTATTTGGAAGAATGTGAAGCAGTGTTAATGCACGTGTACTAGCAGTGTTGAGCTAAAATTTATTTATTAAAATGAATCATTTGAGCATTTAAAAACCTTTCTAAAAGGCATACTGCAGCTTGAATGAGATTTATACATCCACTTGAATCTTCTGCTGTTCATAACAGCATACTAGTTTTACGAAGACCACTTGGCAAATTACTGTCTCATGTTTGAGTCAAAACATATTAAGAAATTTAGCTCTTGGTAATGTGGAGTTGCTTAGCGTGTCTGCAATGACTAAATTCCTGAAACATTCTGGATGGTTAACGTATAGGTGCTGCTGTCTTACACTTAAGAACAAGTGCATATCACCAACTGTTTATACCTCTCTCCACATTATTTGAAAACCCTATTAATTTTATGTATCTTGAAGCTACATGTGTATATTTTCCCTTGAATTAAATTGTTGCACAATTACAAGCATATGACATGTTCCCTCCTCTACCCCCCCCAGATCTACTGTTTTCAGGGGAAGAAATGTGGGACCAAATGAACTGCTTAGATGAAATCTAGTTCCTCTCGTTGATGAAAAGTCATCCAGCTTTGTCTTTACATTTTAGTAGTATCTGTGCTTCAAGTTGTGTCATATTCCTACTCTAAGCTCAGCATAGATAAGAGATGGTAGCTGTTCATTCAAGAAGGAAGCAGTGCCTGTAACTAAGGATTAGAGGTAAAGTTTCTTCAGTCTTTATTTTAGGCAAATACTTTGCCACTCATCTATCTAGCAAATGAAAGAGGAGAAAAGGATGATAAAATTGAAAAAAATAATTGTGAAGCTCAGCTTTTTTTTTTTTTTTTTTTGGGAAAGTTAAAACATTACTTAATGGGCCAAGGAATTTTCTATCTGTTTAGAACTCTCCAGTGAAGGCATTAAACTAAGGATTGTCTATCATCCATCAGCACAGCATCAGGTAAGCTTTAGTAATAGGTAATTTTAAGCATTTTCTTGTATGCTCCAAAAAATAACTTTGATAAGCATGCCAAGACATCAAGTGTGGGCTTAGATCTATGGTTTAACCTCTGACCACATTAAAATAGGCCTGTTATTCTCCTGGCATAAATCAGATCTATGACACTGCCTTCCCAATTCTGCTGATGAAGCTGTTTGCATAACTGTGGTCTAAACATACCTTTGAAGTAATCCTATTAAAAACCTCTTGAATTTTAGTTTTGTCTTTACATCTGTATGGGAATTCTCATAAAATCTGATAATGTATTAAAATAAAATATTGCATGTTTATAAAAGTGAGTGAGGTAAGGGACTAAGGTGAATAGAACTAAAACTTCTCAGTTGAAAGAAGTCTTTTTAGTGAAGTCGATGCCAATATGCAGTACAGTTCTCATATGCAGTTGCCTTGCAGATATATTTGTGTACATTCAGTATATTTTTTTCCAGAGTATTTGGAGTCATTGTGGCCTTTCTGCTGCCCTGCTGCAAATTCATTTCAAAATATAGTGGAATTCTTGTAGGACTTAGGTTGTTTTTTGTTTGTTTAATGCAGGTCTGCTTATTTTACACAGTGCAATAAAATAGATTAAAATAAAACCACATTGCAGTTGAGCTAAACTGTTAAAAGCTTTTTGCAGTTTTGGGAAAAGTTAGGCAGAAGTGAAGGTGTAACTTTAAACTGTTTAAACAATGCAAACAAAAAAAGTACTTTAGCATATTCCTTCAGTCTGGAAGAGATTAAAAATAAAACCTCTATTTTTAATCTGGGAGTTGTAAGGGTAGGGTGAGTTGTTTATTAAGAAAAATAATTTTAAAAAAAAATCACAAAAGGGTATTTATTCTTTTAGTTTTCTATGCAGATTGAAGTCAAAAAGTACATCAGATATCTCCCAATGCATCCTTATTTATTAATTTTTCTGAATTCTGCAATCAAGTTATCTATTTTATCTTTGATCTTACTACTGTATTTTGGCACAAACCATCATATTTGAAAGATGAGTGGGACGCTGCACTAAGTGGACATTTCTAGGTATGCAGATGTACTGCTTATTAGAAGTCTTTGTTTAAATAAATTGATATTCAAAGGCTGAAATCTTTCTACAACCTCTCCTGGAAATCTTGAGTACAGTTACCTGTGGTGTTAAGTGTATGAGAAATTTATACAGTTAAAGCTTGTGTTGCGAGTTGAAATTCGGAATATCTAAGCTGCCTCACCAGCAGTATGTTCTTGAATTGTTTCCAATGCAGATGATGAAATGCATTTTATAAATAACCTTTTAGAATGTTTTTAATAAAAGCAATTTCTTTCCTTTGGACCTGTCTTGTTTCAGTTTCCCAGGGAACTATCTTAACAGCACTGTTTGCCTATTTATTCTTCGAATTATGTCAGTCCAGCAGTAAGTACAAAAATCCTCTCTCCCCCCCTAAATAAATAAAATTACCATACACTTAGCAAGTCCTCAGATGATTTTCTCTGTACCTTGCAAGAGATGTTGGTCTCTATTGGTACTGAAGTCATTACCTATCCTAGTATTAACCTTAAAACATTTAAGAAATTGAACCCAATTTGTGTTTTTCCAGTTTTTTCTGTGCTACTTCTAGGAAAGGGTGGGTTTTGTGGGGAGTGTGAAGTTAAGTAAGAGATGGGGACCCAAGAAGAGCCTTTCTGGGGCACTCGACTTCTTTCCCCATTTGAAATGTTAGTATGGTAGTTTCTGCTCTATGAGAAAGCCACTGCTGTCCTCAGGTGGAGGACAAGAAGAGGGGAAGAGATGAAAAGCAAGCAGCTATTCTCTCTCCTTACAAAGTTTGTCTCTGCAGGACTATCAGAAAACTGCAATTTCCTAGTCTGCATTCCTGCTCCTAACAAGTTCTAAAGTCACTATATTCTCTTAGGCAGCTTGTGCAAGCTGTAGTATATTCATTGTTCTTTACAATCAATCAAACTCAGCAGTACTTATTTATTTATTTGGTTGGCTGTTACTCACTGTCAGGAAAGGATAGTGCAATTTTTTACCTTCACAGTAGTACAATCAGATCTTTGAAGAAATCTCTTCAGAAAGCCTTCGTTGTTTCTCAGCACCTTCCTAAAACTGCAAACTTCGCTTGTGTTGATGTGAGCTAGCAGCGCAGGCAGCAGGAACCACCACAGACCTACAGCTAAAAGGCAGAGTACATGTATTTTCATTGCCAGCCTGGGGATCCCTACAGCAGCACTCAGACCAAGGCACACAGGCAGAGACACAGGCACTGTGTCCGTGCTTGGTCCATGATAAAGAATTATAAGCTTACTGTTTATGCCTGCTGAGGTGTAGTTTACTTCTGTGCTTTGATCTTCTCCTTAGTAAAGTAGGGATCTCAACCAAGTTTAATAGAGCTCCCCTACCTATGTTACCTATACATAACTCATGTTCTACTTGTCAAACACACTCAAAGGATAAACATCATTTATGTATTTTCCTTTATGATTACTCTCCAGACTGCGTACTGCCAGCTGGAAGTGTGTTTACAATCCTCCTTGTCACTCTTCCACTTTTAATTCATTTCTTCCTCCATTTGACCCCCTTTGCTTGAGAGACCACTACTGCTGGGGGTGGCAGTGTGGGAGAGGGTAATTTACAGAGATGTGTAACATATAGGAAAAGGAATAAATATATCCCTACAATACTGTTTTGAATTAAACGTCTCACCAAAGCCATTGAACCACTCAGCTCACCAGGCACCACTGGTAGATTGTTTCACTTGATGTATTAAGTCCTAGAGATGCTGAATGTCATGTCATCCTCCATGCTAGCTACTCCATCAGTTATGTTGGACCAATGCATGCCTCCAAACTCAGAACAGCATTTTATGTTGTTGAAGAGGGTGGCAGACCACTGCAAATCGATGTTATAAGGTTCTTTGGCATACAACCATTACTTCCAAATTTAAGGCAGCAATTACTTTTGATGTCCAGTGTAAATATTTTCATGGGAGCATGTGCCAGGTGTTCTGTATTTGCTACTTGAAAGAATAAGAATAGAGGCTAACCAAACTCAAATATTTACACATTGATCTTGCAGAAATCTATCTAGGGTATATGCTTGTAGTACAAGACTATGAAGCATGATAAGCCTGCCTGTAATAGAGGAGGAAAATAGGAATGTCATCTCCTTTCAGTAATACATACTCTCTTATACCAGCTCCTTCAGCTAATATTATTCTGTGTTTGGTAACTTGAGATACGGTAATTTGTTCACACAAACTGAAGCGCTATGGCCTGTGCTTTTTCAGAATGAACTTCAATTTGATGTTGGGTTTATGACACCAATACTATTGTTCCAATACTACGGCTCCTAGGTAAGACATATGTTCATCAAAGATATCTGAAATAAAATAAATAGGAGCTTCCTGTATTTTGTTTGGATTAATTGCCCAGCCTTAGTCCTGTAAGTGCAGTTTCAGCCTTTCAGCAGCTACTTCAATTTCTTGTTGTGACTCCACTGTAATCAATAGATAATCAATAGAAAGATAAACAGCCAGACATTAGCCACTATCATTTGATGGCAAATAGAGAGACTGTTTATTTCCCAAGGTAGTTCTTGAAAAGTAGCCTTAGCTTTCTGAACCAATCACTGTTTAAGAGAAAGCATTAGCAAGATATATCACCACCTTTCAGCATTGTACATTTTTGTTAATTTTTTCTATGAGAATAACTAGGTCTAATACCATAACTGCAAGTGTTGGGTGACTATTTGATTCTCTATAATCTACAGCCTAAGTGCTGTCTGATTTCTGAACAAGTCAAATAGGATCATTACAAGTAGTCATGACTTCTTTAACTATTCCCACTTGTTGAAGTGTCTGGATGGTTTTACTAACTTCCTCTTCTCCCCAAGATGTAATATTGTTTTATTGTCACCACCTTGGTAGTCATGGGCAGCACAGTGGGATCTTTTGGGAACTCATGCATAATATGCACAGATCAAATAATATATAATATATTCCACTTGCAAAGACCCAAAGCAGAAGTGATTGTTTAATGTTTCAACTGTCCATCCTGCCAATGCATCGATACCCCAAAGATAGTTGTTAATTGAGGCAATTAACACTGTTGTGGTAAATAGAATAGTATTTACTATTGTTAAGGCAATCTCATTTTATAGGGCAGGGATTGGATTTACTTCCAAATCATGGATCTGCGTGTAGTTTCTTTATCATTATTACTGCTACATAACACAGAATTTTCAGCCCCAGTATCTACTAGAGCTAACGCTTTTAAAATTCATCCAGATCACCATCTGATAGCTAAAAGAACATGGGGTCATCGCTTTCCCTCATGGTAAGGGGCTACAGTAACAGTAGTGCAGGGGGATCTGCCAAACTTTAAACTTTAATTTCTGCTGTTTTGACATTTGCTGCCAAAGCAACTGCTGTGCCACTACCACTCCCTGATCTTCTAACTCTGACTCAGACTCAATCTCAGGATCCAAGGACTCATTCAGAAACTTCTATACTGTTCCTTGGGATCCCATGAAGGTTTCATGGAAATCAAAACCATTTTCCATACCTGTGCCTTCCATGCGCTGTTCTGCAATGCCTTGCAGTCCACAGCAGTGCTCTGCTTCAGTAGTAATTAGTTCTTGTATGATGGCCATCACATCTTGTAAAGTCTTGACTACCCTTTCCCACTCTCTCATTTTACTCCATAATGTGACAACTTCACAGTCATGAGCTCTAAGACTGGCAACTAACAACCATTCTAATTTCCATGGCAATCCATACATAGCTGTCTCAATCGTCTGGGGGGTAACCACTACCTTGACATCTGTTTCAGGCCATGGTTCCATCAGAACTGTGGTAGCTAGGAAAGTGCTGGAACATTCCAGAATGTGGAAAGTCACCTCTGGCAGCTCTGTGATCCTACCAATTACACCCAATGTGTCAAGTCCACACAGATAGGTAGCAGAAACACCACAGACCCACTGCTGAAATGCAAAGAAAAAATATTTTTGTTACTTCACCAACCAGGGGATTCATGAAGCAGCACCTGGGTAGAGGTTTGCAAGTGGGGCTGCAGGTACTGCTAAGCTCAGTCCATGCTATTAGATCCTGTTATTTTCACCTGCTGATCAAGGGTTTCTGCAGACGTTGTTTACCACTATGCCCCGATCTTCACTGTGGTCTGATCTTCTCTGTAACAAGGCAGGGGGCTCAAGTGTGTCCAACAGGTGCCTCCAAGCCTACCACACACCTGTGTGATCTATATACAGATGTTAGCTTGTCAAATACACAGGATAAACAAAAAATATATGTTTTCCTCCATGACTGCTCTCCAGACTTCAGGTCATTGCAGCTGCAAGGTCACTTGAGCATGTTTACAGTCCTCCTCACTAGTCTTCAATTCTTATCCTCCTCGCCAATCTTACTCTTTTAACCCATTCCAACCACAGCTAGTATTGAAGAGTTTAAGGATGTGTAGTAAAAATGGCAATATTTAGATGGCTTAAGAAGCACAGGAATGTTTAACTGAAACTTTCAATAATACACATATTCTTTTGAGTAGCTCTAAACAGTAGAGTTTTGCATTAAAATCTGTTAGCAAATAGCTTGACCTATTTTGTAAAAACAATACAAGAAAAACAGAGAGCTGTTGGAGAGAATCCAGAGGAAGACCACAAAGGTGAACAGAGGACTGGGAGCACCTCCTCTACAAAGACAGGCTGAGGGAGTTGGGCTTGTTCAGCCTGGAGAAAAGGCTACTGAGTGATCTAATTGCAGCCTTTCAGTACCTAAAGGGAGACTATAAACAGGATGGGAGCCAATTCTTGGAAAGGGTAGATAATGGCAGGACAAGGGGAAATGGCTTTTAAGTTGAGAGAGGGAAGATTTAGGTTGGATGTCAGGGGGAAGTTCTCTACTATGAGAGTGGTGAGGTGCTGGAATAGGCTGCCCAGAGGGGTTATGGATGCCCCATCCCTAGAGGTGTTCAAAGCCAGGCTGGATGGGACCCTGGGCAGCCTGGTCTAGTATTAAATGTGGAGGTTGGTGGCCCTGCATGTGGCAGGGGGGTTGGAGATTCATGATCCTTGAGGTCCCTTCCAACCCTGGCCATTCTGTGATTCTGTGAATTTACATTTTTTCAACTGTTTGAAATAATTTTTCAGTTGTTGAGAAATCACAAAGTCAAAAAACAGAAAAATCAATATAAATAAGTTTGCTGCCCAAGAATGACTGAAGCATATATGCAAAAACATGCGTATATCCTAAAAATTAGCATAAGGTGAGATCTGCTTGTATGTCCATACAGTAAGTTGTTTGGGGTTTTATATATTCATGATTATATAAGAATGTATTAACTAAATGGGCATCATGACCAAGCAATTTAATAAAGCACTATTTAATTCTTCACTGTGTGATGAGCAAAATTTATTTTTTTTCAATCCATCTTTACTAGTGCAATATTTAAAATACGCCATGAAAATCACTCCTTCATTGTGTTGGTCCAGTACCAACATAATCAAAATCAGTGATTTGTATAAAAACAGGAAGTTGATTTAAGAAACCTGATCATTATGTATGGACTGTAGTTGTAGTAAACAGCAATGTTGTCAAGAACTTTCAAGGAAGTTCATAACATCAGGAATTCTGCATATCTTTAGAGAGCGTACTGGTTCAAGGAATTCTCATCTTCGTTAAGAATTCATTAATTAGTCTTCTTTATCTTGTTATACCCGCCTCTGCAACCATTTTAGAAAAGGCACCTTTTCGTTGTAACAAATTATGTGGTGTATCATACTCTAGAATCCTTCCTGCATCCAGAACAAGCACTCTACAACACAAAAGCATAAAGATTACAGAAGATAAAAAATTCAACCATATTTTCCAGTCCTTCTACAGATACCTACTAACTGGAACTCTTACTTAGAAGATCTATCATTGCTTTCTAAAACTAGTTATACCCATATTAATAAAGCCTTTTGGAAATGGAATGTTTGCTCAGTTGGTAAAAATTCTGCAGTGTGTCCCTTTGTTCTAGAAAATTAAGTGTTCATAACAGTAGCTAATACTTGCAACCTAGCAGGAAAAAAATGTAATTAGAACATGGAAACAGAATACAAGGTTATCAACCTTTAATTAAGACTGATACCCAAGACTTTTGTGATACACTGGGTTGTACAGATACAAAGCTACTAAGGAAAAAAGAGTAAATATTATAGGTCTGCAAACTCATGCATCTAAAAGCAGCCATTAATTTTTAAATGACATATCAAAACTTAACTTACCTTTCTGAATCCATGACTGTATGTAATCTGTGGGCTATTGTTAATATTGTGCAGTTGTAAAACTCTCTTTTGATGGTGGACTGCACCAAGTTATCAGTTTCCATGTCAACGGAAGCTGTCGCTTCATCAAGGATTAGGACTTTTTTCTTTCGTAGCAAAACACGGGCCAGACAGACCAGCTGTTTCTGGCCAACACTGTTAAAAATACATCAAGAAGCTCAGGTTAGGCACTTTGAGGAAGGGGAGAATGATCTTGTTTCTTCACTACTTACACCTAGACACTGGAGCAGATGTTGTTGACCTAAAGCTGGGACTAGTATGGAGCCTATCTATTCCAACTTCCCCTAAAAAGCTTCATAATTCTCAAAACTCTGACGAAATATATCCACCTAATTTTGAAAATTCTTATTCCTTCTCACACCGTGTACCAACAGTAAATATGGAGTGTCTTTTAAACCTAGCTTTGCCCTCAATTTCGGTATTCATATTATTATGGGGAACCTGAATTGGCCAGACTGAATATAATAACATTCAGAAGTCTGGATATTCCTGTATGTTACCTCTGGTGTATGCCTTGCAGATATTTCTGAAAATAATCTGTCCTAAAAAACTCAAGTTATTTTTCAATATGCTCCATTTAAATTACTGCTTGTCTCTTTGCTGCTGAAAGCTTCACTATTTGTCGGTGTCCTTATATTTCAAGTGTCACTCTCCTTACATTTCTATGGGGTAACATTCTACAAATTAAAAATGAGTTGCTTTGCCTAATCCCATAGAGTAAAAAAGTTCACTGTAGTTTTGCCTTTTTTTTTTTTTTTTTTTTTTTAAATAAATGAGTAAACAAGCATGTTTCTTCCAGATCTAATTAGGTGGTACATGAAGCCCCCATTCCCCATTCATTTATATACTTAAGCTGAAACCACTTCCTTTGCTTCCCATACAACATAGGCTACAGGACTTCATATAGTTATGACCTCAAAACCGTGAAGGAAGTCCTACTACCAATACTTCTATTTGGAGTGGAGAAGAGTAATCTTTATATTGATAATTTCTGTAACAAGTTATGTGGAAAGAAAACACAGTTTTACAGTATCAGAAAATAACTACAACAGCACTTGCTATTTATATACCTGAGATTTTCACCACCTTCTGAAATCTCATGAAGGAGCTTCTTTGGAAGTGACTGGACAAAACTCTTTAAGTCACACAGTTCCAGTGCCTCCCACAGTTCATGATCAGAGTGTTTTCCAAGTGGATCCAAGTTTGACTGCAGTGTCCCAGAAAACAAGATGGGATCCTAAATAATAGCAGAGTTTGAGTACAAAGTTCCAACACAGACTTAAAGAGTATGCTATAACACAACATTGCATTAACGTAGGAAAGCGAAATAAGTAATTTTGGATCTGTTGTTGTTTCCATGGAAATAAACAGGAAGCATTACTTTCAGGACAACTTATGTACATACATGATTCGTGATTATACATTACTTTATTCCCTATGAATTAGTGATGCAGTTGAGACTTGAAAGCAGCATGCATAGACTTACAGAGTCATGCATAGACTGCTCCTGGAGAGCGCAAGTTATTCTGGCTAAGATTGTTAAACTAAATCTGGCACAATAAAACCTAATGTCACACTTTTGGTCTGACCTGTTTTGAGATTTCTTCCACGTAAATACCAACATGCAATAATCACGACATTTTTTCAAGATAGCACTATGCAAGCATTACTAAAGATTACTGTTCAACTGAAATGTTGAGCAATAACATTCTATTGGAGTTTTATGTCTCTGTCTTTTGGCAGTCTATAGACTTCCGGCTTGTAATTTCTCAAAAAAAAAAAAAAAAAAAAATTTCCTCAAGTCAACAAAGTAAAAAAAAATACTCCACAAAACTTAAATGTTTTGTGTTACAAGCACACACACACACCAAAAAGTCATCTGAAAAACACATCTCACCTGTGGAATAATGTTAAGATTTCCACGCAGGTCATGGAGTCCAATAGTTGATATATCAATTCCATCTATAACTATTTTGCCTCCAGATCCCTCTAGAACTCTAAACAAGCAATTTGTGAGTGTTGATTTACCAGCTCCTGTTCTCCCTACAATTCCAACCTGAAACAAAAAGTTTACTGGTAAAGACTATAACTTTCTATGCTGAGTGCTGTATATAAAAAACGACTAATAATTTCAGTTTTAACTTTAATCTTCTGTTTATTTCACCAACATTATAGGTGGATAAAATTGTTTAAAACTCACTCTTGACATGCTTACAATCACAGCTCTGCCTCCAGCCTATGCCTCGTTCAATAGGAAGCCTTTACTTATGCCTTCTTTTGTCTAGCACTCCTCAGCTGAACTACTCAAAACTAGGTTCTGTTCAGTGTTCTTTGATCCCAAACCCAAAGCTGCTTAACTCCAATCTAATATATAGCTTTTAATATAGTTTTCTACAGAAATATTCAGCACAGTGGAAAGATTTTTTATTTCAAATTTGGATCTTAGAAATGTCCTATTTGGTTGAAAAATCTAGAACAGTTTCAACGTAGTCTTTGTAACAAATAACATTAAAATAATTAGCATTAGCATAAATGCTAAAAGTATTTTAACTGTAATATTTTTCCCTACGCTTTTCTTTTCCCCCAAAGTTAAATAAAGCTTTATCTCAAATTCAATGAGATATTTGCCCGTCATAGTATGTGGGGAAGGGTGGGAAATAGAACATTACCTCCACTTCTAACAGGGATAAGAACTTCTACAGAGTAGGAGAAAATATTTTTCATTTTTTCATTTGTTTTTTTTCTTTAATATCTTAGTCACTTATCATTTTTTCTGTTCAACATAATCTTGGTATATTTAGTATTGGAGTCTATTCATATGAGATATTTTTGAAATAAAAAGTCCAGAAACAGAAGTTTATGCTTCTAACTTATTTCTTATTATATACAATACCTTCTCTTTATTCCGTGTCTGAAAGGAGATGTCATTCAGGGCCAAACCAAGATCCTTCCTGTACTGAGCTTTGTAGTTAACAAACTCTATTATTCCTCTATCAGGCCAACCTACTGGTGGTCTTTTTGATGTAATCCATGGTTCCTGGAATTAAAAGCACTGTTATTTAAGTATATACCAGGAAATAAGTCCCAAATCATTTAAAAAAAAAAAAAATAGGAAAATTATATACATCTAGAACTCCCAGTAGTTTAGAATAATTCCATTGTGATATAAGGGAAGGAAAAATTTCTTTAAATGATGTAGCCAGCAACAACATTCCAACTTATCTGTTTGTTTGTTTTTAAGAAAATTATATAGTCATTTAAGAAGCTGAACTGTGTAGTTTCTAATAGTTCCCTTATTTGACAGGGAAGGAACTGAATTTAATCCAAAGTCTAATCTTCCAGATATTTTCAACACACATTGTATGAGAAACATTTTGTTTTAAGGAGTACGAAAGAAAAGCAAGATGTTAACATAAAGAAACAAAAACATGGGGGAGGGTAAAAGAAAAAAAAGACACAGAAGAGGGACTTGTTTCTGAGACAGACTTTTACTTCTCTGGGTACTACTTTCAAAAAACACAATAACCAAGGCCAAGAGCTTTGAAATAAATGCCTCTTCAGATATGTGAATAACAATGCCTCTCTTCCCTGTTTGCCACTCTTAAAATGTTCTTCTTGGTTGCACAAAGCATGGAAAGTTGACCTGAGCTGCAGGTGAATTAGTCTTACTGGAAAATCTATTACTAAGAAGGATGCCAAATAATTCACTGTTTCAATATAAAAATGGTAACTGTAGATAGAATGGATAAGCTGCACATTAGTAAAAAAATTGACAAAGTATGTAATAAATTATAGCCAGCTTTTACCACAAACCAATACTAAATCAAATCTACATCATTTTCTTTGTACACAAACTAAATATCCATTTACTATTCCAAAAAGAATGCTCACCTCTTTATCCATGTTTGCATATTCGCAAACTCTTTCAATTGAAACTGCATTGGTCTCGATTTCACATGCTTTACGCACCCAAAAATTTAGACTCTGAATTATCTGGAGAAGAAAGTTGCATTGTAGAATGTAACAATTCAACTATACTGGAACACAGCTTAATGATTTCAAAAATTACCCAAACTGAATCATTTCACAAGCACACAGTAATAGTATAACATGTGAAAGGAAGCTACAATATGTGGCTCATATTGTGGACACATCATTACACTATTTCCTAGATAATGTACACTAATACCACACACATAAAATAATCTATATTGGAGATAATCATCTGATCTGTTGTGTCTGCCAAATTCTTCAAACATGAGGAATGTTTCTGCAGGCAGAATCAGTATGACCTTTGTGTAATCAGGTAAGTAACAATTTTGCCTCTAGATACAGGGGAAAAAAGTGAGCCCAAAGAGGTTTTTGTTTCTTTTTTGTATGATTCAATTGTTTTGAGATTTTCTCTGTAGCTAAATAAAGACTGGTGTGAATTTCATGTCAGATGAAGGTGGAACACCATGCAGTACCTGGCACTGTCATCACTGAGTACATGATATAAATGATAGTTATTCGGAGAGAACAGTAAAGAATGGAATTCTTCTAAGTTGGGGGTAATGTAGGTATAGCAGGATAGGCAATTCTCTTTCTCCCTCTTTTTCCTCTCTTACTTTTTCTCCCCAGGCTCTCCTCCTGCCTATCTCCCTTCTCAGTTTCTATTATTTCTGAAGTACTTTCCATGGTGAGAATCTGGACGTTGCTATGCTCTTAAGCACCACACATTAAAGAAATTCTGGATGCTTTAGTCTAAGTATATGTGATACTTAAGACTTATCTAAATTAGAAACCTATCAATACAGTTCATCTTACTACAGGACACTCTGCTAATGTAGCTCTCAAATTTTTACACGCACAATGCGAAAAGTAAATGATTTTAATAAACTTTTAAAGTAAGTATCCCCACATAATATTCAGTAAGTGAAGAAGAACAAGAAATAAAATATGAAATATATTTGAATATGACCTGGTTTCTTACACTTGATTTAACAAAATAGTTAAAAGTAAGCCATACGTAGTGTGATTAACTTGATTTTTAAGTATATTCTAATAACTCTCATTTCATCTAAATTCAAGGTAAAAAAATAATTACTGTGAGGCTTCCCAGAATTAAAGGAACTTACAGAACAAAGTTGTCCTTGTTTTGGGATTTATTAACTGCCCCCACCGTATACATTATCTACTCAACTTCACTGAACCTATTCTTCCCTTTTCATAGGGAATGTGATAGCAGCAAAAAATTATTCCATGACTTACATTTAGAGCGTATGATATTGATAAACCCACTGTAGAAGAACTCACTGTATTTCCAGCCAGTACTACAAACAGTGCAGCAAAGAACACCATTAAATTCCCTAGAAATTCAAGCCTGACAGATAGCCACCTGCAGTAAACAAGTCAAAGAAAATGAGTTACTGCAAATTTTTCTTTTTCTCTGAGTGCAGTGAACATACTGCTAATAATGGCTCTTCTAGAGCTGTGCCCCAACTTTCCTTTCAGAGAAGGTATGTACCACCATTCAATTTCACAGATGGTATGGAGAGGGAATATGATGTCTAAAACAAGTAGCACAGTTAAGAACAAAACGCAGTCTCTCCACAGATGACTAATGCTCTCTTCACTACTCATATGGCTTTTCAACTCTTCCTATCCAGATAAAATTCAAGTATATGACTGAAAACTACAATAGAAAATCTTCTTCATGCTAATCTCTATCTGTAGCTGAACCGAATCACAAGTGGGGGAAGAGAAATGCTCTTACTCCCTTAAACCTGAGATTCCATTCTTATTACTGTAGGAATAGGCCATGTTACTACCACATGAACTACTGCAATATAAAATTCATTTGTTCATAAGCTTGGTAGAGGAAGTATTAATTGCAATACAGTACGTAGTCCATGTTTATAATCCATCTTTTGTTGTTGGTATTCTCATCCTAAACAGCACATGCATACTTTCTATTAACCTGCTAGTTTCTGGTACACAAAGAAGAAATCATCCTAGTGCTTAGACATCATCTGTGCACTCATTACAGAGGACATTAGATAAATTGTTCTTATCCTGTTTCTCAAGTAGCTTTGCTCTGACTAAAGGAAACACAATCGTTGTAGAATTCTACATCCAAAGGTTTCAGTCAGAGGTGCTATAAAGTACCTGTTTGAGATGACATTGTTGTAGAAATAAACTAAGTTCTCATATACAACATCATTATTTTTTCTAATGAATCTCTCCTGATGGCCAAATGCTCGGATTGTTGATCCTCCTAGGATAGTCTCCATGAAGTGGGAGATGACAGGAGAATGTGATGCTCCTGCTAGCCGTCGAATCTGTCGGGAGCTTGCTATGTAGTATCGCTAATCAAACAGTACAGGAAAAAAAACGGACATCTTAACTTGTTACAGTTTCCTTTACATTATTTTAAATTATTTAATATTATTTTATATATTTTTTTCCAGTTCTTCTAAAGCTGTTAAGTAATTCCTGTAAATGTTGCATATGAAGAAGTTGGAAAAAAATTACACCGACACTTTAATGCTGAAAAATGTAATATATATTACTGGGAAGGTTGAATTAAAAGCAAATAATTCCCAAGTTATCTAACTACAAGAGGCACATAGCAACCAACTAGAACTTCCATGTAAACTTGAAAAACAGAATGCTGTTTCACATGAAAATTGTTTTTTACTTCTTTAATGTAATAATGCCTGCATTTAAATTCCTTAGCAGAGACTGAATCCATGCCTTCTTTTCTTTCATATACATTCTTGTTTTAAGAACACTTGAAGTCTTAATTAGACATGTACTTTGAGCCTCAAGAAACAGGAATGCAACCGTTAGTCTTTCTGAAACATTACCTTTCAGTATCTCCATAGCATAACTGACACTTTAGCCAAAAAAAAAAAAACAAAACAGCAAGGTAACAAGGCATCAGTCTATTTTTACATCAATATTGTATCTGTCTAAGAAAAGAAAATGTAAGGAGAAAAATAAAAATTGTTGAAAGTTCCTAAGCACTACAGGATATATTCTAGGACTCTTCTAATTTCCTTTTAACAAGTTAGAAGATTTTTTTGTGCAAGTAAATTTAGATGCATTCTGTAGATTTTTTTTCCGCTGTGAGTAATAATTTAAGCCTGTAATGTTGTTTGTTTTGGAAATCTTATGTACATACAACTAGAAAACATTACAAAAGCCTAATGAACTTACTTGGATAATAAAATACAAGTATCCCAGGGGAATAACTACCACTATGAACAGTGGTGAGGAAAACGTGATAACTAGAACGGTTCCAACAACATCTAGTGTACAGTTCAGCCAACTTCGTAAGTAATAATGAAAACGTATGTCCACTATAAATAAGTCCTGTAACAATGCACAGAAGAATCAAGATTTTTGAGTAAATTTTGCTACTACATAAACTATAACACCCTCAATATAAGTTAGTAGAAATGCTCCCCACCTAATTACGTCCTAATGACATATATTCATATATGAATATTATTTTTCTAAAGGTGAACTAGATAAAATGTCTTTTATAGTACTTATGGCATGTCAGAGAACAGGCTCTTCTATGTAAGCAGTTAATAAGTCTGAAGTGTACTGAAATAATCTCCTACTGTACACAGTAACACAATTTCAAATCTTGTTTATAATATAACGCTATTAAAAAACAGAGGCTTTAATGAAACCCGTATCAACTGACTTCTTAGCATATTACACAGATAGCATCAGCTCTATTCTAAAATACACAGCCCTCACCAGTTACTGCATTTGGATTAATTAGTCATACATTGCAACAATCTGAACAAGCTATTTTTGACAAGACCAGGAAGTATTAAAATCACAGTAAATAACATTTGTCTGTATAATAAGAAGTCCCAAGTAAAGTCAAAGTGCTCCAAAAACCAAGCAAAAAACACCAGAAAATAACATTCACTGTAAGTCTATATACACTAGAGAATGTGAATTGATGTATTCATTGGTTTTGGCAACAACATCTGATTCTGATATGCAAACAAAAAAATAACAGACCTACTTATTAGAAAAAGTGGATTAGATTTTTGTCTAGTAAACTCATTGTACTGTGGGAGTAAAAATTAACAAATGGCATCTTAATGATCATAGGTAGGGTCTATACAACTTTTGCTAATGAAATATTTTGGGTATTTTGCATGAAAGTAGGTACAGACATTTCTGTAAGTTCTTATGCAGAGAAGCAGCTTTCATTCATTAGATATTGCGTTCATTTACTTTGATATCTTTTATTTTTCTATAGAACTAAACAGGATTAAATCTGTAGCTACTCGAGCTTCATTTTCTTAAAAGAGAAAACAGTCATGAGTTTTCCATTTACCTTTGTGAATCTATTGATGATCTGACCTACTGGATTAGTTTCAAAATGCTGAAGAGGAAGGTGCAATACACTGTCCAACAGCTGATGATGTAATGTCCTAGAAGCAGCAAGGGAGCCCTGGGTGAGCACGTAGGCACCGCAGCAAACAAGCAGTCCTTGGGAACAGATAAAGTAAAAGACAGTCTGAATGGTAGGGGAGGGAGAGGATTTAACTTCATACCTTGGTTTTAGCAAGTTTTTGCATTGGCATTTTGTTGATAAATTTTACTTCTTTGTAAGCATGTCCTCCCTGCAATTAAGTCTCAAGCTAGCACACTTCCCTCCCTAACATGCTAACATACAGAACTTCATTTGATTACATTCAGATGTTCTAAGAACTCAGAAGTATAAAAGTTAAAAAGCATTTTCTACGCTGCTGTATATCTATTCTGCTGCTCCTCTCCCAGGTTAAACAACTGCATCGTATTGCACATAAATCTGTTTATGAAACAACTAGTATTATTTCTCTAGTAATAAACATTTTGGTAGATCAAAGTTGGCAAATGGTGGGAAACCAGTCATAAATGCTCATACTTACCTTGTAAGAATCCCAAAAGCCCATAAATACCAAGTTTGTAATTTCGTGACTGTTGCCATTCTGTGAAATCACTGATTTTTGATGTCTCTGCAGTCCAGGTGCTAAGCCACAGATTTTGCCCAATGGCTAGTGCATTTTGTCCTAAATAAGCAGCCACGGATAGCCACATCCATCGCCAGTCAAAGGCTTGAAGGTATTTTAAAACAACTGACATTTTCATCTGAATTATAAAAATAATTGTTAATAATAATAACAATAAGAATTACTCATAAAAACAGTATCATTGTTGAAGACAAATAGATATTATACAATGGACACTGAATATATTAAATTCGCAATAAATCTACAGAATTTCTTCATTTCCTAAATCTGATAACTAAGGTATATAAAATCATAGTGCTAAAAGGTTTCACCATCGACTACATTCTGTTTTTTAATCATATGTATCCTAGGCAACCTTGCTTGTGACACTTTGCAGCAACAGACTTCAACAATCTTAGATACACAAATTATTAAACAATTATTCTTTAATAATCAAATAATCCAATCAAAAAACACACCACCACTGCTACCAATAACAAAAACAAAACAGGAAACAAACAAATAAAAAAAAAACTCAGCATGCAGTTTACTTAAAGCAAGTATTACTCCTGTTCATCACTGTAGTTAGAAACTTTAAAGCTGCTTCTATGGGCTACTGAAGTCAAGGGAACTTGACATAGAAGGATAGAGTTTTCATCATCCTGTACATGAAGTTATCAGAGAGAAACTTGGGCCAACAGAAAGGTGGAAGTGATAACAGTAGTATAGGTTCTGTGCCTACGTCTGTCTTCTCACTGGAAACTCAGTTCTTGTCCACATCCCTATTCTTATTTTATTTCTGAGGAAATTTTGATCTTCTTCACATTCTACTTCATTTGTTCTTTTCCATCTCCCTAGCAGTGGCAGACCTCTCTCTCTCTCTCTCTTTTTTTTGAGGACTGCAAAAAGTACATTTCTAACACAAAACAATACTGAAGGACTAATAACACTAGTCCTTCAGTATTAGCAAGATTTCTAGTCTCTGCTCCAGCACACAGGTATTTAAACCTCCTAAAAATGAGACAGAGAGACTTTTTTCTTAAGTAAAATCTTTTAAATGTCTTCTTTCTGAAATACACAAAACAGACACAATCTAGAGATCATATAGATAGAAAGATGTCAGGGTAGATTGTTAAAGATCAGTAAAAAATTCTAAGATTTATTTTAAATGCAGCGATTAAATGCCAGGCTGTTCTAACAAGGAAGAGGAAAGTGAACTGAAAAATAATACATTTTCTCTTATGTGTAAAAAACAAAAACAACAACAAAAAAAAAACAACACAAACACCTCAGTTTTTTCTATTGCTGATACTTACACCACCAGTGGCAACTTTTTCCTTATTATTTCTGAGAATTTTCCACTGATCTGAAGAACTGAAAGTAAGAAATATACTTTCAAATCTCCTTGTAAACCACTAAAATATATCCATTTTTATCCAAGTATAAAAATGTATACTATGAAATCTTGTAAATTTTTCTTTCTTACATGCAATCCGCTCTTAGCTGTTCTAATTTTTTGTTTAAAAAACTTCTTAATCAGAGGACCACACTAGGTATATACTTTTCATTTCTTGTATTGTCACGTGCAGATAAAACTGAGCTTGCCCTGCACTGACTGACTCTGCAGCTAGAAATGTAATACCACTCTTTTGTGAGGCATGCAAGTATGCTGCAACTTGGATCTCAGCCCTTGTCTGGGCCAAAGAATAAGGCTTATTATTTGTCATGACTGTTTCTACTACATCTGATCCAAGGTGATTAAGCTCAAGTGTTCTGCATTGTCTCTTTGTTTGGTGGAGTCTGTTCTACTCTGGGGAGCTTTGCACTACCTCCTGCCCTACAGATATATCGCTAAAGTGCACTAGAAATTCATCAAGGAGCTCATCTCACTACTTGAAAGATGATCAGTTTTTTTAAAGATGGAAAATGAAAAAATCAATATGGAAGAAACAGCATAAACAACCTGATAATATACTAGAAACTGCTGCCAAGGCTGAAAGTGCCCTTCACTCTCACTTGACATACTTTAGACAGGGAAGCAGCCCATGAACTAGACCCCCTGAACTCATGCAGCACATCAAATGCACTTCTTTCATACAAAACTAAAACAGAAGATGAGCTCCAAGTGCATACTCTGCAGCCAACTGCTAATGGGACATTCAGTCTTAACCTATGTTTACAAAGCGGAGGATAATGACACAGCCTACAGTATAAGAACTTAGGGTTGCTCTAGCATTGCATCAGATGGGCAATGGCTATTGTTTTTTTAATACTTACTGCCTGGGTTTCAACAAATCTCTTTGCTGCAGACTCCTCCCTAGTTGACACTCTTCATTTGAAGAACTTGCTATAGAAGCAAAAAATAGTAAAATTGTTTCAATTATTATACAACGAGTAGATGGGCACAGTGAAAGGATCTAGAAATAAAAAGGAAACACGGTGACGAGTGGGTGTACTTTAAGTCATGAATCCTGTAAGTCAACCTGGTCTTGAGACAAGACAGACATGAGGCAACAAGGTGCCCTCACAGCCCAGGAAACAGTTGTTTTCTGGGCTGCATCAGAAGAAGCAAGACCAGCAGGGTAGGGAGGTGATCCTGCCCCTCTGCTCTGCTCTGGTGAGACCTCACCTGGACTGCTGTGTGCAGATGTGGAATCCTAAGGACAGGAGAGACATGGATCTGTTGGAGCACGTCCAGAGGAGGGCCACAGAAATGTTCCAAGGGATGGAACACCTCTCTTACGAGGACAGGCTGAGAGAGCTCGGGCTGTGCAGCTTGGAGAAGAGAAGACCCCAGGGAGATCTGAGAGAGGCCTTCCACTGTATAAAGGAGGGCTATCAGAAAGGGACAGACTCTTTGGTAGGGTCTGTTATGGTAATACAAAAGGAAGTGGTTTCAAACTAAAAGAGGGGAGATTTAGATTGGATATTAAAATTTTTTTTTTTACAATAATGGTAGTGAAACAGTAGAACAGGTTGACCAGAGAAGTGCCCTGTCCCTGGAGGTATCCGAGGTTTAAGCCGGACAGGGCTCTGAGCAGCCTGAGGTAGCTGCCAGTGTCCCTCCCTCTTCATTGCAGGGGAGCTGGACTAGATGACTTTCAACTCCTTAGAATTCAAACAATTCCATGATTTTAATAAAATACTAGAACTATGGCAGCAAGTAAATTTCCCTCCCAATATGAAGTTAAAAAGCATATTAAAAAAAAAAAACTGCAACATTATAGTTTGCTTGAATGTCTGAAAGGAGCAACTTAGAATTAACAATAGTTAAACATACTGTCTTTACTCACTCTTCATGACTAGTTCATGTTTTCCCACACCACCATCTCTACAGTCAGCCCAAGACTGCTTCCTGCTGCCTCTTGCAAATTTGCTGTTCTGTCTTTCCCCTCCTCCCCATCAAATCTCAGCAAATATTTGGGAGTCCTGGCCTGAGGAGCACATACTGAACAACGAGGGTACAGAACTGAATCTGAAAACACGCAAATGGTTTGTAAATATGCTTTTTCAAGGTATTAAGTGATTTTTGTTTGTTTATGCTGTCTACTTGTTGGCTGAAGTATCTCTTAAAAGTACAAAAAGCTTCATTTATTTATCTTCTACAAATGGATAATATTTTCCTATGCATTCTACCTTGATTACAGCAGTCTAAGATGAAAAAAATGGGAAGCGTCCAGTATAAGTCATTGACACTTGAAGACAAATTTGAAATGTCCTCTAAATATTTATTGAATAACAGAACCTTAAGAGAGTCAGGTAGTTTAGCAAAGTACTTAATCAGTATGTAAACGCAAAAATATCTGCATAAGGCAGCTTGATTGTACATCCTTTAATTGAAAGACTAAGTCATTTGATCTCAGAGAACTAAAGCCTGAATTCTATTTTTAATTTCAACCAATAATTTTATATCGAAACATGTATGGAAATGTTTTTCATTTTACAGAAATTATTCAGTTTGTTACAAGGAAGGGGAAAAGAATATTTTGAGAAGCTTAAATGAAAAGGAAAAATAATAAATACACTATACAAATGTTCTCACCTTCATTTGGGGTTGTCTTTTCACTTCTGTTCTCCTCACTGAAGACTTGAATAAGCTCAACAAATTTAGCTCTCTTTGAAATGAGTTCTTGGTAGCTTCCCATTTCACTTATTTTCCCCTCTTCCATTACTATTATAAGATCAGCGTGAGGCAGGAGTGTTAAGTTATGTGTCACCAAAACACGAGTCTGAAAACAGTGTTTTCCATTTCACCATATAAAAAAAAAGCAAGTATTAAAAGTAGGCATTTTATTAACATAGCAGCTGAATTTTTCTTGGATTTTGGTTACTTGTCTACCTTATTACTACAGTCATTTTTTTTTTGCCAGCTTTACTACATTTCTCCTTAAATTGCCAAGTGTAATGTCAAATAGTTTATGCTTATAGCTATTCCTTATTACTTGTACTTACCTGTTTCTTACTGTGTATCCTATGTTCAGGAATGGTTTAGATTCAATCATAAAGAGAAAAAGCAGATACTACAGCTGCTAACATACTAGATATAGTCTTACTATTATATCTGCCAAGAAGCCTATCATTACTGGAGTTCTTTCTTCTGTTAGATATTTATCACCCATGAAGCAGCAAAGTAAGAAAAGAGGAAAGGTAGAGAGGGGAAGTAAAAGACGTGCTTTATAATAAGTATTCATAATAAGTAAGCATTTCACAATGATACATGTGTTTTGCAGGAATAAGCTTGAATCAGCAGGAGTAATCTGCACTAATTCATACAACCATCTTACCTTTCCACATTAACAGTTCTTACATGAAAAAACTTATTTCCTCTGATTCCACTTTCTCTTATGGAATTTCTTCAGTCAACAAGCCCTTCTTTTTATAACCTGCGTTGACTATAACTTCTTCACAGCAGCAAGGCATCAAGAGTAACCACAAAGGATTTCATCTCGATTTGCCATGCCACACACATCACTGCACTCATCAACAACTATCAGCAAAGTGGAATGGCCAAATGCCATAAAACTCAAATTTCCAGGTGTATTGGAACTGTTGAATCATGGCCGGAACCTCTGATTGATCACCTGAGGTGAGCACTGAGTCAGCTGTGGGAACACAAGTGAAGGCAATTCAGCTCTGTGACCAGAAGGGGTGGAGCCTGGCTGCAGCTCTCCTAGACCCCATTTAAGGGCTGACTGCCACTGAAGAACAATTTCTCTCTGGAGATTTCTCCTTGTGGAGTTTCTTGTGAGCCTGTAACACCAGTGAGCACTCTTCATTTATCTCTGATTATCTTTTCCAATGTGATAGTCTTACTAACCTAACTTCTCTGTATACTTATTGATCATCCAATACTTTACAACATCTGTATACTTACTGATCATACACCAGGTTATGCCAGCTCTCAGCTTTTTTTTTTTTTTTTTTCTTTCAGTCTGTGTTATGGCCACTTGATAGGCTTCAGAGCTATGGATTCATCTGCTTTTTGTTTATTCCCTTAACTCAGAATAATTTTCAACACAATAGATAAGAGAGGAACTTTCTCAGAATGACTGAGAGAATGCAGTTATGTCAGTTGAATTATACAAAGCAGTTAATCTCCAATTTAAGAAGCAGCCTCCCTGCTTTACCTTGCTTTTTAAGAGACCTGAAGGCCCAATGAGCTTCTCAAAAAGATGTTTTCCAACGTGTACGTCTACAGCAGATAGAGGGTCATCCAGAAGATACAAGTCAGCATTGCTGTACACAGCCCTAGCAAGACTCACTCTCTGTTTCTGCCCCCCACTTATGTTGACACCCTAAAAAAAAAAAAAGGAAGCTGAAACAATCCACATTTTAATACAAAATACTATGAAGACCAGTTTATCACAGGCAATTTGTTATATTTTTTCAGATATCTAAAGTAAATTTTGTAAAATAGAAAAGTTATAACTTGGATTTTCAAGTAATTAAAGTTTGTCCTTTGTTGATTAACTTACCATTCCAAAATGGGCAGATGTAACGTACCTTGTTAACTACTATTTACAGACATTATTTACAGTATACAGGGTACCCTTGGAAAATAAAGAGTGACTCAAACATCTGCATAGAAAAGAGCCATTTTAAAAATTAGTGAGAATTCAGAACTTGAACAGAAGTTGAAAGCTAAGTAAGGAGTTGAGCTATATGTACTTGTTTGAGCACTGAATCATCTGATGACACTGAGTCATCAGTGTAAATTATCAAATGGATCATAGATAAAAACATAAAAGCCATAACTTGAATTATCAAATAATTTCTGACATGTCAAACTCTCACCCTTTCTCCAATCTCTGTTTGATCTCCATTGGGTAATTGTTCCAAATCTGGCAGCAAAGCACAAGACTCTAAAACAAGCTCGTAGTATGATCTATTTAGATCTGTGCCAAAGAGAATGTTTTCCTGTAAACTGCCATTTTGAATCCAAGCTTGCTGAGCAACGTAAGCCACTGAACCCTGAATACAAAGAATTGAAAATTCATTTTATTTGGGCTTTCTGAACACACAAAAAAACTAGTATTTAAAATATGTTTGCTATTCTAGCTTTATCTCAAAGTAACTAGACATTACTTACATAACTCAAACATTATTAAAATTTTAAAATATTTACTAAGACAATAAAAACAATCTGTTGAATACTACTATACAACAGCTTGCCTCTAATTACTATAAGTGCACATACTTTCAATAAACCTGACAGAGCTGAGACTTCCACTGAGTAAAGTCTTTTAGGAAGAGATCTCAGTGACAATCAGGGGCATCCATTTTAGATATAAGATGTAAGAAATGAGAATAGCTTTGTAATTACTTAGATTGAAAGCAATTAAAAATATTTATACAGTTAATTTTTATTTGAAGATAAGAGATTCAAGAAAGTAGTACTAAAGCTTCTATTGCCAGTATTTTTATCGTCACAAATAGATGAAAAGTAAAAGCTGCACTTTGAAAAGCAATTCTGCTTAATTTAGTCAGTGGCTGGTGGGTTAGGATGGGAGGGTGGAGGGACAGACAGACAATCTTACTCTTCTATGAACGGTTCCTTCAAGTTTCTCCATTTCTCCAAGAAGTGCAGAAAGAAAAGATGATTTTCCAGATCCAACTTGTCCCACAACAGCAACTAAAGAGCCTTCAGGTATGCTGACACTCAAGCTGGAAATATTGAGGAAGAAATTAGTCACCCTCTTCGTAAATACTGCATCACATGTTTAGGACGTGGTCACTGCAAGAAAGAAATACTGCTTTACCCTCAAAACAATGAGAAATCAGTGTATCAGTTCACATATCTTTTGATATGCAGTAATGAGAATAAATTTACCTGTCTGCAGATTAAGAGCTTCTGCTCTCACCTCGTACAATTAAATGGCAGAATGTGTAAACAGTAAGTGGATTTATTCTTCCCAGGCCTGTAGCTGACTTTCTACCTTACTCAGACAATGAACTGCTAGACTTGTCATGTAGCATCTACTATAGACAATGTGAGAAAAACATTTGAGTATTAAAAGGCTGCCCCTCATCCTCTGCATATTTTGCTAGCAAAATAAGTATGATCTGATCTCACACGTTTGATACAAGGAGGTCACTTGCTCCATCTGTACTCCGTGCTATGTCGATTTAAGCACCTACTGATTTGAACATCCTATTCTAAGATAAACATATTTCCTTCAGATCGGAGTCTAAAGCACAAATGAAATTAAGAAAGACTTTACACAGAGACTACATCAGACTTTAATTAAGGCTGATGAAGGTAGTTTATGCCTGGATATTACACTTCATGCTACACTGTCTGAGATGTGGACACCCATGCCGTATCGCAGGAACTCATCTCCTCTAACCTTGAGATTAATAGGGCAGACAGCACGGTGAGAGAGTTAGACTGGGTAGGCCGTAACCTACTCATCTGCCCTAGCAAAATTTAACAGAGGTTATCAAACAGAGTCTTCACTTGAGTTTGTTTACTCCATTTCCTTATTAACACTCCAAGGAATGCATTGTGTAGCAGTTTAAACACAGCTGAATTTACTCCTAAGAAATGACTCACTAAGCTGGGGAATCACATGCTATGAGACTCCTCTTGGAGCATGAGGGAAACCAGGTCAGATTTGACATTCCAAGCAGATTACATGGGATAATCTGGAAATAATATTCTGGAAATAATAATATCCTTCTGGTATCTTCATCATGAAGTAGTGTTAATCAGTATACACTAATCCTGAAAAAAAACTTTATAGATATCACATTTAGCTAACAGAGCTCATAAAAAATAATAAAAATCTTACTTTTTTAAGACTGGCAGGCCATTTTTCTCCCAGCAGAAAGAAGTAGCAGTAAGCTCAACAGCATGGTCTGTCGTAGTAAGGAAAAAAGAGCAGAATTGCTAACCCATTCCATCAGCTGAGATTCTTAATGATCAGCCATATAAACTTATGTCCAATTACAAATGAGTAACTCCTGCTTACTTCCACTGTAGTTTGTATCAACATCTTCAGGGTTAAGATTCTCAGCAAACAGAAAATCCTCTAAACGGCTCAGAGAAACTTTAGTCTGCAAGAAGAATACAAATATAAATAGTAAGCACAACATGCCTGTGATACCTGAATTCTTAAATAAAACATTAAAACACTCTGAACAGTGTGGAAAGATATATTCCTTGTTTTAATTAAAGACATTCAAAAGAGGGTATTCAGGTGTTTAAAAACTTACTTTGTTTAAAGTACTAAACAAACTAAAGACTAAGACTAAGACAAACTAAGACTAAGTAAGTGTTGGTTTTATTTTTCCCTGAGAATGTACTGCTTGACAATTAGAAAATAACAGAACATGATCAAGTCATCAATGTTAGAAGACATAGTTAATCTTTGAATGGCTGCTTCTTCCAACTCAATTAGATTGTTTTCAAAAACATATGGTGAAATATATATATTTTAATGCAACAGTGTACAGTAACTATCTTCACAGAACAATGAAGACAAAAAAGTATTTCATCATGAGCAGTCCAAGACTGTGCTGTGACACAGAATGAGATGAACTTTCACTAATTTTTAAGTTAATGGAACTAGACCTCAGGTAAATTCATTTTTGATCTAACATGATACAGACCACAGAGGAAACAAATCAGCATAGGTAGCTGCTTTCATTAGTCTCTATCCTTACAAAAAGCTGAGTTGTATAAAACTGTGACAGTGTACATTCATGGGCAGCTCATATAATATGCTCCTAATAGAGTCTTAAAAGCTAGCAGCATCCCTACTGGTATACAATTAGAGCTGAAATTTCCTGATTGGGTACCCTCAGCAGCTTTACTCCTTTTTTGCTCTGATTCTTCCAGTGGTGACTGGAGAAATTTGCCACTATAGAGGCCACACTGGGCCTCCACCACTTGGTACAAAGGGTTCCAACATATAACAAGTTATTTAAAAAGGTGCAGCCCAAATAGGTTACACTTTTCACTGGACTGCGAAGATGAAAAGCTGAGAGAGTAGGAGCAGAAGATGAGTCTTGACTACTAAAAGAATTAAAATCAGAAATGGAAAGCTTAGTCCCAATCAGCTGTGCTACCCCATTATCACTTATTAAGTTTGCAAGGCACACTTTAAACATCCTTCATGCTTCTCCTACCATGAAACAGTGTGCAGTTTTATCTTAACCAAACATAACCACAGATAATTAAATGATTTAATCATTCATAATTATAGATGAAGCAAGACAGAAGATCAAAAGGAGAGTAAACATCAGCTTTACAGCACTTACTCATAATTCCTTTACCTGGGCTACAGCAGAGATTACAGATGGTAAATCAAACAAGGGTAGTCGCAAAATGTTAAACAAAGAAATAGATGTAAAAACTTTAGCAGCTGTTAAAACATGCTCCTTGTCCAGATAAAAGTAGACTCCGAATGTAGCCAATGAAACCTTTTAAATGAAAAAAAAAAAAAAAAAAAGACGCAAATTCATGGTAGAACTAAAATTTATGCACATATAATTTTGTTTTTGTTCTGTTTTGTTTGCATTTCAAACAAGTGGACTTCTGTTTCTGTTCATAATTAAGCAGGGACTTGTCTGCATCTGCTGCACTTGTCTGCAATGCTGTGTGCAGAAATACTACAATTTCAGCAAGTAAAATACCTGCCTACTGTGGTTGATCCAACTGGATCTTACAAAACTGTATGAAATAATTTTCCTACCTCAAGAATTGATTTCTTCCCTTTAAAAACACTCAAATGATGTTTCAGGAAATTTACTTTGTTTTTAGTTTTTCCTATTGGTATTTAGTTATTCCTACCGGTCACAGTATCATAGTAAAATTATTTACAACAGATATTTTTACCACTTGGAATTTTTTTTTCTCCCCAAAATTGTAGTCTGTCATCATCAGAAAATACACTGGCCTCCTACACAACAGATGTTCAAGCCTTCAGAATCACCCAAAAAAGCCTGAAGTTAAGAACCTGTCCTGTGGTGTCTCTCGCGCTTTTTCTTGAGTATAGGAGGAGTCTTAAACTAAACTAGGAACCCTAAACAAGAAGGAATCATATGAAATTGCTAAAGAATAAATTGAGTAATTTCAGTATAGTTAATTTTAACTTCACAAATTTTTCTGACCCACTGCTTGAAGTTATTAACATTAACAGACTGGACAGCCTTAATCCTCCCTTTCACTATTCATAAGGAATATTCCTCCTCACCTGTTAATATTGCAAGTTAAGCACTTGAAGATTTCAGTTGGTGTAGCTGATCTGAAGAGTGTTCATTTATACCTAAAGAAAGTTGCAGTTTGATCCTTTTACTTTCCATTGGAGTTTAACAGAGAGACATAAAGATTCAAAGGCACAAATGCCTTCCTGAATGCCAAAGACACAAATGCCTTCCAATTCAGCTGAAACAAGGCTGGGATGAATTTGTCTCATATTCATTTTATTTTTTCATTTATTTAGCAGGTGAGCATTTGGAAAGGGACTGCTAAAAATTTCAGATTGAAAATGCATCTTCTTAGAACAGAAGAAATATAAAGTAGAATGTTTCTATTGCATAGAAAACAACCGCATGATTAAAACAGCAAAATGAGCTTCATGAGATGCGGATTTGATTTCTTGCTTTTAAACAGAGGTCTCCAAAAGCTTAGTTAATCTATGATCTCTTTGTCTCATTCCACTCTCATCATATATTGTATTTTTGTGATACTGTGAGGCAACATTTTTGATCCATTCAGCAACTACAGCAACTGGCAACATGAGCAACAGTTCTGCTTGAAAGAATACTTTTATAAAACAAACCATAAAAGGAATACAGGTCAAGGTTAACATGGAGTAAGTCTTCAGATATCCTGATGACTTCAAAACATCCACTTCACGTTCTCTAATGTCCATGACCTTCCTTTGATATGAAGGTTCCCATGCATAAAGTTTGAGGATCTATTTAAATGAAAGAAAAAGCAGTGATCATGCTTCACAAAATAAGATTAAGCTCCAAATGCCATTTTCAAAGATTCAGCAACATCAAACTGTAAAAATTTCAATAAACAAAAGTTAGACCCAAGATAACTCAAAATTAGCTTGTTCTTATGGAAAATATGTTCCAGTTTCCCCTTATCCTACACATTTCAATATATTCCCAATGTGTCATAAACAATAAATTAGTTTACTTCCGAACAATATAAATAACAAATTCAGGTAGTCTGTTTTAAAAAGCATTTTCCCTGCACACCAAAATTTCACTCTGGTCAAGGTTTTCAGACAGCTATCAACACATTTTATGTTCTACAAAAAAATGTGGTAGTAAAATTAATGCATAACAGGTAATCAGTTTTTCAAGTCAAATCAGTAAATATTTTTCAAAAAAACACTTTAAGTACATTATGTTAAAATGTCTTCTTTTTTATTTTCAATCATTATCTGCTGAAAGATTACTCAAAGATCCCTATTTTTTTTTTAATAACTTGTCTTAAAAGTTCAAAAGCTAATAAAACACAGCTAAAACAAATTTCACAATTCATTAGTTGTAGCATTACCTTTATTCCATGTAACATTTCATTCAGTAATTTGACTCGCTGATCTGAATATTTCATCTGGCTTTTCTGGTTAAAAGATAACAATGTTCCCATTTTTCAGTGAGGAAAATAAAGAAGTAAAATATGTGGTGTATTTAGTGAATACATATATGTTATGCTAGTTTTGCCTGAAAAACACAACAGCACTGCAGTTACACCATGTTCAGATATATGTGTAGTTCTACAATTCATTACATAGATAAAGGTTAATTAAATACATTATAAAAACATTTTTTTCCCTAAAATATCTTACGGAGTGCATTTAAATTCTTATTTTTTTTCCTCTGGTATCATTATTTTTTTCTATTGACTTAAAATCATAGAAACACGGTACCATAGGTTTTGTTTGAGTAGGGAGACCTTTAAGACCACATAGTCTCAAGCCTCCTGCCATGTGCAGGGCTGCCCCCCACCAGTACAGCTGCCCAGGGCTCCATCCAACCTGGCCTTGAGCGCCTCCAGGCATGGAGCACCACAGCTTCTCTGGGCAGCTGTGCCAGCACCTCACTGCCCTCTGAGTAAATGATTTCCTTCTAATGTCTAATCTAATTTTTCCCTCTTTTAGTTTAAAACTATTCCCCCTTGTCCTACCACTGCACTCCCTGACAAAAACTCTCCTAATCTTTCCTGTAGGCTCCCTCTATGTCCTGAAATGCCCTAACAGGTTTCCGGTTCCCAAGTGTTCAGGAATGGTAATACATTTTTGATCTTCAAAATTGCTATGCATGTCAATACAGATAAAGCATTAATATATTATGCCACTATACACGTGTATGAATATCAATATACACAACGTATCAATTAATCAAGTTCAACCATCAACCTAACTATGAAGTCCATGTATAAATCACATCCTTAAGCATCATATGCAGGTACCTCTTAAATACCTCCAAGGATGGCAACTGCACCACCTCCTTGGGTAGCCTATTCTGATGCCTCATCACTCTTTCCATGAAGAAATACTTCCTGATATCTGATCCTCCCGTGGTACAACTTGAAGCCATTCCCTCCATTACTAATTAATACCTTGTTATTGAAAGAACCAATCAAAGAAATGAAGAAATTATTCTCACTCCTGCGCTACACTGTGCTACGCAGTCTGTTCTGCATAAAACATTTATAAAATACTAATTAACAAGCCCTTTACACCTCCCAAGTCTTTGCAAATACAAGTTGCAAACTTCTAAACAGTTATTTTGTTATCCTTTGTATTTTTTCCTTCTCTCTTAACACAGTAGGGATCTAAGTGCAAATGTACCTGCTGTGACTGCAAAAGAGGTGAGGGCTTTTACTGCAGTGTCTGTATCACAGCTTTACAATAGAATATACAGATCCACAAAAGAGTATTCACTGTATGTTGCATTACCAAAGGCAAAAATAACACAGAGACTGGCATTTGTCTTGATAACAACACAACACTTAGCATTATAACACTTTTTTTCTCAATGGACCTCACAGAAATCATCAGGCACAGTAAAAAGCAATGCAGAGAACTGCAGCATGAGAAAAGCAGAAAAGAAATAGGAGCACCTCTGTGGGATTTCTCATAACCTCAGGAAAAGGTACTAAGTTTGAAAGAGCTGCTTAGCCCAAATAATAGAGGTGGAAGAGGGCCACAATCTCATATAAAATCCCTTATTTAAAAGAATTAACTCAAATGGAAAAAACCATAACTGCTATCTACAGTGAGTCATATAGTAATTATTACTAATACAAAAGTACTGTTTTAGTATAATGAAAAGTTAGGCATGCATCTAAATTCTAATTTAGCTATCAAATAGATGGTGTTCTTATAAAGTTGTGCTCCCATTCTCAGTAAAAAATATCTGCAGTTCTGGGTTATTGTTATGTTTTTAACTTTGACATATCAATAGTATTTATATACTATTAAACAATTTAACACTTCCTCTCTTCTTCATTCCTGCATTATGACAATTAAATTCCTCATTATCACATCTATTAAAATGTCTCACCTGCAGAGTTTTTACTTTGGCTGCAATAAGTGCATTAAGAGGTATGACCAAAAGAAGCACTGCTACACCGGCTAGGACTGAGGGGCCAAGTTCTTTCCAGAGGAAGATGACAGCCATGATGATCTGAAAAGGTGCTGACCACAACAGGTTGATGTTTACAATTAGCTCCATGAGTTGCTGAGCATCTGCTGACATCAGGTTAACCATCTCTCCAGTTGTATACCTTCGTCGTGAGAAATTGGCTAAAGTTAAGGCCTGCACCCAGAAAATACAGAGGGTAAAAGTTGCAAAAATCAAGAATTTTGATGGGTTTATTTTCCCAGAAGAAGCTAAAAGCAAAGGATGACGAACAGTAAAACAAAGCTGAACTTAGTGAAACACACTTGTAACACTTAATGGTAAATAAATAGATACCAGCTCAAAGAGAGCTCAGAAGACCTCAGCTTTGGGCTGGTGTGGGAGCCAAGAACAGCAAGCTTCATACCAAGCACAGGTATAATCCCAGTGTGGCAATCTGACATTACATGTCCAGGTATCTGAGGACAGATACACAGACAGAACACACACACACACACATACATCCTCTCTAAGGACCTCATATTTATCCACTGTGCCACCTGCAACTCTTTTACATAAAAAGACAGTGTCACAGCAACTCACTCCACCATCATTTTGCATCATTCCAGAAGCAAAGCACAACCCGATCCGGCATTCACTGACTGACTATATTCAAAGAGTGAACCAAGTTGACTCTCTGCCCTGTAGCTGTGGAAACTTGCCAGAATACATGTTTACCCCAACTGTAGCCTCATACTATTCCCTTGCTCATGATGTGATGCACTGACATACCCTCGTATGTGACATGAAAGAATGAATTTTCCTGTTTTCCTGAGTTGCAGCTAACAAGCAAAACATTGTATACTGGTTCAGAAAAAACCTGGGAAGTCTATACCAAAAGACTTGTTTAAATCTATTTGAGAAAAAGAGGCAATTTAAGAGACAATTTTAAATTTAAATTTAAATTGACAAATAAATGTTATTTATTTCAGATCTGGATTGTATTTATTTCAGGTCTGGATTGTGTCTCGTCTTCCCTGACTCTTGCTTCATCATCAAATATTGCAGTACAAATTCCAATGTGTCATGTTTGTAATAAAGCAAAGGTGCAGCACTGAGAAACCAGCTTCATCTCATATGGTATATATTAGTAGTATAATAAATGCTTTAACGTTATTTTAATTTACATAGTAAAAAAAGTGACTGTATATGTCTATATGTCCTTGCTTTTTCCCTGGACATCCAGCCTAACATGCTTTCCCAGTTCATTCAGTAAATTTGGGAAGGTTAACTCATGATCACAGAATCCTAGAACTGTTTGAGACGCTTAAAAATCACCTACTCCACCCCACTGCCATGGGCACCGACATCTCTCACTAGATAAGATTGCTCAAAGTCCCATCCAACCCAACACTGAACATTTCCACTGATGGGTCGCAACTTCCCTAGACAGCCTGTTCCACTATCTCACCATCCTCACTGTGAGAATCTCCTTCCTTATATCCAGTCTAAATATAACAAAAACAGGAAGAGTTCAGTTTCTACATTATATGCCCATATGCCCAACATCTCTGCACAGGTGGCTGACAAAAATATTTAATTGCATGATTAAATAAAAGTATTTAACTAACACTATTGTGCTATTGCAGCTTGGAAAGCCAATGGTATCCTGGGCTCCAAAAGAAGAGGGGTGGCCAGCAGGGACAGGGAGGTGATTGTCCCTCTCTACTCTGCCCTCATGGGGCCCCATCTGGAGTAATGTGCCCAGGTCTGGGGCCTCCGTACAGAAGAGATGTGGAGCTGTTGGAGAGGGTCTAGAGAAGGGCCACAAAGGTGCTCAGAGGGCTGGAGCACCTCCCTATGAAGACAGGCTGAGGGAACTTGTTCAGTCTGGAAAAGAGAAGATTGTGATGAGACCTCATTGCAGCCTTTCAGTATTTAAAATGGGTTTAAAAAAAGGAGGGCAATCACTTTCTTACAAGCGTAGATAATGATAAAGGGGAATAGTTTTAAGCTCAAGGAGGGAAGGTTTAGGTAAGATGTCAGGGGGAAGTTCTTCACTATGACAATGGTGAGGTGCTGGAACAGGCTTCCAAGAGAGGCTGTGGATGCTCCATCCCTGGAGATGTTCAAGGCCAGATTGGATGGGGCCCTGGGCAACCTGGTCTAGTACCAGATCTGGAGGTTGGTGATCCTGCCTGTGGCTGGGGGTTGAAACTTGATGATCCTTGTGGTGCCTTCCAACCCAAGCCATTCCATTAGAGCCATATAGTAGAAACACTGCTGAAATTCCAAATTCTTAAACAAACAATTGTCAAAATATAAAGTCAATCTGTTAGCCTGACACCAGTTTCTAATATCTTGGGTTCTGATCATACTGGTAAATGCATTATCTTTAAACACTTATTTTAAATTTTTGTTGTGAAAGAAAATCAGAAGACTGTATCACCTTCTTGTATATCAAGCCAACGACAGCAGTCTTGACTTTGACAGCAGTAAGCATGTTGTTACGCTGGTATAATTGATGCAGGAGAGTTTGTGAAAGAACTACAAAAAACAGGGCAATAGCATAGCCATATCCACTCCCATGTGAACTCGTGTGATCTTCACTTACAGTTATCATTGATCTGAAAAGGAAACAAAAATGATTTTAGAATTCTGTGCATACAGTCAACATCTGACAATAGAACGCTCAGTAAAGGAACACACTGGCAACTTGTTTAATTAAGTCAATTTATGGTGGATTTAAGTCCAGGTATGGTGGAAGGTCATGAAGAAAACCACATTAAAAACAGATATCTGTGCTTTCCAATTTGTTACCCTAGAAACAATTCTCAAACACTATTCTACAAATTAATCAGCTACACTGACTTCACAGAGAACACAGTACAAATAAAGAATGGCAAAAAAAAAAAAAAGACATTTTAATTAGATGCTTATAGTTACAAAAGCTTCTAATACCATCCACCAAAGTGAGATAGAGAAAAAAATCTTAAGGAAAATTAATTCTTATTTTGGTGCTAGTAAAAGATTGTCTTAAATAACCAGCAACCACAATACTTTTGCTTAACATCTCAGGTTACAACAAATTACACTGACACAGGATGTAGTATGGAGGTTAACAATATTTCTGTTCGTTACCATTTTTCTTTGAAAAATTCTTAACACCTCTATGCTAAGCAAATACCTAAAGATGACTTCCATCTGCCTCATGTTACCAATAATGTTACAGATGAGTTGCCACACTTTTCCCTGAAATGTTGAAACTGTAGGTATGAACGTATATTTAAATATTTTGTTGAAAAACAGAGATCCAAAAATATTGACAAAAAGTAGAAAAGTTACATATATATATATATTTTAATATCTGGTTTTGTATTTGATTATATTCAGTGCTGTGGAAGCAAGTCTTATACTGCCTTTGTCTCAACTTTTTGACCACGAAATTCCTGATCTCTTTGAGCTTTTCTTCATTAGATAATTTACAGATAATTACTGAAAAACAAACAAACAAACAAACAAACAAACAAAACCCAACAAAGAGCCCACCAATCATTACATCTAAGCTGTTCAGTTTGGCTTTGATATTGGTAAGCATTCAGCTTGACTTCTACTGTTGCTCTCTGAACGTAAGGTGAAATGCATCAAAAACTTACTTCATTATTTGTGGACTCATGAAAGCCAGAATGTCAGCTGCAGCTTTTAAAAATGCAACTTTGAGCAACAAAAACTTAAATGTTTGCCACAGTGGAAAAATCAAAGATGGTTTATAGAAACTTCTTGACTTAAATAGTATTCTTCCAATATAAGAATCCTGAAAGATTACAAGAATATGTATAGAATTAGGAAATTATTTTGCCCCACTAAATCACATTATTAAACAAGTGTACACTTAAAATCATTATTGTACTTATGTTCTGAAGGACATTTCTAGCAATCAGAACAGAAGAACTGCTTTGGGGTAAGAAATGAACTTTGGTTTTACTAAATCTGGCTCAAAAAAAGCTTTAGCTGCTCTTAATTATCACAATAATGAAGGACAGAATATTTTTTACAGACAAGATGGATAACCACATAATACTAATATCAGAATTAAAAATAATCCTTAATGAATTAAAAATAATCCTTAATGAAAAGTGCTTTTTAACGCTTCAGTAGAAAGTGCTTCAATAGATTTCTCAACAGTGGAAGAAAAAACAAATCTAGAAATAAATGAAAAATACTCAATAGATACAGTAAAGCCAGACTGCAAGAGCAGTCCTCTTCTCAGTAATTCAAAAATAAAAGTTACACTCTTATTAGATTTACAGGTTAAGCTCTCTCCTGTGAATATCCTGGCATCATGCAGCAGTTAGTGTATTTTAACATCAAGAACAAAAGAAAAACTCTGACTGAAAATGCCAAGTTCTTATATGAAAATCACACAGGCAAACTCAAGGAAAACAAACAAAATATTTGTAAGACTCAATATTGATGAAATTAAAGGAAACTGAAGCTTGCTTTGTGTGTTCTCCAGGTCAGAGCATCCACTGGTAAATAAGCCAATAATGGATTTCTCTAAACACCAGACATACAGAAGACAAACCAGGAAGTATTAAGACATTTAAAACATATGGTGCTTAATCAACAAAGCAAAAGTGGTGGTAATTTCCACACCACTTGATATGTTAAAATGTTACTGGATTTTTTTTGTAAGAGATACATTTGGGTTTGTATAACTAAGAAAAATCCTATCGCCACATTAGAGATCACAGATCACAATACTGATTGGTCTTTGCAATTTACAGCAAGTAGTCTCTTCAACAAAAAAACAGGAATTTAAAAAATCATCTCTAGCTTCTAGTCTCTTTAAATTTAGAAAAGGATTTTGCTTATTTTCAGAATTCTCACTACCGTCAATCCCGCAGAAGACTTCTGGATTTCTTTTCTCCATTGCTTTTCAAAGTTAGGACCCACACTGTACGGTGAATCACTTTCATTCAGTTCAAACAGGTCATCTCTTTCCAGAGGCTTTTTATAGCCTATAGATATTAGTCTGAAAAAAAAGGAATGAATTTAGACAGCATGAAATACAGCAAACTAAGCAAACCAAAAGAGTAATTCCAAATTTAATTATATCATTTAGGGTATCTAAGTACAATCTATATTCAAAATAATAGGTGTAATCCTGACAACTGAAATCAACCTGACATATGAAGAGCCCAAACACACTGTCACATCTGAACAGCAAACCCTGAGAAAACTTTCTACTTTCAAAGTCTGTCTACGTTTCTGATCCCACATATTCTCACATGAAAATAGAATATTTAATGAATAAACTTGCATAGCATCACTACCCAGTTACTTTTACAACTGGAAATTAAATACCCCTTTTTAATAAATCAATAAATCATCGGACTGCATTATGTCGCAACTTATTTTTAACCAAGGTAACAACCTTAATGAGCTGGGTTTCAGCACAGGTATGATGGAAGTTTCCTTACAGGAGATCCTCATGTGTTATAATTTTGTTTCAGCAAAGTGCTGTTTTTTACTTATTTGTTAAAACAGATGAGAAATTGTTCTTGAAAGTGACAAAATAGGGCTGATGAATACACTGGACCTACAGGAACTCCATTTTGAAGAGTAATAGATGATGTGTATTTTCTGATGAGCAGACATTTCAGGGAACTTAAAGAAAATCAGTGTCCCATTTCTGAGGTGGGAAAAACGCAAAGAGACTTATATTGACAATGTCTTTCATCTCAGAGAAAGCCCTAAACAGCTAAGAAGCATCAAGAGACACATGCTGGGATACGGGCGGGCGCCGTGACAGTGGCAGCACTAATGCCTTTACGCTGCTAGGAACTTCACTCTCTGAGGGCTGAAATGCAGATGCAGAGTCCATCTTCTCAAGAGTGCACTCCCAATGTATGCCTCTCTGCCAGCACTGGGCTTCATGCTAATGTGTGTGCCATCGTGCTTAGCAAAGGATGGAAAATAAGACTCAGAAAGACTTTGGTAACAAAATTCTAGTGGGAGTGGTCTTTACTATCCCCACGTGTCCCCCAGGGCGAGGTACAAGTTTATACTTAACAATTTATTGCTGTTTGGGAAAAATGACCATACCTAACATTTATATTATTAGTTTGACTGCATCCCATTAATTACTTCACAGTGAAGCACATCCTAACTGATCGGAACTGAAATCATATTCCCCTCCATCTCTACTTTCGTTAACCATTGTGCAAGTGGTTAAAAACCACAGAAGCTATCCCCACTTCGACACCTTGTGACATAATGACCAACTATCATTTTAACATGTTGCAGTCAGTATACTACATACTTTTAAATATATAGAATGCAAGAACTGGTGAATGGTGTGAACGGAGTTAAATCCAGCTGGCGTCCAGTAACAGGTGGTTCCTAAGGGGTTGGTACCTAGGCTAGTCCTGTTTAATATCTTTACAAACAATCTGGATTAGGGAATTGAGTGCACCCTCAGTACGTTTGTAGGTGGCACCAAGTTGGGAGGAAGAGTCAATCCACATGGGAGGAGGAAGGCCCTACAGAAATATCTGGACAGGCTGGATAGCTGAGCTGAGGCCAGTGGGATGAAGTTCAACATGACCAAGTGCTGGGTCTTGCACTTCAGCCACAACAACCTCAGTCAAGGCTACAGGCTTGGGGCAGAGTGACTGGAAGTCTACGAGGAGGAAAAGGATTTGGAGGTGCTTGTTGACAGCTGGCTGAATGTGTGTCACCAGTGTGCTGAGGTGGTCAAAGCGGCCAATGGCATTCTGGCTTGCATCAGAAATAATGCAGCCAGCAGGAGCAAGGAGGTGATCATCTCCCTGTACTCCGCTCTGGTGAGGCCGCACCTCGAGTACTATGTTCAGTTTCAGTACTAGTTTCAGTACTATGTTCAGCTCTCCACTACAAAAAAGACATCAAAGCCCAGGAGCACGTCCAAAGAAGGGCAGTGATAAGTGGTCTGGAGCTGAAGTCTTATGGGGAGCAGCTGAACATGGGTTTAGTCTGGAAGAAGCATAAGGGAGACATTACTGCTCGCTACAATGACCTGAAAGGAGGTTGTAGCAAGGTGAGGGTTAGCCTCTTCTTCCAGGTAACCAGTGATGAGAGGTAAAGGTTTCAATTTGCACCAGAGGAGGTTCAGGCTGGGTATTAGGAAAAACGTATTCTCAGAAATAGTGGTCAAGCACAGGAATGGGCTGCCCAGGGAGGTGATGAAGTCACTGTCCCTGGAGGCTTTAAAGCAACATGTAGATATGGTATTTAGAGATATGGTTTAGCAGGCAATATTGGTGGTAGGTTGATAGTTGAACTAGATGATCTTACAGGTATTTTTCCAACCTTAATGATTCTGTGACTGATAAAAAGCATGGTTACTCAGAAAATGATGGCTGAATTCCTAAACTCTGGCCCTGTTGGAGTTACACTCAATGCATTAGACAGTCTGATTCTTTCAGTCTCAGCTTATAAAGTACAGATATCATTTTCAGCTTTTGTTTAAACTAACAATATTGAATAAAGCAAGAAATAGTTCCAATACTCAAAATATTTTTTTCTCAATTACAGTTTTTACTGTAATTGTGTGGGTGTGATTCAAACAATTTAAAAGGAATTAGGAAAATGTTACAAATAGTCACAAGATGTAACACATGAGATTGTTTCAACTACTATCCAAAACACTGACAGGAAGCTGTATGGCTTGATGTAGCTGAACTTTCAGTTCCTATTTTTGAGTGAAAGAATTTCTAAGAAGCAGAGGGACTCTACTGGTTTTTTTGAACAAGAGTTCAAGAGTAATGGCATTTGGCCTAACATGTAAGAGAAAGGAAAACAAGTCTGACATTGGCTACTTCCTAAATGCACTGAAATGAACTACTGAATATATGTTCCTGGAGATCTAGCAAATAAAGCACAAAGAAAACCTTTATTTATTTATTTATTTATTTATTCATATTACCAAATTTTTACAAAATAAAAGTAACAAATCAAAAAGGAAAGCCTAATCTGGCTGTTTAAATCCTGTTGCCTACAAGTAGTTTCTGTTGTGAAAAGAACACTGATTCCAATTATCAAAAAATCATGTTTTAAATAGATACTAAATAACATATAAAACAAGTATTAACTTTATACATTACATATACTATACATACATACAACAGTATTCTATAAAATATTTGAATATGATCCCTAAGAATTGTAAACTTTGATTTTTATACAACAAGAAAACAGCAATCTTGAGTTCAGGCTACAGATCCAGCCTGAATGATGGTGTGGAATGTGTGCACCCTCTTACTGAGAGAGCATCAGTAAAAATCAACAAGCTATTTATTGAATTCTTACCTGCTAAACCAGGAATACGTTAATTTATTGATGCAAGAAACATTTTCTTCAGGGCTGCATTTCTGTTATTAAAAAAGAAGAAAGAAAAGTAATAAAAAAGGGAAAAATTATTAATGTTACTTGAAATATTAAATAAATTTTTTCCTCATTTTATTCTTTAATCCTTGTCAGGAAATATTTAATTGTTTTCAGGAGATATTTAATTGCAAGCTATAATACTTATACTTTTTTTTCCCACACAAGACACGACAAATGACAGATGTATGGACTTACCATGCTGTGAGAGGATGATTAACCACCACCTTAGCTTGATTTTGTACTGTTTATGTACACTGTGGAGTACTACACCAACAGGAAAGCATGTCCAAGATGCACAATTCTGACAACTAAAAGCTTGTGGATTTCCCTCCTCCCTGTTGAAAACCTGGCTATTGGAAGCGATCAGCTCCTAATGCCTGAAGAGCAGCAACCTCCTTTCAGGCCGTAAAGGATGAAGTACTTCTAAGTGCACTGTGCAGATTGCTGCCCAGCTCCTACCTCACTGTAGATGTAGGGAAACACGTATGGGAGGAAAACACCTATGGGTTCTCCTTCACCTCATGAGAAACCCGTATGCATGCCAGGCCGAACTTCAGCAGCCCCACGGTGTGATTCCTGGTGCTAAAGAATTCAGCATCACCTTAAAAAACCAGTCGTTAACAAGAGATGCAGTTATGGTTCTATTCGGTAGGTGGTGTAAAAAAACCACCTATAGATGCCGCTGGTGCTCTGACATACTCTATTTTTTTTTTCCCCAAAAATTTCCTCGCACTTTCAGTGGAAAAAAAAAAAAAAACCAAAAAACAAACAAACAAACAAAAACCCTCAAAACGTGTAAATGGTAACCTAAGAAATAAGCACACAGGAAGACCGCGCTTGCCCCTGCTGTAAAAATTGCGCGTCCCGCCGTCCTCCATTACAGCTCCCCCGCAGCTGACCCACCCGCCCTGCCCAGCCCGCCAGGGCACCTCACAGCGCCTCCTCCTTCCCGCTCACCCCTTGCGGCTTTACCTTGCCGCCGACTGGGCTCAGACGCTCGTAGAAGCCTGCCATGGCTGCCAAGGGCCGAGCGTCGCCCGTGCGTGCTACGCAGCCGAAGGGTGGGAGGGCGGTACGGTCTCCGCCTCCCCTGGGTCTCGCAGCCGTCCTGGTGGCGGCTCGCTCCCCGTCGCAGGAACCGTACCACTACGGCGACGCTCTGCGTGCGATTTCTGCTTCTGTAAAGCAATCTGGTGTATTTTACTTGTGAAGGTTTTCCGTTATTGTGTCAGCTTTTGAAATCAGTGGTCTACTGGTATAATGTCATCACTGTCTTTCAGCAGCTTAATCCTAGTTACTGGTGGGGGAAAGAAAGATGAGGTGGCAGGTGTTGGTGTGGGAGGAAGCAAAAGTGGTTGGACACTTAACAAGTTTCTCAATACATGCAGTATAAATCTAAGGCTTGAACTTCTAGGTTCTAGATAGAAGTTCCTTCTAGAAATAGTTAAATTTGGTTGCTAGTGACATTTTAAGGGTGCCATATCATGGTGTTACAGCAGTAATCTCCTAAGAATCATAGAATCTTAGGATGACTTGAGTTGGAAGGGACCTCAAGGATCATCAAGCTCCAAGACCCCTGCAACATGCAGGGCCCTGTCCAACCTGGCTTTGAACACTTCCAGGGATGGGGCATCCACAACCTCTCTGGGCAGCCTGTTCCAGCACCTCTCCACTGTCTTGGTAAAAAACCAACCTAAATCTTCCTCAATTTGCAACCATTTCTCCCAGTCCTGCCATTATCTATCCCAGTAAAGAGTTAGGTCTGCTTCTGTTTGTAGGCTCCTTTTAGGTACTGAAAGGCTGCAATGAGGTCTCCTCGTAGCCTTCTCTTCTTTAGGCTGAACAAGCCCAGCTTCCTCAGCCTGTCTTCATAGGAGAGGTGCTCCACCCCTCTGATCATCCTGGTAGCCATAAGCTCAGTTATTTTTCATCCATTTGTTATAACTAATAACTGGAGCCTCAGATAAGCAAATTGAGCACTGGAGAGTAAGTTTATCAAAAAAGCCACAGTAAGTATATTGAAAGATCCACAGTGTATGCAGTTCCAGTCAGAGCATATCATAACCATAAAGTACATTAATTTGAGAACTGATACAGTACATAAGCCTTGTAGTTAGTGCAAATGCCTTTTTTTTTTTTTAACCTTGCATTTACTTCTAGAAAAAAGAAAAGTTACAATAACTCTACACAGTGGTCCTAATGGAACATAAGAGCAGAGATGGATCAGTAAAGAGGAAAATTTGTAGGTAATGTCATGGTTTCATGATTTTTCATTATCGGTATTCCACATCATAACATCATGCAATGCACTGGGGGTTTGACTGCTGATGCTCAAGTTCCGGGTGCCTGTCCAGCGGAGAAGAGCAGCTACGTTTCCCCAGGGGGCTTTGCGGTCAGCGAGGAGATATAACTCCCGGCAAGGTCACCTGATGCTCTCTTCTTTGCCTGCGCTGCTTCGCTTGCGCTTCTCTGCCTGCGCTTCTCTGCCTGTGCTTCTCATCTCAGCGTTGTGGTAAGGCCGATCCACCATCAATTTCACATTCTCTCTCCTTATAAAATTCTGTTGATACCATATTTAGTAAATTACTTTGTTTTACCTCAGATTGTTGCCACTGTTTTCAATTATTTCGGGGTCCCTTATTTTCTTTTTTTTTTTCCGGGGGCGCGGATCCGCGGATCCCTCCGCCCTTCTAGTCACGGAACCGGGCCGAACCAGCCCGTAAACCGTTGACAGGTATTGATACTGCAGCGATGAGCAGATCTCTAATACGGCGCCTAGAATTTCTAGTCCGCTCAGTTCTTCAGCAGCTCCAGAGAATTCTTAAAGCAGTCACAATAGTAAATTCCACAAGTCATGGAAGTGATACATATGCTTTACGAGTGGCTCAAAGTATACATTTTCACAGTGTCTAAATTAGCAAAATAACAGACTTTTGTAATTCTTGGTAAGCAGAAGCATAATTACTGACGTTCTCCTTCCATAGGAAAACCATATCTTTTTAAATATTTCCTATACCTTAAAATATTTTCTTCTTTTACTTGGTTGAGTTTAAATAAAGTATCAGTATAATTTATGCACAAAGTATTTCAAAATTAATATGAGTCTTGTACATTCCTTTTGTAATAAAGTGCAACAATGAGTGAATTTCTCTCAAATAAAAATAGAAAATATAACTAAAAATAATCCAGTCTTACAGTATTAATGTCTTTTTTTCTTGGCTTTGCACTTATTGTATTTTTGGTCACGATCTCTTTGTCTCATTCTGTCATCTTCAGTACTAGTGTCGCTGTCACAACTTTGCTGTTCTCTCTTTCTTTTAGATGTGCTTTCATCCACCTGGTATACTTTTCCATCACTTGAATGTGGCACGACCAACTCAAAAGAACTCTGCCCAGACTTAAAATTTGCAGCTTCATTCTGATAGGGAGGAATGGATAAGCTTGAAGGCAGTGGTAGAGTCATCTGGTAGTAAGGAAATTGCTGACCCACCGGACTGTGTACTATGTACTGCTGTTCTAAAAAATGGTTCATCTAGAGAAATACAAACTTGAGTTGTTAATACCATTAAGAGAAACTTTTGAAGAGTTTTATTTCACATGCATTACAGCTTTTACCCTGAAAATACCAATAGAAAAGTTGTGTAAAATAGCAAGACTTAAAAGTAAAGCTTATTTTATTAGATCACCTACTAGAGTAGGAAAAGGTAGACAGTCTTTCATGGAACACATATATAATCTGATTTAAGTTTAAACTGCTTGCTAAGAATTTGTGAATGGTAATCAAACATAGCATTTCTCTCATTTCTTTTATGTATTTTTATAAACATTTCTAACTACAGTGCCTATTGTTAATATAAAGACATGCACAGCTGCATTTTTTTTTCAGTTGCGTTTAACTAATTTTGAAGTTACTTGGAACAAGTTCCAACAAAGCTACAGGGAATCAAAGCACTTAGAACACTGCAGTAAGAGTCCAGCTTCTTCCTGCATTTCCTCAAGTTCCACAAGTCTCTCTCATATATGAGGGCTGCTCCGAAAGTAATGCTTCCTAATTTATTATGTTGGCCCACAACATCAGAGGTGGATGTTGGTGGTATGGCAGTAGAGAACCTTCCAATCAATATTCTGTTACACTTTGTTGCCTTGTGACAGATGGAGCAGAGGGGCAGTCTGACAAAATGGCATCCGGCACAGCAGTGTGTGTAAAGCAAAGATGTGTCATTGAATTCCTCTATGCAGAAAAAAACAGCACCCACTGACATCCATTGATGCTTGCTGAGCGTTCACAGAGATCAAACAGTGGATGTGAGCACAGTGAGGAGATGGGTGGTGTTTCATCAGTGGTGACAGTGGGTCACCTCCACCAGTACAAATTTTTACAAGTGCAACACAGAGGCTCTAGTTCATCGCTGGCAAAAATGTACAGTTAATATTGATGACCATGTTTTGTAGCTGAGAATTTGCTCTATCAAATAGTGCTGTTGTGATCTTAGTATTTGTTATAGTTTCCATGGAAATAATAGGAGGTTTTACTTATGGAGCGACGGGCGTAAAATGGACTGTCCAAATACAGGAATACAGTTACAAAAGTAATGGGGAAAGAGCAGCTTTCTACGGACTGGCAGTAACCAGAAAAGGCATGGGAAGCACTGAGTTATGTCCTTGTGTTCAAAAAAAAGCCTCTGAAGTAATATATCTGGATAACCAACATAAAGGTGATCTAAACGTGTGAAGGCATATGCGTGAATAGCTTCCTGCTGAAACTGAAACAAGCAATCTCTGCTCCTGCTGCAGGACTGTCTTTTCTAGCAAGCAGAAAATGGGATGGAGTTAGTGCTGCGTGCAGGTGTGCTAACTTCTAAGAATTTGGTCTCAGCATTTGCATACTGCATTGGTACTGTAAAACGGGTTTGACAGCACAGTGAGGGACATGGTACCCTCAAAAAGTATCCAAACACAGTGGAAGGCATAGGAAGATTTGTGCAAACATCAGATCTGAGCCTGGGAAGAGAGGAGGCAGGTCACCACTAGATATGTGTGTTTTCCTGCCTAGATTGCAGCTATAGGAGCAATCTACTCAAACTTCACTCATTCTACTGCTACAATGAGCTGGACTATGCCCCACTCGGACTGGGTGGCAGCAGGACTGTCCGCAGTCAGTATCTCATGTTAAATGCTTGGATTCCTCTATCCTACCCATACACACTCATTAGACTCAGAAGTTCCCAAACACGTTTGATGACTACGGTTTTATCCATAAGATGACTTGCCATATGCAGTATCTCAAAGAGATTAGGACAAGAAAATACACCAGTCTCATAGAAGGCAATATGGGGCCTCATCATTTTACTGCAATGAGTGTAAATAATCAATGTGAGAACTGCAGAGACATGAAACGTTTCTGGCTGGAAAATCAAATCGCTGTTGCCATAACTTGTTTCTCATATTGGCAGTGGTGGTTTGTTGGGTTATGTTAGATTTTAGGACAGAACTAAATTTCAAATTTCTGCTAGGCATATTTGAAGTGAGTAGAACTAAGAGGCTCCATTACTGAAACAGCTGTATATGAAGAAGTTATTGCTTACATGGCTGTAATTTTACTATGTTAGCTTATCTCACAAAGGGGATTTGATTTGAAACACAGTAGAGTTTCTACTGTCAAATGACTTTTTTAGCCTCCCTAACTTACACGTTTAATACATTCCTGCAGAAAGAAAATAGTCCAGTTTGACAAACACCTGAAGTGATAAATAGACTGAACAGTGAAATTTAGCAGTCTAAGCCAAGTTTTGAGTCATCAAATAAGCACTTGTTTGCAATAATACCTTCAACTTCATTACTAAGTTCACATATTTTTAACTTTTATCACAAACTCACCATCTTCTGAAAGACAGAGTGTTCCTGAGGTAAAAAATTGTTCATTGGAAAAGGAGTAACAGGAAATGGAGGATTTCCATAAGGCTCTTGATACCTAGGAAAAACAGGAAAACATACAAACACTAGGCTTCTAACAAATACTACCTTGTAGTGTGCTGATACTAGGCTCTTGGGCTATAATGAGTGTATTCAAGAGAATAATACAGATATTAACTACTGGACTTCCACAAAAATAAATAAATAAATAAATCAAGGAAAACACTTCCAAAGACTCAACAAGTAATCCTACAGAGAGTTCTGGCATACTTGCAAAAAAAAATAGAGTTTGAGATGCTGAAACATTGAAACTGGGATGTTCCGAGTTCTGTTGTAACAGTGTGTACAGGTTCTACCTGTACACTCACGTGTGCATCACATTTGTTTGTATACACACAGCAAGTAACTCAATGGAGTAGAAAATGATTATCTCAATTGCCAGATTTTCTTTTCCTCTAAGAACTGCAAACATTCCTAGTACAAACACGATATTTATAATATTTTTTCACCTTCCTGTATCTTGCAAAAATAAATAGGATTTGGAATTTAACTAACTGAACCTCTAGCAAGCTAAACAACCAAACATTAATTAAAATCTACTGCAAGTCATTATTACAGATGCAATTAAAATGTGCAACTGCCATGTTAATGAAGAGCCTAAAGATTGCTTTACTGTATCTACCACATCATTTTTAATATTTTTTAATTATAATCATACAATTCATTGACAGGAAGTCTTTGTTACCTATATGAAGGTGAATATAAGTCAACATAGTTCTCAAAACCATGTGTTGGGCTGTTTAGTTCTGAAGAGTGTGAACTCCCTGTAAATAAGACAAGACTGTAATGACTATTCAGTTTTGACTGTTTGATTAACAAGTTAAAACACAGAAAGTATTCTGTCACCTGTACTGTACTAGTATATCAAGGCTGGCATATTACGGAAAGGTGTCATTTTATGGCAGACAATCTATACCATCAATGAACTGCTTCAAAATGTTTCTTTATGATTTATACTCAGCCACTTAGAGAAATATAAATCAGGACTGTTCAATAATCATGAACAGAATCGTTTCCACTGCTTCTGATTTCAGGAACCGCAGTCATTTTTACTTAAACAGTTGCCCTGTACAGACTTCTAGGTAAGGAGTGACAAAGTACAGATGAGGAACAAGTCAATGTTTGGACTGCAAATACTGCCTAATCATTAGCATTCCGGAAGGTTTATTTTCATAAACATAAAATGAAGAATAAGACTTTGATTTGACTGCATTTTCCTAACTACACTCTCTTCCAATTAAAATAAAACTGATAGCTTCATGGCTTTTGTACAGAAGCTTTCAAACAGCCTGCTAGTTGCTGCTATAAACTGAGTTAAGACTGCAAGTGAAAGTCACACCTTTTCAAAAGACTGAAGGATTAAAAACTAGTAATTTTTGAAAAACATACTTCAAAAAAAGACTTTAGAAAAAGACTTAAGTAATCACTGTGACTGCTAAACCTACCAAACCGATACCGTACTTTAATTGGTCTTCCATACAAACGGATTCCATTCAGCAAAGCTATTGCATAAGGCACTGATTCTTTGTGCTTAAAGCAGACAAATCCAAAAGACTTAGGTTTTCCTTCCTTGTCTTTACAAATCGTCACTTTGGTTAATGGTCCAGCCTGAAAGAAATCTGCGTTATCTTCTCACAGAACATACATTAAAAAAAAAAAATTAAAAAATCACAATCATTTCATGATTATATACACTGCCATAGTCTGAAACGGTGTTTCTCAAGTATAAGATTCTTTATTTCATTTTAAAAATCTCTCAAATTCTGAGCATTTATAAAACAAAAAGCAGCCCTAGAAATATTAAAACTGGAACCAACCATCAGTCCATGGGTGACGATTGGTTCTACTTTAATAATCTGATTATTTTTATTATTTTTAAAAGATATTTATGACAGATGCAAGAAGGAGTATTAGGCTCCTTTGTCTCCATAACAAAGGTCAATTGATGCATGTACAGTTTCTAGTACAACCATTACATAAGTTTTTGCACAGCTAACACAACTATACAAATTGATTATATCAGCTGTGTAAAACCAAAGTAATCCATTAGTCTGATTCTGAGAATTTAAGGAATATAGAAGTGGGAAGCATCAAAACTGTTGGAAAACAAGCTTAAACAGAGAATAGTTCTTCTGGAATAACAACAAAATCTTATTTTCTATACTACCTAGTCCTATCACAAATGCATGACAAGGAATCAAGAGAATCTGTCATCATCTAACCAGAGATAGTGTACTGTTACTGACCAAGAAAAACAAACAAAAACACAACATAAAACAGGGAACAGAACCACTCCCTCTTCCCCCTGAAGAATGCTCTGTTTGGACTCGATGAGCCTCATGTGTCCCTTCCAGCTCAGGATATACCATGACATATATTCATTGAAAAGAAGTTCCATCTCTGCCTACATGCACCATTACAATCCTTGCCCAATACTTCTAGAAGAACCAAATTAAAGCAGTGATATTACATAAATACTGGCTCCATTTTCAAATCAATTGTTATTTTAATAGCAAATACCAACATCCTTCAGATACAGTAACAAAATTTCTGAATATCTAAATTACCATCATAGATGGAGAATTCATTGTCCTGAATCAAAAAGTACCACTCAGCATTGGTAACAGTAGTAGTAGTGTTCTATGTGAACTCAAAAGTAAATTACAGCTTTAGGCAAACACACATTAACTAAATAGTGATGATTTGGAGCCATCTTCCTTGACTCTAGCCACTGTGATGTTAGATTGAGGATATGAAGAAATGTGATCTGTGATAACATTTGATTGCTGTATGCTTTTGCCATCTGAGTATAAACAACTCCTCACTTAAATATAATGCCCTTGCTGAAACATGAAAAACATTTCCTCCTCTCACTTCAACGTTGGTGAAAGCAAGAGAGCCATACAGACAAAGGATCATAAATAATGTATCATTTTTATTATTGGTGCAGGAGGATCAGGCTATATAGCAATGGATACTACCTAGGTTGACTTGCGCAGAGAATCTTCAATACGTTGATTTCATCTTTCCAAGTATCTTCAAATTTGATGTGTTAGTTTTTTTTGCTTTGTTTGTTTTTTTAAGAGGGGATTTCAGTGACATTCTGAACACACTTGGTTTTACTTGAGTTGGTTCTAAGGCATTTTTCTGTTGTTCTGCACTACACTGCAGTTTTTCCTCAAAATGGCATATATCCATTCTTCGCATTATTTGCCTAATGAGGAGGTCTGGATCTTCAAGAACTAGAAGTAACAGCTCTAGAAGTAACAGGCTCAAACACTTTGAAGATGTCTTAAATATGTAGTCTTCCTGTTCATAAACAAAAAATATTAATAGTTTAGAAGTACTAATAATAGATATTTTACCCTAATTTTATGAGGGGAACACTACAGCTCAGAAGTACGTTTTAAGGGCTGAACTACATCAAGAATATAATCTGTGTACTTTCCAAGAAAGGACAATACTTCAAGGAGAAGGATGTGCTATTGTAGCAAAAGCAGAGAAACTTGAGTGAGACCATGAAGACAAGAAAAAAGTTAAGTAGGTGTTACTGGCATGATCTAAAGACCCAGATAAAAATTAACATTTCGGTGAGTGAAGCAGATTACACAGAAGATTTGTGTAAAGCTGCATTCTGAGGAATCTGTTTATTTTCATTGCTTTTGTGCCAGGATTTGTATGATAAATTACTTGTCTCCTGGTAAGATGAGCATTTTTAACCTAGCTTTTACAGCTAGACGACAGAATACTGCTTACTGTTGGAAACAGGGATACTGCACAGAAAATCATAGAATCATAGAATGGCCAGGGTTGAAAAGGACCACAGTGATCACTGAATTTCAAACCCCTACTGCATGCACAGTCACCAAGCACTAGACCAGGCTGCCCAGAGCCACATCCAGCCTGGCCTTGAATGCCTCCAGGGATGGGGCATCCACAACTATCTCTTACATAATTTTAGGGAAAAGTTACGAACTTAAAGTTACTAAGAAACTGAAGAAGCTAAAAGGCTACAGGGCTGGAATATACCAAGAAAAAAGGTTTTCCAAGGCAAATGGAGTAGTGTGCTGACCTCGTCTACTTAAGATGATGAGTATCACATTAATCAATGGAATAAAAATGGTGAGTAAAAATAGTTCTGATTAGTAAATGAAATAGCAATGGAGCAGATTAGTCTGATGCCTTCCTTTTTTTTTGCTCTTTATTTTGCAAACACACCAGAAGGCAGCAAAGTTCTTTCTGCAACTGGGAATAATCAGTGTTAGCAGAAGCAAGTGTATCACCACACTGCTGGCAGAACTGCCCAGTGTAAGCTAGATACAGACTGACTGTTTCAGGCCAGCAGAAGTTCCTCCTCATCATCCACTGCTGTTAATCCATTCTGCAGTTTGACACAGTGCTCCTTTCCACACACACCTGCTTTTCCTTACCATTTTCAGATTAATAAGCCTGTCTTAGCCAAATATTTTGTTAATAGCAAACCAAAACTGAAGTCACGTCATTGTCTTAAAATAGGCCACCCCTAAGGCAAGTCTTTCAGGTTTGGGGAGAGAACGGAGAGAACAGTTTGGATCCCACCAGCAGAATATCATCTCAAGCATTAGAAGACATTTTGTTATAAAGATTATAGCAGTGAAAGTCCCACATCCCACCTGAAAAACATTGCTATCGCCCGTCCTGCTCTATTAACACTTGCAACCTTCTCACAGATGGGTGACAGAGGGGCAGCTCAACCCATCAGTGCACTGAGCCCTCAAAGTCACAGAAGCTGCCACAAACATCACGAGCACAAGAAGCCATAGAATTGCATTTGGTTTGGGTTGGAATGGACCTTAAAGCCGGCCCAGCCCCAAACACTGCCACGGGCAGGGCTACCCCCACCAGCTCAGCTGCCCAGGGCCCCATCCAACCTGGCCTTGAGCGTCTCCAGGGATGGGGCACCACAGCTTCTCTGGGCAGCTGTGCCAGCGCCTCACTGTCCTCTGGGTGAAGAATTTCCCCCCAACAGCTAACCTAACTCTTGGTTTTCAGGGGTTGCAGGGCACGCCGGACCACGGCACGGCCGCAGGCAGCAGTGTCGATGCCAGCCGGCGCAGAGCTGCCCAGCACTGCGCTGCGCTGCGTTGCCCTGCCGTGCCCTACCGTGCCCACTCCCTAGCCCGAGACTGCTGCCCTGCGGCACTTCCAGGCCACTGCCCCGCCCCGTCCCGCCCAACGGCCCGCCCGCCACCTGCAGGAAGAGTTCGTAGAGGATCTCCTCCCGCACGCGGCTCTCCAGGTTCCCCACGAACAGCGTCCGATCCGCCTCCCCAGCCCGCCCCGGCCCCGACATGACACTGCTGCCGCCGCCGCCGCTGGGCGTCGCCTAGGGCGGAATGAGGGAACGGGCCCCGCTGCCGTAAAGGGCTGCACGACAGCTCGTCGCTAGGCAACGGGATCAGCGCCCTGCAGAAATAGAGCTAAAATGCTCCTCCTGACCTCTTGTGGGGTCGGTGGGTACTGCAGATGCTGCGCCAGGACTGATGGGCAAATGCTCCGAAACCCTTTAAAACCCTTAAGTATCTAGTCATCAGTACGATAAAGCGCTCTGATAGTTACTAAGAAAACATGACTGCTACCTTTGATGTTATGCTTGCGTTCTAACCCACTGTCACCTAGAATCATAAAATCATCTGCGTTGGAAGGGACCTTTTAAGGTAACCTAGTCCAACTCCCCTGCAATGAACAGGGACACCCACAGCCAGATCGGGTTGCTCAGAGCACTTCCAGCCTGACCTTGGACATCTCCACAGATGGGATACCACCACCTCTCAGAGCAACCTGCTCCAGTGTTTTACCACCCGCATTGTAAAAAACTTCTTCCTTACATCCAGTCTAAATATTCCTTGTTTCAGTTTGAAACCATTTCCCCATGTCTTATCTTATGTCTTATCTTGGCGGGAGCCAAAGAGATTGTCCCATTCTTTCTTACAGTCCCCCTCTAGATACAGAAACGCCTCTCTCAGATCTTCCCAGAGCCTTCTCTTTTCCAGACTAAACAGCCTCAGTTCTTTCAGCTCGTCCTCACAGGAGAGATGTTCCATCCCTCGGAACCGTCCTTTTTGTGGTCCTCCTCTGGACACCCTCCAACAGATCCATGTCTCTCCTGTTCTCAGGTCTCAGGACTTCACATCTGCCCACAGTACTCCAGGTGGGGCTCCACAAGTGCAGAGCAGAGGGGCAGGATCACCTTCTTCAACCTTTTGGCCGTGCTTCCTTTGATGCAGACCACAAAGCAGTTGACTGGTCTGTGAGGGCACACTGCTGGCTCATGTCCAGCTTTCCATCTACCAGTACCCCCAGGTCCTTACCTGATTACTACAGTTACTACAATCAGCTTTCAAGCATGTACACACATATAGCAATATGGTATTCAGTACAAATTTTTAAAGTTTTTTTTTTTAATTTTTTATTTATTCCTTTTTTTTTTTTTTTTTCAAAGGAGTACATTTCCAGAGGTCATCTTGATGACAGCAGCATAAGAAATCTTTTCAATGAGTTTATTCTTTTCTCAAGCTTTGACTGTTTGCTTTGCCTCAATACCATTAATTTCTCACAAAGGTTCTCTTACTGACCAGTCAGGTCTCAGCTAATAACTAGTAACAAACCACATGTTTTCCTTCTATCTGTTTAGAAAGGGATTATCCATTTACAGGCATTATAAGCCTTAGTAGAACCAGTAGTGAGATTTAAATTTCTTCCAGACAGTCTATTTATTTTTCCCTTTGTAATCTTTAGAGGGCTTTTCAAAAAGAAGATTGATTTCATCTTGCCTGGCAGGAAATAGTACTCAAAAACTCGTCGGTAGAGGAGGGTCAGTATTTGTTCCAGAGAAGTGCCTTGGTTTACAAGAGAAGTCAGAATTCTTGTAAGAATATTTTTCAAGATTAGGACATTTTTGAGTAGAAGGGGAAATACGCATATCTGCAAATCAGGATGTTGCAATTTGTATGAGAATTTGATCTTAATTTTGAAAGCCATGCCAGGATTCCGTAGTATTTTTGGCTGTTATTTTATCTGCATCTTGGAGGGAAGGAACTGAAGTCTAAGCGCTATTTTCTTATCTGTAAATCTAACAGTCCTGCACTGCAATAAAATTTTTTTAGGTATGTTTTAACTTGAATACTTGGCAAGTCTTTCATGTTTTTGTAATAGCTGATGCACTGTGGGTTCTCCCAGATGCACCACTGTTCATTCAGGAGGGACTACCTTTACATTTCTGAGCTCTTGGGACATAAGCAGAGTACTTATGAGACAGTGAGGTGATCCTCAAGTGGTTTGCACAAGCCTCTTCAGAAGCAGATAACTATGAAATCTAATGCAAGAAGAATGTAACCCAAGAAAAGTATCGCACAGAATATGCAGTGAAGAGGCATGAGTAACACCTGAACTTCAAGGCTCTCACATCTGCTTGTGAACTTGTTATCTGAAGCTCACTGTTCTTTTGGGGGATTTATGATAGTGGGATGCCAGTGGAAGCCACTCTGTAAACAGTAGTTCAGATTTATGAATTTCCAAGTGGTGTGTCACTGTTAGTGAACAAAATTCCCCTTTCATGTGACAGTGGTCTATCCCACAAGTACTAGTTCAACAAGCTGATTAATATTACAACATTTTCTGAGCATTCATTTGGTGCTGAAAACGTTTGCAAATCTTGATTCCTGAGGACTTTAAAAATTTAATTTCTTTTTCATGAGTTGCTAAATTAATGTGGGCGATATATTATAGATTCTGTCAACATAGGCAAAGTACTTAACATGCATGTTAATTGGGCATATTGATTTTTACCTTAGAAGGATCTTGATTTTTTTTTTTACTCCGTTCATATGTAAAAGAGCAAAGTATAGATATAAGAGCAATGGCATTAGGTATATGTAAAGGTGCATATATAAGATTTTCTTCTAAGATCAGTGACAGGTTGTTACATAAATACAGCAAATCATAGAATCACAGAACAGCTTAAGTTGAAGGAGACCTTAAAGATCATCGAGTTCCAACCCCCGTGCCGTGAACAGGGTTGTCAACCAATAGATCAGGCTTGCCCATCATTCCGTCCAGCCTGGCCTTGAATGCCTCCAGAGATGGGACATCCATAGCCCCCCTGGGCAGCCTGTGCCAGTGCTTCACCACTCTCTGAGTGAATAATTTTTTCCCAACATCTAACCAAAATTTCCCCTTTTTATTTTAAAGCCTTTCTTCCCTGTCCTATCCCTATCAGGCTATGCAAAAATAGTTCTCTCCCTGCTTATAAGTTCTATTTTAATACTGGAAGGTGGCAATGAGGAGCCTTCTTTTGGCCAATTTAAAAAAGCCCATTTCCTTCAACCTTTGTTCATAGGAGAGGTACTCCAGCCTTTTGATCATCTTCATGGCCCTGCTCTGGACCAACAGCTCCAACAGCTTTGCATCCTTCCATCCAGACCTGGATGCAGTACTCCTGGTGGGGCCTTACAAGGCCAGAGTAGAGGCGGAGAATCACCTCCCAGCTGTGCTGACCACCCCTGTTTTGGTATTTTCCTAGAGCTCATTACTGATTCCAGTTAAGCGTTTTCAGCAGCATTCATATGGAGGCCTGCCTAACTGTTGTTTGCTTGTATTCACTAAGATTTTCTTGTAACATTCATCTATATTAAAAAAAGCCAACCCTGGGGTGCATTAGGCTGTTAATTGCTAGACATCTGAAGTAAGGGACTATCCCATTCTGCTCTGTGTTGGTGGAGGTTGAATATTAGGAAAAAAGGTTCTTAATGGAGAGGTGGTTTGGCACTGTAGCAGGCTCCCCAGAGCTGCAGTCATGGCACCAAACTTCTTGGTGTTCAAGAAGTGTTTATGGGAGCTTATAAACAGAAGGGAGACTGACTTTACACGGGCACAATGGGGAATAGTTTTAAACTAAGAGAGGGGAGATTAAAATTAGATATTAGGAGGAATTTTTTTTTACTCAGAGAGCGGTACGGCACTGGAATGGGTTGTCCAGAGAAACTGTGGATGTCCCATCCTTGGAGGTCTTCAAGACCAAGTTGGATGGGGTACTGGGCAACTGGGCACCAGCCTGAGCTGGTGGGTGACAATTCTGCCCATAACAGCGGAGTTGGAACTAGATGATCTTTAAGGTCTCCCCCAACCTATACCATTCTATAATTCTATGATTCTTTTAGTTGAAATTGATGATCCTTTTTAGGTCCTTTCCAACAGAATAGTCTATGATTTCATGATTCTCTGATTATTTTCAAATTCTTATAGAACAATTCTTCTGTCACCCCAATGACTTTTTTGGCAAGTTTCTTTTATCCAGCTCAGTATTCCTATTACAAGTGAGTGACACACTTGAAAAAAGCAGACATGGGGAGCATCTAATGTGATTTACACCTAGTCACTCTGCTTCCTAAGCTCCGTGGGTGTAATGGAGTTGTCAGTAATATGTAACGTCAATTGCTTACGTGTCAACCTGGTGATAACCAAATAGAGGGGGAAATAGATTAAAGAAATAGTCCCAACTCTGAATGCCCAGAAACCACCCTACCTTCTGAAGTCATTCAATAGGAGGAGTCATGAATTGCAGAAGTTTGAATACAGTTTTACTTTCTGCTTCCTAATCTACATGTCACCTACTTCATCAGTAGCATTCAGTTAAGTTAAAAATCTAGCATGCTATAAGGAAGCACTTAGCTTGTCACTCATTTCAGAATGTTACATAGTACTTTTCTCCGTTTCTGCATGTTAAAATTGTGTTTCTTCATCTGTTTGATGTACTGGGCGGAATCAGGTAAGAATTACTATCTTACTGTCTGTGATATGGACTCATGGCTTTATTAAGGTACTGAAAACTAATATTTCTTTATTTAAGTTGGCCAAAAGACTAAATCCTGTGTACTGTGCCTAATGAAGCAGAGGGTTGGTAAAGAGAATCTGATCACTTTGAAACTGAGCCAAAGGTTCTCATTTTAAAGTAAATAGAACAAAGTCTGATACTTTATCTCTTGCTGTACTTTGTACAGAGACACACTCAGGTATTTGCACCTTGTACAGAGGTAATTGTAAACTAGTTCTAGCATATTAAAGTAAGTTTGAAATTTATTGGCAATTTGCTATGTTGACAGCTTTTCAAGTTAAGTGTTACATTTTAAATAGTAAAATTTAGTTACGGAAAGGCACTGTAAACTTAAGATGCTTATGATGGCTCCAAACATACATAGGAATGTTGAAATTGTATTCTACCTGAGTTAAACTGCATATTTAACTACCCAACCCCTGTTTGTATTTTCTCACTGTACAGAAAAGTGTATTTGAGTACTCCCACGAAAGTGCACAAAGGGCAGCTGCGTACTGCTTCCAGGTGTCAAAGACAAAGAGGCATTTGAAAACCGTCCCCTTAATGATTCATTACTAAGCAATTTAAAATAGTAAATTGGCACGTTTATGTATAGTACTTACCTAATTCACAGTAATCTTTTTATTCTCTACTTATGTTTCACACAATTCTGCTCCCATTTCTCATCCTTAAGTAAATGAGTTTTATTCTGTTTGATGTTTCTCAGCAAGTAAATAGGATTCATTAGTTAAAATGTGTTCCCTGTGATAGTTTTTTCCTTTACGTGAACCAGAGTGCATCTCTGGTGTATGTCAGTGTCATTCAATTGATTTAGAAAAAATGAACTATTATTTCTGCCAACCAAATAATGCAATAAGAAATCAAAACATTTAGAGTGATATAAAGGAACTCATCAACATTTACAACATCTTATTAGAATTCTTTTTTATGTTAGAAATGTAGGAGTGACATTGTGAGGATCGGGGACTGAACTTGGATTTAAGAATATTAGGAAAAGGATGAAATAATTTCATGCTATACCTATGAATTTGGATAGTAAAATTGTAACAAAGTGCCTGTTCTTTTATTATGTAGTTTGTATGTGATGCTTGTGTGTTTGAATTTCTGGTTTTGTCATCACGCATTATTATATGAAAACTGGACATTAAGTGTGGAATGTTCTTTTACCATTTCAGAATCATATCAGTTGTATGACATTTCGCCAGGTTCCTGAATACCACTTTCACAGCTAAACAGTTCTTGATTTCAGAATTTTTCTTGGATAATTTTCCACAGTGAATTTGAGTTGCCTTCCTGTATCAGTAGTTAGTTAATAACCAGTCCAGTAATCACAATAAACATTTAAATTATTCAATGTCTAAATTAAGAGAACTGCTTTGAAATATGGGCAATTTTAACATTTTTCAGACACTATTCTTACAGGTATTGTCATTTATTATAAGGCAGTGATAGGCACTTTTGTCTTGTCAGTGTGAGACAGGAAGTTTCAGGCCATTTCTAAAATGCTGTAACTTCAATTCTATTCAGGTTTGCAAATATCCATTATTTTTTCTGATGTTCATTCCAGTGGTGACTGCTGAAGTCACTGTAGACATTTGGTTTGTCCTAGAAGTGATTGGTCTAGTTTCCTCAGATAGTGTTATTTTAGGAACTAGGTTAGTTTCCTTAAATTAACGTTTCGTAAGTTAGTATTATTAGTGTTCTCACTGCATCTTTACTGCACCTTAAGTTCGGCAGTTAAGTTCTGCAAACATTGCTTGGCTTTTAGTCCTCCACTATGATATCAAATATCTTTTTCAGATAGCTTGTAGCCCCTTGCGCTTGCATCCTTTGCAAGATGTAATAAATATAGGGAAAATGTGCAAATATAGTGAATTTGATTGCATGCTGCTAAAATAAGAGCTAGAACTTCCTCCCCCTTAACTAAAAATTACTAAGAAAATCTTTTTTTTTTTTTTTCTTTTTTTTAAGGAACTGAATAGGCACTATTCCTCTATTCCTCTTCCTAGTTTTGCTTTCTGGAATTTGACTGACTCTTGTTTCATAAAATGGGTAATAGCAAGAATATCAACATGGCTGCCATCAAATGTCAAACAAAAGGTTTACATAAAGTAGCCCACTAGAGAGGTCCAGAGGCTGGTCCAAATTTATTTGCTCATTAAATGGCTAAATGTATAGAGAATCTGGACTGATCATGCAGAAGAACTATGACAGGCAAAACAGTTGTGTCCAGAATCCTGAAGCCACTTTCCACACAATATCACCTCAATAGCCAAGGGTTCTTTTTGAACTCTTTATGGATTGACATTAATATATACACAGGAAAAAATAGAAATCTTTGTAGACTCTTTTGGAAATCTCCATCCTTATTTTGGTCCTGACTTATCTAAAGCTTAACCTGTTGTACCACAATTGTCTGAGTACAGAAATGCTAAACACTACATGTTTTCATATGGCCTCTATATGCAATGATCTTACAGCTTCTGCTTTTTACAGATCCAGAACGGTATCCTTTGCTTCTTTATTTGTTGGTAATGGTGTCCTTGTGGTGCTCCATAATTAGAGAAGGATGCTGGATCATTTTCTACTGTCAGACAACTGTTTCTTGTTGATATATCAACCAATAATGTGTAAAAGTTAGGAACTTTCACACCCCTGGCTGAAAAGAGGAAGAAAAAAACACAGCAGTCTTCCTGTTTATACAACACGCACTGGTTATGATAAAGGAAGAACCTACATTTGATGGTTAAGCAGATGATTTTATTGACACTAACTGCTAATTTGTAATTTAAAACAATTATGGTTCAGAAATAATTAGAAAGATTGTTTTCATACTTGTTTGAAAGAACATAGTGATATCTGCAAAGTAAATAGTTTAACTGGTTCTTTGACTTTCAGTACTCATGCTGGCACCTCATTCCAAAGACCTGTAGTGAATACAATGCGGGTTATTCCCTTTTAGTGGGTAAATGTAGAAAAGAAATTCAAGAGGTGATATTTCATGTGGTATGACTCTCCAAATTACTGTCTAATATATATATTTTTTTCCAGATGGGGAGGAAAAATGTCCTGAATTTACAGATCTTAATATACGCTATGCTTTATCTGGAACAGAACTTCAAGTCCAGCTACTGCTATACACATGGGAAAATCAAAATTGTTCTGAGAGACTCATTGAACATAATGTTACTGCATCTAAGTATCTTAATACCTCCAAGAAAACTGTCTTTGTTATTCATGGCTTCAGACCAACAGGGTCTCAACCGGCGTGGCTAGGTGAAATGAAGAAGCTCTTACTGTCTTCTGGGGATATTAATCTCATTATAGTTGATTGGAATCGTGGTGCTACAACTGTGATTTATACAACTGCTGTTGCCAACTGCAGAAAAGTTGCAGAAATATTGAAGAACTATGTTGACCAGATGCTGGTAAGGCGTAGAGCTGTATCTGTCTGAAGAAGTTTAAATAGCATAGTTTGTGTGAAAATGAATATTTAAAATATAGTTATGTCTAAAGAGGAGCACAATGAGCAATATTAAGTGATGTGTCTTTAGCAAAGTACTTACTAACTTTGCATGCAATTTTTATTTCCTCAACTTCTCATTTCTCTTTCACTGAATATATGTATGAGAGTGCATCTTATTCCTTTAGCCAGCTGGAATTTTTAGGTCTTCTGGAAACAGAGAAAGCACCAGTGAGAAGGTACAATGAGAGATATTCAAGTAATACGCAACAATAAAACTCTGCAAAACATCACACATTTTTACCATTAATAAATTACTGGAATTAAGGATTTTAAATGAAAAATCACTGACCGATATTTAAACATTTGTCTTAAAGTCACATATACTTTTGAATTCTAGGAGTAGTTGATGAAACAATTTTGGTGCCAGAGTTCTTCAGTGAGCCTTAAATTTATATTTTTAATCAAATGAATAAAAAATCTTTAGCATCTTTTATTCCATTTATCCCACAGTGATCTGTTCCATACTTGCTAGCTATTGAAAGGTCTGTGGTAATTCATTTTGAGATGCTTTAAAATTTCAGATTTTACTTGTCATCCCATCATATTGATAGATATTCTGACAGGTGGATTGACCCTATTGCAGAGTAGACTGTGGATTTTAGTTGCTTTTTTTTTTTTTTTTTTTTTGGAGGGTTCTGGTGGTTGGACAAGGGGAGGGGTTTTTTAATTAGGTACTGCTTTCCTTGGGGAATGGCCCTGAGCTTTGTTAATTGTGTTGTATTTTTAATTTATTTTACTGGAAAGATAAAGCAGAAGGTTTTTTCTCTCTAGTTCATAGTTTTAGTTCATCTGTCTTGTATCTGGTAAATGTCTTCCACTTCTGTCTTCATCCTCTCCTCCAAATAAGCTGGTGTGACTGGAAGAAATGTGACTCAAGCTTCCTTTCTACATTCTTATAGTCATTTCATGGTTACTACGTTATGTAATTAGTACAGAATTTTAAACTGAAACAAAGTTTGTAATTTCCATTTGTTTTTAAAGTTGCAGAGTTAGATATAGAACATCAACCAAATGCAAACATTAAATCAGTCTCCTGATGTCTAGTTAACTGTGTGTTTTGTTTTCTATTGTTTTCTCACAGGCAGCTGGAGCTTCTCTTGACTCTATGTATATGATTGGTGTTAGTCTTGGGGCTCATATTGCTGGTTTTGTTGGACAAAAGTATAAAGGCAAACTTGGCAGAATTACAGGTAGTGCTTTTAATCCCGATATATGTATTCTAATGTACTTTGCTTGGTTGTCATAGTTGTGGATCATATAGACGCTAGAATTGAAATAATGACAAATAAGTACTGGTTATTTAGAAACATACGATAAGGAGAATGCATCCATTGTATAAGTTAAAAAAATTCTTCCTTGAGGATGTAAGTTACAGTTTTAATTTCCCAATTTGTTCACTTCTAGTTTCCCAAATGAAAACTGAATGCTTTATCCACTTAAGCAATATGCTGAGTTTCTGCGTAGTTGATGGAGTCTAAGATTTTCAAATCTCCTTCAGATGAAAATGTGATAAAAAATTAGTATTTCACTTATTTTCCTGTAACAACTGTTATGAATTCCAACGCTAACCTGTGAAATGATTGAGGCTTGGTTGAAGTTGTCTCCATCCAAGCTATCTCCATCTTGAGTTCTGGTGGCAAGAGTAGTTACATTTCACTTTTTATTCTCATGAAATATGTAATAGGAATGATATTTTCTGGGGGAAAAGAGAAAATGAGTTCACCTGATTTCATCCTTAATATAGTTTGCTTATAGTTCTGGAGAATGAGGAGATGAGCACAACTTATTAGGAGAGAGAGAAATTCAAGGGTCTGGGTTGATAAGTCTTGTGCTAGGATCTCATGCTTTTCTTAGCATGTAGAAGACTGGAAACTGTGCTTTTTTTCTTATTATTACCCCTAGAAAAATGTGTGAGTCAATAATAAATAATGCTCTAATGTTAGTCTTGAGTATAACTTTAGAAACAGACTTTAGGATGTGTAATGCTAGTGTTATTTTCATGTAGGTCTTGATCCAGCAGGCCCTTTATTCACTAGAGTACAACCAGAGGACAGATTGGATCGTACTGATGCACAATTCGTTGATGTAATTCATACGGATGCTAATGGTAATAACAAAACTTGAACTATACTATTTAAACTTGAGAAAAGGCAGGAAGGGGAAGGGGAATGAATAAGTTATTTTGAGAACATCTGTATAGTGTTACAGTAGTTTTGTGTTATTGTGTGGAATGCTGGGCTGTTGATTCCTGACAACATGTACACTGTTAAAGTCTCTTGTATGTTATCATGCCTGTTTGTCAAGTAAATGAAACTCATCTTCACTGATGAATTAACCAATCATGACCTGTTACTGACTTATTTAGTTTCATAACTGAACCTGAAAATATTGGAGTAACTCTCACTTCCAACAGCTAACTGAAGGCACAGGTAGATAACCAGGGAGTCATGAATCCATTGAATGCCATGCAAATGCAGTCATTTATGTCAAGTTTGTTATAGCATATGCCTTCTGAATAAAAACAAAAAAGAACTTTGCACATTGAATAAAACATTCATATTGAATTAATTTATGATATTATTCTTTGCAGTATAGTTTAGCATAAACATCCTTTTACTCTGGTAGTGTGTATGAACCTGAACGTTGCAATTCAGTCATTATCACTGAGTTAAAGCCTGTTCTCAGAAAAACAGTCTCAGTTCTGTCATTGAACAGATCTACTGCTTAAAATTCAAAATGGAATCTCATTATTGTAATGATGTTGTAGTCTACTTCATCTGTACAATAATCTGGTTTTGTTTTCTTCCCAAAAATATAAAGTAAACCTTTCAAATCTACTTGTCACAAATTTCTTATCAGTTTCCTTAATGGTACTAATATGTAGCATCTTACTATACAAACTCATATATGAAGCTGTAAAACACCAATTTTTGTAACACTCCCATTAAGTGAACAAAAGTAAGGAAGCTAAAAAGGAAGTTAGGTCAGATAGAGCTAAATCTCTCTGTCATAGGACAGAAGTTTGGATTTTTCTACTTCAGTGTTTTGTTTATATTAGTGCAGTTCAGAATCCAATCGTGCAAAAATGGGAAATCCTACTCAATTATACATTGGTAAAGAAATTTTGTTGCTACAGAGAACATGAATTTTATAAATGTCTTTGTGCAAATGTGTCATATTTACAGTACTACAGAGTTGCTTCTGTTCTATCCATTTTATATAGCTTAACAGGAGTCAATAAGAGTGAATAACGTTCTTAGAAGGAGGAAAGAAGTCATGAATTGTAACTCAAGATGAATCTCATTTAAAGAAAGAACAATATATTTTAAAATATTTTCCTTAAAATTTCCATATTATTTTGTAGTGCAATCAGATAATAAATTGATCACTGGGTAATTTTGCTTATGTTTTAATTTGTGATATTTTTAGCACTAGGTTTCAGGAAACCTTTAGGAAGCATTGATTTTTATCCAAATGGAGGAATGAATCAGCCTGGTTGTCCACAAACTGTATTCAGCGGTAAGTAAAAGTTTGCTCAATTAAAGGGAAAAGACTCCAAAATTAAATAAGAGAAGATTAACCTGAGTTCAATGGATACTGCACATACCCAATAATATGGGGTCTGAGAGCATTTCTTTTTCCTTTCCCATTCAAATTCAACAGATGAGTTGAGCAAAGATATTGTGTTTTTTTTTGTTTGTTTGTTTTTGTTTTTAATAAAAAACTTCCCAGAACCATACATATTCCACTGTATCTTTATTATTGCATACATAATCTGCATGTAGTAATTATTATCTTCCTGTGTTTATATATGGCCAAGTATGAGGGAAGATATTGTGGGGAAAGATGTGAATGGTTTCGACAGGGTTATCTGCATATGACATGGAAAGCAAGGGTTTGAAGTCTTTACTATGTTTCTTAGGTTCCACCTGGTTGGCAAAGATGTCCTAGGTTTTGAACAAGCACTTTTATATTCATCAAGAAAGCACTTTATTGCACAATCTTTTCCTGCAGAATTGTGCTTGTTTCAGCCTCCATAAATCAGAAGAAAAGTTGCTATCATTTTTATTTACTCATTTTTGGTATATATAGGAATATCCATATTTCTATTACAAACTTGCATGCTGCTGGTATGAGTTAGAGCTGCTTCAAAAATATAGGGCTTCCACATGGGTGCCTGGGAGTATGGCACAGTCCCTTAAGAGGGATCATCTTTACCTACACATTTCTGTTTTGCTAGGAGGGAAAGGATTTTATTACCCAAAAACCTGGATGAAAGAATTTCTAAAGTACTACTCAGAGTAGCTTTTCTACCTAGATGTTACACATAGCTAACTGACCATAAGGCCAATTGTAATGCAGGCTCGAGCTTGATAATAAAGTGGTGATAATTTGACAGAGTGTAGTAGACAGACTGTTTCTTGCATATAAAATCCTGCAGACTTTTTTCTTCATACCTGTAATATTCGAAACAGTCCAATTTCTTCCTGCTGTGTTTATGTTTTTTTTTTTTTTTTTTTTTTTTTTTTTTTTTACATTCAAATAAAGTATAAGGTCAAATAAACAGGAAGAAAATCATGGCTAACAAAGAATGACTTAGTTAAATTGAAAACCTGGTTAATATCTTTTCTTTCCTGAAGAAAAATGATGATATATTACATGCGTATTTTATTTCTTCTTTCCTGAAGGTTTTCAGTATTTTAAATGTGACCATCAAAGATCTGTCTTCCTCTTCTTATCATCTTTGAAAAAGAAGTGCAACATAATAGCATATCCTTGTGCCTCCTACTCAGATTACAAGAGAGGAAAATGTGATGATTGTGAAGTTTTCCAACCACTGTCCTGTCCAGTACTGGGTAAGAACTACTCTTTCGTCTTTGAGATGGGTGAGATTTTCCAAGGAATTCAGACTTGCTCTTTCTGGGCTTTCTTTAAAGATCTGTAGAATACTGTTAAGGAATCAACAAGGTTGGTTGAGCTGCATAGTGTTTTAAACTGTTAAAAGTTTTAGGCTTTTTCTTCTTCATAGTTATCTCTGTTAGAGTACTGAATGTTCTTATCCTTTATTGGCTTTCTAGCTTGAAGTGGATTCAGAATGCATTTTCTCTTTATAGAGAAACTGCTTCTACTTAGTCCATCATGTTATGCTTTCATACTGTGCTATCATTCCTAGAGTGCCTGTGGTTTTTGTTTCAGAGTAATAATATTTATACCAACTTCATGGGGCTCTTATTTTTGAATTAAATTCTTATTTGTAGACTCTTTAGTTGTTTGGGGCTTTATTACTTTTAGAGAAGATCTAGAGACAGTTTGAAAGCAGCTACAGTAATGTGAGCATTTGCTAGATGGCAGAGCAGGATTTTCACTAGAATTACATTTTTAGAATATTTAAATAGAAGTTAACTTCCAATTTGTGCTTTATCTTCTTCACATCCTTAAATACATATATGAGATCAAGTCTGAAGACAAAGCACAGACATATCTCTATCCTACTTTATAATAAGAACCAGCTATTAAAGTACTTTATAATAGGACAAGATGACCTGAGTACTTTGCCAGAATGTTTACTAGCCATGTTTGATGCAAGCTGACAGAATGCCTGAGCTGGAGAAGGAGAAATATGTGACCAATCAGCTGACACCTTTTTTTTCTTCTTCTTTTTAAAATACCCATAAAACTAATAAGGAAATGGCAGGTTGCTGCATCTGGGCACTGGGTAGAAAAACTGCATCCTTCTGACACAGGCTCTTCCACTTGCTGTCTTGCAGTGATTTCTGCAGACTAGAACTAGCCCTCACTGTCCATTCTAGTTAAAGAAATGAGATACACAAAACGGTATCAGCTATTTTAGAAACAAGAACTATTGTCAAGACCCAAAATCAGAAAGCAAATTACATGAAATGAAAATACATTGCATCCAAGAGCTTAGGTGGTGTCATACATGTCTAATATTTTATTTATTGTATTTTATTAGAGAATACCCACAGGGTTTAAAAATGCTTACTTTAATGATTCAAGAAAGAAGAATTTTACTAAATGTGAACCTGTTCTGTAATTGTTCCCTCCAAATATCTGAACTACCTTTTTAGGTTTGTACTTATTACCAGTGTTTTATAAACACTGCTTTTTTGAACTTAGCACTTAGTTAAATAGATTCAAAATATTGGATTATGATAATTTTAGTAATACTGATGTACGAGAAAAATGAAATACATATATATTACATTCTGTTATACTTAGGGGATTCCTGCATTTTCCAAGTCGATTATTTTCTAATACAATGTTTTAGAAAATTAAAGCCAAATCTGTCACTTTTGTATGTCATTATATTGCTAAATATCTGAAATAAAATATTTAAACATTAAATTTCAGGTTATTATGCTGACAGCTGGAAAAAACAGTTAAGTCTCAGGAATTCACCAACGAAAGCTTTTTTTGATACTTCAGATGAAGACCCATTCTGCAGTGAGTGACTGAATACACACGCATACACATATATATGCATATTCACAGCAAACATCATGAAGTGTTATGGTTGTCATTTGTTAGCTGATTTGAAGTGAATGCACTCTAGGAGTAGAAAGGTATTGTTCAGTGCAGTATGAAAGGGTGGAATAAACCATGAGTTAAGCATAAGTTTGGAGACTGGGGCAGGGAGAAGAGTGATTATGGCAGAAGAGTTAGAACTGAGAAAGAAATATGACTTTAAAAGTAATGAGCTGTACTGTCAGAGGAATAAGGAAGCCAAAAAATAAGAATCAAATGACAGTGAAAAAAATGGACTGAGTGAACCTGCCTAGATGGAATAATTACTATCATTTTCAGAGAGCAGTACCTTGGGGCCGTGGCTGGAGGAAGAAACACTTGTATGCTCCTCCCTAGCAAGGGAAGTGTACAAAGTAAACTAAAGCTACTCTTGCTTTTTAAGTTCTGCATCTCCATGTGAGGAAAACAATGGAACAAAAAGCTAGCTAACTTTATTAGGGTTATGCTACACTGAAATGAACACTCATGGCATGCGGTTCAGCTAGAACAGTTTAGATATTTACCTCTCCATCCAGAGGGCTAAATTCTCATCTAATTTCTGTTTTTATCAAGAGACTTTACACTCTGCTTCTAATCGATAATGTTACAAGTTCTTTGATTTGGTGCATAAGGTTGAGCTTAGATAGAATTCAAGTGAAATCAAGTTATCCTATTAGCTTTTTCCATAATCTTGGCTAGTTTTGTGACCAGAGACTGAGTATCTCTTGCTACTACCTTAACTGTGCTTACTTGCATCACCATTTCTTCCAAAAAGCTTGGGAGATGTTAATGAAGTTGTTATAGATACTATATAACATGGTGTATGGTGTATCAGGGTTATTTATACAGCTGACCGATTAAAAAAGTTGTCTTGGTATGCAGTGAAAAAGACTTGGACAACAAAACCCAAGGTACAAACTTCAATTTGCTTACATATATGCATTCAGTGTGGCAGATGGAGTATGAAGAATATTTGGGTTGCTGATTGCATTTCAAGTGTGCCAAGATTAATATTGCAGAGGCGCACTTTGCACACTCCAGAATCTTCCCAATCCTTCTTCACTAAACCACCCAAGTCAAATCTCCCACTGGCCCTTCCTGACTCACAGAAGAAAAATAATTCCTCTTCCCAGTGATCTTTCTGCTGAACCTATACGCTTGCTAACACCACTCATCTCCCCATATTAGGTCGGCTTCGAGTTTGCTCTTTTATGCTCTTAAGGCTGAATGGGCCACTAGTTCTCCATGCTTCATTCCTTCCAGAGAAAAGTATGGCTTTGCTTTGCTTTCATAATTGTTAATTGTCTGGGCATTTATCAGAGATCCACGTAGGGAGAATCCTGGTTCTTCCTGGTGGAAAGAATGTAACACAGAATATAACACAGACGACATACAGTCGTCTGGAACAAGGGTGACAGAAGAGAGAAAACAGGGTAATACTACCAAACATAGGAGATATGTGGAAAGGAATAAGAAGTGTTGTAACGACAGCATAAGTTTTAGAGAAAATATGCAGAGTTATAAATAAAAATAAGTCTAATAAACTGGTCTGAAAAAGAGGGAATTTACTAACTAAGCCTTATTTGAATTCTTAGATGTTTAAAAACATGAGAAAATAGACATAAACAAGAGTCTGTAAACTAAGCTAATACTGTAAACCTGACAGGACAAGCTTTTCATTCAAGGTGAGGCTTGGTCTCTTAGGAGGGAATGTCAAAGATAAACATCAAATAAAAAAGACAAAAAATTTGAATTGGCTTCCTTACTTAGTAAAGCTGTATCTCCTCTGGATAGCCATAGCACAACTACAGTATGAGTGGTGGCTGCAGAAGTACACTAGAAGGCCAGGTCAGAGTTTCTTAACATGTGGCAGGACAGATCAGTGCTGTTCTCCAGAACAATGTCTCTCTTCAGCAGTTGCATCCTGACTGATCTGCTTACCTAGATAACCTCCCACCTTGCCAATCCATAAAGCTTGCATGAATGCTGTTCCCCTCTCTTTCTGCCAACTACCTCTTCTATTTTCTGTACTCTATACTTTTGTAGATTATGTGGTAGTTTCACCACGTTAGTAACTCAAACATCTCCACTTTGCAAAGCTTGCCAAGAACTGAAGGTGCCACTTAGGACTTAGTTGTGCTTTGTTTATTTAGGCAGGTCAAACTCTTCATGTTAACTCTGACGAGTTTTTTTTTTCTTATGCAAATCTTTTCCATATAAAAATTGGAAGAAATTACACATTAATTACACAGAACTCTAGGCAGCCATTTGGAAGAAGCTACTTTTTTTTTTTTTTTTTTTTTTTTTTCCAATAGCCTTTTTATTTTGGTTTGAGCTGGTATCTTGGAAGTAAAGGATCACTATTACTACCCAGTAAATACTTTTGGCAGAGTGCTACTAGCAGTCGTAACTGTTGAGGTTCATTCCTTGGATCTTACTATTTCCTATTTCTTTTTGCAGCGTACAACTATTTACTGGATATTACTACTTGGAATAAAAGCATCAGAAGAGGTTTCATTAAAGTTAAAATAACAGATTATGCTGGAAATACAATTGAGTCACAGATGAATCAGTACGTCATTATTTGTTTCTAAATCTTTTGTTATCTACTTACCAACTAATTTCCTGAGTTTCCTAATCCTTGCTTCAGACTTATTAGTCTAAGTCTAAAGTTATCATCAAGTTGTCTAGTCAGCTCCTTTTCTTGGATCTGATATGGCTCAGTGTCAGAGGCAACACTCCTCATACTGAAATGATCCTCTCTCTCTTCACAAATTATGCCCCTGAATCCAGTTCTCGGTGTCATCATTCTGAATGCTCTTAGGTGATCCATCCTGCAAGACCTCTGCTCTTAGTAATAATTATTAATAATAATGAATATTTCCTAGATTAAAAAAAAATCTGACTGGAAATGATATTTTTCTTTAGTGAAGTGACGACATTTCAGCAATACAAAAGAGTCAAAATATTAACTGGATTTTACCAGGATTTTGAGAAAATATCCAAAATTTCATTGACTTTTTCTACGAAGACTTTAGTAGGCCAGAAATACAAGCTTAAGATTCTTCAGATGAGACTGAAAGCTCTTAATAATCCAGAAAGGTAAGTGTAATGCATTCAAGTTGTGTATCAGCCAGATTGCTCAGGACGTTTCCCCAGAAATTTGTACTTGCCTCTATTGATTTTTTTATTACATATTCATAAATGCATAAGTATCCTTCTAATCCTTTCTCAAATTCATCATATGGAAGAAGTGTTCTGTACATCAATGTTTAATGCACAGCATCCTCAGTTTGTATCTCTTGAGCCTGTAGAAGTCATGCATGTTCCTTATTACAGCAGGCTGTTGCTGCTTTCAGGTCTGCGGGAGCTCTTAAGGACCACTTATGTAAGCCAGCCTGACTTAAAGCAGGAGACTGCATGGTGAATTCTCTTCCTGGAGATGAATTTTATGAAGCACTTTTCTTATTTTAATTATGTGCCTGCACACAGCTTTTCACATTCAGTTACAGAATGGAGCACTTTAGATACTTTGATGACTGGAATAAGCTTTTAGTCCCGTGGCTGATGGTAAAGATCCTCCAAGACCGAAACATACAGTCTGTGCTTGTCTTCACTTAAAATGAAATAATCAGTGCTTATTATACTGATTGCTGCTACTACCCTTTCATTATTTATTTATGTTTTCAAATATTTTAGCAGCATTACTATCTATACATTCATTTTTCAAGTCTCAAAGTTACTTGTACCATAGCATTAGCAATTACGTTTTTAATTTTCAGCTCGTGATAATAGTGTATTACAAACAATAATTAAGAAATGCACTGGAGTAGCAGCATTACTGTGTTTTAGAGTTATTACATATATTTGTTTCATATGAAGGCAGATTCAACAAAGACCAAATTTAAAATAAAATCTGCACAATGGGTATTAGGAAAAGTTTCTTTACTATGAGTGTACTTAGACACTAGAACAAGCTTCCTAGGGAGGTGGTTGATGCCCCATGGATGTCACTGTTCAAGAATTTGAACAATGCCTTCGGTAATATGCTTTAACATCTGGTTAGCTCTGAATTATCAGGCATTTGGCTTGGTGACTTTCAATGTCCCCTTTCCTTCCCTTCTGATCTTCCTTTCCCTTCCAGTCTTCCCATCTTCCCTTCCCTTCCCAAATAACTAATGAGTGGGAATATTCTTTCATTTATACTTACTTATATTCTACTTACAGTGAATATTCCTTTTTGGTTTTCATGCCTTTTAGTCAGACTCTTCTTACTTTTAAAGTGAGATGTACTTGGTTTAATATAAGATCCCCTAAAATCCTTATGGAGCTTTATCAGATGGCAGTCATATAGGCGCATTTGATGTTTTAAGATAATGATGGAAAGAAGTGTGTTGAATCAGCATGTGAAGGTAATTTAAATGCATATGTTACATCGCCATTGGTTAGTATAATTACATAATTGCTCAATGTAATTGTAACTACCTATATTTACCTTATTTAGTTACATGTAATTACACCAATTACCTGAATACAGGATAATCAACTAGAAACTACTTTAAAAATATTTAAATTATTCACATAACAAACTAGTAGATGAAAAACAGGAACAGATGCAGAGATAAAAGACAATAGGAGTCTCACTCTCCTCTGATTTGAGTTGATAGTGAACAGTGGGATATCACTGAAAATTGTTTACTGACACATTATTCGCAAAGATGGTGTGTAAACGTGGGAGTGCTAAGGAATACATATAATTTTCGGACTCTTCTTCTAATTTCTAAGGTAAATCATTCTGGCTCACACATAAAAACAGCTTTTGTAACTTGTATGTATCCCGGTGTCAGTTCTCACTAAAACCTCTTGAATCTGTCAGTCAGGTTAAACTCAACTGACAGAGAAGGTGAATGTTTCAAAAAATATTTATCTCAGCTTTTTTTTTTTTTTTTCCTTTTAATAAAAGCAAGAACAGGTATAACAGAAAAGACCTTATTAATATCTCTACTGAACAAAAGAGTGGACTAAGCCCTTGCTTTTTAGTAGACATCAGAGAAGCCACATGGAGTGAAAGTTTCTGAATGCCTCACTTCCCCAAAATATTTGTGTTTTGTTTCTTCTTTGGAGAACCAAACCTACTCACCACACTCCCATTCCTTGTACTTGATAATGACAAACTTAGATGGATTTCACTTTAAATGAGATACAGTATGTTGGAAACCATGTTTTTATTCCTAACATTCATCATCATGTCTAAGTACTATATTCTCTGTGATTAGATAGAATCCTTCCCAAATGAACTCTTTTGGAGAACAGGCTATGCAAACATACTTGGCTGTTGTGTTGCAATTGTGCTGAAATGCAGCATTGTGAACTGAAATTAAACTCAAGAAATGTATCCAAGTAATAATCTTACATTATTCTGGTTGAAATTTTGTCCTCTAAATTTTTTCACAGGCCTTTTAAGGATTTTTAAAATGCTTTCGATTTCCGTGCTTTCATGTCTTTTTTTCTCCCTCTACAAAAATAATACAAGACTAAACCATTACATTCAAATCAAAGCAAATTGTGGACGAGGGACTGCATTAAATTCTATTTTGCATTGTACAAAATACCAGGATTTGTCTTGATCATCTTAGTTGTAAAATCTACTGCCTTAGCTTTGTGAGGACTTTGATGAGACTCAAAAATCTGTCAGTATCCCATGCAGGTGAGTGAAGCCATCACTAGTTGGAAATCTTACATTAATGGGCAATAGCAAAGGTACCTATTCTTTCTTGGCTTTTTTCCCTCAGTTTCACTGTATGTGTCAGTTCTGTGTGAATTGTGTTGTACAGCCAGTTCAAACCAATGCAGATCATTTTGAATAAAATAAGTAACATAGTTTATGTCCCTTTAGAGGAAAGGGTGTGCTAGTCATTTGCTTGTCCAATCTAGCTCACACTATTTATCTTTAGTAGATCATGAAGAACCTACTAGCTATCATCTCTGCCCTAAATGTGCAGTTAGCTTCCTTTGACATCAAAAGGTAGAATTCTATGAGTAAGAGGCACCTTTCATGACATCTGTATGTGTTTGTGTAGTATTGCACAGTTCTGGATTTTCTAGGCATTTGATGACAAATTACTATTCTGCATGAAACTTTCTTGTACATGCTCTCGTTACATCCAAAAAACAGAAATAGTGTTAAGATGCTTTCTTTGGAATGAAAGAAGAAAAACTTTCATAGCTAGGGAATTCAAAATAAATTGAATTTCCCAGAGTTCACATGAACTGGGCTGTGCTTGGACCATTGTTCTAAATAATCAATTTTAATTTTAATTTTAATTTTAATGTTAGTAGCTTTTGGTTCAGACTAATATCAGACTCTTCATACTCATGCTACTATGCTTCATCTATCTGATGTCCTGGTTGTTTATAGTCTGGCAAAACTACGCTAGTGATGTATTATATAGGGTATAAGCTTAGACGAGAAGACATTTTTTGTTGTCCTGAGTACCATCTCTGAGAAGTGATAAATACTGGAATTGTAATTCAGATACAAAAGATTTTTCAATTAATTTTAAAATTTCTGTTATGCACATTTTTTTCTGTTTTTACTTTCATAGGCTACAGCTGTGCAGATATGATTTTGTACTAATGGAGAATACTGAACTGACCTTCAAACCTATCCCCTGCCCAGAGAGGAGTCCATGAAGAGAGAGAGAGCTTCCACTAACATAATTTCTCTCATGGAAATGACATTTTGATTCTTCCTCAGGATAAAGACTGCAACAAGAGGAAATGAGATAAGCTAGATTTATTTTCAAGAGTCTATGTGGTAATATGTATTACTTCCTTTTAGTGCCTTAGGGTGAAATTCATTGAAATGTTCAGATACCTCTGCATTTCAGAAATTTTAATAAAATAAATGTATCATGGTAAAGAACATACAATGATCTATTAGTTATTATTTGTTAGCAGTGAGACAACTACTGAATTAAAGATGAATTATCTGCATAATCTTGGCACATTATTAATCAAGTCATACATATATTTAATTATTTATTATTTATAATGGATTTTACATTGAAACATAATTATCTGTCTACAAAGTGAATTTAATATACTGTACATGTGATCTACAGATCTAATATACAGCGGTTTTGCTGTGCTATGTTCACTGGATAAATTAATCCACATTTTCTCATTGTTTAATGTCTCAGTCTCTAAGAACTGAACAATAAGATTTGTGAGCACATACATAAATTTGCTGTTTAAATCAATTATCTTTATCCTCATCCAAGATGAATATCATTGCACCCACTCAGATCTTTTTCTATAAAAGTTATGGACAGGGCAATGATGTTTCAGATATGAAGTAATTCTAAAGTCTATTCTGAAGAGAACAAAGATGAAATATATGCATTTATATTCTATTTCAGTTTGGGGCTCTTCCAATTAGAACTGCTGCTCAGGTTAAAATTGGTGACAGGTTTTCACTTATTTAAGGAATAATCCTGTTCAAATAAGGTTTTCCAGTGCCAGCTTGCCTTTTATGATGGTACTGATCATTGAAGAAAAGATACATTGTGGGAATACAAGAAAAAGTGTTCAGAGCAGAAGCTGTGGAGCAAGATAAACAGCAATACATATATTGTTTTTCTTTAAGAATATTGTATATATTCAATCCTCTTTTCTAATGTAAGTAAGTTCTAGGCATGTTTTCCTTTTCCTCCTTTTCTCATGCCCCTAGTGTTCCTGCTCTTGATAGCAATACTTGGTTGAACCTACTGGCCAATTTCATCTGAATGTCAGTAGTGTGGGATGTCCAAAACCCATGAACAGAGAATTTTACTGAAAGTAAACAGATGAGTTAGAAGGCAAATGGAAGATAGTGTCATAACTACAAAAAAGTGAGCTGTAACTCAGTTTTATAATTGCAAAAGGCAGTTCCAACATGCAGGTTAATGTGTGCAAAGCTCCAAGGCTGCTATTGCACATGCTTTTACTTGTCTAGACAAGATAAGCTGGGATACATCAAGACAAATATATACACACTTGTGGACAGAAATCTCGTTATTCCATGGAAGTGAGTTATCTCAGGTGGAGCCTCACTCAACTTTGGCACTGTATGCTTTTTTTTTGTTTGTTTGTTTTGTATGGTTATGTGGAAGTGTTTTGTATTTCTTTTTTTCATTCTATTTTTTTTTTTTTTAATCAGCTCCTTTCAGCTCCTTGTTTTCATTATGTAGTTTTTTACACAGGCTTTCTCTCAGCGCCTCTAGATTCACCTATATGGGTTCTGAGCCGTCTTTTTTTCATCATCTTACCTCTCTGTACCCATTTCTCATATCACTTGAAAGGATGCTTACACATCTGAGAGTAAATTTCACATGGGTCAAACAATAATATTGTCATGGGTGACACAGACTTTCAGGCAGATAATCGTTTCAGATTGCATAAGTTTCCTTTCAGTGTTGCTTTCTACAATTTCTTTGAAATATTTATGAAATGTTTTATATTCTCTTTTTAAAATTATTATTTATTGCTATTTTTGCTCTGATCTTATGTGCTATTGAAAAGAACTGAAGTACAGAGCATGATTATCATTTTGCATATAAACTTGTATTTTGCATGTCAACTGCAAGTTACTATCTGGAAAAATTAATGAAATTGTATCATCTGTAAATTGACAGTGTTATGGATAGATGTATTGCCCTTTCCAGTATTGAGGCCTTGTTTACTACTACAGCTGCTGTTGACGTAGTTGTCAAATGGCTGAGATTTTAACACTATTTTCCAGGTTGTTTACCCATATGAGCTTAATTTTCAGCAGCTTACTCTATTTAGAATAGAGACACAAAAAAATCTGCCTTTTCAGTATTTGCTGTGGTTGGCATTTTCACTGTAAAATATATTCTTTGCCTTTTTCTTGCTGACAAAATAGGCAAGAACTCTAGTGTTGAAGTCCTTGGAAAGGGGAACTTTCTTTTAGGCAGTAGACATAACTCATATATACAACAGGTTACTAGCTCCAAGCATCCTTATTTATCACGTAAACATACAGACAAAACGGTGCACGCCTACACAAACAATCATAATGTATTGAATTGTCTGTTGGGGTGTAAGACATGAGGAACTATATGTGAAGAATTGAAGACTGAGATACCTTTCTAGGAGTTTTCCATTGTAAATGCTTGTAAAAAATGCCAGCTAAGGTGCTTCTGAAGATGCAAGGAGACGTGGTAAGGTATGACTAATAGTGTTAAACAGTGATGCAGTATAAAGTCAATGGTAATATTTTCACACATTTTAAACACACCTATATAAGCTATGATGAGGATCATACCTATGTAAGTTATAGCAGAAAAGAAACGATGATTTGCTTCCTTGTTTTAGGTAAACTTTGGGTAAATAGGAGTGGAGCAGTGGGGCTGATCAGGAGAATCCAGTAATCAACGCGAGGCATCAATACTTTTTTTTCTAATTTCCCAGTTTAGCTTGTAATTTCCATTTTGTAAAAAAGACAGTTTCAGGCAGTGCACTTCCAGTGCATAATTGCCCTTCTCAAGTGGCTAAGCACTTGGACTCCATCCTTATATCTCCCAGCACCAGCAAAAATGTGCTGTAATTGTTTGAAAATGCATTGCTTTTATGGCCCATTGCCACATGCTACTTTGTACTAATTCTGTCAACTCTCCAAAGCGCAGCAGAGGATGCCACAGTCAGGCAGAAAATAAAAGTCTTCCAAGGAGTTCCTTTTTCTGAACCACGTGATGATGATAGCTCAGTGAACAAACTTCTGCATCAGAGCCAAAGAGGGGTTGGACTCATTATAGTACTATTTTGTATTCTCTGTTAGATTACTGAATATTCACTAACATTTTTCATTTTTACCACAAAAAGGTTTTTGTATGTCTTCACTGAGAAGATTCAGAATGCACTGAAAACCCCAAGTCAATTTCCATTGAGAAAAATCCAAAATGAAGAAATAGGTCTTTTTCAGATTGTTTTGACTCGGAAGTGATGAAGTATTTGCTTTGTAGAAGTACACTGAACTCTGTTTTTCTCCTGGTTCAGTGTTAGGCTGTAAGTACAAGCCTGCTACCTGGCCTGGTGATACCTCCATGCTTCAGTTTTCTGGGCTTTTCCTGTATAATGGAAATTTGTCCAGTAAAAAAGAAAATTTTCCCAACTTATAAATTGTAAACTTTATTGTAGTAGTTTGTTTATAGACAAAGTTTTCGATTGTAAGGAACGTTCTTTATATGTATGAAGAAAGATCTCGTTAGTATATACTTCTAGCAACATATTCTAAATTATTACTGCCAAATGTGACAAGTTTGGAATATTTTATGCAGTACACATATTTAGTGCTTATTCACAGGAAGATGAAAATGTTAAATGACAGATTTATAAAGCTAATTTGAGCTTATTTTTCCCGTATTTGCAGTAGAACTGGTTTATATGTGATAAATACATCTTTTCTTTTAACCATGCTACTTCAGGTGTCATGAAATTAGGGATATGTCAAGAAATTCATTAAGCACTTGTAAGTGCTAGAATAAGTAGTAGTTTACCTAGAGGAAAGATGACATGTAATGTTAGAGTTTTTCACTATATGTATCATACAATTTGCAAAGAGCTTGAAATAGCCTACATTAAAGATATGTAGAACAGGTCCATTTGCCAGTGCAATTCGAGATGGCTGTATTACTTTCAGTGATGCTATACACAGTTAAGGCTGTTTTTTATGGTCTCTGCCTCAGATAACTTCAGGATTGATTTCACATTGGTGTTCCTTATTTGTACAAGGTAAAGTGCAGATGTAAGTTGGAATTACAGACTAGGTTTATATGCAGCTAAGTGGAAAGCGATTCAGTAAGCAGAAGCTGAAATGAAGGCAGGGAACACTTAAGGAAGAAAGATCTGTAAATACATCAACTCTTTCTACATGAATGTTATAAGCAAAGTTACTCCTAAAGGAACATTTCAGAATAATGAACAATGACACAGGACTCTGTCTGGATCGCAAGCGACCAGTACAGCATAGCTGAAGTGAGTGAGAAAGGAAGGACTTAGATGTGGGGACTTGAAGAAGTGCTTAATCAGGATCTATGCTATATACAAAGTTACCCACTGCATTTGTCAGCTGCCACTGCAGGCACTCAGTTTTTGTTTTGACATTTGCAATATTTCTTCTGAGAAAATGCAGATCTGAACAATTTGATGCTGCACCTTCTAGCTAATCAATACCTGAAGTCATTCATGCACCTCTCTCTTCAGCCTAGTGGGTATACCTGATGCACACATAACACTTTGGACAAAACTCCACACAAACTCTTGAGAAGGATTCTACCTTCTGTTTAAAAAAGAAAAAAGAAAAAAAGTGTAAGGAAAATTGCATGCTGCTGCTCCCTAGCTGGTGTAGTTTAGGATTAAAAGGTCATTTGGGAACAAATTAGTCAGCCATGGTAAAAGGGACATTTAGATCTACATGTCCATATTCCCAAGGGAGTGCTTTTGCTCTTATGCTGTAAGCTGTTCTAGGCTGGGTGCATTTTCCCCCCTCTTGCAGCTGTGCTGATGTTCAGGGCAGGACCAAGATTACCTGGGCTAGAGAAAGCAAATGGAAGCTCATCAAGGGGAGCATTCAGTGAGAGAGTAACTCTTAGGTAGCAGTCCTTACTTCAGATGCCATTGATACATTTGTTGTTGTTGTTTTGTTTTTTTTTTTTTACATTAAATCATCGATCAGTTAAATGAGCTTACTCTTAAAAGTCTGTGTTCATTTGTTCTCAATTCCAATGGAATTGTTTTTCTTTTCTAAGAAAAAAGCCTGTATACTACTGCTGCAGAGCTCTGGATTCACTGCAGCCCTGAGAGAGGCTCTGCACTGTGACATTGAATTCCCTTTTTAATTTCAACACTTGCATCTTTCTGTGTACTGTAGGAGTATAGGAGAGAAACATTAATAAATATCTATGCCCTAAGAAAAACAATGTGATAGCTTTTAAATAAGCTCAGCTCCCAAGTCCCTGACCTGCTTTAGATACAGTGCATCTGCAGACAGTGGATGTGGTCACTTAATTTAATTTCAGAGCAACCCACTCTGTGTGCTCAGAGATGGCTCTGCAACGCAAATTAGATGTGGCTAAGTAGGAAAGGTTGTATCAGAAATACAGGCCTGGTTCAGACCCAAAGGCTTAAGCATATACTGCCAAAGTGCTATGGATAAAGGCATCCGCACTGTGTGCGCCTCAGAAATTGTGAAGGTGACACATTTAAGAAGTGAAAGTGTGACACCTGTGGTGAATGATATTTCTACCATGCCTCAGATTACCAGGTATCTGCGTACTTCCTTATTTAGCTGTTTGAGAAGTGGAAAGGTGCTGATTTTTATCACGCTTACTGGTTACATGCAGTTTACATGTTAATTGCAAACTGTATTTATTCTTCTTACTTTTACATTTCTTATATTGCTCTGTTTCTCTCACACTGGAAAGGGATAATGATCTTATCAACGCAACTTTCAGAGAAACAAACGATAAGGTATAATTGGAAATGAGAAAATGATGCTAAGAATTTAGAAGAAACAAAAAAGTTGTCAGAAGAGGGCAGCCTTTTCTCATAAACTATAAGTTAATAACAACAGAAAAAACAAATTATTCCTTTCACTGTAGCTAGGCGTGTCAGTGTGGGGTTAATCTTGTTAAGGAAACTGCAGCATGCACAAAACTAGATCACAACACAAATGCTTCTCTTTTGTGCTGCCTGGTACTCAAAGGACAGAGGCTTAAATCTATAGAGCTTTTTCTGTTACGTTGGACAGTGGAGTCAGAAATGTTTTTAAGATGAGTCAGCAAAAGGAAGTTGATCATTCTTTTCATACTTTGGGTAACAAGGCTTATTTACTCTAAATATTGTTGCAGAGAGTTAAGTCAATATTTCATAGAATCATAGAACCTGAGAATGGTTTGGGTTGGAAAGGACTTCAAAGTCCATGCCAGCCCAACCCTTTCCATGCACAGGGCTGCCTCCCACCAGCTCAGGCTGCTCAAGGTCCCATCCAACATGGCCTTGAGTGCCTCCAGCGATGGGGCACCACAGCTTCTCTGGGCAGCTGTGCCAGGGTCTCATCACTATCTGAGTAAAGATTTTCCCTATAACATCTAATCTAAATCTCCTTTCTTTTAGTTTTAAATCATCCCCCCTTGTCCTATCATGATCAGATGGTTTAAAATGTTGGTCTCTCTCCTGTTCATAATGTTCTTTTACGTATTGAAAGGCTGCAGTGAGGTCTCCCGAAAGCCTTCTCTTCTCCAAATGGAACAACCCCAGCTCAATAAAGCACTAGTAAATTGAATTACAATTTATTAATGTGTTTTTAAGCATATCAATATGTGTCAAATGCAATATTTAGTCATGAAGACTGTTTCAAATAGGGAAATTTATATCATAAGCAATTGGCGAACTAAACTGATTTTACTGACTGCCTTTCATCTGTCGGTAAACTCCAGCTACATTATTCCAATGAATGTATCTCTACATGGGAAAAAAGAGAAAACCTAAAATCTCAATGACTATAATTTGTGAACTGATGCAAAATATTTTGAAGTTGTTGTTTGTTTTAAATTCTGATTCCTGATTGAAAGGAGTAGTCTGTGGTTGTGTCTTTGTGAGTAACTTAGCTCTGAGGTCAGGGTGACGAACAGAAACTCCCAAACTCTAGGTGAGGTATTATGAAGATCACCACTAATGTGAGTAGGCATACTTCGTAAAAAATGAACACAAATATGACATTCTCATGCATTATGTATCTGTATCTCTTGGAACTTTTATGCAATAAGACCTTCCCTAAAACCCACATTAAAATGTCCAAAGTCTAAGCAAAGCTTATTAACATACCCATTGTTTCTAAATGATTTGAACACAAAAGCTATCTGATGGCTTAGAGCAGGAGTAGCGGGAGCTTTTATCTCATCTACCTGTAGCCGCTCATCAGCTGTATGTGGAAAGCGTAAAATGTAAAAGATGAATACAGGCCAAAGAGGTTGATGACAACCAGCTTTGTAGATAAAACTTAAATCGGTGGTGTTCCCTGAATATACAGAGATTTACATCAGTGAAATGCAATCCTTGTGTTTTTGGACCCTCTATTCCCTTAGGAAGTCCAAAAGTGGTCTGTAAAATAATTACTGTTGAGCCACAGAACATGAGGCGTCCATCTCTTTTTTATTGCTTTTATAGCCTTTCTTGAGAACAGAAAGATTTAGAGCCTCCCAGTGCATTCTGCAGAAGAAGAATGAGAAATAGTGAGTAATAGGTGAAAAGTAGGATGAAGTTTCTATTGTTGTTTAACTTCAAGATGGGTGTAAAAACAAGCCAAAAATTATAGGCGGAATAGACATCTGTTATGTTCTAAGAACAGAAAACCCACCTGCTTGCTATGCAACACTATGCATATTTTTTATTATGTGGCTAATGCAAAAAAATATCTCCAAATTTTCTTATGGCCTATACTGATTGAAAATTTGAGGCACTTAGCTAACTGAGGACTCAAAGAAGTTTTTAGAGCTTGGATTGGTAGAGCACTTAAACTCCAGGTGTTATAAAGTGATTGGTTAAGGCGAGAACTAAGTAAGGACTTAAACAGGAACATGATTGCAGTCTCAGGCAATTAAGTATATTTTGCTTGAAGATCAGTGATTTCCATAGTGCTCAAAACTATCACACAAGATTTAGTCTGGGCATAGTGTGCAAACCTATGTCTTTGTTACAACTAAGAAACAAATACAGAGAAAAAGGAAGGAACAAAGGGTTTCTAAAAGCTCTACCATTCTTCTCCCTCCCACCCATCTATTCCATGCTTAAGGATACTCTTAGTTTGTAGATTCAACCCTTCTGGTAAGCCTATGGGGAAGGAAAAGAGTTAATCGTAGCATGACATACTGCTCAACATGAGGTGCATGTATTGTTAAAGACTGAATGCTAAGACACTCCTCTTTTCCTACAAATTATAGCAAGACAACTTCACTGTAGATGCAGAGCAGATGGGGATTTGGCTTTTCAGTGCTTATACAAAACAATTTTTTCACTTTAAAGGTTTCTTTTTTTCTTTCTTTCTTTCTTTTTTTTTAATTTCTAACTCATTTTTCTTAAGGAACAGAGGGCTGTATGAAATGTTCCAGATCTGCACTTACAATATTGAAGGTGTAGTAGTATATATGATGCAAATTGTGGTATTTTAAAATAGCTGAATTTTGAATATTCCCAATTTTGACTAGATTTTGACTAGAAAAACACACAGGATCCTGAAATAAAAAGGGAGAAAAATTGTTCTAATCAGCAAAATTACCAGATTTACTGTGAAATTGTTACCAAAAAAAGCCCTAACTTTCATGAAATGTCTTAAACTAGAATAATTTTTTCAAAAATATGACGAAGGGTCAGCTTTTCAGATGATGTAGTGTTTAGCTCTACCAAATGAAGTTCTTGTAATGAATTATATTGTATCTTGTCCATATGCCCTTGCTTCTGCAAACAGAACAGGTTTTCCTAATAGCTTTTGAATCTAGCCTATTTTTTGTTGCTCTCTTTCTAGTTGCTCTTTGACATATCTATATCTAAATTTTATTAAATGTAATGAATGAAGGAAAGAAAAGTAGTATCACTAGATGAAAAAAAGCCCAACTGACGCCTGATCAAGATTATCGACCAGCTGTTCAGCAACTCAAGAAAGATTATGGGTTATTAGTTGTTTTGGTGGGGTTTTTTTGTTCTCTTTTTTTGAGTGGGTAAGATTGGAGATGGCAGGAGGAGAATGTGCAGATAAACCTCTTTACTGGAAAAGGAAATGACAAAGACTTAATCCAGTATGTCCAAGTAGGTGTTAAGACTGGAACTGAAGCTGACGTACTTCACTGACTGACGTACTTCCCTGAGAACTGATATACTAAATGCAGAACAATGTGGACAAAGAGCAATTGGTCATGGAGAAAACTGGCAGATATATGCTGGTAACTATTCAGGCTTTTGCCTTTCCTACAAATACAATTGCTGCCCAATCTATCTGTGTACTTTAAGTGATAGCAAAGACCTACCGTTTTAATTGCTTCAACTAAACTGTGTCATCTTTATTGGAATATGTTAGAAAAACATGAAGACTTCAGGGCAGTGTAACTGCCAGCAGGAGAATGATGACAAGTCCCAAAGAATGGAGCCAGAAAAAAAGGAATGCAAAACTTCAACCTAATCAGCAGTGTAAAGTGACAGAAATAAAGAAGAATGTAGAGAGCCTTACAGAGAGAGAGAAAATTAAAATAATGACAAATGCAAGCTCTGGAAGAAGTTGAGCAAAAAGGAGGGAGGGCAGTGTTATCTGTACAAAGAGCTTTGATTTACTAAGGACAGACCTGTCCGCCAAGGCAGAGCTTTGTCCATAAACACAGTTGCATCCAGGGCTGAGCTAGACGGGGTTCATCCCAGTTTAGATGAGTGATCTTTAAAGTTAAAAGCTGGATCCTGATCTGTCTGTAAACTGAAGAGATGCCACCTCCAGTAAGCTCTGCTCTCCAACCTGGTATGCTTTTTGCTGGGAGCCATGCCACCCAAACTTGGCTCAGTGGGCAGCTTCTCCTACCCTTTCCCAATCATGCACAGAACAAGAAGTCCCCATCCCTGGAACTGGGCGCAAATATCTGGCAGCTCACCCATTCCTGTTTCTACCTCCAAGACTGATTTATCTTCCTAATAAACACAACCCACGAGACCACAAGTGCTGCTTAACTGCTTGGTTATTAGAAGACATGGAATAGATATGGAATAAATGTTCTGCTTAAAAAATACTTGTGTCTATCTCAAAGAATAAATCACAATGAGCATTACTGACATTCTGCAAAATGCAAAGGTTGAGAGGAGAAAAGTGAAACATTAGAAAATCTACTTATGAATAAGCTTTATTTCATAGCTGAAGAAAGGAGCAGTGTGATTAGATAGTCTCAGTACTTCTCACTCCATGCTTTCACTGTGTTTTCTACAGAAGTATTCTGCAGAGTCAGTGGGAAGACTCTTACTGATGCAGTGGGTTTGAATGAGTCCAATATTGACAGTTCCCTCACTGGAAAAAAAAAAGAAAAAAAGAAAAAAGAGAAAAAAGATCAAGAAGAAAATAACAGGCTATACCAACATCAAATCTAACGCAAATAAAGAGAACTCTATAAACACATACCTATTTCAGGTACAATGTTACTGAGACTTTGAAAATGCAATTTGCTTTAAAAAATAAGGATAACATTTTAAAAAATAAATAGAACTAGAGTTCTTTCAGCAGTTTTATCTCATTATCTGCAAGGCCATAAACATTCCACTTGATTTCTATCTCAAATAAGTCTTTGAAGAAAATATAGGGCTTTCTAGCATACAAATCAGTAGAAAAAAGGTCCAAGATTGAATGAAATAAGCATAAAATGATTCTCTAGATGGAGGTACAGCTTTTGCCTACAGTGTTAATATATATAACAGTTTGGCATCTCTGAATTATAGCTGTGAAGAATGCTGTGAACCTGCTAATTAATAAGACTTTTCCTCAGACATTTCATTAGCCTAGACTTTTTAGTTTTCTGTAGATTGAATGCACGCATGCCTGTTTTTAACCTTTGTACAATGGCTCCTAATGTTATAATTAATTTATTCCCACCAGAAAGAGAAGAATATTGGGTAATTGAAGTAATTCAGAATGAGTCATGGAGTCATGCATAATTTATACTGATCAATATTTTTGAGAATAATATTTTGTTTTCTCTGATGACTTTTAATTCTATAGAAACCCTGTTCTGTTAAAAACAAAACAAAACAAAACAAAACAAAACAAAAACATACACACACAAAGAACAACTCCCCAAAAAACAGAACTCTAATATTTTAGAATCATAGAATCATTTGAGTTGGAAGGGACCTTTAAAGATCACCTACTCCAACTCCCCTGCAATTAACAAGGATACCTACAGCTAGATCAGGTTGCTTGGAGCACCTCCAGCCTGACCTTGGATGTCTCCAGGGAAGGGGCATCCACCACCAACCTGGGCAACCTGTGCCAGTGCCTCACCACTCCTATTGTAAAAATCTTCCTCCTTAGATCCAATCTAAATTTCCCCTTGTTAAGTTTAGTTAAGTGTCTGTGAAAGAGCTGTCAGGAATAAAGGAAGGGTATCAGAGTAACAATATTCTTTGAGGCAGCAGGGTAACACATAACAGTCATCTGATCTTTAATTTGCAGCCAAGGATGCAGTGAGGGATTGCCACTATGTCTGTGGGCCGATAAATACCCTCTCAAATAGGATGGGAGTGATCAAAGGAGAAACAATTTATTGCTGAGAAATATTCCCAGGTTTAATGAAGGTGTCGGATAATTAAACTACATCCCTTGCATCTTGTCCTTCTTCCCTTTTCCCTTATTTTCTTACAGTTGTCATTACTGCTTATGCCATCAATTTGCAGAGATCTAGGAGGGGAATTTGCTGGGTCATTCGCTGTCTGCCTCCACAGAAGCCCAAAGTTGCAATGCTGATGCTAGATGAAACAGAAGTACTGTTCCTTTAATAATTCATCTGTGAAAAGCCATTGGTTAATTCACACATTTTTCATTAATGATTAAGATTTTATTACCTGTAACAGAAAATGAACTAAATATAGCTTTTATAGGCACTAGTTCAGTACAGATACCAGGTGATGTGAATTTTACCACTGTTGTAGCTCCTCCTGAAATGAGGTTAAAGTCCTCATAAGAATGAGATCTTTTTCTATTGGATGAAGAAGGCAAGGAGTCTATATTTTGGAAAATAAAGGATATTTCTATGTTTTAGTTATGATAGCTAGGAGGCATTATGTTAGCAAAAAGGAATATGAAGAAGATGGATTGATACCAGTTAGAAAAAGGGTGCAGCAAGTGCTATAGATGCAGTCTATTGCTCTCAGTGTTTTGCATACCTATGCTCAGGGGGGCCAGAGAAAGAAGATGCTCAGTAATCCAGAAAGAAGATGCTCAGTAAATCCATAGTTTTCTTGCTATCTAAATTATTTGGGTTTCATTTGTCAGTGAGCAGACCAAAACTTCTCATTTAAAATAATTGACTGTATGTTCTCTTATTCTCACTTCTTTTCTTTTGGAGAGTTTTGTAAGAAGAATGTTGTTGTTACGGCATCCTTTCCCCTGATAAAAATAGTTTTTCAGGCACTCAGTTAGGCACACAGTTTTGAATTCCTGTTATTTTCCAGTGTGCAGACAGTTTTGGTCCTCCTGCTTTAGAGTTCATTTTGTTATTCTGCTTGTGATGGTTCTGGCTTAATTGGTGTTTATTACATAGCACTTTCCTAATTATACACTTGCATATTGCAAAGTTTAGGAGTTTAAATGTCTATTATATGCTTATTCTGAAGCAGCTCACAATTTTTTTTTTTCAACATGCTTTGACACTACAGTTTTTCCAGAGAATATCATTAAAGTCCTCCTTCATGTCTTGGTCACCCTTCAAGTTTGTTTCCTTTGTTATTTCTTTTCCATATTTTCCTGTTTAAAAGTTTAGCAAAACAAAATGAAAATTGCAGAATGGTAAGAAAAGGAAGCAAGGCAGTAATTAACTACTTTGCATGCTTATGTTATGAAGCATTCCACCCCATGAAGCATTGTGCAGATTTGTTGATGAGTGCTTATTTGGAAGTATGTATAGTTAACTTTATTTTTCCTCAAGAAATAGTTTGTGCATGCATTGATCTGCTCAGTTCAGAGCATTCCTTGCCTTATTACTTATCTGTTGATTTGTTTGTTTGTTGAGTAATGAAAAATGAACTGGAACTGGAAATCCTGTCCAAGTAATGCTTAAGGTATGATTTGACAATATGATCAGAGTAGGTCAGAAAACAGGCTGGCTTGAAAGTAACTGAAATAAAAATAGGACCTGGCTTAAAAGTAATTGAAATAAAAACAGGACCTGGCTTAATTCTGTGGTACAGGTGATACGTTACACTCACAAACCATCATTCTTGTCCAGCTGAACTCCTGGTTGCTTTGCCTACAGTTACCTGTCCCAAATCTAGCTAGCACAAGGCGATGCTACCACAACTGTTGAACAGACTGTAAGTCTGATTTGAGTTCAGAAATCTCTTCTGTGAATGGAGCACTTTGCCTTCTTAGCAGTGATGTCAGTTTTCCACAGGTCAGTCTCTTCAGCACTTACATTTTCTATTCTGTTTTTATTAAATTGACAAGCTGGCCTGAAACATCCCATCTTGACTTTTCTTCCCCCTTCCTCACCATAATTTGTTGCTCTCTCATTTCTACCAGAATACCATTAAAGAGGAAAGATGAGAAGAGTGGAAGAACAAACAATAACAAAAAAACGCAATAGCCTTACATAGCAAAAAAAAAAAAACAAACCTAAAAGATCACTCTGATATATTTTTTAACTCAGAAAATCGAAGAAATCAGTCTTATTGCACCTATTTCCAAGCAGTTTTATGGAATAATTCCAGGAAGATGAAATGAAGCAGAGGATGGGAATGGTCTGGTCTGCAAGAAAGAGAAATCTGTGAAAGAACACCTTCAGTGTGTATTTCAGATTTGCTTTGAAATCATTACAGCTAGATGGTAAATAGCAGGAGTTTTGTGAATCAACACAAAGATGCCTGTGCTTCTCACAGTGTTTTCATTACAGCCAGTACAGGAGGTGTATTTCCAAAGAATGTAAAAGGTTTTCTTCTGTGGTGAATTTATTTTGCTACAGATTTTTTCCATCTGAAGATAACATTCAATTTTTCCTGTTGATTTTAGAAAATAAGTACTATTAAGAGAATATTTCAGTTATTATGACATGTCAGTAGGAGCTATTTCTACTCTGCTGTCATTTAATAATGGAAAAAAATACAAAAACAGAAACAAAACATAAGATTTGATTTTCAGTCTAATGTGGTACTTCAGCACTTTCTAGGACAAGTTAAAACGTTTACCAACAGCAAATTCTGATTTCAAAGCTGTAAGATTTTTATTGAAGCCAATATATGTTTAGAGTAAAACATTTTTCAGCAAGAAGGCATTCATGATATAGGTGTGTATAAATAAACAAGCATTCATACAATAGTGATCTTGGAATTTCATTGTATATTTCACTGTGCTGATATCTATTAATTTTTTGGCTTTCTATTAATTTGGCTTTCTGTATAAGTTTTGGTTTTACACCATTTTCCAAAACCAGCGGAACCCAGCTAGTAGAGATGGCAGTAGATCTACTTTTTGTACCTCACTGTTTTCTGTCAGACTCTATTAGATAGATGCTTTATTTGTTTAACAGCTTCCTTTCCTATGTCTGTGCTTTCCAAGTGTAAGTTTTTAATATCAAAGCAGTCTAGCCTTTTGCAAATTTCTATTAGAAAGCATAAAAATTTGCCTGATTGCAAAGAACCTTATCTGAATGCTGCATAACAGCTCTTCTTATCTTTCAGGCTTCCCATATTGAATTGTGCTGCAAGAGTTTTCCTTTTTTTGAGTTAGAATGAGCCTATAATTTTATTTTTCAATTATCTGCAATGCAGTGAAGGAGTTTTAATTCCTGAAAGAGGAAGAAAGCAGAAAGCTTTTTTGCGGTACAGATTCCTTTTATCTTATTAGAGCCATGCAGCTTGTAAAAACAAAAGGAGAGGAAAATACAAAACAAATTCCAAGAGACTGATCTTTTTTTTTTGTTTGTTTTTTGAAGTTGAAGTGATTTTTGAAGTGTGATTTTGATGGATGTCTGTATCTCTTGCAAAGGAGCTACTGTTTTTCTAACATTAGGGCCTGGCTATCCACGTGCTTCTCCCAGTAGCTGCATAACAGACCCCATAAAGATATGTGTGTTATTAAAACTATGAACTCATCCTTGGTTTCAGGCCTTTGTCCTGGTTTCAGATAATGCTTTTCTTATCGAGCATAACATTATTTCAAAAAGCTAACAGTATATCTTAAACTCCTATATATCAGCAAAAGATTCTGCAGAGCTCTAGTTAGCAGGAAAGAAAAAAATAAAAAAGAGTTTTATTGCATATTAGTGAGAGATAGGCTTCTATTGTCAGCCCACATTAAAGCCTCTGCTGACCTAAGTGGATCTGTAACAAGGTAGTCTTTTTTCTGGTTTTAAGTGTCACTTATTCCTAAACACCACTCTGTTTGCTCAACACTGGGGAAAGATTTTGACCCTACTAGCCCTGTGGGTCCTGTATCCCCAGTGTCCAAAAATTGCTTTACATGGTTGAGTCAGATTAGATCAAAACCATGTTGGAGATAAAGAGCAAAACCTATCATAGCTGGCTTTTTTTTTTTTTTCGTCTTCTTTTTTTAATGGCTTGGGAAACCCATCAGAGGCCAAAATTTTCATAACAGACTTTTCTGCTCTGACTTAAAATGATGAGTAGCAGGAACTACTGAAAATAGTTCAGCTGTCTATAAGCAATACTATTGTATCTCCTAGACTTTTTAAGGAAGAATAGGAGGTCTCAGCATTGGTCCCTCAGGAAGGAGAGAAGAATATCCTGCATTTTCTTAATGAAATGCTATTAATGCTTCTACCTAGGACTATCAGTAGTCAGGAAAAAAAATTATAATAGTAGAAAGTACATCCTGGTATTTAGGGCAATGGCCTAGCAACCCAGAAATGACAATTCAAACTCATGGCCATGGAAAAGCATTTCACATTCTCTTACTCTGCATCTGTTCTCCAACTGTAAAATGAAAAGCAGTGGTCTACCTCTGCCTCCCAGAAATTCTGTGAATGCATTAAGATTTGTGGAGTGCTTGCTATTTAAAAATGGGGAATGTGAAAGTGCAGAGTTCTCAGTGGAAAAAAAAAAAGAGTTTTTGCTGCTAGGAAATTCTCTATAGCATTTTACCTTTAGTAATCAGTTTAATCTAAAAATGTTTTACTAATAGAGCTCTGAGAGATTTTTGTAGTTTTCTTTCATTTTTTTTTAATTATAAGTACAATTGGGATTTCAAGTTAGGACAAACTGTGCTAGAATTGATGTCAAATTAAAACCTTTACCTCAAACAAAATCTCTGCATCCACTGCCTTTTATAGTTATCAAATACATTATGTGTCATAGTATTAGCATACATAACCTACCCCAAGACAAGTTCTGTGAATGGAATTAGTCTTCCCCTTCCTCCCACACACTTTCCAGATTTCTCATTACTTTATTATTCATACCAACCAGAGGAAATAATCTCGTAGGCCATCTGTTGACCAAGGACACTGCTGGAATCAAAACACTTGGTTTTATAGGTAAGCAGTAGAAGCTTTTTGAATAACTTGAGGGGAACACATATGGGGCACAACCTCCAGTTGAGCAAAATGTGCCCACGTAGAGATGCCCTGTGCATAACCACTGATAGTCTGATACAGGTGATACAGGTTCACACACCACAGCCTCACCAGCCCTAGGAGAAGAGAGATAAGAACACAGTGCCTCCAAATGAGGAGTGCTCACCGCAACTGGTGCCAAGATCCATTCTCTGCTCCATCCACCCTCCCCACAGCTGAAGTGCTTGGTAACCTCTAATCACTGAAGCAGATAATTCACTTAGCAAGTAATGGAAATAAAAACACGGGGGTGGTTCTCTTCTGTTGCTTGTGTAACTTCTTTTTTTGCAGTTTTTACTGGGAGGAGATCCATCAGTGCAATAGGAAAATCAGATCTGTGGTAATTCCCATCTCTGAGAACAGAGTGACTGCATTCAAATCAGCAATACCGAGCAGGCAGGAGAGCTCTAATTCCTCACTACTTCTGGTAATTGAATACTGTGCTGGGGAGGATGCCCACCCATTAAGCTGTCATGGACAACACAGAATCAAAGCTTAAAAAGCTTAATAAAAAACTGTATATCAACTTGGGTGGCAGATCAATGTCCTGAAGCCTGAAGAATACAACCCTGTGGCAGTGGGCACAGTCTCAGAGATGTCAGACGGGCATAGAGAGGCCTGTGCTGGAGCAACCATCGGTCCTGGCTTTGCCCTTGGCCTGGGCACCATTTGGACCCAGTTCTTTCCCAGCCATGCCTATGGCCCTCCCTGATTACTATCTCCAAATCAGCACAGTTCACCTCAAAGGGGCTGCGGAACAGGCTGCCTGGGGAGGGAGGGAGTGCCCACTGGCCACAGCTGCCCCCAGCCTCAGCACCATGAGGCATGGTGTGATCCACAGTCCACTGAAATTGTTTCCTTTAACCCTAGCATTGCAGAGTTTCTTGCAAATAATGCTTCCAAGAATTGGTAATTTCAGAGGGATGTATTTGGCTTTCCCTGTCTTCCTAGGCAGTGCCTGTTTTATTTGTTTATTTAATATGTTTCCATGTAGATGGGAGACAGTTACTATCAAATGATGATGGGCTCTCTGTCCTGGATACATGTAGCTGTACAGGTGGATGTTAAGTTCCTGCACAGCAGTGTTAGGAATGACAATGTCATGGTGTGAACAATCTGGCTTTGAGCTCTGGCAGAGATTTAGCAGCTGAGAGCAAGGCCTTCTAATCTACCTGCTGTGACAGTACTTTATGGCACGTTAGCTTTCCAAATCCTTTTGTGAAGAAATATTCTCTGCATAGGATGTGAAACAGGAGAACCTTTCTGAGCCTCTGTGCTATTTCACAACTGCACTGTAAACAGAGTGGAACTCATTTTTGACAGTGAGAGAACTTGACATGTACTGTGATGGCTTCTCATCCAAAATTTTCATGATGAAACATTCTCCATCAGGAATACTGGATGAGTAGATGGTCAGGGTTTGGTCTGTTACCACATGGATTTAAAGCTTAACTGTATAACTTAGTGGCTTGAGGCAGGAATAATTGTCTTGAGTGGATTATTTTGGGCCATTGAATATGGTTTATTTTAACCTTCCATTTCAAGATTTTTTGTAAATTATTTCACATGCACATGAAACTTTATGTTGTAATAGATACCCAGTTCATCATTTGTATGGATAAACAAATAGACCAGAAAATAAAATATGCTAAAATGCTGTACTGAACAATATGTAATTCTTCCTACAGAATTAAACAAATGGAAGCTTGTCACTTTAAATGTGTGGAAATCTCTTGACTTTAATGATACAATTGTAAGACTTTCCTGCAGCGGCAAAGCACACACTAATCTGGAGAGAGTCTTTGAAGTGCAAATTATACATTTCCCACCAAACACTTAAAGTAAAAAATGGGAAAAATCAATTCACACTATAGAAAAAAAAGAAAAAAGACTTCAGATTTTCACAAGAAGAAAGGTTTTAAATCTGCAATTTTCATCTACAAGATAAGGTGTTAATGAATTTTATACTTTAGCCAGATGGGTATGTAAATTTCTTCTGAACTTTGTTACAGAGCATATTTTGCACAATGACTGAAAAGGGTGGAGACTGTAATCAGTTGAGGAAGAAAACATCTAATTTGTCTTGTTGCTTTTTTTTTTTTTTTTTTTTTCTGTATAAGTGGAATATTCTGTATTTCAGTTTCTGCTGTACCTGGCCTCTTTTCATGACCCTGGATTTTTATGAGAAGAGTCTGGCTTTGCATTTTTACCTTCATAATGCCTATGTAATTATGATGAAATTTTTAAAAGTGTTTTTATTTCCAAATTACCATAAAATGATTAATTGATTTATATTCTAGACTTATTCCATTTCCTTCACCAATTTTTTCTCGTAGTTTAAAATTTTTGTTCTATTGTATGAAGCTGTATTACAGATATAGGAATTAGGCTGCATAAATCCTTTGCTAAAATGTAAACAGCCATCACCTCTGCAGAACTATTCTCTACCAACCCACTGCTAAGAATTTCTTCATAACTGCAGCACACACACTTGAAGTCATAGGTGGCAGCATAACTCTGGCTCTTCATAGTAATGCAATTCTTGAAACATTTAAAATTTTTTACTCAGGAAAGACTCCTCAGCCATGAATTTTATCTTCAATTACTAGGAATTTTTCAATTATGGACCATTTTCTAAGTGCAGAACTGAGTCCAGCCTAGATCTATCTTATCTATGGAATAAATCACTAGGGCAAATTTCATGCTTGACTACACCAGTGTAAATGTAAAGTAGATTCACTGAAGTTTGCTGAGTAACAGCTGATTTATGCTGCCATTAGTGAGAAGTGATTTGTTGGAAATGTTTGCTTTTTTACTTCCTCATTGCTGTAGTTTCTCTATTGATGAAATGTGTAACATTGGGCCTTAGTAACATTGCAATAATTAAACAACAAAGACATAAAACTTATGCAAATTAAGCATAAATATTTATTTTGAGGGCTATCTTCCTGCAGGCAGTAGGAAACCCTGCTTTTCTTTGACAATGTTGATTATGGTTTTGGGCTATTTCTCCAACCATTCCTTTTGACATGTAGCTCTTATTTTTACAAAGATTTCATGTTAGAGACAGCAGCTTACACATCTTATGACAGTAAGTGCTAGAGAAGAGACGCTTTTAGCTCATCACCATATTATGTACCAGAGAACCCACAAAGGACAAAAATGTTTCTGATGCCCAACTCACAGGAAGAGTTCAAATGTTAATACACACCCACCAGAGAGGTCAAGTATGAAAGAACATCATGCAACACTTGGTTCCATATGCTTTGCTTTTCCTGGAGCTACTTGTAAATCAACAGACTGGTAAAAAACTAACTTCTCTGATCAATTACTGCTGTCTTTTTTGTGTAGCTGGAGGGAAACAAGAGTGCACGAGAGAGGATATGGATCACTGTAAATCATGAAAGGACTGCTTGGATAACCCATTCTTGAAAATGATTGTTCATGTTCTAATAATCACAAATAGGAGGTTTTCCAGCTGCTCATAGCACTGGATCTAAGGGTCTCTTGCATTACAGGATGGTGGGAGAAGAATCCTGAGAGATTTCAACCTTTACCTACATCCATTCTTCGGGCCCACATTTAAGACAGTGGACATTTATGACAGTGGTCATTTATGACAGTGTCCACTGAAAGGAAAGAGTGATGGTAAAATATTTTGCAGGCCCACCTGCAATCGATTAGATATCAGTTCTCAAGAGCTGTTACAGAATCACAGAATCACAAAATTGTAGGATCTGGAAGGGACTTCTAGAAATCATCGAGTCCAGCCCCCCTGCAAAGCAAGCTCCCTACAGCAGGCTGCACAGGTAGGCATCCAGGCAAGTCTTGAATACCTCCAGAGAAAGCGAATCCACAACCTCCATGGGTAGCCTGTTCCAGTGCTCTGTCACCCTTCCTGTAAAGAAGTTCCTTTGCATATTGGTGTGGAACATCCTATGCTCCAGTTTATTGCTGTTTTCCCTTGTCCTGTCCTCACAGATTGCTGAAAAGAGGTTGGCTATGTGCCCTTGACTCCCACACTTAAGATATTTATAAACATTAATCAGATCCTGACTCTTTTTTTCTCAAGGCTGAACAGATCCAGGTCAGCCAGCCTTTCCTCACAGGGGAGACACTCTAGGCCCTGTAACTTCTTTGTTGCCATCTGCTGGACTCTCTCCAGGAGATCCTTGTCTTTCTTATACTGAGGAGCGCAGAACTGGATACAGTATTCCAGGTTAGACCTGACCAGGGCAGAGTAGAGGGGGAGGATCACCTCCCTTGTCCTGCTGGGCATGCTCCCTTAATGCACCCCAGGGTTCCACTGGCCTTCTTGGCCATCAGAGTACACTGCTGGCTCATAGCCAAACTGTCATCCACCAGGACCCCCAAGTCCTTCTCCACAGAGATCCTCTCTAGCAGGTCATGCCTCAAACTGTATCAACTTGTGGTTATTCCTTCTTAGGTGCAGGACTCTGGTCTTGCTTTGGTTAAACATCATTTGATTTCTTACTGCCCAGCTCTCCAGCCTGTCCAGGTCTTGCTGAATGGCAGTACGGCCTTCAGGTGTGTCATCCACTCCTTCCAGCTTTGTATCATCGGCATACTTGCTGAGGGTGGACACTATCCCCTCATCAAGTTTGTTGATGAAGATATTGAACAAGACCAAACCCAGCACCAACCGCAAGGGAACACTGCTAGTTACAAGTCTCCAACCAGACTCTGCACTGCCGATCACAACCCTCTGAGCTCAGCCAATCAGCCAGTTCTCAACTCAGCTCACTGTCTACTCATCTATCCCACGCTTTCTTGGCTTCATTTTCAGGATGTTGTGGGAGACAGTATCAAAAGCCTAGCTGAACTCAGGGTAGACAACATCCACTGCTCTCTGTTTATCTACCAAGCTGGTGATGCCATCACTGACAGCTACAAGGTTGGTCAAGCATGATTTTCCCTTGGTGAATCCATGCTGACTATTCCTGATGGCCATCTTCTCTTCCAATTGCTTAGAGATGGCATCAGGAACAAGCTGTTCTATCATCTTTCCAGATGAGGACAGAGATGAGGCTGTCTTATTCATTAATATTTATTGTTGTAATAGTTATCAAGTAATCCTATATTTCTGCTTTGACAACTGTTATCTCTATTTCAGTAAATGCAGTGGATAAAAACCCTTGCTTTAATTCAGCAGATTGATAGTGTACTTCAGTTTATTGCAGTCTTACTGGTCTGCAATGCATATCTGCCCCTTCTCTTCTTTGGAAAAACACCTTAAATCTAGCCATTTATTGCCCAACACAGCTTTAAAATGTCATATAAAATTGGATTTTAATAGACACTGTAACAATCTATGACCTTTTGGGAACCAATAAGTGGTTACAGACAATCTTGCCTGCAATATCTGCAATAACCCTGTTCTTTCTCCAAATATCTGAATGATTACCCCAGGAATTTAATGAAAACTTCACAGACTACTAGATAGAACAAATAGTTTGTCTTGCCTTATGATTCTTGTATCTGGAAAGAAGGTTTTTGCAAATAGAGAAAATGTGTAGAACAAATTGTATAATTATATATTGTGAGAGACCATGTACAGAGCCGTTGTGTGCTCTGTCATGGCTGAGGTTGTTGCTGCCCTGAGATTCTAAAGTGAAGTTTCACATACCCCAGCTAGTTTCTTGTGGGTTCATCTGGTTACATGGAGAAGAGCCTCAAGTTTTCCCTGGCTGTGTAGCCCCCTGTGGCCCAGGTGATTTAAAACAGGTAAAGCTTTGAGTGCTGCTCTGAGTACTTAGCTACAAATACCCAAACTAACAAGATTAAAGCTATTCAAAGTCCAGTTACTGTTTGGATTGTGGTTCAGGTAGACACTGAAAAGATTCATCTGTGTGTGCTTGTACTAAAAATATTAGTTTATGCAAGCATTTATTCAAGTTTAAAAATTGTTCACTAAAACTATTACATTAGGATTGGTTTATATAAAGCCAGCAGCCACAGAGTCTCTCATTCCCTCTCTCCCTCCTTGCAGTGAAGTAGAAGAGATAATGGGAAGAGCAATAAGAAGATAAGTGATTGATCAAAATGAAAACATTTCAATAGATGAAGGAAGGATAAGGGAGGAAGGGAGGGAGGGAGAGAGGCAGGAAGGAGAGAAAAAAAAGAGAGAGAGGGAGAAATAGAGAGAAAAAGAAAAAAAGTTGCACAAGTAGTTATGAACCACTTCCTGCTAGCAGACTGACGCCCAGTAAATCTCTGAGCAATGGCTGCTTTAGAATAAAGACTTACCCTTTCTCCACCTGCATCCCCTTTTTTTCTGCACCACTGTTTTTATTGCTGAGCATGATGTTTTATGCCATGGAATATCTCTTTAGTCAGTTAGGGTCAGCTGTCTCATTCATGTCCTCTCCCAGCTTCTTGCCCACTCCAGTCTACTAGTTGTGGGGGCTATGCAGGAAAAAGAGAAAGCCTTGAAAACCTGTGCAAAACAGTTCAGCAAAAGCTAAAATATCGATGTGTTGTCAAACACTGTTTTGCCCACAAATCCAAAATACAGCACCATACTGCTGTATTGCTGTGAAGAAAGCTAATCTCACCAAGAGAGCATAAAAAATTGATATCTATGGTGAGTTTTTGCTGTTCCTAGAGTAGGGGAAACTCGGTGATATTTGTCCTAGATTGAGACCTGTAGTTACAGAAGAGACATTCAATGCCTAGCTCTTGATGTTTTCTAACTGTATGAAGCAGCTGGAGTTTTAATTGTCAAATGATCTAGTGAAGATGACAATAAAAGCAGACACAAGATGCCTTTGGAAGGGGCTTTGATACTTCTCAATATTTTTAAGTTTGTTCTGTGGAAAGTTTCTTCACTTTCAACATTAAAAAAAACATAAGCTGCAGATTCAAACTGTCAAAAGTGTATCTTACCCTGCATTTGAAGATAAAAAAAATTAATTAGAAAGAAAACACACAGATTTATAACAATTTTTGGTCCTTAAAATTCTTTTTATGTAAGACATGAAAGTTATTTACTTATTTAGCAAATTCCTCAGAGGGAAAAATTATCAGTATTTTTTTTTTTGATTTTATTTATAAAACATGTTTGTAGTGCTATATACACTACTGTGATAATCTAGTACAAATAATTATGTGACAATTAATGGTTTGCTAAGACATATTTTTTAACAAAAATTTATTCAAGGGGAATTTTAAGCAGGCACTTTCAATACTCAATTGAAAGTATATCTTGGCAGATACAATTTGTCTGCCCCACTATTTGAAATATAATTAACAAGGTTTGATACATGGCAGAGAGAGAATTGAAAAGGATGCACGAAACACTAAATGGAAATATCCAAATGCTCTGAACTCATCAAAATGCACTGAAATACATCATATTCCAATAAGGTGCCAGTGGAAGGAGGGTTTTCTGAACCCAGAGTACAACTGGAGCCATTAGAATACCAATTTTACTCTGGAAACATAATCATACATTTCAGGAGAGTGAAATAAATCTAATTCAGACTGAATTTCTTAAGCACAGACATTTACAAATAAGGTGGATTCCTCTGAATATATTTCAGGTGTTAAATTCTTGTTAAATTCTTACAGTTGTTTCTAATGAAGTTAAATTTGGTTTTGAGTTGAGGCTGATTGATTGATTGATTGACTGTTGGTTGATTTCAGTGAAATACCATTGAAGTTTTTTGACTCTCTAAGCAATGCACACCTTAGTTTGATCAAGTTACTTTTGATATGCACGGTAGTCATGACCAGACAATAATGATTTTGTCTCGTATCACACTGAGTGAATTGATTTAGTTTAGTTACTATGAAGGATGAAAATAATTAGTAAGATTAAAGAAACTTGCCTGTTTCTTTGCTTATATTGATCTAGTTTTCTGGTGTTTAGTTTTTTGAGTGACTGTCATTACAAGTATGGCTGACTCCAGGAGAATATCCTGCTTTATATTCTTCATATTTTAATCAGATTAGTTGCAGTTCTTAAGAGACACATTTGTTATGAGGAATCCTATGTTCTGTCAGTTTCTGCTAGTATTTATCAATTAACTTTCACTATAACTTAGAAACCGTACTTTACTTTCTTGTTTAATGACACATCTTTGAGGATTGAAATCCTTAATGTTAATAAAATATTGTTTTACATCAGTAAAATCACGGAAATTCTTTTACCTTACTATAATAATAGTAATGGCATCACAAAAATAGAAGCTTCATTATTTATTGGCATTCAGACTACATCAGTTAGGCTGTCTGAGTTGAAAAATCTGATCTGTATTATGTCCTATATTCAACAATATCAACTCTTCAGAACTCTTCAGATAATTGATTTTTTATTTTCTGGCTAAATGCAAAAGAATTAAGAGGAGGTGTGGATGGTGAGTTTGTTCCTGGATGCTGGAAAGAGCTCAAGCAGTCTATATGTAGCCCTCATGTATACAAAACTGAATTGTCACAGTCACAGGAATTGAAATGTGAATACAACAGTGCTAGAGCCCAAGCATCTCTGTGATCCTGCCCCTACATTAACAGCAGAGAGTCAGTGAGGTAGAAGAAGAGCCACTGCTAAGAGAACAAAATTTAAATTACATGTCTCTTTAAGAAAAAGAGAAAAAGATTTAACATTCCATGAAATATCTTCTATTAAGATTAGTGATAGGTTTCCCATTTGCAAGACACAGTCAGAAGATAGACACAAATAATAGATAATAAAATTACTTCACCACTGCTGGATTCATTTATTATTATTTTTTTAATTAGCAGGTTAGTGTGCATAATAAGTATAGACTCTGCCATACCTACATATTTGTGAAGGGTGCTTGCTGAACTGCAATTAATTAATATTTTTTACCATTTCATTCAGTTGCATAATCAGCTGCTGTTTTTAACTTTTGCTTCTATTACCAGCTGTTGTTTCAGGAAATGTTTTCCTTACATAGCCTTCACTTTATTATTTCAACACTAATGAAATGCAGAAAAGGACTCTTAATGAGCACTTACTCTAAAGCTCCTATCCCTTTAAAATTTTTGTGAAATATAAGCAGTGAGGGTTAGAGAGCATTCTGGGGTGAACCTTGTTTCTTCACTAAATAGAGAAGTTGGTAAAATAGAAGTTTGTCAATCCATATAAAAAATCCTTTTTCTCACTCCAGCTTGTTAGTTTTACTAGTTGCCTTGCATTAAAAATATTGAGTACTTGAAATGGAAGGATTATTTCCTTAGCACATAAACTCAGTCACAGTGTCATTTTTAACGAGCCATTCCTAATTTGTTTATATTACTGTTCTGACTTTGTTAACTCTACTTTTTTATTTGAAGTGTTATTTCCAAGGTAATGAACAATGTTTTGAATACGTCATTTATAGAGGCTTATACATAGCCTGTGATTGGCTACAAAAACAAGTCCTGTTTGTTTTGGTTTGCATTATTTTCATAACTTAAGTTGTATCAAAAAATGGTCACATCCATCCATCCGTACCTATCATTAATGGAATTCATACAATCCCATGTGAATCCAAGCATGCTTTTGGACACAAAAAGAAAAAGTGTTGTATCAGCTTCTGTGAGGATGTTCTGGGCCTGTCTAATCTAACTGTAGTTTCAGCAACCCTGAGGTCAAGGAGGATGATGAGAGTAGAGGAAACAGCAGGAGAAAGTAGAAAACCATTAACAAATTGGAAGAGAGGTATTCATCCTTTGGTAAGAAAGAAAGCCTGATTTAAAATATATCAAGGATACAACTGAGAATTTATCAAGAAATGAGAGCAAAATGACTTCTCAAACACTGGTTAAAAGGAAAGTCTGGAGAAGTTGCCTGAGGCAGGATAGAATTATTTTTGACACAAGGGAAGTAGGCTTTTAAAACATATCTGAAGAATAGCTATAGACTGTGAGATTAGTGTATATATAAACCAATGTTAGTAGATGAAAAGAAGCTGTGAAATTAGTTGGTGTAGTGGACTAGAAAACCAGGGAAATAGTACTCACATTTTCCCCAATTACTCTGGTAATCTGTGGCTATTTTCACAAAGTTTCCATAAAGATTTTTCCAACTTTAAACTTTCATTTATATATACTCAAAAGGAGGAAGAATGAAGTCTAAATATCCCCCTTTTTTTTTTTTTTTTTTTTTTTTTTTTTTTCCTTTCTTTCTACTTAGCTAAGTAAAGTGAATGGAATAAAGTCAAATCTCTCAAAAATGCACTAATTCAATTGTGAGGTACCAAATCACTGGAACCCAAGTGTATGCTGAGTAGCACTGAAGATATAAACATTTTTTTAAGATAGGGCACGCAACATCACAGCTTCTTCCAGATCATTACTGAGTGTTATGGGATGTTACATTATTTTCCATTTTATGATGACTGGTTCCATTGATTTTGCCTGCCATACACAACACATTAATATTTTTGGAGTAAATATTAATTTATTTCTAAGGTACCTTCAAAGCTTTCTACTGATTTATTCTTTTTGTCTGTCATTCTCAAGTAATTGTTCTAGCACTTGTGATATTTTTTAAAAATTTTATTCCCTAGATTCCTGTTGGCATTGATTTTTTTTTCCTAAATTTTTGGTACTATTTTGCAGATTTAATCCTTTTGCATCTCTTTTTTTTTTTTTTTTTTTTTTCCCTTCAATATGTATAATAAGAAAATCTAGAGCAACCACTTTTTTTTCAATTAAAAGACAAAATTAATAAAAGTAACACTGCATTCCCAACTCTCTGTCTTTCAGGAAGATATTCATGGTATTTGAGTTTATCTCTTAGGGAACGGTAGCAAAAGGAATTGAGGTTTCTTTGAATGTACTGGCTCTTTCTCTTCATTGCCTTGAACTAAAAATGGTTTATAAAAATCATTGAAAATCTAGTTTCACTTTCAAAGGGATTATTTTCCCCATTATGTCTATTCCTTCTCTTTATTATCCCTTAAGATGTTTATTTATAGTCCTTTTAAGTTCCGAAAGCAGCCTGGTGGCCTGCAGAATCTGTAATGGAATATCATTCTTAGAATTTTTGAACTGTGTGCTAGCAAAGACAATTGCACATCTTAAAGAATTCACGTGGCTTCCAAGTACTTTGATAGCTTAATAGCCAACAGGCACACCTCAGAAATGCATCATAACTTGGATCTGTACTAAGTTAGGTAATATGGGAACAATAATTAAAATTTTTATTTTCCAATAAATCTCATGCAATAGTGAGATACAGAACTCTGTACTCATCTCTGCTCTAACATGGAATTGGAAATTTGTCCTTTCTCCATATGCAGCAAAGAAAAATATATTTTGTCAAATCTGTGAGGCATGCAAACATTATTCTTTCCTGTCCTTGAAATGAGGTAGCTAGTACATAGGTATCTGAAATGACTTGCCCTGCATGAAAGGACGAAGGAAGAAAATCAACTTTCTCATCAAAAAAATCAACACTCTTTCTTCTAGAAATTTATTTGAGTGTGTCTGGAAGTGTAAGTAATAGTAGCCTAAAATAATTTCTAAAAAAAATCAATTATTACTTACTCTATTGAGACTTCTACGTCTTTAGTGTTTTTTAAGTTTCTGAATCTTGTCCTAGCAATACTGCTGTTGTTTCAAAACACCCCTTTGAAAATAAAGAGGTGAGGAAAAACATATATAATATTTATTTGTAATAACCATTAAATGTCACAATCATGTTTTGTGGTAATATATTTCATAGAATCATGAAATCATAGAGTGGCTTGCATTGAAAAGGACCTCAAAGATCATATAGTTTCAACCCCCCTGCTATATGCAGGATCACCAACCACTTGACCAGGTTGCCCAGAGCCATATCCAATCTGGTCTTGAATGCATTTAAAACCATTTTCCCTTGTCCCATAACTATCCACACTCATAAACAGCCATCCCCCCCGCTGTTTATACACTCCCTTCAAGTACTGGAAGACCACAATGATGTCTCCACGGAGCCTTCTCTTTTCCAAGCCAAACAAGCCCAGTTCCCTCAGCCTGTCTTCGTAGGGGAGGTGCTCCATTCCCCTGATCATCTTAGTGGCTCTCCTCTGGACCTGCTCCTGTGTCTTTCTAGTGCTGGGGGCCCCAGGCCTGGACGCAGTACTCCAGATGGGGCCTCACAAGAGCTGAGTAGAGGGGGACAATCACCTCCCTCTCCCTACTGGCCACTCCTATTTTAATGCAGCCCAGAACACAGTTGGCATTCCAGGCTGCAAGCGTACATTACTGGCTCATATCCTGCTTCTCATCTACCAGGATCCCCAAGTCCTTCTCCACAGGGCTACTCTCAAGAAGATCTTCCCCCAGTCCATATAAATAGCTGGAATTGCCCCAGCACAAATGTAACACCTTGCGCTTGACCTTGTTAAACCTCATTAGGTTCAGATGTCTTTCAGACATACAGTTTCATATATTTCCTAATCCACTGCCAATGGATCTTCCACATACCCCATGAATAACTGCCTTCACTGTGCATTGCTTACTGAAAAAAAGCAGAAGTACCATAGATTCCTTCTTTTCAGCTCTTGATGCATCTTCTTATTTTCAGCCTAAAATCATTTCCTTTCCACCACTATAAGTAGTAGTTGCCTAAACAACTCTTATTAAGAGCAATCATTTGTTTTTTCAGTTATTAAAATTTTCAACACTTGTCCATCTGTTCGCTGTAACATCTTTTTCACATTTAGCACAATAAGAGAATGAATCCATGAAATTCTTTCCCTTCTAGTGCAGCAGACACTTGTGTTTGCTACAGTACTGTACTCTGCCATCCAAGCTGGAACAGCCACGCTTGTGGCAGCCCCTGCCCTCAAGAACCCGTAGATAAAGCATTATTTTAAATGGACCAAAAGGCTTGCTTCCTTTTCTGCTGTTGAAATTTTTTGCCTCTGAGGCAGTAGAGGAATTTCTTGTTGCTGTTGTTTCATTTTAAAAAGTTCAAATATTCACATTGTCACTGTGTAGGGATCAGATTAATAACTGATACAGAAACAGTATTAACATTTGATTTCTTATGAGAGCTTTGGCACTGAAGAGCTGAAAAAATGTGCAAAAGCTTTCAATTGTTGGTACAATGTTCAATCTCTTTAGGAAATGCAAAGCAAGAACTAGAGCTTATTTATGAATGCTATTGGTCAAAAGAGGTAAAATTGTATCTTTGTTGCTAGTAAATTCTAAAAGAAACCTTACATGCTGACTCATTATTTGAAGTTAAGAATAAAGTGTTCAGAGCCAACAAAGACAGGTAGATGCTATTATATCCCCCTGGAAATAAAATTGTTTCAAGCACTAAAATGCTTTTAATGTTCATCCAGGGGTTGGGGGGAGGAAGTCCTTTATCTTTGGAGAAAAAAATTGACATTCTAACATCTAACAGCTTTGCTTTTGGTATGAAAGGCATTTGACAAGTGAACCCATTACGATAATCAAGAGTGCTGATCTAACCACTGCTGTCAGGCAAAGATCGTCTGTTCTTGCTCTCCTCTCTTCCTACTTCTTTACTTATCAGCTAAATTCAGTGTACAGACACAGTCTGTAAATAAAAATCTTTATTCACTAGATCTTTGAGCCTTGGCTTTCGACTTCTTCTCTTTCTTGTCCTTTCTTAAATTAAAAACAACAACAACAACAACAAACAAACAAACAAAAAAAAACAAAAACCCACTCCTAAACATATTGAAAATATTGAACAGATTACTTTATATACTAAAACATATCAGAGTGGAAAATACCCACCCAATCTGACTGCAGCTGCATCACCATAGTTAAATCTTATATGGTATTAATGAAATAAACTATAATATTTTTCATGTGTATTTCTCAGGTTTAAACATTCCAAAGAATATATTATTAATTTTTTTTTTCATTAGAACTACGCTTTTACCAAAACAATTTTCCTGCTCTAGTAAGTATGTAGAGTCACTTATATATATGTAGATGGATTCCAGCTGCAATACTTTTAAGTCTGTGAATTTACAGATTATGGGGTTATTTTGCATGTGGCTTTTGGTTAAGCACTGATTCCGAAAACGGTAGTTGTGAGAGTAATTAAAATCATTATCCTACATTTTCAAAACAAAGTAACTGAGACCAAAATTCAATTTCCTTATTCCCCGCAGTTTTGTTTGTGGTTTTTCTTTCCAATTGTGAATGGAGCCAAGGTCACAGAATATTTCAATAACCTGCAGTCAATGACTGCTAAATGTCATCCCCTTGAATACAATTACAACTTTTTTAAAAAGTGCATTGTCCATTTGTTCTAAATGTATCTTTGATGGATGCTCCTGTATCTTTGTGACAGACTTTTTCTTCTCTATAACTCAATTGTATGAAGACTTACATTGTTGTAAGAATGAATGGTGGTATAAAATCAATTACAAATTGGTCTGGCATTATCAAACTGAGAACCTGGGTCAGATTCTAGGTACAAAGTAATCTAAGTACTTAGCCTTCTATGCCATAGCACACATATGGATATTATGAGGTTAATTTTCACACAAAAGCGTGATTATATTTGTAATTAGGCAGTAGTGTTATTTGTAGTATAACTGATCTTGACACAACTCAAATCAAATTGTTATTCAAAGTATGAATTTTTAGGCTAAGTAATTGGAAAAAGGTAAATGACCTCTTATTTTCTCCTGGTAATCAAATATTTTATTTTATACTAATGTGACTATGATACCACAAATAATGGTTTTGCTTTTATTCATGCCATCAGTTTGCTACAGGGACAGTCAGATGCCCCTCTTTGGGGCATTTGATAGAATTGGGGGAAAATAAAGGGGTTAGTAGATATCCTTCTAAGAAGAAAATGTGAATCACAGCAATTATGGTAGTGACTTGAATATTTTTCTTATTGGCTTAATTAGAGATGTTACATATATGGCCCATTCTCTATCCTCCTCCCATTCTGTTGACATGTTCCTATGCCATGCCTTCAAAAACTTTTTAATAATATTCTAATCCTGCTGAGATCACTGCCAAAATTCATTTCAGTGTGCCAAATGCTTATACATGAAATTTTTTTTTGAAATTTATGCAGCTAGATATGTATCTATTTACTGAAAGACAGTTGCTCTAGCTGATCTTCCTATTTTGACTACAAGAGGTGATCTTCGGCTTTTCTCACTACCTAGCAGTAATGCTAATATCTAAAAAAAGGAAAATCTGTTCAGAAACAAAACAAAACAAAAAAAATTCAGAAGAAGTAGGATGATACAAGAATTTTCTTTAATAGATGATGTATTGGTACAGATGATTGGCACATAAAGTTAAGCATCTCATCTTTGTTCTGAACAGCCAGCTGCTGATACCTACCTAATCTAAACTCTTTTAAGAGGACTTGAGCAATAAATGCTACATATACTAAAAAGTGGCTGAACCACTATTAGGTTAGTTTTCTTTTTCTCTTCCCTTCCCTTCCCTTCCCTTCCCTTCCCTTCCCTTCCCTTCCCTTCCCTTCCCTTCCCTTCCCTTCCCTTCCCTTCCCTTCCCTTCCCTTCCCTTCCCTTCCCTTCCCTTCCCTTCCCTTCCCTTCCCTTCCCTTCCCTTCCCTTCCCTTCCCTTCCCTTCCCTTCCCTTCCCTTCCCTTCCCTTCCCTTCCCTTCCCTTCCCTTCTCTTCCCTTCCCTTCCCCTTCTCTTTCTTGCCCTGCCCTACCCTGCCCTACCCTGCCCTTCTTTTGTTCTTTTTTGATTACTTATGGAAACATTACCTTAAGTTGCATTCAAATCTTTTGCGTCTGTTTTTATCATTTCAAAAACATTTTAAAGCCAATATTTGATTTCGAGTTTGGCTCTCTCATCAATCTATTTAACCATTTATTAAGTGTCTATCATAGCCTCTTTCTTACCGTGAACACATATTAGGAATCATTAGCTTTGCCACTAGAGGATAAGCATCAATATGGAAAAGCTCTGTAATGGACACAAGGTGCAGTCAATTGACATTACATCATATGCCTTGTTATATTACCAAAACAATTAAGTTATCTGAGTATCAACACTGCATGTACGCATCATATCATGTATAAATCAAAGCACTAAGAAGCATAGAAATAAATAATTAAGAATGCATAAAACTTATGCTGCCTACACAGTAGGCACTTAGCTCTTTTCAAAATTTTTACCTTACTGGACTACAAGCTCTTCAGTGAAGGAAAGTTTTTGCTGTTACTGTTCCATACTTACCCCATATCTAACATAATGGAGTCCTCTCTGCTCTATGGCAAAAGTAGATGGTACTAAGAAAGTCTGAAAATAATGTGTGATTCTTGTAGCATTTTTAATTCTGATCAGAGTTGATATTTACTCAGTCCCTAATCATTTCTGAGAATAACTGCTTGAATGTTGCTTAACTTTAATTTGTACTATCTGAGCAAAAAAATTTGTCCTGTAGAAAGTGCTCTGAGACTATGGATGCCAACAACTCAGTCTGTATTAGAGTAATCTTACCTGCAATATCAAAGGCTAACCATAAGCATTTGATTATCCTGTAAAATGAGCGTACCAAACTGTTCACTGCCCTAAACGAGCATTCTGACTGTGAATGTGTGGTAAGCATGGGGAAGGAAAGAAACTCTTTTCTGCCACAGCAGAGTATGTCACATGTTGCTTTGTGCAGTTGGTCATGCTCAGCTCATGACTTCTGCCACTAGCATTTTAGTTTTCTTCCTCCATGCTTCATCTCTCAGACCATCTGTATAGCAAGGTGACTTATGAACATGAAGCCATAGCAGTCTTGATTTGACACTGTCATATTCACTGTCATGTACTAGTACTGGATATGCTCCAAGACACTTTCACTGAAGAGGACTCTGTCTTTACTGCACAATCTGTGACCAGACTAATTGGCACAGCTGCTTTCAGACTGTTGTTGGGAAAGCTTGCGTGATTTTAAGTATGTTACTACTCTGTAAACCTTTTAATAATCCTATGTTACTGTCTGCATCTTAAATCTTATGTTTTCAGGGTCTACATTTCCTTTAGTTTGCTCCATTTTACAACATGTCACAAATTAATGGCATTAGGTTTTGTCGTGTATGTATATATGTAGATGTATGTACATATGTGTCTGTATATATAATTACGTATACAATTTGTTAGCTAATGAAAAAAGCTCAGTGTTTTTCCATCCAGCCAGCCTGTCTTATTTCTTTCCTTTACCACGGTTGTAATTTGTATTCTCATGTCATATGTGCGTTTCAAAAAAGCACACACACAAATAGATCATATACATTTTGATGAACAGAACATCCGTGCAGTACCATTTTTAAGATTCACTTTGCCTTCCTCATGTCTGCCTTGATCATTAACGATCTTTTCCAAAGCTTTCCTTTATTTTTTTCCAATCTCTAAACTATTTCTAACAACCAGCAAGTCATGGTTTATTTAATGCTTGTACAAATAATTAGTAAACCAAATTCCCTTTCTCACTTTCATATATCAATTACTATTTTCCAAAATAACTTAGCTCCATTCGTTTCAATGCTTACTCTACAACACTTCAACTGCTTATTTAACATTGTATTAAATATAGTATTAAATATTGGAGAAAATGATAAGTATTTCATCTCTGGATTATTTTTTCTCTCCGAGATTTACAGAAGTTGCTATCTCTCCCTTTGACTTGGGAGACCTTTAGGTGTCAGTTCTTATCCAACTTCTTTAATACTCATCTGTGTTAATACAAAGGGGCTGGCACTCATGCTCCTTACTGACTGATCCTCATAAAACTGTGCTTCCTTTTGTTGAAGTCTTAAAATCTACACAGCAGTTTTCTAGATTTGAAGGACATCAAAGCATACTTCACTGTTTGAGTGAGATCCATAAAAGCTTCCAGAGTTGACATGCAAATCGTATAAGGTACCACTGAGGCACTTGTACCTATGGAGCAAGGAGGAAGGTGACCTCACAGGTTAGATATACTCAGATGCAGAGTTTTGTATGAATCTGACCTCCGTGTGGATCTGTAGCTCCTGTCCCAGGTTACCTAGTGATGGAATTAACAAAATTCACCAGTCAGTGAAAACACTGACTAGTCAACATCTGTGCAACAAAATATAACGTGTGTGCATTGCCGGGATTTTAGTGACTCTTTGAGCGGCCATGACCTGACACGTTCTTTCAGCTGACGACGGCTGGAGAACTCAATCGGTAAATCACAGGGAGGAAATCACAGGCCGACATCCGCGGCCACCAGCCGTACGGGCATTTTGCCGGGGCACTCCGGGTTGTCCCGCTGCTGTCCGCGGTGCTGAAGCAGCGCCACCGCCCACTGGAGCGCGGCAACTTTCCACCCCCGCCCGTGCGTGCGTCCACGAGGGCACATTTCCTGGGAGCACGGCCTGTAATTAAACTAACTCCTCCCTTCAGCTGTAATAATTGCACCGCCAGAAGCCCACAGGAGCGGATGCCTTCCTCTCGCTCGCCTGTTACACCCGCTTTTTTTTTCTTTTTTCCTTTATTTTTTTTCTTATCAGAACAAGTAAACTTGCTCTGCCTGGACTGGGTGAACTGCTGACTAAGGACCCAGAGGTCTGGGGCTGGGGGCACTTAAATTTCAGCAAGATCTGCCCGCCGCCCTTCCCTGATAAACTTCAGCCGGCAGCACGCCCCCAGGCGCTCTCCGTACCGCATCTCGGGCTTTGCTGCGGCGATGCCCAGGTAAGAGCCGGGGCTGGGGTCGGGAGTACTCCGCTGCTCCCTTGCCGGCGCCACGGGAGGCTGCCAGCAGCGCTCAGGCTCGGGGAAGAAGGGGAACCCTTCTTGGCAGAAGGAGGAGATGCTGGCAGGGAAATAGTGGGCACGGGACTCAGGAGTGGCATTTCCCTCAGAAGAGATGACAAGGAAAAAAAAAAGCGGGCGGGGGGAGCGATGTCCCTCGATCCCTCAGAGGGAGACTTATTGCGCTGGGTGAGCAGAAAGTGCGATGCTCCTTCCGGGGAGGGGACTCCCCAAGACCTGCCTGCCACGCAAGCTCGCATTCTGCCCGGAGCAGTGTCCGGGAGCAGCCGGGGGGAGCTGGGAGCCGCGGCGAGACGAACCGGGGCTGAGTGCTGCGGGGAGGAGCCGAGCCTCCCCTGCCCTGCTTGCGCGGCCCCGGAGGTTGAGAGATCTCCCACCTCTGGCCGCCCCTCCACGGGCAGCCTCCCTCTCAGCCACCACCAGGTAATTTGGGGGGCGGCCTCGGCCTGGTGGGGGGCGGAACAGCTGCTGGGACAAGGGAGCAAAGCTGTTTCTTGCTTCCCCTTACGCTGCTCTGGACTTCCTTTGATGGCAAAGCTGGAGTGAAGTGCTCGTGTGGAGAAAGGGCCGAGGAGTTTTGCTCGTTGACCTTGTGGTACGGACAGTTTAGCAGTAAAAACGCCAAAGTCTTTTATTTCAAATTATGGATTACTATATGCAAAACAGATTAGTTCCTAAATACAATAGAGTGTGGTATGTAAATAGGAAATTGCAGACTTCCTTAATTAATCCAGGACTAGCATAATATATTCAATTACGTTGATGGTAAGGAAAAGTTAGGCAATAAAAATAGTTGTAATTAGCTTTGGGAAATATAATGGAAATGCAAGTGAGCTTGGTGACACTTCCATACACGCATGTTTCACCAAAGAAAACACAGTCTTCTAAATTTAAGATAATTGCAACCAACACAGCAGAAGCCTTTCATCTGCAGTTTTCATAACTTTAGATGACATTTCCGATGAATAAGAGGAAAGGTATCCATTGCATGCATGTGTTTACAGATAAAGAATTTATGGTCAGGATGGAACACTAGTAGTCAAGATGGAAACTGATGTAGGCCTTTAGGATTGCAGAAGAAGCCTCTAATTTCATTGCAAAATCATAGGACAGTAACAATCAGGGTACTAGCTGTAAATCAGGGGAAATAATCCTGCATACCGCAGATATGGATCATGATTCGAAGCTGTTGATATTGGGTCATGTGTTTTGGATTTAACCTGGAGTAAATATTGTTAATGAATTAAAATACTTGTGGAAAATCAACTGCATCTTATTCCTAACATTATGGAGATTGATGGAAATCAGCTGTTGAGTTACATGTCCTGTATTACATTCTAGGTACTTTTGTATGATTGGTACACGTTACTCTGTTTCTCAGGCATTTGTAGGCAGCTAGAGATAGCAAGTGCACAGATGGCTGCTTTTTGTCACTCCTAAGGTGTAATCTAGAAGTACAGAAACAAATTTATGAAAACAATTAATTCATTTGTCTTCTGTCTCATTCTGGGCAGTGAGAAATAGGTCTATTCTACTGTTGATCAAATTTGATGCAAGTAGAAGGTTTTTTACCTGTATTTGCCCATCCAAGACTCTATCAAAAACGTGAGAGGAATAAGAACGATTAGTAAAGATATAGTATTTTCATAATGACATTGGTATAACTAGTGGTTATAAAGTATATTAAATTGTCAGTCTTGTTTAGTCGCTTTAATAATCTATGTGCAAATGGAGTCTCATACTACTATGAAAGAAAACACAAAAGAACAAGCTTATATGCTTCTTTTCCTTTAGCATGAAAAAATTAGGAGTACATGCAGGTTCTTCCTCTCTTAAATGATCTTTTCATGTTTATAGAAAACTCCCAACTGATCTTCGTGTTGCTCAAAGCTCTGGTAGATTATTTATGGTGCTGCTTCTATGAATAGTGATAAACTTCAGTCATACAATTTTCACTGACTTCAGGATGAATGAACGGTATTTGTGTAGAAGTCAGTAGAGTTCTCCAAATTAAAATAGGAAAAAAATGCAAGTACTGAGCAAGCATTCTTTTAACCCATAATTCCTAAATTAAGCAGGTTATATACAAACTTTAGAATTACTGTGGAAAAAATGCAATCCTGTATCCAATCATATATAGAATTGAGAAGGAAAATAAATAACTTTATAGGTGAAAAGATATCTTAGCAAGTTTATACTCAAACTATAGAAAGATTAGATTCTGATATATGGTTTTGGGCAAAGTCAAGTACTAGGTGGGTGTTCTTACCTCTTTTTGCCTTTCATTGATTATTTTTTTTATATGGACTATAATTAAAAACTGAGGGAGGTCATGAGAGACTTCCACAAGAAGCATTTGAAACTGCTTAATGTATCTACAAAACTGGAGCCAAGTTATCTGTTTAAAGAACATTTCGAGCTGGTGGTTTTCTTTGTTGGCTATCTGAGCAGCGGAGAAATGGTTTCTCTGACAGCAATACCCTTTGAATTTTTTTTCCCCTGTGGAATAACTGACCTTAATGAACATGAGGAACTGCCAACTGCTTAAATCTTTATCCATGGTTTAGCTCACTGAAAAACTGAGGAAGATCTCCAGCCCAGGGGCTTTGCTTTTAAACTTTGAAGTAGGAGAACCTGTTACACAGTCAGCTAGAAATTGTAAGGAACAACAAATGACCACTTATGAAACCTCTGCTGATTAAATATTTTGTGAGAAGGAGAAAGCAGTCTGCATTTTTTATTAAAAACAAAACAAAACAAAACAGGAGCCTGCACATCTATTTATCCAAGTAGTCTGCATTTTTGATTAAAAAAAATTAGGAGCCTGCACATCTGTTTATCCAAGTATCATACCTACAGTATTTAATAAGCCTCTGGTAGTAATGATAATTTGCATATTTAACTTGCCATGAGAGAGAGAAAATCACAGAAAAAAAAAAAGAATGTAGGAGCCATTGTGCAAGAGAGAAACAAGTAATGTGGTGGCAACCACAGCTGAGGCAGAAGTCACCCATATTGGACAAGATGAAAATGTATAACTTGACATCAGGGATTAAATTGGACTTAAGGGGGAAAAATAATGCCAATCTTAGTCAAAAACAAACTCAGTCAAGGCGACAAAATGAGCTATTGCTATTATGTTATACTGATGCTCAAACTTTGATTTATTGTTGTTTTTTTCTTCTTCTTCTCTTTTTTTTTTTTTTTTTTTTTTTTTTTTTTTTTTTTTCCCTGTTATATCTACTAGCATGTTCTCAATCAGCATTTCTTAATCAGTTCTACCTGGCACCTTACATTTTCATGGGATTTGATTCATATTGTCTTCTGGGATTTGGGATGTCACGAGGAAAACCTGTTATTAAATTACAGAATGTTGATTTTCAGTGTAATTTTTCCTTTCTTACCTATTTTTGACAAGAAGATATAGCAAATAGCTTCCATTATGACTTCTGGAATCCAGTGCCTCAAAGAATGTTCAAGTTTTTTTCATTTAGCATAAGACTAATATCCTGTAGCAGTGGATCCGAAGTAGTGGCTGCAGAAACATTTTCTTCCCTTTCCACTCTCTAAGCAAGAACACTCCGTCAGAGAAATATGATAACCAGAGCCTAGATTTAAATATATAAAATATTGGATGAAGGATAGATTTAACATGTCTCCAGAATCCTGGCCAGAAAAAAAGACTTTTTAACCTCTCAGTAAGCATCTTTCCTGAAATCACATATATGTTTGTAGCCCTGGTGTATCAGGTCTCTTAAGTCATTAGATATGACATCGTTATGCGTAGGAAAGTCATTCAAAGAATTTATAGAGGATTTTAAAATTTATTAGCTATCATGCTTTTTATCCTTAACAAGTCCAGACAGCTAAGTGCTGGAGACTTATTCTTTAAAAAGACATGCAAGTGTAACTATAATAAATATTAAAACCTGTCAGACTACTCTCAAAACTCTCTTTGGTAAATCATGCCCTTTCTGAATATATGAAAGTATGATACTACTGGTGTGCGTGGAACATTAACTTTCTCATTAACTATCATGTTTAGGACTACTTGGATTTTATATACATAACGGATAAAAACTAAGCAACTATTCCCATCTCTGTTGCTGCTTCCATTCACAAAATTAAGTGAATTATAGATGGTCCCATTCTTCAGAATTTCTTTGTCTAGAAATATTTTTCAGGATTATTATTGGTTAAGCAGAGGAGATAAAGAAGTTTTACTATGCCAATACTTCTTAATAATGGTAATAATTTTTAAAATACGTAGTATATAAACAGTAAGCTCTCTTCGCTATGTTATATAATGCCTCACTGGAAGGTATTCAATATTTCAACTTGAAGTTAATTCAGTTTTTCTTAAAAACCATGTGCAACATTATTATTTATATATGTTGTTATACATTTTTGTTTTGGCCCACGGGAACCTAGCTAGAACATAATGAGGTTCAATAAGGCCAAGTGCAAGGTGCAGCACTTTGGATGGGAAAATCCCAGATATTTATATGGACTGGGAGAAGATATCCTTGAGAGCAGCCCTGCAGAGAAGGACTTGGGGGTTCTGGTGGGTGAGAAGCAGGATATGAGCCAGCAGTGTACGCTTGCAGCCTGGAAGGCCAACTGTGTTCTGGGCTGCATTGAAAAAGAGTTGGCCAGCAAGGAGAGGGAGGTGATTGTGCCCCTCTACTTGGCTCTCGTGAGGCTCCAACTGCATCCAGGCCTGGGGCCCCCAGCACTAGAAAGGACATGGAGCTCTTGGAGCGGGTTCAGAGGAGGGCTACTAAGATGATCAGAGGGCTGGAGCACCTATCCTGTGAGGAAAGGTTGAGGGAACTAGGCTTGTTTGGCTTGGAAAAGAGAAGGCTCCGTGGAGACCTCATTGTGGCCTTCCAGTACTTGAAGGGAGCATAAGCAGGAGGGGGAACGGCGTGTGTGGATAATGATAGGACAAGGGGGAATGGTTCTAAACTTAGACAAGAGAGATTTAGGTTAGATATTAGGAGGACCGTTTTCACACAGAGGGTGGTGATGCACTGGAACAGGTTGTCCAAGGAGGTTGTGGATGCCCCATCCCTGGAGTCATTCAAGACCAGGCTGGATGTGGCTCTGGGCAGCCTGGTGTGGCGATTGGTGACCCTAAACATAGTAGAGGGAGTTAAAACTAGACGATCATTGTGGTTCTTTTCAACCCAGGCCATTCTGTGATTCTATGACTCTATATCTGTAACTATACAAAAATAATGAAGAGCACAAGCCAGAAGGGACTAAACTTACTTTCAAGCAGATTTGACATTCTATGTATTCTAAACAACTCATCTGACCCTTACTTATTCATATTTGGCTGTTAAGAAAGGTGAGAGTCTTTGACCTAGTCAAACTTTAACATGCTACTTGTGTGTACCTGGGCTGACCCACAAATTCGACTGTCATCTGTCATCCCCTAGTTACAGTCCATCGAGACCTGCAAGTCTGTTGACTGCTGCAGGACTGAATCGTTGATTTGTGCAGCTCTGTTCCTATGTTGGGAAGATTACGTATGACTCAGTTTCTGCGCTCCCAGGAATGTGCAGAAGGTTTCCCAAGAAAGTACTAACAGGGATTTGCCATTCTTAATTGTGTATGACACATCTTGATATTTCAGAATGATTTCTAGTCATTTAAAATACTTTGTGACACTAATGTAGACTGTTACTATGTCCATTCTTTTGATGAGTGTAGGAATTTTTTTCCTCATTTGTTCTGGTTGTGTCAGAGGAAAGAGTGTAGCTCCAAAATTACTTTTTTCCTATATAAAATTCCTCCTCTGAAGAGATGATGTTAGAGTTTGTTATCTGAGCCATAGCAACAGTACATCCTCCTAGGCAGCAAAATAAAGTGTATCAGCATAAGCACACTTGCTCTGAAACATCTTTACAATGCTTGGATCACCTTGCAAGGACTGGAAACCCCACTTCTCACTCTCACCAGGCAACCAACCACTGGCAAAGTGTCTTTATGCTAACTTAATTTTCTCTCTATGCTTAAAAGGAAAAGTGAATAGATGCATTATTCAAAATGTTATAGGAATTGGGAGAAAAGAAATATATTACGTGTGGAGCCAGGAGTTGGACTTGATCCTCATGGGTCCATTCCAGTGTGGGAAATTCTATGATTCTACATTACATCAACCTCTGTGCACTTGTGATTTATGTGAGAGATGAAGTAGAGCATTGTAGCATATCCAGGATGTGAGAAATAGGAGGATGATATACATCACCATTTGTTCCTTTTGGTTACAGAAATTTAATTATCTTACCTAGTAGAGTAACCCCCTTTTTTCCTTCAAAGTGTAACAAAGAAGACACATCTTAAATCTCAGCACTTTCTAATGTAAAAAGAGAATGTAGAAAAGGTACCAGAATAACAGTTGATAAAAAAAGGCATTTGTGTTTAGGTAGGGTATTTTTTTCTTACTCCCTGGTCTCTGTTTGTAACAGACCCTTATCTCAGAAATGGCTACTTCTCAAAGTTTTTAGTTTTAACCTTTTCTCCATGTGTGTCTGAGATCAAAGTTGTTATCATGTGAACTTATTACATCATTCTCTGTGTGATGGGCTGCCATTTCAAATAGTTCAATGCTACTATTAATCATAATAAAGAAAATGCATGAAAACAATCCAAAATATGTGTCAGGCACTTCACTGTGATGGATGCAAAATAGATAGCACCATTATTATCACTCAGCAACTCGGGAATTTTTGATTCTCACATTTTCTCCCTTGCAAACATCATTAACCTGTTCATGGGATCCAATACTTTGTGAAATATGTATTACTCTTCTACTCACTTTTTCCTCATCCTTCATGCTGTATTGACAGAGTCAGTATCTGGAATTTCATAATGCTTTGTTAAGTTAATTTCTTAGTATTTGAGATAGGAAAGAAAAACAAAACAAGTGGTTTTATGGAGCAGAAGTCAATTAAATTGATTTTATTCTGCTAACGCAAAAGTAGATTGCATGAGTGATTGTTAATTAGGAAACTTATATTTATTGGTCACAGTTTTATTTACTCCTTGCTTTTGTTCTCTTTCAATAATCAGAAAGACTCAAAGGCCAAAATAACAGTGATAACCAAAAGTGGATAATTTTCTTTAGGATTGATTAAAAAAAAAAACAATTGTGCACTGTTCAGGTTCACCAAAGATTAAATCCCTTTGTGCGGTGGTGGAGAACATCTTGCAGTTGATGAGAAATGTTCGCATAGCCATAGAAAGTAGATATGCTCAGGTAACAATGTACATTGTTGCAAGCATCTGTCAGTAAATGTTATCCAATGGCAAATGCTACTGCCCGGTAATGGGTAATGAGAACTCTATCCCTTTTTCAGAAGGGGGGGGAAGTAGGACTGGTTATAGTCCAGGGCAGAATGGGGAGAACTGAATGACTTTGGAGTCCTTTTCTCATCTGACAATACTACTCTTATGATATGAAAATCATAACCTGCAGGAGTATGTAGAGATGAATCACAGAATCACAGAATATCCTAAGTTGGAAGTGATCCACAAAGATAATGAAGTCCAACTCCTGGCTGTGCAAAGGACCACCCAAAAATCAAAGCCTGTATCTGAGAGCACTGTTCAAGTGCTTCTTGAAGTGCAGCAGGCCTGAAACCATGACCATTGTCCTGGGGAGCCTGCTCCAGGGCCCAGTCACCCTTTGATGAAGAACCTTTTCCTAACCCCTTCACCAAAGCAGCTCCATGCTATTCCCTCAAGTCCTGTCACTGTCACCAGAGAGCAGAACTCAGCGCTGCCACTCTGCCCCTGCCATGTGGGGAGCAGCAGGCTGCCATGAGGTGTCCCCTCAGCTTCCTCTCCTCTGAGCTCAGTCACTCCTCCTACATCTTATCCTGCAGGCTCCCTTTCATCAGATTCATAGCCTTCCTTTGGACACTCTCTAATAGTTTTATGACGTCCTTACACTGCAGTATCAAATCCAAGGTGAGGCCACACCAGAGCAGTGCAGGACAATGCATTTCCATGCCTGGCTGGCAGTGCTATCCCTAATGCACCTTGTGCTATAGTTGGCCCTTTTGACTGCCAGGGTACACTGCTAACTTGGATTCAATTTGCCTTCGGTCAGAACCAAAGTGTGATATTCTGAATATTTTAGAAATGCAGGGAAGCTTTCAGGGTGAAAATTAAGGATTAAAAATAAATGTGCAAGCAAAACTTCTGCAAGCTTGGTAAGCAAACTATTTCAAACTTATCCAAAACATGCTGATATTTTATAACCTATTGTACACATACGTTTTGAAAGTTGTCTTGGTCTTTAAAAAAATGAGAGCAACTCAGATGCTCATATTTCATCACAATTTGTTTCATTTTCTTAAAAAAAAAAAAAAAAAAGTACACATTTGATTTTAACAAGAGATGTCCTTCGGGGGTCAGTCCTGGGATTTTAACATCTTCATCAGTGACATCAATAGTGGGATCAAGTGGGCCCTCAGTAAGTTTGCAGATGACACCAAGCTGTATTGTGTGGTTGATGCACCTCAGTGATGGCCAGCAGGTCAAGGGAGGTGATCCTGCCCTCTACTCTGTGCTGGTGAGATTTCACCTGGAGTACTGCATCCAGATGTGGAGTCCTTAGTACAGGAGAAACATAGACCTGTTGGAGAGTGTCCAGAGAAGGGCCACAAAAATGATCCAAGGGATAGAACACCTCCTCTATAAGGACAGGCTGACAGAGCTGGGGCTGTTTATCCTGGAGAATAAAAGGCTCCAGAGAGACACAGGAGCAACATTTCAGTATCTAAAACAGGTCTGAAGGAAAATAGAGGATGGACTCTTTAGCAGGGTATGTTATGATAGGAAAAGATGAAATGGTTTCAAACTAAAAGAATGGAGATTAAATTGAATATAAGGAAAAGGTTTTGTTTGTTTGTTTGTTTGTTTTAATGATAAGCATAGTGAAGCACTGAAACTCCAAGTTGTCGTGAATGTCCTGCCCCTCAAGACATTCAAGATGAGGATGGATGGGGTTCCAAGCAACCTGATTTAGCTCTAGGTATCCCTCTTGATTGCATGGGAGTTGAACCAGATGGCCTTTGAAGGTCCCTCCTACCATAAGCAATTCTATGATTCTATGATTTAAGAGATTTCTTGTTTTGTTTCTTTGAGATCTAGTGTATTTTTTAAAGTTCTGTTTTAGTGATTAGATTATTGTCTAGGAATCTTAGATTCTGAGATTGAATTTTACTGCAGTTTTCAAAAAGACTTGAAAATATGAATCCCAAAGATAACAGCATCAGAAGATAAACAAAAAGAAAAAACTTGACTGGGAGGTGAAATTAAGCACTCTTTTTGAGTGATTGATAGTAATAGAATCATTTCTTTTAGTTCTAGCAACTAGCTTGTTTCTATAGTAATGCAGGGAATTCCTATATCAGAATTTTGAACAGTTGCAAGAAAAAAAATCTTAAAAACTTAAGTAATCCAAGAATTAAACTATCTATTACAGAAGAATAGGAGGAAAAAAAAAAAACCACAAAAAAACTCACGACCTTTTCATTCTCGGTGCGGTGTCCATGAGAGTCCAAAGTATGTCATAAAAGTGAAATTGAGAAGTGTCCATATACAAAAGAACTGAGGAAACTTACTTAAGGTTAAATAGCATGCCTGTCGTCCATTTTCATTTCTCTAAGCACTACATGTGTGTTGTTTTCTTCTTACTATTGATTTGGTGCAAAAATAAGATTAAAAAGTGATTTACTACTTTTTAATTTTAATAAGAGAGTATAGAGGAATCAGTCAGTACTAAGATTTGGAAAGATACTGAACACAAACCTGACTATAAGTTACTGAAATAATGTTTTAATACCTTACTGAATAATCAGTAATTACCAACCAGTATTCTGAATGACTCTTGCTAAACAATTTTTGTAAAGTTTAAATACATCACACAGCTTTCTAGCAGGTGTGCTTAGCTCTGAAGAAATTGTTAGAAAGTACAGAAGAACATATTCTGATATTGCACTAGTGTATTCTAGCAATGGTTGAGAGAACATGCGCCAGTGTGGGAGCAGAGTGGAAGAGATGTCTCATAAGAGCATGACTGTGCACCTCAGCCTATTTCATAGTTAGGGCCAACACCCCTGAGATTCTCCAGCAGTCAGTTGAGGTTATGTACTGTTCTTATACTGCTTCTAAGTTTAAATAGGAAAATTTAAATAGGAAAAATCTTATCACTGCTCTGTATTATGCTGCGCAAACAATTCTGATACTGCAGCAAGGTCCTCATCAGACAGTATCTGGTTGCACAGATGGCCCTCAGAGGGATCTTGTATTTATAATGTCTTTGGTAATGCACTAACAGAAATGAGTTTAAAGCATACAGTCTTTATAACAGGCAATGTAATACATCAGTGATAAGTTTAATTATTTCTAACTGAATCAGACCAGGTTATAATTTCAGTTACATGGATATAAACACACTTGCTGATGCCAAAGATTTTCATTCATTTAAGGAAATCAGAATCTTTCATTCTTTCAGGTACATCATAGATTCTCATTCAGTGAGATGAATCACATAGAATTTTCAATCTATAATAGCAAAAGTTTTAATATATCCTTAAAATTTCCTTAGGCATCAGTGAATCCCTGTTATTAAAACATTCCAAGTACAAAGGATGTTTTGTATAGGTTTATTTTTGGCCTTCTATTTTTCTCCTTCGATTCTCATCAGTGCTGTACAGAGAGAAAAACAGAACTTCAAATGAACAGAACTTAAGTCATTTAAATTACCTTCAAAAGTAAATTCACAAATCAATAATAAATTTATCAGAAGAATATCATATTTTTACTTATTTATCAAAATTTTATCAAGTTGATTTTAGCATAGAGCAAACACTATTTAGAAAAGAGATTTTTATATAAAAATTACTAAACAAAGATAGTTTTAAAGCCTGAATAGTCACTGTATTCAGTGATTCAGAACAGATCAAAGTATATAAAATAATCTAAGCAGAAACAGAAAGAAAGCAAAATAGGTGTAAGTCATTGTCATCCCTAAATAAAATTTTAAGCCATCTCTGGATTTTAGTAGAAGCAGCAGTAGGTCTCTAATAACGCTACGAAAATCACCCACATTATTTCTACTGAAGTCTTAACTATAACAAATTTCAAAATTTGCTACACTTTCTGATACACCAGATTTATCTGTGTTAGCTGATTTCTTGCCACCTGACTGCACCTGTTTTACTCTAAACTAGTTACAGTTAATTGTCAATAAATGGAGAGAAAGTGTCTTGCTATTTTGTCTTGACTGTTAACTGGCAGGTGTTCTTATAGCCTTTCTTTTTTTTTTTTTTCCTTCTCTTCCTTTTATGTAAAGTATTTCTATATGTGTAAGTTTGCAGGGGAAAAAAAAAAAGAATAAAATAAATAGCAGTCATTAATGATCTTTTCCCTATGATTTCTAACGCTAGAAATGTGTGTGTGTGGCTGTTTCGAGTTGCTGATTAATGTAATTGAGCGTCAGTTAGCAAGACCAAGGAAGTGGTGGGTCTGGTTTTTTTTTTTTTTTTTTTTTTTTTTTTTTTTTTTTTTTTTCTTTCTTTCTCTCTTCTTCAAAATGTGAATGAGAAATAGTTGCTTTAGAACAAGAAGTAAGGAGGAGGAACCTCTTTATGTAAGACTTCACTTTTTTGTCAGCTTGCTGTTTTTCTCTTTTCTGATATGTTTCCATTTTTTTAGCAGTGTTAAGAGAAGAAAAAATAAATAATTTTTCCCTGAAGATCTAGTTAGAATGATTAATGAGATTTTTGTTCATGTAAGCTGTAATTTGTATATTTTCTGGCTTTCTTGCAAATGTTCTTATAACAACAACAAAAGCAAATGTGCTTTTAAAGTCTTTTTTAATTAGTCAGCATTTTTAGTATAATTTCTTGTCACTTTTTAGGAGATAACTAATTGATAAAAGAGAGGTAAAAGCTTTTTATTTTCTTCTACCAAACTGTTATGCCTGATAGTCACTTTCTTTCTGTATTAGATGGGCTGCACCAACAGCAGTGTGAATTCTTAAGATATAAAGGTTGCCATGGACTTGACAGTTAAGCTCTTCTGCAACACAGGAGCCTCTGAGAACAACTGTTCTTTAATTAAAAATGTGTTTTCTTAAGATAGTCCTCTCATCCTAAACCTACTGCATAGGCAACAAGGTTCTGAATTCAGAGGGGATTTGTGTTTTGGGTTCTAAATTAGTTTTATTCTTACATGACTATCTCCTGTTGAATTTTCTTGACAAACGGATGTTCTAGTTTTACAAATGTGTCAGAAGTTTTTCTTTGCTTTTTTTTCTTCACAAACATTACAGAGAACTTCACATACATGTTTTTTCCCCTCCCATTGTAATCCTGTGTTGTTTTTACGTATTCTGCATCTTCCCACCCTGTGCACCCTCTTCTATGTTGTGTTTTATTTTTCTTTACTGGATGGTTACTGCAGTGTAAGGAAAATTCCTCTCAGATTCAAAATAAGAATTCAAAATTTTTGCTTTATTTATTTATTATAATATCGATGCTGACCTCTACAATTCACCTCAATAAAACAGTAATCATTGTCTTCTATTCACTAATTATGAATGTCTGTTGTAGTTTAATCTGGCAAGAAGCTAAATGCCACACGGTCTTTTGCTAGTTTGGCCCCTCCCAGTAGGATGGAGTACAGAACTGGGGGCTGGAGGAGGGAAAGGAAGAAGTAGAACTCGTAGTTTGAGATAAGAGCTATTTACTAAGACCAAATAGGAAGAGAAAAATAACTGATTATATATATGTATAAATACACCCAAATATTAGTATGTATTTAGAAAACAAGTGATGCACAAAACAGTTGCTCGCCATCCACTCACCAATGTCTAGTCAGTCCTTGAGTAGCAACAGCCATTATTCTTACTATGGGTTTGTCAAATACTTTCTTTTCTGAAAATAAAAATTGAAAATAAGAGCAATATTAAAAGCATGCTTAATCAACCAGTATGCAAGCATACCCTTCTGCTATCATTTTTCCTGTTTCCTTAATATTTTCTTAATTCCTACAGCATGGTTTGCAAGAATTTTGAAGTATCGTAAATGAAAATTACAAGAACTTTTTACAATGCCATCTTTATTAAAATAGCTCAAGGAATTAGCACAAGAAGAATTTCTACACACAGGGTGACTGTATGCCACTATCTGTGGTACTGCCTGGGCTGTGTATTAAAAATTGCATTTTATTTTTTCTCAGTATAATTTTGACAAATCTGCAACTGATTAAAAAAATCTAAATAAGTAGACTAGAGTCACAGTGCTTAAAAAAAAAAAAAAAAATCACTTTTGCATCTGGTCATGATGGAAACTGCAAAAAATGGGTCTCCTGGAAGAACTTGACAAGTTAGAGGGCTTGGTAAAGTTTACCAAAAGCTAATTACAGGATGGTGCAATTCTAGATCTACGTATAGACTAGGGGATAAAAGGCTGAAGGGCAGCCCTGCAGGAAGGGATCTGGGGGTTTCTGGCTGATGGTAAGATGAACGTGAGTCAACATTTCCAGAGGTTCATCAGGCCCAGTGCTGCCAGCCATGGCAAGAGAAGGGGTTGGGGCAATTTTGGACTCCAGAATATGAGAAGGACAGAAAACTATTAAAAAGTACTTAAACTAGGGCCCTGAAGATGGTGAATAGTCTAGTGGACAAGATGTATGAGGTGCTGCTGTGGTCCCTTGGTTGGTTCAGCACAGAGCAGAGGAAATGAAGGAAGGTCTGATGGCGGCTGCAGCTCCTCACGAGGATGGGCAGCTCTGAGCTCTGCTCTGTGTGACAGCAACAGGGTCCCAGGGAACAGCATGGAGGTGTGTCAGGAAACTGGTTAGAAAAAGGTTCTTCATCCGAATGTGATTGGGCCCTGGAACAGGCTTTCCAGGACAGTGGTCATGGTTCCAGGCCTGCTGCAGTTCAAGAAGCACTTGGACAGTACTCTCAGACACAGAGCTTGATTTTTGAGTAGTCCTCTGCACAGCCAGGAGTTGGACTTCATGATCACTTCCAATCTGGGATATTCTATATTCTGTTATCTAGTTGTTTTAGGAATACCCACAGTGGAAGACAACTGTTAACATAACTCAGCGTTACTAAACAGTTTTTTTTAAAATTCAAGTTGCACACTGAGGGGCTTTGTGCTATATAAGTTTAAGGCAACTGTTATATCAGTCTGAACTGATTGAGCACCTGGTGAGGGGAGTGGCTAAGCCAGGAACTCGTGCTTGCCATGTGCCAGAAGCTCCATCCCCTCTCTGGCCTCATTTAAGAGCCAGTTTCCAAAGGGAGAGGTGCTCTTTGATGTAGGGTTCTTCAGAAGGACTGTTATGTAGCTAAGAGACTCTGTTGCTTATTGGGTGAGTCAGCTTTTTCCTGCATGTGATTATTGGGATTCCCAATGATGTTTTGTCTGGTATTGTAAAGAACTTATCAGAAGTAATTTTGCTGCTTTTAAGGTCCACCAACTACAAAAGTTTTAGGTAACTTAAAGTTTTAAAGTATTAGAACCTATTTCTTTTGTGAAATCTAAGATTTCTGTATGAAAGGTAGGTGTAGGTATATTTATAGCAACTTCCTCTTTGTAATGGCGTAAGAGGTCAGTCTTGAGTAGATGTAGGAAGGTTCTGAATAAAAACTATTTTTACATTTAAGTATTTATTAGAATGATACATATGTAATATAGAAATCTGTGGTGTTCTCGCTCCCAAAGTCTTCTCAAGAGTACGTTTCTTGGGGGGTATAATTGAAACAGTCAATAATACTTCTTTTTACAGTATTTGATAATGCAATGGCTGGAAGACCACTAACTATCAGATTCATCAGATGGACACACTGGATATTGGCAATTATTCTGCTGCTGTTAAGTCATCAGATCAGAGGACAAGGACAAGGTAAGTGAAGATCTTCTTTCTATTGAGCTGTTTGCTGACCAAAATAAGAGGAAACAAGTGTGAGCCTTTTGAATGTTTTTTTTTTTTTTTTCTTCACTTGTTTGGTATTGCATATGGTGTGGTTGGAGAAACAAGAGTGTGTGGTTATGTCCTGAACTTGTTTTAACTTTTTGACAAAGAAGAATAATATCAAAATCTGAAATGTTTCAGTTGAGGAGCTGAGTGCTGTTTGAAAGATGTCACCTCAAATCTTTACAGGATTGCATAGATGCTTGTGGCTGGAATGTCTTTTGAAATAAAATTCTGTGTTGGCTCTCCAGATGTGGAGAAATTGTTGCTGAATGGATGATAGACCTGGGCATTTTGCATTACTTAGCTGTGATATCTACAATGAATGAACTTTGCAAAAAGTCTTTTCTTGTATGTTATGAATATTTTCCGTGCTGTGTTCCTGTCTTACTTATTTGCTTCATAATAACAAATGCAAAAAATACTCAAGGCAAAAAAAAAGAAAAAAAAAACAACAAAAAAAAAACCCAAAAAACAGAACTTTCCTCTTAGTTTTTCATTTGCATCTTTTTGTTCTAAAGATTGTATCTAAGGTCTGGTACAGAGAGAGGTAATAAGTGTTGTTATACTAGAGGTAGTTAAGCAATATGAAAAATGTTTACATAGTCAAATTAGGAAGGAAATATGTAGTAAGTTAGAGGCACTGAAATTAAGGAAGTGTAAGAAATAGCTGTTTCTTTTTGTGGTATGTCAGACTAACTTTAGGAAATAAATATTATATTATATGCGAAGCTTGCCTTGAGTTTAAGTTACTCTGCTGGGGGGGAAGAAATGGTGTACATCTTCCACTTCCAGATTATCTCATCTATTTTAGTATAAGAATGATGCTGGCCAGAGTATGCAGCTGATGGTGGGTCCTTTCTAGTGTGCATTTAAAACAGAAGTACTGGTTTTTGGGTGCTACAATAACAGGTTTACATTTGCTTGGCACAGTTTTAGGTATACTGTGAACAGCGTTCTGCAGGAAACATCTGCTGAAATTCATGTGTGGAACTTGATGGTAAAAGCTAACCTAAAAGCCCATAAAGCACTTCTGTAGAAAAACCTATGAACATTTTGCAGCTAATCATTAGACATTCAGAACAGCTTTTCTGTGATATCAACTGTACAGGGGGAAGAAGTGATTTGATTTCCTAGAGGTGTTCTTTTCCCTGCTTACAAAAAAAAAAAAAAGCTTTCATTCTTATACAGTCTTTGCCTGGAAAGCCAGTTATATTTGAAGTCTTCTTGTGATATTATATTAAAATGTATAATACACTTCTTGTTTTATGAAATATTGATGAATGAAGTTATTTGTACTATGTATATTGGGAACAAACACTGGAAACGTAACTTGCAGGAGTTTTATGTTTACTTGTACTGTGAAAGATGCCTTTCAGGGTTCTAAATACATTTAGAATTTGTGGACAAGAGGCATTGAACATTGTATTTTTTTCAACTGAATTGATATTTTTTGGATGAGAAGTACATTACAGTGTGTTTAGTCCTAATCAGATTAGAATTGAGGCAGTTTTTGACCATGCAATCATTGCCTTGAAACCAAGCAATAGACCAGCAGATGCTGGTTAAGTATTATTACACCTCTCCAGGAGTGAGAAGTGTTGTCATGTAGACCTGTTTGTTTTTTGTAGTTACCAAAACAGCTTAGAAAGAAGATTTAAGGAAATGTGTCTAAAGTGTTATACTCTTTTAATATAAAAGATTTTCCTAAAATTAGCAATAATGTCTTAATAGAGACTAAAGATGTGAACTTTGCATTGCTTTTTTTTCTATAATTTTAACTGATTTTTGTGAGGTTTCTGTGTGGCTTGAGTATACTAAAGAACACACTAAAGTTAGGCTCAATTCAGTAGAGCTTGTTATGTTCAGTGTTGGTAGACTTGTTCTCTGCTGTTATATAAGTTCAGCGTATTGTTTTGAGAGTGTATTCTTAATGCAACTACTGATGACTCCTTACTTAAACTTTCAAGTGAAATGTGAATGTTTAGTCCTCTAGAAATTATGTGGCAAATTATAAAAGCAAGAAACAAACTTTCTAATAACAAGTACACGATCTCCAGAAGATGAGGAATTTGAAGGAGAGAAGTTAACAGTTAGATCTTTAATTTTGCTGTGGGTTTCTGTTAGCACTTTCTCTTAAAGTAAAAAGCAAAGCCTTGCAGGAAGCTGTGAAGATTAAAGGAAAACTGAAATAATTTGAGTAGAATTGTAGCGCTTCCTTGTTCAGAGTCTACTAGGACAATAAAAAGAAGCAGTAATTATTTTGTATCTGGGCATCAAACCAAAAAGGTTTTAAAGCCATATGGCTGCATTTAAAGAAAACAACTTCTGAGTGGCATAACTTCAGTATGAGTGTGTTGCTATGGAAGTTAAAAAGCCCACATTTGTTCTACTGCCATTTCCAATGTGAATAGTAACCTCAAATCAAAAAAAATCTTTGTTTTCCAACAGCTATTCCTGCTTCTTTTTATGTGTTACCCAAGCTATTGAATTTTTTTTGGTCTGTGAATCTGCAGAAGAATGCTCATATCTTGGTCTCTTTACATGAAGCTTATTAGTTACCATCAATTTAACTGTGCAGGTTTCACATGCAGACTGAAGTCTGGAAGACACTGGTTCCTTTTATGCAGAGCTCCTGCATATTAGTCAGATGTGTCACTTCCCACATTTTGCATCAATTCTATTGTTCTCAGTTAGCTAAACATTACAGCTTCACTCTTTCTGTGTCCAGAAGCACACTGCAACATATACTTGCAAGTAATTAAAAAATATTTTCTCTTTAACACTGAACCACGAGAAATCAAGAATATGTTGAGGCAGCTACACTTGTTTCTTTTGTTAGTAAATTGTGAGAAAATCATAGAACAACAATTGTCTGCTCATTGGTAAAGTGATCCAAGACTTCAGCTATGATTTCTCTAACACTACTGATATTAGCATGCAATTCACAGATGAAAAATGAATAGAATCTAATTTTAGACTTATGAAATAAGTGAGTGTTTCATATGTGCAACTTCATGGCTGTATAGAATAAGAAGGTGCAGTCTTTGAAGCCCCAAACATTCTAAACAAAAAGATCTGCTCTCTGAAAAATGCACCAGTATGGCTGCTGATCTTAGATGTGTGCTTCTAAATATCTTTCTGTATGTAGAAAGAATCCTTCTGAATCTATTTTCTCAGAGTTGTCAGTGTACAGTGTTTACAGTTTCATTCCTTTAAAGATCAAAGATAAAGGCTGTATGATGTGCTAAAGCAGAGAGACTTCAGAGCCCAGACTGAATGTGCTAGAAAGTAATGGAGGTTGCTGGTGAGTTGAGCTCTGATTCCCTTCCTGCAAACACATCTTTCACCTTCACAGCACTTTTCTTCTATTTAGAGAAAATCACTGTAACTTTTGGATTTAAATGATATTCTGGGGGATGTTCTTGTTTTTGTTTTGATAATTATAACCGACAATAAAACAGTTATATTCAGTTAGCACTACTGTTAACTTGTAATATAAAGGCTACATCAATATATACTCAGAAATGGTAAAAGAATGTCTTTGCTGCATTTCAGAGTCATGAGGTTGATGCTTGAAGCTGAAAACAGGCATTCAATTTATCTGCTTTCAATCTTTTTGTCTGTACTGCTGAGGAAAAACATATGTACACCATATGTTTTTTCCCCATATGCTCCACATGTACTGCAAAAACAATGAATAATGATTTTGTTTCTCAATCCTGGGGTTACTGTGTCTTATATGTGGGAAGAAAAGCAGATGATGGATATTTTGGATTTTTTTTCCACAGACCTAGCCATATTAACTAATTTTGACAAAGATAGAATGCTAAAATACTGTAACAATTCAACCTACTTAGAAGTTTAGAAGACTAAGCTTTGGAATTATTCTTGAACTAATTACTGTTTAACTATACAACGAAGCCCATGGGAACAGTACCTATTTCTAACCTCTGCACATCACTGTGGGCTAAGTCAGCTGTATGCAGGTAGCTACCTCTTGTTTACTATGTGCTTGCCTGACAAGATAATGAAATAAATCATTATTTTATATAGCTGGTGTGTGTATGCATATGCACACATAATATTTATAAATGACAAGTGCCTTTTGGGTTTCTTTTCCAAAAAAAAAAAAGACAAAGCTCTGTTTTTTAAATAAATAAATAAATAAATAAAAGAGACTTTCAAAGTTGGTTCCCATTTCACACTTCAGCTGATCCTGATGTCATGTCTTGGCAGTGCAGTCATGGCTCATCTCCAGCACGGTCAAATCTGCCAAGTGCATGTGCATAACTGAGCTCTTGTCTCCTGATATAAAAATAGACAGCTCTATGGTGATACTGAGGAGGAAGGGTAGTATTGCTGCCTAGAACTGGCTTCTCTATGGGGAGAAGCTTCGCTAGCTAGCAGGTCACCTGGCCCCTCCAAAGCTTGTGGGATTACACTAGTATATGAGATCTGTGCCTGCTGAGAGGAAGAATGCAAGGCTTCTTTCCAGGTGTGAGATGATTATCAAGTTACCTGTAGCCATTCAGGAGCAATTGTACTTGGAATGTTCAGGGCTTGGTAGAACAAGGCCCTTGGCAACCTGATCTAACTTTGAAGTTTCTCCTGTTTTAAGCAGGAGACCTGAAGACTCTTCAGACTTCAGAGGTTCTATTCAACCTTATGTTTTCTTGTAATTCTGTGAGAATATGTATTTATGAAATTGCTAATTTAAAAATCAGAAACTTTATGCTTTCTAACAAACTAGGACTATAATGCAACTCCCAGCAACTATAAAGCAAGAACTTAGCCCAGTAACTGTCTGTAAGAAGCTACTTTTTTGTACTTAAAAAGCATACATTCAGCAACTTAAGAGAAGGCTGTCAGATGCTGGGTAAGCCGACACTTACAATTGCTCTCAGTGTTCCCCTGGAAACAGTTATCATACCTTGATGCCTAGCAGATTAATAATCAACATGAGGGATTTCCTCAGACTATACAAGTGACCTCCTCTTCCTGCCCCATTATATGAAATCCCATTCATAATTTGTCAAGATAAAAAGTTAGCTCCAATTTCCACTACCAGTAAGAACATAGTTGTGGTAGGTTTTACAAGATGATATTTTGTGCAGCAAGAAGAGCAACCATCCTGGAGAGCACAGTGGGATGCAATGACCTGCTGTGATTGGGCAAGCCACAAAAGTTCTGCTGTGATTTCCCCTTGCATCTTCAGTTAAGTTCCATTCTCCTCATTAAAAGCAGCAAAAGCAGCCCAATGCCTTCATGTACAGTAAGGAGGCTAATTAACCTATAGGTAACAGGCTATAAGGGGAGGGAGGGAAGACTAAACAGGCTTGCAGATCTCCAGGATTAGGTTAGTCTGAATAGCTGTTCCTCATTCTTGAGCATCTCAGCACAGTGGCACTCCTCCCCCTTCCCTCCCCCTCCCCCCCTCAAAAAAAAGACTTGTCCTTTTGTCTGACAGTGTAAATGCTGTTTACTGTTTAAAAACCGTACATGCATGCACTGATATGCATATATTATGTATTTTAGGAATGTGTAGTGTTTGGGAGAACATGTGTACAAGGATGGGGTTAATGTGATTGAACTGGTATTAACTGGACTATCAGAGGTAGGAAAAAAATCACTGGCAAGATCAATATCTGCAAAAGCAGCATCAAAGTACAAGTCCTATCACTGTATTCTATTTCTCATGCAGGAAACATTTTTTTTCTTTTCTGGAGAGCAAACATTTGAGATGGGAGGGGGAATGGGGATGGTGAGACATTATGTTCAGGAACTCCTATATCAATTTCTGAATCACTCTGTAGTCTTAGTGCATACCACCAACTCCACTTATATGCACTTAAAATTTTTCAGTTGAATCAAATCTCCTACAGCTCCTATCCCCTTCAGATATGTAGGTGCTAATGAAATATCTATTTACTTCTAATGTCTCTCTAGGGATTTCAGGAATGTGTTGTACAGTGCATTAAATTGTTTTAAGGTAATAAGTTCATATACTTTGAAACTGAAGCTCATTGCAGTAAAATAAAACTGATCTGTATTGCTCTCCTATGAAATGTCCTTTTGCAGAAAGCTGGAAAGCATTCACTTGAGATTCTGTGCCTAGTCTGAAAGTCCTATGCTTGGATCCAAATTTAGGTTAAACCCAGTTGGCAAGTTCAGTGATTTCTGCTTGTGCTCTATGACCTACTATAAGTTCAGATAATCTAGTAAGTTGGACATAGGACAACTAAAAGTGTTCAGGCATGCTGTGTAGTACTGCAGTTGCTCCTCTGCTCTTACTTTTTCCTCACTGTGCATCTCCAGCAGGTCTTGAGTTAACTTGTGTTGAAGTAATTAAGTAGTCTGTGGGCTAGCTCTCTTTTCTGAATCCTTTGAAGGTATTTAGAGACTCTTGAGTGGTTTCTATAGAAACATCAAGCCTAAAGCCTCTGTCCTCAAGACCAAGACGTACCTTGCTTGAAAGACTAGGAGACGTGAGCATGGATGATAGATCAAGAAATTCTGTTCTTACTTTTGCTTATATAGCTCTGGTAAATTACACTTCGTAGGTGGATGGGAAAGGAGGTTTCCATGCATATATATTTCTTTGTATAATTTCCTAGATCTGCCAGGAAGAATCTTATTTTTTTTGTTCAGGAGTCTCTGTTGGAGAGTTGAAGCAGGCTTCATGAATGAACTGAAGCTTCAGCCTTAATGCATAGTGACTAATGCAGGTCTCATAATAAGGTTGTTAAAATAAATTTTGAAAATACACTATCAGCATGTTCCTTTGCCCTATTAAAGTACTGTATTTTTTTTTTAAAGCAATTGAACATGATTTAGTACTTAACCTTTATCTCTTAGACATTATGCTGCTTTGCTAATGGATAGCAACACTATATTTTGAAAGGAGGATTTGTTTTGTTTGTTTTTAATGGAATGGTTAACTTTAGTCACTTTAAAATTGGCAAGTAGTCTCTTTTCTTTCTTTTTTTTTTTAAAAAAAAGCTAGCTAATTTACTTTTTTTTTTTTTTTTGGAAAGAGGTCTGCTTTCTTCATTTATCTTGGCAACACCTTTAGCAATAACTTCTCATGGATTGAGAGAAGGTTTGCTTCTTTAAGGTATCTTTGTATGTGTTCTTGCTGCAGGTATTGTCTAATGTTCACCTGTCCACATCTTGGTTTATAAGACAGAAGTAGAATAGTAGAATTTACAATAAAATATTTTTATTTTCTTTATTATTAAAAGAGCAGCTGTGCCCTGTGCTTGCAATCTTTTGAATCTCCTATCCAATAGTCAGTCAAAGATTAGTAGAGAGAGATGCTACAAAACTTACCTGAGGAGTGGAAAGTGTGTTGTTTTTTTTTATTGATTCTTTCATTAATATATAAATCTTGAACTTCAAAGGGGTGTTGTGTGTGTTTGTTTGTTTTTTTTTTAATTTCCATTTCTTCTTTGGAAAAAAATTTGAGTATTAGGAAACAGGATATGGTTGAAAACTCCATTTACTTGATACATAATAAAATAAAAGTTATATTTAAAGTATAACTTTCCTTTAAAAAATATGGTGTTATTGATGTTTTAAACAGAATGTGAGGATTTGAAAATGTTCTTGGCAGTCACTGTCGTAGCTTCATAAAAAATAATGAAAATTGGCAGTTAGGAGAATGATACAATGCATGCCACATAAAGCACTTAATCCTGGAACCTGTACAGGTACTAAGTGTCCTAATGTATATTTATTGAAATATAGCTTGGAGTCTTATTTATGTTGCATTTTAATTTAAGCATTTCAGGATTGAGTTTTCCTTTTATATGTAATTTATTTTTAAAAAGTTACCATGCTTGTAAGCTATTGGATCTTGGTGAGTTGAAATAAATGTGTGAAAGGATTTTCAGGCATTGAAGCTCATAGTTCAAACAAGCTTGTTTAATATGTTGGATAGCTGAACTAGATTTGTTTTTAAGCGAGGTGTTTTCAGCTGCTGTATAGGATTTACATCCAACATTGTAATAAATAAAAACATAAGAGTAAAGTCAATTTTAGTCTCTTCAAAAACAGAACTCTCTGCAAACCCTGTGACAGCTTTAATAAATAACAGTGAGCCTATCATTGGTTCTACTGCTGCTACTTAGCTATAAGTTCTGTGTTAGCTCCTGTACTGACTGAATAATGCTTAGAATATATATGGTCATTTTTTCTGTTGAAACATATCTGCCCAAAATATATTTGGGGAAATAATGAATTATTTGGGGGTGGGGGGAGAAAGGAGAGTAAGAGGGAGAAGGACTGGGAATGGCATCATTGGGATAAAGGGTGACATAATTTGAAAAGATCATCAGTAACCCATCTAGATCTCCTTTAAATAAGGAGGGACTGAAGACCATTTAACAGCATGTAAATCCATTAACTCAAGTTTGCAATGGCTCCCATGTAGTCCATTTCAATGCTCATTCTGGAGATGAAGTATTTCTTGAATCGTTATCTCAACATCAGTTATGGAATCTGTCCAGTGGTGGCCATTTAATCAACATTATTAGATGAAAATTACTTTATTTGCTTACAGTTTATTAAAATGAGGAGCTTGTCATTAGCACTCTGTTCAGGTAAAGTGATATTCAAAGAGCTGTCTCAAATGTATTAGATAATTTTGCAATGATGTGCAATTTCAGTACAGCCTTTGATTCACAGTTTAAAAACTGCCAGTAAATGCACAATTAATTACATGAAAATTTAACTTTGACAGCATATTTCTGGCTCAGATACACGTAACTCATATCTTTTTCATCTCATTTAACAGTGTTCAGTGCTTGTGCTTCATACTTCATAGTTACAGGATCACAGCATTAAAAATACATGTATGAAGATATTACTTTCTACCTAGTATGAAGTAGAAGATGGAGATTTATTGTCTGTTTTAATATGCTACTCTGAAAGTGAAAATGTTATTCTCTCAGCCCATGTTAAATGTAGTGAATAAATGGTCTCTACTTGATTTTTTTTTTTGGCCAAGATTAATCAAATAGTATCACATGTGTCTGAACTGCATAAGTTTAAAAAAGTTTGAGTAGAATGTTATTTTCTCTAAGAAATATCAAATTGTATAGTTAAAGTCTAAAGCAAGCTATCCTCTTCACGTTCTGTCTGCAATTTGTGTTTCTTTCAAAACATCTGGCATCAATCATTGCTAGTAATAAATCCCAAGCACTTTCTTTATAATAAAGTAGCTGTCTAGGGAAATTCTATTATGTTCATTGTAACACTGCAGTTACACGTGTATATGCATGTGCCAAGCACTTGCCAGTTATTGCCTGGTGGTTTGGTTTGCTACGTTTTAGATGTTTGAAGTTAAGAAATACCTCATTTACATGTATTGTCTGTACCTGAAGTGCGTGTGGAATTTGCCTTCAATAACAATATTAATAAATCTGGCAGTAAACTTTTACCATTCATTAATTTAAAACAGCATAAAGTTCCCTGGAGAATTTGGTGAGACGTGTGAGGCTTCAAGTTTCACAATGCTGATAGTTAGCACTTTCCACCTGAAATTAAAGATTTATGGGTGTTGTACGAAAGACACATCACATCTAGATAATCTTAAAAAGATGAGGAGAGTGTTTTCAGTGCTAGATGAATATCTTTATGTTAATTTAAGCATGTATATGGCAGGCAATTTCAGTCTGTATTGACATTTCAGTGGGCTGTCCATCATCCCAGTGCAGAACACAGCATTGCAGTTCTATGCTCTACACCACCATCAGCTTATAAATCTTACCAGTCTTGAATCCTGTCTGATAGAAGCTTTGGTCCTTTAAGAGATCTTTCATTGAGAAAGCCTGTGTTTTTTCTAATTAGAGATTACACAGGTTTGAAGTACTCTGTTCTTTTTTTTTTTTTTTTTTTTTTGTCGGGAGGGGAAAGACTACACATGCTTCAGTATTATCTAAAACTGATAAGAACTATTAATTCTCAGGTTTCCCAGAGAAACACAAAGTCTGTGGCACTGAGGGTGTTTCTTCGGGACTGTCCAAAATTAAGAGAATGTAACTTGTATCAACTTTTGGCTTTATTTCTGTGAAAGAAGAAGAATGAAAACAACAATAATAGGGATTGGAAGGGACCTTTGGAGATCATCTAGTTCAACTCCCTGCTAAGTAGATTCCCTAGAGTAGGCATGTTTGTTTTGTTTTTTTTTTTCTCAGTGAACCAGGATAGTAATATAAATATATTAATACTGTGAAAATGTTGCAAGTAGTAATTTAGAAGAGGTGATTCCTGGAAAAGTACATTTTTGCAAATGTTATACTGGGAAGTAAAGCATTCTAATTAAGTTCTACGGAGAAGTTTAGAAAGCATTTCTGTAAGAAAGCTTTACAAGCTCTCTGAAGGCAGCAGTCTCTTTGCACCGTAAGAGCATGAGAACAAATGGTTCTAATTCGTCTTGTTTCTTGTTTTCACAGTAATAACTGTCATAGGTTAAAATGGATCTGTCCATTAGAGCACTTGTATTAGGTTAGCTTAGCTTATTGAGAGGTAATAATCACTTTGATCCAAGAATGAGAATGAAAAATTAAAAGTTCAAGTACTATGTAAGTAAACAAAGACTGTTCAATTTGTACAGATGTATGCTAAGGACGGTGATTTCTTTTTTCTTAAACAAAACAGAAAAAAAAAAAAACAAACCAAAAACCTAACCATTTTCAATTTAATGCCTAGAAAAATTCCTGTGTAAATACACAAACTTCACAACCATAAATTCTGATTTGTTACTATATTTTTGTATGTTCTATGTGAACTATATAAATTATCGCTTTCAATTAATCCCTTGTAATTAATGTACTTAATCTCCAGTGAATTCTCACACCTAGAATGGAAAATTGCTAGGAAATTATCTGATAGCATCTTCATAATTTCCAGAGCTGAGGATGCTTTAATCGATGTGTAGTATCTTCCTCCAATAGTAAGAAGGCCTTACAAAGGCATTCAAGGAGACGGGGATGCAGTTTGGTTTTGTAACCCTTCTGTCAGTATGATGCAACTTCAGACTCCCTTACTGGCTTTGGTTATTCTTTTTTTTTTTTTTTTCCCCCACCTGTGGTCTCAAAGTCAGTACCTGTTGTAGCAGCTCGCCCATGTTGTGCATAAAGCTCAACATTTGTGTCTGGGCTTCCAAGTCAGTTCAGTCTGAAAGCTGCGGCTCCTTACTTAAGGTGTACAGGGCTTTATCCTGAAGTAGAAACATCTTGCTTGTTGTCCTACTGTGGTACCTGAGATTGGGATGTCACCAGTGTTCCATGCAGCTGCCATCTCTAACTGTTACACATGGCTGTATGGAGCTCTTGCTCCATTGTATGTGAGAAATAAAGAGATGCAAAGACATGAAATTTACTTTGTTTTGCTACTGCAGTTTGTTTCTGGCAGTGGTTCTGGCAGTGTCTTTGAGGTGAACAAAACCATATTGCAGTGGCTCAGCCCCACTGCAACTGCCAGTGCATCCTGCTGGGAATGTCCTACATGCATGTGAATTTTCCCCTGCCATGTGCCCAGCACCTGCATGAAGTTACCTTCCTCGCTACCTTCTTTTGTGCCCACAAACATAGATCTTGAAATTAATGTTTAATTCATAACATAAAGGTTGCGATTAGAGCAAAGTAGCTGCCTCAGATTTGAAACTGGAGGATCTGCTACATCAATTTATACACTTAAGCTAGGCAGGGACTCAGCATCAAGTGCTTTGGCAGCGGACCAGCCAAGCATTACTGTCGCATTTGATTCTTTATTAGAGACTGCAAATGGATATTGGAGTTCAGAGAAAATAAGATCTAGCATAAATATTGGCTTAATATGTATATGTTGAATGGGTTTACACCAAGGTTTGGCTAGTTTACTTTCAATTAGATATAATATGGCTAAAGATTTATGTGATAATCCATACCAAAGGGCCAGTTACTAATGAAGACATTGGTAATTCTATGAGTAATTAAATTTCATCTGAGCTAATTTCTGAGGTTTTCTAATTCAGATGTCTCTAGCTGCAAATATTGAAAATCCATTTATTTAACTCATCTTTTACTTAGTTTGTTGCATTAGTTGATAAAATGCAGTTGACTCTAAAGCCTTTCTCTATGGTCCTCTTTTCCTCTTCCTGTTTTCTACTTAAAATACAGTAGAAAATAGTCATTTATACATATAAGGGCACAACAAAGCTAGTCGGAATACAGAAGGTATCTTTTTTTCAAAAACAAAACCTACTTTTTGAGGAAAACTGAATCCATTTATCCTGAATTATGTATTTTTTTCTAATAATCCTTTGTGTATGATTCCTTGATATGAAAACTTCTCCAAAAGTAATGCCTTTTATTTTATAACATTGGCCCAAAATGTGAGAGGTAGATACTGGTGGTATGGAGGTAGAGGCTGAACCTTCCCACTGATATCTGTTACATTTTGTTGCTATGTGACAGATGGTAGCAGAGGGGCAGTCTGACATGGAAGCCCATCTGAAGCAAAGGTGTGTCTTTTGAATATCTCCATGAGGAAAAAAATTGCACCACTAGAATGTCACTGGGTGCAGACTTTTGCAAGAGCAGCATTTTGCCAGCTCATTGCTGGTGAAAATGCATAACTCATGGTGGTGATTATGCTGAAAAAGCAGTGCTTTGTATCTGAGAATTCTATCAATGTTGTTGTGCTTTTTGTATCTGTTGTAATTTCCATGTAAATAAATAGAAAGCGTCACTTTTGGAGTGACTTATATTGTAGCTATATTTGGTCACATATTATGATGATGATTGATAGCAGAAGCTCACCTCAAAGGAAACTGAAATTATTTATAATCAGTTTGGTGGGATGGAACTTCATGGAAAAATCCTGAATAGCGAAGTACCTGATTCTACTTAAATCTTGCATTTGAGCAAAGCTTATAGATTTTATTTTATTATGACATAAGTAATAATCACTTTTTTTCATATCTTCTTTGGTAAAGATTTTAGTATCTCTAAAACAAAACAGAGAACCCCACTTGTATTCTTCTGTTTCAACAGAGAGAGCCTCACCCTCCAATTTTTCTTTTTGAATAAAATATTTTACTTACATGATACTACTTGCAATGTTATTCCCCAATCACTTGTTATTAGAATAGTGAGTAAGCTTTTTAATCTTGAATGCATGATTTAAAATCATTTGCTATGTGGTCTACAGAATGCAATGTTTTTCTTTTTTTTTTTTTTCTTACAATTATTACTGAGTTTTACTAGTAACACACTTTGGAGAATCCATCTGTTTCCAGTTAATTAAAAGAAATAATAACTGCGTTGGTTTCTTAACTTCCAGATCCAAAATTTAAAAAGCAAGATTTTTCTTAAACTTGCAAAAGCTATTTTTTTTTTCAGTAAAATGTTAAATTATTTCCCTATTTTTATTCTATTTAACTGTTCCAGAGGTACTTTATGTAACCTTTTTTTAATCTGTGGCAATATATCTGTTCTATTTTCATGCTGCTACCACTCTGTGTCCTCTTCATGGTGGTGTGTGTGTATATGTATATATACATATACACTCAAATGGGTGCTGTAGAGTACATATGTACTGTACTACTCTCATCTCATAACATTTTTTTTGTAGTCTGCAATGGTATTTCAGATTTCAATTTAATTATGCGTATATATATTTATATATAAAATCAATGAAATTCATTTTGTGTCCCAATATATTTATGAATTAATTTAAGCTTTTTTTCATGCAGTATCCAGACTACTGTTTCAATCATTTCAGATGGCTTATTTTCTATATTTAATATTGGCAATTCTTTATTGTTCTTTCTCTTTCAGTGGAGCATTTTTGTGGAGAGATTGTTTACCTTATTTTTGCACCTGTCTCATCAAGGTGATGATTTTAAATCATCCTTTGTACATCCTCGATGAGTATCCCATGCATATCAGACATATCAGTTTAGTGTACTGTTTTTCATTTGTTTTGATTTCACATGTGAAAACTGGGGATTTGCTCAGCCTGGAGAGTAGGAGCGGACATTTTAGAAGGATGACTCTGAGAAGTACAGTTGCTGAGCAATAATACAAGAGGACATATATATATTACCAAATTTTCAAAAACTAGAAGTTCTCTAGATCCAGCTCTTGCTTATTATTATTTTTTAATCAGTACTATTAGGAACTTATTGTATTAATCAGCAGTGCAATCTCTACTACCATCATCTATATCTGATAAGACACTCCAAGGATCTCTGGGCAGTTATCTTCATGAGCGTCTCAAGGAAGTGCTGTTCATGACATGGGGATCTCTACCCCTGCTCTACCCTATTGTAATGCCAAATAAAAAGAGAGTGCATTGTATTATGCATAATATTTTTGTCTTGCTTTGGAGCTGTAGAAAAAAATGTGTGTATGAGAAGTTGCTTTGATGGAAAGGTAGGTTTGAATTTCTTTTAGGAAAAGGCTGAAAAACTTCACTTCATGGGTTAAAAAAGAACTGCTATTCAACATGTTTACTATGCTCCTTTTCATAAATAATTCAGAAATGGAAATTTCAATTTTCAGACTTCTCTGTAACACATCTACCAATTTATTCACCTTTTGGCCCCTTTAAAAATCCAATCAGCTTAAGAGCTTTTTAATGCACTTCTAATATGTGCATTACCTGGGATTTTAGATTAAAGTAGAGAAGAGGTCCTTGTGACCATTATAAGTGATGTTCAAGGGTTACATTAAGAGTGATAAAATTAGTTTCATCTAGCATGTGTTTTGATTGAGATACGTTCCAATTTGAAAACACACACTATAAAAATCACCTTCAGTGCTAGAAAGGTTATATATTGTATTCTCTGACCTGCTTTGGAGGCAGCTAAAGCAAATCTAATCATTTTACCACCAGCAATCATAAAGATCACAGCTCAGTATCTCTGATCAGAAGGCTGGTTCATAGTAGTTACGCATTGAACTTGGCTGTGTGATCCCTACAGTACTGTTGATTTACATATGGCAGGTGCTCAGATGCTGAGGTGGTGGGCAGCCGTTTAAAACTCTTAAAAGAAAGAGGTACATAAATCCAACTGTGCAGATTACTTAATGTAAAATGGCTCCTGTTACTTTAAGGTGAGAAGTAGTGTTTCATGACACCAAGGGACATTGTTCTATTTTTCTACTTCATTAGCAAGTGTCTCTTCTGCTCTCCTCTACTGGATGTACAATAACACTTGTATGAGAATGCTTGTTCATGAAAACACTGCTCCCATGGTCATTGCTATAACTGAAATACAAGCAACAAAATTATGCTCTGAGTGGGAACATTGGAATTACTTTATCTTATACATTTTATATCACTAAGATAGGTCTGTGCTCTTCAGATAACTAATGGAAATATGTAGGTGCTTGTAATGTACAGGAATAGGGTGATACTCCTTTCAGTGTTTGACATGTTTCATATGTGTGGGGTCAAATGATGAGGTCCTGTAGAAATATCTGAATGAAGCAGAACTGTCATGTTAGCAGTATTGGTAAAATCTTCAATTCCCATTTTTGATATCAAATTGGACTTCTTTTAAATCGTTGGAATTTCAAAGAGAACAGAAGATTTCATTGAAAATAAAACCTTCTGCTTGAGTTAATTTCCATAAAATATCTTCAAAGATTTTTATTAGCAGAGAACTAATAAGTATTAAATGAGTTTAAACAAGATTGTCAGACAAAACTCAAAAATAAAAGAATGTATTAGCATAAACAAATACATATGAACTGATTTAATTTCTTTTCCAGAGCTTCTTTTAATGTTATTCTATTAAAATCTTGGTTTGCAACTTCTAGTTTTTATTAAAATAGCTTTGAAAGGTCAGAGTGTGTACTTCATTTACACGTCTTAGTGGTAACTTGGTGGAAAATTTATTTTAACCTGTTGAATAAATATTTCATATTTTTATTTCTCTGAGCTAAGAGGTACATTTCAATAGTTTTCTGGCTTGGAGATTACTTCAGATCAAATCTTCCTCTCCTTCCACAATGCAGTGCTGCCTCGAGACTTGATAATGTATTACTTTCTGTGAAAGTAAATTAAATGCAACTATTCTAATATGCAAGTCAGAATTTACTTTACTATTCATATATCTGGAGGATATGGGCTTTCTAGTAACAATAAAAAAAAAATCTACAAAATGATAATAGAAATTACACTATTGAGATAAGTTCCTTACTGATCATGGAACAAATTTGAGTTGCACTGTCCCTTCTGATGGGATGGCTGTGCGTGTCTCACACTCTTTTGACTTTTCTGACATCTTCTGCTTAAAACCCAAAAAGTCAGAAGAACCGTGAGGCCCTGCTTTCACAGTCTGTATTCATACTGAAAATCAAGATCAAGTGAGCTTTTGCCCTTCTGCTATACAGGAGGTTTCTGGCCTCCCTGAGCTCGACTTAGGGCACTTGTGTTACATCTCTTCATCACCTCCCTCAGCCCTCGTGGTTTAAGACATTAAGACACTTAAGTCAGGTTGAAAGTGATCTCATTTACTCTGCTTGAAACAGAAACTGTGAAAATGTGAGAGCTCTTCATGAGCCATTTGTCCATTCATTTCATACAGCTGGAGCAAACAATTGAGTATTTTTTCCTATCAGTTATCAAAATCAAGTTGTAGGAAAGTGAGCACCTCTCTTTGCTTCACATGTTTATTTTGCAAACTCCACCTTTCACAGCTCAGAGAATGTGAAACAGATAAGGATTCAACTGCAATTAACCTTCGAGAGCTATGTAATTCCTGTTCACGTCTTCTGGGGAAAAAAACAGAAGCTTTATGCATACTATTAATTGGATTTTGTTGCTTCTACTCAAAATAAAAAAAACTGTATCTTAATGTACAGTTTCATTTTGTGTGCATTTTACAACTAACCTGCAGTCTCCTGTTATAGTCATTTAAATGAAATGGGAGTCTTAGGAACAGAGCACAACATACTGTAGTTTGATGGGGGAGGAGAAAAATCACACTAGTAAAGGCACTCAATTCTGTGCTTTTTTGGTTCTGCTTTTCAAGATTTGTGCATTTGACTTTCATCACTGTATGCTAACAAAGATTAGGTGTAAGAGAGGTAAGGCCTTTAAAACAAATTAATATTTTGATATACTACATTTATACAAAATATCATAGTTGCTTATATTGCATCTATTATAATACTGAAAATGGTCGCTTATCTTTAAATGTGTTTGTCTCATAAGATCACAGAATCACAGAATTGTAGGGGTTGGAAGGGACCTCTAGAGATCATCGAGACCAACCCCCCTGCCAAAGCAGGTTCCCTACACCAAGTCACACAGGTAGGCATCCAGGCGAGACTTGAATATCTCCAGAGAAGGAGACTCCACAACCTCCCTGGGCAGCCTGTTCCAGTGCTCCGTCACCCTCACCGTGAAGAAGTTCTTACGCACATTCGTGCGAAACTTCCTATGCTGCAACTTATGTCCGTTTCCCCTCGTCTTGTCTCCACGTACCACTGAAAAGAGACTGGCCTCACCGCTATGGCCGCCACACCTCAGATATTTATAAACCTGGATCAGGTCCCCTCTCAGTCTTCTTTTCTCAAGGCTAAACAGACCCAGTTCACTCAGCCTTTCTTCATAGGGGAGATGCTCCAGGCCCTTCACCATCTTTGTGGACCTCTGCTGGACTCTTTCCAAGAGATCCCTGTCTTTTTTGTACTGGGGAGCCCAGAACTGGACACAGTACTCCAGATGAGGCCTTACCAGGGCAGAGTAGAGGGGGAGGATCACCTCCCTCGACCTGCTGGACACGCTCTTCTTAATGCACCCCAGAATGCCATTGGCCTTTTTGGCCACGAGGGCACACTGCTGGCTCATGGCCAACCTGTCGTCCACCAGGACGCCCAGGTCCCTCTCTGCAGAGCTCCTCTCCAGCAGCTCATCCCCCAGCCTGTATTGGTGCATGCAATTATTCCTCCCTAGGTGTAAGACCCTACACTTGCTTTTGTTGAACCTCATCCGGTTTCTTACTGCCCAGCTCTCCAGCCTGTCCAGGTCTCGCTGAATGGCAGCATAGCCTTCAGGCGTGTCAGCCAATCCTCCCAACTTCGTATCATCAGCAAACTTGCTGAGGGTGGCCACTATCCTCTCATCAAGGTCATTGATGAAGATGTTGAACAAGACCGGACCCAGCACAGACCCCTGGGGGACACCACTGGTCACAGGTCTCCAGCCAGACTCCGCACCACCAACGACGACCCTCTGCGCTCTGCCAGTCAGCCAGTTCTCAACCCACCTCACTGTCCACTCATCTATCCCACACTTCCTCAGCTTTGTTATAAGGATGTCGTGGGAGACAGTATCAAACATCCCAGTAAGATCCCAGTAAGATGGGGAATTATATTGTAACTGTAGGAATGGAATGTTGTTTCTGCATTCTGCAATATCTTCTGTATTAGATATTGAAAAGGGAGAAATGATCTGAAGAAGTAGAGCACAATGTATTTGTATTTTGTAACTTGTCCTTAGAAATAGCTGATGTGAAAAAGTCGGAATACTATATATGTTATATTTTAGAAATACAGTTGCTGAATTATGTGATTAATTTTTGCTTGCAAAACTGCTATAATTTTTAAGTGTTCCAAATACTATATGTATGTAATATCTATATATATACATAGGACTAGAAAGCATATTGTAGGCCTATTCTATTTGGATAAGAGACCCTCAGCAAGAGAAAAACAGACTTAACAAAGAAACCAGGGCCTCTACACAAGGCTGGATTGCCTTGCTCTGGTAGGTTGGGATGCAACAGGCAGGCACTGAGATACTCCCCTCTGTCCTCCTTCCAAGCTTATCTCTATGCGAGGATGAGCAGGTGTACAGAAACAATAAACAAGTGTTGAATGAGCAAATGAATGAGCGAGAAGTTAAATAATTAGTGATATATGCTTAGCTAGCAAAAATTGATGTTTATCCAGTATGCGTATGTTTAGTTGAATGTCAGGAAGATTGTGAACCTCAAGCACTCAGCCAGTGAGGAACCAGAGTAGAAAGAAATAAGCGTTGAGTAATAGGGCATAAAAGATGTAACATTTTTTTGCATGCTCTCCTGCTTGCAAGAGGCCTGCCATTGCAATTGCGGATGTAATCTGCTTTATCAGAGATACCATCCTGATAAATTATCTGGATATTTCCAACATAACCCATTTTAGGAGACGTGAGAAGCCAAAGTCCTATTGACACGTCTCTCCCTTCTGCTACTCCGCTCTCCCAGAGCACGCACAGCACCGTGAACAGAATCACAGAATGGCCAGGGTTGGAAGGGACCTCAGGGATCATGAATCTCCAAACCCCTGCCACATGCAGGGCCACTAACCTCCACAGTCAATGCTAGACCAGGCTGCCCAGGGCCCCATCCAATCTGGCCTTGAACATCTCCAGGGATGGGGCATCCACAACCTCTCTGGGCAGCCTGTTCCAGCACCTCACCACTCTCTCTGTAAAGAACTTGCCCCTGACATCCAACCTAAATCTTCTTTCCCTCAACTTAAAACCATTTCCCCTTGTCTTGCTGTTATCTACCCTTTCAAAATGTTGATTCCCCTCCCCTCTTTAGGCTCCCTTTAGATATTGAAAGGCTGCAATGAGGTCACCCCGCAGCCTTCTCTTCTGCAGGCTGAACAAGCCCAGCTCCCTCAGCCTGTCTTCGTAGGGGAGGTGCTCCAGTCCCCTGATCATCTTTGTGGCCCTCCTCTGGACCCTCTCCAACAACTCCCTGTCTTTCTTGTACTGAGGGCTCCACACTTGGACGCATTACTCCAGATGGGGCCTCAGAAGGGCAGAGTAGAGAGGGACAATCACCTCCCTGTCCCTGCTGGTCACCCATCTTTTGATGGAGCCCAAAGTGCACGGTTCAGCTCTGGCGGCAGCAGGTCCCTCTTGGAGCTGCTGGAGCTGCCCTGCTTGGACACGGGGTAGGGCTGGGCTCTGCTCGTGGATACCCCTCTGCAGCCTCTCTACAGTCAAAATCTCACTACAATACAAACATAGAAATTGTCTTTGACAAAGCTCTTTGTAGATAATTTGTGTAAGGGACAAATTACGGGACAAGAGAAAATTGCCTTACTGCGTAAATGTTTAGGAATACACTGAGAATAACCTAAATTGTCTTTCTTTTTCCTATATAAGCAGCTGAATAGCTTAGTGCCTTGCAGAATTCCCTTGGTACTCAACTTTATCAGTTTATTTCCTTTATTTGTCTTCAGGCCTTTCTGTAAGGTCATTTGCTTACGGTGTGTACTAGAGGTAAGATCTAAAGGTCTCTGTCACATATGTAGTGTGAAGACAGAAAGCATATGAGGGCATTTTATTTAAAACAAACAAACAAGAAAAGTCTTGTGTGAAATAGGAAGATTCTTGACTGAAGTCAGTCGAGTCAGATGTTGACCTTTGGATTTGTTATACTGCCAATTATCTGACTGTTTTTTTTTTTCCCCTTCTGCTTGTCTGCCATTAGCAGCACAAACGTGTTGTCTTAAGTATTGTTTGCACTGTTGCTTCCATACGAGGCTGGCAGAAATGCACACGTTTTTGCATTTACAGTTCATATGAAAATATTCTATTGATATTCATGTATTTTGTGCTAGTAAAAAAATCAGACTTTTACAGAAGGAATGAATATACTTTTCTACGTTAACACTTAGGAAGTAATAGATTTTTATGAACTATTATCTTAATGCTGTTTCATTAAGGGACATGCAAGCAATCTGATGTAGCTTTGTTCCTTCTATTTTTCTATAGAAAAAAAAGAAAAGATAAGGTTTATTTAAAAGAAAAAAGCGCGGAGCAACTTCATTTGTACTAACACAAATGTTGTTTTTATTCTTTTGAAATGAACTTCAAATGAGAGAGGCTATCAAATTTTGTAAGCTGCTTTCTGTACTGCATTATCCAAACTATTTGGCTTTTTTTTTTGCTACTTTTTGGGGGGTACAATTTTCAGTGAATTTACAAAGCATCTACACTGAATCATTCACTTTTGTGTTTCAGATGGCATCCAAGCTTGGTAACAGAAGGTACAAGGGATTAATATTTCGCTGCAAAACAACAGTTTGAGCAGGTGGTACTTGATGCTATTACACATATAGGTCACTTGGGAGTGTGTATAATCACTGAATTGAATATTAATTAGGATAGCTTTCCCAGCCAATTTTTTAAAAAGAATACTTTTTAAGAAAGGGAAAAAATATATATTAAAAAACCAGCTCCAACAACCTATTGAAGCCTGTAGCTTTAAAAACTAACTTTTTTATTGGAGAAGATTGCTACCTGGGTTTGGGATCAGGTTTTTTTTTTTTTTTTGTGTGTGTGTGTGTGTGGACTAATTTTGTGATAAATAAGGGCCGTTGTAAACTTCAAGTATAATATGAAGTATAAGAAATAAGGGCCATTGTAAACTTCAAGTATAATATGAAATATAAGTTGATTCATTTTTTTTCTCTTGTTCTTTGAAGTATCTGTCTTGAATTCAGGCTGTCATGTTGGAATATCTGACAAAAAATCACACTTGATGTTTTCAAGTTGTAGGTGTGCCAGGGAAAAACAATACCTTTTGGCTTGAAATCTTGAAAAGAAATAGGGAATTGTTTTATTTGAATTTTAATCTGAAGTACTGAGCAAAGCAGAAGAGGGAAGCAAGCAACTTCATTGCATGATCTGCAGAATGCCACTTTCTTTGACTCAATTTTCTGAACAGTCGTGCTTTGCATAACTTTCCAGCTACTCAGGACTTTGTTTTAAAAGGTAAATGTGCCAGATGCTTATTTACTATGATTATGAAACCTAGTATTAATCTCTTCTTAACCATGCATGTCACTGTTGCGAGTTAAGTGCCCTGAGTTGCAGAAACTCACCAGATCCACCAGTAGAATTTCCTGAGGGTGTCACTATCTGTTGTCTCTGCAGTGGCCAAGGGCAGGCAGCTGGCACCAGTACACTGCATCAAGACGTCTCTGTTGCACCAGTTAAAACTGTCTTTAGGAGCTGAGGTTTTTTAATTTTTTTTCCCCAAGGCCCTTTGCTGGAGCCACTGACTGTCACAGTGTTGAGCAGCAAGATTTTCCCTCTGTCCCAGGTAGTACTGGGATCACACAGCCATCTGGTGAAGTGAGTGCTTGGAGACTCTGCTATTTCAGAAAATGAGGTACTTTACTCAGAAAGTGGGCTCAGAAATTTAAGTGAGGATTGTTCTGAGAAGGACAGGAGCCCATGGCTTGTATGGGACCTTTTAGTGAGGCTACTGCCTTGGCCATGCTTCTCTTTACCTCCTGGTATAGAGAAAAATCTCCTTTTGGGGGAGACAGTTTTATCTTTCCTCCTTTTGCCTTTTGAACTCAGAGATCTAGTCCTTTTCTCTATCTTTGTCTCCCCATCAGCTTTTAGCATTTCACTCTATTCTTTAATGCACTGTGTCTTGTTCATGGTTTTCAGGCTGATTCCTTTACTTGTGCTGTGCACCACATGAACGTTCAGATTAGCTGCCCTAATGACTTGCAGAATTTCAGACAGGTCAGTAAGAAGTAGGGTACCTGAGGAGAAGCTTCATCTCTTTTCTCTTTAAAAGCATTTTCTTTCTGAGGCCTACTAGCATCATAATACTGTTCAGACGTGTTTCCATTGCATCTGGGATAAAGCATATTTCATTGTTTACTACTGTAGAAGAGATTATTTATCTTTCCTATGTAATTGTAGTAGTCCATTCTGAGACTTGGAGTTTCCCCTTTGACATCTGTCAATGAAATTCATATTTTATATGTTTTGGTAATAAAGTCCTGTGAATATGAGAATGCTTTGATTTGAAATATCTTAAAGCCATTTGGTGTCTTAAAACATGGGGGAAGGGAGGGGAAATTTCCCCAGTTGTTCAGTTCAAGAAGGAAGTTAGAAGTTTTATTAAATATTTAAGTTAAAAATAAATATTTGACTTTGGTAGTGTGCTAGAAGATGTGTTTTTTATTTATTGCTTGTTGCTGTAGATGTTTTGCCATGTATGAGATAACTCAAGCTGAACACAGACTGTGAAATACAGATCTTGAGAAAGGAGAGAACAAGCTGAGTAAAAATTGAGTTTGAAACTGATTTTGAACTGGATCCTATCCAGATGTAGAGAATGTGAGACAAAGTACTCTGTTAAACATACCTGTGATAAGAACGTAGCACAGTGACACAGCAGCTGGACAAAAGGTGAAATGTGTATTGATATTTCAGCATAGGTCTGGTTAGATAGGAACAATTTGGGAACGGATTGCTGGGAGTATTGGTCTTTAAAGGAAGCATCAGTTATGAAAAAACATAGGTATTGCTGGATATGAAAATATCCTTATGCGGATATGGCCACATAAGGTGGCCAGACTAGGGAGAGCAGGAGGGGGAACTAAAAACTTGAGCAGAAGATCTAGGTATGTCAAAAGAGTGGGATGAGCTTAAATAGCCTAAGAGTTGATTGTGCAATTTTAACAAGAAACAGAAAACTGGAAGAAAACTTGGTGAGGGAAAAGCATACAACTGATAAATTTGATAAAGTTCAGAGGGGGAAGTTTGAACAATTTGAGAGGTCATTTGCCAAAGAAGCACATCTTCTTTCGCAGCCTGGAATGATACTGCCCATTCTTGACTCTTTGCTAGCTAAAGTGTGAGAGCTTTCCTGTCATCTCTTCCTAAAAGCCCTAAGATCCACACTGGACAGAGGTCTATATATTTTATAAGAATTTCAAACATTGTGACAAAGTGGATACAAAGGTTATAGGATTTGTTTTGATCCTGAGAGCCAAACAGGGATGTTGCATGCAGTAAAATATATGAGAAAAATGTGGTGTTAATAAGCAAGTATAATGTCTTGCAACAGAATTTTGTCTTCAGTTGTATGCTATATGCTAGTCCTTAATTACATTATCTCATGCAATTTTTTTTTCTGAAGTATTTTTGCATTATTCAGTTTGTGAGATGGACAGGGCTTGCTTAATGAGCAGATGTTCACTATTTTGTAAAACATGTGGCCTTAGGCCTTATTTTCCTGCGTTATGTTCAGATCTGTAATCTGAAGTAAAAAAAATTATTCATTTCCTCAGGGGCTTTTCACAGTGCTCATCACTGTAATATCTGAATAGCTTCTCCTAAAATAATTAGTTTACCTTTGCAACACTCTTCAGCTGCACAAGTTTTACAAGCAAGCAGTAAAAGCAGAAGGAAATCAAGTATCTCCTCTATTTTCAGAGTGCCTATTCTGGATGCACTCTAAAAGTGAGCCCATGTGAACTTAATGAGGTTTAACAAGGCCATGTGCAAGCTGCTGCAGTTGGGTTGGGGCAATCCAGGATAGGAGTACAGACTCAAAATAACTCATTGAGGCAAGCCCTGTGAAGGAGGACTTAGGATGTCCTGGAGCTTGCAAGCAGCTGGGGGAGGGGGGCTGACCTTTTACGTGGTCTGATAGTGATAGGACAGGGGGGAATAGCATTAACAAAAAGAGGGGAGATTAAGTTAGAAGCTAGGAAGAAATTTTTTACTCAGAGGGTGGTGAGGCACTTGTACAGGCTGCCCAGAATGGTTGTGTGCGCTCCATGTCTGGAGACAGTCAAGACAGGGTTGGATGGGAACCTAGGCAGCCTGATTAGTGGTTGGCAGCCCTGCCCACAGCAGGAAGGTTTGGAACTTGATGATCTTTAAGGTCACCGCCAATTCAAGCTATTCTATGGTGTGCACCCAATGAAGCACCTTCTGGGGAAAGGGATTGTAAATAATTTCATTAATTAATCTGCTTATTCTATGAGGGGACTAAGATTGGGTTAAGATTGATCTTTGCGTGGCTATTTTTTACAGTTTCATATTAGCTGTAGTTGCTGAGACTTTAATGCTTATATAATTGAGTTTTTTATTAATATGTTTATAAATGAAGGTAACAATCTAGAAACAAAGAAACAAGATAAGGGGCAGTCTTTTAGGTGGACTAAGAATTTGTAGATATTGTTTATATTGCAATGATTTCGTAATACAATTTATTATCAATTTTTAATAATTTGTATTCTGCTCACTCAAGTTTTGATATGAAAGAAAAATAAATGTAACTTGTCATCTCTGGAGCACTTAAGATTAAGGAATAATTGCAAATTATGAGTGTGAACAAAAAAGACTTTGGTGTCATATAACTATTGAGTAGAAGCCTTTATTAAAGAGGAAGCATTTGTTACAGAAATGCTTCTGTCATTGACAATTGTTTTCTTTCAACTCAAAGAGAAATAAGAATGATGTTTATTACTGAAAGGTTAACTATCAAACTACTGTCTATAAACAGATAATGCTTATTTCTAACTTTAAGCATGATATGGATATTTACTTATGTTGTACCACCATGTGCAGAAAACAATGCTTCCATTTTTCCTGGTACCTGCTTCTTTTCTATTTAATATTTATTATTTCTTTAGAAATTAGAAATATACTGAACTACTATGGACTGCTAATGAATTTAGGCATTTTTTTTGTAGTCAAAGAAGAGGGAAGAGTATTTTGGAATATCTGCTTTGTTCTTGATAAGATAGTACCTTCCAGATTACACAGAATTCATTAAGTGATAAATTTAAACTATGATTTTTTGTTACAGTACCTATTCATTACTAACCCATCAATAAGACATATTTGGAGGCGTCCATAAAAACGTACAAAGCTAGATCTGAAATGAAAGCTTGAACAGTTATATAAACAGTAGTTGTAGTAGTACATTATGTATCTAAGATGTAAGTAGTAGTTAAACTTCAAGTTTGCTTGAAAAAACTTATTGTCTCCAGTCAACTGGAGTCCAGAGTTCCTCCCCTCTCATATTACTTGTGAACACCAAAAATGATAACTGTCTTGCAACACTGCTCCAGTAGGACTCTGTAAAACCTCACATGTGAAACCTTCTTCATATAGAGGAATTAAAATTGTATACCAGGTCATATGATTAAGTAGAGAGTGAGCTGTATAACTTGCTCATACTCTTCCTAGACAATGTTGTTTCACTCCCTAATTTGCTTTTGCTTTCTTCCTTTTTTCTTTTTTCTTTTTTTCCTTTCCTTTTCCAATTGCATGTTATACAGTGTGTGTCAGGCTAAACCAGAAGGAAAATCCATGTCACGATGGGTCTTCCTTGAGAGATCTGCTACTGTCAGGATGATCTAGGTCCCAAAATGTTCCTCCTTCAATCCTGACAAAAATGCCATTTTTGTCCTTTGACTTGTTGTTAGGAGTTTGGATGTTTTGGCATAAGCATAGTCTTTGTGTTTATCCAAATCCTGGACAAGAGGAAAAAATCATTAATTTTCTAATGGCTTTTGCAGTACAATTTTGTTTCTTCAGCAGTTTCACCCGTTCTCTCCATTTCCCTGCTGCACAAACCTGCACTGATGTACTCCTCCCAGTGGCTGAACCTGACAAATCTTTTTTTCAAATCACAAAGATTCTCTGAACTTTCTCTTGAGCAACCTTGAATTTTTCCCTACTCTAAGCTGTTGTACATCCTAATGTAAACTTCGGCTAGATTTTGGGTTGTAGTTTGCAGTTAGTGGCAAACTGTGCTGTTTATTTGAATATCTTCTGAAAGAAGTACTTTCAGACTTCCTACATGCCAGGCTTGATCTGTCACTGCTCAGAAAGCTGCTGGTGTGAAAACACTGGTGCTAGCATCATTACATCTGGGAGATTTTGCTTGCTGATCTCTAATTAGTGAAACAGCTTTTAAGGTTGGTGGCTGAGCTTATAGGAAGAAGTGAATGCAAAAAAAAGTGTTGTTATTCATTCTGTGCTTGGATCTTACGAATTTCAACTTGGAACAGCATAAGGAAAGGGCAGGACAGGAAGAAAAGATGAGTGGTACCATATGGGTTGCTGGAATAAAGAAGAGCAGTTGTGGGTGGGGAGCGTTTTGCCTATTTAATAACAAAGACACTGTATCTGTGACAGTACATAAGGAACATGAAAATAGCAGTTTACATCCTGCTTTTTCTCTAACTGAAGCTGTCTTTTGAGTGACTGGATTTGACAAGGTCATGATCTGTGTGTCTTATGAGTTTGACTGATCTTAATGACCTGAAACAGGCAAGTGGAAACTGTTGCTGTCAGAAGGAAGTTATTCAGAACACCAGAAAGAGTTAACAGCATCTAATATTTATGAATACAGTGGTGAAGTTGCTGACATGACATAAAAATGTGCAGTGCATTACTTGAGTGGAATGTGGCATGGCTGCTGCACCATGTAGTTTGTTCCTGCTGTACATTTCTAATTTGAGGGCAAGTGAACAAAATCCACTGGTTCTTTTTGTGACTGTCTGCATTATGTGCATGTGTGAGAAATATTTGTTCTTTCATTTAAGATGCCAAACAGATTCCATTGGCGCATTAGTTGCATTTTTTCAAATGCTAGAAGAACAGTAGAAGAGTGGTCATAGTAATGATTTTATAAAAAGGAGGGGGGGATTTTTCCTATCTTGTATCTGTGCTATAGAAGTTGCTGGCAGTCATCTGTAACCAGTACATCTGGAGGTGATGCTTTCAGTTGAAACACTGAGGAAATACAAACAGTGCTGGAGGCTCCTAGGAGAGAAGCTCTTTGTCTCTGCTTTTGTATTTTTAAGCATAGTGAGCTTTGGATGCTGCACTTTATAAATTATAGGACAGAGAAGATCAATTTTTGAAATTGAGATATTTATAATCTCACAGTATGGTGAGGTATATATATATATATATATATTTACAAAAAATTATGAAATTCAGTAAATTTCATTTTGTGTTATTTGAAAATGCTGATATTAAGTAAATGTTTTCAACTGTAGGTACTGTAGAGATGTTTTATAACTGTGATCTAGTGGTGCTATTATATTCTTAATTATTTAATGTTTAAATTCTGCCTTTTCCCATGCTGTTCAGACATTTATTTACAATTAGTCCAGTGCAAAGATTTGGATTTTTCTTTGTGATCTTATGTCTGCAATGCTGGAAGTAACCACTGGATGGAACCATTTCATTTTACATACTTGATATAGAATTGAAAAACCTTTCTGTATGTGATTGAAATATGTTCCTAAGGTAAAAAGCTTTTATTAATGGTTCCATTAATGTCTGATTTTAAAAATATGTTACAAAATAAAAAAAAAATCTGAAGAAGAGAAATTTCTGTTTGCATGTAACTTAGCTCTGTCAATTTAGAAACTATCAAGAAGAGGATATTTTTTCTTTCACAATCTGTAGTTCAATTATTTTATTTGGAACAATCAGATTCAGAAAACAGACCTTAAATTTCATGAGGAAATGAGTAAGTCATGAGGCCATGTAAGAAAGATACAGTATGTAGTGACGTTATCCAACAGATTATGCAACCAGAAGTTTTTCAAGATTTAATGTTCCTTGGCAAAAAAGAAAAAAAAAAAAAAAACAACAACCAACAACAACAAAAAACTCTCACTGTGGGAGATATTAGGCTGGAGGCTTTTAAGAATTCATGTTTCAGATACTCTAATTAATTAAAAAGAAAAAAAGAAATTCAGTAATTAAGGCGGAAGATGTTCTGTGTTGGTTTTTTTTTTTTTTTTCTTTCAAAATTAAGTTCAGAGTTAATCCAGGAATATGGCTATGGGCTTTTTTCCTTTTGCCCCCCTTCACTTTAAGTGGTTGGATGTGGTGCTTGCTGTCATAACACTGCGCTACGTGTGGGAACTCTGGAAATGAACATGTGAGTCTCTCTGTTGTTTTAGCTTAAAGAACTAGCTACTGTATCTGGAAACTTCAAAGGGATCATGCTCTTTTTGGTAGATCCATTTCAAATTAATTCAGTAACAGCTTAAGAAAACAAAGTCGTGGCCTTGGAGATGTTTGTGTTACTGAAGTAGATTTTGTGATGGACAGTACACAAAAACGAAGCAGTAGGTGACCGTAGTGAGGTGCCCTGATGTGGGGTGGCCAGGCCCTCTCAGCAACTGAGGCAGGGCCGAGGTGTGGGATGCTCTATGGCTGGGCTGTGGCATGCCCAAAATGGAGCTGTGAGGTGGTCTGTGCTCCCAGGCCCAAGTTTCCCTCTCACCATAGGTCCTGGGCAACTGCTCTCAGTCCAGTTATTCATACCTGGTGATAGGCATAACTTATTTTGTTGAGGAGTGACTGCTACTCAGGAAGAAGCATTATCAGGTGGGATTTAGCCTGTCAGAAAATATAAGGTCACTACTCTAACCATGCCAGATGGCCTCTGTTTAAAGCACATTTTCTGCTTCCTCAGTAGAAACAGCACAATCTTTCTCCTCTCTTTTTAGGTCCAAATTGCCCTCCTGATTATGAGTACCACAGTTATTCAGATGTTAAAGCAAATGATGAAGTATAAATGTGAGCTTGTTGTTTTACCTCTCTTCAAGTCTCTGCAGCAGCTTCTGCAGGGATTAAAGCCCGTCAAACAAGATGCTCTCAGCTTCTCTTAAGCTCGTCCTTGCTTTAGCTTTCTACATGTTAACAACCCCTTGCCCTCAAACCAACTAGTTGGTTAAAACACAGCAGAAAATAACAATACTTAGTATGGGGAATTCTTCTGTAAGTCATTACAATTATATTTGCATATCAGAATGAGTTAGGTATCTCACAAACAGCCTTGAAACAACTTGACCACCTGAGCACATTTTGGGATTGTGAGGCTGGCATCCCTGCTTTGAAATGAAGTGTGTAGTGGGCTGCTGGGTATGGTGTTTCTCCTTTCATGATACTTAAAAAAAAAAAAAAAAAAAGTTTTGAGTGACACTAGATCAATTTTACAGTTCTTGCATACACAAACTGCCAAGAATCTATGTTGTGTGAATTGATTTGGTGTTTTTTGTTGTTGTTGTTTGTTCTTTTATCTGTTGCTTTCTTTTGAAAATCTTTAGGGCTTCATTGTAAATACTTCAAAGATCTTCGCTGCTGGAGGAGGGTCGAGTGAGAGCTAAAATATATGCTTCATGATCCAACCTGTCAGTCACCTGTCACTTGCTCAGGGTTTCTCATTTGGAGACAGGGGAAGAAGGTTATCTTTCAGTGTATGCATTGGCAACTTTGTCTGCATGCTTTGTATTTTGTGGATGTTATGCCTTTGTGTAGTAACGTGATCTGTAGTTCTCAGACTGTATCTCCCCAGGTAAATGACTGCCATGGACTGATGAACAAGGACATTTCAGTAACGTCTTCCAAAGTTAAACTGACAGGTTGAAGTCATTCTGTGCATTTACTGTCACATAACATCCAAAGAGCATGCAGGAGAGACAAACAATGCTGAAAATGTACTAAGCCCAGTGGAAGTCTGGGCAAGCCTTCAAATTTTGGGGAAAGAGAAGACTTTCTTAGAATTTATTTCCTTATGAATATTTAATGGTTATAGTTCTATGAATTAAAATTATTTTGTCACAGTGTTTATGAGAGAGGAAAAGAGTCTTGCACCTCTCCCCTCAACTTGATTGTAGTCTTGAATACACAAGTAACTCAGAAGACAGTTCTGAAAGAAATTTGGACTTTTTTTTTTAAAGGCCTAAGAGAAGAGAAGAGAGTGTGGGAATTGTGGTTTAGACCAATTTATTTGCATTAGGTGTAGAGCATAAAATTCTGTATTGGGCAATTTGAGAAGAGTCTACATCAGTTTCTAAATATTATGAAAATCTGGTTAATATTCTGAAATAGAAATGTGTATGATCTAGTTTCCTCCCTTCATTTTTGCTCAAATCACTAATGCAGAAACGTTAGATTCAGTTGCAATTTGCTCTGCATCCTTTCAGTAAGGGTCCACTTCCCTACAGAAATGGGTCCCTGGAGCATAATGACTAAGGTTGCAGTAAACCGAAGCAATAAGCATAAGGTCCAGAATATGAACATGAATGGTGCTTTCAGCTTCCCTCGAAGCTGAACATGTTCTGACCTTTAGCTGAAGGTGAGTTCTGACGGTGGAGTTGTTTAATCCATCAGATATGCTGACTACTTGACAAAAAGTGTATAAAACGTAGCTATTTGACATTTTCTTACAGAAAAGAAACCTTAAAAGCTTCTTGAAAAAAAAAATCACATGGATTTCTATAATTACACAATGAAATTGGAAGGTCAAATTTGCTGATTTACATACTGTCATAATCCAATACATGTGTGCAGTAACAGCAAGCAAAGCTAATTTTCAACTTTTTCAAAGTACATTTTATTACAAGATACTTAGGAAGCTAACAGACTAACAAGATGTACTTTCTGAGTATTTTTATATATTTTGTCTGAAAACAGTAAAAGTATTTCTAATATGTCGTACTCATAAAAACAATTACAGCATGCTATAAAAGCCCGATTTATTTTACACTTGGTAAAGCAGGATGCAGTTGAGTAACACTAAATAAAATCTAATGCAGTGAATTTGGCAGAGTACTAACTGTACATTTAGATGATTGCGCTATTAACCTCTTCCATATACCCTCTCTAGTTTGAGGGCTACTTTTTATTACAGTAATAAGTGGTAAGGACTGCTGTTAGCATTATGAGTTAAGTAGCAGCCCCCTAATTCGATTTTCTAATTCAAGTTGTTAACGAGAATGACCTATATAGTCTTTAAGATAAAATTAATCTTGATTCAGAGAGCCAGCATATATGCCTTCCCCAAAGTTCTGCTTAAGCCCTATTTTGGTGTTTTATTTAGTAGATTTTATACAACAATTATGCTTAGATTGCAGTATTATTATATTTTTTTCTCTGTTTGTTTTTTGAAGTGCAGCTCATTCCTTAGAAATAGTTATTCAGAAAGTATGGTTCAGTGATCACAAGAAAGATGATGCTGAAACTGTGCTTAGCATGGAACTTCAACTGTGTTCTGTCAGATGTGCCCCAAGATGAATTTTTTAATTAGGTAGCAATAAGCTCTGCAGTAAGTCATCTTTGTGGTCTAAATATATTTTTATAAAACTAACACAATGTGTTTGTTGTTTTTTTTAATAGACTTTTTAGAAAACTTCATAATAAGTTTTAGTATATCGATGGTGGTAGAATTATCAAAACGGAACTATAGGTTTTGTGAAATGTCTCATAAAAGAGAACCATGTTTTTTGAAAGAAAAGTTTCAGCTTTAATTCTTACTAAAACTCACAGAATTTGCTAAGAAAGATTTTGAGTGGTACCAAAGTCCACAACATCTTTCATAAAATTTATACCATGTGATATATATGCCAAAGAACCCACTCCTCTCTCAAGGGCTGTCTCTTGCGTTGGTTTTCTAAGAAACACAGGGTGAATTCCCACTAAAGAGTAAATGAATGGTTTCTGTTATCCAGACAAAAAAAGAGTGAACACAAGAGAAATCATTTTATAAACCCACTGAAGACTAGATAGCATTCTGCTATAAGCTGAAGTATGCATTTCCTTCATGTGAGTACAAATTATGAATCTAAGTGTTTGTCATGGTTTTATGATTTCTGGTTATTGGTCTTGAATTCCATATTTATTTTTGAAACACTTCCCCCCCCCCCCCCCTCCCCCTTAGATATCCTTATCTCTTCATTTTGAATCAGGAATAGCCTTTTTCTTCGTTGGGTCAAGTTTTAGTTGTCTAGTGAATTTCAGTCACTTCTTTTTCCCCTAAAGGTGCTTAAAGACTGTTACTTGCTTTATGAGAGCTGTAGAATCCAGTATTTTGTTTCTCTTTATATTTAGTTCTCTGGGCAGTGAAGTTAATTAAGTGTATTTTTATCTGTGTTTTATTTTGAGATTGGGCTATGTGTTATTTAGGAAGACGCAAAGGAAGATGGAAAGGTTTTCTTTAGGAAGCAAATTCACAACAGTTCCTGCTAATGTGGATTCTCTTATATCTAATATGGGTCACCAGAACACTTCCTTTAGTGAAATTGCTGGTGAAGCCTTTCTACGTAGATTCCTACTTTCTGATAAGGAGTGTAGATCTTTCACGAGTGCTTATTGTTATTAAACTACATAAAGCTACGTGGTTTTTAGCCTTCTAGCACTGCACAGAGTTGGTGTTTGCTTTTTTTTTTTTTTAAGATTGCTCGAAGGCTGAAGAATTGGAGGTGGGGATAGACCACTTGGTAAAGTCTGTGCCATGTCTGTACAGCAGTCTTGCAAAGTATGTGAATCCTATCTCTTGTTACCTCAGGAATCCAGGATAAAGACAATTCCCTTCTGTTAGGTAGATGTGCACAGTGAAGGAACATGACATTCTTAATCACTTTAAATGACTTCCACCTCCCATGGGTATAATCTGAGGAGACTGAGAGTGCCCTGAGAATCAAGTCACCTACCTGGTGGCATAGGTTAGTTACATCTTCAATCATCAGTATCTTGTCTTTATCTTTTGGATAATTAGATTTACTGTTATTTTATTTGTTTTCTATTACTGGAGTGTCTAAAACAGTTTCAATATTGATATATATTCTGCATTTTTCATATAAATTCTGAGCTTTTTTTTTTTTCTTAGCATGGTTTAATGTTAGGGCTCCTTTATTATTATTATTGCCTAATCTGTAGGAATTCAGTTCATTTGAGATAATCAACTTCTAAAGCCTATGTCTAGTTTTTTTTTGTTTTTTTTTTTTTTTTTTTTTTTTTGTGGTCTATTTAAAGAGAAGCTGGATGTAGCTCTGCCTCACTGCACCTCACTCTCAGAGGTAAAACCAAGAGAGTGTGGTAGGAAAAATGCTCCAGGGAGAAGTATTATCCCAGGAACTTCTCTGGTATGTGGCAAAGTCTGAATAAGTATACATGAATTCTAAAGACATGTTTCAGATAGATTAACCTTAGACTATGAGACCAGAGATTACATTTTGCTGTCACATCTCTTCTGTGTTTTGGCAACCAGGACAGTTGCCAAACAGGACAGCTACCTGTTGGCCTTCAAAGGATAGATCTTGTGGGAATATGTTTGGAAGAGCCAAACAAATCAGAGAAAGGGAAGGACCTTTTAAGAATGTGAGTGCCTTTTATGTCCCTAGCCATTACATAGTCCAAATTTTGCCAAAGAGAAAACTTGAAACATTCTAAACCAGTTCAGTGTGTTTACGTGCATCACTGCAAATTGCATATTACAGAATTGGTTTGAAGCACAGCCAAACTCATAAGTAAAAGAATCGGTACCTGTACAAAGACAAAACTGCAGAATGCAGTCAAGATTCAGATTAATTATTTCACTGCATATATAAGAAATATATTTCATTATAGCATTGCTCACTGCTCTTTCCAGGTGCACAGAGCCTGAAAAAAGGTAAGCTGTAAGTCTGAGCTTTTGAAGGCAAGGAGACTGGATAACAACACAGAACTAAATCCAAATTCCAAATGCATAACTTAATCTTAAAAATTCATTTTAGGAAAATGTGGTGTAGACTAGTCCTGAATTCAGCCATAGGTCGTGTGAGACTGTTCTGACATTTAGAATGGTCCTCAGCACATCAGGCTTTCAGGGTGACATTTAGATGGAACTCCTTAGAAATATATCATGTTCTCTGGAAAGTGCTGCAGAGTAGAACAGATTTATAGAGCTGGAAGCTTATTATGCACAACTGTAGATCACTGCTGTCTACCAATAATACTAGATTTTTGCTAATATTCACCAAGTGCCTTTTGTCTTTCTCCTTTCCTTGTTGGAAGTAACAGTTCAATTTGATAGTGTTCTTTTAAAATATTTTTTATCTGAGAATGAAGAAGTTCTATCCTTGATCTAATCAACTGCTCAATCTACCAGCTGCTTTTCCTTTAATTGCTTTTTCCATTTTACTGTAGGTTTTATGTTTATTTGAAAGTTCAGTCAGATCAACATGTTGTAAATACATTACAATGTATACAATATTGTGTGGAATACAATACAATAAGCTATGTTCTGGATAGAACATCTACCATATGCCAGCATACAGCATAGATGCAATTACAAGATGAAATAAATCACGGAAAATGTAATTTCCAGAATGCAGTGTTATTATGTGGAATACACTGTTGCTCTGAAACAAAGGTGCAATTCAAAGAGTAGAAGAAACTTTTTTTTTTTTTTTTAGGAGGAAGCATAAAATGACTGCAGTTATGTATTATTTCAAAGTTTGTGAAATGACTATCTTTGTATCTCCATTACAGATGATGCAAGATATTTTCTAGAATTCTCTAGCCATGGTGTTTTGAAAAAATCTTTTTTTTTTTTTTTTTAAATTGACAAATGCCAAGCACATCTTACTAGGCTCTTTGATAAGCCTCTTGATCCAAATTCAGTTACGTTGCCAGTAGATTATCTGGATTGTAAGCCCACATCTCTGAAGACATTACTCATGCATCCTTTTTTTCCCCAGCGTATCTGATTCAGCTGAATGGAGAAGTTTGTCCCTCTGATAATTTGGATTCAACAACTGACATAGCTGTTCTTACATGATAGTCACTATTCATTAGTGGTTTGATAAGGGTGTCTGTTACATATCACTGGAAAGAGCTGATAATAGAGGTGGAAATAATGAATGTCATATCTGAATGATACAATAAATGAATTCTTAGGCCATATCTGTTTGAGTATCACAATACTATTTACTATTACTAATACTTTTACAATTACTATTTTTAATGACTTCAAAGAAAAACTGCAATAGAAATTTTAAATCTATGAAGCTACGACAGGAGTGGTGTGTATGATTTTTGTCGAGCTTTTTTTTTTTTTGCTAATCAGTTCACAGTCCTTTTTACTAGTCTACAACCACATCACCTACTTTTCTGTTTTCATTTCTACATTAATATTGCTGATGTATTCTACTGCTAGAGAAGTATGTTCTACTTCTAGAGAAGTATATATATATTTTTTTTTCATGGACTGGTGTAATTGAAGTTACAGCTTCGTAAAGATTAGGGTGAGCGCATCTTCATGATGACTGGGACATTAGTCTTTTTCAACCTGGGTGATTCAATGATATTTAAAAACTTGCAGTAGATAAAAATGCATGAGAAGAGTTCCAGTCACTTAGCTGATTTCAGCTAAGAAGAAATATGGCAATGCTTTCACAGTATTAACATTACCTCTGTTGTGAACTTTTTTGAGAAGTCTGCTGCATTCTTTCTATGCCGATTTCCTGAGATTATGTGAACTCTTGATGTTGCAAAGTGCAAGAGAACTCAGCTGATCTAGCTTTGCAGATGACATTAGATATTTTTTGTACTAATGGAAAAAAAAGAAGTATGGGACATAATGTCACTATTTCATTAATAGCCTAGATCCATAAAAAGTTTTACAAATGAAACGCAGAGGCCTATCATTTAACGTTGTAGAACTGTGAAGATAGAACCTCCATAGAATATTTATGAAGAATTTAATTCGGCCGGTAATAATAATTAATTCTTCAGTTTACCAGGTAGGCAGAAAACTTTAAAATCATGAGATGAAGCCAGTCTGAAATTAATGTGTTTATTTACAGTAAGTGAATATCATCTATCCTATCCACATTCCCCCCAAAATGCATAGTCGTCCTAACACTGTGGTATGTTAATAAAAAATATCAGAGAAGAACAAAGGAAATTAAAGTGGATGAAGATGGGGCTGATTTTTTTTCTCAGCTATGAGAAAATGGGGTCTATAGAGCCCTTTTGCAGGACGTACAATACAGGTTCAGTAGTCTACTTGTTTGTCTCATCCCACCTTGCAGGTGAATGTCCTCACTCTTAGCTGAAAGATAAGGGTTGCTTCTACTGTTCTAGGGGAAACAGTGTTCCCACACTTAAGAGGTCTGTATTGGCTATCATGATATTCAGTTTCTAAATGATTCCGTATTATGAATGCTACAAAACTAAAAGTGAAAAATAAAATAATTGAATTCAGTTTTGTGCATTAGGCCTTTAGTGGTCTAAAGGGTAGATAGGGTAGTTTATTTATTTATCCTTGTTACCTACATGCCTCTATTGGAGTGAAATTTGGATGTTGGTTTGTGTGTGATCCTCCCCATATTCTTCCCATTTTAATCAAGCACCTCAACAGCTGGAAGCAGTTAAGTACCTCAACATTAGAATTTGCAAGATAATCTGTAGTAATAGTAAATAACTTTATGAGAACTAGTATAAAGATAAGTTAATTGAGTCATTTTTTGCCTAACAAAATAATGACTAGATATAACTCTTAAACTTAGCAAGAAGATGCATTTGTTTTTACTATATATTATATAATTAAATGAAGTTAGAGGTTATGCTTCTTTTTAATTTCTTTTGGAATGGCTGAAAATAAGACTAAATTAATTTCCCCTGTTTGGAAAGGAAAGGGAAAGAAGCATGAGTATAGGGAGTTCATGGTCATAAGTGTGCAACAGGGAATTTTACTGTTTTAATGAGTGGAAGAAATTCTAGAGTTTTGTTTCTCTTGCCAGTTTAAGAGGCTGTAGCCGTAAATTCTGTGTTTTTTAGGGAGAGCTAGCCTTGGTAGTTTCTCTTGTTTTTGCAAAGACTTGCTTTCAAGCAGGTGTCCCACTTGGGTTCTGTATCATGCATTGTCCACGTGGGTGCAGCGTGCAATGGAACAAACCTTGCAGACCCTGGGGAGAATAAAAGCAGGAGAGAGGTTGTGGTGGGGGTGAGAGGAAAAGTGCACTTAGAAACAGGGGACGCCCTGCTGGCACTGCCTATCGAATCCACCACCAACGTGTTCCTTCTCTCTCCTTTTCAGCAGTTTGCCATCTCTCAAGGGTCAATAGTGCACTTGCTTAGGGAGTTTCTGCTTGGTGCTTACTGGGATTATCTAAAATGGATGCCTATGTGAGTATGTTGAATAGAATTTGTAACCTTCTGCTGGTCTGAGTGAATAGTTTGCTTACTGCCGCTCCTGAGACATCCTCTTTCTCAGATCCAAATGTACCCTGAAACAAACTGGTCTTTAGAAAAATAGATGAGCTAGGGAGCTTCATGCTAGAGGTCTTTCTGTGAATAATTTCTTTCTTGTGCTGAAGGCTCAGGATGCTGCAACATTTAATAAATAAAATGAAAATCACTTGATTGAAGCCAGCATTTAAGATTTATATAGAACTATAGGTAACAGGCAGGGACTTTCTGTCAGGGAATGCAGCAACAGGACAAGGGGTAACAACTTTAAACCAAATGAGGGTACATTTATAGTAGCCGTAGGAAAGAAATTCTTCATTCAGAGGGTGGTGAGGCATTGGCAGCCTAGAGAAGCTGTGGATGTCTCATCCCTGGAAGTTTTCAAGGCCAGGTTGGATGGGGCCCTGGGCAGCTTGATCCACTGGGAGATGTCCCAGCCCATGGCCATAGGGTTGGAACTGGGTGATCTTTTAAGGTCCTTTTCAATCAAAGCTATACTATGTATGGTTCCAGGGTAATTAAATGTGTATTCTGAAACTAGAAATTCCCACCTGAAATTAATAAGTACTTTGTTTTCTTGAATTATATTATGTTGCTTTTAAATTTTTTTAATGTTTTCCCTAAAATGGAGAAGGAATGTGAATAAAGAGTTATTCCTTTGTCTTGAATGACCACAAGGTAATCTTACAAACTACATCTACAAACACCTGAAGGGAGATTGTGAAGAGGTGGGGGTGGGCCTGTTCTCCCATGTAGCTAGCAATAGGACTGGAGGGAACGGCCTCAAGTTGAGATGGGACATTCATGTTTAGATGTTAGGAAATACTGCTTCTCTGAGACAGTGGTCAGGCACTGAAATGATCTGCCCAGGGAAGTGGTGGAGTCACTGACCCTGGAGATATTCAAGAAACGTTTATGTATTGTACTGAGGGATGTGGTTTTGTAAGAACCGTTTGTGATAGGTGGATAGTTGGGTTGGATGATACTATAAAATCCCCAAGGTTGGAAAAAAACCTCTGATTCCATAACCCAAACTGAAGAGTTATTGAACTGTTAAAAGCATTCAGGACAGAGCTGGCTGGCAGTTACTGTGATACATGAAAATATTCAGCAGTTTTACCATGACAAATCAATAGGACAGAGATGATAAGTTGTCTTAATATCATTTTATAACTGACTCATGCTTTTGTTTTGAATACTTATTTTTTAAATAATAGTTCTTGGTGCCAAAATGCTCCTAACGTGGAGGGTGTACATCTACGACTTGTTAAAATATTGCAATGTGCTTACAAATGTGTGTGCTATGTTTCATTCCAGAAATTGGATCACAAATTATATTATAATTTTCTGTTGTTATGATCCAATCAAGTGAAGAAGTGTGACATGAACTGAATTTAAGACTTATTTATTAATCTATGAATGGATTGTAGTTTGTTTTTTTTTTTTTTTAAAGGAACTCAATTTGGAAGAATTCACTCTAATTCACACGGCTTCCTTTCTGCTCTTTCAGTGGATGACTTAATTTTACTGAGTAGGAATAGATTCCGAATGAATCACTAAAAATTTGAACTCTCCTAGGAGACAGTTAGAAGAATAAGAGAACATTTAATAATGAAAAATTTAGTGCTTAGGCTGAATAATGGCGAGACCTGCTAAATCATTCTTTTTTTTTTTTTTTTTTTTTTTTTTTTTTTTTTTTCCATTTATACAATAGACAGACTCAATCTACCTTAATTGCTCATGTAAAACTAGGGGACAGCAGGGAGAATTGACAATTGTGTATCAGAATAATAAATATGAATTTATTACTAACCTTATCTGCAGCAAGTAATTGCATGTTTGTCTGCGTGTACATCTCCTAAAAGAGTAGATAGTCCAATAAAGCTGCTCCTACCATTGTAATACAATACGATACATATGAGTATATGGTGTAAAATCCCTTCCAGAATTTTGTTATTCTTTTCTACATTTTCCATTGTTTGATTCCTGTCAATTATTATTTTTATTTGTATTGGAATAGAATATCATTTATTAACTTTTCTATAGATTAGCTTTATCTGGCAGAAGAAAATTAAAGAATGAGAGTAATACAAAAACACTTTAATAAAACCTGCCTAAATTAATTGAAACCCATTAAATTAAAAAGGAAATAGCCCAAATAAATCTGTAAATATGGGCCTGCTCAATCTTGCTGAGCTATCATATATTTAAATTTCATTCTAAATGGCATCCAGACAAAATTGGTATCCATTACTCAAGAGTAAAGTATTCTCTAATACTTTATGTTGTGTTTGTGATGTATAATATCTCTAAATAGAGATTTAGACTTTGTGCTGGAGGAATCCTAGATTTGCATATATTGATGTTTCCTTTTAAGGTGGTGAAAGCCACTGCAGATATCACAATTTATCTCTTGGCTTTAACGCAAATGTGACATGATCTCATTAAATTTCTGCCATGAGGCTTTATTGCTTTAATAATTTGTTGCAATATTTATAGAATACTATGATGAATCACATAGAATTGAGGATATTACCCAATAAATAATATGAGAAAGCAATAAATCAATCATATTAAAAAAAAAAAAGTTAAAATGGTATCACCTAAAATTCTAGATTCAAGCATAATGAGAGAACCACTGAAAAGGGAAGTTTATTAACATCTTTCTTCATAAACTGATAAATTTGTGTCTTGATCAAAATGCCTTAATGTATAGTCTGGTAGCTTCTTAGTATTATCAGCACTTCTTAAGGCAGTTAGGACTTCTTATTAGAATTCTTAATAATACTGAGCAAGTTTTCTTTCATGAAAATTAACTCTACTTGAAAAGCCATTAAAAATGCTTGAATAGTTTGATTTTTTTTTTTTTTAAGATTAAGTCTTACACGTTTGCTCTGACTAGTACCAATTTTTGCGTAATAATGTTTATCATTGAACAGTCACTTTAAAGATGAATTATTCTGTAAGAGCTTGAAAGAAAAAATGTTGCATCTATGCAATTCATACTCCAGTTAATATCCTGTATTGTTACAACTGAGTTAAAAAATCATATGTTTTCATGCCAAAATCTGTGATGTCCCTTTTGTTCTGTGTAATATAATCAGACTTGGAGAGCATATTCAACTAGGTGAAGGCATCAGAATGTCGTGGGTGAGTGTCTGGCATTAATCTTTTTTATTTACTGGCATTATACTGTACACTTGTCACTGCATCTAGGATCAGAGCCTAGAATTTCCTTACATCCACCGAGGGACTTCTTTTTCCTTAGTCGTCATACGGCTTCTCTGGGGGAGGAATTAATAGTTCTTCAGGGATATAAATGCAGTGAGGTTAGAAAGTGTATATAGAAGTATGGAAGGAACTGTGTAGACAGTATGCTTCACAATTCAATTCCTTCCAAGGCTGCAACAAACCCTAGGGCTTACTGCAAGGGAGCTGGGATATTGTAGACAAAAGGTGCATAGAGAAATGATGCAAATCTTGCAAAACTTTATCTTACAATGTTATTGTATGGCACAGCATTAATCAAGGAGTTTAACTTGCTGATTGTTCCCTTTCCACACTGTAAAAAAATGTGTGTAACATGAAATATGAGAAGAAAAAAGAATCATAAAAATGAACGGTTTACATGATATTTCAGAGTAACCATGTGAATTCTCTCTACACATTGATATAAATAAGAATTAGACCCATAAATTGTGAAGGGGACTTCTGAAAATGTAATTCAGACTGTCAAAGCTAACAGCATTTTATAAATCTAACAATCTCTTTCAAAAAATTAAATAAATAAACCCCCTAACTTAAGGCTAATGCATTTACCCTTGAGGAATCCTAGAGTATCACTTTAAGTGATTAAGTAATGGAAACAAAGCTTAATCTCTTACAGCTTGTCTAAAAGTAAAGAAGATCAAAGACAGTGATCAAGTTTGCCAGTTCTGTTGCTCTTTTGAGACTAGGAAATTAAAACAGGTTGCCATAAACTTAGATTTGTAGTCCTGTCCTGAACAAATATGTTCATAAATAAATGGGAAGCTGAAGAAGAGAACAATCTGTTTAAAATAGAGCCTTGTGGCAAATACTTCTTGAAAACTAAACATTGGGCTGAGGTTCTTGAAGACATTGCAGACCTCTGGGGTATCTGAATTCCATGGGAATATAAATATATATACCATATAAATTTTCACTTTAAGTATGTTTAGATTCATGTTCATTGTTTCCCTCCACTGTGGAGACAATTTTGAAAGTATTGAAATGTTTTGAGTTGGAAAAGGGATGGCAGTGGCTAAATGAGAGGGGGAAATGTTGATGTTTTCAGTCAGGCCAGAGCCCACACCCCTTTATGCTCTTGTTAATGTACAAATTTCACTAACTGTACAGTGAGAATAATTAATCTGTTAATGTATAAGATGTGAGCTTGTTTCATTACTAGTATTTTTTCAAGATAGTTTCAAATATTTTGAAAAGCACTCACTGTTTATCACAATGGTTTCATAATGGTAGCCTTTTTAGTCACTATTAAAATAAGTTTTCTTAAAAGGGATTTAAAGATGTGGGTTTTTCTTTTTGGTGTGGAGCAGTATCAGTTTACAGTGAGCAGGAGAAATTGGTAAAGTTGATCAAAATTCAGACTTTTCAGATTGAAGCATAACTGAAGAGCCATTGCAAAAGTTTATAGGGATTCAAACTGTTTGATTTAATAAAGAATATGATTATGGATAGAAGGCCTGCTGATTATTAAAAAATGCTTGAAATATGTTTTGCTCTGAAAATCTTTCACCTGTGAAATTACATTTGATTGATAAATTACTCTAGGCAAGAGACCAAATGGAAGTAGCTGAATGACAGCAATTTGGTAAAAGAATGATAACGTATTGTAGCCAAAAGGATGTGGTGTAGTTTTAAAAAATCTTTCAAAAAAGTAACAATCTTATTAGCTATCTTATTAAATAGAATGTTTATAGGCATTCTTTAAAACCTTTGATTTTAAACAAGCTAATGAAATCATCTAGGACTGATATTTTTCAAATGGTACAAAGTTTTATTAGCATGTAACTTAGCAGTTTACTTAAAATTTCAGAACTGGTATCACAAAACCCGTGCATTTAGTTTTGATTTAATGATTGAAGAAAGAAGTACTTTGAAAAATGACCCTGTTGTATAAAAAAACAAAAGCAAAATAAAAACAAAGAAATAAATACAAATTAAAAAGGTTTGTTGTTGTGGTTTTTTTTTTTTCTTTTCACGTATGCTTGACATAATGAGAAATACTTTAGAAGAGGCTTGTAATAACTTTTTCTGCTGGAGGATATTATACAGTCACTTAATTAATTTAACAATCGGTTAAATAGGAGGTTATAAAAGGAAAGAATTTTCAAAGCTGCTTTTATTGAAAACAACTATTTTTTTTCAATGTAGGAAGATATTTTTTGTTGACACAATTCAGTTAAGGTAGAATGAAGAGAACATAAAATGTCAAATTTAATCTGATTCTGAAATATGGAAACACATTTTAGAATAGGAATATTGTAAACCAAATGTATTGAATAATGTACATTGAATTGTAGGCATAAAACTAAAAATATCCTAGGGAAAGTATGTATGTGGAATTAAACCATAAACTCCCAGGGCCTATCGTCATGCTCCTCAATGGCATCTGAATTAAAAGTGACTTAATGCTTGATTATTATTTTGGAGGTTTAGGAGCTGAACTTAAAATGAAATTTTGATTTAAATCTTGCTTGAAACAAAATTTTCAGGTTCTTTCAAAAAATAGAATAAAATCTCTTATCCAATGCAAATTAGTCCATGCTTTTATGACTTTTAGAAGGGACAGTGCGCCATTATTGAAACTTTTTAGTCCTCTAACAACCATCTAAGCCATCCCGCTCATAGAAGATCAGATTTAAATCTCTGCCTTTGAATGGAGTGGATAATTTTGTTTTATCCTGTATTTCAGAAGAAGTTGATAGCTACTGGAATAGTCATCCAATGTCATCTTTCATGTATATGAACGGTTGCAATTTGTGCAAGGTCTAAAACGTTACTGAGAAAGCTGGACTTTTAATAGCCAAGGATTACCATGCCAGTCTGAGAGATGGCCTACCTGAACTCAAAGATCTGCTAGGTTTTTTTTTTTTTAATTTGATGTTTTCATGGACTTGAGCAGAATTTTCAAATAACTGCACAAAACATTTTCCATTTCAGAATATTGTCCACCAGGGTGCTCAGATACGCCATGCAGTCACCATCCTTCAAAATGCTACAAGCCCAGTTTTATACATACCTGAGTTGGATGATTTTCAGTGAGCAGAGGGTTGGATCAGTGAGCACCATGCAATTATTTGCTCAGTCCTCCTTCCCTGTGGGATGGAGAGAATTGATGGGGGGAAAGAAAAACATTTGGGTTGAGATACAAGAAGTGATGCACAAACAATTGCTCACCACCCCTAACCAATGTCCTACTAGTCTCCCGAGTAGCAGAAGAGTGAGAATCCCCACCCCCTCAAAAGTCCTTCTGCATGATGTCACTGGTATGGAATGTCCCTTTGGCCATTTTAAGTCAAGCTGTCCTAATTCTGTCCTCTCCCAGCTCTTGGGCCCTTCACTGTCAATGTACTTGGCTCTGTATACAACATTACTTTGCAGCAATTACAAACATCGGTGAGTTATCAACATTGTTTTTTCTCTTAGAGCCAAAACATAGCATCATACCAGATACTCTAAATAAAGTAATTCCTTTCCAACTGAAACTAAGACAGAGAGCTTTTTCTAAACTGAGCATTACAGCTATATCTACAATATCTGTTGCTCAGATACTTTTCTAGGATCTAGAAAAAACATGTGCACTCACAAAGAAACAACCCCAAGAACATGTTTATATGTCCTACATGAGGATGGTGTTGCAAATATATTTATATTAATACAAATAGATTTGTATTTAATGGCCAATTCACATGTGTCTGTAACCGTGTAAAATTGATTTATTGCTACTGTGCTTTTTCATTGTTGTGCTATTTTTTCTGCAATAACAAAAATTAAACTTTCATATTTTGGCAAACATCTGCATGCATGTATACACATACACACCTGATAGCTTGACTTTTGGCTCTGGGTTGCAGTTGAGTGAGGCTGATCAAAAGGAACTCCTTAAAGTACTTGTTTGCCATGCCTTGAAGGCTATCACCTGTGGTGAGCAGGGGGATTTGCCACCCTCTGTTAGGAGCTGGACATGCTCTATATAGCATAAATGTGTTTTCCTTCTTTCTTCAAGGGAATAAGCCATTAGTCTCCTTCAAGATTAGCGCTACAATTGTGTGGTTTGTGTAACATATACTGGAGATCAGAATAAGCAATACTATCCTCTTGCCGGAACCTGAATCTTAGAATTGCAAGGTACCATGTAGCTGCCAGTGGTAAGAGGCTACCCTCAAACGCAGGCTCGATAGCCTGGTTGTTCCTGGCTTTCCTCTGCCTCTTTCCCCTTAGACTTAAGAGTTATGCAGCCTTTAACACTGATGACCACTTAGTGTATTATAGTTTAACATATAGAAGGCATTTCATAAAGAATTGTGAAGGCATTTTAAAATGTATGCATTCTTTTTATAGAGGGATACTCCATTTTATACATTCTATTGAACGAAATTTAGGTAGTAATTAAAAGTGTTTAACCCACATAAAAAAATTTATGTGGGCCGTGCTATTAATTTTATTACAGAAATTGCATTTAGCTTAACAGCCTGATGACTTTATCTTAATGCAGTAATGTATTTTTCATTAAAGTGAAACATCCTGTTAGCCAGGCAATAACCAGAAAGAAAGGAAGAAATGGAAAAGGTCCACAGTATACCATGTACAACATCTGTCTTAAAGAAAAAAATAGCTAGTAATGTAGCATTTTTCAATTTATTACTGTGTCATATTGGAAAGTTTAAACTGTAATTAAATGGTTGGGAACTACTAATACACTGTCATTTTACAACTTGGATGGCTTCTACTGCTGAGCTGTCCTACCTCCTTCAGTAAATTACAGCTGTTGCTTGGTCTTTTATGTATGCTTTTACATGTGGGAAATATTAATCATCAAGGAAGATTACTGAATGCTTTTTCAGACATCGAGACAGCCAATATTTCTCCTGTCAAATCTAGCTTACACCTGTTTGCTATAATGCTACTTATTTTTAGAGGCTTCTTGTATTTGTGTTGATAACTCTAAGTGACTTAAGAGAAAGCATTGTGGGAGAGTGAACATGTGAATGGTATTGGCTTTGTTGTCATTAGATGATTTCAGAGGTACAGGAAACAGAAGGATCATGATATTAGTGTTTTTAGGAGGAAATAATATTTCTCATGTCATTTCCTACTCCTAGTAAGAAACTTATACGTAAAATGTGAGTCATATTCATGGATTGCATAAAGAACCATATTCAGTCAAGGATATCGCTAAAAAAAAAAAAAAAAAAAAAGCTGTGCTGCTTCTACTTAGAAGTAGTGAAAACGATCTGTACTTCTGTAGCTTTACAAGAGCACAAGCTCCACAGAGAGCTATTCTATATGATTAATGGCTAGACTAATCATCTTGGTGCAGTAGTCACATAAACTTATTTGTCCAAAGGATTTGTCTTTCAAAATAAGACCCCTTGAATCTGGATGCAGCTTGACTTCACTTTGGTAGATGTTTGGTGTGGTGATACCTGTGTGTCCATGTTTGCTTTTGATCTCCAGTTCATGCTTATGGATAGTCTGAATTCTGAGGCAAGAAGGCACCTGTGGAGATCATCATCTAGTCCAAGCTGCTGCTCAGAACAGGCTTGCTCAGTGCTGGGTTGGGTTTTGAATATTTTCAAGGATGACTCCGCAACTTCTGGGCGGCCTGTGCCAGTATCTGACTACCTTCACAGTGTAAAACTGCTGTCTTATTTTTAGATAGAATTTCCTGTATTTCTATTTGTGCCCATTGCCTTTTCCTGGCACTGGGCACCCCCTGAGAAAAGTTTGACTCCCTTTTCTTTACACTTCCATCAGGCATTTATTCCACATGGGGAATAGGATGCCCCTGAACATTCTCTGCTACGTGCTCCAGGATGAACAGTCTCCAGCTCTCTCAGCCTTACAGATTTTTCAGTCTTTTAATTGACTTTGTGGTCCTTCCCTAGACTTGTTTCAGTATGAGCTGTTCTCTCTTGTACTGTGAGCCCAGCAGTGGGCCCAGAGCTTCAGACATGGCCTCACCAGTCCTGAACAGAGGTAAGGATCTCCTCCCTTGTTCTGATAACTAACTATGCTGTGCCTAATGCAACTCGAAGGAATGGTTGGCATTCTTTCTGCAGAGGAATATTCCTGGCTTATGGTCAACTTGGTGCCCACCAGGAGCTCCAGGGCCAACTCTGCATGTTTGCTTTCCAGCTGGTTGGCCTCCAGCCTGTACAGATACATGAAGCTTTATTCTTCCCCGAGTGCAGGACTCTGTACTCCCTATTGGTGAACTTCAGAAGGTCTCATCCCATTTCTTTGTTCTCTTGGGGTGCCTCTAAACAACAGCACAACCCTTCTGTGCATCAGCTGCTATTTCCAGTATCTGCAAAAATGTCATGATCTGTGTGAGGTCTCACAGGTGATGTGTGATTTCAGCCCCCTGAGCATGCTGTTATCTTAGGTAGGTATTAAATGAGGTCTAGCAGCCTCAGCCCCCAACACATGTCAGATGCTTTAGCAAGAGGCAGGAGACTGTAGGTCGCCAATGCACTGCTTTTGCTGATGACGGGGAGGTAGAGATACTGAGATATTCTTTGGTGTATTGCAAGTTTATTTTTTGGTTACTCACTAAGATCCAATGCACACTTTTAGTCTTCTCCAGGGTGGAGTTAAGGAGGTTATTTTAAAGACCCTTTTAAGTTAATTTAATCTCTTTGACCTCTTGCTGGAAGAAACTCAAAGCAATCTCACAAGGGTTCTTGTCAAGGTGCATGTCACAGAAATAGGTAACATAGAGCCTCCTAATTGTCTTTAGCAAATGCTTTCAGTCCATCTCAAAATGAAGGCCAACAGCTGAGTCTGGGCCTGTCAGAGGGTGTTTGAGCTGACTCTTTTGATACTGCCTGAGGTGCACTGCAAGTTCTTGTACTGCCAAGATCAGACGAGATGAGAATGGATGAGTGGATGAGAAAGCTTTCTTCACTGTTTCTCCAAGTCCTCTGTACCTCAGCATATTCCCCACTGTCACTAGAATACATGCTAATCCATCATATTTACTTACATATCTGGTATACTAGCTAAGTGGACTTGAAGTTTAAAAGCCTGGAAATTAAATGTGGCTTATCCTCTGGGCTGAAGCAGATTATTCTTAAACAGCTTGTTAAATTTCAGACCAGCCTTCTTAAAAAGTCATTCACTCCAAGCCTGGCAGCAGAGCAAATATCTAGTTTAGTGTGGCAACCTCTTAAAAAGTGTGATTGGGCATCAGTCAGTAGTAACTCAAAGTTATTAAGAGAGGGAATGCAACAGATTATGCAGGAATGGCTGCTCTTGTTCATTTTACAATAAAAAATTGTTTTACAATGAAGAAGCGGTTTAAAGAAAGCTGTACCAGTGTGACCCAACAATGTTGATTGCTAGACTGCAACTACAGAGGGAGCCTCTACTCTATGTTGGAAAACAGACCTTCCTGTGCACAGAATTGAGAAGAAATATGCATACTTCTACTGACACGTCAACCCAAACCCCCTGGGTGACATCCAAACTTATGTAATTGCAAGACCTAGATGATATTAATCATTCAACCACAAATTGAGTTTCAAGATAAAGAAGTATTCGTCTTTCTTTAAACAAGTACTCTAGTCTTGAATATATAATCATTTCAAATGTTTGCCAAGCTTTGGGAGGAGAAAAGGTGAGCACAATGTAGTAGAAAGTATATACTGGGAGGGGGGGGATTAAAGCCTACTTGCCTAATTTACTATTTACCTTTGCTGAATAACCAACATTTTCTGATCTTAATAATAAATGTTTTTCTTTTGAGACTGCTCAATTCTTTTAATACTTTCTGTGCTTACTAGCTTAGAATTCACAAAGTAAATCTACAATAAAAAAGACCCTGATTTTAAGATTTTTCTTGAATTTAAACATTGAAGAAAATCAGTAGTGCAAATAATCAAGAAAATGTTACCAATACAAAAGTAGGCCTTCATCTGTGTGCTCTTCTCATGATATATAAAGATGTTGCCTTTAAGAAATGCAATGAACTTGTCATACGACTGCCTGCCTGCCTCCTTGGGTCTTTTAAATAGAGGTGAGAAAGGTAGGTGAATATGACAAAGAACATGCACGGCTTTAAGTAGATGCTTATTTGGAGGATTCAGAGCCCATTAAACACTCATGGAGGGTGGAGAGATACTGAGGAGGGATACTTTGGTTTTGAATATTTGCTTAGTAATGTCACAGTGAAGCAGTAGGTGGCAGGCAAAATTGTTCTGAAGGTGGCACAAGTTTCCTGTTCCCTCTGAGAGGCACAAAGCTCTTCCAGTTGAAGTGGCTTCCTTTTGTACCATACAGATTATGCTTTGACATTCATTATGTTTTCTGAACTCTGCAGATAAATTTAGAAATACTGAGGTAAATTTAGAAATACTGAAGCAAAGCTACTGCTAATGTCAGAATAAATAACAATTTGGGAGAAGAAAATTATCAAGACTTTAAGCAGTTAAGAAGTCTCTAAGGACACAGTTTTCTGAAGCTTCGAGGTATACTGGTTATTTTCTTAATTTCCCTATATTATCCCTTTCACAGATGGAGACTATTATGTTGATATTTGCTTTAAAGATACTAAGTTTGAGTAACAAGCTCAAAAAGTAAGGAACTGTCAGTGATGCATGTACCATACAGTTTCTGAATTTTTACAGGACTCTGTGAACTTCACTGTCAAATTGTTCAAATTGAAGTAATGTGCAGTAACGATGATATTCTATCTTTCTATTTAGCAATGGTGATTGAATTTCTTCAGTTTTATTTTTTCTTTGCATTCTATATTTCATTATGCATACCAAATTGATTTTAGATTGTACTTTAGGATAGACATTGGTACAATTTTATTATAGAAACTTATCAGAGACCTAAATAGAGCACCTCATTTTATTATCTTTCCAGTCAACTACCTGTCATGCTGGCTGTCCTTTATTTTCAAATTCCTGAAATGATTACTGCTGCAAGCAGGATGCTGTAATTTTTGTTTCGATTGAGATTTATTGTGCTTAAATATTTACACCAGTTAAGCTGCATATATTGTAGTCATGTTAAAGAGCCCAACAATATTCTGTCATTATTTAAAAACTATTTCCCAATTTTAATTAAAAAAAAAAAAATCTCCGAGAAACAGCTGTTTAGTAAATGGGAGGTTAGTTGGGTTTGTTTATAGACCTAGGCTTCTAGTGAAGTTTCACAAAACATTGTAGAATTCTTTGAAACTTCTGGATGAACAACTTTTGTAGGGTTATTATAATTTTTATGTAACGAGGGCATTTGGGATTAAGTCTGCATCTTGGACAAAGTTGTTGGCAGATAGAGCTAAAGAATAAGCCATTTAGTAAGATGGAAAGTATAGTAATTAATGTTGTGTTTTAGTCCCTTAATAAAGCATTGCTAGTTTCTTAACGTCTTCTACTTAAAATCTTGTCTGGTACATGTAGAGATCACCTAAAGGATGTAGAAAAGGTGAATTGTTATTGAAGAGGAAATCTCTATGGAAGAAGTGTATTGAACATAGACATTGGGAAGACAGTAGAGGACATACTTAGAAACAAGTTAATTTAAATGTACTGTTTTCAGTGAAAAGCTGTGAGGGATTGAAATCAGCGTACCTATTCAACATAAAAAATTAAATTACAGGTGATGTTACATGCTGATTCAGGTCCATACATTAAAATAATCTGGGGGAGGAACTGAATCTCTTTCAATGTTCTTTTCAAAAGGGATGCTAACTTCTTGGCACTGCTATTTCTCAAATGATAATTAAACAAGTCTTGAAGGAAGAAGGAGATAAAATGTGCAGAACATTTTTCTTCTCTTACGGATGCACATGTAAATCTCATTTAAACTTCTCGGAGTTACCTAGTAAAATCTCTTGTTAGTGAGACAGAACAAATGTGCTATCTTGCAACTTCTTGTCAAGCTGTAGTGATCTTCCTAAAGACTCAGTATATAAAACATTAAAATCTATATGTGCTGCAATGTTGTATCACTTAATAAAAAATTATTTTGTGCTTAAAGAGATCAAAGTGTGGCAGTTTTTGAAATTAAATGGAATAACAAACACAAATTATGTATGACTGCATCATTTTGTTGTACATGTTCTAGGTAAGATACTTTCTAGAGAGGAATAGTGTTTTACTGTAATCTAATTGTTATAATAGATTAAATGTTAATCATTTAGAGAGATCCACTTCAGCCTGTTGATACCTTCCTGCTGTAGTTCACTGCGTGATATGCTTTTCTAAGTATGGAAAGAGACTAAACTTTCTGTTGAAGGTTATTTTTTACAATTCACTCTACAGTGTAGTTGAAGATCATGGCAAGTTAAAATTCAGAATGTCCCAGGAAGGTGAAATTACTAAAATACCAAAGCATTACTTAACCGTTGTGTGAGATTTCCAACAGCGTAAGGAGAAGAAAGGTCCTTTGAGAGAGAAAACAATGAAATAGAAATGTTGTGTGTGCCATTTGTCGAAGCCTTTGTTTAGCTGGAATAAATCTATATGAAATGGCATCGTTTGAAGAACTACATAATATGTGGGAGTTGATGATGAATTTTTAATTTGAGAAAGACTGGCTTTTTACAAAATAAGCCTCATGATCTAAGATGTAATAACTACAAATTGCTGTTTTAAATGCCAAGGCTGTGGCTTCATTATTTTTTGCACATTAAATAATGATTTTAATAAAAGTCTAGAGTTCATGTTCTCTTCTGAAAGCTATTACCTCTCAGCAACTGGCATATACCTCTTTGTCTAGAGGGCAAAGCGAACAACATCTCATATTTTTCTTAGGCGCTATATGAAAGCATTAATTTCCTTCTGATGCTTTGATGGAACTCCAGTGCTGTGGGGCAAGTTAATGCAAAATGATCACATTTTCACTTATAATCAATGTAGTTGTGTGACAGTAGGCATCTATTTTTCATTTCAGCATTCAGAAAAGCGAATGATGTGTGAATTTTCTGTAAAAGAATCCTTTTGAAAAGCAGAGATGGAAAGAGCTTTTTTAGCAGGAGTCTGAGTCACTTGGATATTGCTGAAGCTGCCTCCCAGCAAAGAAGGATCTCTGTTCTGCTTTGTGCACACCTTTTCCCTTATCACTTACCTGTTTTTGAATAATTCAGATACTTGCTATTTTACGTAAGAAACAAAAACAACAACTAGTTGTCAGTTTCTTGTTGGGTTAAGTAGTTTATATACTAGAGGGGAAACATACTGGAAATGTGATCTAGTATTACATTGTTCTTATTATCAAGTGACAAAGATTCAGCATATGTTAATATGTTATCTTCTAATTGCTCAAGAGAGAAAAAGCACCTCTTCGATAATAGAAAATGTGAAGGAGAAAAGAAAAATGACTTTGAAGTAAGTTAAGTTGCAGAGGTTTAAAATTACATGTGTAAATTTAAAATTAAGGGAGTCAGTAATAAAACTTCTATTCCTATACTGGTTGGATGATCCTCTTGAGTATGAATGACAAACTGGTCAGCTGAAGTTCTGCCACCGTATACAGAACTGGAGATATGAATAGAAAGTTAAGTTTAAAAGTGAAACAAGTATTGGTTCTACATTAAAAAACTAAAAATATCTAAAAAGTTAATTCATTTGCTAGTGATGTAGAACTTCAACCTGAGCCTTAATCTAACTGTACTGATATGACAACTACTCATCCAGAACATTTAACTCCTTATTTGTTTGTTTTTCACCTTTTTTGACAGTACTGATACATGTTCAAGCCTTTTTTTTTTTTAGGTTTGTTGAATTAGTCACTTTTAAATTTATGCAGTGATAAACTATCAAATTATTTTACTGTAAGTTAGTTTTTTTTAGTAAAGTCTAAGAAGTCAAAAAACAGCGTATCAGAAATCATGTAACTATAATCCACTGATGAGGACACCTTAGTTTTATTTTAAAATTGTATTTCTGTTGAGAGTGCAAGAAAATCTGAGTTCTTTCTTCAAAGCATTAGTGTGTAAGATAGTCCTAAATCTAAACAAAGGTGTATGATGGTAGGGAGAAGAGTGAAAAGAAAATGAAAACTAAAAAGCTTTGTTCACACTGAAAAAACAAACTTTGGCATTCCAAGAAATGTAGCTCACCACTCAGGCATATAAAAAAGCAGGTAGAGACCCCTTTCTGACTTTCTATTTGTGATTGGGACCTTGAACTTCCCTTGCAATTTAATCGATATCTGTTGCACAGCTGGAGGTGTCTGTTAGCTTGCATCCCCTCCCATTACCTGAAATGTTGGGTCGTATGGATCGATCCAAATATGCAGCTAATCAGTCTCCAAATAATGCTTGAGGTATTTTTGTCTTGCAAAAGTTAAAATCTTTGTTACATGAACTTGTCTGGCAAGGAGGTTACCAAACAAACTGAGATAACTCTGACAAGCGCTGCTTTACCAATGGACTGGCAGATGCATTCATGTGAGCAAGTGGTGTTAGTGAGTTCTGCCTGTTCTTCAGAATGCTTCCCCCTGCCAAAACACCATGACCCTCCTGTTATCTGCACTGCATGTTAGCCAGCTGTCTCCTTTTCTGGTCTCTCTTCCAGAATAATTAATTTTCTCTTTTTGAGGCCGGAGAAAGAGGTCTTAAAAACTGGTCTTTGTCAAGTACTGTTGATTTTCTACACTCTTGTAACATGCTCTTCTTTTACTTCAGTTGAGTATACTGAAATGATGTAACAAGGTTTCAGGCTTATGAGATATGACAGATTAGTCACCCTCTAATTTAAATAAATAAAATCTTGACAGCAAGATGTGAAAATGGTTTTTATTCTGCAATATCTGGAGCTCTAGAATTCTTAAATACATAGGACTTGTCACTTGAAGACATAATTGTTCATTGGGTGCCATTTGTGAGTACAGCTAAACCTTTCGACGACTCCTGCTAACTATATTTTGAGGGATATTGGATGCTCTAATTGTTAGTTTGCTTTCCAAGTTCTCAATTAAGTTCATGTTGTTAGTATTTTCCTAAATAAAAAAAAGTTCTTCAGCCATAACAGAAGGAGCTGAAACATTTCACACTGAATTTTTTGACAATTTACTTTTTTGTTTGTTTCTGCAAGTAAAACTCAGAAGCCCTCCAGTGTCCACTGTAGCCAGCCCCCCTTTTTTTTTTTTCTAGAACTCATATGTTGGGTATACTGAAACATCAAAGTAATTCCCAGAACTACTCTAAGATTGGTTGTGGAACTACAGAGAGGAAACCTGAGATGATGAGAGAGGCTGGGTTGATTTGAGCAATCAAATACGGCGTGAGCAGAGTCAGGATAATAAATTTAAAAAAATGTTATCAATAGGAAATGACTAGGCAACCATCCTTTGACTATGAGCTGGGTGCTGTTTTTGAGGTTGATTTTTGTTGACCTGCTGTAGTTGCAGGGACTCTTGACAATGGAGTGTTCTGGATTGGGCTGTGTTCTGCATGATTTGTGGTGCAGAAGAACTTTTCTTAGATAGGAGAATTGTAGTAAGATTTCTCACTGAATTGGTTATCTTTGCAGAATGTTTCCATTTTTCTTGTCTTAATAATTTAATGGCAAGTGTGGAGATTGTCATTTTGTTCTAAAGAATCTGTAGACTTCCTAAGTAAAGTTACGTGCCTCTCCAAAATGTTCTTCAGCATAAATAAATAAGTACATTATATACTGCCAACTTTTGGTTCATACTGAAAAAATGCTGCAGTTGTATTTCTTGTCTAGCTAGAGTACCCTGCTAATCCTTTTGCACAGGTAGAAAATGAAATCAACCATGAGACTGCTGGCCAGTGTTGCCACAAATGTTAGATGTAGATGATTTTTGCAACTCTACCTTCTGTGTGTGGGGTCCTGGTACGCATTCTTATTGTGCATGCGTGGGATTGGCAGCCTCTTCAAGCTGGGTAGAGTGCAAAAAGTTAAAAGGCCTGTGCTCACTGCATGTTTCTAAGCCAGTGATAGATGATAACACCTTAGATACTGCGAGTTGGTATCTGCACTAACCCGAGAAGCAGGAATTTCCAGCACTAATTGATATGACCAACTGTAACTCCTTGAATTTATCCACTTATGCTATAAGCGTTGGTCTGTTGTGATAATCAGTATTCTACCTTATAAGTGAGTACATTTGGTAGCTATCTATGGCAGCGGACTGCTCAGGATAGGGGAAAAAATGCCTAGCTGGGAAAGAGCCTGGCCTGTGCCAGCTTGTGATGTCAGTTGTATCTCTTTTCCTTCTTCATCTCTGCTGACTACTATGAGCACTGAAACTAGATTTTTGATACTTTTCTGTGAGATTTTCTGCCCATTGAGAGATCTTAGCCTCCGCTCAAAGCTGTTCCATGGTTCAACTTGGTTCAAGTTTGCCATGCCTCACAGTGATGATGACTAACTCTACAAGGTGTATTTTGTCTGTTGTGAAGAATACAAATTTAACATTTAATCTTCCTCTGTAGAAATGAATGAAACATCTTTATTTTCACACTGTACAGTTTCTGTTAGGGACACACGTTGTCTTGGGGGAAGAAAAGGAAGCTAACCTCTTTTCCACTTGACATCAATGTATTTTGGTAGAAAGATATAGGACTTAATTAGGGATTGATGCTGTTTTCAGATCTGTCCTGCAACAGGACAAATGAGGTATAAGATGACGTTTCTTTGACTGCCAAATAAAAACAGTATTTATTTCACTTACAGTATAACGTTAGTTGGAACTGGATTAGATTTATTAGTTGCAGGTATGTTGTTCCTGGCAGACAATTCCTGTATTGCTGAATATAAAGTAGCTAACAGAACTGCAGAGGCATAACTTCAACTAAGCTTGTGAATGTAGATATAACTTTATTTTAAAATGAGAGTGTCTTCTCAATTCTTAGAATCTTTTCTCCTCCAGCAATATTCATTAATGAACTTCACCTTAAAAGTCATTGTGCTTTTCCTATTTCTTAATTTTATTTCTTGTTCATGCATGTTTGTATGCTGGTCATGTTTTGAAACAGCTTTTGGGGGTTTACATGAGCTTTTGAGTTACAGATATTCTTTGTTTTCTTTGTTCTTTTTTTTTCCCCTCTTCCATCTTCTTCCCTCTCTCCCCCTCCCCCCCCCCATCTCCTTCCTACTTGTTTACAGCAGCAAACCTTCTCTACCTCCTCCTTCTCTGTCCTTTGCACTTGTAATGCCTTGGGATTCATATCCTATCAGCATCCATGCCTTCTGATCATTTCCTTACAACTGTAAATCACATTTTAAAAGTTTTATCCACCACTACACACAGATCACTGTGTTCTGCACTGTATTATTACTGAATCTATAAATAAGGGAATAAATCATTGATTTCTGACTTAGAAAGTATGTGCCATGACATACGAAAATATATCAATTTTTAATTCGTTTCTGAAGGTGACCCAAAAGCAAATGATCACAATGAAAGTAAAATAGAAATACGCATATAATATAGTCCCTGATGATGTATTGTATTTTAAGAGAACCTGCAGGATTTATGATTTCACGTTTCTAATTTGCATTTGTGTCATGTATGTTTTTAATTTGAAATGCTGTTATTTCAGTCACGTTAATAAATTCAGTGGGTACTGCTGCCATCTCCTGGTCAATATCTAAAATTAAAAACTGATTAAAAAAATTATGACATTTATGTAAATGAGAATTTCAAGGTGTTCATTGTTAAAGCTGAACTCAAAAATTACATTTCAGCCTTCAGTATAGGACCCTGGAAAATGGGCAGTTTGATTTTTGTGATTATAATCTAGAAATGCTTATATTTACAAGTATCATACTTTGCAATTGCAAAAAATGAAGGCCATCTGGACTTGTAGAACCTTTCAAAGATAAGTTTATGATCTAATAGCTATTTTTCTTTGCTTTCCTTCCACAACCAATAGTTTTATTCCTTTTTTTTTTTCTTCTGCCAATGTTGTTGTTTTAAAGGGAGCTAAATGGGTAAAATTTGTTTTTATTGCTGAGATAGTTTAAGGATGATCTAGTTGAGCATCCTTGTTATTTTTTCCATGTTTGTTGTTTTAATATTAAGTGACTTTTCTTCTGTTTCAGAGCAAATTTTGCTATTCTAAATGAATTGCAAAGCTATTTCTTAGCTGTGTGCTTTCTAGCATGCCCCAAACTCATATGGAAAAGATGTTTGTTCTTTTCCTCAAAGCCTGTAGTAATGGCATGTAATGCAAAACTAAGATATCCCTTCTTTCTGTTTCTCTTTTTAGTATGTTTACCTCATTTTGAAACAAGAAAGTGAAAAAAAACCTCCAAATAATTGTCATTAATTTGATTTACACAAAGACTGTTTTAACTTGTGTTCTAGGCTAGTAGATGTATGCAGGGTCTCAGAACTAGTTCTGCTATCAACCTTTATTTTCTAGTTCCTTGAACTTTAATAAAAAGTTTATTCTTAAAGGAGAGTTGTTACAATAATATTTGACTTCTTTACAACATAATAAGCTGTTTAAGATTAATCAGCTGAGCTGACTCATGCATGCAGTGAGAGGAAATACATTGCAATTTTGCTTCTGTAATGTTCAATTTCAAATTCAGTAGAGTCACTGTAGTTCTGCAGGTGCTAGAACAAAGGCTCACAGTTAAAGAAATTTTGATTATTATATCTCATACAAAAGCTGAACTGGTCAGACAGCTTCTCACATCACTGTTTTCTGTTTTTAAATTTAGCTACATGACTGAAAAAAATTGATGATTTTATAAATAACAGGAGAAAAGGACATTTATCAGAAGAGCAATTTGGTAAAAATCTATCAACTCTGATGAATCTGATTAAATGCAGAACTGGATTTCATCTCATTAGTTTCTATTGTGCCTTGACTTCAGCGTAACAACATGGTTGTCCCTTAACACATCAGAATGTTTCTACTAGTCATATAATTTGGAATAGTGTGAGCAACGTAAAAGGTTGAAAGATGTTTTTATCAGCATATAAAGTGTCTATCTGTAAGATTCTGGAGGTGCCATGGAGACTTTTTCAAGCTTTCAATTTCTTCCTTTCTTGTGTTGCCAGGCATCTGAAAAAAATTCCCACACACCTGCTCCCTAACCCTCTCTCTCCAAATAATTTGCTAATAAAAATGTTGTGAAGAATGGCAGTTACCCAGTTCAAATCTGAGCAGTCTTTCAAAGTTATGATTGCCTTTCTAAAGATTGAGATTACTTATGAACATCTGTGCAAAAACTAAAAGCATAGGGATGTGCATGTGTATGGAAATATTCTCCATCTGACTCTGAATAAACCACATTTCTTGTTTAGTGGGATCACTTCGAATTTTTCAGATAGATCCAGAAATCTGGATATACCAAAAGGAGTTTTTCCCATGTCTTCAGGAAATAAATCCAATTAGATCATGAGCTCCTGGGAGCAAAGATTCTTCCTGTGAGTTTATGTGGTGTTTACTCTGACATTTTGGACACTGTCATACTCTTTTGTTTTTAGATGTATGGGAGTGTTGAAGGAGTGTTGATCTGCCTGAGGGGAGAAAGTCACTACAGAGGGACCTGGATAATCTGAATCACTGGTCCAAGGTTAACTGTATGAGTTTCAATAGGGCCAAGTGTCAGTTCCTGCATTTTGGTCACAACAACCCCAGGCAACCCTATAGGCTTGAGGAGGAGTGGCTGGAAAGTTGCCTGATGGAAAGGGACCTTGGTGTACTGATGGACAGTTGGTTGAACATGAGCCAGCAGTGTGCCCAGGTGGCCAGGAAGGCCAATAGCATCCTGGTTTGTATCAGGAATGGTGTGGTGAGCAGGACTAGGGAAGTAATCCTGCCCCCGTACTTGGCATTGGTGAGGTCTCACCTTGAGTACTGTGTTCAGTTTTGGGCACCTCAGTACAGAAAGGACATTGAGGTGCTGGAGCAGGTCCAAAGAAGGGCAAGAAGGCTTGTGAAGGGCTTGGAGAATATGCCCTGAGAGGAGAGACTGAAGGAACTGGGACTATTCAGTCTGAGGAAAAGGAGGCTGAGGGGAGACCTTATTGCTCTCTTCCAATATCTGAAAGGTGGTTGCAGCAAGAGCAGGGTTGGTCTCTTCTCACTGGTGACAGGCTAAGGGAAAATGGCTTTAAGTTGCTCCAGGGTAAGTTCAGGTTGCATATCAGGAAAAACTTATTTACAGAAAGGATTGTTAAGCACTGGAATAGGCTCCCCAGGGAGGTGGTTGAGTCACCATCCCTGAATGTGTTTAAAAACCGTTTGGACGTGATGCTCAGGGACAAGATTTAGCAGAGGATTGTTAGGGTAGTATGGTTAGGTTGTGGTCGGACTTGATGATCTTTAAGGTCTTTTCCAACCTGAGCGATTCTATGATTCTATGGGAAGTGCAATTTTGAGTTGATGCTTGGTGCAGTGGCTAGACCTTGAACAGTTACAGATTATTTGCAGTGTATTCCTTCCCTGCTGTTACTAATTGCTTTGGACTACAACAATTACAACTACAAAATAAACTTAATAGTTTATTTTGACAGTTTGCAAGTCTGTCCTTTAGAGGGGAGGTATGGGCAAGCCAATTCTTGGGTGAATCAGGAAAAAAAAACTAAACTAAAGGACTCATTAGGCCCAACATAAGTCTTCAGTAAAAATTAGGATCTTTTTGTTAAAACTCATGAAAGATTGCATTGCAACTAGTCCTTTATTAAAAAAAAAGGATGAATGGATAAACCTTGAAAAGAACGTGGGAAGACTGATTTAAGAACAACAGATGAGTGTGAAGCTTTGACCAAAGGGATACTGATGGGGGTAATGCAAGGAATGTGAATCATCAGGCCCCCACATAAAGAGGTTCCATATGGAAAACTGCCCTTTGATTGTAGTTATGTTTATCATACAGCTTAAGATTTTGAAGATTTTGTTAAAAAATAAAAACTAGACTCTAAAGAAGTAATTTAGCAGTGTCCTTGAGATGTTTTTGACCTTAACATTATTGAACAAATATGTTTGATTTCGCTCAGGACAGGAGAGCTTTTGAAAAATAACTGAAAGAAAGTTATGCAGTGGGAGTTTTCTCAACCATAGAGCCTTGTCTTCTCCAGGAGAGATAAGACAGTAGTATGTTGTTAATAATTAAAGCTATTATGCAAGTATTGATGAAAACAGCTAAGGGAAAAAATATGAAGAATGAGTATTGTCTCATTTACTTAGTGCTTTGGTTTTCTGAACCACTACCAGCCTGATTATCTCAGCAAAGCAATGAGAGTTCATTATGTCTGGTTCTTTTGCATAGAGCTGATGTTTTGATCGCTTGAAGAAACTTCGTTACTCATTTGTGAAGATGAAGATGGTGGCATTAAGGCCAAAAAGGAGGGAAAAGAAAGACAAAGAAATTATTCAGAATTCTGTAGTCTAATTTAATCTCTACTTATATGTCACTTTCTGCCATTATCTATTAGCTGTGATGTTGTACAGCTTTTGTCTAGAGGTTTTCTTCTATGGAGATTGATTGTATTTCCTTGATTGTCTGGTAGTTGATACTTGTGTATAATGTGCTTCATAAAGCCCTCCATATCCTTGCTGTTCACATGCTTAAATAGGGTATGCGTGCTGGACTGTTCTCATAGAGTACAGCTATTGCCCTCTGAGTATGATGGTGGGACATCTGCAACAGGGTGTCCTGCCGTGCACATTGGGAGTGGGATGCAGAAAGTAACATTTTGACTGGGAAAGGAAAATAATAGCTTCAAGAACAGTATATTTGTATCAGTGTGAGACTGTGCCAGTGGCAAGTGGTCTCATTTTTGGGACCTGATGTAGTAATTCCATTTTATATTCTTGCTATCCCATGTAGTTCTACCAGCATGCACAGAAATAAATGAGAGATCTCTGCACCACAGTTCTTTAACTGTCATCATCCTCCAAATTCCTCTCCTTGCCTGATGGTGTTGATTTAAAAAATAAGGTCTATTTAGAGTAGCTATGCTGCAGTTTCTCACATGCATAAAACCCCTCACATTTACTGCAGCAATAAAGCCTAATTCTTTTCTTAGATAAAAATTTAATTCTTTTCTCTAAAGGGTATCCTTAAAGAATCTAATCTTAAAGATACTTCCACCCCACTCCCACTTTTCTACAAAGAATTGCTGTTGCATTAAAATATTCAGCATTTGAAAGAATAATTACTTAAATAAATGTACAGCTAAGGATTCTGTTACCCCAAGCCATCAAACAATCTGCAGCTGAGGATTAATTGTTAATTGTTAATTGTGTTTCTACTCTATGAACAGATCAGATCAGATCTGTAAGAAATTGAATGACTAAAATGCTTAGAAGTAAATGGATAAATTATGATTTTATTCTATTGAGTCTTATAAACTTAAAGAAATTTCAAATATTTGTAACAAGTATGACTCTAACCCATGGATTTTAATGCTTTTTTCAGTAACACTTGAAGACATCTTGTATGATTGGAGTCTTGCATTTGCACACTCTGTGGTGGTATGCATAATTGACTAATGATGTCTGTAATTTGCCTGTGTGATTAATTCATTTGAAGCTATAAATATTCTATATTAAATTATGCAGAAAGTCAGCAAGCTTTTTTTCACTGATTTACTGAAATCAAAAGTAATTCCTCTCTCTTTTTTTTTTTTTTTTCACTAAGCAAACCAAGAATTAAAAGAAATCAAACAGCATTTTCATGGGGAAGCAATGCAGACATTGCAAATAACATAGGTAAGCAGGTTTCCTATAATATGAAGAATGGGAACAAAAGGAATTTTGCTCTTACCTGATTTCTGGAAACTTACTCACTTAATATAATTACCAAATTCTTCCATTAGCTTAGGTTGAAACCTAATATGAATCCAACAGAGAACAATGTCATGTCACCTGTTTTGGGAGTTTCTAAGAATTCTGTATGAGGCAATCAAGATGTATTTTCTTTTCTTTTACGTTTTTGGTGAAATTAAATATTTTCTCTGTTTTCTTAAAATTAAAAAAAAAACCCTGAAAAATATTAATGAAATGCTCAGAACTCTGATGGAAAGAAAATTTTTATTGTTTATTTAGTGAACTGATGTGTTTTGTTTTTGATGCCTGGTATCATTAGTTACCTGGGATTTTTATTAAATGCAGAGTATTCCAAACAAATTTAGGAAAAGAAAAATGGCTTATTGTTCATTAAACAAATGAACAGTTGAGAAGAAAATCCTGTGGTGACAGCTTTGAAAAATGCAGAGATTAATGAGCTAATGTCAGGAAAGAATATGTGACCTGATGAATTCTTAAAAAATATTTCCCTGTCTTCCCTCATTTTCTATTCAGGCAAACAGCATATCATCCTTGATATGAATTGACAAAGAAATATTTTCCTGACTTTCATCTAGTAAATATGAGGCTCTCTTCCTTCTACAGTACAAAGGGAGCAATTAGATAGTATTACTTGACCATTGTTTCCATGTACTAGTATACACAAGCCGTTGTTTAGACTTAGGGTATAGTTGCTTTTATGTTTCTGTTCCACCTAAAAAACTTTTTGAAGAAGTCCACAGTGATGTAGAAATGAGTTCTCAATATGAATGGGATTTTACATTGAATCATATGGCCTGACCTTCGGTTAGTTGAAATTACATTTAAATATTTGGCATCCATTGCCTTGAATCTCCTGAGGGACAAAGAGATATGAAAGTGGTACTAAGGCTGAGAATACAGATGTCCAGAGGTACTGTGTGCATCTGTGTGGCGAGAAAATGTTGTCTATGACCTTGGAAGCATTGCAAACACCAAATCATAAAGACAAGGATGCTGGCTTCCAGTAGATTCACAACTGAAGGACCCAGGTCTTCATTTGAGGCTGGCAACAAAATAGGAAATAAGGAAACATGATGTTTTTGATGTCTGAAATGTAAAGAAGCCAAGAATGACAATGTAGGCATAAGTACCCTTTCCTATCTGGCAACAAGAAAAAAAAACAAGATACAAAACCAAGATACCTAATATTTTTCTATGATAAGTTATTTCTAGGAATAAGATTTTTGGAGTAGGAGGCATTTTTGCAGTACCTGAAACTGTACTGGGGGAGAGAAAAGAAGTTTATAGAACTTCTGCAGAGCTGTTTTCATGAGAGCTGCCTGGGTTGTAACTGGATATATTGAAGGATAATCCAAATGTGGAAGATTTCTGTCCACGTATTTAAACTACTATATTTGAAAATGCAATTTAAAGGAGGACTAGTTAATCTTCAAAAGACTAAACTGGAAAAATTATCTTCTGAATTCTTTCAAAGCTGATGATGTTTGCCATAGAGCTTTCAGTTTAAGTCTATGTCCTACCTAATACATTAAATGAATAGCACTATTAAGAGCTGCAACAACAGGATGACATTAGAAAAATTGCTGCACTAATTGGCACTGCTTTTACAGATCTTAATATTGCTACTTTAAGTTCTCACTGTTCACTTAACTGTTACATTACAAATCTTCTGATGAATAGCTTTTTGCACAGAATTGTCAGATTCTGCTTTGACAATGAATTTAATTTAGTGGGTGTGTAATTCAGATAGGTTAACTCCAGAATGAAAGGGTCATCTCTAGAGTATGTGCAACAGAAAACAGTACTTCCCTGTGTCTTTTACAGTGAAGCAGACGATTGCTCATATCTATGGATGCTTAATCGAGAAAAGCATATGCAAACTATAGGATCCATATAATCTGTATTACATGTTAAAGATAGAGGGTAGTCATGGTTAAAGTATGCATTAGGAGTATGTATTTCTAAAAGGAGTACATTTCCAAAAAATTGGAAATCCTAGTTTAAATCCTATTATAATAGAGCAGGCACTTTATTAACTAGTGTATAATTCATGTTGTATTCCTGACGCTGTATAACCACAGTAAATGGTGATGAAACTAAATCAGTAAATTAATCTGTTTTGCATTGAACGACAAGATTGTAGAGTGTGATTCCATCATAAACTGAAGCAAGAAAAGTACTCTGAATGTCAAATCAGCCTCCTATGGAAAAATCTAATTACAATTTTTTTATTTTTTATTTTTTTAAATGAAAGAGTAGCAATTTGTAAGCTAATCATACTAACCTCATTTTTCTTTCTAAAATGTAGCATTTAGCACGTGATTAACTCTTTTATGTGGATAGGGTGCTCTGATGTGTAGGAAAATGTTTGGGAAGATGTTGATGCTGTGAGGACTGTAACTGTCATCAAAGAGGTGTTAACAGGATGCTTGAATGTTGTCCATTTTCCCCTGTGCTCTTAGGGAAAGCACCCATCCTCTTGCCTTTCTTTGACCTGATCTTCTCCCTGTCCATACTTACTTTCTCTCTCTCAAGGCCAGTTGTATTAAATCCATACCCAACTTCAATATTTCTGACATAATTACCAGTGATCTCAGCCTCATAGTGTCATTGGTATAGTGGGTGTGTGGGACAGCTCCCCTACAGTTCTCCAGCACCCTGCGCCCTTCAACTGCCTGTGCAGTTTGGCTGTTCCTCATGTCACAACCCCATAACCATCAGCAAAGGCCAGTCTCTTCTCTCACTGCTGTCTGTAACTTTTGTCATCTTCTCATGACATGAGCTGTCACCTCTGTGAATTCTCACACTGTATCCAGTGATTTCTCACACCCTGTTAGCCTGGGGCAAGGTCTCAGCAGCAACCTGCTCACCTGTCAGTAGCCCTAATACAATGTCTTGGCCAGCACATCACTGTCCATTGTATGTTTGCTTTGATTGCGTTGATCATAAAGGATCAACTGATTTCTAATTTCTCCTCACTTTTCTTCAGTTATGATACCTATGAGTAGAGTATAATTATTGTCTGTAATAATAATTATTGTCTGTAGGTATGTCTGCTAGAATGAAGCTATTTAAGAGAGGCTATAAGTTTTTGTTTGCATGGTCAAAGTCCTATGTGTACACTAGCTCTGCAGCAACAGAAATACTTGGAATTTTTAGCTATTTTCTGTGCCTTTCTTTCCACTCTCAGCTTCTTGAAGTGCAATTCAAACTTGTGCTTTGGTGACTTCCTAACCTGATGTTGCCTCACTTAAGGGGGGATAGTGGGCAACAAAGTATTGAAAGGGTGAGTTTTACAGACAAACACAAAATATCAGTTTGGTCCAGTTTACAGATTTTATACTTGAAAAATTACAGTGAAATCTGACTGGAGTTGTGGACAGCTCACTATTTTCATTTCAACTCAGTGCTAGAAGATTCAGTGCAAGGTTTTGCTAGAGTCCAATCTTCAGAGTCACCTTTATGACTCTGAGACTCTTACATAACAAAACCTAGAATGTGAAAGTTTTAAGAGAAATTTTATGTGGGATGTGAATGCCATACTAAACTCTGTTGTAGCGTAAGAACTGCTGGGGACATAGCTGTAGTGACATGTGGCCTTCTCAGGGTAATCCAATGTAGTGATGTTTCATAACATATCCCTACCACAATTGCATTCCTGAAATGGGATGTTGCTCCTATTTACTATTTTTTATAGTATTATATGACGCTTTAGTTAGAAGGGTGTCTCTAGTTCCATTTTGCAGCAATGAGGACTCATATCTGCTTCTTAAGTTTATTCCAAAGGACAAATAGAATTATAGCTAACAAAGGCAAAAAATAAAAGGGAATATCTGGAACATTTGAACTTAAAAGAGATATCAAAAACTTCAATCTATAATTTTAATTCATTATAAATGAGATGCAGAACACATTAGTCTGATCTTATGCTTACCCAATAACAAACTTTGCTGGTTTTATTCTGAAACTAACAACAACTATTTCACTCTTCCATACTTCTAAGTGTGTGTGCATAGGAATGGATAATATTTTTATTATGTAAAAGATTTTGGAACATTTGGATTGAAATTCAAATTTTTGCTGATGATCTACAACTTCTGTGCTGTCTTCAAGAAATCTCCTCTGAAAGAGAAGTGCTCAATCTGATTGCAGAATCAGATACTCACTAAAACTTATTATGTATCGTTAAAATGATTTTTCTTATAATAATGCTACTTGAGAGTGAATTCAGTGAATTAATCTGATTTTAGCTAATTTGCTTATTTCAGAAAGGAAAACTTGAAAAAAATATATATTTAAAGTGATATTCCCTTCTGTGGTAGTGGGCTTTATATACATACATATACATATACAGAGTCACAGAATGGCTTGGGTTGGAAGAGAACTTACAGATTGCTCAGTTCCACTCTGCTGCCATGGGCATGGCTGCCCCCCCACCAGTGCAGCTGCCCAGAATCCCATCCAACCTGGCCTTGAGCGCCTCCAGGGATGGGGCACCACAGCTTCTCTAGTAAGCTGTGCCAGCACCTCACTGCCCTCCAAGGAGAGATTTTTTTCCTCACATCTAAACTAAATCTTTCTTCTTTTAGTTTAAACTCCTATCGCTATCAGACCATGTAAAAAGTCAGTTCCCCTTCTGCTTATAAGCTCCATTCAAGTACTAGAAGAGCATGTGTGTACATATGTATGTATGTATGTATGTATGTATAAATGAAACTTTAAGGGTTATGTCAGCTGGAAATATTAGTAATTAAAATTAATAGGACAATTGGCAAGAATCAAAAAGTCAATGCATGGGAAACAGTTTTCTAAGACTAAACATTTAAAATGGTAATTCATTTTTGAAAGTTTAGAGAATCTTTTGCAAGAATCAGAGGAGGCTATAGTATTCAATTTTTGCTGCTGCCGCCTTTTTATGTATTTATGTTTTGCTGATTTCTATTAAGTAGTTTAAAAAAAAAATATCAGCACAATTTTTACAGATAATTTTCCTGTTCATTTGTTAATAAAAAGACAAACACAGTTCTACTGATAAGTTTCAAATGTTGGAATTATTGTCAATAAAGATAATACAAGAATGTGTTTTCATTCTTCAGAGCACTTTCTGTCTATGCAAAAAAAAAAAAAAAATTGGGGGAGAATTAATTGTTTTGAAGTGCTGCCTGTGTGCTGTTAGAATCATGTCCTTCACATTCACAGCTAACGGCACACAGCTATGTGAAACAAAGATTTGAAGGTGAGCATTCTAATGGTTCCTCTGCATAAAGATTGATGTCGTAGAAACCATAACTCTAACTACAACAAGCTGCATAATTTGAGAACAAAAATAAGTGAATTCTCCTGTGAATCCATGAAGGCCAATTACATTTATTTATGGAAAAATAAAAAAAAAAAATACATTTTACAACTTTGTTAGAGCTGTCTTATTGTGTTGATATGGAACAGTGCAGCACCATGTTTATACAAAAATGTTCAGTTTCTAGAGAATCCAATTTGGATTGTAAATGGTGCATATCAACAGAATTGATTTTTTTATGTATGATTGAATCTCATAAAAAAAAAAGTATATTTTTAAAGAAGCAAAAGAAAAAATATAAGGAAATGCAGGAGGTAGTCATTTTATTTAAACTGAGTTAAAAGTGATAACGTATTTAAGGTCAAGAGAACATGGTAGCAGTTTAAGACTGTAACTTTAATGGTCTAATTCCTTCCAGTGGATCATACAATAAAGTCAGAGATTTAAAAGTAATCCAAACTAAATGTGTCAAAACATGAAACTACAGAAAAAGATTTACAGGGGAACTTACTTCAACTTTACCCTTTACTAATGATCAGTAATCTCACAGCTTGATGTCTCTGATTTTAGATTAGAAAAAATTGATTTAAAGAAACAAAACCCCACATTTTAAAAGACATCTGTCATTATCTGTCTTTTTATTATACGTATTCTTGAATTGAAGTAGCCTTTAGGCATTGCAGAAGTGCAAATAATAACGTTACGAAAATATGAGGCATGGAAAAACTCTCATACAGTTAATTTTGTGTAAAATATAATTACAAGATTTTAAAAGTGATTATAATTACTTGAGCATATGGTGAGAAATAGGTAATAGAACTGTTTTGAATTGTGGTATAATGAGTTTCTAGATAGTTTATGCCATTTCCATAAGGATATCCATAAGGATACTAAAGCTTTAAAATTTCTCTCAGAATGAGAGAAAGGGGTACAAAAAATTATCTACCTTGGAAATATTTGTACCATCAAAATAAACAAAAATAAAATTTGACAATACACAGCAATAGAAACAATATGCAGCCTCACTCTCTGTTTTGATTCAGGAATTTGAGAATAGGTTTTAAGAGTTATGAAAAAAATCGTTGACTTTTTTTTAGTGTATTTTCTACTTTGTTTTCAATTACCATAAATACATTACCTGCAAATTTTTAAATAGAACATGTAGAGTGCAGCTATTCAATTTGATGAAAAAATTGATCTCTTTAATAGACTTTTATAAGACCTACCTTATCAGAGAGAGATATCCCTTGCTTCACAATCATACCTTATTAGTGTAATTACTTTGTGTTTGTATGCATATTTGTAAATGGCTGGGCTTAAGGAATGAAGTACAGAAAGAGTAAAATTACATCATTAATCTCTGAAAACCTTGAGAACTTGCTAAGAGTTACAAACACTCCCATTGACCCAGACTGATGCATTTGTTTCACAAAAACAAAATCAAATATGCCCTAAGTTTTGTTTTTGTTGCTCTTTTTTAATGTTTAAATAAAAATATACATTAAAAATTAAGCCTTGTTTTATAAATTTGTTATACGTTAACTATATTATATATTTCATGGGTATCCCAAGAAATTCCTCTTTGCCCTATGGGGCCCAGGCAAGACAAAATGTTGGACAGCCTTGAAATATACCATCACTACAAAGTGACTACTGTGGTCTATCATACTATTCAGTTAATTTCTGTGATCTGTATCAGCTTTTGTACTCAGCCAGTGCCCTAAAATGTGATAACTGAAATAGTGGTCAGTGAAATATTTATCATTATAGAGTAAGTTAGAGTACTGTTCTCTCTTCAGCCTGGAATACTATAATCATTTTTCATTAGAATGATATTTTGCACTTCCCTTCCTCCCCACCATGAAATTAGCATTACTAAGGACAAAACAATTAGTCCTAGACACCTTCTTCTATGAGACTGTAAGAACTCATTTCATCATGTTTTACATCCTTTCCTAAAGATGTTTTTTTTGTTCATGGCCTTAACTGGGAATAATATTTCTTTCTTTAAAAAACACATGTATTTTTAAAACAAGAAATTGACTTCTTCTTGTAGTGTATGTCCATAACCAACTCTTAAGTTTCAAAATGGTTTGTCAACATATTGTTTTCATGCTTGCCACAGTCTCTCTTAAAGCTGTTAGAATGAGTCAGAGAGTGATTTTTTTTCTGCCAGAGGAGCCTGGCAGTGACTACAAGCCTTGTGATGCTTCTGCTGTGCACAAAATTATTATTGATGGTGATAAGGATAAGCATGATGAGGGAAAAGATGATGGGCTGAGCAGTGATGGGGGAGGCGAAGACTTTGATTTGTATCACTAAGCTGATGCTGGTCATGTCCAGCAAAAAATATCTTTTTTATAGGACACCTGTTAGTAAAATTGACAGTCTTAATCCTATACCAGCTTTTTCCCTACCATTTTCAACTATTTTTCTGAACAGCCTATTAATTCTATTAGAATGCGTTGATCAGAGGGTGTCAGAAGAAAAACTTTAAACTTGTTGTGTATGGAGAGGAATTTTCCCAGAGACCATGAATGAGAGTCTTAATATAATGAGACAGTAAATATATAAGGTAAAAAAAATTATGATGCATTTTCCATATGCATGTAGCATACTGATGGTTTTTCTACTAAATGTAATGCTCTTTTTTCACTACTTTTTCATGACAAGGAGGGTTTTTTTCTAGGGTTATCTGTTGTGCAACCAGTTTCTAAAGCATTACCTTCACACTGATCTCTGTTTTCATGAAAGAAAGTTCTAAATTTCCTGTAGATTACATGGGGTTATAGGCTATGTGCATGTCTTACAGGAAATCAAAGCCAACGGTCTTTGTGGGGATCAAGAGTATTGCTTCAGGGTATGTACTTGAAAGGTGCTGTTGGTATACTCATGAATGTTACTATGTCCTGGCTTCAGCCAAAACAGTGCCAATCGCACAATGAATGATGATGTAGGGCAGGGAGTGGGGTGGGGCCAGGGCAGTGCTTGAATTGGGCCTGGGGTCAATTCTGTACGTCGTGGCACACGTGGAAGGCCATAATGCTGAGGAAAAGTGGCCAAGGGCAGCACTGCTTGGGGGCTGAGGGTTTTGGTCGACAGGGTGAGACCTTCTGATGCTGCAGGGTGTTGTGTTGGCACTGGGTGTCAATTAGCAGGTGGTAATTGCAGCGAGCTTTATATATTCCCATTGCTTTTTTGTTTCCACTTTCTTCTTCTGTCTTAGAAAACAGTTTTAATCTCAACCCACAAGTTCTGTTTTCTTTCCAGTTCTCTTCCTCGTCCCTCCTAGGGGGAGTAAGGGAACGGGTATGTGGTGATGAGCTCCTGCTGGATTACGCTGCAACATAGTGATAAATTCACTCAATAGAAGTTACTGCCAAGTGTTGTAGGAGTTTTCACTCTTCTAGTGAGACATCAGTATTTTTCATTTCTGTGTAATATAAATAAGTATAGATTGTGCTGTGTATAGAAGCACTAGATTCTGTCCTATTGTTTTCCTACTGTTTTCCTTTTGATTTTGTTCTAGCCCTCCCTGAATGATATGGAATGAAGTAAAATATTAAAGGAACCTGAGTGGATACTGTTTGTCTGTACTTAGTTGGGATATCTGTAGGTTTTATAGTTGGGCCTTGAAGGCATCCTTAAAAATATGGAAAAAAATAATCTCTTATGCTCGGGCCATGAGCACAAGGGGCTAGAGCACCTCTTCTGTGAAGACAGGCTGAGAAAGTTGGGGCTGTTCAAACTCAAGAAGGCTCCGAGAAAACCTTAAAAGGGGTCTACAGTAAGGCCGAGGAGGTACTCTATATTATCAGGGAGTGTAGTGTTAGGACATGTGGGAATTACTTTAAGCTATAAGGGGGCAGATGGAGATCAGATATTTGGAAGATGTTCTTTACTCAAAGGGTGGCAAAGCACTGGCACAGGCTGCCCAGAGAAGCTGTGGATGCCCCATCCTTGGAGTATTCAAGGCCAGGCTTGATGGGACTGGGTGAAGTTTGAGAGGTGTCTCTACCCATGGGAAGGAGCTGGAACTGGATGATATATAATGTCCCTTCCAACCCAAATCATTATATCATTCTAAAAAAAAAAACAAAAAATGAGGGGGGGAATCCAGAAAGGATAAATGGAAGGATTAAAAGAAAAATTGTCAAAATGGACTTTGTTAGAATGTAGGTAATCCAGCTGTGTTTGTATTATCAAACTAAACTAGCTAAACATATAGTCTGAGAACTGGGATGTGGTTTGTTAATTCTGTTAAATTCTTGAGATGATCCATGATGTGATTTCAGTCCAGACCTGGTGATCCAGAGGCTGTCTGAGCATCTTCTGGTGGTGAGAGTAGTATGGTCTGTGGCTGCTCCTGGGGGCAGTGTTGCTGATGGTAGCATATCTGGGGGTTGTGGAGTGGGAGGGGAGGATCAGAGACCAGGGGTGTAAGTACTGCTGTGTGGGGCTAGGAGACCTTGGGGCTGGAGAGCAGGACCAGGCCTTTGTATATAGAATAAGGACACAACCCAAACTTATTTAGTTCTGATCCCATAGTTAAGTGTTGCCCTTAGGAATACTGGGTTGTATGTAACCTTGAGTGTCTGTAGATCTTCAGCTGAATTGTGGAAGCAGTTCACTTTTTTTAGGTTTCAAAAATCATTTTTCATGCAGAGTAACAATACTTTTAATATTGGTAGTAGAACAAGCTTGCTGTGTTTTGACATGCACTGAATGTGAATTCATTTTTAATGCCTCTCTACAGTGAGACTTGTGCTGAGGACAGTGTTCCCAATGTTTGAGGAAGATGACCTTATTATTACTTTTTTTAATTTTATTTATTTATTTATTTATTTATTGGTGGCTGTTTGTTCTTCCATGCCTAGCAAGATTTCAGCCAGTACTGGAAGCAAAGGACATTTACAGTCCAAGGAACACGAATAGGGAATTCACTAATAGTAACCTCTTTAACCATCTACTTAAACTTATCTGCACATTATCTGAGTGTCTGCTGAGCTGTATCGTTGTCATCAGATTAAGAGGTTATGTCCTGCTGTGAGGTTAAATGTTCTTGTAGTCCCCTCAGGATAGGTGTTTACAATAACCCAGTTCCAACAGGTTATTACTAATCTCCAATTCCATTAATCCTAAAAGTGCTCTCTAACATTAGGTTAAATTTGTTATATATAGTATTGACAAAGAAACTGAAGTTCTTGCACCTGAAAATTATTCCTTCCCTTTTTACTTTAAACAACCAACCAACCCAAACCAAAAGCATAGTTCAATAACTGCTATGTTGATGGGGTTATTTTCACATTTTCTGTGCTATGGGCTTCTCCCATGCTCTTTCCTGCAGACAGTCTGTGCTAACTCTTGATTTGACCCATCACCCCACAAATGGCAGAAGCAAAAATAAATGCTGACCTTTAATGCAATCTGTACTCCTTTCGTTCTGTCCTGTCTGCTGACCCAGAATTATCCAGCTTGCTTCACCAAATGGGCAGAAAGCTAACTAAACTAATATGTTTTTGTTAGCTGTTTGGCTTAGCAAATTCAAAGTGCTGTTCACAGAAGCTGACAAGTGCCAGAAGTGCTAGAAATGCAGGACTGCAGCAGCAGTTGTCAGCCTGCCCTTTGCTGCCAAGGAAGCACAGCCTGGAAAGATAATGTAATTCATTTATCTCTCTGTCTATTAGCAAATCAGGATCTTCCTGCTGTGTTACAGTATTTTTTTTTTAGTTAGTTGGCACATTTCTCAGTCCTATAAATGATGTATTAAGACTGGATTTTTTTTTTTTCCCTGCAAAAAACAAACAAACAAACTGTATAAAGACAAGAATTTTAGCAACCTGGTTCCTGATCTTGCAGAGTATTCAGAGATGGATTTAGAACTTGCTAGGCAAGAGCAATGCATATCTAGTTGTCATATAGGTATATATGTACTTACTAGACTATATTTTCTTGAAAGCATGGTTTGTGGATGAGAGGCTGAGAGCTTTTTAAATATGGTTCCACTTCTCTCTCAAAGACTAAAGTGATATAAACTAACTGAATGATGTGAAACGAAGAACTACTTGGGATTGCATCCTTTGGAGATAATAGATGAATCTTTAGTCTCAACCCTGTGACATTATTTCTTTTTTTATTTATTAAACATATTTTCAATATGAACATGAACTTCAAAGGGGTCTCCAGCAGATGCAGTCTCTTAGCTTCTTGAGCAATTCAAGCAACTAGATACAATGCCTTTTGAAAAGCTGATTTAAAAAACTGATTAATCCTGGAGCAGAGTTAGAACATTTGTTAAGACCTGAAATGCAAATATTTATGAAAAGCTTGTTTTCTGCTTTTCTGTGTTCATGCCATCATAATCTTTGTCAGTAGTTAAGTACCATAAATTCATAGCCATTTGACTCAGTGGCATAGCCATTCTTCTGTTGAGGGACATCATGCCTCCTCTAGGAGGAGGGCTATTGAAAAACTCCTTTCTCTGATATATTTTAATCCAATTGTTTATTAACAGTCTCTGTTCAAGTGCATATTGTAATGTTTCTTTAATACTACATCTGAATTTGACAAGATATTTGGTAAATAGGGGAAAAATACTGAATTTCTGATGATAACAGAAATGAGACCCAGATGCAATTAACTTTGAAAGAAAGGAAACTCTCCCATCTGTAGTCATGTGCGCAGTAAGAAATCATTAGATTAGAATTCTTGTATACTCTCTTTCTGTCCACATGAACTTTTGCAAAATTAAATATTAGAGAAATATTCACAGAAAAAAAATTCTTTCTCTGATGAAAAAAAAAAGGACTGCATGTAGAAGCCATCTTATAGCTTTTTTTTGATCCATTCAAATTTTCAGTAGGAAGCTGGTCTGTAGGATTAGGGCTACGAGGAAGCTGCTCTGCTTGCGTTGAAAGGTGCATCTCAGCACTCCAGTCCTGCCAGTGGAGCAGACTGTACGCCTGCTCCTCTCCCATTTCAGTGCAAATTTATGTGTTTCAATTTGCTCAAGGAAGGTAGTTGGACATAACTCAAGGCATTGCACTGATAGAGGCAAGACGTACAATGTGCTCACTGATACTGAGTTACTCTGTGGGGGCTGCAACCTCTTGCAGAAGCGTAGAAAGAGAAGCAAAAAAAAAAAAAAAAAAAGCTGAAGGTGATAACATCTTTCACTAGCACAGCTAAATTTGCAAGGTGTCATCGTTCAGCACTCTCATTGCCAAGTGTACCGTGCATTTCTTCACTGCTGTTAAATAGCAGATCCTTTTTTTTGTTCCTAACAACGTGCTCTGAGATGTAGTCTTAGGGGATATTTAAACTCACAATTACATACATCTCCCGTGCCCTTCTTGGTTGCAAGAATTCAATTCTAACTTGAGTTGGGGAGAATTTTGCTTATTTTTGCCATAGTTTACACATTACTGTAGGAAAAAAGTAAATTGTGCAGAAGTTGTAATCTAATTTTGATGACTTCTGGATTGCCTCGTTTCAGGAAAGGCAATTGCTTCTCATTTAAATGCTTGATTGCTGAGAGAGCTGAGATACATCTTAGGAGATGATATTCTGAGGAAATTCTAAAGAAAATTTTAATTGGAAAAATTAATAATATTTATAAAGGTACTTACAAACATAGTTATAATCATAGAATCGCTCAGATTGGAAAAGACCTTAAAGGTCATCGAGTCCAACCACAACCTAACCATACTACCCTAACTGTAACAACCCTCTGCTAATTTTAGGAATTAAAATTTTGCATATTTTTTCTAATAAACAGTGATGAAGAGTAAGTTGCTTTTACTTCTTTTCCTTGTGACCCCAACTGGGCTATCTAGTCGAGGTTTAAAAAAAGTAAATACACATTTGATATGGAAAACAATAGGAAGTGCCTTACAAAATTGAACGACTCACTGTCACAGACTTAAAATGAGGAAAAAGTCAAGATGCAGATATAGGTAAAGGGAACTAAAATAACAGTGTAGGCATCTCAGTGGAGTGCTGGCACAGCAGATAAATGCATGGAACAAAAGTGCCCTTGGTTGTTGCAAGGGCTGGAGAGAAGACTGATGTGGGAAGGAGAGCAGCAGCAGGTAATAAAGAGGGGAGTGCTAATATTCAGCTTGAAGTTTGCCCAAGGTGACTTTTAGGGACATGGAGAACAATTTGATTTACCTTCTGAGACAGATCCAAGGGGAAATAGTCTGTTGGAGAGCATTCCCGAGGAATTGCTTCTTGTACAAGAGATGAGTTTTTCATTGTGTAATTCTGCAGGCTGTGGGGTTTGAAATGATCTGAAGCAGGGAAAGTCATATGTATAACCTGGGTGCTTCTCCATCCTAGGTCATCAAGCTAAGAAGGAGAAAGCTTTTCTAGAAAAGCACAGCACAAGTTATTCAAACTGGGCACTAGTTTGTCAGGAGAAATTTTAGGGATAGTTTGAAAACATTGAAAACAAACAGTGTAACAGTAAAAATAATATAAAAATGTTAAGACTATTGGGAGGCATCTTGCTGTTAAATGGAGAACATAATTTGATGATTGAAGTGGTCATAAAACTCCTCGAAGAACACTTTATAGTGTTGATTAATATAATTTGTTTAATTAAAAAAATATAATAGTGGAGGCTATGGGAAAAATGTCTTGGAAAATAAAACATTTCTGAAGAGATCTACAAACTGTTAGCAGGAAACATGTTAAAGAACCCACAGCATTATAGACTGGAAAATGAGTGTTACCAGGAGGTCTGTTCAGACTTGGAAAAGCTGAAAATAACAGGAAGTCTCCTAATGCTGTGCCTGCTTTTCAGAGAGAGACTCAGACAAGTGAATACCATCTATTTCTGAGATAGCTACTTTGAGTTCCTCCATCATCACAGGAGCTTTCTGTTCTGTCTGATTAGATGTTTGAGGCTGAATTCAAACAGATCTACCATCCAGTTTATATAGTGTAAAAAGAGATAAAAACGAATAAAGAAGACCTGAAAAATGTGATAAATTACATTTTTAGTTAAGCAAGTTTGAATTTGAAAATCGGTGAAATGAAAAAAAATGTTTCTTCATACATACAGAACTCTATTTGACAGTGCTTCATGTGGTGCACAAGAAGAGTGAAGTAAGTTGTCAAGCTTGCTGTGTCATTTCCCTCTAATGCAGCAGCCTCAAAATTAGCATGCTCACAGAGAATGTGAGAAACCAAGTTTCATTTCCTTTTCTGCTGCTGGAAATGTGATTCTGCATGCTTCTTTCTCCCAAAGATGATACTAAAATCATCAGGCTACTTGTTATTTCTGAATTCTTGTGGTTCCCCTTTGCATAGTAAGTGAATATTCCAGCACTGGCTGAAATCCATTTTTTCAGATCCCTATCCTGCAAGCGTGCTCTGAATAAATGAAGTATTAAGGATTAGAAAACTCTTCTCAAATGTGTGATACTCAAGTTTGAATGCATTTTGCTTTCATTAAAAGCAGAAATGTGAATGTATTTTAAAGAATTGACAGCACCCTGACTGCAAAGTGGTAGACAGTTTAAATCTGTAATGACACCATCTGAAGTTAAATTACATTCACCTTAATTGTATTTTCAGTGAACATAGCACATGATTTTCTCTGCTCTTCCCTTTACAGAAGAAAATTACTTAGCTCATTTCCTAATATCACTTTTATTGAGAGTACTAAAGCCATTGAACTACTGTTTATGTGCAACAAATATTCTTGTTAATGTGGGGGCAAAAATGCTGTCAAAAACTCCCTGGATAATGCTGCTTTTGAATGTTGTATTTTTGGAAGACCCCATTGTTTTCAGCTCCCATCCATGCGTGAAATTTAGTGGTATAACTAGCTTTTCTAACATGTTAGCACAAAAATCGGTAAACAAATAGAACATACCATACAGCAAGAGAATAGCTTAGGAAAAGTATTATATGCAGGCCAGAATCTGTAGATCTCTCTTTATCATTACAGGTATAGGCATAGCCAAGGCAGTTCTGTAGCACTTTGTCTGTTGGGCAGAAGAAGATGGTTTCTAAGATGTATTCGCTAAAGATACACTAAAAGTAATGAATTGCTTCCTGGTGTTAGAGTCGTACAGTTTCTCTTCATCAGGCATGAGAATCTGAAAAATGGAGTCCCATTCCCACCTATGACACCTCTTGATATAATTTAGGAGTTGGCATGCATCCATGTATCAGGAAGCTTGTATTATTTTCAAGTTTAGTATGTACATCATTTAGTTGTACTCTGAAGCTTTCTGTGTTCAGCCTTTTTATACTGCTAGGCTTTCTACCTGCTCGCTTCCATTTATAAATCTAAGAAGCAGAAAATTTCCTTTGTAATTAATAAACTTGGTCCTTTCTGTAAAAATCTACTGAAATCCTTGACTGTATAAATAACAATATTTCCAATTTTATCCACTTGAAAGGCCTCTTTAGAACTTCATAATCTATGTTTTTGGTACAAGGTAGCACCTGTTTAGAAAAACTATGTAAGTTCCAAAGAAAATAAAGGTGTTCATAAGAGAATTCTTTAATTGATAAATAGCACTTTCCCCATTATGCCTGGGTAAACAGATTTACTCATTCAGATGGAATTAGCATCATACATGAACCATGGGACAATGTTTTGGCAAGAAATGAGGCTTGTCGTCTGATTTCCAATAAAGATTTGAGATGAAACATTGTATGATCACTTAATCTTGTTAAACGTAGCACAAAACACTAAGTGTATTAGAGCGTGTATTTAAATGATAACAAATCCTGCTGTTAGACCTAATAGGAAACAGTCCTTTACCCACCCAGCTGCAGCTCCTAGAAACAATTCTTTCCCACTTCAGAGCTATTTACTCTGCCTTTTTGTCGTTGACCACACTGTATTTTGATACGTACTTTCAGTTGTTTGATTTTAAATGTTAGCACTTACATACTAGTATGACTTTAAAATATGTATTTTTTCATATTACATAAGGATTAATGTTGTTACACATCTTACTATCTATAAGATGTGTCAAGTTATGTATGATGCACATAATATAAACTCTGCAATGCATTTGATCACATATATAGTCGTATATAACAGCAATGTGCAAGACCTATAGATACAGCTCAGATGTAACACTAGAAATGAAGCACTGAAATACCCTTGTCCATTATAGGAAGGATTTACATCTCTCCCACTGCTTCCAGGGACTTTTTATTTTTATTTTTTTGCAAGAGTTTTACTAAGTAAAATGTACATTGTCAAACTTCAGTGAGTTCTGTAGGGGTTCTGTATAAAAGCTACCTCAGTAGCTCCAGATGAATATAATGAACAATACAAACTCTTCCTGCAGGACCAATACAAAAGCTGTTGTCTAATGGCAATTTCTTATGTACTGTGGAGGATAATTGTGTTATACATACTGCAGCCCTGCAGCTGGCACACATGTTATTCCCCCAGGCTGGTCTATTACAGAAGTTGGAGCTCTATGTGTGGTGCCAGAGCAGAAACACTGAAGGTTATCTACAACTGAAACTGTACTTGGTTGTACAGGCTCTTTTGCTCTGGTTATTGGCACCTAGTGCAAGGGCAGTTGCTGGCAGAGTGTGATCTAAACATAAGCTCTGTACTCCCAGTAGCTTTCCATGCATTAGTACTAAGACTTTCCAGTTGTTGTACATTTACACCATTTCTCAGTATTCCACTGTGAAAATACAACATATGTATAATATCTCTACCCTCTGTCAAGTTAAACTAGGGAATGTTTGTGCTCTGAATTTATTTGTTGTGATTTCAGTAAACTTCTACCACTTGCTTAAAAATCATTGCTTTGTTTCCATAGAACAGTTATTACCTTCACTGAGGTAGGAATTTAAATTGGTATATTCTAATACGATATTCTAGAAGTAAATAGTGTTATGAGGGTCTGAAATAAAACTAACGTTATACAATTCTGGGTATCAGGCACACTGCAATGACATTAATATATAAATTTTTTTTTGTACTCAGGTTTTGGGTATTTTGGTTATATGTTTCACACACTGGCTTTGTGTGTTTACTCAATGTTAAGCCGTAACTGTAAAAAATGTATGTTTATATTAATGGATGTATCTGCACATTCTTTTGGTGTAGGTTTGTAAAATGTTATGTTATAAAATTATTCACATTTGAGCTGCTGCTGCACATTCTCTAGATCATCTGTTGTCATTGTTCAAGTAGCTCTGTGCACACACAACATCCCTGTAATTTTCACCACATCAATGTGATTCGTTAGCTGTATTGGAAGAAGAGACACATCAGTTGCTGTAGAGTATAAATAGATTAATGTAGAGGTTTTATCTAAAGAGGGGAATTAATGTTCCGGCTGTAAAAGCACAGCTGCCATGTGTAAACAAAGTAAATAAAAGTCATGGTGACAAAGGGCAGAACTGTCATAGATAGGCAGACACATATTGTTCTCCTGTTGGAAAAAAAAATAACAACAACAAAAAAGGATTGTCTGAAAAATAATGTTAAGTGTCTGTATCTCCATCACATCTGATAGTGTGATGGTACCCTCTGAATCAAAGCAGGGTAATAAGGGATAGCATTGCTCCACGGAAATTCCCATCCTGTCCCCTTGTTTGTGAATGTAATTCTAGAACGGCAGGGTATGAACTGCATTATGTCATAAGATGTTTTGTGCGCTTCAATACCATCCAGTCCTGCTAACTTCTTAACACAGCTCCAAATGAAACTACTTGGAGGAATTTATGTCTATAAAAAAAGCTATGTTGAGAATATGGTAGTTACAAATAAGGAGAAATCCCAATTAAGGGAGTACTTGCATTGGCAAGCTACTCAGAGTGGTGGTAGGAAATGAGAAAGAAAGAAAATAGGTTACACTGTTGAATAATGTAATTACAAAAGGTGATTTAAATTTGATTGTCTGTGAGAAATGCTGATAAGGGTAAATCTCTGAGCACTTGGAGGTCTGAATGCTGAGGACAGATCAAGTCTCTGCAGACTCACATGGAAAAGTACAGATATTTCATGACCTCCTTCTCTCTCCCATTAGGCTTGTGCCTTGTAAAAGCAGGACAGGTTCTGGTCTGCATTTTCTAAATGCAAGAATGACCAAGTATTTCAGGTAAAGCTGAAAAAGGTTAATTTACTTCTGTCCACTCCTTGTGAGAATGAGATTAGTAAAGAAAAAGCTTAGGAAATTTATGTACAGTACAGATAAGTAATTTTTTTTTTCTCAGATAAACAACATATCCAGATCATATTTTACTTCAATATCAAACAAACAAAAAACTATCCTTCCCTCCCCACCCCCCAAAAAATAAAAAATGCCATCAAACAGATAAAAGAACCAAATTCTTCAAAAGCAGGGGAGTAAGTTTTTGTCTGAAATTTTTTTTGTCTGGAAGAGCAGTTTATATTAAATTTTGTGGCTTGTAAAGAGACTTTTCCTGACTTTCTTTTTAACATCTACGGTAACAGTTTTGATACGTCAGCGACAATCTTAAGTTATATGAAGACAATCATGTTAAAGTCTTCCATTGCAAACAGATTGTCATCACAATCACAGTGCATTGGACCTGTCTCTCTTACTTTGTGGAATCACATCACAAACACACTGTGATATTTCAGGCTCCATTTATTTCAGACTTTTCTAGGGTTTATTGCCTGATCTCCATTACAAGGTAAGTGTCTAAAGCAAACTGACTAATAGATCATTTGTTCTCCTTTCCACCACTCTCCTCCTTTATCTTTCCTGTATGTCCTATGCACCTGCAATTCCAGTTTGTTTTAGAGATACCTGGCTTGGTGCATACATCTCTAAACTCGTGTACTTCCTTATTCCTACTGAAAAAAAAAAAAAGAGAATAGGTTGTAGCTGAGTTTTTTTTTTTTTTTTTTTTTTTTTTTGTGGCTTTCCAGGCTCCAGAGGGAAATCTGGAATAATAGGCAGGGGTTTATTTCTTTTGTTACAGAGCATGTGTCACCAGAAGCAGAAGATATGGGACAATACATGTAATCATTTCTAGATCAGCATTCTTTCCCCCTATGCCCTCATGCTAAAGTCCATGCTGAAATCTGCTCAGAGTGCAATTCTGTTTAGAAAGAAGATTTTCTGCGCTATATGCACACCTCTAATTAGTGCAATAAATAGAACATTTTCTAGCTCTTTCAGCTTTATCTAAGTAGAAAAGCAATATTCTAATGGCTGACTTGCAACAATTGCAAAACTAGACCCAGTTCATTTACAGCAACCCAGTGACTTCAGTAATTTGCACACATGGAAAATACAGTGCAACCTCACCCATTTGCAACTGTGTAAGTTACTAAGCTTAACCGTTGAGAACACTCAGATTAATTCTTCAATTGATATTTTCTTTCCTTTTCTTTTGAGATGATAAGTCTTTGATTTTTCAATATTTTCACTTGTATTTCCCGTGGTTTGGCTTTTTAATACTTCTTCATTCATCTTATAGCATGTCTGTTTTTCTGACTGCCTAAATGAGATTTGTATGTCTCCTAGGACATTAGGAGGAAAAGAAAATCAGTTCTCCTAGTTCTGAACTAGTAGTTATTGTATGGAATTCTTCTTTGTGTGATCTAGGGAAATGGTGGGTTTTCCTGTGTGCTTTAGGTATCACTGCTGTCTTGTTTGCAAAAGAGAGAGCTTATCTTGAGAAATTCACATCTGTTTTACTAGTCACATTAAGCTACTTTCTACTGAAAGCTATAAACTTTGTTAGGTATACAAAGCTCGTAACCAGCCCTCATGATGAAGTAATTTTCATGTTGATTAAAAAAATAAATGAAGGGCTAAAAGAATGTAGGAAGTTTTCCATCACGAAACAGGAGTAAACTTACAGGATGAAAAAATGCAGCATACTTTATTGACAGCACTCAAGGAAATACCACTTCGTGATTGTAGATATGAGATGAAACATGGCACAAAGCCAAGAAAATATGTATCATTTAAGCATTACTGTTCACATGTGGAGGATACCAGGTAAAATACATATTTGAAAAAAAGTGTCTTGCACAAGTACATTCTGTAATATAGAGCAGAAGCTTATATAAAATTGTAAAGTTTATCTTGGCAATAATTTGTTGAGTATTCTTTAATTTAATAATTCTCCTTAATGCATCTCTTACATTATGATGGGTTATTTTTCAGATTCACAGTCTAATGCAACAGGGTAAACCTGTAGTGGAATGTTCTGTACGTCTCGTGTTCTGTAGGTAATTAGCTACCACACTTTAGTTCATTACTTCATAGGTGATAAATTACTTTGGGGAAAATTGCTTTTAAAGAGTTTGACAAGTTTAATTAATCTATTAAAAGTTTGACTTTTGGATGAATTTACAAGAAACATCCTTCTGATCCAAAGGCAGCTCAGCCGTAACCCTCTACTGCCATGTCAAGATGGCACTGGGTAAGATTCACAAACAAAGACTAGCTATATAAATAAAAAAAGTAGTCCTGTACACCTGGAATGCAAGCAATTAAGTATTTTACTGAAAGAATAGCAGAAGAAAATGTTCTTTTTGTGCTCTATATGTAACGGGGTGGTGGGTAATTACTACCCAAAGCAAAACAAATTAATACAATCAAGATTCCATGCCTTTTCCACCGGGAATGTTTTTATTAAATCACAAAATGAAGGGTAACAATATTAGTTTACTCAGAATGCAAACCTAAGTTCTCAAAAGATGAAGCTAGGCTTGAGGCTTCTTTAAATATTTGTACTGTGATACACTTTTAAATAGGTGTATTTTTTTTTCTGTCTTACCATTTAATGTATAACATAGCTTTAAGGAGAAACTCTGTGGTACTGTATTTCCTCTCTACTTCAACATGTATGCTTTTATTTCTAGTCTGTTTACTTCCTTCTTTCAAGGTGGAACTCTGCATTTCTTCAGAAATCTTTGATACTGCATCAGGTGTCTAATAAGTGAGCACTTCAAAAAATGTTTACTTGTTTTTGAAACAACTTTATAAATCAAAGTAGTATAATTTGTATTTTGCTGTCTGTTATGTGACACAATATAAGCAAGGGCAGATATATGTATTTGGGCATTCTGAATCACTGTAAATGTGGCCACATTTCAACATACTTTGTACTGTCAACACCCTAAAAATCAATTATAAAATCCCCTTGCATTAACACAACTTTCTGCTGAGAAAATTCAGCAGCTGGACATAAAGATTTTTGTTTGGCTGCAAAGCAAATGAAAAAAACAGTAGGCAGTACTTCAGTTTATTTCAGTGACTTTTCCAAATTTGTACAGTAGTCTGTAGAGATGAGTAGAATCAAATTCTCATAAGCATCCTCTATCTGTTTTAACTGAAGTAATATTTTTCCTATTCGACCCTTTTAGTTTCTCTTTGCTTGTGACTATCATCCTCAACAGGAATAACCATTATCCTTAACAGCAAAGAAGGCTATTGGTTTGTTTTCATTGCTATACAGCTCTGATTTTCTCCAAGACAATTTTATTTGTGTTGTCAGATGAAGCAACCATTAAAAAAAGGTTCTGAAATTGTATAATTAAAGACTGTAGCATCACAGGGGCAGACAACATACGAAGCTGAAGGAAAACAAATAAAACAAACTTATACAAGTGACAGCTGACAAACTTCCATCCCACAATGAAAGTGTCTTACTAACAGCAGGTATGAAAAAAACAAAAGCTCCAAAATGGAATATGTCTGTGAATTTCATGTATTTGTTTTATCCAGTAATTTTCTCTATTTATAGGTTAAATAAAACAAAAGGTCAGCTTACCAAGAGCTAAGATTCCAATTTTTTTTTCCAACTCCTTCTTCCTGCACGAAGTTGATATGTAGAGTTCAAAGTGAAAAAGTGAAATGTCTCCATCCATTGAATCTTATGCACCAAACAATATATTGACAAGAATGTTGAGACTACCATCTAAATGTATTAACGCTTATAAGACATTTCTAGCTATTGACTGAAATTGGATACAAAATGAATAATGAACCACTTGGTGGTTGAGGGTTCCTATTGAGTGACTGACTCTTAAAACCTTTCCTAGTAGGACACAATAATATTGACCTAGTCCTCTAGTGTTAAGTGTGCAGACACAAATGCATGCACACAATGTGGGCCTCAGCATGTAGTTCGCTAATTTGTTAAGTGTTTTCATTGTATGGCTCCATATTATCATGATCATCAGCAGTGTTAGGAGATCTGTGTTCACCACACGGACACTTGCTTTTTTCACTTGTTGCAGCTGCACCTAGAACAAGTGGGTTTCTTCTGTTTGAAACTCAAAAGGCCATTTGCTGCATTTTGAGGAGTAAAGGGTCTTCAGTGGCAACACTGGTACTTGCATTCACCCCAAGGCAGAATATTTTCTTGTAGCCCTGTGTGTCCACTTCTAATTCTGACTATTCAAAATATTTAGCACTTTCTTTGTAACTTGCTTTCTGTATTAACTGTGTTGCAAAAGAAAGAGTAACCCAGGCAATCTGACAATCTAGCCCTTAGGCTGCCTATGGGCAGTCGACCTCTATAGAATAATAATGATAAAAGGCTCCTCGCAGTGCTAGCAGTAAACTCAGCACTGTTTTTGGAAGGTGAATATCTGCACTTCCAAGGGAAAGCAGTGTGGAAAACAGGCGGTGCTAATAGGCAGACTAAGTGCTAGTTCTGTTAGGCTCATGACAATGTGTTTGGAGGAAAATTGTGTGCGCTGCATCAGCAGGATGGATTATTTATACCTTACTCTTTACAGCAGCAAGTAGACTGGCAGCAGTAGAGGGCTGATTGCAATCCCTGTCTATGATATACTCTTAGTGGTGAGAGATGCTAACTTGATTCTACAGCATCTATTGTAGTATTCAGATTTCCCTGATATCCAGTTGAAAAAATGCCTGCCTGGAGCAGGCTGTGAACTGGTTAAATAGCACTCGCTAGATTTAGTCATGGAATCTCTGCAATCATTCTATATCCCATAGAGAAAAGTTTTAAAAGTTTGGCAGAAATGACTGTGTTAGGTGAATGCTACAGAAAACCTTATTGGAGATACATGGTACAGAAAACCGTACTGGAGATACTCTGCTGTGCCATAAAGAAGACTTCTTCTAAGTTATCTTTGCAACCGGGGTCTATTTTACACATTTGTTAGGGCTGTGGACTTATCAGGATGGATCTCAATTAACTTCTCATTACTTGGATTTGTTCACTTGCATTCAATTTTGTTTTTCCATTTTACTGACTAACTTTGTGTCCAATTTACAGTAATGTGTGCATGTTATTTAGAAAATTAAATTTTCACATAGTGTGGAGACGGGCTGGAATATAGTGAAAGCAAACTGATGCTCTCGGTTCTCACTACACGCAGACATGCAAGGTATTTGTTTTTCATAGTAACCTTTGAAATTTCTTTTTCTTAAAATACACACACATACTCACTTGAGTGTCCAAATCATCTGTGTTTTGCTTCTCTTCCTACTTCTAGGGTGCTAGATATTGGTAGGAATTTTCAAAGTATAAAGATGTCAGAATGCATATATGTATGCATGTATGTATTGCATGTGTCTATAAAGGCAAAGAAAGGAAGATCTCAAAACATAAAAATAAATTTTATGTTTATAGCCTGTATATAATTTTGAAATGTATGTGTTACTGAGTGAAGACTGTTTTTTTTTCTTTCTTTCCTTCTTTTTCTTTTTTTTTTTTTTTTTTTGAAAAAGAGAAGTTGTAGCAGATATTCATGCACAGAATTCAGTAGGAGCATTTGTTATGGAAGTCTGTAAGAGAAAGCTCTTTGGACCCCTTAGTGGGTGCATCAGCTCCAAGTCCTCATCTCAGTCTTTTATTATAATTGAAGTATGTAATAGCTGAAATGAAATTAATGAGCTGAGTCAGACACACCATTGTGGTGCTGTTTGTTTTTTTTCTTTTTAGCAGTAAATTATTTTCTCTGTAAGGGATCTTTGAATTTTTTTAGCCAAATATGTAGCAAGTATAAATCTATGAGGATCTTATTGAAAAACCAGAACATTACCAGATAAACTAAATGAATGAAGCTTATATGAAGATTGGAAATGTATGTTTAGCAATGACAGATTTTTCGTTTGGCATTTATGAGCTGGTATATTCTTTTTTTGAGAAGCTGAGATTTTGAAGTGACTTCAGATTCATGACTCAAAGAGAAGATCAAATAAAGTGTTAAAATAGCTGTGAAATCCAACAGCAAATGATTGACTAGAATGGATTTAGCTCCCTTGCCCCCTTGAAATCAATCTACAAGCTGAACAAATGTAAATTATATTAGAAAAAGAAATAACAGCAATGTCAGATGCAAATTATAACATGAAAATAAAATAAAAACATGTCTGCATTGCTACAGAGTCCTTCCCCCCCTTTCCTCCTTTAAAAATATTGCTACTGTCTATTTTTTCTATCTAAAATGCAACTTGGAAAATGTGATTTCTTAAATAGTTACTTTAACGTGCTGTGGTATAGCGTTGCATTTAAGCTATAGGCAAAGGGCATATTAATTTTACTACTGAAGTTGAACTAGATCATTTTACCTCCACTGGCTTGTTAGTACTTAAAAACTGAATTTCTGACAATCTTTTCTGGTAATATTTTGCAATATGTTCTAGCTAAATAAATCATTTAAGATTACTTTTTTCTTTTTCCAAAGGTGAACCTAATAGAACCATATCAAATATTCCAGCAAGTGAAATCTACTAGTTCAGCGCATATAAATTGTAGGTAATAGCATTCAGGAGCACTATAAAGTGAAAACTCTTAGACAGCGTAACAGGACTGTGAAATGTGGTAGTCTGTGATTTTGTGGGGTTTGAAATGATATGAAGCAAGGAGTTTATATCGTCATTTCTCTGAAGTGTGCTACTGTAGCAGAAAAAGATTTTAATACTGTTTTTTAATAAAAATACTTTGGATAGCTTTGTCTTGCCTCTTAGTTGAAAAGCTGTCTCAGATAAGCCCCAGAATGGGAGAACCTATTATGAAAGTCTCCACAAGAATGGCAGTACTACACCCTGTACTTTCCCTCTGTATGCTACCAAAGGGTTAAATTGAGTATGTTTTTGTAAACCAAAGAATCTGAATTTACAAAAGAAAAACCTGGAACCTGGATATTGAGTGAGTTGATTTCAGATTCTTGACCCAAGCTCATGAGCTTATCACAAAACCAGAAAACCTGAAATTTTGATTTTCTTGTGTGTTTTAAAGAAATCTGAGGTCCAGAATTCAAGGCTGGATCTCCATGTTGTGGTATGCTGGTTACAAGAAAAGCTGAACCTTTTCTTAGCGATTACCTCTTGAGAGTTTTCTCTTCACCAACTGCCATTTTATATCAAATAGCATGGTAGAACATAGTAGTCTATTCCTGCTTATTAGTTCAAGCTGCTTTCAAAGTGCTTAGCTATAAGTAATCTCTTTCTTGCCATTGTAGGTAGAGGGTATTGTTCTTTTTTTTTTTTTTTCATTTTTGATCATCTACTCCCTTTAGCTGTGAAGTCACCTGAGTAGGAACAATCACATCACCAGGAGGTGGATAAAATTTCTTCCAAGAGATGATGGTGATTCAACAAGCCTGTGGCTGAAACTGCCTTTCTTTTATTTCATATCTCCACCGCTCTTCTGTCAAGCGCCGTGAGTGGCAGAAGCTACAAAATGCTTATAAAATTCCTATCTAGCCTCCGTATCTTCAAGTAGAGATGCTGTTTATTGGATTTCTTCATTCAAGATTAACACTCTTTAGAACGATGACCTTCCCAGACCTGCCATAAATTGCAAAGTCATGAATTAAAAATAATCTGAAATACATTACTTGTTTTTAGCATTTTATGCAAATCTGATATTCAGAAATCTAACTTAAATTACAAGTAAAGAAACAATACCTTTTAAATATTATTTTATACATATGTATCTTGATACCAGGGCTATGATTTTTAACTACCCCCTCTCATATATCATAAAATTGCAGTAGAAACCAATCATACAAACAGTGGCTTTATGTGTGTGCTGCCATGTATGATTTCTGTCAAATGCTCAATGCTAAGAGATGCCAAAAAAGAGGCAAATTTTGAGAGTTGTGATACTTGGTTATCTCGAGAAGAAAGAACAGCCTTGGGTGTAGCCAATAACCCCAAACTATATTTTGATTTTTCTATTGATTAGGCATAGCTAGAAGTCTGTATCATTGTGTCTCTGATGGTGGCATTGATTTTACTCTTGCTGAGAAGTAATCTGTTCTTGATATGTGGACCTTCGGTTCAGAGCATGAAAAACGGAGCATCTGAAGCAAATCTGTATAAACAGATGCTCTTGGACAGAAAAGGAAGAGAATAACAGTATACTATCCAATCAAAAATTATCAGCCAACTCTCAGTGCTATATAAGCCTTGAATCAAGGTTATTCACTGAAATATGTGCAGAGCTATACACAAAATCTTAAATATGGAAGTAAATATTAGTTTAAGCACATGAAGTATTGAAACTTTGTTTTATTGAACTTACATGAAAGACTGAGTTCAGTCTTGTGAATACATGAGGTTCAAGTTTGACTGAATCTAAATGTGATGGCTTGAAATGATGAAATTTCAGGCCAAGTATGTAGCAGTAATCTCAAATTTATTTTGTAAAAGCAAACAATGATGACTCTCAGAGGAAAGTCCTAATGAGTAAATGAAAGAGACTAATAACAGAGTTTGGCAGGATGTTTATGACACTGCATAATCCAAATTATTAACCAATGCAGTGATATTAGGAGGGTCGTAAATTGAATTGTTTACCTGTTATGGTTTATTTTATGTTGGTAATGCTTAGATGAAGTAAGAATGCACTGAATAAAATTGTCTAAGTCCATATTAGAGATATTCTTGGACATTATGAGATTGTTAGGCTAATTGTAACTATTTTCTTATTTGATTTTCTCACTTTCTAGCCCCTATTCCACCTCCCAACTTCACACATACTTATTTTTGTAGTAATATAGACTAATCATTCTAATGAGTGTTAGAGAGACTCTGTGACTGCCATGGACAGCATTGAAGCAGACTGAGAGCATGAAGTGAAATGACAGTTATGAGCTGTGGTTGGTATTGGTTTTTGTGTTCTTTGAACTGAGTGCTATTGAATTCACTTTTATCCACTGAGGGCTGTTCAGGGTGTAGATACCTAAGGCATCAACCGTTCCAATGAGGTGTTTGAGAAGATGCTGTTGGTAGATGGCTCTTTATAGCTCATCCATAGCTCTTCATAGATTCTTGTGCCTTCCTTTCAGCGGATCCATGAAATTAGCGTTATGAAAAGATAACTGTTTTTTGATAGAGTGGGAAAGGGTTACTTTTAATTAGGATTGTGCAGTGACCTGAGCATCAGCAGCTCTATGGGCTTTCTAGCTCCCCCAGTCAATGGAGCAATGAAATGCAGGGTAAGGATGGGCAGTGGCTTGAACAGCAATCTGCCTTCTTCTCCAGCATCAGAATGCCTACTATGAACTATCTGCTCACACAGTGAACTATTTCGGCACATTTGAAATCTTGTGCTTTAAACAGCTTCTATCCTGCAGAATTTAAAGAGAGAAACATTGATCTAGGGCAAAGGTCTCTTCTGGCTGAGTTTTCTGCAAAGTCTGGCTGAGCACTTCTTGGAAACTTCCAGCCCAAGATGACATAGAAATATCATCTCATTTCTGCCTGAGTTATGTGAGATAGTTCAGTCACTGCTGTACTGCTCTTTTGGAGAGCCACTTTTCTACAGGGGATAGATTTGCCATTTCACTTGACTCTAAGCAAACTCATTCATGAAACACAGACAAGTCAGTAATAGAGGGTTGTTTTACCTTGGTTACATAAGTGAGATTTGCGATGCAGTTCTCAAGCAGCTCATCCTGTGTATGTGTTAATGAAGAAAAAAGACTCTCCAATTCATGGAGATAAACTGGTTGGAAACATTACCTAGCTAGGCAATGTTTTCCTTCTTCCAGATATTTCTTAGCTCAGGAAATGAAATCTGAGAAATGATTTGGATACTTCTCTTTCTTCTTCTCTTTCTGAAAAACTAATACTGGGCATGTGCTTACTCAGTACAGGAAAGGACAGCTGTAATGCTTTAATCTGTTTCCTGTGTAACATGTCTAAATATTCTGACATCTGTAGAGTTGTCAGATTCTATAGTGAAGATGAGATCATTTGCTTTTCATAATCTCACCCTTTATAGAAACAGGTCAAAGCTCTTAGGGCAAGAATTTTTTTTTTAATTACTTTTTTAAAGCCAGAATGTCACAGAAGTTAAAAGCAAGCTGGAATGAAAAGAAATTCTAATAGAAGATGAAAATATCCTTCTTTAACCTTTTCTAAGTGCATCTGTCTTATTTTAAGTAATTTCTGAAGGAATTTATTGAAATCCGTGTTATCTGAGAATGGGAAGTGTCTGAAAGTAATTAACAAAAACATAAATTTTCACAAACACCACCAATTATAACTATTTAAATGCAATTATTTAAAGTGGTTAATATGTTATCCTTATGTGCTAAGTGGGAAAATAATACCAATATCCAGGTTTAGTGACTGATATTCCATCATTGTTCTATATTTCCACAGCCTTCACAACAGTGATGTGTTTTTCATACAGTGGGACAACTTCCATTTACAGGGATTCTTTTCCTATGCATCTCTCTATATCCATTTCCTTCATTTTTTTTTTCTTCTTATCTCTATACTTATATAACATCTGAAATATTGGGGTCTTAAACTCCAAGAGAGAATCTTAGACAGTGCAAATGTGATAATAATAACAGACTTGTTATCAATTTAGTTATAGATTTATGACACTCATCAAAATATTTGAAATGTTAGAAGATTCTTAGCATTTTGTTCCATGGAATAAAGGTAAGGAATGGCTTACATGCCTCATAAAAGAAGACACGGTTTTAAAGTACTCTTGCTAAAGCTGATTTTTAAAAATCTGTAGAAGATTAAACAAAAATACCCAACTAATTAGAATGCAGAGTGTTCTGTGCTTTCTACTTTCTCTCACATAGAGAGGAATGTTTTGTTTCCAGAGCATTTGAATTCCCTGATTTCTGTTTAATCTCATCAGTGATCAGTTTTCTCTTTAGCAAAGAGGTTTGGAACAAGCACATTTTGGGGCATTTGATTCATCCTTACTATTTTCTGTAAATTCTCTTAATTTCTGTTGTTATCCAGGATGTTTTACTGGGTGAGGTGTGGGGGAAAAATAGAAGGGTGGGTGGGCTGTAAGAGCACCCCCCACAAGCAATGTCTCACTTGTACAAACATGCTATGGGAACATTAGCTCACAAGAAATAATAATTCTAATCTGTTCAGTACTACTAATCTGAAACAGTCTTGTGATGATTTTAGATTCACATGTGTGTAGGCCATGGAAAAATCCGCTATGAATTATCATGAAAATCTAGTACATTTAGAAAATTTGACCATAGAAAATGCTGTTGCAGAAGCACTAATTTGATCTAGAGGAGTGATTGGAGTAATAAATACCTGAAACATTCTCTTTCCCCTGCTTCTACAAACAAAAGAATGAAATAATCCTTCAGAAAGGACAAAAATGATTTTTGAATAAACAGTCACATTGCCTTCTGAGCAGGAGCCTCATGTGCTGTCACCTGCTCTTTGACTAACCTGTTCAGCATGGCTCAAATCCTGCTGACTGGCTGTAGAGCCTAGGAAATTGGCAGGGCTGCTTCATCAATCAAGAATGTGAGCAGGAGGTTCTTGAATTACCTTGAGACTCTGCTACAAACAAAGGTGCAATGCAATAATGAACTGTTCAGGAAAGATTTAATTTGAGAGTGTCGATATATAGGATTTGGGAATGCTAGTAGAAAGCGTTTTAAGAGTGCTGAGTGGAGAGCAAAAGTCTTGTTTTGGCTTTTGATATCAAAAAATAAACTTCCTATTCAAAGCCATCAAGCTTTCTGGGGTTCACTGTTTTTGCTAGGTTTTGCTGGCAACAATTCAGATGGAAAACATAATTTCCTAATTAATTTAGATTGCTTGGTGTATATTCTGACAGGGTTGTGCTGGAATATACTAACAGCTGATTTTTTAACTGGCTGTTAACATACTCCTTTAGCCAGCAGGTCTCCTCCTGCTACCACACTCTTCCATAGTCTGTCCCTGGTCCTCCCAGAAACCTCTTCCAGTGAAATTCTTTGCTGGATAACCACCATCTCTTTAGATGCATGGCAAAATCATTGTCTAATTTATCAGGCTGCTTTCATCTGGGCAAGTAATTTCCTTATTCCTCACAATTCCGTATTTTTAATTAGGTAGTTTCATCACTGCTAGGTATCATGTGTTTGGCATTGCCATTTGGCTTTTCTTATTCAGCAACTTGCCTTTATTCAGTTGATTAGTTACTAATTTTCTATTATTCATTAATATTATTCCTCCTTCATTATCTCCCTGGTGGGTACAGCTGATGCTGCTGCATAGGTGTGAGTTTGAATTCTAGAACATTAGTGCATAACTGGGTCTGCCATTTAAGTTCAAGCATTAAGGAAAAGCATACATTTAATTAAAAAGAAATATGTATAAATCTACAGAAATTCTATACATTTTATGTGATAAACAGTAAAACATTTTAGAAATGTTTTCTAATTACCAAGTAAGAGTTGAAAGTAATGATGAAAGAATATGAGTTTTCTGGCACAGAACCATCTTGTGGCAGACACAAAGCAGTACTTTTAACTCTACGCTGACCAGATATGGTTTGTTTGATGATTGTATAACTACTTTATTTCTTAATGAGTATCAGCAAGAGGCCTTATTTCAAATATCTTGGAAATCGAAGCAGAATATATAATTTACTTTCCTTTATCCCTTTCCTTCCTATCCCTCTGAGTCCTTCAGAGAAATAGTGTGAAAGCATGACTTTGCAGAAGATATTTAAGCTCTTCGTTATTGTATCAATCTGTGTTAGTTTATCTAGGGCAGACAGGAAACTCATTCCTGGATTCTCCCTGAAACCATTAGAAATTCCTACATTTTTGCCATACAGGCAATTAAAGCAAGAGGTTACAAATAGAAATAATAGTTAAGCTATTTTATCACTGAGTTCTATAACAGCCTAAGTAAATAGTGATGATTTGTCACTGTCCAACTTTTTAGTTTGTTCTATAACTGTTTATACTGATGTTATAATTTTCTTCAACACATTCTCTGGAGGAAAAAAAAAATAAATGCCAGCATGGGAGCATTCTGCTTGATAAATCCAAGTATGAGAAACTTATTTAGGCTTTTAATGTTTAATCTCTGACTACTTTATTTTAAACGTCATGATCTGTTCATCCTCCAGACTCTGGCAAGGTTAGGTTCCTCATATGCAAGAAAAATGATTGTTTATTAATTTTCATGTCTTTTCCAAGTTGTTTCTCCTTAATCCAATCTAGTGTTTAAACTGAAGTTGTCAACAGTTATATTCCTCCATTACTTGATTTAGGCTTAATTCCATCTGCAAAATATACTTTCTTCCAAAAGCTTTCTCATGTGGCTTCCAGAGAGAGCATCTTTTACTGTCTTTATAAACTTTTTTGGAAAGTTGGAATGCATTTCCATTGACTCTACACTATTGTGTCAATAAATGCACTCTGTTCTTTTTCTGAATATTTTAATCTTTTACATAACTTTTTCTCTTTTTGAGAGCCATTACTTTTTTGTGCATTATCTCATTTTAAATTAAGCTCCACTGTAGGATTTTCTTTAATTATTTTTTTTTTTATTGCTCTCACAAGATGCAGACTTCAGGTTTGCCAATGCAAGTACTGAGTGGCTCCACAAGTGCGTTTTGAGACAGATTCCCCCATGCAGCCTCAAACTAGTGCCCAGACTTTGTTTCTTCTCCACTTGCAGTGCCCTGGACTGCTTGATCCATGTAGTTCTTATTGATATCAGCTAGAAATCCAATCCTAGCATCACAGCTGAACGCGATAATTGCACAGCCCAGGTGGGGGGTAACTGTGGTTCTCCATTGCTGTTGCGTTTTCCTGTCTTTGTTAAACCCCTTGATCTCTCACAGTGTGCAACAATCACTGCCATTTTCCTGCCTCAGCAGTTGGTAAGACTCTGTAGCTTTCTCTACTGTGGAGAGGCTTAATGAATTAGAATGCATACAGATACATAACATATAAGGTGTATGTATATGTAGATGTATGTATGCACACAATATTAGGCAAAGAAAGGAATCAATCATAAATTATGTTACAGTCTGCTTTCACTTCTCAGAACAAAACTGCATATCAGGTTAGTGATGAGAATTATCAGCAGGTCTAAAATTGCTATCGAATTCCTCTTCCTGCATTCCTGACTTTGTGAACAACAGTGTCCTTGCTGGCTTTAAAGAGTTGACCTTTTGTGCTTTCAAGAGGAAAAAAGACAACACTTCAAAAAGAAAAAAGTATTTTTTTTTTTCTGTGGATCTTTGTTGATTTGCTTCATACTTCTACAGTTTTCAAAACAAGTATTTTTTTTCCTATCACTTTCTTGACAAATTTCTTATATTCCATTCTTTAAGATTTCATCTAAACTTTGTTAGGGATAAATTGTGTTCGTTCATTTCTAATTTGGTATCTAATACATTTTTAATTCCCCTTTAAACATTTTGTGTCCATCTTATTTCCTATTACTTTAAATGATTGGCCAATCAACTAATGATTTCCATATATTCGGTTGTTCTTACCATCATTCTCAGAAGTTTTGCTAGTGTTGGGAAAGATCTTGCACAACAGGGAATGATCAAAACTCTCAGTCATTCCGTAAGAAATAGTGCAACAAAGTAGAAATGTGCCAAATTGCTCAGAAACAATTTGGATGGCTGGCAAACAGGGCAGCCTGCTGGTTTTTGAACAGTGTGGGTAATTTGCCACTCAACTCTCCTCTATTTGCTTCAATAAATTGTAGGGTACTTAGTACCCTGCTATCTGTTATCTATCTCTCTGTGTTTCTCTGCACTGTCAGTGTCTGACAAGTAGTTCTGCTTCATTTTGCCTGTGTCTGTCTTTCACTCTCAGCTTGATGGAAAACCTTTAAAAATCATGTAGTGTTTTGGGGGGCTGGGATCCAACAGTTTATACGTAATAGTGCATCTTTGTAGGGTAATCAGAAGACAGTAGTTAAAAAAGAATAAAAATAAAATTTAATACACCGAAAACATAGTTCATCAACGCTAAATCAACAGCAATCTCTAATATAATACAAAGAGTGTTCAAGTCATATAATTTTCAATCAACAGTCTCATAAACAGGGTGTTATAAAATGTCAGCTGCATTGGAGGACTGTAAAGACTATTTCACAGTGCTTGTCAGCTACTCTGCCTACACCACAACTGTAACTCCACTTAATTTAAAAGGGCAGTCAGCTTTTTTCTTTTTTTTTTTTGGTTGATGAAAAAGAGAATATAAATTAATAAGATGACGGATCAGTTGATAGAATAAGGAAAGAAATCCTTAACTTGTTTTAAAATGTATGTGCACGCTCGTACTTGCATATTTTCTATTGCTTTCCTTTGTATTGATGTTTACCAAGTACACAATCATGAACTTCTTACACAGATTATTGAAAGGGTGTGTTGATGAGTTGTTATGACCAAGGTTTTTGAGGTTAAATCTGTCCTGCAAATAATGTAACAAACCTGTATTTTTGGTATATTAGTGTATTGTTTTAAGGTCTGGATAAAATTTTTGATACTATTTTCTTTTAAATTAGTTATGTTATCCACTACTATCTACTAGGTGCTTGGGTATATACACGTATGTTTTCAGTTCTGCAAAATTTATAAATATATACCAATATCACCTGAGTAATATTTTGGACTGAATACAGTAAATCAGTACTTTAACAGGTAAGCTGTGTTAGTTTACTTTATATAGGTAATCAATTGACTTGATTGAATTGTATATTTTACAGTACGTTGAAGTTGTTGGAAATAAGTCTGGATGAGGTGCTACGAGATATGGTTTAGTATCTTGATGGTAATAATAGTGATAGGAGGACATTTGGATTGGATGATCTTGTAGGTCCTTTCCAATCTTGTGATTCTATGATTCTAAGTCATAATGAGATGTTGACTACTGACAGACTTCAAATTAAAAGATGCTTATTATGTTTTTTCTCCCTTATCCACATTTTACTTCTGGTTCTATCCCTGTGCCCACAGTAAATGGTACTGATTTGTGTGAGAAACAAAATGATTACTTGGTGCTTGACTAGGGATTAGCTTTACCATTTGATGCTAGGTGAGCAGCTAAGAAGCTTGATTTCCTCAGACCAATCATATACATAATAATAATCCTAGAATAAACTGCCTATGGTTTGTTTTTTTGTTTGTTTGTGTGTGTGTGTGTGTGTGTGTGTGTACGGAGTAAATACATTAGGCATCATTATATTCAAGTAAAAATATTAGTAGGTTGTGCAAAAATGCTGTTTGAAATGCACAAAAAAATGTAATACACTAGGAAAATCTTATTTGATCTAAACTGTTCAACTGTTCATTCCAAGAAAGATAATTTAAGCCATGATAGAATCATATAATGGAGAAGAAAGATAACATACCTCAAAATGAGGTACTGTGGTAAAGCGGAAAGGTTGGAAGAATCAGAAAGGGGATGTGGGTGTTACCTGAGTATTATCTTTCAGGAATTTTCTTTGCTGTGGTTTGGCTGTTAATAAAGCAGGTTGTTTGATGCCATGTCTGAAAAACCGTCAAATATTCAAGAGTGGAACATGTAAACTTTTGCATGTTTTCTTCATTAAACTGCTTGAAAAACAGATGATTGGGACAGAGAAGTCTCTTGGAGCTGTACTCATTGATGTGATTTTTCTGTTTTAATTTTCTTCTCTTGGAAAGTAGTGTTGCAGACTTCAGAGGTAATGTTTTGAAGTAATCATAAATCTCTTTTCTTACTGTGCATGCATTAACTTCAGATGCTGTATGGCTGTTGAAGAATGGCTTGAATTGACTCTTGTGCTGCTCCCATCCTAGAGCTGTGGCAGGCATTTCTGCCTGGCATCCCTTTGCATCACATCTAGAGGTTTTCACACATCTATTCTAGCATCTGAACACTGGTACATTTCAGATGCACATACCTAAATTAGAGCACTTCCTTCTCACCCCTTCTGCTTGAGTCATCCATTTAAATGAAAACGCAGCCAGGAGAAGAGCTACCAGTGTGGTTCACAAGAATGAACTCATGGGCAGCTTCCTCATGATGGATGATAGCACCTTGCAGGGAGGATGCAGAACTGCAGATTAAGGTTAACAAGGCCTACCAATGCAGGAGACGCATCCTTGCCCATAAGATGTGGGTGCAGGAATGGATCTGTGCCCGCAAATGGTGGGAGGATGGCAGCAGCCTGCACATGGTTTGAGACTCCCTGAATTGGATGATGGAGGCCGCAACATGCAGGCCCAAACTGCTGTGCCTGTCCAGCTCCCAGTTTACCCCAATGTCCTCCCATGTGAGCACTGTGGCCATGAGACCCAACCGCAAGTTGGGTGTGACTGCTGCATGTCTTTGGAGGAGAGAAGATTAAGGCTTTAGGTCCTCTAACAAGCTATACATTCTTCATGTATAGCCTTAATCAGGAATACCAAAATGCCATTGGAATGATATACACAATGGCACCTAAGGTATTTTTTAATAATCTTTTACAAAAATATAAATATAAGAATATAAAAATACTCTCTAACATCTGGCAGGCCAACAAAAGCTGTGTAGCTTTACACTCAGTCACATTTCATGTGAGAGTATTGGAATTTTTCTGTGGACATTAAGTTCCTAATTGGCACTGCATGTGCTAGCAAATGCATGTGCTGACACCAGCAATAGCAAAAGCTGCAGGGCCAATGCTCTTCCAGCAGGACATGCTACATGTACAGATTGACCCTCTGTGGCACATGCTGTGGTTCAAACACATCTGGGACACAGTTAATTCAGTGTGTGAGTGCAGAAATGTTAGCAGTTCTACAATGGCTAGATTTCTGTACACCTGGCATTGAGGTTCATAAAGAATGCAGAAGCTTTGCTGAGCATCTTTTTGTGTGAAAAAGTGGTGTAGTAGTGTCCAGTCACTCTCATAGCAGGTTGAGTGGACAGGTCTGTGGGTAGGGTCTTAGAGAAAAATCTTTATGGACACAAAGAAGATTGGGTGATTCTCACTGTTAATGGGAAAGAGGATTTCAGCTCATCATTTGAAAGTCAGTTATGTAACATTCTTTTGCCCATGTCAACAATCTAGCTTTTTCTTTGTTAAATAACACTGTGATAATACAAGTAATTCCATAAGGCAAAAATAGTATGCTTTCTTCCATTATAATGATATATAAATCTGGAAGGTGATATTATGTTATTATGTATTGTTTCTTTATGTTTGCTTTTAGATAATGGGCAGCAAACATTTAGTGAAAAAAAAAAATAAACAAAGCTGTCAGGATAATTAGAAACCATTTTCTTTTTCAAACACTGCTTCTGTTTCCCTTCAGAATTTCTGTGAGTATGAGACCATTACCTTATCACTGCATCCCATTTCATTGCTGGGCACTCCTAATGAAAGTGGAATTTTTGCAGGAATCCAGGAAATCACTAACAAGAGATTCACTGAGCAATAAGGTTTCCAATTTCTGAGTTCTGGACAATTCTTCAAGGACTCTCTTGACAACTGTAAATTTCCTTTAAATAAATATTGACATGCCAGTTTGATAAGTAATGAAGTCTCTTCATGCAATATGAAGTAGTAAAAAAGATGTATTTTTTTTCAGTTACTTTAATGGCTAGAATTGAAGCCAAAACAGTACATAGTTTGATTATACCAGAAATTTAAAATGCATTACTCTGTTGTTATTGGCAAATTGGAATCCTAGTTGGTAGTTATCTGGAGCTGTAAATTAACTAAAATCGATATACAGATACTCTGAGTGATATGTGTTTAACATGAAGATAGGCAATTATTTATGATCATACCTCATTTTATTGGTCTGATAAATGTAGCTATTTAGTAGACATTTACAGGTGACCATAATTCTAATAGCATACATAGATAATGAAAATTTTAGATGCTAGCCCTTGGAAAGTGCCTTTCTTTCTTTCTTTCTTTCTTTCTTTCTTTCTTTCTTTCTTTCTTTCTTTCTTTCTTTCTTTCTTTCTTTCTTTCTTTCTTTCTTTCTTTCTTTCTTTCTTTCTTTCTTTCTCTTCCTTCCTTCCTTCCTTCCTTCCTTCCTTCCTTCCTTCCTTCCTTCCTTCCTTCCTTCCTTCTTTCCTTCTTTCCTTCCTTTCTTTCCTTCTTTCTTTTTTTTTTTTTTTTTTTAATAAGACTGCCAGGCACATATATAAATAAATGTATTTATTTACAAATGCTGGTTAATGGTGCTCAAAATAGTCTCAAGTCCTCAAGAAGCTGGATTATTGTCCTCACAATGAAAAATGAATTTTCTTTTAAAGCTTTATATATTTGACAATATTAAGTGTATTGTCTGAAACACAAATGTACAGATGTTGAAAACAGCTTTTTAGTTTAATAGAAAGCTTAATTTTGCAGTGAAAAAAAATGGAGCTGATGAGAAATTCAGGGCAGATCTTATTCTTGCTGCTATAGAGTATGTACAATTCAGGAAACTGTCAGTGCTTCATTCTATCTTACAGTCATAGACTGCATCTTTTCTATCCTACTGTACTAAAAATCCTTGATGGCAGAAGTGAGAAGTGCAGCGGCTGTAGCAATTTCCCCCAGAGACCATGAAGGATGAGAAAATAGTTTGTTCCCACCCCAAAAATAAACAGAACAAACTCCCAGAGCTTTAACGAAGGACTGTTACATCCTACATACTAGTCAAGTTAGAGAAAAACAGCAATTGTCCAGCATGGGTCCTTCTCTTCCCATGGGGTACTTTGGCAGTTGCAGTGCTAGTGCAGGTACCAGTTGTTGTGGCACAGACTCACCTGGAGACTCCGTGATCAGTCTACTCAACAATAAGTATAGCTATTTACTTGTCTTGCCAAACTTTCAAATAATGGGAAACAATAGTGCAAGATTAGGTGTATTCCTTGTTTGAACTGTTAATCTCTGTGAAGCACTTACTGAAAGGTTCTAAGCATGAAGGTGTACCCACCTGCCTATGGATGCTGGCTTGAAACCTAGCTCCTGCTCTAACAGTCGTTCTAAATTGGCCTTGTAATTCTGATGCTTCAAAATTGGACCACATCAATATTCAGTTCAGAACTCTCCTAAGGATGTAGTTTTTTTTCATTAAATTTGATATTCCTTCTTAGGTACAATGCAGTTCATTTCACTTTAGCTCTTCTCCAACTAGAGCATAGAGAATATAGCATGGGATGGATTTATGAGCAGCACACTGAAAGCAATTATCACTGGAATTGAATTCACATCAAGGTACCAAGGGGTGATTATACTATTTAACAACTGTTAAATGGTGTTAATGGCTAAATGTAGACCATGAGTCCAAAAGATTAGTACACAGTGAAATTCGGTTGGCATGTAAATTAAAATGGATGTAAGTTAAAAATGAAATAGATAATTTAGAAATATATTTGCCACTCAAAAGCCACTGAAAAGCTGTACATTTTAGAGCTGCACATGTTTAGAGTATGCTAATTATCTAAATTTTTCTTAAGTGAAATAGTGGTTGGGTAAGAAAAAACATTTTGCACATTTTAAAATGTGTTTTGAATTAAAAACAAACAAACAAACAATCTGCTTAAAGTATACTTGGGAGTATGTGTTTAGATGCATCATATTCTTATTCATTTCTATATTCCAGAGCTATGGCCTGCTTATTGTTACTTTGATGCATAACAGAATTGGGACTTAGCTGTATGGTAGAACCTAGATGACATCAGCAGGCAGTTCAGTACCCAAACTAAGTCTTACAGATGCAAGATGCACAGTATTTTAGAAACAAAACATTTTGCTTCAGTCCAATAATTCAGAATGTTTTTTTTTATAACGTCACCTATCTTAATAGAGGAAGCTTATCCTCTTCTGATAGAAAATGTTTTAAAAATTTATTCAAAACGTTTTTTTTCTTTTTTTTCTTTTTTTTTTTTTCCCTGTAGAAGCTTTCATCTCTCTAGTAATCACTATGAGAGAATTTAAGGGTACTATTCAAGTTTGTTGTGATTTTTACTTTTTCTATCATCTACTCTGTTTTATTTCATGTTTGCCTCACTACCCAGGAAAGACTTTCCTAAAGTCCCTTACTTAAAAGCAGTTTTTCTGTTTTCTTCTGTGGGAACATGAAAATCCGAATCCATTGTTTTGACTTAAGCAATACAAACACAAGAATATGGTCCCAGTTCCTATCTGATAGGAAGAGATCGTATGTAGTCATTCTGAGTTATGCTGCTTGCAACTGACCTACAGTACATATAGGCTACTCCTGTCTTCAGCTTCTTGTGTGCCCAACACACAACTCAGGACCTGATAACTAAGACTCTTCCAATACCGAAGACTTTGTGCTATGGAAGCAGTGATAAATATAGAAGAAAACTGTGAAACATTTTCTAGGATATCTGTTTATGACGATAAAGATGGCTGCCTATATTTTTTTTATTACATTAAAGACGACTTTGATACTTCTTTTGGAAGATATAATTTTCACTGAGTAAAAAACTGACTGGATAGCCAGGCCCAGAAAGAGGCGGTTAATGGAATTCAATCCAACTGGTGGCTGATCACGAGTGGTGTTCCCCAGAGATTGATAATGGGTCCCATCCTGTTAGATATCTTTATTGGTGGTCTGGATGAGGTGATTGAGTGTGCCCTCAGTAAATTTACAGATGAGTGGTGAGCGGAACTGCCTGGCTGTAGTGGAGGTAGTGGAGTCACTACCAATGGAGGTTTTCAAGAAATGTGTAGTAGTGGCAATTAGGGACATGGTTAGTGGGTATGGTGGTGATGGGTTGGCAGTTAAACTTGATAATCTTAGTGGTCTTTTTTCAACCTTAATGATTCTGTGAAATACAGTCATCGCATATCAACATGTTGGACTGCTTAACATTATTATTTTTTTTTTTCCTTTTCTTACATTTTTGAGATTTTGCTAGCATCTTTATGTAATCAGTTTTAGAGTTTTTCCACATGAACTAAACCGGAATTGCATACTTAAGGTGGCATTCTTAATAGCTAAATGTCTGCTTAATATGGGCCAATTCCTTAAAGATCCTTGATTGCCTTTAAATAGCAAATCCCATTAGGAGCAATTGAACACGGATGGGATATTAGTCCAGATAGATGGGGACAGAATTATGGAGGATGTGAAAGATTCATTAAGCATATAACTTTTTATGATAACTCTAAGCATAGAGTAGCTTGCTCAGAGTCCAGGTCTCACTTTCCATCTGTTAATTCTGTGTTATTAAGGTTTTAGTTTCCCAAGAAAACAGATGGCTATCAACTTTAAGCAGGTGTTCACATTGCACTTTTTAAAGCTTAAATGCTGAACAGGTTTAGCTTGAAGTTTGCTTTGGTACAAAGGGAATTAGTTCTTTGAAAGATGTCTGAGTAGAAAATCATTTCGCGGAGGAAAAGTAGTTCACTGGAAATATAGTTATGTATATTTGTCTGTGAACAATTGCTATTATAGAATATAATGAGAAATAGAAGATTTAAAGGAACAGTTTATTTTCAAATCTTGTAGTGTACATCTTGATGAGAATATCCACCAAAAGTGTGATCCAAATGCCTTGCAGTAAATGAAAGAGGAGCAAGTCAGGAAACATTTACTTTTAAAATTCTTTCAGATTTTATGAGTCGGTCAGATCTTGCTGTCTGTTCAGAATGTGAATAGGGAAAACTAGATTTCCTGTATTTGGAATCTTATGCATATTTTGTAATTTGTTGTGTATCCTCCAGTAAGTGGTTGTAAAAATACTTCAAATTTGAAAACTAAAAAGTTTGCTAAAACAGAGTGTGTGATGTCAAATAATAAAATTAAATTATAAAACAGTATGGTGCTAATTATGGCACTGAAGTTTGACAGTTTTCCAGCATAGGTGCTGTATAATTTCATTGTTCTGCCAGTTTTGAGTTGATAGAAATATAAAAAGTATCAGTTAATAATAGAACAGTGTTGGGCTGTTCTTTCACACAAACTTTTTCTTCACTTTTCATCAAAGATTCACGAAGCTGCTGTTGCAAGTGAGATCTCATTGTGAAAACTCTATTATATTTTACATTATATGTATTTCAGCATATATATTAGTATCAAGGGTACAGATAAGTAATTTAAATTAATATACACTGATTAAAAGAAGAACATGCATTTCTATGTTTCTTTTTTTTCTTATTAGCAGATATTTATATATATGTGTACTAGTCATCCAATTAGCTCTCCTCTATGGGTTCTGCCACCTCGTGGCAGTCGGCAAGTGGAAAAGATTAGTGGTTAAAAAATCTCTGTCCATCTCTCTTCATGTTGATATTCTCTGAATGATTGAGATGAAGGAGTAATTGAGCAAAACCTTGACTTTCCTCTTGAAAGCCCTACCAGGGTAGAGGTGACATTGTTTGCTTCCTTTTGTGATCATCTCTAGCATTGAGAATGAAACAGAACTACTGACAAAGATATCATTTATTCATAAATATATGAGGCAGGGACATATAGTGTGGTACTAAGGATTGTTTCTATAATCTAAGCTTCCATTCTGTCAGGAAGGGATGTTGTTAAGCATTTTAAGAAATCTCAACTGTGGTCAAAGTCAAAACTCCAGCTTGAATTAACTCAACATCTATCAGCCTACTGTGGTAGAAATAATAGCTGGTTAACTAGCAAACACGGAGCAGTGAGGAGTTATTTACAATGTGCTTCTACACATCTGGTCTTCTGTAGCTTGTACTTGAACACGCAGAGATTTAAAAAAAAAAAAAAATTCTTATTATCTAATAAACTTTTTTTTTCTAGGCTCTTTAATGTCAAAAAATATTAGATTTTAATCTATTCCCTGGTTTATGAAAAGTGTGTCTACATTAGCGGTGTGGTTCCCTGAGGTGTGCAGGTTTGCTTGCCATTTGACATTGGAGCCTTGCAGCACTCAACAGAGCATAATCAGAGTGCACTTTGAGTGGAAAAATGGTAAGACTCCATGTAAGGATGCAACACCAGCCAAAAGCTAGAGCTCTGTGCATGCTGGCTGTTCTGTAAATAGCACAGGTTTAATTTCTTATAAGGACAAATAGAGAGCCTGTAGTCTTGCAACCGTGGCATGTCGGACAAAACTTGAATTATTCACCTTCAAACTTTACATCAGAACTTAGACATACAGTAGACTAGTAGATGTGCTCTGTGAACTTGGCTATATTCTTAGAGGAGAATTCCAAAATTTTCTGTGGGAAAGACATACTATATGGCGAGTTTATGTTACATTAAGGCTAAAAAATTCATACTCATCCAAAAAGATCCTTTATTCAACTAGAAATGTATTAGAGTTGAGAAAATAGATTAGTGAGAAAGATTGCCAAGGAGGTCCTTCCAAAATTCTGAATGTAATTGTATGGATTCTTTAGTTTTCTTATAGACTTCATCACAGTATATGTGTGACTATATAGATATGCAATATTCTTGCTTTCTGTTTTGTTTGTTTTAAGATGTACAATGAACATGAATTTGATATTGTAGACATTGCTACGTTGGAAAAAGACATAGCTGAAGAAAAAGAATTTTTTGAAATTGTTCTGCTCTACTTATTTTCCAAGTGAGCCATTTCCTTGTGAGCTACCATAACAGCTAGATACTAGGGGAAGGAAACATAAAAAATCTATTACCCCTCTAGTCAACTGAACAATAGGATTATGTACACCAAAGCAAATTCCTTTCAATTGTTGAGTGATGCGGTTGATGTTTCCTATTAGGAAACAAGAAGGTTTTGTCTGAGGCCAATGTACTTTTTTATAGGTCAAATGAAATTTACCATAGCAGAATCAAAGCAAAATCTATTTTAGGAGGACTTCAGAGTCATACTAAGAAAAGTGCTAGTTGAAATGAGCCGAGAATTATTGTCTTAGTTCACCAGCAACAGGGAGCAGGTTAGTGAATTCTGTACATGCTGAGTCAAATCCTCAGTTGGTATAAATCAGTATTAGCTCTATTGACATAACAGTTCTGTACTGACATTCAGTACTTGGAGATGTGGCCTACCATGTTAAAAAGGCCCTTCTATGTTCTGCTGTTGTGGTATACTGTGCTAATGCAATTTCAAGTGAATTTCAGGTACACTTTTAATCTGCCAGGATGCAAACTAAGTTGTGTTTTTTAACTTTGTGATTTTAGTTGCAGAGCCAAACATATTTGCACACACCATTTAGTCTTGTATACTATTCTTTATTGTTGTGCTAAATGAGCACCATAGTATGTATGTGTTAGTAAGTTACTAGCAGGTGTTTGAGAGTTGATTTTCTTGAATATAAAATTCATTATATACAATAGATAAGGATATACTTAGCTTTTATGCTATCCCACATACACTAAGCTTATCCTGGCTGCTATTACACATAATGGCAGGAACAAAGCTACCCAAAAGAGATGATTATTTGTAAAGCCTGCCAGATCCTGTGCCAACTACGCTTCTGCTGTGGATGCAGAAGAGGAATGAGATTGGCTGAGTAGGCTGTGACTGCGTCCTTGCTTTCATTGGCGTGGGAGCATGCAGCATGCCCTCTGTGGATGTCTGCTTTACTACTCTGCTCTTGTTTTCTTTCTTTCCAGGAATGTCAGTAATTATTTGCCTTCTTGTCTTTATTTTTGTATATCTTTTTTGCTTGGCTTCACCGCTTTGCACTAATTGCATATAGAATGAACCAGGAATACATACTGATTTCCTGTTCAGATATTTGGGGGATTTTCTAGGGATTGTCCTTAAATTAACCCCAACTGAAACTTTGACGGGCTGGGCAGAATGCAGTAATTGTGCATGCACACTGAAGTGCTTTTTGGGTGACTCAGGGCCACAGTTCTGTAATCCAGTGACAGGGGTTAAGGAGGAGAAAAGGTTACAAAAGAGAAGAAAGAAGCAAATTTAAAGCCAGTTCAGTGCTCCAACTGTCAGGGCTTTACTGACATAGACAGAAATATAGTAACATTTCACACCATATCCCAATTTTACTCTTGTTTGAAACATTTTTTATAGTTTTGCTCTGTGATTACTCTTTGATGTAACTGGGCAAAGTGTATATATAAGATGTAGGAAAAATCTCTGCTCTAAAAATTAGAGATGCTGTGTAATTAACATAATTTGTTTGACAGCTTCACAGTATGCCTGTCTTAAAATATATTGATGATTTTTATATTTCTGATGTTTAATTTTCACTCTGTTCCACTTATGATTCATGCTAAATTGACAGAAATGAAAATGCTTTTACATTAGACATTTTCGTGTTTGTCATTTATTGGCATTGATGTCTTGCACTGACATTCCAAAATGATTTCAGGTATTATGGGAGGAGGGAGATGCTAGTCTTTCTGCTTTTCCTCAGAAACTAAAATCAGAATTAGATGGTTGACAGAGAGCAGGTGGCATATATGAAGGTGGAATTGAAACAATGTAAACACAAAAATGTTCCTATTAATTTATGTGAACAGTTTTAATGAAATGATGAAAACTCACAGATTTTAATATTTGTAGGATCAGGACTAAACCTTGCTAAGAATAATGCTGTATATATTATTAAATAAGTTTTTCCTACATTAGAATGGCCTTATAAGACTTTTTTTTTTTTTTTTTTTTTTTTTTTAAACAAAACAGGGATTTAGTTTGGATGGTAAAGATAATGAATTACCTTAAATAAATTGCCTTTATGCTAGGGGAAGCAGTGGGTTGGGGCTCCGACTATAAAAGTGTAATATAGGTCAATTAATATGAGATTTTTTCCCCTACTGAACTTAAGATTCATTCTTAAAGTGGAGTTTAGGAAGAAAAGAGTACAAATTTTATTTCACATATTTTTCTTTCAGTTAGAAAATAGAATGACTTATGTTTTCTCTCCCCTTAGGAAACTAAATAATGATTAGTATTCTTCCTTATATTTTATTAGCTTGATACAGCATTCTGTAATGACTGTCAAATAAGAAATACATGTTGATTTATTTTGTGTCATTTCAATTTCTAGTACCTCCCTAGACTATAGCAGAGAAATGTAGGAGAAAACCTGAGGTTCACATAATGAGTGAAAGAGTAAAAATAATAGAAAAATAATGAAAGTCTTGCTCTTGAAGATGTTGCAACCTCAGTGTTGTTTTCAAGATTCATTAGAATGAAATTATTGACAATTTTAAGACAGATATTTAAGTAGTATTCTAAATAGTAACTTCTGCCTGTAGCTTGTTATAAAGCATTAAAAATTGGCTGTTTAAAGTAGTATTTCTAAATTAGCACAGACACTTAGGAAAGCTGGATGAATGCAAAGATATCCAAAATCTAAACAAGTAGCTGAATTTAACCAGCTCTGTCTTTGAATTCAAAAATGCAGTGATTGACAAGAGAACCACAGCTTTATAAAAGTAGTGTGAAGATAACCCCTACAAATAATAAAGATCAGCATTCTTAAAAGGTGGAAAGAGAAGATGTACCTCCAGTTTTCACAAGTAATGGAAACAGTGAATCTTGGATCCTTCAGGCAGATCTGTATCATTATGAGCAGATAGGAAGGCACAAGTTGTCTGTTAGCAGACAAGAAGTTAGGATGTAATAGCTTTTGCAAAGACATAAACTGATATTTGATTTCAGGCACTGTGACTAGTACCCTGAAAGCCACTGAGACTATTATATGCTTAAATGTGAGCCATGATGTAAGTATTTAGAAATAAAGAGGCCTATCATTGTAAGGTAAATTATACAGTAAATAATCTGCAATTTTAATCATTAGATTCATCAACTTTTGGAACTTGTGTTGTCTTTAAATAGTTGCCTGAGCTCTGGAAGGAATTAATGCATTCATAGATTGAATTCATTACTATCATTTTTTAACTATAAAAGTGCTGGTGCCAAATTTTTCTAAAAAGTCTATCAGGATGTGTTACAGAATGCACGATCATTTTTAGTATATCCTTTAATGGAAAATAATACAAAATGATTTTTGTACTATTTGCCAAATGAGATATCAAATAGAGATTAGCATTTGATGGATATTTCCGTTTTGTTAGTGCTGGATGTTTATAGGTCTATGAATAAAAATTGTGTTTGCTAACGCATTAAATGGGTCAAAGGCAAATGTTAGGATGATGTAATTGCTAAAACAAAATTTGGGACTTTCTAAAAGTGCAGATCTTGGAATGAAGTTGGGAAAGGAAAATTACATTCAAATTTCATGATCTCTTTAGAAAGCTCCGGTCACAATTTAAATCGTGTTAGAAATATGTTAATTCAATAATTAGATTTTCTCTATATTAATTTTACATATATAAAATGACTCTATTTGTTTGCAGAGCTTGTCACTGAGAAGACCGTTATCAGTTGTAGATTTGGATTTTTGGCGGGGGTCCAAAGCATTATTCAGTGACACTACAAAGCAGAATTAGCATTGTCTCATATTAAACCCACAATGCGCCCAGGAAATCTGTCAGTAAAGCTTATGCAACATGCTAAACTGTAATTTGCTGAGATGTCACGGCAGAATGAATCCAAAATGTATTGATTTGAAGTCACGGCATTTTGTCGGGGGAGGAGAGGAAAAGGAAAAGAGCTAGCTACAAAGCAAGAAAAATAGTAAAACTTACACCACTAGTAAACAACTGGAAACTCGTAGTATAAGAAATAAAAGTTTATAGAAATTAGGTTATAGTGCATTTCAAACCCCAAAACATAATAAATAAATAAATAAATAAATAAATAAATAACCCCAACATTATTTGTAGAGATTGTTCCTTGATCTGGTCATAATTAGTAAAACAACAGCAAATGAAATAAATGTATGACTCACCCAAACAAAATGTCAGCCACACAATTGACTCATTTCCTGAGATAACGAGTAGGTAAGTCCTCTGTGTTAATAAATGCATGTTTTCTGAAGACAAAACAAACAAGCAAGGATAATCTAAGGTATAATCTTCAGTTTGAAAATAAAAGTGACATAAATGAATCAACGCAAAAACTGACACCTATCCAGCTTGCTTCTTCCTTAAAATACTGGCAAAAAAACAAGATGATGTATGTATATTCTTCATTCTTTAAACATGATAGTGTACATAATACAAATTTGCACTGAAATCTTTCATACTGAGATACTTAATGTACCTGTTTCAAATGGAGAGAGCGCTCAAAAGTGTATATTGACCAGCCATGTTAGGGAATGTCCCATAACTTTAATCACAGGGTTATGTGGTCAAAGACACATCTTTCGAAAGAATTTACTAAGGGCTGTATATTAAAAAAATGTAACATACGTTATATAATGATCATTGCTGAAAAAATAAGAAGTCTACAACAGATAATGAATGTTTGAATGAAATCCCCACCCAATGTTTGTTCAAAAACAAACAAACAAAAAATATAAAAGCACTTCTGGGAAACAAAATCCACAGTTTCATGTAATTGTACTTACAGGTGAAATTTTTTTCTGGGATTTCATATTAAAAAACAAGAAAAGGATTATTTTAATTATATACATGATTTGTTATTTTAAATGTACTTGTGAACAATGAATTTAAACGATGTATTTAATGCCCACATGGATCCTCTTAAACTACACAAAGAGTAGGAATGCAAAAATAATGCTAAACCTCACAGAAAGAGAATGTATTTTGTTACTGGAAAAGGAAGTAAGAGGCCTAGTGAAATAGGTTAAGGTCATGTGCTTCTTGAAAATACTGTCATATATAGAACATTATTCATAGAGAATTTGATGTTATTCTGTAATTCAATGATCTAGTCATTATTTACTTTCACAACGTGTTTATTTTATATTGTATGCATAGAACCAAACCCCAAAAGCTAAAGTAACAAATTGGAACACTTAAAGAGTGCTGTTATGAAGGGTTAACTTAAATATTTTCCTGCTTTAATCTCTTCTCAAATGAACTGTATTCGTCCTGTAACTATTGTGTAGCCTCATTAATATAGTTAATGAATTGATCGTTCTGTTAAAAAGCTCAATACAACCTACAAATAACATCATGAATATTTAATCAAACATTGATCTCAATCAGCAGATCCAAACATCAATCAGTTGCATTGGGTAAATCTCCATAGTTTTGTTGCATTCTATCAGTTACTTGTTGTATTTAATTAAAGATATTACAACATTTAAGATATTGCAAGAGCAGATTTCCTGTCTTTTACATTGCACATGTCCACATCTGCCTGTTCATGTGCCAGTTGCTCTCAGCCCACTTCCTCTCTGAAGACGGAATGGCTGGGACCTCACTTGTATTGTGGCAGAGAAATCTGGGAATCTGTTACAAGTTCAACTGACCCTATAGTACAGGGTCCATTAGAAACCTGACTTCAGAATTTCTTCTGATAGTTCAGCAGTTCTGCCTATAGTGATGAAAATGAATTCTGACATTCACTCCATCAATCTACTACACTTTTTTTTTTTTTCTTTTATCTTCTAGTCCAACACACTTTGCAAGCAGAATATGTTATCTGCTTGCTGCCTGATAGCAATGTTAATGACTCTGCTGATACTTTGAATTTGGAAAACTGAAAACATGGGATCTCTTCAGGTCCAGCCATTTCAGCACAGGTATTCTGTTCTCTCAAGGACCCATCATATAACCCACAATTTTCCCTACTTCAAAAGGAGAAAAAACTAAAACAAAGCAATATTATTTGATATTAGATGATCCAGATATGTACTAATAAGGTAGCAGAAAAAAATGAGTATCTCACTGTATTCATGAGTAGAATAACACAGAAAGCCATATTTTCTATTTGAATGATAATCAGTTTTGCTCTATTCTGAAAAGTAGCAGAAATGTAATTAGGTTTCTTTAACAAAACACAAGAAAACAAAGCGAAATTCTGTGCATGACAATATTTCTTTGAAATATGACTATACTGAGAGTTGTTTTGTAAGGCACATTCTTCAGCCTACTCTTGGTGAGTTAGACTTATGCTCACTGGCAGAAGAAAAAGATGCTTTTATTCCAGTGGCTAAGCTCACTGAAGTCTGATATGAAGATTGTTCATAAAATGAAACTGGAGGAATACTTGGAAACTCATAATTGCACTTCAGTATAGTGGTACTTAAGTGCTTCAATTCTCTTGAGATTTTGTTTTCAGTAGGAACTCTGAAGCTGGAAGATGCAGAATTTGACTTACCATCATTTATTTTTAGTGATTGCTAAACTGCATGGTTACATGACCTTGGTGCTCTTTCGGTACCAGCCCACTGGAGACCTTGTGCATACTGAGTTAATTTGTCCTAGAAAATCAGGTATATTGTCAACACTTTTCTCCTGTTTCTATTCATCTGGTTTACTTATCAAACTGAGCTGAAGAGCACTTTTTGAGTAAATCAAATAAGGTGAGAAATTGGTGAAAGGTTTTTTCTCACTATGAAAATGGTGAGTTCTAGAGTAGAACCATTCTGTTAAGACCGGAAATTTAACCTTGACCTTTAAATGAAGATAAATTACTTTTGCATTCGCTGCTGCTCAATTAATATCATCAAAAATGTCACAGGGCATGAATATTAAAGGCAACTGCTGAAATTTAAAAGAGTGGTATCCAAGATTTTGACAGAAGCAGAGTTCTGCTGACTAGTGATCATAGCACTATGCTAATACACACTCCAGTTCTATTCTGCTTAGCTCAAATACCATAGAATTTGACTTTTATTGCTTAACAGTTTTTTATATTATAGAGATAATGCTTTCTTAAGAGATTATAAACTTAAGCATACAATCTTCTAAAAATAGGAGTGCAGAACCTCATTTGTCCGATTAAAACACTTTTTTAAAAACCTTTGTTTCTTTATCTTACTGAAATTAAATGAGCTATACCAAAAAAGTGAAGTACTTTCTCCACTGTAGCAAAGTATATGCCATACATTCAAAAGGTCACTAAACATTATCAAAACATCGGGCTTCTGAAAGCTGAGCCTCTGAACATAAACGATAAAGCTCTATTTGTAACTATACTCTGTGCAAAGATGACTGAGGAATTTGACTCTAGACAATGTCAGAGATCAGGTACTGAAGTACGTTCAGTAATGTCCACTGAATAAAAAAGTTACATGGAAAGATTAAAGCAACTGGTTTTCAGCATTGAGAATCTATTTTACTATGTAGGGGAGGAGAATGAGACAGAGAGGATGCCTTTCTCCTCTGGCTTGTGTTTATGGGTAAATCACCAAATAGACTCAAAATTTTAAACCAAGCCTTTTAAAAAGTACTTCAGGGCAACAGATGTCCTTTCCACCTATTTTTATAATATTTGCATAAACAAGTAGGTATCCAACTTCTTTTCTTTACCAGTTGACAGTTCTGATAGTCTTTAAAACAGATACCACTTAAAAATTTAGTAAAGAATATAAAAAATCTGTTACTGATCCTTTTTAAAAACGCATAGGTAAAACATTAAATCAGCCTATGTATTTTAGATAGATGTAAATATAAAAATTAAAGCAAATAATTTGGTATGTATTGTATTTTAAGTAATATTGAATTAACTTGTCTTTTCCACATCACTTGGAAGAGGAGCTTGAAGAATAAGTTAAAGGAGGAAAAGATTTGTTTCGATGTGAAATAGTTGCTTTTATTTTAATTTTATTTTCTTTAGTTAGCACTGGAATCTTATCTTTTTTTTTAGTTTTGGTTTGTTTTTTTGTTTTTTTTGGTTTTTGTTTTTTTTGCAGAATACTTTTTCCAAAGTTAAAATACTAGGAGTTTTGAGATCTTTGATTTTCATTTTTTTTTTCTGGTTGTTACCTGGAATATAGCTTTTGTATTTACTTTTTCCCTTTCAGATCAAAATTAGTGTTGTATAAGTAGAAAGGACATTGAGTGATGATATGCTTTTTAATAAATTACACTATTTTTCAAGCTATTTCAACATAATGATAGGATAAATATTTTTCACAATCCTTTTTTTGCTGTAGTTTAAATAGTATTTGAAGGTATATTTCTGAGTGTTTTGTTCAAGAAAGGTTTAGAAGTATACTTTTCTTGCAAAATGCAAGGCTGCAATTTGTCTGACCTTCTTTTCTGTTTTCTATCTGCATACATTAAATGAATGACTCTCCATTTTGCAGCTGAGGGAAGCACAACTTTGAATGAAAAATGTTGCCATTAAAAAAGAGGGAACAAATTGCATAAATTATAAATGACCTGCAGAAGCAGAGATGTAGTACCACGTTACCCTTATTATACATGCATGGCTTTTTTTGTCATTAATCCCACAAAATAGCGTGGCAACCTATGGAACTCATGCAGATGCAGATCTTTTCGTAAAGGAACAATACTCTAAATAGATTTATGGTCCTTATGGTGTGCTTTAAACTGAGAGAATAAAAAAGAAGAAACAGGAGCAACATGATTTTTGAGGTTATGCTGTTAATTTTACACACCCATACAGCTGTTTTATCTTTATAATTTCAGAAATTCCTGTTATACTGGGATATGTAAAAAAGTAACAGATGCTTCAATGAATGTCCAGCCCAGTGTTTCCAACTGCACTAGATTGTAAATATTCCCATAGGAAAATATTGCTTGTTGCAGCCTTGCTGAATCAAAGTATTTGGCTAATATTAAGCTTATGGGTTTTTCAGCACTTCCTTCCATTTTCAGAGCATTTGATGATTTCAGATCTCTGAATGTTGATGCAACAATAAATTTCATGAATATATTAAAACAAAGTTGCTACATACATTTAATTTATGAGTATTGTTAGGATTACTATAACATACATGAAATTCTAGGTCAGACTGCAGATTTATTTGCCAAGTTATCATGTTTCTAGCATTCTCTGATGAAAGCATGTGTAAAAATGTTTTTTGAGTTTTTTTTTTTTTTTTTTTTTTTTGCAAGTTCTAGCAATTTATGGCTCAGGAATTTGTGTACCTATCTTTTGATGTGTTCTTCCAAAAATATCTCAGTTACTTTTTAAAATTAAGTCAAGTGTAGTGATACTGATTAACCAGCAAGGGTACTGCTGAGCTCTCCTGTATGCAAAGAGTTCTATCCTTGAGTCTGAACTGTTTTTTGGTAATTTCATCTAATATGCTCCTAATTCTTATACCGATGGAAAGACTCGATGAACCATTTCTGTCCTCCTCCTTGCAATTCGTGACTTGCCACCGTAAATTATTTATCTCAACCTATTTTCCAAGCTAAAGATTCCCAGGCTTTTCATCATTCTTCGCGCAATGCTTGCTTTATTTGTTAGTTGACTTTCTTCATCTTTATTTTCTTCCGCATACATTCTCTGTACGTGCATCTGCTTAGGATAGAGAGAAAAGAAGCACACCCTCTATTCAAGATGTGGTTTCATACTGAATCATGCAGTGCCACAGTGACATTTTCTGTATTGTTCTCTGTGCTTTCCTAACAAATTCCAATATCAGGAATTATTTCTTCCATCAAAGACTGATTAATTAAATAAATAATTGCCTTCTCCACCACTTTCTGTTCCTGTGTAAGCATTCATGGCATCCACCTGGTACAGCCTTTGCAGTATTCCAATGTTGTCACTACTGTTTCCAGTGCACTAAAGCCTGTATTCAGCTCCATACACAGTTCTCTGGTAGTAATCCTCTATTTTGCGAAGATGGGCTGATCAAGATGCTCTGCTGCCATCTGTCACACAGTAAGAAAATCTAATGAAATATTGGTGGGAAGGTTTAACTTCTACTGCCAAATCATCAACATTCATCTCTGACATCATGGGCCAAAATAATAAAATAGAAGGCATTACTTTTGGAACAGTCCTCATAATTCAACACTACTGAAGTGCATACCTTCAGCAGAACCACAGTTGTATGCTATTCCACAATGTCAGTAGATGGGCAAACCTTTCGACCTTGTGGATTGTGTCAAGTTAACTTCACTTTTTTTGATATGCATATGTAGCAGGAATCCTCATTTGCTTTTTTAAGTCCCTTTGTCATGATGCAGGGAAAGGGGAGTATCTGGGAAAGAGAGAAGGCATATTGGGTAGCATGAAATCTGAGTTTCTGAAGAAAATGAAGGAATGTGAAATATAGTCTTTTTGTTCATGCTCATTAAAAGTGAAGCAATGTTCATCAGAGACAACATGCTTAATTTTTTCTTGGTATACGTATCCTTTCCTGTAAGTGAAATCCTCTGGGGAAAAAAAAGCAACAACGCAGAATCTGTCCAAATTTATGACTGGTAAATAGTGCATGCTTTTAATTAATTGTATTAATCTTGGTTTCCAGATTCCAGATATGTCTTGGGAAATTTAAGATGGTAAAATACTGTATTCATCACATAAAAGAAATCATGAAATTACTTCTCTGTCATTTTAAACTTAATACTTTGCCATTTTTCTTAAACTTTATTAGGGTAACATTTATAAAGTAATGTTATAACATTTTAAACTTCAAACAGTCTCAAAGATAATGGAGGATTCTAATGAATTTTCTTAATTAAAGGAATGGTTAATTGTGCCTGTTTTCAGTAAATTAATTAAACTTCTACTCATTATGCAAGAACTAATTCATTATTGAAGGATATAGGAAGTGTAAGAAATCTGGCATTTGAGGTGGGTGCCACCCTAATCTATCACTGATACGGAGTTACATGCTTAAAAATATTCTCTACAGTATAAAATATTATAGAAAATGCATGGTACTAACTGGGGGTATTTAAAGCATGCTAATTGAAATAATCTCAGGCAATGATCTTTTAACTAGTATTGGAAAAGTTAATTATTTTACATATGGAATATCGATGTACACCTTCTTAAAAGGAAAAAGTGGAAATCATGTTCTTATGTAGTGTTTACTGATTCAAGATGACAAGATTATTTTCTCTAAGAGGAAGACATCAAAAAAAATTATTTGTGTAAACCCTATATGCTACTTACTTGAGTTCTGTGCAAAATAAGGAATTTATTTTTTCCTCTGTTGGACTTTCTCTGCTTCATATGATAGCTTTTATTTTGCTATAAAGTTGCCTGGCTTCTTTAGTATTACTTTGTATGAAATAACTTGTCCAGACTTCTGAAAATACAGAGAAGCGTGACTCTATGGAGGAATTCTAGATCCAATATATTGCTGTAACCTATTATTAGTGAGAAAGGCAAGTGAATCTCCCATGCTCTGTATATTAATCTTAATAACCGGTAGAACAGATTTTAATCTATGTTCTCTTTGCACCGAAGTTCTTAATGTGACATAAAAAAAAATGGAGTTATTAGAGATACCTAGTGTGATCATTTACATGCTCTGACTCATTTTCCTGCATAGAAGATTACCCCTGGTCCTTGTCTCTGCAGATGTTTGGCTCTTATAGGACAGGCTTTTCTCCTCTCTCTGATCACCAGCTGTAGTGTTTAACCCACAAGCACACAGTTTGGCCATTGCAGGTTTAGAATATGTATCAGAAATGGAGATTTGGTGAAGAGCTTTGTAAGAATACTGTTTTTTTCTTTGTTTGTTTGTTTCTTTGTTTTTGATGGACAGTTTGCCCACAAGAAATTGATGCGGATTAATTTCTACTTACTGCAGAGAATTTTAATCTCTCATTTTCTTGAAAACAGTCTCCATCCTTTCTTATACTTGCCTAACATAAAGAAAAAAGACATTCCTAGTTTCAGGAAAGTGAAATGTGACAATGTGACAACACAAATCCTGCCACCATATATGTTGTAACATCACCAACTACTACTGTGAAAGAATGCATACACAGGTATGAATGTGCACACACAGTCATCTTTCTTAATATAACCTATTCCTATCAGTCATGTTCATGCAATCCCATGTGCTGGCATTGATCAGGAAATTGAAGTCATTATCAAAATCTTGTTATCACATTTATTGTTGTATTTTGCTTTGTGGCTGCTTTGGTCAAAGCATCCCTTTAAAAAAGAAGAGTTTAAATTTATAAAAAAATATATATATTACAAAGCCATTGGCTTCTGGATGGTTTGTAATTAAGATAAATTATGTTCAGTCTTCAACAGAGAGGAACTTAGCAAAATGGATCCTGTAATAAAATGCAGGTGAAACTCTAGAAACATGCAAGTGTGTTTTCTCTGTCAGTAGATTGTCATGTGGCTAGGTGTTTATTTATATGGTCAACTAGTGTTTTAACCTCTGTATTTTTATTACCTACATGATTATACATGATGTGTCTCTTTTCTATTCAGCATCAGTTATGAGAGTTAAAAATAATGATTTAACATCATGGAGGAAAAAAATGATTGCCTGAATACCCATCTGTAAAATTTAATGTTTTTTCCTTTTAGAGTATTATTGACTATAGTAGTTTAGGATGACTTTGATAGAAGAATTGCACGTAATTAAATTTTCATGTGTGATTCAAAGTGCAGAAAGATTAGAAGGCTATTTAAGAGGTGCTAGAACTGTCACACACCATATCAATAAAGTCTGTGAAATAGCAAAAAAGCACTGGTTTAGCACAACATGTCACATTATTATAGCAGTAAGTACAAGGAAGATTCCATGGATGGGTGGGTGTCTGTATCTATAAATACTTATATCATAGGATCTGGTTTTTGTCTTAAAATGAATAAGGAAAAATGGTTCAGAAGTTACGTTCAAAAGTTGTGATTTACTAATCTGTTAGGTTTTTGTTTTATTTTGTTTTGTTTTGTATTTTTTTCCAAATAGGATATTTACAAACTTTAACAGTACCTTATTACCTTTCTCTCTCTCTCTTTTTTTTTTTTTTAAACCTCATTACTATTTTGTGTCATGGACACTTAAAAAATATTAACCTATTTCTTAGAATTTCATGTTTTGGTGAATTCTGACATACTGGTTTGTGACAATATTTGGCAATTCAGGGATGAAGAACAGGAATCTGTGCAAGCCCAGTAGGGCAAGATCTTTCCTGTTAGTTCAAGCCTTGGACTTCTGGCAGTTGTTAAATTCTGCACTCCTTTAGCTCAGTCCTGAATATAAGTAAACTCATGCTTTTTTTTTTATTATTATTTTTTATTTTATTTTATTTTATTTTAGATAAACAGCCCCATTGTTCACTTGTTCAACTCACAGGAGCAAAGGGAGGCCCTTGTTATGGTGACTAATTTTCTAGCATGTACAGTTCGTATTTCACTTCCATAGATAAGCTGATCTTTAAAGAAGGAACACTGGTGTGAAATTACTGAAATGCTCTACATATTATTGGCAAAAAGAATTATTTTTATTCACATAAAATGCTTTGACTCTTCAAACATAATAAAGCTGTTTTGGAAAATGAGAGTTCTAACTTAGCTACTATTCAGTACTTCTGGGGATGTATCAAGTAGGAGGAATAATCCAAAGAGTATCTAGAGAATCAGTGCAGGAAAAAGAAAGTTCCCCAGTATCACAGAATCACAGAATCACCAAGGTTGGAAAAGACCTGCAAGATCACCCAGTCCAACCATCCACCAATCACCAATAGTACTCACTAAACCATATCCCTCAACACAAAATCCAAACGTTCCTTGAACGCCTACAGGGTCGATGACTCCAACACCTCCCTGGGCAGCCCATTCCTTTACCTGACCACTCTTTCAGAGAAGCAGTATTTCCTAATGTCCAGCCTGAATCTCCCGGGCTGGGAGTAATAGTTACCAACTATTTAGTTGTTGTGAAATAAAGTATTAGAACTAAGTGATAGGAGGTGAAGGCATCAGGATATATTTTAGTAAGGATCTACATGTGTTGAAATAATATGCAGTCACTGTAATGGTAGACAAACTCCAATGGTAGTGCTAGTGATTTTTGACTGGATTCCTTTCATTTGAGATTAGAGGCACATGTTCTAACAGCTGTGAAGCAGCAAATGAAATACTGACTGCGTTATTCTGTCATTTAATTTGGAATGATCTTCAGTACTTTTTTAACATTGGACAAGATGTGGTAAAATCCAATTGTATTATTCTGTGTAATCTTAGGAAATAAAAAAAATCACTATATAATGAGAAGATAAAAGGTTAATATAGTTTTCCAAAGCTAATGAACAAGAACATACTGTGCAGTAAGATTTTTGTGTAGCTGGAACTGATATATAAGACTAGCATTAAATGATTTATGAAACTTTTATTACATTTTGTGTTTGCTAGGTAGGTTAAACTTCATTTCAGAAACACATATCAAGTTACAAAGTTATTTAAAAATATCTCAAACACCCTGCCAGTTTGCTTGTGCCTGGGTGTTTCTCTGATGTATAAAACCCTGTGTTCAAGGTCATGCTTTTAAATTTCATTTCCTTGGTCAAAAATTCACATAAAGTGAGTAATCTTATTGCACCATTCAGCTCCCACTGATACCAGAGGGAATTTTGGTATGTGACTTTAAAGGAATGGAACCAGAACCTTGAAAATATCTGAACCAAAGAAGCGTAAGTAAGAGAGGAAGTCACTCATCCATGTATCCAGACCTGCTTGAGGGAAGGTTTTGCATTTTACATGAAACAAAGTATTTGTCTGTGTTTCACTTCTTGAAATACAGGACAGAAACACAGAATGAGGGAGGGTGACAGAAATACCTTTTGTTGCCTTCTTGATAACCAGAAACATCCTGCTAGAAGTACCATTTCTTGCACTTTTTTTTTTTTTTTCCTTTTTTTCTTTTTTTATGCTAGGAAAACAGTGAAAGGCTATTTGAACCCAGAAACTATCATGCCAAGAGTAGAACCAAAATGTACAAGAGTAAGAAACACAGAAATTTAAATTGTAAGCTTGAAATTTAAGGCATAAGAGCCGATTATGATTTCCTGCCTTGTCTAAAAATGACAAATAATCCTTGAAAAGTAAAAAGCAATAAATCTTACAGTACTGGTGATCGCTTACAGTTCCATTTAAATGCATGGTTTGGAAATGATTTTTGATACAGAGTTCCCTATTGATAAATAATAATAATAATAATAATAATAATAATAATAAACACAACAGCACATTGTGCTAAATCTTATTAGTATAAAGCCAAGTGATGGCTGAGAATAAGTAGGTCTACTAAAATACAAGCCAAGTGTCATAAAACTTGGGTTTGATTTCTACCTCAGTAAGAATGATCTATTAGTTAGTAGAGGTGATTGAACAACTCATGCATACATTTTTTGTGTGTGGCTTCTGAGGAGGTTCCTACTAATTGTTGGTAGTGTAGCAATGTCCAGAAGCATAATCAGGATCTGTCTAATGCTGGGGCCTATTGTTCTGTGTTCTGTCAGCATTATGAATTAGGTTAATAATAAAGCTTGTGATGCTGAGACAGGTATTGCTGCGGAGTATTTATTCTATACATGTGAATTGTTTTGTTTTACAGAGTTCTAGAAACCCATGTAGTATTCATCTAACCCAACAATTGACACCTGTAATGTGGACATTCAGATTTGAATTAGTCAGTGAGCTCCCTTTTCGCTCATTGGAAGAAATGAGTGTGTGCACACCAGATGGGAGCCAGCTTATGTGACTGAATATTGATGTTCTTGTAGGTCCAGGCCATTATCCCAGGTTGCTCATCCTTTATGCAGAATGAGGGAGGGTTCATAATTTTAAATACCCACTATATATAAAGTGTGTGTGTGTATATATATATATATATATATAAACTGTATAAACACTTATAAACACTTGTACAAGCAGTTGCTCTTGTTGCTGTAGGAGTCTCACATAATCTTCTCTAAATACTTTCACTGTTTCTAGTTACAATCATGTTCAATTAGTGAAATCCAGAGTAATAAAGTTTCATGTTTTCTCTTTCGTAGGTTCCTAATCCTGCAATTTAGAATATAAGGTCATTGATTATACCATGTAGGTACAGTATGGGCATTACTATTATTTAGAAATTTAGGCTGCATATTTGTTTATCAAAAAATAATTATGAAAAAAAAAAAGTGTTCCTAAATGGTAAAAGCAAGAAAAACTTGGTAGCAAACCAGAGAGCTGAACCAAAGCTGGTTGCTGATGTTCTCCCAGCATCCCATCCCTACCCATGAGTTTTTGAAACTACAAAAGATACCTAAAGATTTTATCTCTATCATTCTAGGTAATTTGTTTTCCCTGAGATAAATGGCTTTACTTACTGCACTTCTCTTCCTCCCCTGAAGAAGAGCTTTTAATGGATCTTTTCATAGGACAAATATCTGTTTTACCCTAGTATTCCATTGTGGTTATCAAGCTAGGGACAGGATGTTGATTGAGAATGTACCTATGGTAATGTAGTAGAAATCTTGTACTAGAATTTTTCTCTAGGAAACAGGTATCTAGACTTGTGTTTTGTTTTGCTTTGTTTGTTGTTGTTATTATTATTTTTTTAAAACCTGTAATCTCACTGAAAGTAGGAATTACAGCTTTCTGCCACCTAAATGATGGATTATAGGGCAATCATGGCCTTCTTTCTCTTTCCTATAATTATTGTTAAAAGTTTTCCAGTCAAGGAGACAAGTGTATGTTGTAAAATTAGTCCACTTCTTCACTTGTTACTAAGCTGCTCATCAGGTGTCCTCTTTCTCTAAGAACTTTTGTGAGCATTCAGTAACAACAGCAAAAGTGAACTCAAATAGAACTAATACTGCAACTCACTGTAATATTTTTCTCTTCTATCTTTTCAAATACTTTACATTCTTTCATACAGTAAACAGTGCATCTGGCCTGGTACTTGGTTCTGATGACCTTTGAGTGAAGTTTGTCCATTTCATTGTGGATGAAATTGCTTTCTGAATGAGAGAGATGGGGTGATGGTTGCAGAGAAGCTGTGGATGCCCCATCTTGGAAAGTGTTCATGTCCTTGTTGGATGAGGTTTTGGGCAGCCCTTCCTAGTGGAAATTGTCTCTTCCTGTGGCTAAGTTATAAGCTGTTTTATTTTTATTTCTTTTTTAATAGTAAGCTAGTTTTTTAATTTCTGCAACTCGAAACTTTAATGCAAGAATAGCTCGAGAGCTATACAGCAGGAGATTCACTTGTTCCTTGTCAGTATGTCTATGGGATGTTGTATTTCCGGTAGGGAAAAAAAGATGTTTTTACTGCTTTATGCAGTGCTTAAAGATTATGGCAACTAGTCTATCTACTGTAACAATTCCCCAACATCCAACATTATATTGTAGGCGTATTTCCATATGAGTTTGTAGTACTAGTGTGATATGACAAGAAATCATTAACCTCATTCACTCGCGTTCATGAATGAATTACCTTTAGTTTAGTCCAGTTGTTTGGATCATAAAGGTCATGCTTATGTTGAACAGCTCAGTCGAATTGTTATAAATACAAAATAAATCTGAAGTTCATACTCTTTATCCATTCTAGAGCACTTCAGGTCACTTTCTGCTTGAGTTCATTCAGTGCATTGCAGTTGTTATTGTTATTCCATTAGCTACCAGGCTATTTGTTGTATTCTGTCAGCCCTCTACTTCTCTGTGGTCAGATCTGTAATCTGTGTGAGTTAGAGGAAGAGTGTCTAACTGGTGACAAAAACATGTAGTCCATTGTCTCTGAATAGAGAAAAATAAGGGTAATTTTCTGTGACCACAGCTAGGATACTTGGTGAAAGAAGGGAGTTGTGAGATAACAAGGCAGTAGGCCAAAAGCAGCAGGTTGAAAGCTGGCTACAGAAGGATGACAACAGCAACAAGCAGCCAAAAGGTGGTTATGTACACCCCATCACTGATGCTGCTACAGCAGTAGCTGTACTGTAAAGCACATGCAATGAAGTGATGTGTGATCAGCACCATCATCTATTAGGGCAGAGGTGGAGCCCTCTTGAGTTAATAGGTACCGTTCTTTGGTTAATTCTGAATGCTAGCAAAATGACATGACTTTCTTACAAGAAGTGCATGTGCATGGATGTGTGTGGAGATCCAAGGACATAGCAAGGGCAGGGAGCACAGAGCTGCTGCTAGCATCAGCTGTTCTGCTTCCTAAACAGACTTGACAGGGTGTGTTAGCAGAGGGCTTGGAAGTGGCAGCAGACATGCCGTAACAGACGTTATCCCTAATCTCTTCTAACCTGGCCCAGCTTCTCTAACTCAGGCAGCTGAAGTTTTGGCTTTCAGAAATTGAGCGCTGATCTTCTTCCAAAAAAATAATTTTGAAATTGAGATTGCAATATGTATGCTGCTGACCTGAACATATGTTACAACCTGATAATAACAGAATCATCACTCAGCATCACTTCACAAATGAGTGTACTGCTTAATCTTTCTGTGTCAAATTGTGGCTTCCTTAGCACTGCCTTATCGCTCTGAGGCATTACCTCTTCCTCTGTTACCATTAGCTTTCCAGGATGATTACATTTCCAGGAAAACAACTAGGTGAGAGGCCGAAGCTGGGTATGCAGGAGATTTGAATAGCAGCATGTATTGCCACTTTTCCAGTAAAAAAAATTAAGTATATTTGACATACCTCTTAAAAGTTCTTCGTGCAATGTCATGATAGTAAAAAAGTAAAAATAAATAAATCTGTCATTACTTTCTGCATAGATGGGAGTGAAAGAGACAGGGAGATTATTAGTATCATTTCAAATGTAAATACTCATCAGGCACCTGGATATCAGTGACTCACATAAATGTACAATAATGTGCAATTCAAATAATTTCAACTCGAGGGTTTGAGATCCATCTCTTTCTGGTTTTCTGTCTGTTTTACGATATGTTAAAGACATTTGGGAAAGCTGTATGTCAGGTAAAGTGAATTGGTTTCTGATGCAGCGGTTTTAAATGTTACAGAAAAATAACATTGCTTCAGTGCAAACAGCAATCAGCGGAATCTGCAGCACCGTATATAGAGACACAGCACTTTGTGAGCAGGACAGGAAGGTTTCCAGATTGTTGTCTGGGTAGCCAGAAGCCTGTAGTATAAGACCTTCCCAGATACTTCTGCAACTCATCTCTGGGGATGACTGCTCTCAAGCCTAACCAAATTTAGTCGGAGCCTTTCCCTTGCTCAGAAGCACCAAGTGCCTCGCACAGAAATACCTGGATCAGGGTTTTAATTCCTGTACGTCTAACACGATCTATTCTGAATTTTTTTTTTTCTCCCAGGAAAGCTCAGCTGCCAACAAAGTAGGGGAGCTAACATAGCTTGTTACACAGCGTATCTAGGCTTCAGTCATGGCATTGATTGTGGAGTACTGTGGAGATATCTAAAGCTAGCATTAAATTAGTGAGCTCAGGTATAAGTAGTCTATGGCAACACAGAACTCAGGGCAGAAAAATGTCTCGGGAAAAAATATATTTTTTCTGATATGATAATTATAATTTTACTAATTATACTAATTTTTTTTTTTTTTAAAAACCCCTAACAAGGATGGGAGTTACTTGTTGCTCATTTGTCTTGAACTAGCAGACAGTTTTCTACTCTTAAGTATCAGCCACTTTTCTGGATGATTCACAACCTGTAATGTAGGACACTGTTCCAAGTTAAATTTAGCTGTGTTTTTGAGGCTTCAATTGAAAATATGTTAATTTGCAATCCAAGGATTTTTATGGGAGAAAAATCTTGGATGTTGACTGATCTGCTGGTGACTTAAATCTCTCAAATCAGTCAGCTCCTCTTAATCTTAAGAGCAATAGCTGAGAATGCAATTTGCAGCCTCACAAGTCAGCATCCTCTCTGAGTATTTGAGGAGGAATTATTTTAACACTAATTAACATGAGGTTGCTAGGTATATAAATCTACAGTCAGTGAAAATCTCACGCATGCACAGCATATGTTCATTAATGACAAGTCACAATTCATACAAAATTACGTGATTTTTTTCTACTGTATTCTAACAGGATGTTGTCTTCTGTTGATCATTCCATTGTCACAATATCAGTTAGTCTGCCTATTGCTCACCTTGTGATGCTCTATTAGTCAAAACATCTCTGCCTATATATTCAAATGAACTGTAGAGGTTATTAACTTGCCCTTGGCAAAAAGATTTAGTTTTCTAGGGCAAACGCTTTTATAAATTCTATGTTTGACAGTTTTATTACATATTGTAAATAGAATACCCTGCCAGATTTTTATGACAGCCATCACTAAGTCATTCAGACCTTATTACTTTTCAACCCTTCACATACCTTGAATTCCCATTTTTTTCCTCTTTTTTTTTTTTTTTTTTTAAACAGGTCTTGTTTTAGTTAATGTGTATTTCTTACTTTCATGGCCAATTTTATTTATTAATTTGAATATTTAAAATATTTCTATGCTCAGCCCAATGTTGTATCTTTCAAAAAATCAAAACTGTATTCTAATTTAGCTCAGATATATTAAGTGCACATTCTGCACTTACAGTCATAGTCTCATTTAAGCTGATACAGTCCCTGCTAGCATTTAATGTCATCGTTTCTGTGCTCAGCTGCATGTCTATCCTGGATACTACTATATCCAACTGAATTAGTATTGCTGTAAAGTACTGCTGTTATTGACTTAATTTTATATTTCATATTTCAAACATAAGTACACACTGTGAAAAGAGGAGAAAAAATATAAGAAACACATTCGTGTTAAGACCTACTCAGATGTATTCAAAGAGTGAAAGAGTTGCCAAAGAGATTTTATTTAGATATGTATTTGATGAGCAAAAGAAATCTCACTTTTAGTGGAGTTTTTGGACACAGGTTAAAAAAAACCAACAGTTCTTAATTTAGTTTTGTTTCCAGTTCTGATGAAAAACACAACAGAAGGAGAATACAAGACTGACTTCGGTAAAGATATAACAGAAGTGAAGAATAATGGTTTTTAACAGTATCTAAGGGCCATGGAGATTAAATTCCTAAAATTTTTTTTTTGATATTTTGAAACCTTGGGAATTTTAACCTTTTCCAGTATTTTAAAGGAGAGTAGAACACAGTCCCTAGAGAGTCACTGTCTTCAGGAGTTGGTATTCCCTATGACAGACGCTAAGTCAGCTGCTAGTGGTGAAGCTGGAGTATTTGCCACCAGGTGGCAAGTAGGCCACACTGCCTGCCTAAGGTCCTTTCACTGGCTGGGAAACAAGCCAGACTAGTTAGTGTCAGGGCTGAAAGTAGCAAAGAGAGCCACTAGCCCTCCCTACCCAAGTCCTCACTGGTCTATAGAGTGATTAGGACGCACCAGGACCAAGGACTTAGGCCCTGGGACTAGTCTCTTGTTATGTGCCTTTTATAAAGTGGTCTTTCATTCTCCTTGGGGATGTCATTTGAGGACAGGGTAGAGTTCATACATAAGTAGTCTGAACAATGGAGCAAACATGGATGCTTACACTTCCTGAAGGTGATATAAAGGTAAAATGGCTGACTGGGTAGGTATCATGTTGGCTCGCAGTCCCTTCTTAGTTTCTGCTGCTAGCAGATAGGGCATATCTTCTCATAACCTGCGCTTCTGAGAATCCAAAAAAAAAAAAAAAAATATATATATATATATATATATATACACATTTAATTTTGAATTTTGAATCAACTGTTAAGAGGTCTCATTTGGAAATCTACTATAAGTTGGTCCTTTATTAATCTATAAGTAACTGAACAAATACTCAGAAAAGAAAAAATCAGGTGATTTTGCAGTTTTAAAGCCGTATGTTTTGCTGCCTGGGCAACTTATAGTAGTTAGGTTGCATTATGATAATTTGCCTATTTATAAGTTACAGAGTTCTTTGTTTTAAGCCTTATAAATTCTAAAATTAGTGAATAAAGTTAGAACCACATTTTCGGTTCCACTTAGATGAAAGGTGCTATATAATTTTAAAGCTATTATAAATGATTGAAAGATGTTTTCACAACTGCTTCTAGATTGCATGGGAATGTGAATAGCATTTCAAAAGATTTCAAAATTAATGTGGCTGTGGATATGTTCAGGAGAAATGCTGACCCTTCACTACAGCTTCCTTCCTACCTGCTGCTTTCTCAGTGTTTCGGTAATCAGATACTTGTTTATTTTGCTGAACCTTCCAGCCCCTCTAATAAGACACAAAAAGAAATTACATTCTTTTCCATTTTTAAAAAATGCGTATATATACATATATATACTAACATATATATATTTCTATTTTGCATCAATAGATTCTAAGGCATGTTTATGGTTCAGGCTGGGGAGCCAGGTGGATCTTTGTCTTGCTTAAACGCAAGGCCTCAGGATTAAAAACTACTCCTAAAAAGAAAACAAAACTTGACTTCTACATTATTACATGTAAAGATATGCTAGTTATATTGCCATGATGTGTTTTCCATGATGACATTGTCCATTGCATTGCAAGCAGTGTCATTCAGGCTCCTTATGTCCAAACTGTACATCAATTCTGATAATGGTAATATTTAATTTAAAAAAATTGTAAGGATTCATTTGATATTAAGTCTCTTAATTATATTGACCTAAAATTTACTTTTAAATAAGTTTTTTAAGAGATTATGCCATCTGTCAGATATTTTTTAATGATTTTCGAAATATTCTCACTTACGGAAGGATGCAGGTTCTTCAGTGTCTTTCTCACAGCTAAAGATAACAGAAGTCTTGCATTTGTGCGTAGCGTAAAGTAGTGGCTTTAAATAATTAACTCTCTTTGGACACTGTGAAAATGATAGATATCAATCCTTTCTTAAATACATACTAGAACTAGAGGACAGATTTCAGAAATAATTCTCTGTGTTATAACTTGGGAAACTCATTTTTCAAAGAAATCTTACTTTGTAGAAGGATTATTTAAAGGAGTAATTAGCATAGAAATCTTAGATTTCCAAAAAACTATCTTGTATTCTCTGAAATTCTCATTGTTTTTTTCAAGCTGTGTGTCTAGTTCTGGAAGGCTTCTCTGAATCCTTCTTATACTTAGGAAAGAATGTGAGAATGTGATCAAAGAATAAACACCAAGAAACTATGTCAATTGCATAACCTCCACTTTGAAAGCTGATTAACAGTTTTATTTTTTCCAATTTTATTTCATTAACTGTTCTACTAGGTTTTATTTTCTTCCATTTATGTTTCTAGCATTGTAATACCTCAGGGTGAATGCAATAGAATTGTTATATCATTTAATATAATGGGATGTGACATGATGCAACTTGATATAATGCTTGAAAATAATAAAGTACAATGCATTACAGGAGACATTTGAACATTCTAAGCACTGCAGGTAGAAAATGGCCAATTTGAAATCTGGCATATGTGTATCTTCTTTTTTTGCTTTCTTATTATGCTATAAACAAACTTAATTCACTATCGCACTTGGAAGTAGTATTCTTTTCCAGACTATAGCATTACCTTAGGCAGCAAGAACTTCACTTCTTCATGCGCCATCATGTTACTGTGTGAATGTGCCTATTATTTTACTATTTTGATTGACAATGCTAATTAGAATTGTTCTTGAAATTAATGTGATTTTCTGGCTGACAGTGATCCTTCTAAAAGGTGCAGTTTAATAAATGGGAACAACTTCACCACAAGAGATACAAATGTTTAATGTGAACTGTTTTTCACAAAGTTCAAGCACTGTTATTCTGGAAGAGATTCTTACCCCATAGTACCTTTAGTCTGGTTATCCTCAAATAATCACACCTGTGGAGAGTTACAGGCAATTTGTTCATAAAAATTCACACAAAAATGTAAAATTTCTGCAATAAAAAGTCAGTGAATGTAATTAAAATGAACAGATTCCAAAGGAGTTATAATGTAAAAAAAAAAAAAAAAAAAAAAAACTAATTATATTTTAATTGCAGTATGTAATGTAATTGAAAATTGAGATAATTCATGCATAACTGTTTTTTTTATTCTGCTGAATAAAAGTATTCACTGGTTCAAAGAAAATAAAGAGCACTTGATAATCCACCCTACCTGGAATTGAAACTAACGAGCACCTGAATGAAATCAGCATGGACAAATAATTTATTTTTTTTTGTAAGCAAAGCAGTGTGAACTCGATGTTGCTATAATAAAGTTGAATTTGTGCTTAGCCTATTGTTAAAAAAGGCGTCATTAATGTTTATATTAATGATTTTATTGTGGCAATTTAAATTATGACTTATGACCTTTGTGAGGACAGGAGGGGTCCTCTGCAGTTATGTTGTGCTGTTTGAAATCAGAGAGGTACTGACCTAATTAAATTCACAAGAAGTATCTTTCCAATCTCATTTATTATTAGTATTTCAGTGTTCCCTTTAACCCATAAGATAATTAATTAGCATTAGACGTATGCTCACATCATTCATTCATCCCTCTGATCAACACCCATATTGCCTTGTAGGGCTTTGCATTGTGGCATAACATCTCACTGTCCAGACTCATGTCAATCCCTGAGGGGCACCTTACCCTCTCACAGAATCACAGAATGGCCTGGGTTGGAAGGGACTTCAAGGATCATGAATCCCCAACCCCCTGCCACATGCAGGGCCACCAACCTCCCCTTTTAATACTAGACCAAGCTGCCCAAAGCCCCATCCAGCCTGGCCTTGAACACTTCCAGGGACAGGGCATCCACAACCTCTCTGGGCAGCCTGTTCCAGCACCTCACCACTCTCTCTGTAAAGAACTTCCCCCCGACATTCAACCTAAATCTTTTTTCCCTCAGCTTAAAACCATTTCCCCTTGTCCTGCAGTTATCAACCTTTTCAAAGAGTTGACTCCCCTCCCGTTTGTAGGCTCCCTTTAGGTACTGAAAGGCTGCAATGAGGTCACCCCGCAGCCTTCTTTTCTCCAGGCTGAACAAGCCCGGCTCCCTCAGCCTGTCTTCGTAGGGAAGGTGCTCCAGTCCCTTGATCATCTTCGTGGACCTCTGGCCCTCCTCTGGACCCTCTCCAAGAGTTCTGTGTGTTTCTTGTATTGGGGGCTCCAGACCTGGACGCATTACTCCAGATGGGGCCTCAGAAGGGCAGAGTAGAGAGGGACAATCACATCCCTGTCCCTGCTGGCTGCCTCTCTTCTGATGGAACTCAGGATACCATTGGCCTTCTGAGTTGCAAGAGAACACTGCTGGCTCATGTTAAATTTTTCATCCATCAGGACCTCCAGGTCCTTCTCTGCAGGGCTACTCTCAAGGACTGCTCCTTCCAGTCTGTATAAATGTCTGGGATTCCTCCATCCCAAGTGCAAAACCTTGCACTTTGCTGTGTTGAACCTCATTAGATTCACCCACCTTTTGAGTCTGTTGAGGTCCCTCTGAATGGCATCCCTTTCTTCCACCATGTTAACCACACCACTCAGCTTGGTGTCATCAGCAAACTTGCTAAGGGTGCACTCAATTCTGTCATTGATAAAGATGTTTAAGAACATGGGTCCCAAGACAGACCCCTCTGAGAGGCTGTGGCTTCTAGGGGGACACCACTCTGCTGCCTTCCTTCCCAGAGCACTGATCCTCCCTCACTAACCAGCTCTACCTGGCATGGTAGTCTGGGGCAAATAACCACAATGGAAAATGTGGTTGTGACCTGTCCTGAGTCAGGCAGAAGAGGGAGGAGAGCATAAGAAGAGGAGCAGGGAAAATGGCAACTTGGAGAGTTTACAGGTGGGCAAGAGAGACTGGCATGGTCTGATGTCAGAGGAACAGTGCCGAGCAAAGAGTTTCAGTCTGAAAATAGAGCTAGATGAGTAGCTTAAATCTGAGGACAGCAGGGAACGGCACAAGCAGAGAGAAGACAAAAAGCATCCCACTCTGCTAAAAAATAGCTCAGGAGCTGCTGATGACTGAGAAAGGCTGGCACAAAGCAGTGCAGCCTGCTGGAAAGCTGAGCAGTGCCCCAGCAGGGTCCTCCTCTCACCATTGATTACAGAAGAAAATTTGGGCCGCCAGGGTCCTAATTTAGACCTCTCCTGCAAATATCTAGAACTGCCTGTGTTTTGAGGTGGAGTCTTGCTCTTTCTGATTTTCTTCTACTTTTCACAATGTATTTCTAATCTCATTTGCTAAACTGTGATTACTGTTGAAAGCATAATGATAATCATAATTCCTGGTGTTATTTAAAATATACTGCAAACAAATCAAGGGCTGCAGATTCTCCTTCATAGGAAGTATGTACATATAATTTCCTGCATAGGTGTAGGAAACCAGATGTATTTTTTAAAAATATTCTAGGTTAAAAAGTAAACCACCAACAAAATACAACAGCAGAAGTAAAAAATAACCTTTATGCTATAAGTATGCTGGTGAGTTTTTGAAGTATTTGGACATTAGTAGGATATTTGTCATTTTTCTGTATTACATATTTTCATTTTAATAACAGAATCAATGCTGAATGAATACCCTGCTATTAGGTCTTGGTTTTACTCATGATTAGCTGCATTTATTGTTTTTTTAAGTTTTGATTGTGCTTAGGTATTTCTTGAGATGTATTGCATGATATCAGCCAGGATAGACTCCTGCATTCCTCTGGAGTCTAACCTGGTGAAATCCTTTGCTTCCTTTCAGCTTGCTCAAATTCCCTTATCGTATTTTTGTCTGACATTCCTGTCATGAGCAAGTGCTTGGATCAGCAGCCAGATCTTGCCCTCAGCTCCTTCTCCAGTGGCCCCAGTGCTGTCACATTTGGTTGTTCTCTTTTGCTGCTGCCCATGAGTGCAGTCCTGGTGGGGTCAACTGGGAGCATATCCAAACCTGTTCCAGCTCATTGCCCTCGATGCTGCTCAGCAGGAAGGAATGGAGTAGGACAGCTGTTAGCTTCATTGCATTGCGGTATTCCCCTGAACCATCACGGCTCATAAAACCTGCTTTCTTTTCTTGCCTTTTAACACAGAAGCTTAGCATCAAATTAGGCAGCTAAGGCCCAGAGATCTTGAGGGCTTTTAGGGAATGTTCACTTAAATATGTGTTCACTTCCACATATACAGGGAAGCTAAATATTAACATATGTGAATGTGTTATAAGTTATTGGAACACTTGTATTTTAGGATATGTGAACTAATTTTACTTCAGACAAAATTAACTCCTTCCCTCAGAAAAGGAAAAAGAAAATGAAAAACAAATCTAGATGCACTTGCTTAGGATTACTCTGCGCAAGGAATTTTGCTAAAACTTCTTTAAAAAGTAAATTTTATTTCTGATAGGCAAGAATATATTTGAATACATCAGAACAATCTAATAATGCGAGAAGGAAATAAACGTGTGTATAATAAACGTATGGAATATTATTTGATCACTTATAATTCAAATACAGAAGTGTCTTTGAAATTCTTCTACTTTAATTATGATTTTAAAATTCTTCTGATTGGAACAGTTGGCGCATGACAACAGTTTATCTGATCGATCATATCCATCTACTTGAAACTGCACCTTTTGATATTAAAGCCACACACTACTACTACTACTTAGTAGGGATGGGAAGGAGTCTGTGCTTTGTGTTGTGATTCTTTGCTGTGTTTTTCTAGAGCCCCATCAACAATCATGTTCTCCACCTTGTTATTTTGGAGAATGTGACAGAAAACAATGATTTAATTGGAGTGAAATGTAGAGAAACACATACATACGTACAGTAATTCATGCCAGAGCTGACTTAGTGATGGGATTATTTTTGCCACCTTCATAATCTCCTGACTGAATTGCTATCATATCCAATTTCAGACAATAGAATGTTATGAAACACTGAAATATTCTCTATAATACAACTTTCTACAATCGCACTCTGCTCGTCATCAGTGTGTATAGACACTGCTGTATTGTTAACACTGCGTATTGTGCTGTGCGCAGATCTGCACTAACTGCCCATCTCTGTCTCATCCAAAGCCAAAGAAGACAGCCAGCCTTAATGAACTTCCACACTGGATTTTTTCCTTTCTAAGTGCTCTACACCAAAGTCTCTTTACTAAAATAATTCTTGTTAAACATAATACAAAGTGAAGTAACACTCTCTTACAGATGAAGAACCAACAAGTAATCCTAAAGTTTAATGCATAGAGAAATGGGAGGTTTGGTTAGGCATGGAACCATGCCCTTTTACTTGTCTTAATTTCCTGATAAAGTCTTCTCTAGCAAAATATTATAGAATCACAGAATTGCAGGAATTGGAAGGGACCTCAAGAGATCATTGAATCCAGCCCCCCTGCTAAAAGCAGGTATCCTACAATAGGCTGTACAACTGGACATCCAGGTAGGTCTTGAATATCTCCATAGAAGGAGACTCCACAACCTCTTTGGGCAGCCTGTTCTAGTGCTCCCTCATCCTTACTGTACAGAAGTTCTGTATGCTTGTATGGAACTTTCTATGTTCAAGTTTTAGGCTGTTACTCCTCGTCTTATCACTACACACCACTGAGAAGAGCCTGGCTTCATCCATTTGTTTCCTGCCTTTAGATATTTGTAAACATTTATCAGATCCCCCTTCAACCTTCTTTTTCCCAGGCTGAACATACCCAGGTTACTCAGCCTTCCCTCATATGAGAGATATTCCAGGCCTTTTATCATCTTTGTGGCCCTCCACTTGACTCTTTCTGAAAGATCCCTGTCTTTTTTGAACTGGGGACCCCAGAACTGGACACAGTAGTCTAAATGTGGCCTCATCAGGGCAGAGTACAGGGGGAGTATCACCTCCCTTGGCCTGCTGGCCACACTCTTTTTAATGCACCCCAGGATATCCTTGGCCTTCTTGTCCACAAGGGCACACTGCTGGCTCATGGCCAGCATGTTGTCCACCAGGACAACAGGATCCTTCTCAGCAGAGCTGCTATTTGTAAAATAGCCTGCTATTTATATAAAGGAGGATTTGCTGAAGTTTCTAGAAGGCAGGGCCTGTCTAATCACTGTGTATTGATGACCCATAAGCTACTGAATTCATAAGTGATCCTTTGGGTAGTTGTGTTGGGGACCTAAAGTTCCATGTTCCTTCTCTCTCCTTTTTTGTGGCTAGTGTCTCTCAAGGGTTGATAAGTAATAGTGCACTTGCTTAGGGAGTTTCTGCTGCCGCTTATTGGGATCATCTGAAATGGATGCCTGTGTGTATGTTGAATAGAACTCATAACCCTCTGTGCTGCTCTGAGTGCATAGTTTGCTTGCCTCTGCTAGCCTCTTGTCTGACATCCTGTCTCTGAGGTCCAAACATATCCTGAAACAGTAGTGCAGGTGCAGATCTAATGCCCATGGGATGAGGAACTGCCCCTTTCCCAGGCTACCAGAAGCCCCTTGTAGGGCTGTGTCCAGCAGTGGCCTGGTTGTAATGCAAGAGAAATGCCATGCCTTCCCCACCTTGATGCCTTGAGTTGACCCTTCTTCCAGGCTTCTAGAGAAGAGCTCTGATGCTGCATCAGCTGTGTTTTTAGTATTTTTGGAGAGGATATGAAGGTAGAAAGTGTGGCTTCAATTGCTTTGCTCTTGTGGTATGCCTATAACCCTGGGAGATTCTTTCTTGTACATATAATGGTAAACTTAATTTGTTCTGTATTGTTTTTTTGTTTTTTTTTGTTTGTTTGTTTGTTTTTTTGCTTTTACACAAACTATAAAAGGGAAAAATCTCCAAACTGCCAAATAAAAGCCAGTATTTTTCATTATTTTCGTGGAAAGAGTTGAACCAGATACCAGTTGTATCCTTTCTTGTTTGATTTGTATTTCAACAGATATTCTACTCTACAAGAACCTTTTTGCCCTAAAGTCTATTAATCAGCACACTGACCCCATAGGCCTGTAAGACTGCTGCAGCAACAGCTTATTTAGTAAATGTTGTTAATGCATCCTGTAAAATGAAGTTACCAAAGGTTTGAATTAACAATTTTTAAAGATTTTTTGTGTTATTTCAGTACTGTAAGATTTTCAAGCATTCCTAAAATTATAACGCTCTGTTGTGAAAGATAAGGTGGCAATATTATTATATCTCAGGCTCTGCATGGAACTAAAGCATATGTCTTAAATCAGATCACTTCAACAAGGATATAAATTAATTCTTATATTTTTCATGATACACCTTGCAGGTCTTGTGCTTGTCTTGTACTTGTTAATCTGTATCCTTAAATGAAAGCCATGCATGGCTTTGAATAAAATCCATTTTCTAGAACAGCCACATGTTAATAAGCTTCTATTTACATGTAGGTGATCCCAGACTCAGCATCTGGATGTCTTATAGGTACAAAATAAAAGTTTGTGCATTATCTTCTCAGACTGGTATGTAATCTACTCTATAATAAGATGTAAGTTGTTTGTTTTTTTTTTTCCTCTCATTGAAAGCAGAATTATCATTTAAAAAAATTCAATCTTGTCATTTTACAGCACTGTCCATGCTTTGATGTATGATAATAATTTCATGTAAAGCATTATTGCCAATGCTGATAAGTTAGCAGAATGCCACATTCTAACTATAAATTCTAGTTGTCACACATATTGATCAGTTTCTTCTCATTTCATTTGTGCTTGCTTTGAAAGTCAGAAGCCAAGGGACTCACCTTATAATTGCCTACTTATTTCCTCATACTTGATAAGTGAAATACTTTTCCTCACAGAAAATAGAACTTATGTTTTTTTGTGTATTGTGAAAAACATCTACTAGAATAGATGAAAATCTCATCTACAGTGTGTACATCTCACAAATCAAGTAGACATTGCACTGATCCCACTGTTTATACATCTGAAATAGACATTCAAGAGAACTGAACTGCCTGCCACATCTGCGCTTGAGTTAAAAGTCTTTTCTTGCTTCTTCATTCAGCAAACAGATACAACATCTGAACTTCAGCTTTGGTTATGACCTGTGGATTAGAAATTTTGAGATTTTATTAAAAACAATGCTTCGAGATATCCCAAGAAGCTGTGATCTGCTCACAAATCCATGGACCAAATAAAGCCCAGTTATCCATTACAATTCATTTTCTAAACTCTATTAATCATAAACTTAATTTTGGTTTATAATTTAACAATCTGATTTGCTCTAGATTATTAGGGTTTGAAGGTCAAGCCAGATGTCATTTGAAAGTAGTTTTCCCTTGATTTGCAATTGGATTTCTAAATTGACCTGCAACCTTGCTGACATATAATGTTAATGAACTACACACAGCTTGCATATAGAGAGATGCAAATATGTAGGTTTTTACAGTTTTCCTAGAATCAGTATTTAAAATTTAATTCTCTTTGACATTCAACTTCAATAAGCCTTACATTTACTAGTGGGAGAAATTAGATCTCTTCATTTATAAATATTTCTAATCTTGAAACACCTCGCATTTGAGAAGCTGATTAAATAAGAGATGAGTAAGTAAGCAACTGAACCAGTGCAATACTGAGAAATGTGTTACCTGTGTTTTCTTGGTGTTGTGCCAGCTGCTTGAGGTGGTTAGCATTGTGTCTGTTATTTGGAAACATTAAAGTGAAGAAAAGTATTTCAGTGCAGAAACCCAGTGAAATATTAAAAAAATTTAAACACTGCTTGCCGATAGAAGTGCATTTATTAAATTGTTTCATTTAAAAATATCATCGTAATTCATGGATATTACAGAATCAGTTATGAAATTATACAATGGTTCAATGAGTAGTAAGAAGTACAGAGATTGTCAAGGAATGCTGTTATAATTCAAACTTAATGCATGTAATCACAATGTTGATGTGACTCCTTCCTATCTATAAGAAAATGAGGGATTATTGGAAAGTTAATACCTCTTTCCTACATTTCTTAAACTATCATTTGTGAATTACTTAGAGATGATGTATATATTAAAAAAAAAAAAAAACAAAACACCGCAAAACCCCCCCAAAAAAACCAAAAACCCCTAAAAAAAAAAACAACTGCCAGCTACACAAAGAGGTCAGAAATAGTATATAATTATTGCTGAGGTAATTGCTGGGTGCGAACATACATACAGACATATAGTATTCAACTCAGACATTCTCACAATAGTGGACAATTAGGACAAACAGTGACAGATAAAATGCAAGTAGAATTTTTAAGCAGAGCACTGTATTGACTTCTAAATTTTTTTAAATCTTAGGAAAGTTGCCACATCCATTTTTAGTGTTACAGACATTCTAAAATGATGGCTAAGTAAGAATAGCATTACAAATATCTTTTGAAAGATGATGCTTAAATTCACTATTTATTATAAAACGAATTGTATTTTTCACTCAGAAATTGTAAAAGCGTAAGATGAAAGCTATATGTACAATAAATAAAAATTATATAAATAGAACAGTCTACTCTGTAAATGTAATATATTTCTCTATATCAGAACCCATTTAATTTTATTAAATGAATGCATTTTCATAAGAGACTTTAGAAAAAAAAAATGAGGTTTTTTTTTTTTTTTCCTTTGGAAACACAAAGATGAGCTTAGAAAGAAAAAGTTTTCTTTGGTTAACATGTGCTTCTGATAAGTTCAGCCTCCAAAATGTCTTCCTAAAGAACCAATTTGTAAAAATGTGCCCTTTTAGTAAAACTTCTATCTTTTTGCATTTTGGAAAGAAAGAGTTAATTTCAGAATGATAAAAAGTTTTATTTTCAAATATCTTAAAATATATACAAGGATACGTGAGAAGGTAAAATAATTAGAAGAAACCTATAGCTGCAGTCAGTGTATTTCATGAAGCTTGGGGATTAGATGTTTCCTCTAAGGCCTAAAAGATGTACTGTATCAACATATGTAACACTATTAGTACAAGTGTACATTTTGTTTATAATAGTTGTTAAAGTAGAGTCAAGATGAAGAAAAATCATTCTCTCTGAATATTTGGATATTCGTTTCTGATGATGATCCCATGTTCTGGAGGAACAAGAGCATGGAGTCACAGCTTGATGCAGGAGGCGATCTGATGAGTTGCTCTTGAGTTTAAAAGATATTACACATTAAAAGGTGTGTTTCATTGTGGGGACTAATTATGCAAATGAGAGTTTCCTAGTAGTTTAAAAGTCTAAAAAGCTCCTAGGTCCTTACTGGGATCTATTTAAGGAGCCCTTTGATCACTCAGAGAGCACCAGCCTTTTCCCAACATGTGATTTTCCCTTACTTTACAAATGAAAGACAATGCCTCTTATAATTCCTTTACAAACTTTTGGTTGTTTTCCAAAGTTTATGATTTATTTTTCACTCAACACTGTGGATATGATTTATTGCCTGTTTCAGAGAGAGAATGAGACTTAAATTGCTAAAGGTAGATATGGGAAAAGCTGGGAGAGAGCATATAACAATTGATTTCAGAGTTATAGGGAAGCTTTATAGGGGCAACATCTCATAAGACTAACTCTTTTTGGATAAGAAAAACTGCTTTTTTCAATATGAGCTCAGATGAATGGACTTCTAATTGTTCAATTAGTAGTGAAAATGACACTGAATTTTAAGATGAAGATTGTGGGAGTGATCTAAATTTCATGGAAGTCAGCAAGAGTATTCCATTTACCTTCATAGATTTCAGATGGTTTTCATGTCTGTCAGAGAGGACAATGATTTGTGATTCCCAGAAGAGTGGGAGGGACAAGGGTGAAGAAAGAGAATAAATTGATGCAACCTATCCAACCACAAAGACAAAAAGCAGAGACTGCCTCTACTTAAATCTGACATCAGGTCAACTATTTAGCTGCACCAAATAATTTTTTTAACAAGTTGTAATACGACGATTCTGATTGACCAGAAATTTCAAGGAGTTTCATCATTGGCAGAACTTATAAGAGCTCAGCATTTCTAACTTAGTACCACTGTTCTTAATATAGCAGAAAAGGGAAGATGGATGTTGGCATGGTATCATAGCATACAGTATGATAGTAGAACATTATTTCTGATTCTTGGTTGTTGACTGTAGTGTGGATGTAAGAACATGGTGGTAGAACCCCACTAGGGATTGGTGCATAATGTGGAAGGTACACTGCTTGGGTCATATTTGAAATCTTTAGATGCCTCTAGCATTCAGGAATGGTTCTGTAGTGAAGGCTTGTTTCCCAGAAGCGGGAATGATGCTTCCAGTCATTTCCAGTCACTTTCACTGTATGTATTAGGATGCTGCATCTCTCACTTTTAAGGTATTTTCTTCCCTTTAGGTATATCTGTTTTGTGTTGCTAGAAGCCAGAGTAATTGTCTCTGCAAATGGCAGAATTTGCCGTGCTGAAGGAAAGAGCAAAATTATTAGCTGTTAAACGTATAGGTGATGACCTTAATAAAAGCAATGTACAATGAAAAAGTACTGAAGACCACTGCATTTATTCATGTAATTCAGGTACCTTAATAAAATATTTACATGTATGCAAGTTTCCAGTTATTTTTTTCAGCTTCTGAGTGAGATGTGTTCAGTGTACATTTGACATGCTTTTATATGTACGTAAAGGCATGCACACTTATTTGAACACCTGGAGCTTGGAGACTGGCTTGTTCTGCTTCTGCAGTGCTGTGTTGCTGACCCTGTTTCTCTTAGGATGCTGCTATGCATTATAGTGCCGTGAAAAATTATGGCCCACGCTGATTACGCACTGTCATCTGGCCCCAGTCACTGAAGTGAAACCAATGAAAGATTACATTTCTTCCTACTGTGTTCCTATAATACAACCTTATAATGCTGTAGGCAAAAATCTTGTTATAAATTGTTTTATTCAGCCATGCTTATAATGCCACCTCTACTGAGCCTGTAGCACAGGACAGGCAGGTAGAGAGGAATAACCCAACTTTAATTTTGCTCCAGGTATTCAGCTTCCTAACAGCAAAACCAATGTTCTGCCTCTATTTGATTTTTTTGTCTAACGTGCGTTGGTTTTGTACAACTCAGCTGCAAGCCACTTTCAGTCAAATATTAATGTGATTGTTTAGTAATGCTGATTGTTTAAAGGGAGAATCACTCTTATGTACTGAATGAGAGGGGAGGGCAGTTAGCTGTAATGGCAGAAGCCATGGTAAGAAGAGATTATGCTTTTGTTATAAAACCATACAAGTGCAGCTTTGGTCCAAAGTAGGGTACTGTGACAACTGCCATAGAAGGATGGTGTTGGGAATAAACTCATCTCAGAAGGACTTACATATACATTTTTTTTCAGTTCATGAATAATAATTTATATTTTCTAACATCATAGAGAGCAGACCGGAGCTAGGATTATAGCCTTGCTAAATTATTTTACCTTGTGAATCATCATCATTAATAAAGATTTCAGCAGGCCAAGTGATGCCCTCATTTATACCTACGCAATTTCATTGTATGTACCCTCTGGACTTGGTTATAGTCCAGTGGGGTTGCTTGGGATAAAAATGACTTTTGCCCTGGCACTGGAATGTAATAATCAAACAGTACCTGATGTGTGAGCTACTCTTCAGTGGCAGTCTATGTTGCTCATGTTGGCCCTTCAGTACTGATAGAAGTAACAAAAATATCTTTGTTATTAAAGGCATCAAACCCAACTGAATGAATTCAAGACTGCCTGCCATGGCTCTGCCAGAACAGATATCTCAAGGTAGCAGTGTCCACATTTCAACTGCTAACATTGATCTCTGAGCAGAATCTCCCTGCTGGTCTCTCTCTTTGATAAAAGCAAAATTGCATCCAACATACGTAGTTACTGTGGATAGTCACATAGTTAGGGTCTGTCTCCAACACAGTTGGACAGATGTGGCATATCAATACTGTAATGTAAGTATTATAGGACATCAGAACATCAGTAAAAAAAGGCTTTGGGGGCTTCTTTCACAGAATAGAGACAGGAATATTTCTCACTATTTCTATTTGTAACAAAAATCAAAATTAAAAAAAAAAATGGATATGGAACTTGAACATATTCTTAATGAACATCTGGTCTTGCACCATTAGTTAGGCATTAGTTTAAAAACATGAATTGCAATTAAATACAACTACATTTTAAATAAAACAGCAGATATTTGCTCAGCAAGAGTTTGTGTTGTGTTTGTAATACAGTAAATGCTGATTATACGAAACTTGCTGCCTTGAAAGGACACTTCTGGGTTCTTAGATAGAACAATCCTGTTTCAGTTTTATGTTCCAAAAATTTAATGAAGGATAGAAGCAGGTGTGTCACTTTCCTTTCTGCTATGTAAATGTTAGTTCTAAACTTGAATGTGGCAAACAAAGAATTCAGCCTAGCCAGTCCACCCATTTTCAGTCTTTTGGTGATGAACTGCAAATTTGGACCTGAGCAGAAAATTACTCCAATGTTTAAAACTGCAGGTATGTGAATGCTGTGACATTTCTTCACATCTTTCGTGCTTAAGTGTTGCACTCTTTTCTGATATTTGTACTTTTGATTTTATCTAGACTCCCAGCTGATAAATGAGATTCTTCACTTGATCACTTTGGGAACCAAAGACCAAAGTGTCTAATCACTACTGTATCTTTTGTCTTGAATGTGTCCTGAGGGAAACTTCAATACTGCATAAAAGGAAAAACAAGCTGATATCTTTAATAGCTGCAATTAGTCAGGATTTCATTGTTTCAGGTCACCTGATATGTGACACCTTCAGCAACACTGGAGGCATCTGAAACATAAAACATACTGGATCAATACTTGTTCAAAGAAACCACACGTATCTCTCATCACCAGCAGTATTTCCGAAATGACCTCTGTAGTGTCATGATCCTCCTTTCTTTCTGATCTTAAATTCCTGTTCCTATCTAATTCCACTTTCCAATAAAACTTATCTTCTTCCATCATCTTTATTATGTGGAGATACAAAATGCTCTGGGATTTACCTTGTCTTTTCCATGTTTAATTTCTGCAGATTACATCTGTAGATATTTGATTGACTGCTGTTAGTTGATTCAATCTAATGTTGCTACAAGGTATTGCAGTGCCGAAGTGCTTCAGAAATTAATTGGAAGTGGGGAGAGAGGAACAGCTCAGTACTTTGTGTCTTCAAAGTTGTGTGTAATATGATTTAAAGGTAAATAAGTCTAAAAGAATCCCAGAGTGGACTAAACACTGGGAAAAGACATGAAACACTTTGAGAGTCCTGGATTTGAGGTTCTATTATGTGAGCCTGACTTATTTTTTCCTGTGAAAAATAATTAAATTAATTTATTGACAAATCAAAGCATCTAAGTCAGAGTAGGCAGGTTATGATTCCCATACGAATAAACTGATACTTTTCATCTTTCCTATCTTCTCTTCATAACCATTACAGAGAAATAGGCCTACAGAAGAAAAGGTGTTTTGGTATGATAGTTCAAATATTTTCAAAGCAGAACTATTTCTCAATTTAAGGTTTGTGAAAAACTATCCTGGTGTCTTCTCCAGCTGCGAGTTGCTTTGCCCTCAATTATGCCATTTTCTTTCTTCCACTCCTCTTCAGTAAGTAGCAGATGCTGATTGTTGTTACGGGTAATTTCATATTTGTGTGTTGCATGAACTTTCTATTTCTGTACAGTGAGGCAAAATAGGATATAATAAAACAACAACTATAGTAGATTTTTTCAATACCAAAACACTTAAGTAAGGCAATAATTGCTTTTGCTTTTTTTTTTTTTCCCCCCTCATCTGCTTGAAAACAGAAATGAATTTTCACCATGTCTCATCAATGCTTTTACCTTCTTGTGTGATTTATAAATTCATGTTGGGTTTTTCTTACAAAAGGCGCTTCTTGGCAAACAATACATGCATGTCATTTAACAACATATGTTATTGTTAATTTCATAGTATTTATTACGTATTGCTTCATTACATATTATTATATATATAAATATGTTAATGTTAAACTGTGTAGTTTGTGTTGTGCATATACATCAGTAAAATTATTAAATACAATTTAGAAATTATATTTCAAAGTAATGTTACAGAATATTATCTGTGCTGAAGGAATTTAGAATTCTTATGTTTAATATAGTGGACAAGATTAATTAATTATTTTCTTTAAAATGTTTAAGAAATAAGAAGTTGGTTTTGTCACAGTGTTTTCCAACTGTACGTACTTGATGATTGACTACAAACACTACCAAGCAAACATACACTTTTTGAAACAAAACAATGTATGATTAGAGACTAAAATTTCAAAGAGAACAAAGATCATTCTTATTATAATTAAATGCAACCCTTAGATAAATCCTTAACCAAATAATGTGAAATAACTCTTGTACAGTTCCACACTGCAAATATCTTCAAAGTAACACTATGACTTTAGACTTATAAGCATAAACAAAACAATCTACCAACTAATCAAATACAGAAACAAAAAACAAAAAACAAACAAACAAAAAAAAAACACAATAAAAAACAACCAAGAAAACATCTCCATTAGAGAAAGTCTTGGACTTTGTCTTATGTGACCAAAAAAAGAAAAGCTACTAATTAATCATGATGAAGTGAGAGTCTCTTTCATATAATTTATAACCACTGAGAACTAAAATGAACTTCGTATTTAGGGACTGACATGGAATGATTGTCAGAACTTCATTCTATTTGATTATATTCATGAAGGAGATATGTATATGTATTTTTTAAAATACCTGCAGTGGAAGTACAGATTACACAGTGGTTAGTGCTGGATTCTTAATCCTTGGCAAGTGCATGCATGAATTGAACAGAATTTCAAATAGATTTTTGTTTAAAGAAGACTGTGTATTTATATGGCAATGTACTGTACTACAAAAAGAAAAATGTTGTTTCTTTTGGTGTCTGTGGCTAATAGAAGTCCCCAGGAGGTTTTCATAGATATTTAGTAAACCCTAAGCTGAAAATACTTAAAATCAAAACAATTTTCATGACTAAAACCTGAATTAATTATTGCTTGCAGCAACTTGCGCCTCTGTATATGGTGAGATAGACAGTGGAAAAACATTCTTCATGCCTACAGCGCAGGATGTGATATTTCCATCTTGTGGTATTTAGCATTGATTATATTTCTTTTGCGAAGTTGATTTAGTCATGGACATTTTCGTACCGCCAAAAGCTAGCTTTGTGGAATCTGAGGGAGATGGAAAAGGACAAAATGCAGTATTTGTGACTTCTTGGAGGAGAGCTCTATTTCACTTCCTGTTCTTCCACATCTTAATAGTGTTGCTATAAACATTTATATCTTTTCTATTATCTCTTTAAATTTTTATTTAGGTTTTTCAGCATTCTGAAATGGGGTGAGTGAAGTCTGTTATTCTTCCTTAGTATGTTTAAATGTTAGACAATACTATGTAGATTGCTCTGAAAGTAATACATCCTATCTATATCAATGGAGGTGACCCACTGATTCACAGGGGCTATGACAGCATGACTGCTAGGAAAACATTGCCCATGCAATCCATTTTTCATTGGCCTGAATAGATCAAAGCCAGATGGTCTATCTACTGGATGTGGTAGGATAGTCCATCCAAGACTGGCAATGTGCTGCACTATGTTAAAACTGGTATGGGACCTGGTGTTATTCTGTTTCAAGAAAAAGATTGTCTTCTTTTCTGGCCTTACTTTGGAAGTTTGAGCCTTCTGCTTAGTTAGCATTGTGTTGTAGCAGTACGAGTTTACGGCTTGTCCGAGTTCCAGGAAATCCAGAAGGATCCCCCTTTCATATCGCAGGAGACAGTGCACATCACTTTACCCACTGAGAGTTTGTCTTGAACTTTTTCTTCAGAGGAGAATTCACGTGTTTTGACTCCAGTTTACAGTGGTGACACCACATCTCTTTACCAGTAATGATGTGTTCCTGAAAACTGTCAACTTTCAGCCATGTACTGGTTGACAAAATCCTGACAAACTTGAATATGATGTTCTTCCTGTTCCTATGTGATCATTTGTTGCACCCACCTGCCAAAATTTTGTGATATTCCAATACTGCTACCATAGTTTCCAATGCACTGAAGCCAATATTCAGCTCCATACAGAGTTCTCTGGTCATAATCCACCGATTCGCAGTAATTAGATGATCAGGATGCTTTTCATTTCCTGGTGTAAGAGCTGTGCATGGCCATCTGGAACGTGATGTTGTCACCACTGCTGAAACATACCACCCACTGCCTCACCTCTACTCACATCCACTCTTTGGTCTCCATTAGTGTTTAGCAAGTGTCAATGAATTCAGTGTGCACAATTTTTACTGCATGGAGGAATTCAGTGGCACACTTTTGCTTCACACACACTTCCATGTCAGTTGCTATTCTGTCAGACTGCCTCTCTGCTGCCATCTGTCACATGGCAACAAAATGTAATGGAATGTTGGTTGGAAAGTTCAATTTCCAGTGCCATACCACCATCATCCACCTCTGATATCCTGGGCCAACATAATAAAATAGGAGGCATTACTTTCAGAGCAGCGCTATATACCCAGGCACTTTTTAATGCCTGGATATATAAACAAACAAACAAACAAAATACTTCTGCTATTGAATACTGTTTTTAATTCCAGTGTTATTCCTCATAGCGAATATGAAGATAGCAAATCTGGATAGCAAGTATAAAGGATCAAAAAGCTCATTAACAAGTAAGCAATCAGGGATTCTCTCTCTCACTTTGTGAGCAGCAAACATCTCCAAGATATCATCCTTAAAAGAGAATGTTGGTTAAAGGCTCTGATATTTATGCTTCTGTAAATTTATTGCTGCTATTTATTCAAGCATGCAAGTTTTAACCAAGTATTTGTACCTGTAATGTTTTGTGCCAAGTAAAAGAAAATATGGCAGAGAAGAGTGACCAAAGAGCCAGTTGCAACAACTGTAGATTAAATCAATATTTTTTTCTAAGTGTCTTAGTGATGGGTTGTTATTTAGGTTGTTGATATATGCTTCCACTGACTATGCATCTTAAAATTGTGTTAATGAAAAGAATCTCTGGATCTATTAATGTTGTAGACATTTATAAACATAACTAAAGCTTAATGGTAGTTGTTGCCCTTTGGCTGCATGAGCAGAATGAGAGAACATGTAGCTGATAACTCATTTTGAACACTGCAGGCTTTTCTTTTGAGTTGATTACATAAGGGCCAAAAGCAGAACTGTGTATCCTTGAGTTAAAAGCAGCAAGGATGAATACAGGCATGGAACATCCTTTAGCATAAGAAAAGAGTACAGTAGGAGAAGTTGTCTAGAGGGAGGATAATTATGGGTAACGATAAACTAAAGTAATGTTTTATATTTCTCATAGTGGAAAAACAAAAATATCTCAATAATGTTATCATATATACTTTCTGGAAAGAAAATGTTTTTATGCCACAAATTATTAACTCTGTAGAACTCATCATCAGGGATTGGGGGAATGGAGAAAAGCATATGTGACTCAGAAAATGAACAATATAAAGTCAAGAAGTACAGGTCTGCCATTGCCTAATCAAACCTGATAGCTGTGATAGTGTAGTTAAGAAGTCTCAAAACCTTTCACGAGCAGAAAGTAGAAAGCTGCACCACCATTAATGCTTTATTGTAATTATTGTACTTTTCTCATAAACATCTGAATTTGACCACCACTGAAGAATCGATGCTAGACTAGATGGACACTTGACTTCTCTTAACGTATGAGTACTTCTGAGCTTAAAAAGTATTACATAGTCTCACACTTGTGATTGGTGTAAGCTGTCATGAAGGTCTTGGAGTGTGTCAGGGATCCTGGAGAGGACTGGTTTAATGTCAGTGACATATGGCTAAATGAGACTGGTTTGGCTCTTGCAGTTCCCATAGAAGTTTTTCCTGTAATAGTAACAGACGTGAGGATAGAAGAAAGAGTTCATTTTTCTCTTTGTTTCCAGTATTTCAAACTCAAAGCATGATATAGAATTAGAAATCAGGTTTTCTATATCTCTAAAACATTATGTTGTCTTAAAAATCATGATAGTTGAAGGAAAAATAAATGTTGGGTTCCTTTTATTTGCCTTTCTGCTGTTTCAACCTATAAGGTTTGTATAATCTTTCATGAAACTAGTTCTTTTCTCTGGAGGCATTTCAGCTCTGGAAATTGAAATTCTTATGATACTAGAAACAAGAACATTTAAAAATGCACTAAATTTCATAAGAACTGACACTTTTTCTGTGTGTCCCTAAAGGTCTGCCTGCTCATGTTTAATATATACTGAGAAGATTTAATAACTTACCTTTTGCAAAATAAGGCAGAAAACCATCAGCAGATTGGACGTCTGGGCTCTTAAGGCAATAAACTGAACCAAACGAGCCTATAACCAGCAGCTGCGGTCATTTCTCCTTTGCTCTTGTGTCGGGTGGTCCTTCCCTTCTGCTGCCACATCACTTGATCTCTGCTCAGACTCTGTACCTGATCCTGCTAAGACTGCCAAACGCACGTCAGAACTGGCAGAATGTTGACAGGAACTCATAATACCCTCTAATAGCCAAGGTTTTCTTTAAGGCTGAAAATGCAAGATCTCCAGTATTAAGTTGAATTCTTTTGCAGTATAAGAACCAAAGAGGTAATTTTAAGGATGTCTGTCACCATTGAAAACAGGTTTCCCCATAGTAGCCTACTTCTGTGTAGGTAGGGTTAGAAATAGGGCAGTAGCCTTTACAGGGGATTATAGAGTCTGAAGAGAGATGGGAATGACATAGGGCTACAGATGGGCAGTGATCTTGTCATTGGGCTTCTGAAGCGTGATTGTTATCATCACACATTTTGGACTTTGTTGATTTTTTCCTTTCTGATTCAAAAGCCAAATTAATGAATTTGCATAGGACTACCTGAAGGATTTTCTTTGCATGCTCTTAGTTTAAGGTCATTTGATTATCTGGACAGAAAACATTTGAAACTCAAAAATGTGAACTCATGATTTTTTTTTTTTTTTTTTTTTTAATGTCTCTACATGGCAATATGGTGCTAGTTATAGAGCCAATCAAAACAATTACAAATATCATTTTATATTGAGCCCTGGGCAGCCTGGTCTAGTATTAAATGGGGAGGTTGGTGGCCCTGCATGTGGAGGGGGGTTGGAGATTCGTGATCCTTGAGGTCCCTTCCAAAACAGGCCATGTGATTATGTGATTCTGTGATTCTGTGATGCTGTGATTTACCTCATTTCAGTGACAGTTGGGAGAGAAATAGAAGAAATGGTGTTTTAATTATTAGCTATGAGATCGGTATTAAGAATGGCTTGATGGAGAATTTTAACATAAGAATCTGCAGTGTAGTGACTCTACATGATAGATACTGACCTAATTTTTGGCAACTAAGTGCCATAAACATCAGCCCTGATATATCAGACCCAGCATCTGCTAAGATGTCTTAAAACTTTTAAAAATTAATGCACAGATGAAAAACTGCTGTACATCAGCATGCACTTTGTCTAAATGCAAATATTCCATCCTCTAACCAGGCCATAAATATATTTTAGAATGTAAAAAGAAAATAAAAGATCTTTCATAGCTGATGTAGCAGCAGAGCCATAGTATTTCCTTGTTTGTGATGTTACATGCTGCTTGTTTAAAAGAAATCTGCGTATTCATATTAGATGTTCGTGATTGTCTGCTCCAGTCAAAATATCATTCTTTATTCAGACAAACTGGCAAAGCTTCAGATTTATTAATATCATCTTTTTAATGTTGCACTGAAAAGGGCATCATGTCCCTGGTTGAAAACATGATAACTTCAGGGAATTCGTGGCCATAGTTGCTTTGTCATTCTAAGGACATTGATTTTTTATTTATATAAATCTACAGCAGAAGGTTTGTGGCTCATTGATTTGAGTGCTAAATGCTTATAGGGACACAACTAAATGCCAAGCTGTAGATGAATTTAAGCTACTGGGCATACTTAAGCATTGGACATCTCAAGCCTGTTTACTCCAAGTCTGAATGTCATGAATCTGTCTCTAAGTACCTTCTGTGAAAATTCAAAATGTTGTGCAAAAGTCTTGTACTTACTGATCCAGCTTTGGCATCCTTAAATACAAACAGGCATACGGAAATGGAAGTAGCTGTGTTGCTGCTGTGGAGGTATCAACAAATATTAAATGCATAATTGTGACTGGAATCTATTATCCCAAAAATATCTGCACTTCTGAAAGTCCCCTTTCTCTCTCCCTTTCTCTTTCCAACCCACACCCTCAACACCAGGATTTTTGGGAACCTAAGGACAGACAGCGAGGAAATAAAAAATTCAGCTGCTGTGTGCACTGAAAAGATGACTGCTCTAGTTCTAAGGATTTTGTTTGTTACTTTAAGAAAAAAAAGGCGAAAGCGTGCAGTTTGCTGTGCTACAATTACTTCAGAAAGGCTGTAAATAATTAGTGTGTTAAGGCTTGTGCTCGTGTTTAAAGTGTGAGCAAAAGCATCAGTAAAATGCAGTCAAAAGTCCTTAGCAGTGGCACAGAGAAGGAAATCTCCTGCACACAATAGAGATTAAATGCTCCCTGTGCATACTGTATTCTGCTCAGCCCTCGCTGCTCTGAGCCAGGACTGTGGCAGTCGTTATCTCGAGCAGGTTCCTTGGTGATTTTCGAGCCCTGCTCTACCTACCCAAGTGGCAGTGACACCAGCTTTCACTGAAGCCTTATTACTCTTAAAAGAGCAATTTGGTTGGTTGCACGGCTATTAGGATCAGACAGTCAGGCTTAAAGCTGTCAGTACAACTGCTTCTCATCTTTTTTCACAATCCTGACATCTTTTCTCTTTTCTGCTGGACACGAGCATTACTGTTTTTATCATTTTCAATCAAGCTCACGCTGCAAGCTGAGGAATATATTCCCACAGAAGCCAAAGTGAGAGCAGAAATTATTTTATAGCTGCTGTAGTAGCAGCGGTGCTGGCTGCATGTTGTGTGGGAGAAATCGGATCAGTGAGAAATGTGGCTTTCCTCAGGGCTACATCAGTGAGATATTACTTCAACATCTAAGGATAGCAAGGCTGCTCCTTGCTCTGATTTTTCTATGATTAATCACTCCTCTTTACGCCAGCAGAATATGCAGAAAGTGGGGGAGAAGATGTAAGATAATTTTTTTTGGAAAAGAACTTGTGGAAATGTTATCATCAGTGAGACGGGGGAAAATCACTATGCTTGAACTTCTTTTCATTTTGATGTTGCTCTTCTCTGGACCAACCCTGAGCAAGCTTAGCAGGACCAAAGGCAAACACTGGAAGGGGGGTAAGTGGAAAGAAAAAGTTTTATAATGGATGTTTGGGTAGGATTTTAAGAAGCTGCCTTAAGGATGATCTAAGGTGAATACCTATGCTGTTCTGAATGACGAAGATTTTAGATTATTGTGTGGACTTGAAAAAGGGTATTGAAAAGGGAGCATGGAGTTTCATTTGTTTTTTTGTTAGTTTTCTTGACTGCCTCTATAGGGCGTATATTCCTTGCAGGAATTCTACTTTGCATTTTATTATTAACAGAATAGCATTTAAGGCCTTTATATAAATAAATGCCTGTCATTTAGAAACTGATGTCTTGTTGTTTTTGCTTTGTTTTTTGTTGTTTTTTTTTTTTTTTAAATGTGAGAATTAAGATTGTTATTTGCATTATGGAGATTCTGGGACTGATAATTGTAGTTGTGTGGCAAAATGTCCCCCCATCACAGGGGATTATAGTGCTTTAAAAGTAGAGGAGGGAAAAGAGAAAACAAGCAAGAAACCTGTTTTGAGTGCAGAATTGTTACTGTACGTGGTAAAAATGAATAGACAGACTTTTTTCTTTTTTTTTTTTTTTTTTTTGAATACATGCATGTTGTGAAATGCACTGCCAGCAGCACTAATTGGCTGACTGGCTGTATCAGTGTTGATGTGGTAATAAAGATAAATTGCATTAACTTTATTGGAAAAAATGATGTGTTGAGAAAAAACTTATGATTCTTGAAGGCAGCAATCCATTTTCCTCTTCTGCTAAAATCTGTTGGGAAGATTTACCCTATGTGTGCTGTGAGTAGTTTACTAAACATGCCTTTTCATAAAGTTCACTTTGTTTTGCTTCCTTGTGTGGCATTTGTTTGTGGAAAACATGGGTTATCGAGGCCTCATAATCAAATAACTCAGTGTGTATAAATGATGTCTCATAAATATTTGGACTGAGGGACTGTGGCTTGTAGATCGCTAGATGTTTTCTCCTGGTTGTTTCTTGATGTTACTGATTGGACGCACCCCAGGATTTTTTTTTTCTTACAAACATTGCCACAGCGTGGTGTGTTTATCACAGCTTTAATAGCACTTTCTGTCTTCCTCTGCTGTCAGTATTGTGATCTGAGGTTAAAGAGTAGCATCAACATTATAAAGAAGTTTTAATAATTTATCACAACATCTCAGCAGGAATCTCCTCCCTCTCCCCTCTGTATTTCCTTTTGTTGCTTTCAGAGAAATTACAAATCTTCTACTTTGTTTACCTTCAAGGGAAAAGTTGCAGTGCAAACTTAACCTGGACTACTAATACAGCACAGCAAATTATTTCCTAGTTCTGTAAATCACATTATCACGTGTATCTCACAGTGCTACTGGGTATCCTCCTTGCAAATTACAAGCTGTTATTTACTCTCAGCAGCATGACCTCTTCTTAGAGGCACATGAGTTAGGAATATATGTTACTGTCAGGTTCCTGCAATTTCTAAAATGCTGTTAACTTTTTTTCCCCTTTTCCCGCTTTCAATTAACTTTTGTAAATAAGAGGTTTACTGCTTCAGTCTCTTACTTACTCTCTAATAGAAGCCAAGCACTCTACTGAAGAATTTTTGTCATGAGTTGAAAATAAGCCCTTAATCTGACTGAGGAAAATAAGAACTTACTATGGGATTTTGCTTTTCTTAAACGTGTTCTTTCCACCTGAAACAAAGAATAAAGAAGGTACCTCTTCCAAGGCTGCTAACAATTAATTTGTCTTTTTCCCTTACAGCTCTTAAGTCAGCCAAAAACTAGGCTTATGTGATGTAAACTTTTGCACGTGGATGTTATTGCTGTGTTGCTTGAAGATGATGTGTGTTTTTCAGTGAAAATGTTAGATTCGTGATCTGCTAGAGTCTGTATGTTGTGATGTTATGTAGTCTGAACACTTTTGAGCTTGAAAACGTGATACACACCTTTCTTTCTATTGAGCATCAAGAATTAGCTTCTGCTTTTATGTCAACACAAGTTCTTTGTGGCCTGTGTGTGAAATCTGTGATGCTGCTCGGTAAAATTTCTGCATACGTGCTTCTCCACTGGAGCACACTGGATAGCTCATCCCAGAATGGAAGCAGACTTTTTAAGAGGTTCAGGAGATCTAGGCAGCTGCTTACCAACTTCCAGCTATGTTGTTTAGAGCAAAAGTATGACGCTAGATATGTGCTTCTGCAGATAGGCAGTTTCCAGTGTCTGGAAATATTAGTTTAGCTATACCAGTTGTTTTCCATGATGGACTACAGTAGCTAATCCAGAGCATCCTCACAAGTTTTTCAGTGTCACATCTTATTTCAATAGTGCTGTGAAATATAGACATCTTTGGAAAGTACTGATCTTCCATGTCTACGTAGGCCCTAACCATGATCAGTCCAGGTTGATGAAACTCAAAATTCTGCTAATATGATTTTAAAAACTTCATTACTGAAGTTACAAGTTCTTATAGATTATTTTGTGTTCTTGCTATGTAGCTCTCTCTGTTATTCAAGAGAAGATCAAATCTATTTACTTCTGTATTTTTCTTTGGAATTTACTCTAAAAAAAGTCTGCCATTAAAATAAATGGCATTACAAGTGGAAATTTCTTCCAGATTTAGTTGCGGTGTCAGATGTGAAGGAGTGAAATTAGTTGCATACTTACATGGTCCTGGAGAAATGGAAAGATAACATTTTCTTTTCTGGATATTTTTAAGTCTGTACTCCTGAAAACTTTCAGAATAAGTCATTGGAATGCAGTGCTTAAATGTACCCTTAAATGGATTTATAAACTGGTGTTCAAGATAAACTGCAGTCTAAAACCAGAACCTGGGAATACAAATCAACTGGATTTTCTTTTTCTCTTTGAGCCAAAGTAGCACTATGTGATTCAAGTTTTTAAGAAGGATTTATAATATGGAGAACAAAAAACTGGGAAAAGAAGATTAAGTACTCTTTTGAGTTTACCTTAAATCAGAAAGCAGATTTCAAGTGTTGCTAATACCTATCCCCTTCTGAATTTGTTTCCAGTGTTTTCACTCTATCACATAATATAGGGAAAAAGAAAATTAAATTTTGTATGTATCTATTCGCATATATGTGTATGTGCTGTCTATTTGGTGGTGTCGGGGAGAGTTTGGAAGAAAACTGTCCATTTGTGTTATGTTTGGGAACCTTCCCAGCACTTCCTTCTTACTAATAGTGTGGTGATATTAATTCCCGAGCTAGGAAAATTGTGGCAGTGATTCACATTTACTGATCTTCAGGCAATATCAAATGTCCCCTACATCTGAGAGTGCGTGTCACATCTGATAAACACTACACACAAATGTGAATGGGGCTGAGGAGCACTATTTTCCAAGCTCTTGCCAAAGGGCCCATTACTGTTAGGACGTCAGCCTTGTTGAAGAGTTCACAAGGGCAAACTAGCACTGTACAGAAACACCATTCCGCATAGTCGTTGGATATTACTTCAACTGTAAAACAACAAAATGCATGGGGAAAAGAAAATCATGTACGATGCTTGTCTTCTGGTAAACATCAGTGCACACTTGAAAGCTCTGTGACAGAAAGATTTCAGAGAAGAAGAGGAAGAACATTAAGAAAATCTCAATTCCTGGCAGACATTAATCTTTTATTCATCTTGGGAAAACCTCACTTGTTCAGTCGGGGGGATAGATGTCCTGTCCCAGAGCATCAGGCGCTAATGAATAGAACTGGCTCGTGGCCTGACCCTCTAGCTAGTGGCCTCTGTAGCATCACCAGGCCCTTCTGGTGGCCAGAGTGGGCTACTCGGGGTGGTCCACAAGGGTGCATCTCAGAGGGAGAGTGTAGGACTCTGCATGGGACAGAATGCCCTCATGCAAGAGCAGTATTCTGACAGTGCCATCAGCACCGCAAATAGAGAGAACCACCCCACACAACTGAAAGAGGACAGACAGTATCTGTTCTTTTTAGCTCTGAGGAAGTGAAGCAATAAGCCTCCTTGACTAAATCAAGTTTATTATGCAAGTGATCCAGCCTTATATTTCAGTTTCAGTTTCATCTCTACAGCATTTAATCATTTTTATGGCAAAGAATACCAGTGGCAGAAATCTAGAAGTGTCACTTTCTCAGTCTTACTGGTAGGGGTAATTCAAAGGTGTGTAGGTGAGATTCAGTAATCAGATTGATCAGTACATGTTATTCAGAATGAATGTTATCATCAGTGCTAGTTTAAATGTTTTCGAAAGCGTAATTCAGAGATCAGCTCACAAAAGAAAATTTCTATTAACTGACCTTCCCTTCCATACAGAAAGCAGCCATCCCTCAGACCAACCGAATGTGGAGGTAAAATGCTGGAATATTAAAGTAGTGGTGAGAGTATTAGATTTGGAGGTATGTTACTAGACAGCTGGTACGTGCCTGGTAGCTCTGGATCACCAGACATCTCAGATATAGAGATATTATCCACACAGCACTACAACTTTACAGTGTATGAACACTGAATTTGGTGAAGATAATGCCCTGAGATGTGCTACATTTGTAACAAGGAGACTCAGTGTTGTCACAAAGTCCAACACATCAAGAGCACAGTGAATTGTAATAGATGTTTAGATCTCTTCTTGGCAGCCTCTCAACAGTACTATTTGCTTCCCCTTTGGGGAAACTCATTAAGCTTTTTTCAACACAAGGAAGCTGTTTTCACCTGCATTATGACTCTGAGGTGATGAAGGCTGGGGTTTATGCAAAGTGGGAAATAGAGAGGAGATAATTATGTGGCTAGAGATATCCTGGCCTTCAGTGTGACTTATCATGAGGCACAAGAGATCTGCTCAGCTGTGATGAAGCAGGGCTTTTTAAAGTGGTGGTTGTGAGTTTCAACACTGGCAGCTGTGCTGGCACAATTCACTGTGTAATGTATGTAATTTCAAGGGTATACATTGTACAGTTTATCATTTGTATAATTTAAGTAAATTATTTTGTGGAATTTCAAGGATAAACTGCATGGATCCTTTTTGAGTACTTTCTCATGCTGGAAGGTTAATCAACATTATTTCTTATACTTTGAAACATCAAATATGCTGCTATGCACTAGCACATTGGAAAAGCTTATAAAATGCTGAAGCTAAGTTTCAAACTCCAGGTCCTAAAATTAATTCCCTACATTTTATAAGAGAAACCTGATTTTAAGTAGTATTGAAAATTCACATTATTTTTAACTTCAGAGGAAGCTCAATATATTTGAAGAAGTGACTTGTGCATAGATATGGATCTAAAAACCTAATTTTAGAACCTGGGGACTGTAACTGTGGGTATGCAGTTTTAGTCTGACTGTGAATATATAAAGTGCATGTCTACACACATCTTGTGACTTCATGTATTGAATATGTTCGTAATAGTTTTGCTTTTAATGTACTTAAAATGAAAACGAGTATTTATTTGGATACTGAGATTTATTTGGATCTTGAAATGAACTGGTTTTTATTCAGTCTTCTATGTGCATTTAAGTCTAGATTTAGCTCCTATCCCACAATAACAAGAAAATTTCTGCACCTTCTTTTACATCTTCAGAGTGAAATCTGAATTCAGAGGGCCTCTGCTGCTGTGCAAAGCTTTCTGTACACATTTTCTTGAAGCATTCCACCCTTCCCCATCTAATTTTAAACTCTTTGAAAACATTTTAAATGTAATAAAGAAGTCTGGTAACCTGTGCGCAAAAACATATAGCTGGAAAAAAGCATAAAATGGGGGAATGGAAAACCAAATTTGTGAGATTTTCATTCTCAGCTGGAAGGTTGGGATGGAAGATGTCTGGGTTATTCCAGCCATGAAGGAGCAAATGATAAGAACATATAACGTCTATTTAAGTACAGAAAGTTTTGTTGGCAAAGAACCAAATGGTAATGAGTAAATGTAGGCAGAATGTAAGAGGAGTGTCTCCAGCCATTACTGAGAAAGGGCTGTCAACTTTTGGCAGAAGTCAATCACAGCCTTCTTCAACTTCTGCCAGTTCTGGCTGCAGGTTCCCACCACCTGCTCCACTAGAGTCAGTGCTTGTGGACAACTACTTGCACCCCTATCCAGGGAGCTGATCCAGCTAACAAGATTGGACAGTGTCTATCCAGCTGATGGGATTCCTTAATTCACACAATCTCAGGTGACAGGTAAGCCTAGGGCCATGGCCACAAGAGAAGAGAAGAGGTTGCAGTCATGGCAAGATTTAAGGTAGTTCAAGCTGGTTTATAACTTCAGCCTCCAGGTCAGGATTATCTGGAAGAGAGAAAAAACATAAAAGAAAAAGATTTAATAAGGTGACACCTTCCTTTGAATCCTATGTCCACATCCCATACTCGGAGCCCTGCTTGAAATGTTTGCTATCATATTAAAAAGTATGTTGATCAAATAGTTATAATACAGAAGAAATATTTAAATACTGGTCACCTCCACAGATATGCACATACATCCCTTTCCTCAAGTTATTTGCATTTATTTTTTTCTTAAAACAGATTTTGGAATTGCTGTGATGCACCATTGATGTTAGAAAGCTAGTAAACGCAAGCTCTCTTAATTAGGTCCACAAATAAAATGTGTTCTTATAAATTGCCTGGTACTTGAAAGAGCATGAATCAGAGATACGAAATGATAAACAGGCATCAATACACATCAGTGCATCTGATAAAAAGTTGTTTTGGTTTCCTCTTTCTGGCAATTTTGAAAAACAGTGATGTTCAGGAGATAAACACTATTGATTTTTTACTTCAAGGCATGATCTAAAGAGTACTTAGAGTGCATTACTACTTTCAAGAGCCATTAATAGATACCTCCACAAAAAACTATTGGTTTAGAACACTCAAAATTGGAGTGTGGGGGGATGATTTTACAGGTGATTTAATCTTGGTATATGATACTGAAACTGCTAACAATTAAAATCTATTTGTATTTTAGAGCACCTTCAGTAGAAATGAAAGTAGTAATGAGCACCTTCAGTGGAAATTGTTTTTTTTCGTCTTTGTCTGAATTATAAAATCTTGTTCTCAGCTAAATGTGTCCCATTAACTCTCATTCTAGAACATATTTCATTTTACTAGTTTGAAAATTTTATCATCTTAAGCTAGCTAAATATTAAAATAAATTCATGGTTCCATATTTGTGTTGCACAGAGATGCAAACCATAATAATTCAGGAGCATCAAGATTATTTTTCTGCTTTCCATGATTTTCCCTCAAAACCTGTGGATTTCATTACTGTGTTTCCTTGTATAAGGAAACTCAAACGAAGTAATGGAAAAAACCGAAACAAAAGTCAGTTTTGCTTCCAGTGATGCTGATCAGTCAGCAGAAGCTTTCAGCAATGAGGTTTCTAAACCTCCATAAAAATCAAGTTTCTGATATGACTAAGCATATAGATCTCTTTCCTCCCGGCACCTATGTATTCTGAATTACAGCTTCCTGATTTCCTCCCAGGCATAGGCATGTGTGCAGTTTCTGTGCTAGCGTGGTTTATGATGAAAGTTCACTGATAACAGTCTTTGCAGCGGTTCCAAGTATGGCTGTGGTTACAGTAGCACAAAGGAGTAAGAAACTCTTGATATTTACTATCTTTCCCATATAGGTTGCTGGATAAGAACAAATGAAACTGCTCGCATTAATACCTTGTTCTGCTTTATTTAACTTGCTGCTAGCTGGATTCTGAGTGTTCTTTTAAAGTTTGTGTCATCAGTTTTGAAATTTTAAGAAGAGAATGACAGAGGTTCACCTCACTGCCCAAGATTGTTGCTTCTGGCTCCATAATTTAACCTTCCTGTAGGTACATTGTACCAACAGTGGAAAAACAGACAAAAGTGGTCCTTGGCTTTGTGAGGAGGAGTAAAGCAGTAAATGGTTTGCTTCCTGCACACTGCATTGTTAAGAGAAGAAATGGAAGAACACGGAATATTTACTATAGAAAAAGTAAATAGAAATAGTCTGCTCAGTTATGGAAAAATTGAGAACCAGTTACGAAGCAATTTAAATGTGCTATTAGATATTTTCCCCCATGGAGTTAAGGGGTTTTTAAAACTTTTAGAGAAAGTACTAATGAATAAAAGCTCATGTCAGACACATCCAGAGAGGCAATAAACAAATTTCTAAAAATGTATTATGTTCTAAAAAGCTAGCTTCAATTGTGTTTTTAGATCCTACTGACATGTTGGAAATTTGCATTCCATTGTCATACTTCTTGTAATTAGCACTTACTTTGAGAAACCACAGATACTGTTCTGAATTTTTTACACCCTGAAAAAGTGCAAGAAGTGTCTTTTTTTTTCATTCATTCCATTCAGTGTTTCTCTTAGAAAATGGTTGATATACCAAATGTATCACTTCTGATTTAAAAATTAGCATACAATTGAGAATACTTTGTCCTTGGGGTAATGCCCCTGGTTAAGTGCCTTCTGCAATTATATGATCATATCTTATTTCTTGTACTTGCTTGAGAAAAACTGCTGCCTTACAGGTGTATTTGGAATATATGTACTGTCTTTCCTGCTATAGTCTGAAGTAATTCTACTGAAATTTATGGAATTGTGTCAGTTTAAATGAGAGGACAGTCTGCTTTTGAATCTTAGCTCTAAAGTCATCCATTTGATAATCAGTCATGGCAGTTCTCACTAAGTAATGCTTGTCTGATAACAGATCTAGGCAGCTGGAAAGACACTGATCTGACGATGAGTGTGTGGAAGTCCTGAGGGTGATGAAAAAAGAAGCAAAAATGTGACACTGATGAAGTTCTCACTGCTTTATAATAGTTCCTATTAGTTAAAGTGGTTTCATACCACTGATGTTTTTGGTGAAGCTCAAGAATTTGTCTTCATAATTTAATTTAGACCCATTGTCCTGCTCTGGGTCTAAATGAACTGTTGTTATCTGACCATTTGATTAGCCTTAGAATTGATATGGATGGATATACCAGCCTAGAACTTGTTTTAATGAATTACTGCCTTCTCCAGCATCAAGAATCTCTTCATTCAACAATTATAAATTTATGTGTAAAGTTATTTCAAAGATATAATAAAACTTAGATTAATAAATCATTTAATAATAATGATAAAAATATATATATTTAAAATAATATAAGGTTGCACAGCATGGTGAAGGGTAAAGTGTTCATTGAAAATCTGGACAATGGTCAGTTTTTACTTTTTCAATTTTTATTTTCTCCACTTGACTCTCTGGTTTCTTTTTTCAGAAAGTGACAAAAGTGGCAGTCATGAAATATGAGTAATGATGCTGTTGATGGTCACTGTGGAAAAAGGTATAGAATGACTGCACTTTGCAGAAATTTCCTTCCTTCTTTTTTCTTTTTTCTTTTTTTTTCTTTTTTTTTTTTAAGTGGAAAGTAAGTTGGAAAGTTCTTCAACTTTTGAAGATGAAAAGCAGGAAAAAGGAAAGAAAATAAATTCAATTTCTTGGTGCTATTGAGTTGTGTGTATTGAAGGAAAAATGTGTTTTCCTCTTTCCAAGACGAGAGCTGTGGAAGCTGAACAAGCCAGTCATAATAGAATTATGCCATTTAAGTTGTTCCTGGATCCTCCTGACACAGTGTATGACAGCAGAGACTCTCCACAGTGTATCAGGACAAATGCACACTTCTACTCTGGGGGAAAATATTTTTGGATAATGTGTACATTGGCGTTAATTTTAAGAGGGATCTCTGTGAAGTAGAAAGATTCTGTGTTTAACATAGTATTGCTTTACTCTTTCTACAGTAGCCAGGCATAGGTCTTATTTCAAAATCCAAGCTTTCAGAATTTCATTCCTTCACAGCATTGTAGCTCCTAGGAACTTGTTAAATTTGATTTTTGTTTATCCTGTCTCAACTTTTTCTTCATCCATTTTTATGTTCAGTGTATGGTCTCTTCTATTTGTAAATTGTTGTCCTATTTTTAAAGGGCATTTTACGGTTATCTACAGACGATATTTATCAGAGACTTCTTAATTTATTTAAATCTGATTATATAGCCTTTTAACTGTATTTAAGTAGAAAAACATTTATGTTAACAAATTTTATCTTAGATTATTCCTATAGAAGTACAGCGTTAGAAACCATGGGGAAAAACTTTTTTTTTTTTTTTTTTTCTCTCTTGGCAACATATTTTACTTAATCTATATTCTTTGAAAATATTGTTCGACATTTTGACTGATTTCCTTTCTGGTGCCCTTTGGTTGTATACTATTGCTCATTAATCTGAAAAGAACATAGAAACTAGTAAGAGTTTTTGTACACTTAAATTACAAAACATGTATTGTCTTCTTTGTATTCATAGAATCATAGAATGACTTAGGTTGGAGGGGACCTTAAAGATCATCAAGTTCCAGATTTCTGCTATGGGCAGAATTGCCCCCAGCCAGCTCAGGCTGCCCAGGGCCCTATCTAAGCTGGCTTTGAGTGACTCCAGAGATGGAGACCCCACTGCTTCTCTGGGCAGCTGTGCCAGCACCTCACTGCCCTCTGTGCAAACAATTTCCTCCTAACATCTAACCTAACTCTACCCTCATTTAGTTTAAAGCCATTCTCCCTTGTTCTATCATTGTCAGATCATGTACAAAGTCACTTTCCCTCCTGCCTATAATCCCCCTTCAAGTACTGGAGGGCTGCAATGAGGCTTCCCTACAGCCTCTTCTTTTTTAGGCTAAACAAGCCCTACTCCCTCAACCAATCTTCATAGAAAATGCTATCATCCTGGTGGCCCTAATTTGGGAGAGTTATTCTCTGATGTTTATAGATAATCAACAAAGTTGCTAAAGCCTACTTCAAATAAATAGTATATTAAAAAAGCTTGCACATGCTCTAAAAAAGTGCAGCTCACATAGAGAATGTAAGATGTGTTGAGAACACAGGACAATATAATGTGAACATGCATGTAAATTTACTTGATCTGTATTGGTCTTTTGAATTCCCTTTCCAAACAGTGAATATGGTAATTTCATTTTACAGATAAGGTATTTGAGGCCCTAAATCAGTTTAGCAGTACACATTTTTGATTTTGGCAAGGGCAGTTGCTAGCTCTAAACTAGCAACTAGCAAGCTCTAAACTAGCAAGTATCTGTTCATAATCTCTTCGGCAGAAATAGTGAATTGACTAATATGTTTCATGGCACATACATTGTCTTTGCATATTGGGAAAGATCACAAGATGATCTATATGATTCATCAATCACTGAAAAAGCAGTAGGCATTCACCACAAAGTGAAATTCTGTTATGCATTTAGAAAGAAAAATGATTTGAAGAATACTGACATTCTTTGACCACCATCTTCCACAATGTGATTTGGCATTACATTGTTTTATTATTCTTATTTGTTATGTGGGCATATGTAGATCTTGGGTTCCTGTTTTACCCTGTGGTATAAACAATGGACAGAAGCAGAAAGCTACTTAGAAGTATTCCTTATTTATTCTTGTAACACCCAAGTCGTTCTTAAAATGAACATCATCCTAAAGATTGATCCTTTTTCTGCCTACATTGCAGGACAGATTTATACCAATCCACACAATTACTAACAGGCAGCACGCCATTCTTTAGTAAACTACCCTGTTAGTTTTCAGAAACCCTGAAAGTAGATATGGGCTTCTATAGCAGTTTTAAAGCGTAACAGGAACTGTCAGTTAACTTGTTCAAAATGCAAAGGATATGCCATTTGTATTGATTGCTATAGATTTTTGTCTCATCTAAAGGAATTTGTATTTCTTTTCAGTGAACTTGCACTGAGAAAAGTAAAAGCAAATAATGGCTAGACAGAACTGACATATTCCAGATTCCAAAAGAACTCAAAACTTTAAATTTCTCATGCATACCCTTGCATTACTTGTTTCTAAGGCATCCAATCACGTCTGTCTTTTTGCCAAGAGAGCGACACTAAAACAGGCTGAAAACAGCATCCTTTCACTTTGCATTAAAGTGAACAGAACAGCACTCAGCTTTGTGCATTTCAAACTCACTGCAATAAAAGTTTTAAGAGATAAGAAGCTTTTTCTATTTCAGGGTTGCCATTAGCTTGAATAATACATAAACAAGGGAAAAGGTCTGAAGTCCTATTGAGGATCACAATATAGCTTCAATTAAATTATACATCATTATCACAGCTGCCAAGCATGGTGTGGGATTTTAGACCCCCATCTCACTAAATGTTCTATGTAGCTGTCTTGTCCAATTCTTTTTTCTTCTGCCTTTTTCTTTTTTTCTTTTTTTCTTTCCTAAGCACCAGTAGCGCTCTTTGAAAACTCTAGTTAAAGGAATAAAGCAGAGGATGAGGTTTGGTTAATCAAGGAAGAACATTGATATGTCAACAGTCAAGCACCAAGGGAGGAAGAAGGTCAACTTTCTAGCCTTTAAAAACACCAGGGAGAAATCAAACACTATTAAGTCATGACATATATGTTCCTTTTGAACTAGGGCTGCATGCAGTCCCTCTGTCTGCTGAGTGGTTTGCAGTGCCATTCCCAGTTGATAATGAAACCTATTATTAAAACAGAATAGCTGTGGCTATCCACTGAGCATGCTTTCAGTAAGTGTCCACAAAGTTGGCAATTATTTTAAAACTCAATCTGAACAGAATATTTACTTCTTTGCCTGTGGTTCATTCAGCTTTCCAACATAAAATTTCATAGCATCTTATTGTCTGTGGATGAATGTGGTTTTTTTGGATGGTACAGTTACTTAGTCATCATAGTAGATGTCAGCTAGTTATTACCTCTGTGGTGACTTTGACATAAATCCAGGATATACGGAACTATTATTGCATACTTAAGAAAATCATAATGGCTTGTCATTTATATTTATTCCTATAGTGTCCTTTAAAAGTGTTAGAAGTGTTTTGACTAATTGATTTCACTATTTGCACTCAAAGCCACCCCACTTTGCATTAATTTTATCAGTTTGCTTATCTTCTTTGTACTAATAATATATTGATAAATATTCTCTCTTGAGTAGCCATATAAGAAAAACTGAAATCGAGGTGGCATTGCAGAGTTCTGTGCACAGAATACTTATTTCAGATTATACCCCACCATTGATTTTTACATTGAACATGCCATCGATTTCAACGGGTGTTTAACATGCAGATCAATGTTATAGTGCTTAAATGGTAACATTTGATATTTAAAGCTAAATGAGCAAGAAGGTACCACTGACTTCCAAGCAGGACTGAAAATATCTGGTAAAAATCCAAACTACCTTAACATTTCAGATGATTAAAAAGCTCAGAAGAAACAGCTGGTAATAAATGTGAGAAGAATTGTGTCTGAAATGTAAAATGAGAATGTAAGAAAAATCTGGGCTGAAGGCTGTTTGTAATATCCCTTTGTTGTGCAATAACACTTAGTGACCCACGCTTTCTGCAGCTTGCGCCTTGCCTCCAGCAGAACTAACTGCTGAGGCATGTCTTACAGCTGTGTCACATTTCCTAAATTCTGTGTCTGTTTGTCTCCCTGATACAGTAGCTTCATGCAGAGTTTCAGAAGAGTATTTAGTTATACTGTATCTGGGATGGAGCAATGCCAGTCACAGGTCAGACTGGGAGAGGAGTGGCTGATAGCAGTGCAGCAGGAAGGGATCTGGGGGTACAGGTGACAGAATGCTCAGCATGAACCAACAACACCCTGGCAACCAAGAGGGCAAACTGCATTTTGGGGTGCAGTAAACAGAGCACAACCAGCCAGTCAAAATAGGTGATTTTCTTCTATATTTAGTGCTGCTGCAGCCTGACTTTGAGCGTTGTGTACAGTTCTGGGCTTGATTGAATAAAAAGGACGTTAAGGTTCGGTTAAGGGCAACCAGGCTGATAACAGGGCTGGAAGTATGTCCTGGTAGGAGAGGCTGAGGATGCTTGGTATGTCCTCTCTGGAAAAGCGGAGATCAAGAGGTGATCTTATTGCACCCTGCAGCTTCCTGAGGGCATGGGGAGAGGGGAGGGGGTAAGCAGAGGGAGATGTTGAGCTCTGCTCCTTGGTCATTAGTGATAGGACTGAATAGCATAAAGCTGCCTGAGAAGCAGCTGAAAAGAATCATATCATGCAGCCCATTATCACAGATTCCTTGGGTAAATAAGAATTTATGGCATGCAGTTGGAAAACTCTAAATATTCTTTGTACAAAACTTTAAACAAACCATATACTTTTTAAATCTGTTTGAGAAACAAAGACATATACTTGACTATGGAATGTAGTATGAGTTTTTGCAAAACTATTTGACAATAAGACTCTCAATTTCTCAGTTCTACACCCAGACCAATTTTGTTCTGATGCAGGTTTCTTAAAAACTGTTTGAAATCCATGCATGCTATCGACCTCATTGTATATGCAGCTTTCAGGCATATTTCTTAAACCAAGTTTGTGATTTCTGCATCCTTTTTACTGCAAGAAGAACAGCAGTCAGAGACTGAAGAATTCTTTTTGGTGGTTAGTACAGTTTGTTTAACCATCAGGCTGCAAGAGAAACTTTTTTGGATACCAGCTATGACTTAGTACAGACTTTAAGTGAAATACAGAAGCTTTGAGCTGTTGCACCAAATATATAAAGGGTTATTTTTTTGCTGTCCTGTTGCAGAACTATTTTTTTACTTACATTGAAAGGGAAGTAGAAGCACCTTCTTCAATCACTTCTTCAAAATGACTTGGAAAAATCTGTTCTCTAACATGTAACATATGCCCTTTAAAACTGCTTCTGTGCTGCTGCCTTCTCTTATCAGTGTGGGCAATAAATTTTGCATGGATATAGAGGGAACTGCCACATGAGTACTTGAAATAGTTAGGAAGATGCTGCTAAAGCATACAGACAAAGTACGTTGGCAATTGGGTCTTTGTAGGTGGGCATTATTATCAAGATCCATGGGTGCTGAGTTATGTAAGCCTTAGGAGCACTAAGGGCCATCTCTTGCATGAACCTAATTTTGGGTGAATAAAGTCCTTAGATTCATTGTGAAGTTGCATGTAAATGAAAATACCAAGTGTCATTGACTTGTCAGTGAAGAAGTAGCCTGGGCTTGGTAACAAATGGATCAGTGATGTATATTTGGAAGCTCCATGACATATTAAAGTAGTTTATGAGGCACAGTTTGTTTTGGTGGTCTGCTCTGATGGATGATATGCTATCTGCCGCTGCTTCATCTGTTGTGGTATGTTTGTAATAAATGTTCGTTGCAAGACAGTGCTAAATGTGTTCCATCTAGATCATTCGTTACTTGTAACAAGTTTCAGTGTATATGAATCAAAGGTTGTTTATGCTTGCCTTCAAAAGAATTCATCATTTTGAAGCAGTTCTATCACTTTAAATGGGGCAACTGAATGAGCGAGTGCTCAGAATCTTTCAACAATATATATTGAAAACGATACAGTTAAGCATGTGCAGTGATACATTTAATACTACTTTAAAAAGTATGTTGTCTTTTGCAGTCTAGCACATCTGTTTGTTTTCCTTTTTATTTTTCCGCTTTTGCAAACAATAGGACTTTTGGTTTATTTTTTTATCAAAAGCAAGCACTGAGGGACAAGTAGACAATGTTCATGCAAAAACTGTGATGTGTCAGGAGAAGCACATCAGTTGGTGGGATTTTTGCTGATGTTGTACAAGAATATATCAGTAGTTCATCAGAAAACAATAAAAAATGTATGCGTTATCCACAGGAGATTTTCACTTTCTTGAAAGTGCAGAATACACCAACCTTGAGCAAACTATGCACTTCATTTCTCCAACTTCCTTGGTCCTTTAGTACACTGGGTGGGGAGAAATACTTACTGGGTACCAAACAGTTTATAAAATAGATGAGTTTGACAAGGAGTGAAAAAGGGTAACAGAGTAAATTGAGTTGCCCAAGCAGTCTGATTTCGATGCAAGAAAAGTATCTCTAATTTCTAAGTGTCTTTTTTTTTTTCTTTTTTTTCTTTTTTTTTTTTCTTGTTTAGTATGCCATACAGTGGTCAATAGATAGATGCTGTGTGGGCATTTGGAAAAAAAGCATGTGGATGATATTTTCATTATTTCCAGAAAGAAGGAAAAAAAACCAAAATATCATAGAATTAGAGTTGCTGTAATGATGAGTTGAGACTGTACAGTTGCAGCAGCATTAAACAATAAAAGGGAAATGTATAATATGAGGCAGCTTTCTTCTTTCCCTCAGTGGTGCGATCCATGTCCATTCACTGCATGTTTCATTTTTACATCTAGTCTTTTCAGCTGTGAATTGATCCTATTTCTTTGTTTCTGCTAATGTTCTCTATCTCAAGAATGCCTATCAAAATTTGAAAGGTTTTATACCTTACCCTTAAGGAAAAAAACAAGCTCAAATGCTTCTATGGCATCTGTGATGATCTGTGGCATCTGTACCTCATAAGGCAAAGCAGTTTAACATTTGCTGTTTCCTAAAGTTAATGAATAAATATTATGCGCCGATAGATGCAAATTAAATCTTCACTTTTTCTAAGATCTGTCTTATATACCTGTGCTGGTTACCTTAAGGCCCTTGACTGAAGAATGATCCTGGAATGGAACAAAGTATTTTGACAGTTTTAAGGGAACTGATATTTGTCACTGTAGCTGAAAATTTTGTGTTTTGTAGGGAGAGCTAGCCTTAGTAGTTTCTCTTGTTTTTGCAAAGACTTGCTTTGCAAGCATGTGTCCCACTTGGGCTCTGTCTCACGCATTGTCCACGTGGGTGCAGCGTGCAATGGAACAAACCCTGCAGACCCTGGGGAGAATAAAAGCAGGAGAGAAGCTGTGGTGGGGGTGAGTGGAAAAGTGCACTTTGAAGCAGGCTATGCCCTACTGGCACTGCCTATTGAATCCACCACCAGCGTGTTCCTTCTCTCTCCTTTTCATCAGTTTGCCATCTCTCAAGGGTCAACAGTGCACTTGCTTAGGGAGTTTCTGCTTGGTGCTTACTGGGATTATCTAGAATGGATGCCTGTGTGTGTATGAATGTGTGTATGTTGAATAGAAGTCATAACTTTTGTGTTAGCTGCAATTCTTGGCCCTCGATGCTTATAGCTATGAAATCTGGTGGTGTGAGGCTTCCATCTCTGTGTTTTGGGGTAATAAAATAACCTCCTGATGGCTTTCAGAAAGTAGTAAAGATCTAAGACAAAGGCAAGATGCAGGCCCTGAATTGTTCTGATGATCTTTGACTTGTGCATAAAATGAGAAGTGTGAATGGAAAAGAAGGAAAAAGTGGGCACTGGAAATTACCATGATTTGGTACTCAGTAATTCATAACTGGAAGCAAGCACAGGGCTCAAGGCTGTGCTGATTATTGCATGAATGAGCAGTGTGTTAGTTATTGCATGTGACCATCCTGCTTCTTCCTTATCTACTACTTCTCAGTTACAGGAAGAAAAGTACAGCCACTACCTCCATTGCCTAGCGTAGATGATTTTCCAGATTGCTGTTAATGGCTGGTGTTGTGGCATAAGTAGTCATTTTTCTTTTTGCAGTAACTCCGAACACAAGTTTTCCTCTCAGAAATTTCATGGAAATGAACAAAGGCTTATTTTTACTACAAAGACAGGTCTTCTTACTATCAATTCAGGACTTTTGACAGTAGTGCATAATACTCTCTGTCTCAGGGAGGAAGAAACACATTTGCCTTTTGATCCAGTTCAGTACCTTCTACTGCTTGTGCTTAACTAACACAGAGGAAAGATGAACCTGGGATCAGGGCTTGAATTTTTAACTGCTGTTTTCTATTTGACCATGTCTCGTATATCTTTCTTGAAGCACAGCAAAAAGTCCTATCTGCAAGCTTTTTACCAGCTTTTATGGAGATTACTATCCTGATTGCTGATGTTCTTCACTGGTTCTATGTAGACTACTCCAGAAGTAATGCCTCATATTTGTTTCTATACAGAAACATACAGAGAAAATACAACAGGTACAAAAAGAACAATAATACTATTTAATTGAGTAAATTCTCAGCTATAATACGCTATTTTTCAACACAGTCACCACCATTAGTGATGCATTTTCATCAGTGATGAAAAAGAGCCTGCATGTTGCACTCATCAAAATCTATGTGGCCATCTGGAACATGGATTGTCTTTCATGTTGGTGTCACTATTGCTGGAATTCACCACCCACCACCTCACAGTGCTCACATCCATCCTTTGGTCTCCATAAATGTTCAGCAAGCATTGATGAATGTCAATGGGTGCCATTTTTTCTGCACAAAGGAAAGGAATTCAGTGACACACCTTTGCTTCATACTCATTTCTATTTTGGATACCATTGTGTCTGACTGCAGCTCTGCTGCCATCTCTCACATGGCAACAAAATGTAATGGAATATTGGTGGGAAGGTTGAAATATCTACGGCCACATCACCAACATCCACCTCTGGCATAGGGGGCCAACATAATAAAATAGGAGGTATTACTTTTGGAACAGCCCTGATGAGGGCTCTGCTCTTCACAGCGGTCATCGGTACAGTTTTTTTTTCACGCCTCTATGAAAGTAAATTTGACCTTACAACTCTTGTCTGGAGAGAGCTACCCAGTAACCATATAGAGATCTCAGTGAAGCAGGTATTACATGATCTGCCACGTTCTACTGCCTTCATCTCTTACAGCACAATAAAAAAAGATTGCTCCTATAATGGTTATTCTTTGCTAATTCCCTAGTTATTCCTCACTAAAGTACAATTAATTACTAAAGGGGCTTCCCATACAGAAAATTATTGATAGAACATCTAAAAAAAAAAAAAAAAAGAAAAAAGTAGAGCATAAACCATGGAAATGCACAAGAGGAACAAAAATGCAAAAAGCCACTGTATGCTAGGCTCTTCATTTCTCTCATTTGCACTCTAAGGTTTTTAGAGTTTTGGTTGCTTTTTTTTTTTTGTGGTTGTTGCTGTTTGTTGTTTTCTATTTCTCACTTCTTAATTTGTCTCTGTTTACCTGTTCTGGTGAAGAAGCTGTGTACATAATGTGGGTAAGATGTGTGGGTCCCCAAATCCCAGAGTCCTCTTTTAAAATGACAAGGCTCCCTATACGGTTAAGTTTGTTTGATAATATAATTCTTTTATTATCATTGTACGTTATTTTAAGTATTAGGGACAAAATAAAGAATCATGCTTCTAATTTTTAGAGACTTCTGAAAATGTGACTGCAATGTTACTGTCCCTTAATGGTTTACTGTGGAAAAGATGTGGGTTACAAATATTTTCTTTAAAAATATGTGAACTAAGTGTTTAAGAAGTTGCAAAAATCAATTTTGCTAGTAATTAGAATTATAGAATTTCCTGCCAGTAAATATGCTAAATATAAGGAAGCATTGAATTTCACAAGGTCAATACATTTTGCTTTCAAAATATATCCTAATATCTGTTAATGTAATCCACCAATTAAAAAGTCTATAAATAAGTATTTACTCGATAGATTATAACGTCTCCAAAGGGAGCAATTAGGCTTTTAAGGAGAACTCTTAAACATTCCCATGAAGGTTTTAGTATTTTCTTTAACAGTCTGTCTTGCACGAATGCACATTTTGGAAATTGTGTTTGAATAACCAGTAATTTATGGTAAACTTGTAATTTGCACCCTGGTAATAAATGATCCTAAAATGAGTGCTGAAAATGATGTTCTACAATATTTCAATATGAAAATGATGAAAATAGACAGATTTTCTTTCCTGCTACACTGTAATATACTTGAGTATTTACTGGAACTTTGGTCTAATTAGTGGTCATGTAAGCAAAGTTTTCATCCCACAAAGACCTTTTTCAATGTATTTTATATATGGGAGATAAGGGAATTCAAAATAGTGGGGCAGACTCTCAACTTGATGTAAATTTCTGTGAGCTGGGCTGATTTAAATTAGTTGAGCATCTGGCCCATTCTCTTTGAAAACAGATAATTGGCTTCAGTAATTGACTGAGATTTGTGGGTTTCATTTCTTTCATTCTATATTTAATTGTATAAAATAGTGACATGCAAATTTAGCTAAGATTGTTAAAATTATTGATAACCTAGGCTATCCAATCAACAGCAAACTATGTACAGTTATAAACCATTAGTTTTGGGTGATATTAGAAATTCATCCAAATAGAAAAAAATAATAATAATTAAAAGGATCAGGGATGTGTGTCAAAATGTAATTGCACATTCCAGAGCTAGAAAATTGTAATAGTAGGACTAGCAGTCATTCTTACAAGAGAGGGCAAGGGCAAATGGTGAAAAATTAAAATATGAGTGAAATGCCAGTAAATGTCATATTAATAACAGTATACATTACAACCTGCTGTGATTTTTCTCTCTTATGGGTCATAATTTTTTCCTCTTTTCTTCCAAGGTACCAATTGTGGAAAAAAGCTCTTTCTCCCATTCTGTTCCCATTTCTCTATAGTGCTGTTTTGTTTTTTCCCCTCCCTCACTTAATTGATGAAATGTTTATCTTCTATAATTAATCTACAACCTTACATAATATGAGAGATGTGTACGAACAGTGAATCAGGGGCATAAGAAAATAAATCCAGTTACTCTGAAGTGAAGTTTTTTATGAATTACATTTTTCCCTTTAGAAAATATGGCCTATTCATAGCAGATGCACCATACGTTCCCTACAGACTTAAAGTAAATGAATCTATACATGTTACACAGTTAACAGTAGGTTGTAAATCATATTATGTCATAGTTAACGATGACAATGGTGACAAAAGGTGTCATACATCAGTGAATGCTATGAATATAAACCTGAGATGTTTAATGGAGAGATTTCCTCTCAGTTCCATACCTGAAAAACCACCAGAAATGGCAAACTTCTTGAAGACACAGCTTTTTTTTTTTTCTATCAGAAATCTTCTTGTTAAAAAAAAAAAATATATTTTCTTTCTAATTTGAGGAAACGTAGGCATTTTTTCTATGTTCAGGAATGCCTCAGATCCTCAGCAGCATATGGACTCCTCTCCTTGAGCTTCACATTTACTGATCATAAATGCAATCTCTTTCTAAAAAGCTTGTGATGTGTATTTGATGCACTGGGCAGTTCTGAGCTATTCAAGAGCAGTAGAAAACAATTTGCTACGTTAAAGCTATTTAAAGAAATAAAATTAAATTTCTAATGGCTGTTTAAAATGTGCAAGTAAAAATGGGTCAGAAAATTGCTTTCCTAACGTAACTGAGCTGCAACCTGTAGAGTTCTTCTCTGGACAAGGACTGCATTCACAACCAAACCCATTAGCGGAGTGTTTGAAAGAATTATATCGGCCAAGGAATACCTTTTAATTCTGAGTATTCTCAATGACTGAAATTACGGGAAAGTGTCCATTTCCCTTAAGTTACTTAAGTGCCCCAAATGGCAAATGAGCACAATTTTCAAAAGTATATACATGAATAATCCTCATTGATCTGAGAAATGATCAAGTTCACCTAAGAAATCCCACTTTGCACTCATCTTCATCTTTCTGAGGTTAGGCAACCAATCAAGACACCATCCATGTTTATTTAAGCTTCTGCTTAACTGTGAGTATATGCTTAATATTAAGCATTGGTTTGTGTGCTTTTCTCAATAAACATAAGCATGTGAAAATCTCCCTGATATGAAGTAGTTTGTAGGGATAGGTTTCACTACTAAGATAGCAATTGCAGTACTTCTTTCTGACTTCTACAGTTTCCAAACTCTGACACTGTAAATTGAGATGTAGTATCTTTTTGTCCCATACCCAAAGGGAATTTGAAATCTAATCTGTTAATATGGAATAGAAAATAGATGGGGTAGAGACTCAGGGTGCTTATTCAAAGAGGAAAATGAAGTCTTAGAAAAATAATCCTCGTTTAAATCCCTTAGGCAGCATTTTGAAAATCTATGACTAGGATATTGCCTGTGCTAGGGATTGATACCAAACAATAACAATAATAAAAAAGTTGTTTGGATAGTCAGAAAGTATTTGATTAACAAATAAACAAAAAAGGCCATAAACTTTTGCTGCTTAAATAACCGCATAGTTCTTTATTTCTGAAAAGATACATTCGTTGAATAATACAGGTAAGTGATGCCAGATCCTCAAAAGGTTTTCAGTGACAATGTACATTATTGAAATCATTATTCACATAATTATGGCAGAATAAGAAATATACAATTCATAGCCTAGCAAAAGAATTAAGGAAAAATGAATGGACTGAGAATTGCAACCAGTCTATCTTTTATAAATAATCTATTCTATCTTATCAAAACAAAAAATTAAAAAAATTCAAATTTTTCAGCTTCAGCTTATGATACAATAATAAGCACATAATAAGGCAGAATTATTAACTAGGTGAAATGTTTAAGACGTACTTTCCTTAATGGAGAGCGGAAGATATGCTATTTTATGCACTACTCCATTTGTTTTGGAGTCATACATTTCTTACTGTGTTTTGGCCACAAAAGAAACACCAGATTGTGTTACAGACTGTGCAAAGGCTTGTAGGCACCATCTTTCTTCACTTCTTCTCTTTGCACTGCACCTGAGAAACATCAAGCTGGATCTCACAGGTGTTGCCAGCTTAGCCAATGGATTAATTGAAGGATATATTGAATGGCTAAAATCAGTAATGTTCTACCAAATGCCAAACTGCTTCTGAGGACAGGAAATTCTCCAGCGAGGGAGAAGGAGAGAGACTCAAGGACTTTGCAGACTGCAGTGTTCTATGGTCTTCTTTCTCATGACAGAGAGCATCAGTCATATTCAGTAATGATCCTTGCAATTTGGCCAAACATAATTTAATTACAAATACTCTGAACTAGTAGATCACTAACCTGTAAGTGGATCCAGCTGAATGTCTGCTAACTGTACAAGCTAGACTAACTGGTTTTCCATTTTTAATTTCTCTCCATGCCCTTTATTGGCCTATGTATCCTAACAGACAAACTTCTGCTTTTTTATTAGTTTACATTGTATAACATTTAGAAATATTTTTGGCCTAACATCAAAATGACAGGAGTCCAGAAACACTTATTTTGGCATGGTTCCTGTAGAGATAACAGGTCTTAGTATATTTTGCTCTGTAAGGGAACATTTCTACACAGCAGTTACCTCTTACAGCAAGTCAGGAAACATAATTATTGGAAATTCAAGCTGTAGGACAAACTGAATGCATTTCTAATGTAAAAAGGAATAGGATTGTACTTTTATTAGAAAGGGGGTGACCTTATACTAAAATACAAAACTTCTGTGTTCACTTAAGGAGAAGATTTCCTGCCTGAAAGCAAGCTTTTTTCATTTGTTACCTTAGGCAAAAATTAAATGTGATAGTACCACTCTGGACCATTTAAGAGTAATTTTTTTGGTAAGTGTTTACTATGCTTACAAATTGCATGTAATTATTTTATGAAATGCCAGGCACTTCAGTCTGTGTTTACGGATTTTGTTAATCAAATTGTTAAATATCTTTACATACTTGTACTACTAGATCCATACATATCTCAATCCATATATATTTGGATAATTCCTAGTGAAGATTAGCATCACTACCTTACTTTCAAAAGTGCAGCTACTCTACAAATTAATAGGTGAGTAAAAAATTAAGTATATTCAATGTACCCATTGTTACCTAAGTTCTTGTGCTAAGGCTTATTGATCCAAATTACCTACCCATGTTGTGGTTTCTGCAAAGCAAATGTTGTAATTTTTATGTGTAAATTGTTTATATTAAAGAACTTGATCCTAAAAGCCTCATATAGAAACTTTTCTCAGGTTACTTATAGACAGTGCTTAGTGATTCAAATGTTGATGATTATCTTAAGCTGAAGTTTGAATAGTACAAGAATGCTAAATATAAATAAAATAATGTCATGAGTTAAACAGTAATAAAAATCTACATTAAAAAGTTAGATTAATTCATCAGCTTCCTTTTACTTCCTTGAATCAAAATCAAAACAAAATATAGAAAACCATCTGGAAGCTGACATATCAGCTTGGAAGGGATATCTTAGAGCAACATTTTCAATATGTGTAAAAGATTGCATTAGGGAAGTCTATTATAAATTAAATCACCTAACAGACTGTGAGTTATATGCAGAAATCTAACATTCACAAATCAGCTTATGTTTAAGTTAAGCATTTCTGTTTCTTGATTCCAAGTAGAATAGTGATTTTGGTCATGGATAATCTTTAGGACACTACAGAGACGCTAGTTTTGCCTGGATCCTGGTATATTTTTCAGTGACACTGAGCATCATCTTTGCAGCTGGGCTAATTTTGCACTGCCAGAGAGCTGTTTCCCTGGGGGACAGGAGGAATCTCTTGGTCTAAGGGAAGAACTGAAGAGTTCAGCAGAAAGAGACTGGGATTCCATTTCCCTATGTTGTTTCCAGTCTTTCCCTTTGCAAACATATCAGAAGTACACGTAGCAGAACAAATGGGAAGGTTTCATGAGGAGAAGGGGTTGCACCTCTTTGCTTTGTCCTCTTTTCAGTTCTCTAAAAAGGTGGGAACCTGACTTCTATTTTTTTTTTCTTTTTTTTAACTGTGCTACCTATGCATCACTGAACTAGAGGAGTTATGTCAACTTAAGCATGAGATTTCAGACCTAGAAACCAACCAACTTTCAGTTAATCAGTCTGAAAAAAACTGTTTAGAGTACATATATTTTCTCAAAATGGAAAGGCATGTTTTACGTTGTTTTCTTATGGGATAACACACTTTTTCATGAAATAGCTTATGCATGTATTATATACCTTTCTTGGTTCCACCATGCACACTACAGTCCAAGGACATCAACCAGATATGGAGCAAACCCAAGAATATATTCATTCTGTAAAAAACAAGATTTTTCTGGACTGCTCCATATATAATCTTGCTTTGTTAAATAAAGAAGTAGTCAATAGAAAGCTTTCCAGATTCCTACGTCATTTAATACAGCACAAATTGGTCTGAGTAAGTACAGAAATCCAAGCTACATATTCATTATTAGCTTAGTGCAAACTGCAATCTGCCTGATTATTTTCAGCCTCTGTAGTATTGTAGTTTAAAAAGGGTGAATTTGTTTTCACGGTTGATGTTTGAGTAATGGAAAAGCAATCAATTTGAGCATTTTTCTTAAAAAGTTATTTCACTAAATAAATGTGAAGTCCATTATAAATTCCATCATTTCAAACTAGGTTGTAAATTTATGATATCTCTGGATCTCTCTGCATAAGTTTTTCCTGTGGGGAATTGACTTAGTCCTTACTAGCAGGGTTTTTTAATAGTAAATCGATTCGGTTATTCTCTGGTTCTGAAAATGGATGTTGCTTGCTGTGCTCTATCTTGCTGCTGCACAACTGGAAGGCTAGCATCAAAAAGGATGAATCAAAAGCTATATTTATTGGTTTTAGCTTTGGTTTTGAAAACTCTAGTGCTAAAAGTATGAGATGTCCATGAAAAACTGTGGTGCTAAAAATAATATGGAACTTGCTGTGAATAAAAGGAAAGTATTAATCAGAAAAAAGATAGAGTAAGAAAAGGTTACAGTTCTCTCTGTTACCAGCCCTTTTCAAGTATATGTTTTTAAGGTAAGACTGTTAGATGACAAAATTGCAAAATCTCAGTGGTATTGTGTATAAATGCTACCTTACTTGAAGCTCTAGGAAGAGGCTAGAATTAGAGAGGATGACTCTGTACACATGGAACACAACCTTCCTTTGCTTTATAAGTGGGTGAATAGTGCAGATGTTGCTGCTTACAGTTCTGTCCCCCTTTCAGTATGGAGGTGTGAGTAAATGCAGTACTTCTCTTCCATCTCTGAAAATGCAGAAGTTGTACAGAAAGAGGTAATTTTTTTGTTTCTTTTTCCTTCTGAACATCATAGTCAATTTTAAGTAATGTATCCCAGAAATATGCTTAATTGGAGATGGAGGTTCCTTCAGTGAAAGGTCAAAATATGAACATCATTACAGCCTTTACGATCTGTGCCAACTACTTGTAACAAATAAGTCTGTAGCATTCCTACCTCCAAAATGCAAAGTGAAAGCAAATGCAAAAACATTTTCCAAGGACCTTACTGAGAACTGAGAGGGACCTGGGTGTGGATGGACTTGAGTGAGAGGGACCTAGTGGATGAAAAGGTGGATGTGAGCAGTGTGCTCTTGCACACATTAGGGTCTTCTCCAGCCTAATCCATTCTGTGATTCTATGAACTCCTCCTGGGTCTTTCATTCTGCATTTTGCTTTAGCATTAGCCCAGGACCTCTGCTTGAGCATCTTCTATTATCCTGTTTCTCACCAACTAGAGTTCTGTTTCCCCAAAAGGATGGATTAATTATTTTCATAGTTAGATATTGGACATATGTTTTTGAATGCAAGGGTGCCTGTCCTGTAGATTAAAATCCAAGGAGAATAATAGGCCATGCATTTGACAAAGAAGGAAAATGAAATTTTGGTCTGTTCACCATAAGATAATGAGGTAGCATTTAGTATTATTTCAGTTATATGAAGTCCATAAAATATGGATAACAATTTATTTTGGGTGTTATGAAGTAATAAAGAGAACAGTTGCCTAGTTAGAATCTTTCGTGTATATAGAAAGGATTTAATTCATCTACTGCAGCATGATTAATTATGATTATGACTTCTTTTAAATGTCTGGTTCCATTATTAATTTTGTGGCTTATGTAAAATAAGATTTGTTCCTTTGACAAATAGTAAGTTAAAGAACAAGGCAGATTTTTCCTGTCCGCAGCATCTTGAAAAAGTCAACTGCACACTGCTTAAATCTTTTCAAAATACGTGTTTTTTTTTTAGAAGACCAACATCTTACTTTTATTTGTAGATCTTTATTTGTTTTACTTTAACAATAATTTATAAAAAGTAATTGCGTCTTCTAGGGACATAGAGAGTAATTGTTTACTCCATAAATTGAGTTTTTAAATTAATTGATGTGATTACACGCATTAAATTTTCCACAGAATGATTTGTATTTTTGATACACTGATAATGAACAATATTTCAAACTAAAAAAAAAACTACAGTAGTCTAACTAACAATAAGCTCCTACTCTGTAGGAAGTGTGAAAAAGAATGGAAGGACACACCAAGGCTTCTATCTTTTTACTTGTGTAGTTATTTGTGAATTTCAGATTTTTTCATGTATATCACTCCGATGTTTCACTATATCGGTTCATGGAATCATAGAATTATGATGGTTCTTAACCACTCTGCATCACCCTCCATTCCTCAAAATAAAAACTTCACGTAAAAAAAAACGATTTTGCCTGGGAGAAATTGACATCCATCTGTAAAACTTACATGCGCATTTTGAAGAATTTGTGTGTTAGCAGGGAATGATTTCACAGGGGGTTCCAAAAGCAGCTAGACAATTTGCTAGACTTATTTTCCATATTTCTATATTTTGCAGCTCAAGAACCTCTGTTTATGTTGTACTGATTGACCATTTTGTTTTGTGCAGTGGGCCTCCTCCTTTAGGTACAAAGGCATGTGGTTTGCAGGCAGTTTTATAACTCACTGTAAGTTGTAAGTAGTTAGGTTTTTTATGAGTTGTCTGCAAGAGCAACTCCAGAGATAAGAACTTTCAAGTTCAAGGGTTAAACTGGTTCCCTAAATTCAATAAGGGGATACACATACAAAGACAATAGCTTTGAGTAGAACTTCATCATGGGCATCTTCAAGTAACAATCTTCAAGATCCAAACAAAGCTATTTCTAGAAGATATTGTGAGATGCATCTCCATATAAAGGGTTTTGCTTGCTTTAAAATTTGCCAAACATTATTCCTTCTAATATGGGCTACTATTACCTCCTGTGTTTCTGCAATTTATTTCAAATTTCATAACTTCTAAACTGTGCATGTACAGTATTTTGTATACAATTATTTTAATTTTAATATTACTCTAAATGATTTTCGAAATAGTATTAAATGTATCTAATACTTGGCTGGGTTAATCTTTAAGCTATTATGTAGCCTCAAAGATTTCTAAGAACTTAAGATTTTTTTTCTGCCAAGTTTAATAATCTTACAATGCACCAAGTTAATTCATTGAGAAAACCCTAGATTGTGACCAAATATATTGGTTATTACCATCTGCAAGGGGTTTTTTAACTGCCTTTTTTCCTCACTGTGTTGTTTCAAGTATTTTAGGTGCAAGCAAATGAATGTTTTTAAATTTGTATTCATTCAGAAGATTATAACTGCTGGATGTAATCTAGAAATGCTAATAAAAGGCACCTTCTTTTTTTCTTAATTCTCATATATTTCTTTTTTCTTCTTAAATAGAGCAAAATGTTATAATTGTTCCTAAAAAAATGAATTCAACCTGTTGCATACTGCAATCCATCCTCTTCATTTTAAGAGCAACTGTATTTTTTCAGAAATAACTGAACGAATTCTTAAAGATGACACTCTGTACATAAATATTAGCTTTTAGCATGTGGAACAACAGAGTTGGCTTTGGGGATTCAATTAAGTTGTACTGGAATGGATACCTAATGAATGTGACATCAGAATAAAAAAATATATTATTTGAAAGTAGGATTATTTGAGATAATCAGTATGAAACAGCAAAAACTGTTGGCTAAATCAGACTAAAGTCATCTTTTCAATTGGTGCAGTGAGAAAGATTTGACAGGTTTTGGCAGTTTAGAAAATTGAGCTATGTAATTAAATATCTAAATATTACTTTAAACACCTAACTTTATATCTGTGGTTTACAAACTATGTTTTTTGCTGTTATTATCTACAGCAGAGTTGCCTACATATCTGCTGAGTCAGTGGGAAGCAGTGAGCGTGGAACAAAATAGATGAGTGAGTTGCACCCAAGAAATGCTTGCTTTCTTCTGATGACTGTAATCTAAAGCTGGGTGAAATAAATCTCTACCACAGTTACTAAAATCTTTAATGTACTCATTACTACTGGCAGATATTTCAGTCATTTGAAATCTGCCTAACATATTCAGGGACTACGGATGGGAATGTTTAGATTTGGATGTTGAACTGCAGGAAGTAAAGAGTAAAAAATAATGACTTTCCGACAAGGTGTAAGACAGAGAATACATCATTTTTTTCAAGCTTATTTTCTGCAGGATTTTGTAGCTGTCAGTTTATTCCTTCATGTTTTGTGGCAGGATATACTTTACAGTTCTTAAAAACTATAAAATAGAAGCTGATAGTGGTTTTTGTTACTCTCAAGACCTTTTATTTTCAGTGTAAACGTTACCATTTATTTTCTTTATGATGCTGCTGCTATAAATATTTGGTTAAAGAAACTAGATAAATGAGAATAGTATCTTGTAGTTCTTCATTATATCTGCTTATGCTTTATAATCCACTGTCATCTCAAACTTTTGCTTGAAAACAATTCCAGAATTGATAATGAAGATTTCCACTCTAAGCTGATTAAATACTTTAAGGAGATGTTGGTATTGTAGGAAAACACCCAGCCAATTAGTTTCCAAGCACTGGGAGAGAGAAGAAGTGGTTCAAAGTTAGGGTGTACTGCTGACCCTTTTGTTCAAAGTCCTATTGTTATCTGGTCAAAATTTAAGCATCTGTTTCCCTCTCTCTGGGCAGTATTTAGAGGGATTCTGGTTTGAGAGTCATTATGCCTGTAGCATTCCTGCCTCTCCTCTCCCCTTTTTGAGAGAGTTGTTTGTTCCATCATCTGGGAAACTTCTTAAGCTCTCACATTTGTCAGAATGGTACTACTTTATCTTGTTACCAAATAGAAGTTTTAGCTTTTAACGGATGCCTAGACTGGAACAAAAGCCTCTACAACAGAATACATTTCATTAATAAATTTCATATGTATTAACAAAGCTATGCACATGCCTGAAAAACAACGTGAGTACAGAGCCTGCACACCATTTGGCCCAAACAGCAGGCAGTATTATTACCAGAGGGCCTTTCTGTTACTCTTGTATTTGAAATTCCTATACTGTACAAAGTACCACTAAGCAGTATGAAAATTATCTTTTTTTTTTTTTTTTTCCTTTCTTTCTCTTTTGGTATGCAATTTTCTCTTTACAGGAGTTTGAAAGGAAATCCTAAATCTGTTCTTTAACATATAATTTTGGTATCTAAAAACAGCACTTGGGATTAGCAGGCTTGTCAGAAAAACAAGAATTTAGATGTTCAAAAAAAAACCTCAACAATCCACCCCCGGCTTTTCAACTGTGTCAGGCATTATTTGGCTGTACACAGCTGCTGTTAGATGAAGAAAGAAAATGCAGTGAAACAAAAAGGTGTTATTTTAAGGGCATGATATGAAAATAATGGAATCGTCTAAGTCACTTCTTATGAAGTGGCTTATATGCTCTGCAGAAAAGATGAAAATTAACCCTGATTTCAAATGTAGGCACACGTTAATTATAGACAAGATAAAGTCTCTTAGAACTTTTTTCTTCCTTAGTTTTCTCTAAAAAATAAGGAAATTGTGAGTAGTATTCATTGTCTTCTTCATCTCCTCCCTGCACACAAATACTCATCTGCAGAATAAAATGAGATACAGCCAACTGACACTAATAAATGATTTTATGGAGGCATGCAGACTGCTACCATTATTCCTGACAAGAGATAAAAGTTCTCCCCATTTCCATTTGTCCAAAAAAATTTCTGTCTGCCCATAGGTCAAATGGTGTTAGTTTTCAGGAAGGGAAAAAAAAATCAAAACGTGTAGCTTTTGACTTCCTATATCCACTCCAAAATTTAGAAGAAAGTTTATAAAGCTGACTGAGCAAATCCACAGGATAATGCGTGAATGTACAAAATATGATAAAATAGTTATTTTAAAAAAGAAATGATAACGACTTAGAAAGTAAATCATGACAAGGGAAGATCGTGGGCTTGAATAGTGGAAAAAAAGACAGTATAATTTTTCTTCTCCTTCTTTCTTACCTAACAAAATGTGCTTGTTATTGTGCTTTTAGCATGCTGGGAATGATGGGTGTGTTGTGGTTATAGTCTGACAGGCTTCTTCATCATTGTTCATTTCACAGTTTGTAAGCTCCATTTATTTTTCTTTCTGATAAAGTTGCTGACATGTAGTAGAAGTATTACTTCAAGACATTGGCAGATGAAGCCATACCAAGTATCCAGTGCTAAAAACTAATGCCAATCAAGCTTTTTGACCTGATTACTTTTTCAGAGACTTAGTTAATTTGAAATCTGCCATTGCTGGTGCAGGCTGGCTCATAAAAAACTTAAATATTTGGGTGTAACTGGTTCATATTTATTCATGATGATTTGTTGCCACTGTGGGCAGGTATCTTGACATGGTAGCTTCTAGCCGTGCATTTACTTAGTCATGGACTAAACCTAATATGGGGAGCAAGGAGTTTTCATTTCCAGACTTGAATTGTATTTATTATTTTGTATTGTGGACCTCATGGATACTCAGCAGCATGGAAAAACATTTTTTAGAGGAAGATGTGTTCATTCTGTTTAAGGAGATGCCTGTTATAGGCTGGAAATATATTGTCTTATGATTCTTGTGAAAATTTTTGGAACATAATTCCAAATTCTAACACATTTAAAGACAATGGATATATTTGTTTATTATTCTTTGCAATATTTCAACCTACTTTCTACAATGTGACCACCAACAAGAAAGGTGATTGGTTATCTCTATGAAAAACATTGCCCAAAAACAGGCAAAGCTGAAAAAGAATGAGGAAAAGCAATTGATAAGAACCCAAGATAAATTGCGTTCATATTTTTGTGATTATATATAATGTACTTTTTGCCCAGAAGAAGAAGAAGGGAATATGTAACTGTTGTTTTCGCAGTTATTTAAATTAATTTAAATTCAGCTATACCTATTCTGCCTTCAGAACAGTTTTAATTCCTAAAATGCAGTATCTTGAATCTTTGTTGAGGTAGCACTGAAAATAAGGGAATTCTCCCTTGAATAAAAAATACTGTAGAGATATTTGGAGTGTTAAAATTTTCAAATTAAAATTAATATGGAAAGTCTTTCTGAACTTTCAATAACAGTTTTCATGTTTATTACAGCAAACAGGGGATGGAACAATCAAAATGTATAACTTGAGAAAGGGGCAAGCTACTTCTAATGTGTTTTGGACATGAGGTAAACCACATAGTTGTGAATACTGAATTACTATTTCTTCATTACTTGCAAAACAGCAGGCAAATGCTTATCACTACTCAAAAGCTTTGCTGTCAGAGAGAAAATCTTCCAGGCATATTGCTATGTTTTTTTGTTTTTTTTTTTTTCTTATTTGAGCAAACTCTATTTAAAAGGGATGAGTAATATATGCAAGAGGATCCGTTCAGAGTTTCTCAGTTAACTTTATGTTATTAATCAAACAGCCACATGAGAGATTTTAAATACTTAGTTTTCCTTCCTTGCAGCATTTTTTCCTTTTACTGGAAGTACTGATACTGTGACAACTGTGCTTTTAATTCAGATGAGCATCACTTTCAGATCTGAAGTTTAACACATATATGGAGAATGTAAAAAATCAAATGTATCAAAAAACTATTGAATATTATCTTGAAACATTTAGTGCTAAGAGAGGTAATGGACTGAAGGAATTACAAAACAAGTTATTTTTCTCATAATCCTCTCTCTTATCAACATATTGGTTCCCTAGAATCTTTGTAGTTCTTTTAATTTTATCAAATTATATCAAATGATAGAGGAGCCAAAACAATTCATGGAAGATAAAAGAAGCATGCAGTTTATGTATATGTATATAAACTAAGTTTCCCATATGGACAACTTTATATATCTATGTTATTTCTTATTTAAATGAATTCAGAGTCTCAACTATAAAAAAGAAAATATATATTGCCTTGTTCAAAGATTTTCTCTCATTTTCACAGAAACGTACATATTGTTTTAATTTTAGTTGAGACCCTATACTTAGGAATGGTATGTGGCTGATTAGGAGAGCCACACAGACACCATCACATGACACAGGATTGCAAAGTGGTTTAGAAATTATGGTTCATAGTGTTGCTTATGATGTATACCCTTCTCTTTCATCTTTTGGTATTACTTTTGTAAATGAGTTGCATATTGAAGTTAATGGATTATCAGATAGCTTTTGAGTGCAATCTTGTGAAAATTCCAAACAGGAAGTATTTATTTAATTCTAAATCCAAATGGATGAAATGTTAGATGTAAGACTACACATTAGGCACACATAATCCATAACAGTCTTTCAACAAAATAGGAAACATAGAAACAATATTTAAATCTGCTGCAGAAGATGGAGTACATAGATCATAGAATCACAGAATGCCTTAGTTTGGAAAGGAACCCAAGAATCATCAAGTTCCAACCCCACTGCTACAGGCAGGGCCACAAACCATCAGATCTGGAGCTAGACCAGGCTGCCGAGGGCCCCATCCAACCTGGCAATAAACACCATCAGAGGTGGGGCAACTGCAACTTGTCTGGGTAGCCTGTTCCAGTACCTCACCACTCTCTCTGTAAAGAACTTCCCCCTGAATCCTGATGAAACTATATTGTAATTTTCAGATATATTTTTAACATTTTGAAAAAATGGTAAAATTTTGCTTTAATATTTAACTTGTTTATTTTGGCATTTTCCACTACAGAAGAATAAATAGTATTTGTGTGTATTTCCAGTAGTACAATATTAGCCTACAGGGAGTTGAATAGCATTGCTGCCTGTATTTGATTCTTGCTAATTTTTCAAGGCTTATCAGTATAGTGCAGAATCGTATAACTTCAAAATGCAACTAGTTTTATTTTTAGTTTTTAGGCTATAATATTCTGTCTTTTGCCTTGTTTCAACTTACTGTTCCCAGTAGAAAAGTCTACTACAGACTTTAATTTTATAAACTTACTGACCTGCTGAGAGCCTCTTATCACTTATTCAGTTGCTCCATGCCTAGTAAGTACAGCATTAACATAGAACAGTTCATAGGGTGAGACCTGAAAATACCTGTGCTCAACAAATGTGTCTGTTCGGAGCAGCCTTGATCAGTAAATAAGCCTTCGAGGTGAGATGTGAGTACTTTCTATATAAATAGGTCTTCATCTTTGCTTATTTAATTTTAAGTTTACTGCCCTTCAAGTTTTAGTTGAACCTTTCTCCTTTTTGAGAAAATTCAGGCCATTAAATTCTTTTTCAGGCATGTATGAGTATATTTCTGAGCATCTCAGCAATTGCAGCTGCTGTTCACTGTGGTTGAAACTGACTTTTCAGTCTGAAAATCAGCTCATTTTTATTTAGATGGCCAAAAATGTAAATAAAACTGCCTACTTTTAAATAGTTGAGTTTTCACATACAGATTTTTGTCTGGGAGAAATTTCCTTATCATGTATTTAAAGGCTCAACATCTGTAATTTTCGTATACTTTATGCATACCTTATGCACATAATAATAACTGTTCATTCTTGAGATCAAAGCTGTATGTATTGTTCCATGTTGAACCAACCTGAGTTTCACTGCACAAATTCATAAAAAAAAAAAACCTTCTCCTGTCTTCTGGAGCTGTTCATGAGACCACCAACCTCTAAGGACATTGTTTCCATCATTTGCTTGAAGAAACAGAGCAGTAAGTCTAGCACTGAGTAATAGCAACAGCATCATACATTTAGCATGAGATTCATTGCATGGAAGTGTCTTGCTTCAGCAACTTTTCATATTGAGGCCTGAATATAGACAAATATGTCTTAAGTTTATGTGTATTTCCATAGCAGGACAAAATCTTAGGACGACAACATGTTACTATTTTACTTGGAACTGTGAGTGTATTATGGAGGAGAGACTTCTGATGCTGACTACATGCGATTTTGTAGTTTGGCATTGTGTCTGTCCTTGATGCCACAAAGCAGAGCCCTGGAACACTTTTGGGGATTTTCCTTCTGTTGAGGTGCTGCTGCAGAAAACAACGCAAGGTCCTTCTCACTAGTTTTTCCTTCATGGAACTAGTGCTCTACCCTTGCACACTATACACCTAAGTTTGGCCATCAGCACACACTTCACCTCTGATTAAGGCATTGTGACTCATCATCAAAGCACCATGTGAAAAAATTGAACCCGTGGCCCTCCGTCTTTACACCACAGGAGTCAATAATATAAATACATACAAAATTGATTCCTTTTGGATGAAACTAATCAAAAATGTGTTGCAAGAACACAGGTGATCTTCTTCTTCTACCACTGATGATCATCTAGTTGACAGGACTTAACTAGAGCCTTTATGGATATTAAAAAAAAAGGAACAAAGAAACAAACAAACAAAAACCCCTTTATGTAATCACGAGGGCCTTAGCATGATTGATATTGATCTGCAGATCAGCTTCTACTGGTGTTCACAATACACTGATACAAATGTAGCTTAAGTACCATTTTAACAAGGAAGAATTGAGGCACAGGATAATAAAAGTCAAAGTTTCACAGGTCTCTGTTCCCCTAACAGCTAAAAATCTAAATAATTTTGATGATTCAATCGTAAATGATTTGCTAAAGCTACATGAGACTTGGCTGTATCCATTCTGGACCCATTTTAATTTAAATAATCTATAGTCAGTAGTTGCAGGGGCTCCTCTAACCCCTGCAAGTATGGATTCAACTAAGATTAGTCACCACAAATAATTCCTTTGGATTTGAGACTTATAGTTTATGTATACATCCAGAGCACAAAATAATGTCTCACAGTTTTAAGGTCTGTCATTTTTACTAACTAAATTATTTTTGTAGACATGAGCAGAGATGGGTTATGGAGATCAGGCTGTTTTCTTGCACTGCGGAATTGGCTGATGCACATATTGAGGTGCTCTTCCAGTACTTTTATTGAAACATAGAGAGCAAGAGGTGTTCACTGTACAAACATTTCTTCACTAATCTTGTGGCTATGGGCAAGTTTCCAGGCTCTTGTGATCCTGTTGTTGGAAAAATACTTTCCTCTCAGGAAAAGCAAATAGTTCACATTGAACGCATCAGATTGCCAAATCCTGCAGCAAATCTTTGTAGTTTTCTACCAGTGATAGCATGTTCCACTCTCATAATTAATCCTCATGAAAACCAACCAAAAAAAAAAGTTACCATGATCTTAAAATGCACTGAAATGGTAAACATTTTTCAGTTACATTTACAGTAAAATTATACCCCAGTGCCTACTCTGAGAGATCTGAAAAACAGAGTTTTGAGGACCAATTTCCTTCAAGGACTTTTCATCTCAGTCATTCTCATTTAATGTTCAACAGAATAATTATGTATTTCTGACGTTTTGTGAATCAGTGCTTAACTTTCTGGTATTCAGTTTATTAACTTGGCACCGTTCATTTCATCAGTTTTTGACACATTTTTTCACAATTAAAAGACCACTTTTTTTCTGTGGTTCACACTTCCTTATATATTGTGGTTTATCATAATCAAGGAAGACCTCAATTCTCTGAAGATAAGATATGAAAATACTGGTAAAATATTGCTTTTGTGATTTTGAGCATGCAAAAGCACGTAAAACAAATGCTATCATTTAAAATACAAAATTCTTAAGTATGAATTCTTTCGTATACTCCCTGATTGGGTTTTACAATAAGCTCTGATACTACAAGTTTAGTTTTGTAGTTTGCTTTTACTTTTGTTTTTTCCTCAGTTCAGGAATTTGCTGAGTGAATATTATTTAGGTTGTTTGCCTATATGTTCACTGTGGCATCTGATTAGTTGCTTGAGGAAATGAAGGATGGGAATTTAAGAGGATTAATTGAGTTTTAACCTGAATTAGCTATGATTACTGAAAGCATGTTTCAGGAGAGAGATCACCAGGAAAGTAAGTTGCTGAATTTATGGACATGTTACTAAAATAAAAGAGAAATGACGTAAATGAAAATACTTGACCCTCAGGCTGCACTTAATGTGCACATTTTTACTAAAGAATGTGAGATTTTGATTGAACATAAGGAAGTTTTTACAGTGAGGGTAGTGAGGCACTGAAACAGGTTGTTCAGAGGGGTGGTGGATGCCCTGTTCTTGGACACAGCCAAAGTCAGGTCAGGCTGGGCAGGGCTCTATACAAAACAACCTGATGGAGATGTGGCTGTCCCTGTCCATTGCAGGAGAGATGGTCTAGATGGCCTTTAAGAGTCCTTTCCAACTCAAATGATTCTATGTTTGTATGATGGTATTGATCATAGAAGGTCTGGCAGATCCAAACACATGCAGAGCCTGGCCAGGCTGAATACTACATCATCAGTTTTAAGATACAGAATAATACTGATTTGTTTGTAAGCATATTAAAAAAAATCTTTCATAAATCAAAAACACGTCCTTGCTTTCTCTACTTAGTGCATGCTTACATTCAGCTGCATTTAAGGGAACTGTATTCAAAGTCAAAAGTGATTTGAATTCTCCTGAAAAGGACTATTAAATCTGTAAGACTGTAAAGATAATGCAAGTTAAAATCAAACAATCCAGAAAACAACACAATAAAATAACAAAAAATAATAATAATAAAAGAAAAACCACCAATTTACCAGATACCTGTTTTGTTTTCCAGAAGACTACATGATCTATTCATATTGCTTTATTTCTGCTCAAAGAAATGGTGTCTGCTTCTGATTTACAGGGAACCCAGGAAAAGCATATGGGCAAATTCTCAGGGGGATTCAGGTTGGCAGAACATACTTCTAGACTGAAAGGACTGAAAAAGCAAGCAGATATGAAGTGTATGATATATAATTGATGAAGAAGAAAATTCTAAATGCATTAGTTTCTTCCAATCATAATAAAGTTATCAAAGGTGGGCAGACATTGGAATTAAAAATACATGCAGTCAATTTGGCAGACCAATATTTATCTGTAACTTTAAGGTAGGAAGCATAAGTTTGTATTTATTGCCTGAAATAAAGAAATTGAATTAAATCATACAAATGTAAAAAAAAAAAAAAAAAAAAGAGAGACCACACGATTTCTGGCTTGGATATCTTTCATCACTTTTATGATAGAAACAAGCTTTTGCTTGTTTTTTGCAAAGGATGTTCTGTCATAAATGGACATAGGACTGAACTAAGGCACATAGTGCCCTGCTAGGTGCATAATGGTTTCCCATTGTAGGAATGGTACTGCTCTCTGACTGAGTACGCAGACACATGGTATCTACGTTAGGCAACATTTCCAAATTACTCTAGATATCTATGTTTTGCCACCTGAATACCATCTTACATTTTCAGCTCATGCTTGTGGAGAGAGTTTTTCTTTCATTTCCCCTGTGCATAACAGCATTTGATGCTTGATGCTTGTACAGCCTGGAAGTACACCTCTGCAGGATCCCTAGTTTTTTTTTGTCTGCTTGGTAGAAGGAGGGAGGCACCAGGAGAAATGCAAAAGAGCAATCTGTTTTTCTATTTCTTGCTCTGATATGATTTACCGAAGTTTGGAAGGCTGCTGGGAGGCTGAGATGTGACCTTCGTTGGCATACAGGTGGCAAATACCTCCTTTATATATTGTGTCATGATAATTTATTACATCGAGATTGTTATATCTAAGATTAAAGTATTTCTTCAGACCTGAATCTGTGCTATGTTCTTTGCCTTCTGATGAAGAAAGTGTTTAGCCTTTCTTTGTAATGCCCAACTTTTATTTTTAACCATTAAACCCAGAAATCCTTTAACTGTATATATATATATATATATATATATATAAAAGAAAATTGAACAGTCAGTTAATTCAATATGAATGTTACTGTGGAGAATATCTGTGACCACAATGAATTTATTTTTTACTATTTTAGGGTAATAGCAATTGATGAAGCTGGAATTCCCAAATTAGCAGTCACAGTTGTGTTAGACTTCTGATTAGCAATGTTGGCATGCTGTTGTCTTCTGTAGATAGTAACAGCAGTGAGACCTGATAGGTGTTGTGACAAAAAATATGCAAATATATACTAACTTTGAAATAAAGATTTCTGTTATGGTGGGAAGCAAAGACTTGTATTCTTCAAGCATGGTATTTCCACAGTATTTTTCCAAGTTGCATTCAGCCAGCTAACACAATGATTAACTGAGCACATATCAAATGGTGTAGCTTTTCAATGACATTTTCTTCTAACAGTGATAAAATGGGAAAAAATGTTATGCTTAGAAGTGGATATTAATATAACTGAAGGGAGATTGTATCACAGGCAATACATACTCATTTATTAAGGTTTTCTTTACTGTGATGTTTCTTACTATCTGTGCCATGCACCCAATGTAGTTGCTTTTGAAACTTCATTTTATATTACTGTAGATAAAATAGAAGCCAATATCACTTTGTTTTTCTTAGTATTGTAGTTGTTTACCAACATAATAAATTATTTTTAAGTACTTTCTGTTTTGAAGGCTGTGAAGACATGTACAAATAGAAATATTAGAGCATTCTTTCAGAGAGAAGTCTGGTCATTAATCTCTTTTTCCTTTCATCTCTGTCACTATGTATTTGTATTAAAATAGATGTTCTTAGACTGTGAGGAGAATAAGACAGTGCATGCAAAATCTACTTCTTGCATGGGTTTAAAGGCTAGAGGAGAATATCTTCTGCTTCAAATATCTTTGTCTCATAAGGATTTAAGGCTTGAGTTTTGTGAAACCTTGTTTATAGAAAATATTTTATAGCACGCTTAAATTTTGCTTGGAAATGTCAACTGCTTGTTTTGTGCCCTTCCTGTGAAGAGAAGAACATGCCTTTCTGAAGGAAAAGCCTGGTGAGTAGACCTGGCCACTGGAAAATGCTCATACTCTCTCCTTATGGTCCAGGATATCCTGGATACTATTCCAAGTTGCAGCACAATTTTAGAGAGGGTATGCAGTGATTTTCAGTATTGACCTCACCCTGGGACTTAGAACAGTATCTTACAGGGCTGGAGACGTGGCTCTGAGCCTGCTGAGAAGAGGGGAGAGTATGAAACTCTCACTCATTTTCTGCTCTAGCCTCCAATGATGCACATGAAGGCTAAGTATTGTAACCTACTGGACACCTACTTCACTTATTTTGCTCTTAAGTCTAAAAAATTGCTAAAATGGACTATCATATTCCATTTGATTACCAAAGAAACAAATTACCCATGGACGTCTCTATAGGCAAAGATATAATGCATATAGGTATCCATGCGAATTGTGTTGTAAATCTTCTGGTAAACTTGGTAACAAATTAAACAGGTCTTGATCATTAGACAGATGTAAAGCAGAAATTTAAAAGTAGGCTCTCACAGGGATTTATTCTATCAACCAAATACAAAAAGTTGCATAAATTTTGAAATCCCCTGCTATGCTAAAATAATTACCTTGTCCTTCTTTGCTTGCTTTTTTCTTGCTCACTTTTAGGGAGTGGAGCATAGGAGATGCTTTGGAAATTCTGCTCACTTAGATTGCATTCTTTTCACTTTCCTGCAGACAGCATGCTGACTGTTTCCTGTGTGTGTGTACATACATATTCTTTGAAAATTTAATGAGAGACGATAAACCTGTTGGGAAAAAAATCTACAATTTCCAAGCACACATAAGTATATCTTTCACCAAAAATAAGTTTAGAGTTCCTTGCATTTCAACCCCTTTCAATACCACTAAAAAGGTGATGCACTGGTAGATTTAAAAGATTGTTTCTGACCTCAGCAATTTGGTGTTTAGCTTAACTAGGTCAAATTATAAATGCTAGACTGTGTGAAGCAAAGATGGGTAAGCTCTACTTGCCTGCATTCATCCTTGACTAAGAATGTCATGTACCTTTCTTAGCTTGCTTATCCAAATAACATGATCAAGTTGATTTTGTTCCAGAAGAGATTTCTGCATACTTTAATTTTTAATGGACTAGATTTCACTTTATTTGGAAGAGATATTGCTTTGAGCATAACATAGAAATTTAGCTCCACAGTTCTACATAGCAGTCTAAAGCTGCATTCAGAAATCCAATCAGCTTATAAGCACTAATGATTAAATTCTGCTGTCTGAGCTGGTCAGTATTGCTCTTACTCGTAGTTATATTAGGAAGACTTAAAAATGGCAGCACAGTCATTTAAAAAATGTTTTTGGTGTTGTTTTTATTATTATTATTATTATTATTTTTTTGGTGGTGGTGTTTTGTTTTGTTTTGTTTTTTTCAATCGGTGTATATTTAGACATAATTTGCAAGAATATCCATGGCATTAATAATGCAAATCTTAATTACTTGTTAGAAAATTGATGTTGCCCCTTCAAGCTACATTATTGCAGAGTCTTTTTCCAGTGTAAGATTATTTGGATAACAGTCTCCTGAGGATGTCCGCTTTTGTGCTGTGTCAGTTTTTTTGTAGCTACATTGCTCACAAATGGCTTTTTGCATAGCAAGGGTGAATAATAAACTTGGCTTGCTTATTAGTTAATCCTATTTAGACACCTGTACAAATCTTACTTTTTGGAAGAGTGGTTGAGCTTATGTGTATTGACAAGTTTGGAAGCATGTTTCTTAACAATTGCACATGGACAAGCATTTCAGTCTTCCTCTCTTTTTTTTTTTTCTCATTAAAAATACAAGAAACATACCTGTGTATAAATTAACTGCACATAAGAAACATGAAAACCTTGCTGGTACTTCTTGAATTTTTTACTTTTTTTTTTTCTTCTTTTCATTCTCAAGTCAAAAGTATAAAAATCTGAGAGAAATAATAGAAATAAACAATATTCTATCATTATTTATATTTATGGGACATATTTTTAAAGTTTCTAACACATTAGTATCTTGGAGCTTCTGTTACTAGTCTAAAAATAGTTGGCAGTGAAAGGTCAAGAATAAAGAATAGAACTCGTCTTTGAGTCACTAGACCTGTCAGCCTTGTCTTTTTGTTTTTACAGGCAGATGTATTCTCCAACTTTCTTTATTGCTAAGTGAATATAGTACTTTGAAGTGATATTAGTTGTTTGAAAACAGTGGAAATATTTCCATTTAGAGTATCACTGCAATTAATTCTCATATAGCAGAAAGTCAGGTTTAACCTGGTTCTTGGTTGGCGAAGTGGAGTTTAGTGATGGCACAACTATGCAGCTGGGAATATTTCTCTGCAGAGTGGAAATAGACCTCCTTGGGTTGTGAAAATATGCTAGTGTTTTGGAAAAAAAAATCCTGATTAACTTTGAAAAACGCTTTCTGTCAAGAATATATGTAGTATATATATGTGGGATAGTATCCCCAGAGGCTGAAATAGAAGCAAACCTGGACTGGTTGAATCTCCTGTAGAATGGAAAGTCTATGTTTATTGTAGCTCCATGGACCTACTCTTAAGCAGTTGACTACATAGTTCACTATCAATTTATGTTCGTTCTAGTTTTTTCTGTTTAGAGATATGATTAAAAATGGTTTATAAAAAATTATTGTAAAAAAAATATGTGCTATAATAATATTATAATAATATCTCAAGTATTCAGGATTTTAAGATTTTAAGATTTACATTTTTGAATATCATGAATTTCTGATGAAATGTAGGGTACTGACTGTAAATAAATCTAAAAATGTTTTTTGTTGTTGTTTTTTCTCTGTGGAAGCAGATATTTTAAAGTTTGAACTTCATTTTCTTTTAATATCTACAAATTCATATAATGTTTATTTTCATATGAACACTTTCATGAAGTACATTTTGTGATAATCATTACTCAGACATTAGTTTCCAACTACACCCAAAGAAGTATGCAGATATTACTGGTTTGTTATCTCTGTTAATAGAAGCTAGAGGAAGAATATAGCAATTTCCTTAACTTTTAGAAGGGATAGGCAGCGTGTTGCTGAACAATCTATTTATCTTATTTAATTTCTTCTAACGTGCTCATAGAAGCTGTAGCTAGCTTTACCTGTATTTAATGTGTCTCAAGTTCTCTTGCTGTGTTTATACTCACAACAATTCTTCTATGTTGTCAGTATGTATAGTGCATCAATAAGCTGAGGCAGAGAGACAGAATGATTGGCCTAGGGTTCTATGGGGTGTTAGCACCAGAGGAAAGATACCCAGTTGAGCCTTCCATGTCCTCAGATGCCTTCCTGACTGCTGAGGTTGTTCTCAGAATTAATACAACAGGACCTTGCTCTGGAGAAAGCAAGAATGTTAGCAGCAAAAAGGGACTTTACTATACCTGAAAATTTTTGAGCTCAAATAAAAGTTGGTTTCCAGAATGTTGAACTGTAACTCTAGTTGCAAAACCATGCAGTAGATGAGGGACTTCAGATTACGAAATGAGTTTTCACTAACAGTTCAATTGTGGCTTTGGGAAAAGCTCGCCATGCTGCCTTTCAAATTTCACTTCACTAGTAGCACAAACATGAGCAATAATGTATTAATAAAGAGAAAAGTGGAAGCAAATAATTTGTATTTGAGAAATTCCCTTTTAAAAAAGCCATAAATATCTAGTTTCTTTTTAGTGTGGCAGAAACTTTTCTCCAGTTTGTCTGTCTCTTAACTTTAAAAGCGCCAGACATACTATATCACTGCACTGAGGTAATATGAGATAATCATGAGTCTCCTACTGGTGATTTAATGAAACTTTCACTGGCAAAATGTCAAATCTACATTTAACATGAACTACTATAATATGTAAAGCTTAGAAATTTAAAACTACAAAGAATTCTTATTAAGAGGATATTGATCTAACCTAATTCAGTTTAATTCCTTTGTAATATTTTAAAACTCATAAGTGATGAGTTTAGAAGAGTGCGATGTATTGCTCAGCAGTAAAAATACCAATTTTTAAGGTATCCTTACTAATGTCATTCGCTAGTCATGACCCTAAGCTTCTGCTTCACTGTGCTGTGTTTATGAGGCATTTATTTTTCTTTTAATGCTCTATATTTTCAGACAGCAAGAGTATATCATGATTGTCTTTATTTTTATCAAGGCAATAAAAGAAAATTATGTGGTAAAAAGCTGTTTAATGCTGTTATAGTCAGAGAACTAATAGTGAGAGAAATTATGTGACTGGATGACTAAACTGTTCTAAATAAAATTATGGCCCAACTTCTCTGCAGACATATAAAAGATGTAGGTTTTGAAGGTCTGAATTTGGATCTACACAAGTGTAATCTGTTTCAATGTCTTCAGCTGAGTTTTTTTGAGATTTAATAAGGTCACAGTCAAGTCTCAGAAATTTCCTTTAGTACGTATATGGAAAGGATATTAACTTACTGAGGCTAGCAGTTAATCAATTAATAAATAATATAGACTGATTTCATAGTACGCTTAATTTCATCAACACCTAATGAGAAATGAAACAGTCAGGTTATGTTTTGTTTGCACATCTTCAGGTTTTTTTGTTGTTGTTTTTTTCATATTAATTTTACACATTTAAATTAGCAGATTGGATATTACTGGTCAGGCAAAAGTATCCTCAAACAGCATTGAGAAAAACTATTTATTGGAGTGTCTCTTCTGTTTCCTGACCAGCTCATTTAGAAAATGAGAGAATGGTATTAGTTTAAAAAAGATTTGCTGGTAAACTGGAAATCTAGAGAACTGCCATAGTTTAAGAGCACAGAAACATACTTTCAATTTTGGGTATTAGGATATTTAGGTATATTAGGTATATTTTTATATTTTAACACAGAAAAGAAGATGAAATTTTGTTATATGGTATCCAACTATGGAATTTTCCGTCAACCTTGATTAAATGGCTTTGGAAAATACTGACTGTCAGATGACATGAAAAGTGTCCTTCTAGAAGTATTAAATACATCAGTAAAACTCATTCTCTTTCATTTCTGTTTGAGCCTCAAAGATAGCTCTGCTGAGAATGTCAGTGTAGAAGTGCTATATATCTCACTCCCTGATAGCGTTCCTCTTTTCACTCCCCTGCAGGAACTGTAAAGTGAATAGCTGTGCTCTCCCAAACATGGTACCCAAATAAACTCAGCAACCTTCAGTGCTGAGCTAGATTCAAAAGCAAATTCTATTGAGATTTTTGGCTTTGTGGAGAGATCTCTGCAACAGATGTGTCAGGGCCCCAGCAGCTCAGAATTGCCATTTGTGATTTGACACAATGTATTTTCAGCTGAGATTCTCAAGAGGGAGAACTTTGGCTTTAAAGCCTCATCCTCAGATCACCTGGGAGAAAAAGGCAACTTTCTACTTTTTTTCTTCTTTTTTAAGAAAACAGATTTTATCCAAACATATAATTCAACTTTTACATAGATGAACCTCATTCTCTAGAGAAGACTTGAAGGTAGAAAATTATCTACAGATATCACTTTGAGGTCAAAGTCCTGGAACTATGGTTGCTTTTGCCATAATAAGTGAAAATATATAAAGTCTCACTAGGCATTCTGGTAGCCTGAGGAGATACAGATAAATTAATTGCTCAACAGCAATATGCACAGAGATTTGCTCCTTGCATTCTGCCTCTGGTGGTCATATGTAGCCATATCTGCAATTTGGGAGAACTGGGAAGAGTTAGAATATGATTTTATTATTTTTCTCATACACCTTCCAGATGGTCATGATAGTAATAGGTGTTTTTGTTGTCACACAGCTCAATAGCTACTTACCTCAATAACTACTCTTGCAATATCTCTAAGAAATATACATTTTTCTTTTATTGTATCTATAATGAGGCAGACAAAGTAGCAGTTGCTATAAATTAACATGGTGTTTTAAAGGAATGTTGAGTAAATTATTGTTCAGTTGCTAGAAGATACAAGAAATAGTGTGTGATATTTCCTTTGGAGCTACTTCTCCTTTGTAATCTAATGTCTGCTATACCAGTAAAATCATTTGGGGAACTAGTTTGAAACTGTAGTTTGAAGTCAGAGACAAGAAAGAATATAAAACAATACATGTACACCACATCTTTCACAGTTCTTCCACAACTAAAGCTACATCTGTGCATTCATTCTTTAGACAGTAATGCTGAGGGATCATATCATGTATGCACAAAGCTTTGTCACTGCCTGTGTGCAAGGCTGAAGATAAAAATGCATTAAAAATGGATTCAGTTGGAAAAATATTAGTCTGGTACTCATAGTTGTATCCATAAAATATGACTCAAACCTGGGAAGATCCAGACTTTCAAATAATCCCTAAACCTGAGTTTCTTCCATCAGGTTAAACCTTAAATATTGAAATAGTTAAAATATTTTCTGTATGCAAAAACATACTGTGGACAATCTGAATTTCTATATATAACCATCACGCAGAAGTGGTGAGCTCTCTCTAATAAATTAAGATTCCTGTGGTTAGTTTATTACATTTCCTGCTCCATAGATTTAAAATATGGATAGTCCAGTGATTTCAATTAGATTTGTATCTGCCTCTTGCAAAGCTGAATTTGGCCAGTCTGTCTTGTCATTCATTTTTTATTTCATCTTACAGTAAACAACCCTGTTCAAAATTGAAAAAAATGATTGTACTTCATTTTATCTTTTCTATAGGAAAGGAATAAGGAAGTTGATAGAAATCTGAGAGCTATTGTAACAGGAGGCTTTGAGCTTCAACGTTTCTAGACTCTATTCTGAATGCTGCTATGCAGGGGAGACCAGAAAGCAAATGAAGCAGTAAATTTTGTGTTTGAAAAACAAAACAAACACTGTTCTTACTTGGACTAGCATATTTTGGGTAGTTGTCTTGAGCTGTTGAGTCACCAAGCAGTGCTATGCTCCACAGTGTGCTCTCCAGTAAGTCTAACTGGATACCTTTTGCTCTGCATTCAGCTGCATAGTTTTTATTGTGAAAAACTGAGATGTGATCCTATTCATTACCTATGCTCTGAAATGCACAAGTTTTATTTTCTTTTCTACTGAAGGCATTTTTAAGCCAGTTTTGCCCTTAAATCCATTATACAAAAGCTTTTGTGTGTTTTAGAAAATGGTTTAGTTTGATATAAAAATGTTTAGCCTTCCTGGGCAATTATTTTAGCAGTTCACAGCCTGTCAAAGTACAACTACACAGAAGATACTCTGTTTTTCTTCTTTTTCCATTCTGGGGAGACCTCTGTCACATTTCTATTGTTCTAAGATACTAGATGTTAAGATATTAGATGTTTTCCTCTGTACAAGGAAAGAAAGGAGGAAATTTCTTAATACAATTTTTTATAGGAAATAATATTATCTCCCTTCCTAATTTGAATTCCAACAAAAACATCTGCTGAATCCAAAATAGCTCAGATGGTGTCCTAAATCACCTTGCTTTTGGTAGGAAAACAATGGCAAGAATTAATATATTCATTCTTGTGCATTCTTAAGAAGTGTTGTTAGTGGGAATTGTGAGTTTCCCAGAACTTGAAAGGATTTGCTTTCTTTTGAAAAGTGCTAGTGATATTTTTGAAGCTGTCTCATAAGTCTTGTACAGCTGAAGCCTGGGATTCCATTCAACCTGGCCTTGAACACTTCCGGGGATAGGGCATCCACAACTTCTCTGAGCTTCAGTGCCTCACTTACTTCATAGTGAAGAATTTCTTTCCTATATCTAATATAAATCTACTCTTTTCATTTAAAACCCTTACTCCTTTGTCTCTTCACTGCATTCCCTGGTAAAGCTTCCCTCCCAGCTTTTCTGTAGGCCCCCTGTAAGTACTGACAGACTGATGTAATGTCTCCTGGTAGCTTTCTCTTCTCCAGGCTGAACAACCCCAACTCTCTGTCTTTCTTCATAGGAGAGGTGCTGCAGCCTTCTGTTCATCCTCATGACTCTTCTCTGGACCCACTTTCACAGGGCTATGCCTATACTGTGTTGGGAGTCCCATAGCTGAATGCAGCACTGCAGGTGGGGTATGCTCATGACTCATGTCAAGTTTTCCATCCACCCCAAGTCCTCCAGCCTGTATTCATCTTTGAGGTTGACCTGATACTGGTGTAGGACTTTGCACTTGGCCTTAATGAACTATGTGATGTTTGTATCTCTCAATCCTGTTAAGATCCCTCTTGATGGCATCCCTTCCCTCTAAGATATTTACTGCACCACTCAGCTTGGTGTTATCTGCAAAACTGCTAAGGGTGAACTCAACACCACTGTCTATATCACTAGCAAAGATGTTGAGTAACACCAGACCCAATATTGAATCCTGAGGAATGTTACTCATGACTGGTATACACTATGACATGGAGTCACTGACCACAACTCTTGGAGTGTGATCATCCAGTTATTTCCTATTCGCCAAGTGATTCAGCTATCAAACGCATATCTGTTCAATTTGGAGACTGGGATGCCATGTGGAACAATGTCAGATGCAGAGTTAATTCCACTTGATAGTAGAAAGATATAATGTGCATCAGAGTACTTAGAGAGAAAGAATATTTGATGTTCAAGCTCTTATGTTGTTAAAAATAAGACAAACAGCTACCAAAAAACAAATCTTGCACATTCCTGAAAAGCTCTTATTCTTACACTGATTTGCCATACACATATAATATATGTTAGGTGATATATGAAAACATACATTTTGAGTGGTAGAGAGGAAGGGTGATCTTTTTGAAGAATAAGTTCAAAGCTTTCACATTTCTCACTAAAAGTGTAAAATATAGAAAGCAATGCTACAACTAATACTAGTGGAATTTAGGAGGAAAGCTGAGTTCTCCTATAAATGGTACAAAGTTTCTTTATAGAGAAATAAAACAACACTTATTTGGTAAACCTGATGCAAAAATTGGCATACTGACACTACTGTAAGCAAGTCACCTATCTTTTATTTTTCTTGGCTAGAGATGTGAAAATGTATTAAGAAAAGTTTGGGGGCCAGAAGTCACAGTATACTGTGACTGTCATGGTGGAGGTGGTGAAATGCAGCTCCCATTTTCTTTCCTCCTGTGTTGCTTTGTTACAGCCCCAAGTCACTGTACACCAAGAGAGTGCATTTGGCGAATGGAGTTGGAATAGTTACGTTCTTGATCTCTTCTTCAGATCATTAATCGTTGGTTGCCTTCCCAAAAGACATTACTAGACTATATAGCTCTTTGTGTTAAGATGCTGCAGTCTATTCCCTATTTTATTGTATAATATTTTTAAGGTACAGCTTAGGCACAATTCTTCAGGGGATAAGGGACGTAAATAGGGCTTTAAGAATATGGCATAAATTTTTAAATATGAACATTTATTTTGTTTGTTGCTCAATTCTGACATTTGCTGAAAAATCTGTGAACTTTAAGGCTGCTTGACCAGTATAAGAACCTGTCTTGTCTCTCCAGTTTCTGTGCCATTACTATTCCCAGAGTACACACAGAGGAGAGCTGAAAGCCTTGCAGAGCAGACACTACCTTAGATGGTTTTATACCAAATGAGAAGGAGATTGAAGTCTATGTGAGAAGTCTTTCCTAGATTTGTTTCCTGCTATGAGAGAAGCTGCACTGCAGACTTTTAGACAGTCTGTGACAGGTAAGGTAGAGACTCCTTGCTAAGCAGCTCAGCTTTAATAGAGGCATTTTTCAGTTTGGAGGGATCCCCACCAAGGACTGAAAAGTAATGTCTTCAGAAGGGAAATAGCAGACTGTAGAACTTTGTTTCCATACTTCCTTCAACTCTTGACTACTTTTTCATGATACTAAAATTCCCAGTAGATCATAACTATGCTATAGCATTGCTAAAAATAAATCCCAGCCTACTGTGTTAGCACACTTTTTCAGATACAGAAGCATCCAAGGTCATCTACAGGTAATTATGAACAGCAAGTGTTCTCCAATGTGTGTGTCTTCTAGCAAATGAAATACAATAATAAACTAGAAATTACGCTTATTTCACCATGTAGAAAAGTGAGGATAAAAAATGTCTATAAGGACATAATTTAACTGATTCTTGGCAATTACCAGAAAATAATTTGTCTTCTCTCCCAGCTTTAAATTCATAGATAATTTTTTTTTTTTAAAGATGCTTTATTTCTCTGGAAAAGCATGCATCTGTGTTTGTGCTTTTAATGTACTGTGGTAGGAATTACAGCACTGAAATTGAGATGTCCCAATGTCTTTTTGTATAATTTGGCAGTGTATAAGTTACTGAAATCCTGAGCAGCAAAGACTAATGTGCATCATTAAACATCATTATTTTTTTCTAGGCAATGAATTTGTATCAGTGTGTCATTTGCAGTATTTTAGTAATTGGTAAATTTTAATTACTGATATAAAATACTTTTTAAACATTACATATTGTGTTGTGTGGTTGTACTACTACCAAATGATTACAAAATAAGGAGAGACATCTTCCTACAGATAGGAGTATTGTGAGCTGGAACTACGAGTTTTGATTTACATTTAATCTAGAAAAGTGGTATACCTTTCCTTCAATAGAACCATAATGTATGTCACCTAATATTTTCTCTGACATGGGCTTTTTGCGGAAATCGTTCAACATAGAGTTTATTTTATTTTCACACAATGCAGAATTTTATCTTAAAGGAATCTTTAAGAAACTTCTTGACGCTGAAAGCAAGTATTACAAAACACCCAATGAGATTAGCTTAAATTTGCCTTGCATAGAGCCGCCCTTCAACTATTTTCCTTTTCTGGGGAGCACAATGCTATGAGTATATATATTTGTTGTGAAAAGTATATGTGAATCATATCATCTTGTGTATTATAACCACAAAACTCTGACATTTTACTGAAAATGTTATTTTTATTAAAGCAGTAGACTTTTTGTCTCTGTGTCAAGAAAAGAGATATATGAATGATGACAGCAAATCTAAGATGAAGGATTTGCTAAATACCCTCTGAAGCATCACAGCTGCTAAACTTTGAGACAAATCCACTAAAGACTGTTTCAGATATCACTTTTAGATATCTAAATTGATAATTTTCCCTAGATTCTAGGTACATTTGCACCTTTTAAAGAGCTGTAAGGAAAGGCAAAAGAATTTTCACTTAAGATTTGATTTGTAGCTTTTCCAATTCTATAGCTTTACATTTGGATGAAGTGGGAAAATCCAGAGAGACAAAATAGGAGAATGAGCCGATGAGAATAATGACTGTTCCTCACAGAGTCTCACGTCTCTTCCTTCCTGGAAGTGGAGCAAGTCTCAGGAGCATGTCCTGTGAATAACCAAGGTTCTCTGATATTTCCCTTTGACAAATCACTTAGCCTACCTCAGATTTCCATCTATAGCACATATTTTATATCCATATGTTCTCTTTAATACAAGCAGCAAGTGAAAACTTGGGGTCTGCTAAGTTATTTCTGTTAGGAGGGAAGACGTGACAAGTTGGGTGTGTTTGATGCCAGCATGTTTATTTTAAGAAAGCATGAAGTAGGGAGGAATCAGTCTTACTGCAGGAAGGAATGCTTTGAGGGGCAGTTTTCTGATTCACATCTTTGTTGTTTTTTGCAACAAAACTTCCTCAAGGTAATTTTCCCCTTCCTAATCACTTGCCAGTGATTTCAGCTCACAGTGAAGTCGCTTCAGCCACATCACTGTCATATCAGCCCAACTGCTACAGCTCATCACTGGCCTTCCCCCTTTTCCAAACCTGTCTGAACTTTGAATAAGTATGCCAAACTTCTGGTTGAAAATGTTTAACAATTTCATTCATGCAGTTATTCTGACAAAATATCAGCCTTCGGATGAAAATTTTCCCAATCTATTTCTATAAATATTTTAATACTATGCATTTTTAAATCTTGCCTGGATTCTTGAAGAGCAGGAGGTTATATCATTTGACTGCAATTTACATAGATTGGTTTATTCTTTTTGTGGTTTTGAATATTCAACATTAAAGTTTACTTTAAAAAGAAAAATAATTCTGAAAACCACAAATTCAGGACACTGGCAGTTCATATTCTTTCATTAGCATTTATTATTTAAAGTCTTTCTATTATGCCTATGTGCTTTAATTCTGCCCAAGCAAAATTATCTTAGCCTTTGCATTTATTCTTTGCAGCAGAGTTCATGCATGCCCTGGGCTATTCCTGCTGCTTCCCCTCAGCCACTGTCCATTTGAGTTAGGTGTAGCAGAGATTGTGATTTCTTCCAGTGAGAATTCACTGACTGATGAGGTCTTGCAGTATGCTCCCTGGTTTTCACCTCACAGAGTTTTATGCAAGTTTTTCTGACTTCATATTTAACAGACCTCATTCCTGTGTACAAAAATATAGAGATGTGTAAGTATGGAGATCTCTTCCTTTCCAGACAAGTTAAAATCTTTTAAGAGGAACAGGAGTTTAACATACAAACCTACATTACTGCTTCTGTATCGTTACTGAACTTTTTTTATACATTTGAGATTTACATGATATTTGTAATAATGCTTGATCCTGATCAAGCCACATAGCATTGCAGTATCTATAAATATTTCCATCATTCATCAGCAGTTCTTGATTATTAGCCTGTATTTTAAGGATTTCTATTTGTGGCCAGATAGCATAACTATCACATCTGACATAGTAAGTATCGACTTCAGTACCCTGCCATATTTCATAAAATAATGAGAAGTCTGAGTCATAGAAATTGCCGTATCACTCAGATCTCACTTTTCAGTTTGCATTAAAGTGCAGAGAAATGTTCATAAAAACGTAGCAAGTGAAAGCTAGGTGAATAAATATTTAACTGATATAAATAAATCCTTTTATTACCCAGATAATTAATTTATTTTTTTAACTAGAGTAGTAATTGCAATTTTCAAAATTGATTTTTTGCTATTTATTTTGTTGTAATTTACTAGTAAACATTAACTAGAAAACTAGCTGAAACTTTGTAGCGCATACAAGAAATGCATTGCTATAGTATAATAATAATAATATGCAATATTTTCTGTCTGCTGAGGATTTATTCATCATTTCAAATAACTTGTTCCCCAAGTACTTAAATTTGAAGTGATTTTCTATGTGGGACTCTGTCAAAAGGATTTTGAAATCCAAATAAATTATGTCAAGTGGTTCTCTTTTATCCATTTTATCCATTACCATGTTTGTGCAGAATGACCTAGTTTAAGTGTATCAGATGGGAAAGAGTTACACGAAGTGCTAAAACACAAACCAAACCACTGTCTAAACGTATCTGCAAGCACCATAACTGAAAGTGGAGCTTTTCAGATCACTTTAAATTAAATTGATTAATAATACATCATGTTAAAATGAATTTTTCATGGTTTGGGAGCTAATGTTCTCAATTATTCAGCAATGCAAAATGTAGGAAACTTGCATACAAACAGCATGCAAGAGTTGATCCATGAAATCTTTCTTTAGAAATGAGAATTATAATTTTACAAAAACTCTTCTAGAATGTAACTTTTTTTCTAAAAATATAATTTACTTTTGGTGGTGAATATGAAGTCCAAAATTAAATTAGCCATATATATTACAGCATAAGCACCCTATTAAGGTCTATGAGGAAAACAAGGTATAGTTTAAAATAGCCATTGTATATTTATGATTTTCCCATACTTTACTTCTTCACTGCTTGAAATGACTTCCTGTTACAGGGTTAATGTCATAGTTTCTGGAGGTCATTCTCAATGTCTAGGAGAGTTATTTAGTTGGATGCTTTTAACCCATAAGTTCAGTTAGCATTAAAGATTTCTCGCAGCCTTCTAAATGCGATCAGTTATACTCGATAACCTCTTGAGAGCAATGCAGTTACTAATCTCAGTAGTAAATGCTTTATTTTAGGGTATCACACAACAGTAATACAAGCACCTCCATTGTGTTTTTGGATTACTCATTGATTTTCATTATTTATAGGTGAAAACAGATAAAGGCATAAACGATGCTGAGCACCTGTGACTTCTAAGTTCTCTGCAGACATTTGGTATTTCTAAGCATTTGACTGCAGAAAGAATAGTCTTGTGAGGTTGTCTAAATCTTTATGTTATTCATTGATAGTACTCTATTGTTAATTTATTTTTTAATGAAGAGACCCAATAATCATCATCTATTTTATCTTGTTGAGGGTTAAAACGTAGAGTATTTGTAAGATTAACATGTTCATTTCAAGTGACTCAAGATTAAGACCTACATGTGTAGTAGTAGCAGTGGTTAATTTTTCTAAAAGATTGTCTATTCATATCATGTATTAGGTAGGGGCCTTAACTCACCTATATTGCTAGATAACCATATGAGTTTCAATAAAGCCAAGTGTCAGATCCTGCATTTTGGTCACAACAGTCCCTACAGGCTTGGGGAGGAGCGGCTGGAAAGCTGCCTGACAGAAAGGAACCTTGGTGTACTGATGGACAGTCAGCTGAATATGAGCCAGCACCTGTGCCCAGGTGGCCAAGGAGGCTAATGGCATCCTGGCTTGTATCAGGAATGGTGTAGTGAGCAGGATGAGGGAAGTAATCCTGCCCCTGCACTCAGCAATGAGGAGGCTCCACCTCGAGTACTGTGTTCAGTTTTGGGCACCTCAATTCAGAAAGAACATGGAGGTGCTGGAGCAGGTCCAAAGAAAGGCAACAAGGCTTGTGAAGGGCTTGGAGAATATGCCCAATGAGGAGAGACTGAAAGAACTGGGGCTGTTTAGTCTGGAGACGAGGAGGTTGAGGAGAGACCTTATTTCTCTCTTCAAATACCTGAAAGGTGCTTACAGCGAGAGCGGGGTTGGTCTCTTCTCACTGATGACTGGTGACAGGATGAGGAGAAATGGCCTCAAGTTGTGCTGGGAGATAATTAGTTTGGATATCAGGAAAAGCTTCCTTACAGAAAGGGTTGTTAAGCACTGGAATAGGCAACCAGGGAGGTGGTTGAGTCTCCATCCCTGAATGTGTTTAAAAACCATTTGGATGTGGTGCTTGGGACATGATTTAGCAGTAGGTTGTTAGTATGGTTAGGTTGAGGTTGGACTTGATGACCTTGAAGGTCTTTTCTAACCTGAGCAGTTCTATGATTCTATAATTTATGTAGCTGAGGTGTAGTAAACTATCACTTAGAAGCCACTTTAGTAGAGCATATTCTCCAAAGCAAGTCATACCAACTGCACCACTCAGCTTGGTGTCATCAGCAACTATTGATAAAGTTGTTGAAGAGCACTGATCCCAAGATGGACTCCGAGGGGACATCACTCATCACCAGCCTTCACATTGACATAGGTGATTTACGTTCTACATTATCAAATATTCAAGTTTAACAAGATAAACTTTTTCTGTGTTCTTAATGCCTGCTATTTCATAGAAAGTGGCACCTATTAGCTAATAGTTTTTATAGTGATAAGTGATAATATTTAAAGGGTTTAAAAATAAATGTATTGAAGCAGAAAGAAAAATTAGTTTTCCATAAAATCCTAGATAGATTTTTTATTCTTTAATAATCAAAACCACCACTAAGCTTAAACTAATGGAGATGTATGGCAATAGAAGAGGTTAATGGAGAGTTTATTCCTAATGGTATAATCTCTACTTTAATAAATGAATTAGTTTACATTAAGAGTTCTGTTGCATGTAGCTAACCATCACCTTGTGTCTAAGCACATTACTGTGATGGGCTGAATTCCTGGATTTGGAGTGTGTTTCCTGCCTGACTGGAAAGAATCACAATAACTTTGTGTTTCCACTCTCCTCTTTACAGATTGATCACTTAAGCCTGGGGAAAATAAGTCAAATTTCTTTCGAGCATGAGTGTCACCTGGAGATGCAAAGATGCATCTGTTTTTTTCATCAGTGTAGTTTCCTATGAGCAAGGAGGGAGAACTAATACCTCTGTTAATTCAGCTTGTTAGCAGCTCTCCTAGTAGGTGTTCAGAATTGCAAAATATTCTTAGTGTATAATATATAAATCATTGTGACGTTGAGATATGGAACTTTTTGTTTCAGACCATTCCTCAAATCTTTTCACAACAGAAGAAAATTATTTCACAAAAAAAAATAGCAGATGAATACATACAGTGATATCTAGAGGTATGGCCATTCCACTCAAGAGAATCTGTTGGCAGACAGAACGCTTAATTCACAACAGGCTTCAAATACAGACACGAGATTCTTCCAAGCTTTGCCATCATCAATCCTTTTATCTTACTTCATCAAATCCATATTCCCTTAGTATATTCCACTGCTGTAGAATTACTAGAGCTGATTCTTGAACATAGATTTGAAATTGGGATTGCATGTGTGAGAGCTAGCCTCACTATCCACTCTTATGTATTTATTTCAGGCAAGATCTGTTATTTCTGTAACATTTGTCAAAGCTCAGCTGGCAATGCAATATAGAGCAATCAGTTCTCTGCTGTCATTGCAAAGTCTTCCTTGGGAAACTTTAAACCTAAAGTAGACTTCTTGGAGCGCAGCACAGGGTAAAAACTGAAAGACTAGTAACTGTTGAATGTTGAACAAAGGGTATGAAGTCATTTATCATGTCATTTTGACAGGCTTGCAACTTGAATAGAAAGCAGAAGCAACTAAGAACTACAGGACAAAGATCCAAGAGTTCATGGGGAAAGTGCAGGGAAATAAACCATTAATCAAGGGCACGTGGTCAGAACATGGGAAAGTTCCATATTTCAAAGTACAGTGACCTTTAACAAATATCTAGTTAAATAAAATGATTAATGTTCTATGTTCATTGCTTAAAAAGCTTAGTTATTAAGAATGTGGGTATGAATTAAAGAAAAAAAAATAATCAAGGAGCAGCTTTTTAAAGCAACAAAGGAATGATTTTCTTAAATGGCTAGTTCTCTTTGTTAGTCTTACGACAACCAGTATCTACCTCACAGATCTTCAGAGCACACTATTTTGGTGGCAGAGACAGGCATTTTGTACACAAAAAGATTATATCCAGTAACAATGATACATATTTCCTTATTGATTCATAAGACATTTTATAGGATAAACTGTAAAATCTCCTAATCTCAGGTTAAATATTCACTGTGATTTGGAATGTTTTAGTCATACAAATCCTATTAAGAGAAAAGAGATCATGCAGCTAAACCCCTGTGAACTGAACTGTTGCCTCTAGTGTCCTGTAATGATCTCAGTAATGGAGGAGTTATTTGATATTCACTGTGAAGTCATTGATCATAATGGATTCATTCATTATTAATGTGGATACAGCACAGAGTAGAACAACCTGTTGCAAAGTAAACAGGAAGGTTACTTTTGCAAAAGGAAATCTTGAGGTAGTTTGAGATCAATAGTTTCACCTACCATGCCTGCAATTCTACCAGAGAGGAAGATAAAGTATATCAGTGGTTGACTCTTCAATAAGCTCAAAGAGAAAAACAAATTGAAATTGCCAGGAGCGGGTATTGAAACTGTTTCAGTAACATATAAATTCTCTGGGCTCAGAAATTACTATCATCATAAATAGACAGAGATTGCTACCCATCATTGTTTTGAAGATCAAATGCCAGCATCAGTTACAAAAAAGCCCCTCAGGTGGAGATAGCTAGAACAGAAGATATAAAAAAGTCTCTGGGGGTTGCAACCGACCCTTGGATTGGTTCTGCAAATGTGGTTATCATTCACTGTGATGCAAAGTACCTTTCTTTTTAAGCCAATGGCCATTGCTAGCTGAAAGCTCTGTCTCTACATACTCTAGATGATTTTCCTTTATCCTGCTTACTAACCTAACTTTGATCTGCTTTTCAAGTACATTCACTCTACTTTGCTTGACAAATATTCCTACCTTTCTACATCACCATCAATATGCGTGAAGATATACTGAACTATGATACCTTCTAGAGTAACTCTTAAAGTACCTCCAAAAGAGTTGCAGGAGGCAGGAAGTCAATGCCCTCTTTCTAGACATCACTCTTCACATTGTCCTACTGTTTGCTTTACAAAGCAGCAGCATTTGTTCAGGTGAGCAGTGAACAAGTCATGTTTTTCTCACGTTTTTCACATCACGTTTTTCCTGATGTACTGAGGGCTATGTAAAGGCTATAAACAACAGTTTCCTTGCTGTCAGCTAACTAACAAAGATGTCACTTTTGTTCAGAAAAAAATATATCTTTTCTTCTCCTCTGTTCTTGTATGTGTTCGCCATGAAATATTAATAAATTAGGAAAAATTAGTCACATTAGATTTTTGAGATGAGAACTCTGTTTTTTCAGCATTAACTTCTAACCTTCATATTTCTCACTGCATTTTTTAAGAATCACCATTGTTTTTATATGCATGCTGTTTATCCCAGTGATAAAGTCTGTCTTCATCTTTTGTAATTTGTTTAGTTCAAACAAGCAAGCAGATTATTACTGAGTTAAAACTATAATGCCAATATTCATGTGCAGAAGTATATCTTCAGTAAATTAAGTCTCCAAGAAATGCTGCCTGTTCAGAGCAAATATGCTCTGTAGTTGAGATGTTATTAAGGGTTCTTCAGAGGAATATGCACAAGTGCCTTAATTCTTCCTTCTCTGTATACCTGTGATTTTTCAGCACTCAGATCTCATCTGTCTTCCAGTAAATATTGTTTCTTTTATCAACTTTGACTTTTGTGACCAAAGAGAGTGAGTAATTAAACCAGTCTTCATATGGGGAAAAAAAAAAAAAAAAAGAGCATATTCTTAGTCAATTTCAGGCAACCTTAGGTGTTTTTCTTTGCCTTTTTGACCATGCATACTTTTAAAGCAGAGCTGTAAAGCACATCCATCAGGATATTAAGGCTGCAGAACAGAAAAGCAAAATGGCTGAAGTAGAAAGGATTGCCAAAGGCAATGCATAGCTATGAAGATAATTTTCTTCATATTGTGATAAAGAGTGAATTGATAGAGCAGCTATCAATTCTCAGCACAAGTATCTTGAGTCAGAGACAAAGTTTCAGCACTTTCAGGAGTGTACAGCATCATTTTATAGCCTAGGACAAATAGTCAAAATTTGATGTTAAAATAATGCTTAGGTTGTAATGCCGTGGAAGTCAATGCAAACTCATTGATTCACATGGAAATCAGCTGCATACAAATATAAACCAAACAAATGCTGTAAACGTAAATGTCTTGAAATAATAAATAACATGATAAGGTAACAAATTAGGAATTTTATTTAATTTTACTAAATATTAGTGTGTGGAATCACTATCAAAATAAAAATATCTTTCAAGAAATACACTATATGTCTATATTTAGCAAACTTGAATCTAGGATTGTAATAACATAGTTCTCCAAGTGTAGGAGTTGAAACAATTCTCCAAAATCTGCTGTTTCAACATTCCTGGACAGAAAACTTGCTCATGCATCAATTCATAGACTTGTTCTCTTGCATGCCTGCACTTCTGCCATCTGTTACAGTGGCATTTTGCCCACTTAGGAAATATTGTTTCATTTTCTGCCATGTACAAATATCACCTCACTTTCTAGAGAAATTCTTAAAAATGCAGCTATTCTTTTTGTTCTCTTCTCCCCACACATTTCCTCTTTTCAAGCACTGTCACTATGTGCTTTATTTTGAAGCCTAATGGGTATTTCATTATTTACAAAAATCTTTTCATGGCATCCTTTTTTTCAGCCTCCTCTATATGACCAAGGATCTCTAGCGTTGGATTGTACTACCCCTTCAACTAATGTATTCAGAGTTTAAATATAAGGCTTATCCTATCTTTTACCTGCCCACAAAAGGATAAGGTACAATTATGGCCACTGTTTTCTCTGAAAGTCAGGAGATAGCCTTTCTGTGTTAATACGCTCATCAGTGTATCTGAAACAAACCAGTGTGTGAAGTTCTTGTGGAAATTCCAAGTGAGCTTTCTTGTTCTTTGCAATAATGATGGATATGTATGATATTCTTTTGAGCCCAAAGCATTGTTCTTAATCTATTAGTTCTAAATTTTGTAATGCCAGTGAAAGCTGAATGATCTGTATGGTTCTGAAGTCAAAAACGTCCCTGCATTCTCCAAGTCAGTGGCTCCACATTTGGTGGTAAACTGCATCATTTCATGTGAAATGATTTCTGAAGTTCTCCTATCAAATTAAAAAAGACAACAGCTAGTCAGGTAGTTCACATATAGCTTACATGAGATATGGTCTCTTCATCACAGTGCTGAACATAAATTTGAATTTAAAAGCAGTCACTAATATTCCTTAGAAAAGCAACTTATACAGGATTTATTCCAGGATGTATTCACTGCATGCTCTATGCGGGCAGTAAAATGGTGTTTGGGTGGAAATTTGTTTCGTGTTTGGGTCCCATTGATCTGTGAGCGAGGAGCTCTCAGTCAATCCAAGAGTGACTTTTCTCCTGAATTTAAGTCTTAGTAGCACCATTCAATGCCATAGGAGAAATTTTTTCTTAAAATTCGTGGAAAAGTCTTTTAGATCACTCAATTAATTAAAGGCGAAGATGCTGTAGAAGCTGCACGAGATGTGACTCCCTCCGTATTGGTATGACTCTTTTATTTGTATTGGGCACATTATACAAAAGGTCTGTGTGATTTGTACTAGAGGAAACACATGACTATGCTGGAATTTGCAGCTTCTTAGTTTTCATGTTCCTTTCCGGGAAAAGTTACCAAGAATAGTGTCAAACAACAGAGACTGGGAGGGTGGAGTTCATTTTAAAATGTTTAATGAGAGTGACTTCAGAGCAAGGAGTGATTGGCACACATATCAGACTAGTGAGAAGTTGTGTCTGTATTTTAGAACAACCTAGAGTAAAAGCTTATGGATATAAAGACTACGAACCAAAGAAGCTAAGAGAAGTGTAATGGAACTAAAAACTCCCTGCAGTGTCTTTTCTTCACCAAGCACCTAGGGGAAGAGAGGTCCTAATGCTTTTTCCCCTCTTTAGGAGCTGCAGGTCCACACCACCTGATGTCAGTCATCCTTCAATTTGTGCTTGCTTTGTTTTTTTCCAGCTCTACAGTTTTTCTAATATGTCTATTATTCCCCCATCTACCTGCACAAGGTGTAGTATTAGCACACAAGGGATTCTCGTTTGCAGTTATTAGTACAAAATGGAAAGAGAGAAGTTGGTTCAGTAATATACATAGGAAAATACTTTTAGAATTGGCCAGTTACTGTAGCTATTTACAAAAGGCTTTGCATTACGTTCATAAAGCTCAGTATTTAACTAGAAGAAGTTTGTCAGACAAATACAGATTCTGTATGTTTATTATAGGTGTGACTGATAAATGTTTAGCAACATCACAGTGTTTTGTATATTTACATTTTAAGTTGCATTACATGTATTTATATACTCTGCCTGTAAACACACATATACACATGCAAACTACTTTGTGTTTCCAGAAAATATATAAACTATTGATGCTGGACAGTGGCCTTTTAAAATAACTAGCTGCATCTGGAAATGCTTTTTGAAATGCATTACACATAGAATGCTATCTAAAAAAAATCTGTTCAATTAGTAGAAATATTGCGTATGTTCTCATGTGTTTATAAATATGCATATGCGTACATATGTATTTATAAATACATCACTAATTAGGTCCACTCTTCTAAAGAGTTTTTCTACAGTCAAGCTACTTAGGTTCATTTTGCTATTTGAAAGGAGCTAATTCATCCAGAAACTATATATGAAGATGGTATATAATGCTTATGACAATGGCAAGAAATAGTTATCCTATGGAGTGCAATGATAGAATCTGTCTTCTGGCAAAGTCAAGGTAAAATTTTAGAGGTTGTTTTTGTGGAAAGTGAATCAAAGTAGTCATTCCAAAGTATCAGCTCCCTGATTTTATGTAGTGAACAGATGGAATGAGAACCTGACTGAGCAATGGTCTTTTCAAATATATCTCATGGCCCAAATTCATCTTAGTTTTTCTCATGTTTGCACACCATGCAGTGATTAATTAATAGCAATGATTTGTTCCTTCCCTTCAAACTACTATTAATTTATACAGAATAAAAAGAATTCAGAGATTGGATTAAATAGCTTCTCTAGTTTAACTCTCTTCTCTGATTTAGTTTTTTATTATGTCTGTTGGGATTGCCAGTATTTAAAATGAAATTCTTTCATGTCAATAAAATGTCGCACTACTCACTGTCTCAAGTAACAATAATGGTAGTGAAGTGATAATGTTCATGGACTGAGAAAACCATGAACTGAAAAAGGATAATTTGAGATGAGAAAAGAAAAAAAGAGAAAGTGATTTATACTTCGATCAGACTATCAGTGTATCATTATCACTAAAGAAGAAGAAAGTCTAGGTTTAGGAAGTAACTAGAAAGCCATAGATGTAAGCAGATAGCTATTTACTAAGAAGGGATTTCCTAAATGAACTGTAGGAGATTACAGTACACTTTATTTTAATGCTTGGGGATACTCAAAATATAGATTTTTTTTCAGATTTTTTTAAACTATTTAATTAATTTTTGTGAGGTACAGAGCACATAGAAAAATATCTTCATTCATGTGAGTATTCATATACATGTCTATTTTCCTCTCTTAGTAAAATACAAAGTTATTAGTCTATGAGTTAATGAGTCATAGGACCAGGCTGCCCAGAAAGGTGTTGGAGTCACCGTTCCTGAAAGCATTCAAGAACCATGTAGATGTGACACCAAGAGACATGGTTAGTGGGCATGGTGTGATGCACTGATGGTTGGACTAGAAGATCCCAGTGGTCTTTTCCAGTCTTAATGATTCTGTGATGATTCTATGATGGTCCTAGTTAAGAGCTGTGTTTTTGTTTATGCTGAAAGAATATTTCATAAAACTATGGAAGAGAGAAAATAAATTAATAATATGTTATTTTTATGTGTTCTAGGAATGTTGTCTCTTTCTTCCATATACAAAATTAAAAAATGTTGATAAAGCATAATCACGATCATATAAACTCTTAGAGAATGGTCTTATTAATTTATTTCAGTGCTTTAATCTGCATGGTCTTCCAGGTTTTATTTTCAGTTATAAGAATGCTATTATGGTAATATAAATGGAAACCAAGAGAAAACTATGCCTTGTAATATTTGGCAGGGAATTATTAATTGTATTCATTGAATAGCTAAAGTACATTGCTTTCTCTAAGCCATATTTTGTCAGAATATTGCCTTAATTATAAATTGTAATGATATATTCTCAATATATAGATAATACTATGGAGATGTAAAAATCAGTAGGATATGATGTATATGTTTACAAACATTTCTTTTGGGAAAAATTTGTGTTGAGGTTACTTGCTAAGCACAGTTTTACATTAACAAGATAGATAATTACTGGATACATTTTGCCATGGTCACTTTAAATTAAATACTTATATTGTGATTTTACATCATTTGAAAATCTGGTCTTATTACAGGAATAATAAAAACAAGAGTGTGTTACTGATGTGTATCGTATACTCGTACTTGATAGACCTTCGAGAGTGAGCAGAAATGTTTTCTTGTTTGAATACTCAAGTATTCTGTCCAATGTGCTCATTAAAATATCTGAATTAGATCAATCTTGTAAAATAGTGGATACTCCAGCACAGAGTCATTCTTCTTTTCATTATCCTAGTAGTAAGGATTTAATGAAGTCTGGAATGTTGATATGTGTCATGAAAGACTATTAATAGAAATACACTTGCCAAAGAATTATTTCGAAAAAAACAAAATCCCAAGATATATCTAAAGTGTTGTTATCTATTGCTAGAAAAATAATTGGTTATAAGGCACAGTCTCATTAAGCTAAAAATTTTACAGTCACCATTTTGGTGATGAAAACCAAATCCATTGCATTTTATATATATGTGTGTGTGTGTGTGTGTATAAATTTTTGAGAAACCATGCATCCTGTAACAATTTGACTGAGTTTTATGCATAGAGACATCTCTCTTAAACTGGCATAAAGGTTCTTCAGATTGATTGCAAGAAAACCACAGTCCAGTGAAAATCTCTTCTCCACTGTGGTCAGCACATGTGTTTAGATGTCATTTCCATCAGCAGTTTTGAACACTGAAGGAGGAACAACTTTCTCTCACAGGAGTTGGGTGGAAGGATGCACTGGGAAGGATATATATCCTTCTCAGTTATATTTTTTTCATTGTCCTCCCTAAATCAAGATTTTGTTTAGACTATCAAGTATCTTTAAACACAATTATATTTCAAGGTTGATATTGGCAGTGTCCTCACTAGAGTCAAGGTTTCTTAAATAGTACTTCAATAAAATCTGAATCCATTTGTTCTAAACTATTGTATGTGTAGAATAAGTGTTTCTAAATTACACAGCCCTGTGTGGTCAACCAAACTGAAGTTAACTTCTGAGGATTTATCTATAAAAAAGATGCCAAATCTTTTTAGCAAGGTGAGTAGGACCAAAAGGAGATTGATGAGCTTTCTGTAATAGTAATTTATTTTTCTTTTATTAACAAGGAATATTTTCAAAGTTCCTCCATTCCAGGTTTCAAGGTCACCAAGTTGCATAAAGGGTTTTAAACTTCAACCTTGATCAATGCAGATCTTATGGCGTTAGGATTTTATGGGCTCAAGAGTAGGTGTTGGTGAGTCTTAAAGAGTCAGTCAATGGTCAGATAGGTATCTGAACATTTTAAAGGTTACTGCCTCCACTCAGAATTCCTGTGCTATGTTTGCTTATTTGTTTTTACTGGACAACATTAACAGAACATTATATTAACAGTACATTATTTCATAAGAAACTTCATATACAACACTTTTTCAAACCTTTATTTTCTTCTTTTTTTGCAATTTTTATTCAAGCCTCTCTTCACATAATAGCATGGGCATTAATCGTTACTAAAATATAGATGAAGACTACAAGTGTTTTGACTGCCATGTACTCCTTTATCACTAGAGTAATGGAATAAAACTAAATCTCACACTCAACACGACTGTATGGTAATTGCTAGAAAATTACCGAGCCCTTGTTGTATTATAGAGTAGCTTTGGTTTACATTTTTACTGAAGGGTTTTCTTTATCATTTTCTAAGGCAATATGTATGGAAAATTGACAGTATCTACACAACAGTAGTTTACATGTCTTGATATGCTTTAAGACATGAGCGTGAGTGTTCCTTGGGGCTTGACCGTCTAGAAGACAGGATTATACTTTCGCTTGATATTTGTTGACTTTATTTTTAGACCTACTGCACAATATTTATTGTTCATTTTTCATTTTGCTTTCAATCTTATCTGAAAGGTAATATTTCAAGATGCCAGATGTCAGTATACCCAGTGGCAGTTAACTAGAAAAACAAGTTTTTCTGCTCAGGCTTTCACATACCTGAACTGGATGACCTGGAGAAAAGCTGGGTATGGATTGAACTATCTTCACATTTGTTTCAGTCAGAACTCTGAAATCACCATGTTTCTAGAAAAACAGTGTTGATGAAATTGAGTTAATATTCTTAAAAAACATAGTAAAACCAATAATCTATAATTAATCTCGAATTAATAGCTTGCTGAGAATTTTCATAGCATATTTCAGATACTGAATGACTGTAAAAGTGCAAAGGTGTAATATACATATCAAAGACTTTAAAATTCATTCATAACTTCAACATTCTAATTATTTTTGTCTACTGAGGGTGTCACTGTAGTTTTTCTTTCCCATATATTCCCTATTCCCCTACTGACATATAACATTTTCTGTTGGGGAGGAACTTTTGATATTTTATGTCATTGTCTATATCCATAAATTGGCACTGAAGTAAAGGAGAATTTTGGAGAGGAACAATAATACTTGTTGAATAAAAAGACCCAAGTTAGACTGAAAGCATTGTAAGGGCAGTGATTGGTGAAAGCCATCACACAGCAAGAAAACATGATATAGCTCTGCACAGCGTGGAACATGACACTAAAGTGGTTTTCCAAATAGCGCATAACTCATATCCTCGATCTGACTCTTAAAGCTATAGGTCAAGTCAGTAGTTGGAGTAATTTTAATATTCACTATAAAGTGAAAATGTAGGCACTGTCCTACAAAGATGTACAAAATATAAACTTGAAGCAATCTATCTTCTAAATATTCTTCTGCTCTATATCTATTTGTAATGCTTAGTGCTGCTACCAAGAATGATAGTGCAGGTGCTATAATAACATACAGCATGTTTTTTCCAAAACATCCACAATGAGTTAGTCAAGAGCCTGCCCTGCCCAGAAAGATAATGACTTACACACATATGCACATATTCATTACAGAGATCAACTGAACTATAGCAGTGTCCAGCTGCATAGAAAGCCTATTATTAAAACTTAGGAAAATTGTACACTTCTGATGAGCATAGACAATATTGTAGCATATTCTTTTCTCAATCTGGACACTTCAGATTTTCCCTATCGGCTTCACACTGAATATCGCATCAGGGAAATGTACTCAGTGCTCTGAGTCTGCATTAACCTTCCTCAGAAATTTCGGAGTGAAGGAAACTGTATTGCTTTGGTGCAAGACAGTGTCCAAATTAAAAAATGACACTATCTTTATGGAGAGATGGTAAAATAAATAAAAATACAATCTCGATACATAAAAATAAAATCCAAAATTGGATGTTTGCAAGTGTTTCTGTATTATCCTCATAACGTATTTTTGATATTATAGTAACTAGCAGAAATGCATCTATAAAAAAAGATGAATGAAACTTTATAATGTCTGAGACACTTCAGGCAAATGAGTAATAAGTACTGTCATTTGTAACATATACAAAGAGAAGCATTTCTGAGAACACTCATTTTCCTGGAGTCATCTTAGTTACACTTTGTACTTTTAATGATCTGGCCAATATATATCAGTATTCATGGTACTGCAGTTAGAATAAAACTGTTCTATTTCCAGAGTCTTAAATTCCTTAATGTGTTTTATAAGCACTGTTTTACAAATGTATTCCAAAACCCATAATCAAATTAAGGAATAGTCACAGGCTATAGGTAAACACAAAGCTTTTCTGTAAATTTTTCTGTTTCTAATGACACTGCTTAAGCTCTCTGGACCTGGACTTTATACAAACTCTGATGGTTATCCATGAGGAGAAACAGATACAAATTTGCTAACATTTCCAAATCACAAATTCTACTTCAAGATTTTGTTATAAATATAATTATATACAGCAGTCTTCGAGGAGACTGAGCTACCTGAATGATTAAATCCCCTAGTATTTTATTTAGCAATTTTGGTCACTGAAATGTGGAAGAATAACTTATTTAGAGCATAAGATCAAATATATAAGTTTAATAAAACTTTTTATTTGAAGTTAATGCAAAGCAAGCTTTTTAATTTGGACATTGTTGACTGAAGATAATAAATTATGTAACTTTATAAATGGTAAGCAAACTGAGTATTTGATACTTAAAGAGGTTTTCAAAGCACAAAAGGGTCCTGGAATTTTTATGAAAGAGCAAATAAGGCATTTGAAGAGTTGTGGAAAACTTTGGGAGTGCTAGAAGCACTGTTAAGCCTATTTTTGCCCTTGAGGTCTACTAATGAGGCATGCTTTTCCAAGAGGTAGGGGGCAAAATCCTAGAAAATATATAGGAATTATATTTTCATGTGCTGAATATTACCTCTTGTCCTTTACAGTCAATGGGTGTCTCTGTCTTTTCCTGCTTACTGCCCCACATTTCTGCCATTTTGGGATTCTTTTTTCTGCTGTGACTTCAGGCTCTTTTTTTTTTTTTTTTCCTGTTATTGCTTCTTGGTCTTTCATTGTGCAACCTGAACCTTTGCCTATTGCCTCCTTTTCTGTTCTCATCTTCTATTCAGAAATGAAATTAATTTGTATTTACTACATACTACTTTCAGCTTCAGATCCCTCTCCACAAGAGACCTGTTCTTTACTATCTCCATATTTAAAAATGTTCAGAGAGCCAACAGACTCAAACTTCCTAATTTAAAGAGATCACACAAGCTCCAGGTAAAGACAAGTTAACACGGGGAAAGTTAACCATGACACTGTCATTAAGATCTTATCTAAGTATTAGGAGCTGTCCTGATCATCTTCACACTCCTATCGTTATTCTCATCTCCCAACTCTGAAAGGTCTGGTAGGATTTTGTAGATATTATTATATTTCAGAATCTTTAGAATCAGATACAAGATTATTTCTGTCTGTAGCAGAGCTGTTGTTTCCAAACTGTAGAAAAGAAGACAAAGAAAGATGAGGATATCTGAGAGATTCTACTGCAGATGCTACTGTCTGCTGTTTTCTGACTGGTTACTAACTTCAGGAGATTCCACCAGTTCAAAGGGAATAATTATTTGAAAGGAAAATAATAACAAGATGAAAGATCTTCTGCTATAAGATCTTGAAATGGTTTGCAGATGTTTAAAACTAAACCTTTCTCACACAAAACCAAAACAAAGATATAATATTACATATGTATGCTACGTATTCTACTATTTTAAGTAATGTTGGCAGATATCTAGGTGTGACCTTTCTGCAGGTGCTATTTCACAGTTTAAAAATTGAACATTGTTTTATTAATGTGAACCTTAAGGACCATCTTTAAGCAAGAACAATAAGACTGTAATATATATAGTTTTAAGAATCAGAATTTGCATCTATGATTTTTCTGTAGACCCTATGCACCCCATCATTCTATGTAATCCTAATGGTATGAATTTGAGAGACCACAAATACACACGAGCCCTTACTGGAACTGAGCTTTTCCTTTCTCCTCCAAATCACTAGTGGACAAAGACCACACTTCTCAGTGCATTGTTATTTTAATGACATAGCACATAAACCAAGTCATTGCTTGACTAGAATTGGGTTTCCATAGTAAAAGATGCAGAAAATAAAAGAAGCTTTTTAAATATTAACGGCTTTGTGGTATACTATAAATAAGAATTTATATATGAGTCAGAGAAATTAAACCACTGGATGGACTGGAAGCAGGAGCAGAAATTCAATAAAGCACAGTGTCTTTCCTGCTGCATGATAAATTAGGAATTAACGTTTCCACAGATTAATGTAATCTTCCAAGTAAAATTACTTTAACTCCTGATGGATATTTTTCCATATATAACTTGTTAGATCTGGATTCTCTCAATCTATTAAATAGTTTTGTCTTAGGCTAGTGCTTGCTATTTAAGTGCATAATCAATTAAACCCCTCTAAACTACTATCTGATGAAACAATACATTAAACTATGATACAGTAGCTCACATTTATTGTCAGCAACTCTAAAATATGCTCAAATCTTTTGCTTTAGAAATTTATTTTATGTAGAGCAGTTTTTCAATATTTTTTCAGCTTGTAGATTTTCAAATGTTGATTCCTTGGCAGTTCATATGTTCTCATGGCAATAGATCCAAAGACTCCAGGGGGCAAAAAAGGGGGTAGTTGTGTTTAGACATCCATGTATTACTAAAGTTGTTGTTTTGCTTTTAGTCAATGTCTTTCAGAGGTCAGAGTGTTGGATGCACTGACCAATGGCTGGGACATGAATCTTTTTTTCAAACAAGCAGATTTCCTTTCTTGTGCATGAGGACCGAGAGAAAAGGAACATTAGAAATGAACTTTTATTTACATGCACAGATTTGATTGGCATAGAAAATCTTTATCTGGGAATAGCATTTTTTGAAGCATATAATATTTGAATGACTTGTATAGCAAGCTTTTTAGTGTTGTGAATCTTGGTTCTTCTCTTCTCTTGGTTTCAAAGGAACACTGTTTAGATTTTTGGGTCACAGTTTTCTGAATTACTGTTCCATATAGCCTTAGGACGTCCCCCAACAGTCCCATGTTTGAATAAGCAAAAATAAGGACATCTACTTGAGCTTTAAATAGAAATGCCTGTTTTCCAAGCACTTTTGAGAAATGTTCTGTAGTGAATACAGAGTGCCTAACATAGTGTGTGCATGGGTTTATGTTCTTATGTTCTTGAATTTTCCTATCAGTGCCCTTAACAGTCTGATCATAGCCTCTGGGAACTTACAAACACATAATAAATAGCTTACACTATATGTACACTTACAAAGATACTTCTACAAATAGCCACTCTTATACTTGTGGATATTACTTTTTTGGCTTTAAAAACCCATCACCTTTATTTATTTATAAGCTTAGATGATAGCTCCAAATTACACAAGCACAATTTCACTCTCTGTATTCATTCCCTGTTTTCATATTAACATTTGTTCATTTGGGATCTAGTTGACCTCCAGATTTTATTTTTTTTTAAGTAAACCATTTCAGACCAAATATTAAAACAAACAAAAAACAACATACAAAATATATATATTTTTTGACTGAAATATATATATATTTCCACAAAAACTTGTGGACAGCTATACGGTTTGACTAATCCTGAATGGTAACACATCATGCTCTTTTTTGAAGAACTTTTACATTTTTATGTAAATATGCAAACGTTTGTATGCAGTCTCTCATGACGCGTGCAGTTACTGATGAATATTGCTGGGTTCAGCCAGCACTCATATGAAATAACATAAATGGCTAGGATGAAGTTTACAGCTATGGTGTTTCTTTTATGGGCAGGTCCACTTTCTTTCCTTATGTTTCTGTAGCAAAACAAACCTTTTTATCTTGCAGAGATCTTGGGGGCACAGCATGAAACTACTTACTCACAGGGTGAAAGGTTCTTTAATGTACATCAGAAGCTCACATAGTGAGCATAGTGCTGGTTTGCCCTTCGGTTCGTAAAAAGGAAGAAACTGTAAATGATGCATAACTTTTTAATGAGTCAATCCTAAGAACAATCTTTAAGTATTTAACAAGGATGGACAAATTTCACTTCAAATTGTTCATGCTTTTTAATTTATAGTATTTGTTTTCAGTATAGCAATTAAAGACATTTAGAAAGTACAGAATAAAATTATTTTATTTAAGTCGTATACATAAGCCACTATAATGCTGTGCAAAAGAAAACATTTAATAGCATTTCCCCTCACAAAGTAGTGTGTGTGCAAAGGATGTTAATTGTATCACTATTTCCAATGAGGCAGAACAAGCAAGCAAGCCATCCTGAAATGAGATCATAGGCCTCAGCAAAGTGATTTTCTCCATTTAGTGCAGTATGTAAGATATTTTCTCAAAGCTTAGCATTCAGTTGTGTTAATGTTCTATGTTAAATACAACTAGTTCCAAGGGAAATTAGCTTTAAGTCAGATGCCATGTCTAAGAAGGATATGTTTTGTGTTTATAAGAACAAATAAAATAAAATATAGTCTTCCAGACTTTTTTTTTTTCAATAAAGAAATACTGTAATCTTAATTTTGAAAAAAAATATATTCAGATATCTATATTCTTTTTCAGTAGTAATTACTAAACGTGGTATTTTTTAAGAAGCTCAAATGTAATCACTTACTAGGAGTGTCCATGAATTTAAGTGATGCATCCACGTATGTCATGTGAAGGCGGCCATGGTACTAGAATATATAGATGAGATTTTATATTAAATAAATAAATAAATAAATAAAAAGTTGAGAAAAGGTAAGAAATTTAGTGAAAAAAATACTTCATAAATCTGCTACACCAAGTATCTTGAAAGAATACTATTACATGTAATATCTTAAAAGTTGCAATGAAGATGACAAAAACAGTGTTTTTGAATGACTCATATACATTTAGTACAACGTGCTTATGATGTTCAAATGTCTGCAAGTGAGGCTTTGTTTTTTTCATCTGGCTTAACATTGAGTTCATCTGAGATATTGAGATAGAGAATTCAGACACAACTTGAAACAAAATACCATGAGAGTATGACTTGGACTTAAGAGTATGACTTAATGGATGACTACCACAGAGAAGATGAGGTGGTGATAGTGTCATTAGTAATAATCTTTGGAAATAAAGCCACCGTATTCATCACTGTTTTACAGATTTTTTTCCTTATAATTTCATCAGCAGCAGATATTCAAATGACTGAAGTCCAGAGTTTCTATTGCATCAGTGTGCTGGGAAACATTGATTGAGATGTAGTGTCTTTATAGGCCGGATGAGTTTTGCAGCTTATGTGTCATTCGTTGTAAAAGAAACATGAATATATCTGTATCGATACATTAAGTGGACTCCTTGGTACATCATGAATTCCTCATCTGGGGGAGAGCAATAAATTGTGAATAGACTTATATTATGTTTCTGAAGTATGCATATACTTTCCATTGTACTAAATGGCTAGACTGGAACTACATCTCTGACAGGTTATTTAAATTGTATCCTCTTTGAAATAAAATAAATTATTCTGATGATAAATTATCAGTTCCCATTTATGGAGAGAAGGTAGATTACCAATAATTAAAAAACTCTTACTTTGTTCAAGTGAAACACCTATAATGTACTTAAAAAAACAAATGTTAATTGATTGGAATAAAATAACATCAAATGTATTGACAAATTTCAAAATTTTATGACCACTTTAAATGGGAATCTGTTAATATAATTTTTAAATAATTACCCCAAGTGCTTTTTAATTAATTATCTTAAGTGGTGCTAGCAATCCAAGGAAGATTTATGATGTGTGTAGCAGATGGCATCTGTTTCTTTGTGTGAAGGGTATGGTGGCTGTGTTTCATTAAGGATGAGTGGCTGCAGAGCAAGGAGGAAAACTGTTTGCTTCCCTGGTCCTGGCTGATCTGTGCTGCATCAGGTTAATTCTATGCAGAGAAAAGTAGTTTTCCCTCATCCAAGGAGTCCAAAAGCACAGCTGAGAGCATTACGGAGTGCAGAAGATGAATGTGAAATTCATCAGGCAGACCCATGGTCCTGAGTGGTCATTAGGGCAAAGAAATCCAGATAAGCAGTTGCAAAATAGGCATTTTTTTAAGCCTACTGCACTAAGATGAAGCCTAACTGAAATAAGATGTCCTGGAGGACCGCAATGGATAGGGAAGAGATATGTTTACTAGATTTATTTAGAACTTGTTATTTCTGTTTCTGATTTTTTTCTTTTAGAAAATTCCCTCAGGCCCTTGAGTGTGTTCAACTGAAGGATAGGTACCTCCCAAAGCATGAGCCAAATTGTGTCTCACCTGAAGTGGTCTTTTGGAGACGCTGCTTCCATCACAAATCAAATGGGAGATGAAATTCTTAGGAAACAAATTTAAATGCTATTTGCACAATGCAGACAGGCCTATAACTGTCTGCTTTCTTGTTCTAGGCAACCTCTTTGTACACTAATATTTTGAGCTGCTGATTTCCAAAGTAGCTCTCATACATGAACAGAAATAAGTTATTCTATATTAGAATTTCCAAGCCTGGCTATCCAACATCAAGAGTCCTGATATCACTTTGTTGGGTTTTTTTTCTTAAAAACATATTAGCTTTGTAGAAGTAATGAGTCAAAGTAGAAAAGTTGTTTCTGTTGTGAATCTTATATCATAATTACAAATAGAAAAAAACAACCACAAATGTAAGTAGCAACTAACAAAAAATTCTATTTTGCATATGACTGGTATATATACCTGTAAGACTGAGAGATATTAAGTGTTTCTACATTATTACGTTATGTAGCTCAGTTGTTGTTTCCCTTATCAAGATAAGTCAGACTTATTGAAATGCTAACTTAAAAGAAAAACAAAAAAACTATGAACATTCTAGCAATTTTTTTAATGAAAGTAAAAGTTTAAGAATACCTAACACTGTATTAAATTTCACACTTCAATGCTAAAATTGAACTTGAAAAAGGAAAGTTTGGCCAAGTTAACTTTTTGGAAAAAAATTCCAAGTGACTCTGAAATCTAAGCTCTTTCTTATGCAAAGATTTCCTCATCCCCTCAGTGTCCTTCTTGCTCTCATTAATCTATTGCTTAAATAAATATCACAGCAGCCCTCTCCTCTAATGAATGCTATTAACTGTTTGGACTGTAGGAAGCAATTCTGCTGCGTACTGCAGGCTTTTTCCTGTACTGAAAGGTTTTGTGAGGCATCTAAGTTCAAATGTCTTATCAGCAAAGGTTATTATCAAAAAGATATTGACAAACTCAAAGATCATAGCAGTGTGAGTGATCACAAAGCTAATGGGATTCCTTCTAAAGACAAAAGTTCAAAGAGCCTAAGGAGTCATTTTGGCCAAGACATGACAAGGCTTGATAACAAAGTACTCCCATCTGAAGGGTGCAAACATCAGGAAAGAGAGAAAATTTAATGTTATAGAGACTAGTTAATAGTAATGATAACATGAAATTAAGATAGTCTGAATCTTAATGAGTACCTTTAGATAATCAGATTTATTATCTTGTGGAGTTATCTCTGAAGGGAAGTGCTGATGGTGATACAAGGCTGACATCTGAAATTAGGCTGTGCCACATGCCAGAAATCGTACACCTTTGCTAGCCGGGAGATGGACAGAATGACCCACTTTCTGTTCAAGAGATCTAATAATGGTAATTTTGTAGTTCTGTGACAGTAATTTTGTTTGTACATGGGTACACACAGAATAACTTCACCTAACGCCACTTATTAAATTGCTGTCTTTCTCTGTTGTGAGGAGCAGGGAAAGACAGTTTCAAAATTCCACTGTGCACCTTTGTTTGTAAACTCATTGAGATTTTTTTGTGTTTCTGTGCACTTAATATAGGATGTATGTGAAGTATATTGTGCACTGTGTGGACTGTTATGCAGGCTGATTAATCACTGACATTAGTATTCATTATGCACATCATGGATGAGGTTGCTAGACTGAATTTACTAATACAAGAATTTTACAAAGGCATTCTTGGAATGATCACTGTACATGTTTTGTAAATGTATTTGTGATACGAGGCACTAAACTTGTAGCCATAGATAGCTCCAGCTACAAAGATCAAGTTATTAGTTTCTGACATTTTTCCTATAGATTTCACAGATTTTCGTGAAGATGCAATTCAGTATCGTCTTATTGAATTCAACCATAGCAGACTGCTTGCTATTACATCTATTAACTTTTTCTAGGTGAACATAGGGCTCACTAGATCTATTGATCAGCCCAATCTGCACAGTTAATATATAAGTTTACTTACAGATGACATAACCCACTTGATATATGAAAGACGGTTGCTGACGGAAAGAGTTATATAAGGCTCTGGTTTGTTATTTGGTGTCTAGGGAATGATTGTTTGCTAAGCTTCATGCAAAATTAAGCCCGAAACAACAGTTGGCCTCTACACTCACCTGGAGAGAATTCAGATGAAGAAAAGAAGAGCAGAAACAGATAGGGATTCGTGGGTTGAAGTTTACAGTAGCCTGAAGGTTAGGATGTGTGCAGACCAATTGCCTTCTTCATTCAGAACTTCAAATGTTCTATATGTTCTAGTTTTACCAGCAAATATTGATGATACCCAGTTCTAAATTGTTGTTGTTGAGGGTTGGTGGGTTGGTTTTTTTGGTCATTTGAAGGTTTTTTTAGGGGAGTTTTTGACTCCATTTAGGTTTTTTTATATATCAGCATTGAAGTCTATGTCCCTGTGACTCAAATGAAAACACAACAAATAAAAAAATCCATTTGATCCTCAGCTATTAATGGCAGCAGTGGAATTTTTCAGTTACAGGTTGGATTGTGAGCTATCTTTTTAACAAAGCAATCCATGTGATTTTCCCTGAAATGAAATCATTCTTTTGAACAATTCTTGCCCATATACTGAAAAGGAAAAATTCTTCTCAATATGTGCGTGTATCTCACACCAGTTTTAATTTGTTTGGGAACAGATACATACACTCCTGAAGTAAGCTTTTTTCAAAAACAAGTGCAATGAAGCTCTTCATTTCCATTTGTACTAAGAAAACTGAATGGTTACTGAATGGTTACTGCCAGAATTGCAGTTTATTCTTGTAACTTATTAAAAACAACAACAAGAAGAAAAAAAAACACCATAGGAGAGATTTTTTAAGTTAACCTCATTTTTTTCATCTGTTGAAGATCAAGTCAAAAATAAGTATTTATAGAGAAGTATATATTATAGTATATATATACTATAGTAAAAATAAGTAATTAAAGAGAAGCGTATTGAAAACTTATGTAAAGATATGAATAGTGTCATATGGTTTAATATTTTGTAGAAAAAGTAGTTTATACTTAGATAGATAATCTGAGGATCTGAAACAGAATATCTGCCTGAGAACTCTAAGGCATCTGGTTTTTGCAGGATCTCAAGCACAATGTTACTAGCACTACACTGTCAGTGTAAGAGTAAAATTAGATCTGAATGATTCATATGACCTTGAGTGTGACAGTACCAAATGGGAAGCTCCAGATCCCTCAGTGGCTTTAAAAAGGCATTGTAAGCCACACACGTGACTTCTTGTCAGTTCAGATGTATCCATAATGACTGTCAGAATTTTCTTTTAATTATATGTATTTTTTTATTCTGCTGTAGTGAAGAAGTGTAGAAATACATTCCAGGCAGCAATGCTCAAAAATAAACTGAGCATGCTGTACTGCTTCTTCACCGTGATCATTATTCAGCTGGCAAAGAGTAATTTCCTGTTCCATCAGGCTGCAGTGCTCTACTCTTGGCCGTTCTCTGTACTTCCTTTCAGAAATGCCCATTTTGGTGGTGCTGAGGTGATCTAAACAGAAAGATCTGAAAAAAAGCTTAGAGTTTTGTTGTGCTACAGCAGTGTAAGTCTGGTGGAAGGACCATAAGGTTTAAGAAGAATAAATGAGGAATGTGGCTGCCGAGCAAATGTAAAGTAAGGTATAAAGATGTGTTGACAGAATCTTTGGTCATTCCATTTGTCTGTCTTTACAAAGTAATTTTCTACCCAGTGTCTACCCTTTAAACTTCAGGAGAACGAAATGAAGTGTTATGATCATATCTGTCAAGTCAAGATATTTATGTGCTAATATGAAACAATCTTATATTGTTTCTGATATTACATGTGCAGTCTATTTCATAGATTGCATTAAACAGTAATGTATAAATCAAGCTTCCTAAATAGAGGCAATTGCTTCTACCAATGCAACTTAACAGCTACTTTTCCTAAGAAAATGTTTAAACTTGATGGTTTTCTAATTAGTACTAACCAAGCCAAAGATGGAACAGAAAGTTATTCTACATTATTGACATACAATATTTTGTTTACTGTTGAGGTTAACACAAGGGCACATCAAATCATGTGAACAGATAAGAAATGGCAGAGTAAGCTAGCACTAGTTCCTTTCAAACAGTGCAGGAAAATTCAGGTCTCAGTTTAGTAATGCCATAATGATTGCATAAACTTAAATTACTCAGGGAAAATGTAATGTTCACAAAGGAGAACATTCAGTAAGAAAAAGTAGACATAGTATGTAATATTTAGGATTTCTTTTAAAGATAAGTTTCTGTATAAGGGGACATAAGTTAGTGAAGTATATGTTGGTTTTCCAACAAGTCCCTAGTACCTGGCTTGCTGTAATATTAACCACTCTTATAACTGACTTTACTTTTTCTGATTTGTTGAAGGAGTTCTGCTACTTGCAGTATGTAATTATGTGGCTTGCTAGATGTTGGAAGGCATAATGATGTTACTTTGCCTCTCTGATCTATTTCCCCAGATCTGAAGGCTAATGTGCTCAAAAGTTTGTCTATTTACACCACATAAGACATACTTGGAGGTCAGCGATTTATCTAGTTTAACCATCTAGCTTGATCTAACATCTCACTGTTAATCTCAGGTGCCAGTTCCCATAAATTAGCTTGGCTCTTTACAGGCATTGCATAGTAAATCACACAAGTTTAACTCTTCTAAGATTCTCATTTGTTTTATAATCAGTTTGCATTCAGTATGAGTGGTTTTTTTTTGTTTGTTTGTGTGTGTGTGTGTGTTTAAAGCACATTTCTGTGGCAGACTTTTGAGCTAATACAATTGTTGAAACTTTGTGATCATGTAAATGGAGCATGGCAAAGAATTGACTGGGTTTCTCACCTGCTAGAAAAGTTCTAGAGATTGCACTGATGGCTGCAACTACATCTAAGATCTCAGTTTGGCTCAGCAGTTTACTTCTGAGGGCTTTTTGTTGTTTTTATTTGTTTTCTGGTGTCTGAATTAGCAATTGTTGATTTGTACTATGAAGTTGTTTTGGGGCAAGTAAGCTAGATTTCCTTTCGATGAAAATGAACAGGAAGATGCACTTTTGCAGCACACCTGATTGTGCTGAGGGGCCAAGTTAAAGCTAGTCCTGCAAGTGCTCTCTGCACCACTCTGCAGATTTTCTCCCATTGCTTGCAAAGATTAACTTGCTAATGTTGACAACACAGGAATTCTGAAAAACATTAAAGGAGCTTTCAGAATTTTTTGAGTAGGTAATCAGAGCTGAGTAAACCAATAAATTAAAATGAATATTTTTAGCCAGTGAATCTTATGTTTTCTTTGTTTGTTTTTGTTTGTTTGTTTGTTTTTCTTTTTTTTTTCTTCTTTTCTTTTTGGAGAAAATCCTTTCCTTTTGGTTTACTATCAGTTAAGAAACTTTTCATAGCTTCTTGGGTTGCAAAAAACCTACATGGTCTCTTCTGAATTCCTAGAAAGTTTTTCCATTTAACTATCTTTGTGTCTTTGTGTCAATTTTTCCAGCCCCTGGATGTATACAGTCATTACCTTCAAGGAAGAAGGAATTTTACCTGGAAGAAGATAGAGGGACTTATATGGCCCAGTGTACTGGAACATGAAAAGAAAGGAACAGGAAAGACCCTGCTGGAGTTGGGTCATCTGAACTGGTTCAGAGCCAAAGGCAGAGCATGCACATATTCTTTGCCTGGGTTGTGCTATGTATAAAATCTTGTGATTCTTGAACACCCCAAGCACAATAGTTTAGGAACATCAGAACGTTTTTGCTCTGATCTTTGAGCTTACTTAAAAGAATTATTTGGAGAAGTCTTATGTTACCACAATTAAATGAAAGCTATTCCATAATAGAAGTAAGGATTTACTAGGGGAGTGTGAGGGAAACAAAGCACAATATGCATAGCCTTAGGATCACTGTGATCTGTGAGTGATCCATCTTTACAGTGCCAGTACTCAAAAGATCTATTCCCTTTCACTTTCTCTTCTTTCTAGTCTCAATATTAGCTATGGATACCTCATGGGTATTTTTCATTCTGAAATATATAAACTTTTATTTTCATTAAATTGTCTTTTCTGCACTTGAAAGCAATAACAAACTAAAGCTAAGTAGTGTTTTGACTATTGTCCATGAGTTAGTTCAGCTGAAAACATATGTTTTTCCGCTTTGCTTTCTGTATAGTCACAAACTCCTGTCATTTTCTTTCTCTTCTGTCCACAAGTTCTCTTATTCATTTTTATCTTTGCTGCTGAAATCTCAGCCTTTTTTACAGTAGGTTTTCATTTCATCTTTGCTGCTTCAAATCTTCTCACTTCTTACACATCCAAAATGTTGACAGCATTATCAGCTGCGCTGCTGTGATCACAGTTCTCTCCTTCCTAAATTATTGAGCAGATTTTCTTTCACATACAGTTCAAGTTTATGCTTTATATATGTATTCAAAGCATTCCCTGGCTAATCCTCCCCTCACTTCTCCCTCTGTTTCAAGTGCTTGGAATATACTGGTTCCCATTAATCTTGCTAAGCACATCTATCCTTCTATTTGGAAGAACTTTTAATAATCTTTGACAAAGCCTGTGAGTACAGGCTACCCTGGAGAACTTGATGGAAATTTCACTCTCGTTCCCTTCAGCACATGATGACAGAAGTGTGATGACTTCTGTCCTCTCTCCACGGTGGGTACCTTCAGGGCAGTAGAACTTATGGGACTGTGAGAACTGGGCCATATGTCTGTGTTCCTTTGAAATTCTAATGTCACAGTCGGCCTTAATTTCAGTCTTAAGATTGCTTTTGTGGACTGTGTTCATTTGGGAAACTGCATAAAGTTTCTAGATTTGTGTTACAGCTTTGTGTTTCTAGTGTGCTTGCTTGCTTTTTTTTTTTTTTTTTTTTCTTCCATTGTGTTTCATTTTAAAATATCATTTGATGTCTTAGTCAATATTAGCATTGAGTTGTCCCTTTCAAATCACTGGGTGGCTTCTGTGCAATTAATAATGTCTTATGCAATTCTGAGCTAGAACTGTAGCACCCTGAATGTCAGTTCAGAACATACACTAGCTGTTGTGTCCATCAGCAGCAGTATTTCTATTTCTCTTAAGACCACCAGCTGATGCACTTGTAAATAGCAATGATACTTTGTCTTGACATTTTAGCGAATAGCCAAAATCTTCATTTTTAGTTAAAAAAGACAAAAATTATTGAAATCCCATTTGATTTATGCATTTGTGTTTAGACCTTCACCTTGCTTTCCCTGATACAAGGAACATAGCCTTTAGAGATTTAATATAAGGATGCATCAGCCAACTGTTGGAGTGATGTTTTAATGTAGAAATTAGATAAAATGTTACGCTGAGTGAATCTCAGCATTTAGAAAGCATAATTTCATTTTGGTGTACTTAGGATGATGTATTTACATATTCAGTAGGAGGACAAAATAGATTTTATGCCATCTCTCAGTTGCATGTATGGAGAGTTCTAACTTGGAAGAAAATACATTGTAATAACCAGAAGCACAAGTAAAGTTTTTCTTAACATTACTATTCTAATGCTACTTGAACTTCCTCAGAAATGTTTGGACTTTTTTCATAATAGACAAGTTATCCTTCGGGGATGAAATGTGCTTCTTAAAATTGCTAATTGATATTAAAAACTTTCTGATGCCATTAAGTATAGAAAAATCGTGCAGAGGTTGGGATCTCGATTATGTCTGTCTTGCAGCAATATTTTTCATGTAAATGTTAGAGATTCCATTTGTTAATAGCATTTTTATTAAGAACAGTAATCTTACAGGCATTGTATTTGACAGTTTGTTTATAAAATGTACTTGAATATCTGCAGCATCCCTGATGCAAGAATTCAAATACTTTTCCTATTATGTATTCTTATCTAAGCATATCCTACAGGTATGGTGCCATCAAGTTTAAAACCAGAATATTATGCACTCGAGTATGTGTGCAAAGGTATACGATGACAAGACAGTGTACAGATAGGTGTTTCTAATTTTAATGGTGCCTTTGAGCATTTCCACTGTCCATCAGATTGAAGGGTCATCATTTTAATATAATCTTCTGTATGCTATCACATACTTTCCAATCCATTTCACAAGGAAATTGTCCATTGTTAGAAAGACACTGTTTGCATGGTTTGGTGAATAACTGTCACACTATTAACCTTCAAATATTATGCACACAATTGACATACACAAAAAGAAGCAAGTCAAGATGTTTTCACTTATTTTGCTGTCTAGAGAATACATGTTAAATAATGTACTCTTAATTTGACTGACAAGAGACCATGAAAATGATACTTTTATAATACAGAAATAAAAATGTAAGAAGAATTTTGAGGATGTCATTATTCCCAGAATGAAACACTGACCTCTATGCCAACTTTCAGTGAAGAAGAAAAGTATATTCAGATCTGCTGGGTGAAATAGTGATCAACATCCAAGAAGATCGATGTTTGCCTTGGTAAACTGTCATTTCTCTTCTGAGCTTGTGTGATATAAATTATTTAAAAATTGAAACACTGAAAAATAAATTTTGCACTGGAAATATATTCAATATATTGAAAATAGTAGCTGTTGTTTTTCAGATTCTCAATCTTTAAAGCGTATGTAAGTACCCTTTGTCTTCAGATTGAAGCCATATAAATCCCCAACTATTGAAAGAATTGAGTGAATTGTTATTTTGCATGAAATAAAATATCTAAAGTTGTTAGAGAAGCATTGCTGAAATGAGATGCATTGTTGAAACTAGAACATGTGTAAGAATGAAATATTTTCTTCCTCAGTGATTTGCCAGAATTTAATCCCTTATTAAAGTGGAAACTGAATTTTTAGTCTTGGTTTTCCAGTTTATTGGCATTCATTGTTCACAGATTACCTATATTTCAGAGGGCTAAATCTACCACTTCTTCTTCATGGACCTATAGGAAGCTTGTGGCTTATTCTTCTTCAATGATAAATGTGGTTCTACTCTTTAAAACTATTTTTCTGTCTTTCTATTCCTGACAACATGGCCTTCCTACAAACACCTAATTTTCATTGACATTAGCAAATGTTCGGGATCTGCTCTGGTAACTGCAGGAGTTCTCTTTCAAATCTGTGTGGGGGTCCTCTCCTGTAGGCAGTGAATAGTGTTGGCTCCCTTGTGTTAGCCCAGGTTGTTATCTTATGTTATTTCTCCACTTTGAAATTCGGATAGGGGGAAGGAGAAGAGATGGGGAGAAAAAGCAGGTCTTGAAATGAAGAAGCAGTCTCACAGGAGTGGGTATGGAGTGTTTATTCTACCCATTAACTGCACTGTAAATTACTTTCTCAAACTGCTCTCAGTAGACAGTTTTTTCAAGGACTTCCAAGAACCAGTATTTCTTTTCAAAATTGTTGAAGAAAACTGATGATTTTCTTATGATTTCCAACTGGAAAGTCACATTATATATAAAGATGAAGCAGTTTCCTAACCATGATTACGTGATAGTGAATACCAATGTATTGTTTGGCTAGGGATGTACCTCAATATATCTTATGCTTATATAAAGTTTCACAACAAATTCTAGAGCAATGGGTTTCCTTTGAGATATTGGAAGTTTTTTCTGTGCACTGCTGATCCATGAATGGAGGACTAACAAGACAAAAGTAAAATATTCCGCTTTATTTTCTTGTTTAAATAAAATGTAAGTATATGCTATTAGTTAGGCTTCTGTTCTGCTGAAGTACCAAACTTTTACCATAATTCTGAAATGCCTGCCCTTGAGCTAATGACACAACCTTATTCCAATTAGTCTCATTTTTGATACGTATCAAAGCAATTGAGCAATTTTCATTCTAGATTTTGTTTTCAGGACTCATATTGAGGGAAGTCTTTCTTTTACTTTAGAAATTCATAACAAATTCATAACAGCTTGTTTTAATATTTTGAAATAGGAACAAAGAAAGATATGAAATATTAAATGTGTGTCAAATCCCATCTTTTTTGCTAGCATGCCTTTGATTTGAATAGTTCTGTTCAGTCTTAGTTATTCATACTTTTCCAACAAGAACTAATTTAAACATTCATATTTCTATATCTCAGTTAAATATTTATTTAAGTTTTTAAAGCTGCTTGTGTTGATTAGTGAGCTCTACCTGTTATGAGAGAACAAAGAACCTCAAAAGGCAGCAAATTAAGGTCACAGGTCAGTGTTCAGGCAAAATAGAGCTGGGCTACCAAATGATTTCCCATTATTAAGCCTATAAATCAGGGAGATGTTGATAGATGCAAGCACTGGGGCAGTGTGTCAGCCTCATGAAAAAATTGTTTAACAGATTTAGGTGATCAATGTTGTCAGAATCTTGCATGTGAAAAATAAGATGACAAATTAAGCTGTAAGACCATGACACTAGAGATTATTAGCCCCTTCCCCCCACCACTGGCATCATCATTTTATATCTAGCCTAAAAGGAAAAGTACAACAAATAAATAAATAAAGTTATGTGTCTATCCATTTGTGTCCCTCGGAAAGCCCACAAGTGAGGCAGAAGGCTAATGGATTTTCAAAGCAAATGCAACCTGATGCATAAGCCCTGATTGAAGAGCTCTGAAGGGAAGAAAATAGATAAAGGGGTTATTGAATTATAAATGGCCTCTATGACAGTGGTCTAATTAGAGCTAAAGAGGTATCACTTTTTACTAATGGCATGATGAAACAAACATAACCCATCACAATTCATCGTGCAAGAAATTCTGTTAAAATGGAGTAACATTTTGTGACAAAAGGCATTATGCTATATTTACTTTTTAGGAATTTCATAGTTTTTTATGTTGTAAAACATAACAGGAGCAAAATCTGCCACGCGTTTTTTCTGAATGACACAATCTAGTAACTGCTATTGAAGGTTTGGGCCTTCTTGTTTCCTTAATATGAAGACATTAAAATTGATGAAAAAAAATTGCCTCTATTAAACAAAGTATCTTTGCAGTCAACGTGTCTGCGATTAGGAGTCAGAGAAAGCTGAGTGTTGTCGTTTAGTCAGATCTGGGGTTTTCTTTGCTGTTCTTTGTTTCTTTCTTTTCAAGACGAAGGTATTTAATGAGAGATGCTTCTTAGAAACTTGCAGAATAGAGCCTAAGAGACTCTTAATGTGATCTTCACTGGAATCTTGCTGCTGGGAAGCAGTGCCTCCAAGCTGGCTGGGATGAGTTCTGGCTCTGGTTGCCTGCACTCACTGTGGCCATAGGGAGGTGGAAGGGACTCAACAAAGGATTCCAGCTGAGGGATTTGGCCATCTTCCATCTGGGTCAAACACAAGCTCTTTCCTCATTTACATGATACGATATGTAAGATAGGCCATTGCCTTTACTCCAAAGAGTCAGCAAGCGCCAAAAAAGCCAATGTGCATCTTGAGGAACAATTTATCAAGCATTAAGCTAATCTGTATGGTCTTAATTATCATCAGGCTGCAAAAGTACTGACTTTATCTTCGTCTGCTAGCCTTTCCCATAACAAGAAGTATTCATGCTTACATTAAAGATTTTTTTCAATACCTGAAATATCACATTATTTGTGTTAGTTGTCTTGTAGTTGGAACAGTGCTATGCATCTAGGTGCTCTGTAGACAAGCTCACTCAGATAAAAAGAAATTGTTCTGTTTGAGGCACATAGATTCCCTGCTTCTTTATATGTTTCTGGTTTATATTTATTTATTTATTTTTAGTCTTGTCTCTTATGTGTTGCTGACTGGAGTCTCTGAAGCCTGTCTAGAATAGAAGATTTCATACCGCTTTTCTTTCAAAGTGAAAGAATATTGTTGGGTGTAAAATATATACTAAAAAATATTTTTTTTTTCATAAATTTTCCATCAGGTCTTCGACTGATTCAGTTCTTAATGAGTAGAGCATGATGAACAATAATTGGTAACAATTTTTGGAAAGTGAGTAGAAAACTCCAAGTCAACTCAAATATTTTTAGCAGGAAATACAAATGAGGAAGGAAAACCAATACAATTGATGGGTTTTGCTGAATTTGCTTATTTCTGCTGCATTTGAGAGAAAAGCAAGTCTGACACTGATTTTCAGTGTCAGGCCTTAAGTTGTGTCGGGACCTTAAGGCCCCTGACTGAAAAATTATCCTGGAATGGAACAAAGTATTCTGACAGTTTTAAGGGAACTGATATTTGTGGCTGTAAGCACAGATTTCTTGTTTTGTAGAGAGAGCTGGCTTTGGTAGTTTCCCTTGTTTCTGCGAAGAACTTGCTTTGCAAACAGGTGCCCCACTTGGGCATCATGTACTGGCCACATAGGTACAGCATGCAATGGAACAAACCCTGCAGACCCTGGGGGGAATAAAAGCAGGAGAGAAGCTGTGGTGGGTGCGAGAGGAAAAGTGCACTTTGAAGCAGGGGATACTCTGTTGGCGCTGCCTATTGAATCCACCACCAGCGTGTTCCTTCTCTCTTCTTTTTGGTGGTTTGCCATCTCTAAGTAATAGTGAACTTGCTTAGGGAGTTTCTGCTTGGTGCTTACTGGGATTATCTAAAATGGATGTCTGTGTGTGGGGGGGGGTGTGTGTATGTTGAATAGAACTTGTAACCCTTTGTGCTGGTCTGAGTGCACACTTTGCTTGCCTCTCTCTTGAGACATCCTGTGTCTCTGACCCAAACCTACCCTGAAAAAATGGTGCTGGTATTCAGATGCAGAGTGTCTTGGGAAGGTGTTACCAAGCTGGTACCTACAGTCCCTCTGCTTGTACAATCTGCTCACATGGTGAGTACCTGGCCAGGAAGCTGTGGGTACATGTCCTTCTGCGTGGTCCATGTGGCAGCTGCTCAGAACAATTCCCCTCTTCTCATCACGTCTCCTGTCTCTGTGTCAGTTTAGGCACTGACTCATCAATCCATTTTATTCAAAGTGAAGAGAACTATTTGTATTTGTAGCTATTTATAATGTATAAGACAGCCTGAGTTAGAAGAACAGTGCTGAGTTAGAAGGAAGCTACAAGAATTGATGTGCTACTGTTGTGAAAGATAACTGCCCCTGTTTCAGGGCTACTGGTGAGGAGATTTTAGCAGGGTCAGTTGTAGTTGAATTGGGACACGCAAATGCAGCCCAATTGTGTCAAATATGACATAGTTGAACCTTACTGAAGGTTGCCTTTCTGTCTCTTCCATATTTACCACAGTCCAAAACAGACACCTTTTAAAAGTCTAAGTAATTACGGCTGAATTCGGATGTGCAACAGATACCTTCCTAAACAGTGTTGGGAAAGAAATGAATATTGACTCATGATGAGACTGAACAACAAATCAAAAGAGAAACACAAGTGCTTACCTCTACTCATCATCATACACAGTCATGAGAAACATTTTGCTCTCACTAAGATACCACTGCCATATGTGAATGTCTGGATGCTGTAGCTGGCTCTGGGGAATGTATTTGTCACAGCTTATTACAGATGTGCTATCTCCAAGCAGCACCTTTTTAATTCTTCAGTGGGGCAGAAGCGGCAGACCTGCATGCATTATTCAAGAAAATGCTGTGGTGGAGGTGCTGATGCAGTCTACGGAACACTTCCGGCCCAGCGATGGACAAGCTGCTCCATCATACAGAGGTCACTCAACTGTTCTTTGTATATCCTGGATGATGTTTGGGGGCTGTTTTAGACAGTTCTATCTCTTCCTTTATTAAAAAAATTGAGAAAATAAGAAGGGATAGAAAGTAATAATTTATTAATATCATACAGACTCATAAGATATTACTTCCTTTGCAATCCTGTAGTAATGCATGAGCAACACAGATCATTTTATGAAGTTAATTTATTTCAAGAATATCTGTGTGTTGGAGAAAACTGCAGAAATACTCCTCAGCAGTGCCATTTTCTACACTGGAGAAATAACCATTTATTTTTGTGAATTCCAGAGTTATGGTGTTAGAGTCTATTATTATTAGCCCCAGTGTTCTCTGCATAGTTTTCTATCATATTTGTGTTAATGTGCAGATCTTCTTTTATCAGCTTTTACTTTTGACGCATGGAGGGAATTGAGATGAGACAACTGAGTACACCAGAGATGAAGATATTGAATATGAAGTATATTGTCATCTTATCAGAGAGACCTTAGCAGTTTTTCAATACCCATTGTACTTAAAATATGTTATTAAAATTTGCCTTAAATTTGCCTTCAAATTTGTGTTGAAAAAGAAAAATGCAAATCCTTGTTTATTGTGTTTATAACAAACTGACAGAAGACTGCATAGTTATATAATGGTTAAGGCCACCGTTCTTCACTTGGTGACAGTGTTGTTAATGAGTCAACTCTTTTGAGGTTCTCTTCTCAAATATAACTTAGGGTGCTATATACTTTTATTCAAAACAGCGTGAGTACAATGGCAGTTTATTAAAATACTGTTTACTCAGTACAATCATGAGGCTAATTAAATATAACAAGTTCACTTCTGGGATTGGCTCCATATTCTTCAGGCAGTTCTCCCACCAGATCCTTGAGGATTTTCCATCCGTGTGGGAAACCAAGAGGCACCCCATGTGACACAGTTCTCTGCAGTTAGATCTGTAATTCCCTGTCAATGAGGTACAAATTACATTTAGATCTCGATTGCCTCCAAGATTAAGAGAAAAAAGTCCTGATCGAAAATTTTGTCATAATACTATGGATTTATTTTTTTCTCTTAATAGAGCAGCTTATACCAGTAAATTAAACATGGCTGCAAACTTGATGGTCCCATTCCTGAGGCTAACTGGAAAGAAGCAGCCTGCATCACTCCTATTTACCTGTCTCAAACTCCCACTAGAGACCAGCTCATGAAAACTGCCTATTGAGCTCTATCATCCCATGTTATTTCTGAATTCGTATGCAAGAGCAGTTGGAGAATACTGCCTGGCATGAGCCAGAATCATACCAGGAGTGCTGTAATAGTAAAAGGATATAAACAGTTGTGTCCCAGATGCTGAGAGATTCAGAAGGTACTAGCTTGCTATCCTGTGAGTGTGATCTCAGAAGAAATTGCTACTTAACATACTTTTAATCTGATCATTACTGCAGCAGTTTATTGACTTATTAATGACACGTAATTTACTAGCCATCAGGGAACAATACATTAATTGTCAATTTCAGCAATACAACCAAAGGCCCGCAGTGTTAGACATTTATACAATGTTAATCAACACCTTCAAATTTCTAGACATCCCTTCTATAGCTAGTCTTCAAATGGCCTTTTTATAGCCACACCAAACTATGGGTTCCACTGGCTATATGCACTTTTAGGAACTTTGACAGCTTCAGCTTTGTGCCAGATCATTCTTGCTGCTTCTGGCAACCCAGTAATGCACAACTAGTGAGAAAGCACTGCCGCAGTTTGCATATGTACAACCAAGGTGTGAGTCCTACTGTCCTACTCTACTGTCTTTCAGTGGTCAGATCCCAGCTGGAGTGCAGGGGCTGCCCATTGCATGCAGAGCCCAGTGGAGAGTCTGTGAAATCTGTCCATGGGAGAGGTCCCCAGGGTAATGAGTTGTTGTGGTTTAACCCATTAAACAGCTAAACACCATACAGCCTTTCACTCACTCCATGCCTCACAGTGGAGTATAAGAGAGAGTCAAAAGAAAAAGTAGAATTCTTAGGCTGATAGCTTATACATCTATACTTTAGACATACTGGCAGTATTTGTTTCTTAATCTTCAAAGTTTTAGAAGGCCAACACTGAATCAATAATTTTATATGTATACATATAACCAGGAGGGTGTTTGTAATTGGAATGGCAAACTCAATCTAACATTATTATAGTGTTAGAAAGAAAAAGAAGATTCATTCAGCTAATTTGGGATCCCAGAACTCTAGAAGATCATTACCTATGGAATTTTTTCCTCTATTCCTGTTTCTAAGCAATAATAAAGTGTGCCACATTTTTATGAATATTTTAAGCTCTGATCAAAGCATATGTATAACAAGTAGTAAGCATAGTTCACTACAGTAAATTGTGTTACTTCCTTTCAGACTATCCCATAACCTCCATGCAGTGTTTCTTACTTCGAGTACTAATAATCTCACAACATAACTGAGTCATGAATTATTCATAATTATCTATTTTCTGTGGTAAAACAAAACTATGTAATTATGTTCTCTTCAGTTACTTGAATTTATACATAGTATGAACAGAATTTGGATCAATGTACGCCCAGCTAACAGAGAGATCAGGCTTATTCTTGTAGCCCCGCATTTCTTCATAACAATATAGCTTGATTTCAAGGAAGACAGAAATGTACCCTAGAGAAGAAACAATTTCTTTCTGGATGTGAGTGGTGGAGGTATAGTCTAAGTGTGTCTTTAATCATTCTGATCTTTGCCACTTAAGCTAGAATCCAGTTAAAGATGCATGGCTATAGTGCAGTACAGTACTGCTATTCTTCATATGCTTTGGTTTTGGGGCATATGGTGTTTTTGCACTGCAACAGGTGTGCAACAGGTGTGCAAAGTCTAGAACAATTCCAAGAGGAAGTCACTTAGGAAGGTGCTTAGAAGTTATCTATCTCTATAATTGAGTCTCAAGCTCAACTTTGCTTTAAAATTAAATCATAAGGTAACTGTAAACAATTCAAATAGGTTGTTCCTTGGAGTAGAACAGGTCTAAATCTTTGGATGATATGGTCCTAAAACTTAGATCCTGAGATCTAGAGTCTCATTTTACAGAGACCAAGAAATTACATGTCCCCAAAGAAATACGGTAAGGGAAAAGATGAAAAACAAAACAAAAGAACCAACAAAAAACAAAAGAACCAACAAAAAAAACCAACAGGGTGAAAGGTTTTGAATTTTCTGGTTTATATGTCTATTATGTGTCCCATGATAAAGCACCTACACAAAGTCTTTCTAGAAGTGACGTATCACAAAAAGGTCAGATATCATGCAAGTCCTCTGCTGATGCATCTGTCAAGTCATGTTTGCTGTCAAAACAAGGTAACGTCCTGAAAGAAAACAGTATGTCTTGCAACAGTCTGTAGCATATGGCACTGGAAATACATGTCAGTAAAAATCATGCCACGTACCTGCTTTTCAACTGTAAAATGTTATTTGCCATAAAATGCTGCAGTTATTTAATTTTTCATAAACAATGTACACGTTTGCACATATTACTTCATGTACTGGATTCAAAACAAAGAAAAGTAAGTCTCTTTGTTCAGTATAGAAATCTAAAATTTCTGAATGTAATGTCTAAATACATCATTATTAAAAATATGAGGACGATTCTGACTCAAGCAATGTAAGACCCACTTACATTGCTTGAGCAGCGCAAATCATTCACTTGAAGTGTAAATGAGAATCAGGCCCAAATGCTGGAGTTTAATCCTATATAATTAGGAGTTTTATTTTGAAAATCCTTTGTGAAATTCTCAAAGAAATGAGTACGCTTGTTCTTAAAGAGTAGGAAACATTGAGAGTAAGGTTATATCTAGAACTAAATAACAGAGGCATGGTTTCAAACCCATATGATGTCTTTGAATACTACTATTTGCAGTGAGAAATGTATGTGATGAAATGCATTTTAAAATGTGCAAGTATTCCATGATGATAGTAGCACTAAAAATACAAAAGGCCCAACTTCCTCTCCCATGGCTCAGTACAAAAGGACTTGCTGAGTGCCAGCAAAATTAAGGTTCAAGTGCCTTCGTCCTTAAACAGTTTTAAATATCCAGACAGAATGAAGTTAGCTTAATTTCGTATGTTACCTCCCCACAGCAGAAGAGTTATGTGGACTGTTTTATAGGTCACTGCATACCAAATTCGGTTTTAGGGATGTGTTCACTGATGGCATGTGTTGCATGCTCCACAGCCTCACTGCTGAGAGCCAGAGAGAGTCTTAAGGTTAAAGCTTATTTATAAGAACGGTGAAGATCACTGGATTAATAAAAACCAAACTTGCTTAGGTCTTGGGTTGGCTCTTAAAAGTGATGTCTAGGTATAATTTCCATGTCCAATAAATGCCACGATTAGGGAAGAGATCAGCTTTTAATTTCCCCACATTATTTACTCATGTCAATACTTCAAGTACTGTTTTAAACAAGATTTTACACTACATGGACCATACCTTCTTGCCATTTTATGCCCCTCCCCCCCCCCAAAAAAAAATTTTTTTTCCATTTAAGAAAGGAATAATGTGATAGCTACAGAGAAATAAGGCCATAAAGCTGCAAACTGCTCTTCTTTTTGCTTTTAACTAGTTCATTTGTATTCAGAATTATATTCTTATTACTGCAATGTATTGTAGCCTATGAAGGAAGAGATCTGTGTTTGCTAGAAATCAGAATGTTCTGACTTAGTATATTTTACTCACTTTTAAAGTACAAAAAGTACATTTATATACACTATACATATCAGAAAACATACAGTGTGACGAAGATAAAGATACTCATCAGTATTTGACAGAAGAAACTAGAGGTTTTGTGACTTAGTCCCTGTCTAGGTCTAAAGCTAGTGTAGTCCATGGAAATACTAAGGATTAAATGTTAAGTCTACAAAGTTTCTGAAATGCGCAGCACAGTAAGAGTATGTGTCAGAAATATTATCATCTCTTTTGCAAGCATAGCAGTATGTCAAATCTGTGAATATGGAAAATCTTTCCTGTACTTACGATCTGCTTAAAAAATTAGCAAATCTTCCAGCCTCAAATCCCTGCAAGTAAATTGAGAAAAACTGTTGTAAGATATTATGGCTAATACAAGAAAAAAGATAGTTTCAGTTAGTAATTTTTGTCTCTTTATTAAACAGCAGGTTTCTTCTTAAGAGGATTTCGTTTGGCTGGTCCTTCAAAATGGCAAAAATATTTAAAATGAACTGCTGAAAACATTAAAAATCCCAATGAATTATGAATGTAGTGAGAAATCCATAAACCTATTTACTTCGATAAATGTAGACAGCATATTTATTTTTGAGTCCTAACTTCTTTAGTATTTATGCTGAAAAATTCATACACTCAAAACTGCACTTTGGTTCAAGTTCCTTTTGGATTCAGAAGGCTCTCAGTTCACATAACAACTTGTCTTTGTGCCTTAGCCTTATAAGCAGAACTTTCCTACCTTTCCCAATTTCATTAAAGTTTACGTCCTAAAGCCATGCATTCTCAATAATTTGGATTGATTTTTTTCTATCATTTCTAAGCCTTTATTATCTTTTAAGCTTTTAAGACTTCTCTAACTGTAAAATAGTTGATTTGGAAGCATTTTAAACATATTTAATCATAAGAAAAACAAGTCAATGAAGAAATCAGATATTTTTCAGAAAATATAATTTATTACATTGTGTGAAATATTTCCAAGACCCACTATGTAGCAATGTGGGTAAAAATCAATAGAAGGTATGAGCAGGTCTGATACATTTTAGTTGTGTATACTGTGTGTTAGTTTCCAACACAGACCTGGGAAGGCAGCAAAATTTTAGCAGAATTTGAAGAATTCTACTCAGGATTCACTAAGGATTTTAGTTATAAGTTATTGCTTAAACTAATACACGTGTGAGACATACTTGTCTGACCCCAATTCACTTCTCCCTTTTGGCATGCCACTGGCATCGGATGTGTTCTCTCTCTCCTCATGTGATTCTCCTGTGGCAGATGCCAGCGCTGCCTAGCATAGATCATCAGTGTCTGGCATCAAGACAGACTGGGGCACCTTCAGGCTATGCACTGTTTCAGTCAGGATGTAGTTCATTGAAGGCTTCTCATTCAGTGGAAACTGTTGGAAGAAGCAGTTCCAGGCAAAGAAGCACAGCCATCTTTTGAACATGCAGGGTGCAGGTAACAACCTACCAAAATAGAGACTTGTTTCCATCATATGACTGAACACTTTTATGTTGGACGCTAATCTCTAGGTGATGGCCAGGACCAGCATTTTCATAATCTTAGAATGACAGAATTGTTTAAGTTGGAAGGGACCCTTAAAGGTCATCTAATCTAACTCCCCTGCACCTTCAGCTAGACAAAGTTGCTTAGAGCCCCATCCAGCCTGACCTTGGATGTCTCCAAGAGTGGGGCATCCAACTCTGGAGAACTGGTTCCAATGCCTCACCACTCTTATTGTAAAGAACTTTTTTATATCCAATCTAAATCTTTTCTCTTTCAGTTTGAAACCATTTCCCCTTGTCCTATCACCACAGACCCTGCTAAAGAGTCTGTCCCCTTCTTTCTTAGAACCATAGAATAGAATCATAGAATCCTTAGAGTTGGAACCTCTGAAGGCCATCTAGTCAAACTCGCCTTCAATGAACAGGGATACCACATCTATATCAGGTTGCCTAGGATCTTATCCATCCTCATCTTGAAAGCCACCAGGGATGAGGCATCAACCACATTACTGGGCAACATTAGAATATCTTTTGTGCCCCATTTCCTAGGCCCAACTTCAATCCTTAGTGCTTCACCTGTACGCAGTGGTGCAGGAGGAATGAAGGAGTGGTTGTGACCCTTACAAAGTTGTTTCTCTCTTGTCCTTTCCCCCAACTCTGGCTTGGTGCACGCCCTTCTACTCTGAGCTAGGTATTCCATGTTGTTACTCAATCTGTGCAGTGTTTTCCTACACAGTGATATGAACAGAAAACTGCTGTATCTCCCACTCCCAGCCATTTTCTATCAGGTAATCTGTGATCACCAAATCTCAAATAATGCTTCTTCATTGGAGCTGACTTTGTTTCTTTTTCTTACTTTTTTTCCCCTCATAATTTCTCCATGGTAGGAAGAGAGAATTTCATAGAGAAATGCAATTATACCAAATTAAATTTGTGCCTAATAACTTAAATTTTGAGTATTTACTATGAGACTGAAGATACATCTGTTACATTCACAAATACTTCAGCACTACATCATGAGGCTAAGGAGATGAAAACTAAATTTTATCATAGGCAAGGAATTTTTAATGGGATCTTAGAACTTCCTGAATTGTTTATATTTTTTTTTTCAAAATTTAGCATTCAAAACCTTAAAATTTACTTGGTCCACTGGGACATAAAAAAAAAACATGAGCTTTTATTTTTCCTTGGTTTATAATCCTGAGACTGCAGATGCCAAAAATAGTTCTGTTATGTTGAATAAGGTTTCAAAAAATCAGATCTACATCAGAACAAATTCAGTGCAAGCAGGCTTTTCTGTTGAATTAATTTTCCATGGATATTAATCTCACCTAAATCACCTGTCACCTGAAGCCACAAGATCCATACTAAAACCTCTTCATCTCATCTCTTCATCTCTCCTCTTCAAAACTCATCTGTGAGCCACCAGGCGTATGAGCGCCTTATTATCAGTGAAAAAGGAATGGGCCTGATGATGTCTCCCAGTGCTTCCAGCCCCACACTGTCCAAGTGAACAGTAGCTATTTGTCTTGCTTCCTCAGCAGCTGGATTTTCTCTCTTCAGGATTATACAGAATTGCTGCTAGTCTACTAGTCTAGCTTGGCAATAGTGCTGAAACTACTCATGACCCCCATACTATTCAAGAACAAAAGATCTGTCCTGGAAAGAATGGACATATTTTGGGGAAACTATTTGCTTTCTTTCCCTTTCTGTGATATTCCTCCCTAAAAGGTTTTCTTTTGTATTTAGAAAATAAAAATTATTATAGAAGTTTTGCAACAATGTTCTTCTTTCTATTTTAAATTTCTGACCAAAATTTAGTATGTTCTGTCAAAGAATCTGGAAGTATTTTTGCCTTCATGCTCACTGAAACATTCTCTTTGTTTAAGAGGCAAATAAGCTTAAAATTGTAGAATTATAGAATGCCTTTTGTTGGAAGGGACCTCAAAGCCCATCCAGTCTCAACCCCATACCATGGGGAGGGCTCCACCTCACTAACTCAGGCTGCTTAGGATTCCATCCAACCTGGCCTTAAGCGCTCCAGGGATGGGGCACCACAGCTTCTCTGGGATGATGTGCCAGTGTCTCAGTACCCTCTATCTAACCTAAATCTTCCCTCTTTTAGCTTAAAACCATTCATCACTATCTGCCCATTGAAAAAAGTCGGTCTCTCTCCTGATTTTAAATTCCCTTTAAACTGTGGAAGGCTGCAATGAAGCCTCCCTGGAGCCTTGTCTTCTCTAGGCTGAACAAGTGCAAGGGACTGTACTTCTTATTTGGATCTTTTTTTTTTTTTCTTCTAAATTTATTTATTTTTTTTTTTTTTGTGAGCAAGATAATTTTATCTCCATCTTCTTTTTCCTCCTTTTCTTTACCTATTTACTTATGACACATTGTTACTGCTTCTTTCGCCTATTCTAAGCATTTCTGTGTATATCTACATACACAGAAAAGTGTGATAACAAGTGTGTGGATTTCACTAGGGAAAGAATAATCTTGGCAAATAGGATGATTTCACTGTATCACCTCAACACAAAGAACTGATTAGTACTGAGCAGTCAGTCACAATGACAAGGAATATTGGACAACTGTGGGAATAGAAGGAATTGAGATAGTGTTTATTCACACTGAGTCAGGAAAAGACATCCTGATGTTAAACACCTTAAGTTGCATCCCAGCTGGAATTCTACTGTTGAGAGAGCCAAATTTAAGAACATTGTGCAGCTCAATGCAAGTTTATTGGAAATTATAGGGATCTGGATCCTATTGAAATATGCACACAACAATGGATTTGGACTTTATATATTTTCAAAACAAAGGTTTTGAAACTACGGTATTTTTTTTTTTAACTCCATCTTTTATTGTAGATTGTAAATTAGTTTTATTTCACAAATCAATTCTATTGTTTTTTTCCTGCATGTCTACATTAAGCTTAATGTGGTGAGTTCAGATGTTTAAAGTGATCAATTAAATGTGTCTTTTTTCTTCAGTATTTCTCTTGTACCAGTAAATCCTTGGTTTGCCACATAGGATGTAAACTTCTGTAATACTCAGTGAAGATGTGTAACTATACCTCCTTGGAGCTCGTCTTACATTAACCCTTAATATTTAATGACCATAATAAATTGTCAGTTATTCATTAATATTAACAATTATTTTTCGAAATTAAAAAAATCTTGCAAAATGTTTCAAGAAGATGATCATAATTTTTAAAACAGAAAGAGTAACTAGAAAGTCTGTGAATCTGCATGAAGATACAATTCTGATTGTATAATTTCTAGCCTTAGATTTGATTTTAAAAAAACTTCAGGTAGTTTAATACCTTCCAATGTCCTTCTTCCAAACAATGAATTGCTCTGGCTGGTTCTATTGCACCTATTAAGTCACCAGACCTCATGCTCTGGATATAGCAAATGCTCATTTATTTCTGAAATGCTCACTTATTAATGCATTCAGATTTGGGGAAGAATTTTGTCATTTTATCTCTTTTAACACTTCTTTCTCTTGAAAAAGACAGATCTCTTTTAGTCAGTCCTACTCTGAAATACTGTTCCATGTGACAATGATCACTGAAGAATTTCTGTCTTATTTTATTATACTCAAGAGCAATGACTGTGAGAGATACAAGGGAGTTTTTCTAAGGGAGACTAAAGTACTATGCAAAATACGTTGATTAGGTATTCTGTAGAAAGGCATTTTTAGGACATTGCACATTGTACTGCTAAGGGGCCAGGGGTATGATATAATCATCATTCAGGCTTTTGATAGTTTTGTCAGTGAAAGAAAAATATCTGTAAACATGCTATCAAATTTACAGTTCATTGAAAGTGACAGAAAGATAAAGAGTGGCTAAAAATGATTGAATAGAATATGGAACATTGCAAGAATGTATAACATTTAATCTTGTATACACAAATGCATGTAACATTTCTACATGGTTAATGATCCAGTGCTTAAGCTTGAGTGATAATGTATCATTGCTAGGCACATCTATGAATGTTGAAGATAGCACTGTCTAATTAGGTTTGCAGTGGCTTGACTTTTTCATACTGATATTTGTCATGACATTCTTTTCTACTTATTTCTCTCTCTTTTTTTTTTTTTTTTTAACTGCAGTTTTCTTGATATTATATTCCTCTAAATTTTTATAGCTATAGTATAAAACATTCTGGTTATTGATCCTTCTATACAGTTTAATAAATTTATTGTATTACTCTTCCTTTCTTCCTTTTTGTACCTTCCCCCCTATGAAAAAAAAAGAAAAAAAAGAAAAAAAGAAAGAAAGAAAAAGAAGACATGAGCTGAAAGTATTGTGAAATTGACTTGGAATTTAAAGTCTTTCAAATAACTGGTCCTGTCATTGAGAAATCTTTTTCATCCACTCTGATGCATTTCCATGGTAATTTGGAACAAGTTTCAGAATTTTTGCAATAATAAATACAGGTTCTGTTAAAAACATACATTATGCAAACAATAATTTAAAGCTGTTCATGGCATCAATTATATTTTGTCATGGTGAAATATTTATAGCAAGTTACATTTTTTTCAGCACAATGAAGAGATACATTCCAGAATCATAAAGGTGGAAACCAAAATGGCTTTTCCTTTGCCTAATGGTTTTAATTGCAGGATACAATAGAACAAGGTTACTCCTTTATATAAAATTTCATTCTATCAACTGTCTATAACCTGTCATAGTATGCCCAGTGCAAAACAGTTATATCATTCCATTCAGTTCCACCTCAACAGACTTGTGACAATATGCCAACTGATTGTTTTTTTTTTTCTCTTTCTCTAGAAATGTAGAGGTCTTGCATACTGTGAGTTTATTAAAATGCTGTCTAAGCTTCATTATAGACCAGTATTATCCATTATCCAGTAGCTGTCCGTCTATAGACTTATCACCCATCCATCCATCAGTCCATCCATCCTTGACCATAACTACTTGTAATTATTTAGCAGAGTTCATACAGTAAACAAAACTGTTGAAATGTAAGAATTGTAATAGTGCTTTTTGCATGGTCTGGCAGCTATCATGTTTATTTCTGCCTTGGGCCTGTGCCTATATAGATAAACTTTACAGTGCATATTTGGACCAAAAAAAAAAAAAAAAAAGATGCCTTTGGAAGTCATCATTCCCTGCATAGACAAAAGACAGCTTTACTTCTTGAACATATGCATTTACTTGTGCCTGATGCATGTACGTAGAATATACATAAAAATCTAGCTCAACTCCGTTGTGGGCCAGATTACCTGATAGCTGTACTACCTGGAGGTGACCTGGAGTCAAAATGGAAAGAAAAATATTGTGTTTCAGGAACTAAGCAGGCATAAAAAACCCTATGCTTATTTTAGCTGCCCTGAAAATTCCATTTGTACACATTTAATAAACATTTAGCTAGGATCAGTATCATCTCTCCTGAATGTTTCAATAACCAAGAAAAAGCCTGTTTTTATGCTGTTTTTATCAACTTGAGGCTCTCAGTAATTTCATGATCTATAGCACATAGTATCCTCAGGATTTTTTTTTTTTTTCAGAAATGGACCAGATATTACCCAGAATGGGAGCACACTAAGTTGTCTGCATCCCACCTCTGAAACTGTAAAAAGAAAAAGAAAAACAGATTAACTCTTGGATGTATGAATAGAAATAACAGTCAATTTCCAATCCTTGTAATTACCTTTTTTGAGTGAGAAGGAGCAGGTCTAACTAGTTAGTAGAGAATGAATTTATTATAGCTTCACCTGGTAAACAAATTCAGTCAGTTAGCTGATTGCATGTAACTACAGTGGGCAATGCAGTGTCTTCTCTGGGTATCTGGATAAGGAAGTCTATGATCAACTTCAGCAGCACATTTTCTGACTTAAATGTATTGACCTACGATAAGGGAAGTGGCAGTGTTGAATTGACCTCCCTTTGTTTCCCCTCACAACATAGAAAAGATGACCACTTTAATTGCTTTCAGATCCATAAGAACTATTCTCTGAATTTTTTAGGTGACATTAATCAATGGTCCCAACTCTGCACAGAACAGTTTTGAAGTTTTGAACACTATAGTATATTTCACTGATATATTAATAAATCTTTACAGTGTTTTTAATGTAAAAGTCTTAATAGATAACTTAGTAAACTAGAGCTCAAATATCCATTTAAAAGAATTTTAAGTTATGACACTTCAGCAATAACATACCAATCACTAGTAGTTGTTACTTATGTAACATACTTAGAACATGTTTAAGTAACCTTTTTGAGCTTTGTAAATCATTTCTAGATGAAAGCTTTAAGTGTTATCCAATTTTTGGATACTTGGCTCCAGTATAAAATTAAGAAATTCTGTCTTCATTTGCTATACTGAAGGAGCCAAAATCTGGTGTTGACAAAGCAGTGTCTCGATTGTCATCTATTACTTCAGAAGTGTTCGAGGTTAGGCCACAAAAATAAGAAAATAGTGCAATTAATGTCCAGAAATGTAAAAACTACCAAATTTATTACCTTGTAAGCACAAAAGACCAATCTTGTAGAGAAGCCAATAAAAACTAGGTTTCCTTGTGTGCTTTAAGATAACCATTTAAGAGGAGTGTTATTTCTTATTAATAAAGAAATAATTGTTTATATATTATTTAATGTTTATCTGATATTATTTTTGACAGCCAAATGATACCTTGGGTGGATTACCCACTCTTTTTTCTTTTTCGTGCTTGTTGAAAAAAAGTTGAAATCATTAACTATTTTGAAGTCTCTATTAACAGAAATCTGTATTAACATTTTATGAATTTCATTCAGAATCATACCCCCCTTGTAAGGAAAACAGACATAATTCAGGATAATTCAGTGATGGTCTATTTGCTGGGTTGTAATTCCTTCTAGAAGTATCACTGAAGTATCATTTGAGAATTCTTAAATTGATTTCTATGATACTTTGAATAGCTTATGCCTAGCACAAGACTGTCACTCGTCAGAAGATGAGAGGTATGCTGATGAAATGCTTTGTCTGTTTGGAGAAGACCTTAGTCTGAAGTTTGTTTGTGCAGGGAAAAAAAAAAAAAAAAAAAAAAAAAAAGCCTTAAAAAACCGTGAAATTCTTTTGTTTTGTTGAATTCCAGAATGTCTGAGTGTCTTTACAGGTGAGCACTCAATATCCCATACACTTATTATGCCTTTCTCACTGAAGCTTTACCAGAGAAAAGAGGTCTCAGTCCATTATTTTTATTTTCACAAAATTGTAAAGTAAACACAGTCCTTGTGAGATTGATAGCACTGAGAAGCGAAGTCTTCTATTTATCTACAGAACAGTGTAGATAAATGTGCCAACATTTCAACACAGAAGTATTACTTTAGAAAAGAAATGAATCTTCATGTTCAGCCTGAAATTGGTCAGAGTAATTGAACTACTGTGTACAATTTAAGACCATACCTTTTATATTCCAATGGAAACAGCTTCTCCATTAAGGGTATGCTTACAAGATGTTATCGGTATTACTTCTCTTCTTGAACTACTGTGTATGGGACTAAGTGTTACCAAGCCTGCAATGTTATGGTGTAATGAACTAGGGCAAATAAAAGAAAGAATATTTTTTTTCCCCAGGATACGAGCACCATTCTGATCTGGTAACATAGGTCAGGTGGAGACAATTCTTGTATTGTTACATATTTCAGTGAGTTATGATTAAACAAGGTGCTGTATGTTACAGACTTTCAGATGTGCTTTCAAGCAAAGCGAATTGGTAACAGAATTTAATTATACTTCAGTCACCTCTTTGTTCACAAGTGTGCACAAATGAGACCAATTTCTGTGATCTCAGTCTAAACAGGATGTAGACTGAAGTCTCCTTTTTCCGAAAGTAAGTCTATCTTCTCCAGCAATTCCTGCAAGTTCTCTTTCATCTTCCCATATGCCACTTCTAACTTCTGCCTCTCTCACTTCCTTGGCATTCTACTATGAATATATCAATAGCACAGGCATTTTCTGAAAGCATAAAGACAGTATAAGCTAGCACCCTGGCTGTCTCCTAATTCTCCTTCAGACTAGGCAGTTCACCACTCCTTTGGCTGTGCCTGTTCATAGTTGAAATTATCTATGTACAAATAATCTTTCAGAATATATAAGCATATCTTTTTACTTGCATTGTTGTTCACTTAATCAGTCAGCATTGCAGTTAGTCAGATACAATTTAAAGGATAGTTAATTGAAATCCTGGACTGACTGTGAAAAACTAGGCTGGAAGAACTATGGATAAAAAGAGACTCTTAAATTGGGATAAACCCTACAAAAACAGGTGGGAGCTCTGGTGCCCTCATACATCCACAGTGTGTCCAATAATCTGTTAATCTTCCAGTTCAGCATGCATAACTACTAGTGAATCTCCACAGTTGGGGCAGAATGGGTATAGAACGGGATAAGTTCCGGGGTCCTGTGCCCTCATCTGCTTCTCCCCAGCACTGTTGCAGCTGGACTGTGTCTGTGGGCGGGGGCTTCCTCCAGTACCTTAATGCCTTTGACTTTATTGATATGAATTCCACCTCTTATGAATGAAACAATTTGCATCATTTGCAATACAGATCAGCTGGCACACTGACTTGTGGGCAGTGCTCTTGAGTGACATGAAAATGCAGTTAGTTGGAGTGATGCCCAGGTGGAAAAATATTATAGAAAAACCTGTGAGACCCTGCAGATAATTTGCTGGCTGGCTCATTTCTAAGTTGTTGTTAAATCCAACATCTGCATCACTGCTTCTGAAATATGATGGCACAATAATGAGTTCTAATATAAATAAAGGAGCAAAGTGGCGTAGTCTTGTGTGCTATTTATTCCAATCCTGTATGTTCTGCACTAGGCCTACTGAATATACTCTACTCTGATGTTACTAGTTCTATTTAAATATTATCTGTCAATGTTGGTTTAGGAAAGGGACATTTATAAGAAGAGTTACCTAACCATGTCCAAATATATGTTGGCAGTCCTATGGAAATATTACTAAGTAAAATAGTAGGCCAGTAATAAGCTATGTGTCAAGAAAGTTTTACAGAATTTATCCTAGATGGATTACAAGTTATGAGGATCATTTCTGACACGTTATATCAGAAACTTAGATTACCAAATTGCAATGGTCGAAACGTCTGCACCTTTTCACGTGCACAGAAGAAAATCTCTAGCTGTCTGAAGAGGAAAACAGTATAATTGAAAAATAGATTTATAAAGATGGCAAAGGAAGAACATCTCTTACATTTTTGCATTTATTAAAGACTCATTTTGAGTTAATAAGGATTCTTCAAAGAACATTTCTTTTGAATACTCAATGTGAATAATGCCAAAAGATGCTAAACAGATGCATTGTTTTTCTGTGTTAAATCAAGGCTGAGGCAAAACAATCTCTGCAGGATATGGGAACATATTTTATTATTATTCAGAATAATAACATGTTTTAGCACTTTTTATCTTCAAAAGGCTTTGTATTCAAAATGTTCTGAAAGCTTTAATTAATACTTGTAGAACATCCTCTGCAAAATTTTTTATGCTTTAACTTAGAAGTCACTGTTATAGTTGCCAAAACTGAGAAAAACAAATATGCATCCAACTTTATTATCTTTTCTCATACTTTCCCTGTTGAGTGGTGTTATACTTTGAGGCTGTGATGATTGTTTGGATGAGAATTTCTACCAGAAACCTCAAACCCATCAAAGCCTTGGTGTATGACAATTGTCCTCTTAGGCTGTTCCTAAAAATGTGTAATATTGGAAATATTCACATACCTGTGTCTGAGTGGGAACAATAGGATAAATAGAAACTCTATGAAACTAGAAACTGCAATCTATTTCTGCAGTAATTACCAGCAGTTGCAGACACCTTACCCCTTCCTTCCATTCACTTCCCTTCTCCTCCCTTCCCATTTTTTCTTAGTGCACATATCTGAAGCTTCTCAAACTAGATTTAAGAATGGTTGAATTTATGAATTCTTCAATTCTTACCTTTAAGCAAGTGCTGGCAAATTTCTAGATACAGCATTTCTCTGTAACCAAGAAAAGCCTGACTGACCTACCTTCAAGCAACACAGTTGCTTTCATAAGATGGTATATATATATATATATTTCATTTTAGAAACAAGGTCTCAGTTTATCCCAATGATTAAGCCACTGATAACTTCAGGGAAGCTTTCTGAAAGGAAGGAAGCTAATAGAGACTTCCCTGTTATTTTGAAAATAGCATTAAGTGCTGAGTGAGAATGTAGTAAAGAAGATACAACATTAGACAATGTCCAGACATAAACTGAGCTTACAAAATGATATTTGACTGATGGAATGAGGAGACATTAGGTTTGCTGATGTCCCTGTCAGAATTTCAGCAATATGCTGAAGTCTTTTGTCACTTCATCTTATGCTTAGTTTGCAAGCTGATGTAACTTAGAAAGGAGCAGAATGCACAGAATACTTTAAGAATAATAGGTTTATAGGTTTGTCTTCTTCCCACATTAATTTAGTTCTCACTTGCCTGAATATAAGTATGTTTAAGCTTTAAGCCATCTAGTATATGGAATTAAAAATATATTTTGACATGCTTTCATTAAACATGTTGCTTTACTGTGCTCAGTTATCTCAGTTGGATATCCATGAACTTCTGAAAAAGGTTTACATTGTAATTTTCTTTGTACAGCTAGATAATTTTTTATGTATCTCAGGATGGCCATTTACTCTCTAAAGATGGCTTTTTTTTACATTATTCCACAAATTCTTGTTTTTATTTCTTGTAGTGGATGTAAATCACTTCATATACATCTAGAATTGCTAGCACAGCATGTCATTATAGTTAAGTTGGACTTCTCTGTTGTTTTACATTTGTTGTGATTACTTACTACAGGAGTCATACTGGCTTATCATCTGTTGTAATAAGTTCTAGGCTGAGATCAAAAACATTACACATGATAACAACTGTGCGGATACCTGGCAGCCATTATACAGTCGACACTCCTCTTTCTTTGTAATTCTGATAGCAGTCAAGTTCATGCATTCTCATATCTATCCTATGTAGTTAAAGGTGACTATCACTCCCATTGTATACGGTTTTTTAGGGCTAGTTGCATATTCATTTGAAGCAAAGCAATTGTGGCATTGCGTAAACTGCTAAAGAAATCACAGAATCACAGAACTGTAGGGGTTGGAAGGGACCTCTTGGGATCATCTTGTCCAACCCCCTTGCTAAAGCAGGTTCTCTGTAGTAGGTTGCCAAAAAGATCTGTAGAAGGGAAGGATCTAAAGCAAGGGTCTTTCCTTTTTACTATCTTTGAGATTCAAGCAGAGACAATCCCTAAACACAGACAGAAAAAGGCTAGTGTCCTCACACAAAACTTTTAACTTACACATTAGAACCAAGTCTGAAGTAATTATAGACTTTATCTAAATTAATTTTACTTGCATTTCTCAAGATTTTTTTTTATTTTTTTCATGCTCTCTACTCCTGTAGAAATGTTTTAAGAGTTGAAACTCTGGTTCCTGACTTGTATAGCCAGTGGGAAGGTTGTACTGCTTCATCTCTGCTTTAATTGCAAGCAGTAAGGCCTAATTAATCCCTAGTTTTAGGCAATTGCCTTGTTTCAGGCATTTTATTGAGTTACCCAAATTGAAGCGTAATCACCTTGGATTTCTTCTGAAGTCTGTGGAAATAAGCACAAATAGCTTCTGCAGGAAAATCAGTATCACCCATGGAAACCTAATGGGTATAAGACTGGCTCAACAATTTGCCTCCTAACTCAGGATCCAAAGTTAAACACACAAATAGGATGAAATTTAATAATCCTGTTTGATCTGCCCTTTGTGCCAGCATTCTTCAGCTCTGCAGCTTGCTCTTTCAAATTAATGCTTGCTGGTTGATCCATGTTTCTATGGAGCCAACCACTTCAATGGGGGAGATCAACCCTGGATGGGACTGGTTACAGGGAAGGATGTATACATGTATCTGCTTACAGGCAGCAGAACTCATGCAAGTAGCTACTTATATAAATGGTACAAGTAAGTATCAAGTCCTGTGCTAGAATGTACTTCAAGTGTTTTTGTGTTTTTTTTTTTTTTTCCCAGCCAATTTGTCCTTTCTGTCTCTGCTATTTTAAGAACTTACTGTAGAAGGAGCACTTGATTTCTCTTATCTCTTCTACACAGGCTATAATTAGGATTAGCAGAAGTGTTTTACTTAATGTTGCAGTAGTTCTGTGTACAGCACTCATATCTTAAGCATAATTAACAGTGTATAGCTCCCATTAGTATTTTTAAGCACTTAAAATGTACCATAATGGCCAAAGTTAAAGTTGTCATTAAAGGGCCATTGCTATTTATTATGCTCATAAAGTAGACACTTTGCTAAAGAAAAATATATTGTTCTGTTCCATTTAGAAAGCAGTAACAGACAGCAGCATTAGTGATGGCACCCATGGGATTAAAGGACCGCTTTAAATTGATCCCATTCTTATTCCACACAGGAGTCAATAGAAAAAATCTAAAAGCAGGTTACAAATCATTGCATTGCACAGCATAACTCTGATCAGCTGAGTTCTGCTGGGGAGCAGGTTTGTTTTTCATGAACGTTCTTTTCTGTGAATGCTTGGCAGACTATAGTTTCTTCATAAGTGTGTGCTGTATTTCATAGTTGAATTTTATTACATTTCAGCTTACATACTGTGTTGTTTTAAGCAATTTTTAAAAGGAAGACATTTTATACCATCTTCATTACATTTTGGGAGAGGGCCAGCTATGTTATTAGTAAGAGGATCTTGCAAAATTATTTTGCTAGCACTCTTTACTAGATACACAAAGCTTTAAGCAGGTTAGGTTTCTTATATTCACTGTTTCACTTGGGCCTTTTGGTCTTTGAATTATGCACTTTTTCTAAGTCCTATTCTGTCATCTACAATAAGATGTTCCCCTACTTTCATAGATTCTTCTTTCCAAAGAATTTAATCTTCTTTGCCAGCACTGCTTTGAGGATACATTTTAGTCACAGTCCAACTGTTGGAACAAAACATGAAGCATTTATAGTAGTAAACAATTATCACTGAAATGAGATAACAATTTAATGGTTTTGCATGATTAATGTCCTACATAAATTCTTTATGACATAGAATTGAAAGATGATGTTATGAATGTATAATTGAAAGTCAACAGAATGTGTCACCTTTTGGTTAGTTTCTAAGGAAACAAGCCATGCAATCAATGTTTTCATAATAATCAGAGGTTCATAACAAAACCATCATATGTTGCCCTTACTAAATTAAAATTCCAAAGGTGCAGCTGTTGGCTTTTTTTGGTCTTAGTGCCAACTACACACACCAAAGGTCAATGCAGTTAATGGCATCTCTAGGGTCTTTTTTATATTTGTGATCTGGGGCCAACATTTTCAAATTTATATATTTAATTTAAATTGCCATCTATTTATAGATATATAAATAGTTGGTATGTTCTTAATAAATGCTTAAAATTCACATCTGATGCTGACTTTGCCCTATGGATCAAAGATGAATAAATATGTGTTTAGCATTTTTGAAAATTGGGATGACAAACTTTAGAAGTCAAAACATGATTTTGATGCAAATGTTCTTCAAGATGGGAAGCCTAATATTGCACTTCTATGTTATATCCAGGCAACTTAAAGAGTGACTAAAATTTGAAACAAACAAACAAATAATTTCATTCAAAATCAGTAAAAACTGTGAGGCATCTTGCATATTTTAAGATTAAAATTTTTTTGTTTTGTTTTTGTTCCTTGTTTTTTGTTTGTTTGTTTGTTTGTTAGCTGTTTAAGCAAAATAAGATCAAATATTTATGCAGCATCCAGAATGATGTACCTTACTTCATAATTTTGAATCTCTTTCTTTTTACTTTCCTACCTATATATAAACCATATATATATGTATGTATATAAATAAAATTATATTTTGTTACAGTGACAATAAAAAGTTGTTTATGTGACTATTCAACATCAGTAGTCTGCTTAGGCAATGAAGAGTGCTGCTGATTTCATTGCTGTTTTCCTTAGGTCATGCATGAGGGTATGGGGGACAGTTTGTTTTTTATTTTACTGAAGAGTCTTTCTTAGTCCAAAGGAGTTACAAAAAATGTTCTTATCATTCTGTCAAACTGATGTTGAGAACTGGAAGGGAAAAGTATGATCTTGAAAAAAGTATAGATTGTTTTAACCATGGTACCTACTAAGTGCATGGAAGTTCTCTCCATCAGATTAATATACATTTATCTAGAAAACGTTTTCCTGACTCTTGTCCCTACTGTTTATTCAGACTTATGGTGTCTTTAGCTTGAAGTTTAACTTAACTGAATTGTAATACACTAGTTAATGATTCTTCAGTTCTTCATTAGATCCTTGGGTAAAAAGAAAAGAGGAGGCACAGCTAGAGCATTATTACACTACAGATGCATCAGAAATGTCAGAAATGGACATTTATGGTCATAGCTAGAAGGTAAATGTAGAGTTGGTATTCTGCAGTTAAGGAAGATATGAAAAATAGTGTAAGAGATGCACAGTGTTGCAGGAAAAACAAAAATAAAACCTTTATTTTTCCCAAAGAAAAAGAAAAACCTTTTTTTTTTCACACTCCCCAAAGAGTGTGTTTCTCAGCCAAAACATATTCCATAATTTTCATCTGGAATTGGTCCAGTGAGGTATGTTCCCAGAGCTAATGTCTTCCGATAGACAGTTCAAGAGTCATGCTCCTCTGACATTTACAGAGTTCATGACCTAAATTAACTAACAAATTGATGAGATTGGTTTTAATACTTTTGCAGCTTTAAAGAGATGTTACAAATCTGAAAATAACCAAAGAAATAGTATAGGTAGTCATTTATTTTATATGGTTCTGCTTGTCAGTTTCTCAGTGATTTCTTAAGTTATCAGTCAGCAAACAAAAAGGCTAATTGATCATTTATAGCCACAGACAAGTGAATTTGTCCTTTGAAAAAGAGAAGAAATCAGAATACTTAATGCTGTATTTATGGGCTATCACTAGGAAATAAAATACAACAACAAACTTTGTTTGTTCATCCCAGTAGAAACTGAAACTGTACTGAAAGGTACATACACCTCATAGGATGCACATATGTATCTGTGATCCTGGAAAAATGAGACATAATATTTTACAGTTTTATTTGTTATAATATTAGAGGAACTACTCAGAACTTGTTCCTTTCTACTATGAGTATATGATTTCCATTCTAAGTTGATACTTTTCTTGGGAAAAAAAAATCAGTTTTGCTATGAATATTTTGTTTTCTTTTGTGTAAACTTAAGTTAAATATTCTATGTCAGTTTCTCTCACAGTTTTTACCTGTTGGAGCTGCCACAGGAGCTCCAGTGAGCTTGGATTTAGGAACTTTATATCCATATGATTCTGCATACATTTCTGGCTATGCTACATCAGTCCTCTAGCTGAGTGGAATTAATCTGCCACGATAATGCAACAAAGGACATGTAATTTGATCAAAGAGCCTGACAAGAGCCCTTGATTTTCAATAAATGGTCCTAAACTTATTCAGAATAAAGTATTCTGACATGCAAGCTTTCTGAAACTTTCATTATTTTTTTTTTAATGAACTTTTTGTTCAACTGCAGGAGTGTGAGAAAGAAATTCTGATCTTTGGCCAGTTCTTGTTTTAAGAGAAGTCTAAAGTAGTATAATTATTTTTGAGATAGATGATGAAAGTGAGACTATCTGATGGAGTGTTTGGTTAGCAAAAAATTTTAATTTGTCAAGATGGTCAAACAGTGAAATTGGCTGCCCGTGGAAGTGATAGAGTCCTCATCCTTGGAGGTGTTTCAGAGACATATCAACAAGGCACTAAGGGTCATAGTTTAGTGATGGGGCTCAGTAGATCAGGTTGATGATTGGACTTGATCTTGAAGGTCTCCATCAACTTTAGTTTTTCTAAGTCTATGATACCTCTGTACTGCACAAAATATCCACACAATATTGCAATAAACAAGATTTATTGCAAGCAAGTGTAGTATTCATTGAGTTTTTTTGAACTTGTGGTATATTGTGTTGTAGATTTAGAACACATAAAAATAGTGTAGTCCATCTTAAAACAGTTTTGGTTGAAAAAGAGTATTGGATTCCATCTGAATTGAAATGAGGTTAAAATACTAGGGGCTGCTCATGTCTGTGAATTACTTCATAGTTTGTACTTTTTCTTAAATGATTTTCTATTTTCTATCAGTTAATCAAATGGATTCTATCAAACTTTATATCTCATATATGAGCTTTCTCTCATCCAGTTTCCTTACCGCACTGTTTTAGACATGTAGTAAAGAAACTGCCTGCTTGCTACTCATTTCTATTGGAAAAAGAGGAAATGTTTTTTTCCTTTGAGTACTGACATTTTTTTCCAAGTAGTCCATGACTTTTGGCCTACGGTAGTCCCTCCTTACCCCGGTCCATCTGGATACCTTCACTTGGACAAGCGGCCCTATGATACCGGAGCCTGGGAGACATGGAAACTCAGAGACTGGCTATTAAGGGCTCAGACCAATTTCTTCCTCTGGAGAACCGTTTCTAAATTTTAAATGTCAGGATTGTTTTTTTTTCCCCCACAGCTTTGGTTTCTCTTTCCCACCAAAAGGTGTTTTCCACATAGACCCAGGTATAAGCCTCCTTTTCAACAATTCTTTCACCTCTGTTATTTAGCAGTTTTATCTGTTCTTTCCCTGGCAGAGTATCATATAAGTATGCAGTCAAAAAGACAAAAGTAAAATATTTCTCGTGTGGTCTTTATTATTCTTCTCATCACATCCTTTTTTGTGACAGTCTTGTTTAGACTCCATGAGCCTGCCTGCTGTTCCTTTCTTTTGAGAAACCAAAGATAAAAACTCTAAATGAACCATTCAGATATTTCTCCTGTCATATTCTATTTTTTTTTCTTTTTTTTCCTTGTACGGTAAAAAAGAAAACAAAACACAAAGAAACAAACAAACAAACAAAAAAAACAACCCAAACCAAAACAACCAACAACCAACACGACCCAAAATAAACCATACCAAACCAAGAAAGGGCACCCTGAAATATAAGTAGGAAAAGAAGGCAAAACTGCTTTCTTAAATCATTTGATTCAGTAAAATCTGCAGTCTCTAAGAAATTAGTTTAAAACTTTTTGCATGTTTTTCTCAGCCTATCCTGAAATAGCAATGAGTAAGTGCGGTAAGTGGAGTTTCCTTATATTTGTCTCACTGTTTCTTTCAACTCAGACAAACTACCTTAGAATCAGTTTTGTTTCTACTGCAGTAAGTGTCAAAAATCCAATAAGGACAGAATTTAATTCCTTGCATCTGGCAGGGAGGAGGTAAAAAATTGAGGCAAAAATGAATTTTTCAAAAATTTCTAAAAACTACCTTCTCCTAAAATCACTCTTTCATTTGGAAGTTAAGACATTTCGAAGTTCTTTTGAAAATCCTATCCGAAGAATATACTAGTTCTTTTTCATTATTTCTGTGTAAAATAGAACTCTAATGAGAACTGTTTTTTCCACTATCTCAAATATTCTTGTGGTGCCTGAATGTTAATATTGGTTGTAAATTAAAAATCTTTGCTCTGATTTTAAGGATGATACTTTTTCTTTAATTCAATAACCCTAAGGATGTATAAAAACGTTTATCCTTCCTTGTTTACCTTTCAGTTCATATGCAAATAAATGTTGTAAGGATTTTTTAGAGATGAGTGTAATCTATGAGGATCTTATGCCTATGTGTCTTTTATGGCAATATTCTCAAAAGAAAAAACTGTAGGACATAGTTTACAGAGGATTCTTCATTTGGGCAACAGATTAAAAAACTTGCACAAGGTTGGCTAGAATGTATCTTTATAAAAATATAGAAATCCTAAATAGTATGGATATTACATTTCCATTAACTACTCAAAAGCAAATAAGAATATATGATGGGGGTTCATTTGTCTTTCTGGATTATAATTGAAAACTTACCTTCTTTTTGAGCTGGTTTTATTTTTTAATGAAAGAAATAGAAAACGTTTGGGTTATTGTTATCACAAATTTTAATAAAAAGGAATTAGCACCTTTTTTTCTGTGAATAAGTTTAAAAGTAAAATGTTCTTGTCCTACAAATGGCCTATATGTTGATAAACCATCTCACACAGCCTTTTTTTTGTCCACATTAGTATATTAAAAAAAAGAAAAAAGAAAAAGAAAAAAGCATTTTGAGACTTACTAATTGCTTTAATAATGCCATCATCTGCCATCCTTGCTGATTTTCTTAAAAAAAAATATATATATATATATAATGTTAGAAATTGAGATTCTCTTTTGATGTTTCTTTTGTAGAAAAGTGAAGCAAAAGAAATACATGTGTGCTAGCTCACATTAGGGGTAAAGTTAGCATTCTGGTTTAGTGACAATTGCCATTTGGGGGCTGAGAGAGGAACGGTGGAGAGCATGAGAATCTGCACTCTTCTTTTGGCAGTGAGTCCAACAGCAGAAAAAAAGTTGAACAGATACTAGAAAAGTAAAATAAATAGTAAGAAAGTCATGCATACGATGTGAAAGTGACACAAACAAATGTATTTTCATTGTCCTATTTTTGACCCATTCTTTGCTGACTACCTCAAGTGACAAGTGACCACCTCAAGTGTCAAGTGACTGAGAAATACCATAAATAATTGCTATGCATTATCAATTTGTTTGATCTTAGAGTAAAATCTTCACCAGATTTTCCAGTGCCCAAGTATGACTTTGAACATTTTTATTAGTACATATTGAGTTAAAAAGCCTCACCTGTCTAAAAGGTTAGACTTATGTGTTGCAAAGCTGATGCAGTAAAGATTACTGAGTGAAGCAGCAGCATAGAAAAGGGAGTGATTAGACTAGTAATTGTAAAGACAGACTTGAAATGATTCTCAGACTATTCCTTTATATTTAGAATATCCTACTGTAATAATCTGAAACTTCTACTTTCTCAGTATGAGAAGTCATATTTCAGGAAAGGCTATATATTACACACTAAAACTGAAATGATCGCAGCAAGTAGAAGCTTTTAAGATTTCATCTCCTATTGTACTTACTTATTGAAAATTATGTTAGACTACCTTGTTCATTGGATACTTTTGATTTTTAACCACCTATTTCTTCTGTATCAGGATCAACAACTTACCTGCCTATGTTACTTTCATGGAGGTAAGAAAAACAAAGAAACAAGCAACCAAAAAAAGACCTAGGTAGTAAGCCTTGACTAGTTAATTTTCATCTTCAGTTATATCAGCATAAACTTGCTGTCCATGATTTTCTATCCTATTCTTTCAAGTACATTTACTCCTGTCCTACTTTTTCACCTGTGTTTGCATGTGCTTTTCTGTCACACTGCCACCAGCAGTATGTATGGTGATGCTTTCTCCTACAGGCAGACCATCTTTTGCAAACACTAATCCTTAAGTTTTGCAGTTCACTGACCATCAAAAAACTGTTCCAGTATCACAGTCATTGAGAACATAGACACAAATCAGAGATGGCTTTTCAAAAATTTGTTTTTCTTAATAACCTGTGGCTTGTCACTGACATTTATTTGGGTCACAAGCCTGTTTTTTGTGACAGTCTGAGAAAGAGCTTATCAGTAAAAGTTCCACTAAATGGACTGAGCACTACTTTGTATAGCATTTACTTGCAAGAGAGTCTGCCTCAAGCCAAAGTAAATATACGTTCATGTTCTTCTCATAGAATTTATTTACTGTGTCAGTCATGGAAAATCTCTCATTTCTGTCAAATTAGACAGTCCCTCTGGCAGGTCACAACAGCCATGGTGGCATTATCAATAATTCTAAAAGGTCATCTATCAGAGAATGTGTGTTGTAGGTAATGGAAAAGGAAGGAAAGAAGACCACTTTGTGTGCTGGGAGAAGCAAAAATGCTACAGAAAGCTGGCATACCTTAAGAAAAAGTACTTGATTTGTATTTTAAAAACCATGTCAACATTTGTACAGCTCTAAACTTGTTGTTTAAACAAGTTGTTCATTATCTTATTTAGATCCAGGGCCCATTCAGCATCATAAGGCTTCTGTAGAACTGGAATTTGTTCCAAAATGCACAAAGGCATTCAAAAAGCTAATAAATATTTTGGTTTTAAAAAGTTTTATTCAAATATGTGTGCTTTGTTGTCTGAACATGCACTTTGTTATTTGGAACCAATTCAGTTATTTCAGCTTTTATTTATTTTAAATAGATAGAAAAAAAAAATAGCAAAACAAAATCAGTCTTGTAAATCCTCCAAAAGATTTCATTACTACCTCGGTGTTCATAGAATATGGGAAGTATGCCTGGTGCTTTACAGATAAACATGATCAAGTGTTGTATCAAGTAACTTACATATCAAGTAACTTACAGTTTAAGTCGGAGAGCTTGGTTTTTTCTGTATCAAATACATGATCTTTTATTTGTATGTTTTAGAATCAAAATTTGAAATTTTTTCTTTTAGGGCTTTATTTATTTATTTATTTATTTATTTATTTATTTATTTCCTTCTTGGGAATGAAAACGGTGAAATCCTTATCAAGATTTCAGTCCAGAAGTTTTAGACATTTTTACAAATTTAGGCAGGGGCTGTCCTTTTCACTGAAAATTTCACATCTGATATCAGAAGTTAATATCAATTCTACATTTGATCACTGTTAAGGTGTATGGGGTATTCCATGAGCCTGTAAAGAAAATATGAACAATTGTGATTAGTTTCTTCATGATGGTAAAAAATCTCACTGTACCAGCACTTTCATGTCCAGAAAACTGTCCAAGTTGGGTATGAATGACAACATCCTTATACTCCAATGTTTCTCCTTTACTGAATGGGATGCTCTGTTTGTTGAGACTACTTGCGTGATGCAGAAAGACTGGACCGGAGAAAATGCAATGTTTCTCATGTAGTATGGATCTAAGGCAGGGCAGCATGAAGTTTGATCATTTCAGTAGTCTACTAGCATAACAGGAGGAAAGCACGATAGGAGGCTTGGCTGGCAATTCAGGTTTACACAGGCAGTAGCTCCAGGACACTGCTGCTGATTGTGTAATTTCACTGTAGAACTTTGTATTTTAAGCTAGAGATGGTTCGTTAACAATGAATAATTCCAGTTCACAGTGTGCCTATTGCTTCATCAGTAGCTGGAATATAAAGTACTTTGGCACTACTTTCTTATACTGACATTCCCTACTGATCCCTGAAGTGCTGCTGTCTCCATTTTCTGTCATTGTTAGTGGTGCATAGTTAGGTGTTGACTTAATGTCCACTAAAGTTTATGGAAAGACTCCACAGCATTTGCTGGCTTTAGATCAGAGAAAAAAGAGCCAACACTGGATCTTCACGAGCTAACAGAAAATCAATTTTAATTCCCCAGAAGGAATTATTGGTTTAGAAATAAAAGTCATTAAATAGTATTGCTTGCTCATGGGTAGCATTATGGAAGAAGAACTGAATAGAAGAATTTCAGCTTTGGATTGCCACCTATTACACTCACCTATCTTGTATTGGACTCTCTTGTTAACCTAATACACCTGCTATTTCTAAGTATCTGTATTTGCTCATGGAAAGAAATGTAACTGTTACTTTGGTAGACAAATGATGCTGCTATTTTCCTTCTCTAATTAAAAATAGCTGACATAAAAGAAGGCAGTAGGGTACCACAGCACCATCTTTTAAACCTTCTGTGAAATACAGGCCTGTAAACTTTATGTAGTAACAGTAAATGCATGTAAAACAAACACTAAAACATAACCATAAAGCAGAAAAGAGAAAACGAGGAAGGCGGCCCGTGGGCTGGCCTGAGCCTGAGGCAGCTTAGAAATGGGCCCAACAATCCCCCAGGCCAGGTTGAACCCCAGCCAGGTTTGGTAACAGAGCTATCCTAGGTTCTTCCATGAAAGTTCCTCCAGCTCCTTCTCCAGGAGCTCCTGAGCCACCCAAGGGACCTCCAACAACTCTCTTCTCACCACCACCCTTACAGACAGCAGCTGGGGCACAGGAATGGCCAGCATACTCTAGGACCTTACAGAGAAACAAAACAAAACAAAGCAACAAAAAAAATGCCAACACCACCACCAACAAAAAGTAAACAACAGCAACAAAATTTTAATAAGCTAGGTCAACTTCAGGTTGAACAATTTGGACTTCAATTCCAAATAATCTTTGATTACACTGTGTCTATCTCTCTACTTTGGACCTCAGTATTTGATCTGAATCTGGATATAAGCCTTCTGCATATACCTACTTTCAGTAACTTTTGGTGATTGTCCAAGCTTGCCTGTTCCAGCAGACTCTGTACACATTCTTATTCTTTTCAAAGACTTCCCGTTATAAACTCTTCAGTAGAGCTCTCAAGTCCTTTACAGAGGAAGTAACAAGCATTTTATGCAATGAATGACTCATACTCCGTTCTTCTAAATGGACAACTCTCCATGGAAGTTAAAATCAACAGCTAATTAGTTCTTGTGCTAAGGACTGAATTTCCACATTGTTGTGCCTTGGAGTTCGTAATAGAGGAGTCTTACCAATAGAAACTAGTAGGCACTTTTGGTCTTATTTGTTCAAGAGGTAAACCATTAAAATATAAGTTTTTAAGATACTGTTACAGCTTCCTATTCCTGCACTTTAAAGTGTTCAATTTGAATGCAGTTTCTGAATTATCCACTGTGGGTGCTGTAATCAATAAAGCAGCTCATTATCTATGATACTTATAATTATCCTGATGCTAGCACTAATGTCTTGGTTTAACCAAAGCATATTAAAACAAATGTCCTAACAGGACATATCATTATCACCCTTATTTTTGCTGTAGAATTTTATTAGAAAATCATGCTACTCGTCTGAACTGCCACAACAACAGCATTATCCCTAGGGCGTTTTTTCATATCAAGGTTAATTTAAAGTGATTAGCATAAGCAGTACAGATGTTGCTATGGGGATAGGAACCTCACATCTACTATGATGGACATCACATGATTGCTGTTACAGCTCCGGTATGATTGGATTATTTGTTTTAATGTCATGCGAAATAAGTCACATGATGAAGATCAGAATCTGCTTAATAGCATTTCATATTCTGGAAATCAATCACTTTTTCTCAATTTCTCTGTGTTAAAAGTGCCTGAAGAGCACGTAAAACAGATGTCTTTGGTTTAATACAGCTTGAGTCTGACTGTCTGGTAAAATCTGCCACTAATGACTAAAATATAGATCTATTTGATAACTGTGAAAAGAATTTAGTATATTTTATCATAATTACAGGCATTTTTAATAACCTGGAATAAAATACCAGCATTAATTAAATTAGATCACATTTTATAATCTATCCATATATTGAATGCCTGCAAAATTGTGTGCTGATGCTTGATCCCAGTGTCCTTAAAGTAAGTGGGAATCACCTTGCTTACCCTTCTAGGCTGCTTTGATTTGTCCTCTCTCAATTCAGTCATAGAAATAGTTTAGTGTATAATGTTATGGAGACTTACTATGTCCACTATAATGTAGAAGGGAGAAAGAAACAAAAATTTCCTAGGAAATCGGTAAGGACAATAGTTGTAATGTAGAACTGTGACATATTTAAAACACTAATTTTAATGGATTTCCTAATAACACATTACTCTCATAACTATGGATGAAAGACTGTGATTAATAGAGTCTTTAGCATTATCACTTTTGTGAAATGGGATGGCTTTGAGATTTACAGGAGGATACTTTGCCTACTGAGAGCTGCACAGCACCTCTTGGAGACCCTTTTCTCTCACCGGTGACTGCCTAGGCAGTAAAAGCTCCTAAATCTGGTCTTCTAAATTATATCTAGAATGTATGGTAAACTAACTTCAAATGCAGCTTGTTAACCTCTTCTTCATTTTCCTCTTCTGTGATTACTGCTCTAACTAATTGGATTTTATAGTTTCTTATTTCTAATAAAGTTGTAGTAGTTAATGGAGAAAATACTAGTGACTTTACTTTCTAAATTATCCTCTGTTATGTGATTTGGTTTTAAGCGTGGCAATGTTATTCTATACAGTAAGGTGTTGTAGTGAAAATTAGTAAGAAACAGGAACACGTAAAGAGGACATTTGAAAGTGCTGTGAATAGCAAGGAATATCTTAACATCACACTTTATTTGACTGAAGATTATAGATCTCTCACTTCTACTTTATAGGTGGAATAAAATTGTTTTTAGAATGCACCTTTCATCCCTCAGAGGGTGTGAGAAAGTAATTAGAGATTGATATTATCATATACTGATGAAGGGCAATAGGCATTCGTGATGTTAGAAGTACTTCAAGCCCAAACTAGAAATAGAAATAGTACATGGAAGTGCATGAATTTGACATATTAGCTGAAATTCTGTTGGAATACTGTTCTCTTTTCACAATACACACTCAGTTCTTTAATTTTCAGAATATAGTCACCTGGGAGGGGCAAGGATTCAGTTTTGTGATCACTGAAAGGGCAGAAACATCAACAGCTGAGTACTCAACCTGTTTGAATAGTGTATTTAAGCAGTAAGCAGCATATTTAAATGCTCAAATCATGGTGACAGTATTGTGTTCATTGAGCAGTTCGGTTCCCTGTTGAACAAGCAATACAACTTTTGGCTACACAGAGAGAAAGCATGCTATAAAAAGAGAGAGAGATATACCACTGGGTTTCTTCTGACCCCTTCTTCTCACCCATACCTGTGGAAAGAAGCACAATACTTAACACTGATATTTATTTTAATGTAAATGAATACACAATATGGTGATCTTCTTAAGGGCTAGGGAAATTATGTTTATAACAGCAGTAAAGCAAAATAACTGTTCTTCACTGTAATCTGAAACAACTTCTACTCTGCCTGTAAAATAGAGAATGACATTGGGTCTTTTTAGTCACACAGAATCATAGAATGGCCTGGGTTGAAAAGGACCACAATGATCATCTAGTTTCAACCCCCCCTGCTATGTCACCAACCACCAGACCAGGCTGCCCAGAGCCACATCCAGCCAGGCCTTGAATGCCTCCAGGGATGGGGCATCCACAACATCTCTGGGCAACCTGTTCCAGTGTATCACCACACTCTGTGTGAAAAACATCCTAATATCTAACCCAAACCTCCCCTGTCTTAGTTTATAACCATTCCCCCTTGTCCAATCACTACTGATCCTTGTAAACAGTCTTTCCCCGTCCTGTTTATATGCTCCCTTCAAATATTGAAAGGCCACAATGAAGTTTCCCCGGATCCTTCTCCTTTCCAAGCTAAACAAGCCCAGTTCCCTCAACCTTTCTTCATAGGAGAGGTGCTCTAGCCCTCTCACCATCTTAGTGGCCGTCCTCTGGACCTACTCCAAGAGCTTCACGTCCTTCCTGTACTGGGGGCCCCAGGCCTGGATGCAGAACTCCAGTTGGGGCCTCATAAGAGCTGAGTATTCATATATTCATGCATATTCTTGTATGATTCAATTCCTGCAGAGGCAAATGGCAAAGATAGATTGAAACTTTTCTCTATTAATAGATTTTTGTAGTATGTGCAGTAGCTAGAAACTACGGAGAAATACTAGTGCACAAAAGTAATTTTATTTTGCTGAATGCTACAGCAGGCCATGTAAATCAACTCCAGGTCTTTATTTCACCTCAAAATGTTACTAAGTCCTGATGGAGATAATTCTCCAGTGTTTTACACAGTGGCAAGTAGTAATGCATTAATACCTCTACACTAAAACTACTAAATAATACACAAGAAATACAAAGGCTTCAGTTCTGTTCTTTTATTTCCAAACTGTTCATTCTCACAAAGCAGGATTTTAAGCACTTTTAATTATAATGATGATTTTTTTATTGCAAAATACTTTCAGAATGATTTACCATAAGATTAGACTCAACATTTTCAATAGCCATGATGATACACTGCTGTAAAACTAAAGTTATTGAAGTAGCAGATAGCATCCAAAATATTTCTGATTAAAAATTAGTAATTGTTTTAAAAATATTATCTCATCTCTTTATGCAAGAATAAATAATTAAGATACTAATTTTCATTTATACCAAAGGAATTTCAGAAAAAATCTGAAGAATAAGAGGAGATTCAAAGGCATTATTCAATATACAACAATATTAGCAGTTTATCATTGAGCTCAACATCTGAATTTATTTATTTATTTTCCTATTTTAAATATTTCTGTATTTCCAGTTACAGAATGTAAGTACAATATGCAGAGAATAATTATACAGCAATTGTAGTTACTGTACAGAAGCTACTGCTTCTGAATTGTTTTACACTCTCCAGATTATGGAAAAGAGGATAACACATAAGACTTTCACCTTCTTGTGAAGACAAAAGACTTTGGAAAATGTGTTATGATTTGTGACTGAGCTGTTAGATTTACTGCATATTCTAAACAAGATTCCAGAAATTCACCTGTCAGTACTTAGAGCTGCAGAGCCTGTTGACAATAGTCCTGAAGATCCCTGTCTCTCTCCAGCAGCAAAATTTCCTATGCTCCACTTTGCTGTCCCACATAGTTTTGTGTCTAAAAACAAGTTTGTTTGTTTTTTTTTCAATGTAGATATATGAGACTTTTTCCCCCTGGCTTTGAAGGCAAATATTTTGACTTTTTTGTGCGTAATAATTATGTATTAAGATCTAACAGCCAACTCAAATGACACTGGTGATCCTTATATGTTAACAAAAGAATTATGTTTAAAAATTAAGTTTGTCTATAACAACAACAACAAAAAAATTGCAATGAATATCATTTTCCTTTTGAATTTGGGCTGTTTATTACTAGTAACTTCTGGTGTTTTTTTTAATTCATTTAATTGTATCATAGGTACAGTTAAAGGTATCCTGGAAAATATTGTAATACAGAAGTGCCATACTCTGGCATATTTTAAAGCATTTTTATATAGTTATGAACTTGCAAATTTAAGGTCAATACTTTCCCAGAGCTCACATGTGGTCCCACTTTAATTTTAGCACGACCAGTGAGATGCAGTTGTTGTTACCAGAGATGTCCCTGTGTAACTGTTAAAACCAGAAAATGCCGATCCCCCAGCTGTTGTGAATCAGCATAGCTCCGATGAGGTCAGAATTTTAAATATATGTCAGCAAGGACTAGGAACTGGTATTTGACACTTATTTAGCATCATCTTTCCTAAATGAGAAGGCTTAAAGCTTGACTTGATTTTAGTGTGGGGAAGTTTGAATGAGTGGCTTTGTACTTCGATGGAATACAGCTTCACTAAGTTCTCTTCAAGTGTCCAGAATTAATTTGTGTATAGCTTTGGTAAAAACCATCAATTTGGGGTTGTGTTCATATTAAAAAATGGGAACTGGAGTACTAATGTCAATGGGAGAATACTATGGACTTTGGTCAAACTGACTGTAAACCTGTAATTAGCATTCAATAAGCTTACAGTCTATAAAGACCAACATCTACTTGTGGAAATTCTACATTTCTTTTTATACTTCATCTCTATTTGAGATGTGCATTGACTACTCAGTTGTTTCAAATTCAAACTGGAGTAATCAAAATTGTGTAAGGATACTGTCCTCTGATTGCTTCTACATTATGTATAGAGAAGTGAAGGTGGGGGTTATGGAGATCGTTACATATTTATGTATAACCAGACATGGAGCTGTTCAGAGCTCAGGGAAAGGAAGAAAAGATTTATAGATTTTTGCTCCAAGGATACATGGTCAGGCAGAATTCTTCTGTTATTCTTTGCAGTGGGATTCTAGTTTTCTTGCTTATACACTCAATTCTCACAGACTAGCTACAAAGTTCTCCTCCTTGGTTGTTTTTCATGCATGTGAGAAAACAAATTCATTTCTCACAATGCCTAGAATTAGAATAAAAAGGGAAGGCACAGTTAGGACAGGAGTTCAAACTGTGTTCTTTCTTTTATTTTTTGTAAGTAGATTAATACTATGTTAGGTAGAGCTGTTGAGGAGAAGCTGGTCAACAGTCAGGTGGAATGGCTGAGAGACAATTTTGGATATTATCAGTTTTGTTATATAGTGCTCATCTTCTTTATTTCTCACTGTTCTGGTACAGAAAATATTTATTCATGTAAGGTCTGATTCTACAGAGGCAGTAAAAGAGATTACAAAAAGTTACTAGATTTTTAGCACAGTAACTGTGAAATAGAAATATCAATCTTTTATGCATTAGCTTTTAAACAACCTCATCTTCAAACTCATAACTTCTCTATCTTGATGTTTGCTATATACCTGCAGACTTGCATTTTCCTCTGGATTATAACTAAAGTGAAGAGACTTGGCTTGGAGAGGGTTGCACAGGTTATAAATCAGAGACAGTGGTATAGCATGAGGATTTGCTTCCTTCCGGCGCAGCTAACACCACTTAACCCAAGCATACACATACATTTCCTTTCTTCCAGTCTCTCACTGCCCCAGGCAGAAACAAACTGAAGATGAATTCCCTGTTTAACATACAGAAATAAGGAAATTTGCTGCTAATTACAGTGGTTAAAATTCCTAGTGGGTAGTACAGCTGTCTCCTGACTGCTCTTGATTCCACAGATAATTCTCTTAGGCTCTGCTCTTTTTCAGAAAAATTCTTAACAAAATTACCAGCAGCCTTTATCAAGCTGATATTGTAATTACTTTTGGGAAACAAATGGTGTCGGAGGAAAAGAAAACCACATTTCCATGCTTAATTTAGTAATGGGAAATTTGGGGAGAGAGAGCTCTTAATAAATTCTCATCTTTTCCACAAGTGGCATGAAAGAGGCCACTAAAAGCTTCATTCATGAGGGCAATATTAAGAAGCAGGACTGTGACCTTAAATTCTGGTTCTTTTAGTCTTACAAGTCCTGAAGAAATTTGACCACTTACAGACATCAGGGTCTGGGGTAGAAAACTACATGTGTTTGACTATCCTATCATTTCAATGCACCACAGTCCTTTTCCTCTCTTCTTTGGGGCAAATTGCTTCTTCTTCTTCTTCTTCTTCTTTTTCTTTTTTTTTTTTTTATCATGTAGAAGCTCCCATTGTGGCTGAAAACTGTATTTTATGAAACTGTTTCCAGTGAAATAAGAAGATAGGTGAAAAAAATGTATTTTTTTTCATATATTTTTATCTCAAATATTTTCACAATCTGATGGCAAAACCAAGAATTATTATCTGAAATTATATTTGAAAATGCACATTGTTCTGAATTTTATACTTTACTTCTGTATCTCTGGCCATCATAAACTAAGTGTGAACTCTAAGTCAATCTATAAGCAAAAAGAATGAATGAAAAACTTTGCAGTGCAAGATTGTTTCTATTGAATGGTGTAGATAAAAGATGAGCTAAATTGCATCTAAGAATGTTACTCATTTCAAACTTTGACTCTTTCTTTCCTGATACTAGGAGGAATGAGGAACAAAAAGTGACAAATGGATTGAGAAATGATTGTGTATACAATTTAAATTAGTTTTGTTTGTTTGTTTGTTTGTTTGTTAAGTTTGTGGAAACTAAAGAAGATTGTCTTAGATTTGACTTTGCACTTACACATTTAAAAGAAAAAAGCATTTAATTACTTTGGTGTCAAAAGATTTGCTAATACCACACTAATTTGCATTTTTTTTTGTTGTTGTTCACCTAAGCTAATTTTATTCTGTGTTAAAACACTTATCTAAAAAGACCTTGACTGTCTTTAGAGAAAAGAACAGATTAGAAAAACATAATCAGCTCTTTTTCTTGGATTAACAAAAGGAAAAATGAACTATCTGATCTTCAGTGTAGTGTTCCTTGCATGTCAGTTTCCCAGATGACCTTTTCTATCTTATTATTTATGCTGTTTATACAGTTTAAAATTAAAATTAAACTGCAGTCCAGCCATCAAGATATTGCTAAATCCCAGGAATATACAACTGTTATTTCAGTGTAGTAGAGTAACTATTATGGAGGTGGGGGGTGGGGGTGGGGGGTAAGTAATGTTATAAGGAAAGAAGTGATCTTATCCATTCATATTTTGTTTTTGTTTTTGTTTTTCTTATAATTTTGACATTATCATAGCTATTATTTCAATCCAAGTATACCATAAATGCTGAGTTCCAGACTGATTTGTTTAATCTGTGGAAGATTAATCTGAGGAAGATTAATCTGATTATCTAAGTGCATACAGAATCTGGATGGAGTTGTTGCATGACATTTTTTCCTTTGCATTTTCTTCTTCACAAGAAGTAGGGCTGATTTGATTACATGTTGGGAAGCTAGACTTCAACTGCTGTGCCATTAAAAGATCGTGTTAATTGCGTACCTTAGATGCTTCTTTTGGTCACCTCTATAAGCTAGAAAGCAGTTTCTTTTTATTTAATGTGAGAGAGAAAAACAAAATGGGGAAAAAGTAAATAGTTGAAACATAAGATATGTACTTGGAGCTGGAGATTTCTGCTAAAAATTCTCATCAGATTTCTTGACATATTTCTATAAGACAGGGTCAAACTTAATGACGGTAGATGATATTTATCTGGTTTTAATTGAGTAAAATGGCATTAATTCTTCTTTGCTTGTGTTAACAGTTTTCAAGCCTCTTCCCCATACACAAATCCAGTAGGTTTCAAAGACATAGCAGTCCATGCCAAGTTATTGCACAGGAGAACTTTAACCTTCTGGGCTCCAGCCAGCATCTGAGCTCCTGGAAATCACAGGTCTCCTTGCAGAAGTGAGCAGGAACCTACAGAGTGAAGATGATTGAAGTGATGGGGCAAATACTTGTCACTGAAAAATTAAGAAAGCTAAAAACCTTGGCAGGACAGGGTGGGTGCTTAGTTTCTTATAAAACATCAAAGTAATGTATTCGTCATAACAACAGAGGGAAGGTCAAAAAAAGGCCTCTGTGACAGATGGCATAGAAAAATTTGGAGTGTACTTTTCAACTTCATGACTTTTTGGTGTTGGCAGGAGAGAAATGTCTCAGGAGGTTGTTGCAGAGGAAGAGAATTCATGTTCAGGAAAAAAAAACCTTCTGTTTCTCTGAAAAAAACTGTGTTTGTACAAACACATATAAAATGATTTATTTAACACAAAAAGGCTATAATAAAATTATTAAATTCGGAGAATTTAGACCACTTACAGAATGGTTTGCATTTCTAAGTAGTAATTGCAGTTGTAAATATCTTTAAGAGTCTTAGATTTATTTGTTGGAAAAATGCTCCAAATAAACATTAATTTGATGTATTTAAGTGCTAAACTATGTTTAATTACATTTTACTACATGTTCTTCTTAGGAAAATTCCTATTCTAGAATTCTTCCATCAAGCTTTTGATTTATTTATCCTCTGATATTTGAAGTCATCTTAGAATAGAAAATATCAGTAAAAGTACCAAAATTGTTATAGTTCTTCATGGACCCTTGCATTACAGATTTCAATTTTTAAATGCTCGTGGAAAATGGATGCATACTGCCAACATCAGTTAACTCATCACTAGAATATGTCATCTGTAGATCAATTTGAGCATAAATATTATATACATACTCCCAAACTATTAGTTTTTCCACATGAATGGCTTTATTGTCCACAATAAATAAGTAAATAAATAAATAAAAATAACAGTGAGACTAATGAATTACTTAGAATATGCTCTTGTTTAGTCAATAGGAAGTATACTACTCTGTGCTACACTTGTTTATTTTATTCTGAATGTAAACAAATGTGAGAACTTGTGACAAAAAATATTGAAGACCATACATTTTTATTTATTTTCTTGGAGTGCTGAAGACAGACTTGTCTTGTTCTGTTTTCCAAAAGTGATTAATGCCTATGTGGAATACTTTTGGCATCTTTGCTTCGCTTTCCAAGACAAACACTCATGGAAGCTAATTGCCCATGGACACATTCAAGTCAAGAAGCTGTGACTGTTTATCCCAGATGAATATTAGAACCCTTGTATCCATTCCATTCCCAGCATAGTTGTAGATGAAAACATTATTTTCTGTGGGTATTCCTGAGAGGTGACTGGGCATCTGCTACACAGAGCTAGTTGACTAAGAGTTTTACCTGGACAACAAAAAGGCTTTCAGCTCTGAATTCCTTACTTTTCTCATCTAAGCTCGTAAATATCCATTGAAATAGAACTTAGATTTCTGTGTATTTCTTTTTGTTGCATTTTTATTGATTTAGATATGTATAAGACACATAAAACCAACATTAAAATCTTCAGTAGACCTAAATATGGGTATTCTGATGCAAAAAGCTCTATTTCTGAGATAATGGCTGTATTTCCCAATTGAAATTTATTTCTTAGCTTTGAACAGCTTAAAATCAAAGCAATCAAATCTGCCAAAGTGTTTCCTTATATTTTCAAGGAATAAGTCCTTAGTGCGCTAAATGTGTATCTTCAGGGCTGCGATATGAGGGGAAAAAATTGATTCCAGCACTTTTAAAAATATTTTGACTGAAGTACTTGGCGCCTTCCACAGCAGGTAGAAAATCATGAAACATTTAAACTCAACTATCTTAATACCAATTTATTAAAGCAGTTATATCTTCAGACATACCAAAGGGAAAATTAAATCAACTACCTTTATAAAATGTATTAAACTAATTTATTTTACTGCACCTCAGCAGGAGGAAAAAAAATAAAATGAAGGCAAGGCTGCCCCCAGTAATGAATAAAAAAAAACATTCCACAGCAGGAAAGGAAAGAAACAGAAGGCAGAAAAAAATAAAACCTGAGGCTGAAGGCAGTTCATAATAAAGAGTACCATGTGCAACATGACAGATTTGGTCAAAATAAGTGCACCTTTGTAGCTGCATGCTGGGGTTCATTTGGATATGACAGTCTCATCTGATCCTCAACATTGTTTTACAAAACCTGAGTGAATAAAAGATGCTGAAAGGCTGATCTACAAAGATAGGTTATAGAAGTAAAAAATAATTAAAAATTGAAATGTACAAAACTGCTGTGCAAAGTTCAGTGTAGCTCTTTGGTGATAGACAGGAAAATATACCTGTATTTGAAACATTGTCCTCCATGAATGCTAAGAGTGATACTGTTTCTCTTTGGAAGAAGTGTGGAATGACTACTTAGTTTCATGCAATCTGGTGTCAAGGTCGCTTCTGAGCAGTTATAAACATTCCACCTACCCTATCCATCTCTGGTAACTTTCCCTCCATCCTAGGACTTAGCGTGCGACCTGGTCCAGCTTCCCGATTTCTTCATTTAAAAGAGTATTAAAACATTACTTTCATTTATTCAAAGGAAAACTCACTACGCTGAAGTGACTGAGGTTGAGGGAGTTTTATGGATAGAAAAGAAAAATTCACCGAATGTCAACATAAGTGAAAGAGGTCTATATCATCTTACTCTTAAAACACTAACCTTAGAAATGCTCAGTGGCCACTAAGTTCAGACAGAGGAAGCTGACGATGAAGTATCTAGATTAAGTTAGATGCAGTGATAAAATCATACAAATTCAGTTCTGTTTACAAATAAATTCACCAAAATAAAGATTTTTTAAAATCATGTTGTGTATTTTAGACATACTCTTGGAAGTTACTTCATGGCAAAATGGTATTAAGAAAGTCATCATCCATGAAGAATGGACAAAGTTTCAGATTGCTATTAATTTGATTTGAAATAATTATTCTCACACACAGCCGTTACTCTTCTAAAAGCAGTCAATATGTATTACTTCCATATGAAGGAATACTTGTAGTCACAAATAGTCTTACTAGTTCAGAAGACTTCTGTGCAAACAGAGATTTTGGAATTAGAGTTAAAAGCTACAAGTCTTGTCTTATAACTACAAATATTCGCTTATACTTTTCATAGAAGGAAAGTATTTTGTGGATTTAGTGTTGAAAATAAATTATATGTGATGGAAATGATGGAAAAGGGGAGAATGGCAGCGTTCACACCTGAAGAAGCTAATTTTCATTTACATTGTATTTACAAATCTGCAGATGAAAATATTTGTGTCTTCCCAAGGAATCCTCTACAGTAATTAAGGAAATAAAGATGGTGGCAAGCCATTTTAGTATTAAAATGAAAGATAACAAAGGAAACAAAAACAAACAAAAAAAAAGGTCTTTGGTAAAAAGGAGACAGTGTTATGATTAATGAAACATTCCTAAGTAAGAAAAACACTAACAGCTGTACCACAGGGATTAGTTTTAGGGCCACTATTATTTCTTATAAGTGACTCATAAAATGGGACAAGAGCAGAATACAAATTTGCTTGTGTCATAAAATGAATTTAAGATCATACAATCCAAATGACACTGATAGAATTCAGTAGGATTTGTACAGATTAGAGAGTAAGGATATAAAGAAGAGAAACAAACAAACAAAAAAATCTACACAATGGAAATTTAATGCATGACATTGATGTATTTTATCACTTGAGATCCAAATAACATTGCTTATAAAGTGGTGTCATGGTCCCACATATAATCTATTTTTCTAATAAAATTTATATATCTTTATAGTCCCTTAAGCTTTTACAATTTATCTGTGTAACAGTTTGTCTCCAATGTGGCTGTGCCATAATTCAATAGCTTCAGATAATTAGAAAACAGAATTTATTCATTGTGGTGGGAGAGTTACAGCTTTCTAGCCCGGGTCATTCCGAATGAGTGCAAACAGGCATCTTCTCCCTGGAAGCTGTCACCTACTGATACTCTGCAAAGAGCGATAAAAATTAAACAGGTCTCACAGGTCTAGCTTGATGTGAACCCAATCCAGCATGGTGAGGGATGTGAAAGTAATGGTGGGAGAAGTGATGATTTGTGGTTCTCAGTAGCTGGAAAGGAGTCTTGTTCCTCCTTTCCTTTTATAGTAGAAATTCTCATTTGCAGGTGTTTCTATAGTCTTTAGAAAATATCTCTTGGCAGTTGCTACTTCCTTACACACAGGAAAAATCTTTCTTTTCTCCCTTTTCAACGGAGTGCTCCTTGTTAGGGATGACTTTGGCAGGACTACAGTTTGGTCCTGTTGGTCTGTTTTCATGGCAGAAAACTTTGTAATCATCATGCAAAATTTATTCACGCTACTGCACAGAATACTTAGCAGCTCTGTATTCTTTTTCTTCTTTTCAAACTAGAGAAATTCTAAACTGTTATAATTTAATTTTTTATTTTAAAAAGTGTATGGAAGTCATTTAAAAGCAGATCACAGTATTGACTTGGTTCTAAAAGTGCTTTCCAAATGAGTGTCCGCTGTATACGGTTCAATGAATGCATTCATTTTACCAAGACAAAAACACTGAGGAGACATCAGAAGCAAATCTGACTTGGAAACATCCATCTTGTCTCTTCTTGCTATTGTTTGACAAATTTGATTAGGGATTTTTCTTTTTTCATGTTGGACTTCTTTATTGAATTTCCAGTGACAAGAAGGAAGATGTGCTTTCAAGACCTTCCCTTCAACAAAAATGTAATCTTTTTTCTGTATTTCACTCCATCTCATTTTATTTCTCTTCTGATTTTCTCACTTGCACTTTCACATGCCATTGGTATGGCTGCAAGGGGGGAATTATGCATAGAGCTAATGATGTATAAGCAAAACTAATATGGAGTCTGTTTTATACATAAAATACTTGATTTAGAGTCTTTCTTGAATCAGTGGAAAAGTCTGTATGTAGGGATTATTGGTTGATAGCAACTTAGCTATGATCCTGATGATAGGGCCTTAGTACATGTACTAGTTTTCCTAATGTATGCAGATATATGCTGAAAAGATGGATTAACCCAGAGTCAATCACTGTGGAAAACATGATTCTGTGGAGAAAAGCTCAGTTCTCTTTAGATCTAAACGCAGAAGTAGTAGGACTTCAAAGAAATAACCTACTTGAGAGATTTCATATGAACACTTAGCCTGTTCTGAAATCCTGTATTTCTCTCTAATACAGAGCATAAAGCAGGTGGCCATGTGGTGCCTGCAGTTATCTTAGAGAGCTTGTCGTGTAAAAGATGTGAGTATATCTTGAGACTATGTGCCAATTTGTAGAGTTTATAACACTCCCATTCCCTTTGTGATTCCTGGGTATTTCTAGGTAGCCAAGTTGCCTTTTGTGATCTGGTATAAAGTCATCTGAGACCTACTTAGCCCTCTGACGTTTTGATAGTGGGTTATTATATTTCACTTTGGTTTCTTTGTTACTATTCCTGTTCTACAGACATAAGAGTGAGTATTTGATGCTTATAGCCCCCACCTCTTCACTGACACTTTTTATGTCAGTCTTTCTCAACCAAGGGAGAATCTATAGTACTCCCTTTGAGCTGCTCCAGGAGGAGGGGATGCAGCCTTGAGATCCATCAAGAATCAACTTCTTCCATGCTAGCAGGCTGTGCCTGCAGCAGCTGAAAAGCTCCTGCCCTTCTAGGGGCTGAGAAAGAAGCCTGGGGCCACACTGAGCGTTTCCGGCTTCCGCTGAGGATGATGGTGAATGCTCTCATGGTTTATTTAGATCTGTATGAATGATTCAGTATTTCTAGTATTTGTTTTTAACTGCAAAATAGAAGAAAAGCACAGTGTACAAAGGAACTGTAACCCTGGAGCCACGGTAATGACTATGGAATTGCTAGCACCTTGCTCATTGCATAATGAGAATGAACAAAATAAAGCATCTAATATAAAGAGGATACAGATCTACAAGACTTGTATATAAAGGATAGAGAGATACAGGTCATTTGTTTGCATGGATGCCAACATCACTTACGAGTCTTTAAAAAAGTACAGTGATTTTATTTCCCAGTTAATGTATGCATAACAGTATTTGAGTGAAAAAGTAATTTATCACTGATGTAAATTTATCAATGACAGACAAGTGAAGAGACAAAAGAGATCACACATAATGTGATCATATATACTCTTGAAATGCAATTCAAATATCACTTCTAATCTCATTGTAGGAGCTATCTGATGCAAAGTAATTATGTGTTTTTCTTTTGTGTTTATTTTTTTGCTTGTTGAGATAACTGTTGCAGAGGCCTCTCCTCTTATATAAGTAAACTGTTTGATCTGATCTAGAAAATAAATTAGGTGCATTTCATCAAAACAGAAAAATAATTTGATAACAATACACTACAAATAACTACAAGCAAGAAAACCAATTAATGTTTGTTTTTATTTTTATTTCTTTTAGTTTAGAGGTAAGACAATTTTTATCAAGATTTGTAGTCTGTTGTAAATTTTCTGTGAGATCTGTTCTCAGTCATTTAAAGTAGTGTCATGGCCATTGTTTTATTTGAGAAGTATCCAACTTCTATGCACCTAAGAGGAAAGCTCTCTGTCTAGTTTTGGTCTTAAAATCCTGCAGTGAGGGCAGAGACCTCTTCAGTGACAGATACATCATTTCAAAATGTGGCAAATAGCACTGCAATGTATGCTCCTTTTGGAGAGCAGAGCTCGTCAGGCAGCAGCAGCTTAATCCTTAGCTGACCAAAAGCTTTGTATAGAAAGGCTAATGAACATCTATTCCTGATTGCCTCAACTGTGTCCTTACCTTCAGAAAACTAAAGGATATCTTCTAGGGGTTTAAAGCATGCTTATTTTTTTAGCTAAAATTTCTTCAGTATTGTCCTAAAATATTGTGTTACTGTAGTTTTTAGACAGAGTAGTCAGTAGGCAGAATATTTGTTTCCAGAGTTCTACACAAACAGACAACCCATAGGTAGTCTTTATACTTAGAAGGGTTGACAGAAACAGTGTGATAATATTAGCTGAGATGATAGGCAGTTGTACAAAGTGGCCATGATGTTTTCATGGCATGGAAGAGTTACAAGGGAGAATTTTAATCATGCAGTCCATAGGTTTATGGGAAGCTCCTCCCAAGCACAATGAAAGAGCTGTCCAAAAGTCAACAGCAACGACGATCTCCTTAATTCTTTTTGTATTATTTTATTTTCTTCATTCTCTTTTTACAGTTTAAGTTCACGTGCAGAATATACACTTTGACCCATGAATCACGGAATGGCTCAGGTGGGAAGGGACCTCTAGGATCATGAATCCACAACCCCTCCTCTGTCACAGGCAGGGCCACCAATAAGCTACAGCTGTCTGTGTGTTAACCTGGGCATTCCATATCTACATTTGGCGTGGAGCATTTTTCCACAATATAAAAAGCACAATTTGAAAAACAAAAATATCTTCATTGCTTTTCTAGCACTATTACACAACACCACAATGGTTCAAATCTTATATGTATCTGAAAGCAGTTGGTAAAGATGACTGAAAGAACAATTTTTCTCACTAGTGCTAACACTCTCAGGAATCATAAGCTCTGCCCATTGTAACTAAGAGGATAACTTTAATAGAATTACTGTTACATTACAGTAGAGAACAATCCTACACTGGCAAATGAGTGAACTGGATATTCTAACAAGTATTTTCCATCTATAGTTTCTTGCGTATTAACTACTCTCTCCAAGATTTTCCTTCCTCTTCTAGCCTACTTGCAAGTCTTGTACTCCTAAAAAACACCAATGGAAAAAAAAAAAAAAAAGTAGCTGTAAACCATGAATTCCCAAAACGCTGCCTTTTTCTGTGGACCAAATTTCAGCTCTAGATTTTCTTGGTAGGGCTGTAGGTTTCTTTTGACTTTAGAGATGGAAGCTGCTACATGCCACTTGCTACGGCAGCTGGAGATACAGGAGGAAAGGAATTGTTAACACTGATTCAAGCCCTGCAGGAAAAAGTTTTCCCTAATCCAAAATATAAACATTTATAGCGAGTTTTGTGTCATCTGAGATTCAATTTCTTTTCTAAATCAAGTGAACAGTTCTACAACTGTTGAGAGTCAGTTAAAAGTATTCTCTCAGGGCAATTATGTTTCCTATCGCAAAACCCTAGCAACTATTTCTATTAGTCTTTCCTATTTTGGAGTATATTTCCTCTTCTCAGTCTGTCCTTTTGTGAGCTTCACATCCATGAAAAATAGAACTGCTTTGAAGTCAGCTGAAGATTAAAATAAAATAAAATAAAACAAATGGTAAATTTTTTTAGTTCCCTTTCACTACTTCCATGAAAGGGATTACAGAGAACCCAGTAAAAAATAGCTTCAAGGTGTACATTTGTAGATCACAATTGAAGAGTCTGCAGAAGGAGCTTTCCATGACCCTGCCACTTTCTTAAATATACTTTGGAGCGGCAAAAGGAATTCCTTTTATTGCTTTTCAAAGCTGAAAGATAACTAGGGTCATCAGTATTATTATATTGCTTCTTTTTTGTCTTCTTTAGCTGATTTCTTACAAATTTGCAACAGAAAACCTACTGCACTTGTGTAAAGTAAGTTGAATATGCAAATATGCTGGTAAGAAGTGCTTACATATGCTTTGGGGAATGATATTCAGCAAAATAAATAAGTAAAAAATTGTAAATCTAATTCAGTCCTTTTACTGACAAGCATAGTTAGTCTTTCACATCACGGTGCAGAAAGTAGCTGTCAACATAGCTGTGTTTTGAGGTATTCCGGAAAGTAATGCAAAAAAACAGGTCAGGCACAGATCCTTCAATAAAATAAAGCTGTCTTTCTGCTTCACACTCAAGTCTATATCCCTGCAGGTGTGTGTGGGGAGTGTGAATATATATGTATGTGTATGTATAATGTTTGTGTGCCTGAATATAAGCACAAAAGACAATTGTGTATGGTTTTTCTTCAAGGAGTGAGATGGATTCTTCCAGTGTGAGAAAAGATCCTGACAACTGGACAATGTCAGCAGATGTGGAGCCTCTGGCCATTGGAAACAGCTTTAACCCCTGACTTACCTGCATCTGCGAGGGCTCCTCCACTTTCCTTAAGGCTATGGCATCACCTTCTTCTTCCCCCTAGCACTGCTTCTTTGGTGCATGAGACAAGGGCTCCTACAAAAGGCTCTTTTTAAAGCCATTCATTTCAGGTCCAGTGTGGGTGTGCTCAGAAGAGGTATGAATCAGGTTTTATTCCACAGGTAACTGCATATTAAGTTGTTGTTAGGCAGTTTTTGTGTTTTCAAATACCACTATCCTTCCAGACCCGTTTAACCTCCTTTTCTACTGCAGTCAGTGCTTTTAATTCAAAACTGTTGTGCACTGTGAATTTAACCATATCTGTTTATATCTGAGGACAAAAAGGTCAAAGCAGTGGCATAACAGTTAACGTACAGCTAACTAGAAGCCCACAGACCAGAGAGGTTATGAACAGGAGACAAAGGTAAAAACAAACACTAAGGTCAATCTTGTTATAAACTGCTGTGTCAAAATGATAACAAAAGCATGTAAATGGAAGGAGAGCACCTTGACATCACGGTGGCAGTTGTGATGATTCACTTACCTGTTTATAGCATGCTCATGCAGTGCTAGGTACTCCAGATGTTCAGGAAGGTATAGATGCCACCTGTTTTTTCAAGGACAAAGGAAGACTAAGTTTAGGACTACAAGGAATCAAGCATCTTTTGAAATGTGTAGATGAATGGGAAATGAACTCAGGCAGATGGTAATATCTTTGAAGGTTGTAGCATAAAAGAAGGCGTAGCAAGGTTGTGCAAGCAGCTAACAGACTGATAGACCCTGGAGGGGTTAACACTGGTAACAGAAAACATGAATGTAATGGAACTGAGCAAACACTTGTGAGGCAGCCTCAAATGAAAGGAGTGGCATGGCTGTTGAACAAATGGCCTGCCACAGAATTACCAATTAGCTGTGCTCTGTTTAGCCCAGGATTTCTGCACTTGCTTAGAGTTTGGTATAGAGTAGAGGCTGAGTAGGTCTGGCAAGAGAACAAAAGAGAATTGATGGAGTGGCTGTGTACTTCCAAAGAGTAGACGTTGAGAGGGTTATAGAGTGCATGTCTTGCAGCAATATGTGTATGTGAGCATGTGATAACTTTCAATCAATAAACTAGGCATAACTCAAGTCTTTGTTTTTAATTTAACTGGGTCAGTTAATTCAATCATTCACAGGTCATTTATGCCTACTTGTTTGTGGTACTTTATGTGACCAGCGATCTGATGTGATGGAATGCCTTACAGCTGTGTTAGGGGAAGTTCAGACTGGATATTAGGAAAAAGTTCCTCACTGACTGGGTGGTCAAGCACTGGAAAAATTCCCCCAGGAAGCCTGCATGATCCCAAGCCTGTCAGTGTTCAAAAAGCAATTGGACAATGTTCTTAGAAATATGGTTTAACTTTAAAGCTTCTTTGTATAGTCAGTGATGCTCATGAGTCTCTTCTAACACAGACTCTTTCTACGATTCTATGATTCCTGCTTATGAGAAGCCTTCCCATGTGTTTATATGTCGATATAAGAGGAAATTCAAGAAATGTGGCTAAATCAGTACTGACTCAAAGTGGTTCAGTGTGCCAGTGGGGGTTTATTGACTTAGTTCAGAGTAGGCTCTGACCTATGACTTACAAAGTATAGTGAAAAATTGCCACTCTTAAAATAAAAGCCATGGATAGGAAAATACAATTTTTACTATGCTGGATTTTAATTTAGGACATGACTGAAGAAGTGATTCTCATCAATAATGTAAATTCCAATTTGCTTTCACAAATGAATTGGCTTTCTAATACTAAGTTTTCTTTAGGACTTCATATTCTTGTGAGCAACAAGACAAGGGAAACTCCTTCAAGTTCAATGGAGTATGTATGTTTTCTTAATAAAGGGACTTAATCTCTATTCTTTGCTTACTCAGAGGAACTGCTGACTGGTTCGTTTGAGTTAGAATCTGATTGTATCCATTCCCTTCCTATTAAAATTATGTAGTTTTAGTACCTGTCTGAACTGACCTGCAACATTTCTGAATATTTGTTAGCATTGCAATACAAGGGAGTTTTTTCTAGCTTTGTTTTTCTACTCTCTTAAAAGTTTGCAGATACTTTTCTCCCTCCCATTTTTTCCCTTTTCATTTATCAATTCATTGATTTCTTTCAGCTTCCCCTATTCAATCAGCACATGCTGATTCTCAATTATATAAAGAAATTCCATTTATTTAGTCACAGCTAAATTTGCCTTTCTTATATATCTATATATGTATGTATATACATAAACTTTTAGTCAGGTGTTTTGTAGGTGCATCATGTGGTTGACAGACACACAGTGTGCACAGCTCACAGGTCCTGGTATGAATCTCTCCTGAGTGGTTGCTATAATTTAGAGTGGGACTGCAGTTCTCTAAAGAAGTAGAATCTCAGAGCCACCATCCAGGAGATTTTCATACTGACTGACTTCCAAATGATCAGAAACTTTTTTTTTTTTTTTTTTTTTTCCCCTGTGGGATTATTCCTAAAGTAACCTGAAAAACTGACAATAATCTTTGCACGTATAGGTAAATTTTTTTCTTGTAAAATTTCCAGTTTCAAAATATGCATTAAATTAAAATAACCATCAAAACTTGCCAACTGGTAAAAAACAAACATGGGAAAAAAAAGCACTGCGCTGCCCTTTTTGTCTCATCTACTTCTCACTCTCCAAGTTGTCTGAATAATACAGGAAGTTTTTTGCAATTCTGTTACAAACTTTCTCTGATTTTTAAGCCTCAGCCCTGACTGTCTCTTGTCTAATATAAAAAAGGTTATGCTTTTGAGCAGGAGTGTTTGCAGGCAGACACTGATATGGAGTCTGCATGGAGTTATTTTAATATCTTCTCGATAGAAAATAGCATTTAGTGGAAGGACAGAATTGTCCGTGACCCACAACCATAGCAGTAATGTATATTAGGGGAGGGGAGAGAAGTCTTTTAGCTATATGTATTCAGTTTTTACCCTTGTCTCTATTCTTTACTGTGAGGATCTTGTTAAGTAAAGTAAGCATAAAGGTAATATCATGGTTATCATTCCTACCCAGAAGATAAATCTTAAGGAAAGCTTCTCACAATCAGAGAGAAATGAAACTGTTACTGTGGTCTGATTGTACAAGTAACTACAAGAGTATCTGAGTACAACTTAATTTTATATGGCTAGAAAGCAGTAGTCAGATAATGGTGGTCACTAGTCCATGTTTTTCAACAGTAGTTGGACTAAGCTGTAGTCTGACAGGTTGCTTGAGTCTTTTGTGTGATCTACAAAAACCTGAGCATGAATCTTCACTTCCTTGCACGTCAGCAAATGGCTTTATATTTATATATATATAAAACCATGTCTGTGGTTGAGGGGCATGACAAGCCCCTCATGAATCGTGAATCTTTTTAGGTGATGTTTCTAGCAATCTGTTCTATAGTTTGTCTGTTCCTTTGATGTTCTAAACAAAAGCTTGTGTACCATGCATATAGAGACAGAAGTGACTCTTCTGTAGTTCCCTGATTACAGCTTTATCTTATAAACGTAACACTTATAAAAGCACATTGTTTAAAGTTGTCCTTGAAAAGCATATGGAGGGCACAGCTTGGTGAGAGTGGCTCTGATGGACCACTTCTAATCTACTGCTTTGGGAAACTCCAGAGATCATTTTGTATGCAGAAACTTTGACTTAACCTACTTCATCCTCCTAAAATATATCTGACATATTTCTGCAAGTGTAATCTATCCTGGTCAGAAGACGTGCAGGACACACAAGCCAAAATCCAAAAAGCAGGACCAAGTCTGGAACTAGTGTTATACAAGTGTGATCCTTGTAGCTGTAGAGCTTAGTGATTTAGTTCAGCTGTGTATGGTATATCCATGATGCAAGCACATGAAGATATTTTCCATAGTAATTATGAGTGATTGCTATCAGTTGACAATAAGTGGTAAAATTTACTTCATTTTAATTCATTAATACATCCTCTCAGACACCATAATCCAGCCGGGGAATCAGTGAGATAATAACAAAGAAAAAGAAGAAAAAGACAAAGAGAGAAAACAGCATGATTTCTTTGCTTAAATTGCACGAGAGAGGGATCATGTATGGGTAATTTAAGAAGCTCTGTGCTGTCCAGAGTTTACCAGTGCGTGGAATCACTAAGGTGTTATTTAGGCAGCTATAAAGACACTTCAGAGGATTGTTGTCAAGAAGGGGAAGGAAGTGAATTCATTCATTGACTACCATTGTTTTCCCATCAGGTACACCTAAAGTAAGCAGTCATCTGTATTTTTTCTGCCACATTTTCTCTGTAAGTCGAATGGACCAAAAAGAAAGCTTCCTGTGTTTCCTTTATGCATTCCTATTAGAACAAGGGCTGCTGAGAGTCTGTAAGTTATATACAGCTTTTCCGATTTGGTTGCTGTTTTGTAAGAGTATTTGGGGCCATTATATTGTAAAATACAATTTAACTTTCCTTTATGGTTGTTATTTTCCATACTATATATTTTCCCTCCCTTTCCATGCTTGATATCTCATACTCTTGAATCTATATTACTATTACCTACCTACAAGTTGTACTAAAACTGTATGAATACTAAACTAAAGCACTAGTAGCCAGGGGAAAAAGGAAGACAGACCCAAAGAGGCCAAAAGGCTAAAAGTGTGTTATTGTTGTAGTGAATAATTTAAAGATTCCTTGCACTGGAGTTGTAAAGGATATTGTAAGACAAAATCAGAATGCTGCCTGGGTACAAACATCTTATGTAAATATGCAATTAGGAGCTGCAGAATACTGTTCAAGCATTAACACTGCAGAAGATTTTTTTTAACCAAGAGATTTATAATCATAATATTATGTATATTAAATGTTTTGTACCATTAGCTCCAATAGCCAGGCTGATTCACTCGGAGTGAAAAGTTAGTCACTTCATCTCTCTGTGTCCGAGTTGTCAAGTTCTAAAATTAAAACAATAATTTGGCATACCTGCTATTTCTACCACTTATTTTGCAACCTACTGCTTTTGGAAGTAGATTTCCAGTTGTTTAGCAACAGTATTTGTCAGATGTTGGGAAATAGGAGACACACCTCAAACTGCATGAACATAGGCTGACTCTACTTTGCCTGCGCAGTACACATAATGTGTCCCCAACACTGAACTAACTGGTGCTTGCCCAATCCTTTGTCTGTCTTGTCAGTTTAACTATAAATGTTCCTTGGCTCTTACATGCTTGTTCAACAGCTTCTATGCTAGGGCGTTTAGGCAGTGTTGAAGTAATGCTGGTATACAACAGTACAGCAGAGGTTTTAATCTGTAACTGAAAGGCATTCGTTCCCAGGCATATCACTGGAGAAGAGTTTTGTTAGATAGGTAGTACGAAAAACAAAGTTATAGTAAAACAGAATAAATGGTTGTCTGGATCTTTGATGACTGTAGTATAATGCCTCTGGTGCAAGTATAATAACCTCATGAAATCATTATTTTTTTAGTTTCTTCTTTCTTCCTTCCATACATGTATTGTGGATCTGGTCAGATAAGTCAATATAAAAGCTTTAATTCTTAAGCATGATATCTGGTTGCAGATTATAGCTGCACAGAAATGGAAGCTGGAACCCCTCCAGCCACCAACCTCATGCAAAATCCTGAACCTTTTAAATCCCTTGTGGATATTATATACTGACATGCTATCCAGGTACAGAGTTTGACAGAGCTAATAATACTATTTATATGTATAATTATTGAAATTACCCATACTCTTTTGGTTTAATGGTGTTCACTAAATTGGCATGCATAATTTATACATCATTGCTGTCAACCATCAATCCAAATGGGAGACAGCAACCTATAAACTGAATGACAGAATAAAGTGTTTATGAGTTTGTTCAGGACAAGCTCACCATAAACTGACACTGGAAATTTTCAAATCATTTTTTCAGCATTTATGTGAAATAGAATGCTGTCTATGGGATTTCATTTGTTGCATTACGATAAAATCTTTTCAATAAACACTTTAGAAGACAACAACTACAGTATTCTTTGAGAAGACCCTGGGGACAGGATTTATAGTGGAAGTCAGTGTTACCAATTTTGGTATTACTATGGTTTACTATTTTAGCTTCTTATTCAAACGTCAGTCATTTAATAATGAAATGGAATCCTAAAATTTTGCAGATGGATACACCTTTGAGGCTCAATCAAGAGCTATATGAAGCAATCCAAATTTAACTATTATCATGCTAATTTAGAATAATAAGTCTTTCCAACTTCACATTTAAACAATGCGTGCTTAAAATAACCCTTGTCTCCATGCATCTAAATATGTATCTGCATGTATTGCCACAGCTTGAAATTGCTTTTACATTCATGATATTAATCAAAATGCCAGGTATGTTACAGATTATTCAAATGCTCCAATCTCATTCTGTGAGACTTGCTACACAGTGATATTGGTATTATGCTTTCCTTTATATTTTGAGAATGCAATAAACAACTAATAATTTGAGATGTTCTAAATTTCTATGGTAAGGTGCCAAGTACTGAAAGGAATGTTTAACATTTAATGAGGCTTCTATTCATAGAAGCCAAATAGAAACTACTGAGTTATTTTTGGCACTCCCTAATGAATAAATGGATTGTTTTCAGTGTTCTGTCAATGAGCACAATGAGTTAAAATGCTCTGTGATTTGAAATGTACTGCCTCACTTCCACTTGTTCTAAAGCAAGTCTGTTATAATAAATAACAGCCACAGGTCTTCCAAAGAGTTAAAAAAAAAAAAAAAAAAAAAAAAAAAAGAAGATTCAATGATCATATTACCATAAATGCTGAAACATGAGTCTCATAGAACTCAAGGAACTATTTATACTTACTTCATTAGAAAGATTTTCATTAAAAATATGCAGGTTGCTTAATGCCTTCTATTTATTTCCTTAGAAACTACAACAGATACAAAGAGCACAATAACACTATTTGATAGAATAATTTCTCAGCTACAAAACAATATTTTTCAACATAGTCACCATCATTAGCTATGCATTTTCACCAGGAATGAACAGGAGCCTGCATACTGTGCTCATAAGAATCTGCCCCACTATCACTGACACCACTGCTGAAACACATACACCCACTGCCTCACTGCTTTCACATCCACTCTTTGGTCTCCATAAATGTTCAACACTTGTCAACGAATGTCAATGGCTGCCATTTTATCCACATGGAAGAATTAAATTCCACCCCTTTGCTTCACACACACTCCCATGTCAGATGCCATTTTGTCAGACTACCCCTCTGCTGCCACCTGTCACACAGCAACAAAATGTAACAGAATATTGGTGGGAAGGTTCAGCCTCTACTGCCATACCACCAACATCAACCTCTGATATTGTGGGCCAAAATAATAAAATAGGAGGCGTTACTTTCAGAACAGCCCTCATGTTTTGATCATATGCATGAATTTCTATGACAGAAATCTAAGTTGCAGCTAGTGATTACTTCTCAAATTAAACATAAAGTTCTTCAAGACATTTCAATTGGCTGTAGTTTATGCCACTAAAATAGATTCCCTTTGATGAATATTGATAAAATCATTGTATGATCACCCAGAATTGATATTAATCTGAAGAAGAACTTCAGGATTGTCCAAAAGTATAGATGTCAGTTCAACTGTGAAAGTAATCCTGGTACAAGTGCATTTTGGATCAAAGTTATGAAGACACATTCAGTAAGTCCAATAGTAATAATAGTTACCTACTAAGTCATCTATTTAAGGTGTTGTATTTCTTGCCAGTGTCAGCATCCTGTTTTAAACAAGAGATTGAACTGGACAACTTGTTGAAGTCCTTTCCACCATGAGCTATGATCCTTATCTTGAAAAATATAAAATCGGTTCTTGTGTTATAAATGGCAATAGATAATGACTGGTATGTGAAATTTCTAATGATTTTCAGAAGCCCACTTGGTCTTCTTACTTAAGCACTCTTAAGTCTTGCCATTTATTCTCAATGATATAATTTAATTTACTGAGACATATCAAGTGCAAAAAAAGTAGGCTTATATTTAAAAAATTCTTAACCTTCCTTGAGATGTACTCAAGAAAGTACTGGAAAAAAAATTAAAAATATAAATGAAAAACATTAATAACTAAAGAGATTATATGCTACAACATATAAAGAGCATAACTTGTACCTCTATACATGCTCTTGAGATCTAGTACTATATATTGTACTTTCTGTTGAAGTACATCTCCTCTGAGTTCACTTCCACTGCAAGTATCTGACCACAAGTATCCGACCTCCTCTTCATGCACTTCCTCCTGTCTTGGAGTAGACACTGCAGATGTGCCTATTTCTTTTCTTTAAATACAGAGTAGGTTTAGATGATCATCTCATATGCTGACACACAATTTACCCTGTGTACCCCATTCACCTTGATTTACCTGGCACACAACCTCACACAGAATCATGATGTCTGGAAAAAGAGAGAAGTGATGTCAAATGAACATTGTAGCACCAAAATTTGTGGCATCTTATAGTGTCTAAGTTATTTTGTATAGTACATTTGACTAACAGGAAAAGGGAAATATTTCTGTGTTCCTTAGCTGCTGATAGGAGAAAGGGTGTAGTTTTATCTGAATCCTCTTGAAAGTTATGTATAACTGCTGTCAAATCCAAAAATGTCAACCAGATTATGTGTGTGATGACACATGTGATGAACCCGTTACAAAAATGGGATTCAAAATGTGCTTGGTGTCAGCTATCTGCAAAAGGAAAAGGCATTATCTTTGGGACATTTCTGTGTTGCATCTAAAGATGAAATTAATTATATATATATATAAAAAGAATAACTTGTAAATGATATAAAACTGTTTTCAAAAATGTTAAAATTAAGAAGACAGTACTTCTGGAAATATGGTACTGGGGGCTGTGAGGCTGTCAGTATATTATTGTGCCTTCCTCGCTGCCCAACCATGTCAGGCAGCCCTTTCTCACATTAGTGATTAGTGACATTAGTGGTGGGTCTGTCATGCACAGGGAAGGGCAGCTCAGGATCTTGATAGCACAAATGAATTTATTTCATTGCATTTGCTTTCACTGCAAAGGAAGGAATTTCAGGAAGTTCCCACAAGCTCTTTTTGTCAAGTAGGTGAAAGATCTTAAACATCTTTAGACATACATGGGGAGAGGCTAACCAGAATAGAGGAAGACTCTTCAGTACCCAGTGAGCAATCTGTAGGTGACTGCAAAATAATAAATGATGTGGAGATGGAGACTGGGTGACTACTACCATTTTCTCTTATACAGTAATAGAATAATAGAATCATGAAAGTTGAAAAAGACCCTCTACTAGTCAACAATCTACCTACCACCAATAGGAGTGTTAAGTAATGAAAGTACCTTTTCATAATCATTGATTATAACTAGTTACAGTACTTGGTTTTTGTTTGTTTGTTTGTTTGTTTCTCCAGATAGAATCTTCTTGGTAACTTTAAAAAATATAAATGTATTCAAGAGAAGTAATGTTTGATCTGTGGCTACTTTTTTCCTTTGGCATCCATGGCTGACTGCAGTTAAAGACAAGATGGACAGTCAGACAGGTTGAAGACAGTGCATCTCAGTTTATGTTGTCACCACAGACCACCTGACACAGGAAGATGTTTCTGAAGATGCCCTGGTCAGATTATTCAGGTCCATGTCCACTTAGTTGTGAATATCTCCAACAAAGGAGATTTCATCATCTCCTTGAGCAACCTCTTCCAAGAAAAAAAAAAAAAAGTGTTTTCTTATATTTTAGTGGAGTTGGCTCATTTTCAGTTTATGCCCATTGCTTCTTGTCCTGTCATGAGGCACCACTGACAAGAGACTGGCTCTCCCACCAGGTATTTATACATGTGGGTCAGACTTCCCTGACCCTTCTTTGCTCCAGGCTGATCAGTCCCATGTCTCTTGACCTTTTCTCATATGAAGTGCTTAGGTTGTTTAATCCCTGTGGTCTTCCCAGGCCTTGCTTCAGTACATTCCTCATTCTCTTGTGCCAGCACTAGATCCGCCACTCCAGGTTCACACCATTCTCAGCAGTACACCGTAAGTTGCTTAGGGTAATTTCACCTAAGAATGAAAGATACAGGGAAGTATAAGTTAAAATTCTCTGAATGGGCATTCTTTGGAGAGACTAGCTATGCTGTTGAAAGTTCTCTGGCACATGTAAGACTGTCTATGTCAACTGTTTTAATCAAGAAGATATTTAAAAGAGAAATGTAGAATATGCAGATAGGTTCTTCATCACTCAGGACTGGATCTGTAGGTCATATTTCTAAGGTTTTTCAGAGATTTTTTGCTTCTCAGAAACTCAGAATATCTACATGGCTCTGATTTTTGAACATTGATTTTTGTTTGCTTGTTTAATAATAAATCTGATCATCAATTTATTCATAATTTTTACTGTTAACACTGGAGGGTGAAATATTATGTAAAGTAAGAAGACATGGGCATTCCAGTAGATGAATTCTTGGCCTATCTTCCACTTCTAATCTTGCACTGTTGCCCTCCATAGCACTCTGAGGCAGGCTTTGGGAAATATGAAAACCCCTGAGGAAAAGTAGCTGCAACTCTGTAGACAGTATTGATTCTCCAAGGTATACTGGTACCTCCAACAAAAGATAGATTGGCCTTGACAGTGTTTGAATGCCTGCCATAAAAATGAGAAGGGACTAAAGTACGAGAGTAATACATTTCATTTTTATGACTGCTTTCCTCTGCCCTTCTGGTTAAAGGTGTCCTCCTCCCAGTAGCCAGTAGAGTATCAATGTCAGCCACACTGCCAAGACTTATAGTCCCTGTTGACCTTCTAAGTATAAGTGGTCCACCACTGTGTAGCACATGAGACATTGGTTCCCTTCCTCATATCATCAAAGCAAGAAATTTACTTATCCTTTGCATTTTCTTTTGTTATTTCTTTTACTTCTAGCAGTGAGTGGAAATGTAATATTGCCCTTCCTAGAATATTTCTAAGTAATCAAAGGAAGCACTGCCCTCTAAAGGTTGAAGGTGATATATGAAACAGCTTTTTATGTAAGTTTGTGTGTCTTTCAGAGGGATATTTCTAAAAGTGTTTAAGGTCATATGCAGCACCTATGCAAGAAGTCTGGATGCCTTGTATGAGCGTGGTAAGGAGTAGGGGCATAGTTATGCCAAGTTCATGAGCACAGTGCGTAAATGGAAAAGTACTACACAAATTTAGTAGTGTTAGAAATCTGGTATATTTTTAAGCTTAAAATTTTTAGATATATTAAGGTGTTTTATTTAAAAAAAAAAAAGCCTCTAATGATATTTCCCACAGCTATTATATCATTTGATTTTAATTAATGCCTATCTGCAATTTTAGATCTTCAAAAATTTGTTACCATCAGCAAATGCAGAGGGTAAAAGGCAAAGTATATAATAAGAAGCTTAAGGTTAGAATATGACAGTGAATTAAAAAAAGTCCATGAGGCCCTGTAATTTAAAACACTGCATTTTTAATGCATCAATAAAAAATCATAATAAGGCAGCTAGGCCTTCAAGGCTTCCCTTCATTTTTGCAATGTATTATGTACTGGAAAGTCTTATTCTAAATAATCCAACAAAATATAGATTTTTAGTATTCTGGCTTTAGAGAGAGAAAAGATTCGCTCTGAGTATAAGCCACCTTCCCTAGAGATAAGCCCACATTTTCTAGGAGAATTTTTTCACATTAAACTATGAATATAAACTTGAATGTGAACTAAGTCTTCTCAACAAAAGGAAAGGATAAAATCTCAAACTTTTATAATGTTTTATAATGGTGGGTTTAGTAAAATATAAATATAACAAAGGGAAAAAATGAGTATAACAAGCCTGGAAGACTAGGAGTGGTAATTCCAAATCCTGCTTATATACCAGATAGTGTAAAATACAATGCTGACTTCTCGTATGTTCAAAAAGAAGAGCTACTGATTTATTGCCAGATGAAATTTAAATTCTGTAAGACAAAATTGGAGAACTTAAAAAATGAAAGTAAAACAGATGCTTCCATCATTCTGAGGCCACTGCAATAATCTTTAATACTAAATCTGCACTAATTTGCAGACTTCTCAAACACTCCTTTCTCTCAAAATATTCTTCTTGCCCCAATTAGAAAATCCTCAGTGAACTACTAGACATTAGGGCAACACAAGCCTTTGATTCTAACACCAGGCTAGGAAAAGAAGGGAAAAGGAAGGAAGTAGAGCTTGCTTTATGCCATGGAGAAGGTATAAGTCATGTATTGACTAAAATATGGCATTTGCAGAGAGAGAGAAGCAGCAGAGAAAGATAACTTGGTCTCCTAGACCCAGCAAAGCAGTGAAAAAGTTTAGTGTCACAGCTGTGGGATACAACAGTAGCTTCAGAATCTGCTAATATTTTATCAGTTGGCACTGGTATGATTCAGGAATTTAGAATTCTGGTTTAGAAATCATAGGGTGACTACTGTATTGCTAAGTTGCATATGATTAGGAGAGTAGCTCCAAGTCATCTAAGGATTTGTCTGAAGAGAAAACTCTCATGGCAAATTGAAATGAATTTAGAGGCTGACGTAATATCATAAAACCATCTCAAGATGGCTCATATTCTCCTCAGATAACACTCTGTGGAAGACTGAACCAATGCCATTTAGGTAAATGGACTGATAAATGAAATCAACTTTTTACAAGGGTAGATAGTGACAGGACAATGGGGAATGGCTTTTAAGTAAAGGAGGGGAGATTTAGGTTACATGTCGGGAGAAGTTTCTTACTGAGAGAGTAGTGAAGAGAGGTTGTGCAGAGAGGTTGTGGATTTCCTGTCCCTGAAGGTGTTTGAGGTCAGTTCGGATGGGGGCCCTGGGCAATCTGATCTAGTACTTGATCTAGAGGCTGGCAGCCCCTCCTGCAGCAGGACGGATTGGAACTTGATGATTCTTGAGGTTCCTTCTGACTCAAGCCATTCTATGATTCTATGATTTTATGATATATCCAATCTAAATCTCCTCTCTTATTGTTTAAAACAATTTCCCTTTGTCCTATCACAATAGATCCTGCTTAAGAGTCTGTCCCTTTATTTCTTATAGCCCCCTTTAGATATAGGTCTTCCTAAAGCCTTCTCTTCTCCAGGGTGAACAGCCCCAGTTCTCTCAGCCTGTCTTCATAGGGGAGGTGTTTTATCCCTTGGATCATTTTTGTGGCCCTTCTCTAGACCTGCTCCAACTGATCCATGTCTCTCCTGTACTGAGGACTCCACATATGGATGCAGTACTCCAGGTGAGATCTCACCAGTGCAGAGTAGAAGGGCAGGATCACCTCCCTCAACCTGCTGGCCATGCTTCTTTTGATGCAGTCCAGGATATCACTGGATTTCTGGGCTGCGAGGGCACACTGCTGGCTCATGTCCAGCTTTCCATCCACCAGTACCTCCAAGTCCTTTTTGTCAGGGCTGTGCTCTATACTTTCATCTCCCAGCTTGTACTGATAGCAGGTGCAAGTCCTTACACTTGGATTTGTTCAGCCTCATGTGGCTCATCAGGGCCCACTGCTTAGCCTGTCTAGGTCTCTCTGAATGCCGTCCTGTCCACCAGGCATACTGACAACAACACATAGCCTGGTGTCATCCACAGACTTGCTGAGTGTGCACTCAATCCCACAGTCAATCTCACTGATGAAGAAATTAAAGAGCTCTGGTTCCACTATTCACTACCACTTGTCACCGATCACCATCTGGACATTGAGCCACTGACCACAACTCTTTGGGTACGATGTTGCGATCAGTTCCTCATACATTAAACAGTCCACCCATCAAAACCCTATCTTTCCAATTTGGTAAGAAGGATGTTGCTGAGGTCAAAGGCCTTAACTAAAGTCCAGATACATGACATCAGTAGCTCTTTCCTTGCCCATTGATGAAGTCAAGCGGACAATAATGATAGCAGCCAACGTCTTGTCAGAATTGAGCACATTTGGATGGAACTTCCTGTGCATCCCTCAAGTTGCCAGCCAGCATAGTAGCTGAATACACTAAACAAAGTTTCTCAGAATGCCAATTGTTTTTACACTTATCTACCTCAGCATATAAAACTACCAGGCCCCATTTCTATCTCTGTAAAAGCAGTATTTAAAATCATATCTGAAATGAAGCCATGTGCAGTTTATTAACATTCTGCCAAGTAGCTCGATGCAGTGCTCATCCTAAATAGCCAAGGGTCATCTTGGGCCAGTGGTATAAAAGGCAATCTTGAATTGCAGCTGCTTTGCACATAGAGAGGGAAGTTACTATATCTGTATTTTAATTTGTTTTGAAAAGTCTGTGTCTAGTTTACGAAAAAGACTGAGGAAAGGAGAAATTTATAGGGAAAATATAGGAGGTAGCTAAGAGAGAGATTATTTACAGCCACCAGTAGGATATAAGGATTTTTTATTGTAATTTTTCAGCAATTTAGTATTATTAAATATTTGTTATTACTTATTATTTGCCATTATTTGCAAAATATTTGCTATTAAAAATACTGCTGACTCTTGTTTTGCCTTATTTTGAACTATATACTATTTCTATTATACTATATACTTTTTAACTATAAGAAAGAGATATATACTCTGTGGTATCTGCGCAGGAAATATATCTTCAGGTGAAGTTAACTTGGATTGAGAAAACCATACTAAAACAGTTATACAAAACTTCTGAATTATCATCATCTGCATTCCTGGTATATTGTAGTATTAGAATCCCCTGATTGTTTTCAACCTCCTTGAAACATATTTCCCTTCTTTATCTTCAATTATTAGTGTAGAAAAGACCCATAAGAGCAAGGTATTATTAGTGGAAATTTTAAAATATTTTTCCTACAAAAAATATTTTTCCTTTTTTAGAATATTTTTCCTACTATCTTTTAAAGTAATAAGAATATGAGGAATGATGGAAGTAGTTTCTGTCATTTCTGTATGTTCTCTGTGGTCATCTTTTCAGATGTAGAAAGACATGCACATTCTCAACATTGTTTGCTGACCTGTCCATAACTTTCTAAAATATAAATTCTGGCTTTATAGTAGTGTTCTGCCTTGCATTAGATTGCATAAATGCAGGTTGAAAGGTGCAGCATAGATTTCCTGGCAGCTATATGCAAGAAAAATAGGGATTTGAGATAATCCTTGAGAAATAGAAATCTGGTTCTCACTCGAGGAGCAGTGAATAGCAAGACAAGGTTCTCTGTCACTCCAGTTTCTGTAAAGAATATTCCTCATCAGTAATCTTAATCAGATTTCATTTTACTTTTGTATTGATAATACCTTCGTGGCCTCATATACTAGCTCACATTTATTCCCGAAAAGGAAAGGTTTTCAAATGGTTTTAGTGAAGCCCACATAGCTTCACTAAAATCAATAGAGTTACACTGCCAATAGGACTACTCTTTTTCAATTTATCAAAACAGAAATTAGTTTTATTTTGTAATGTTGAGAATACCTCTTTGACTTGCTTTGAGTGATTTACAGTGATTTAACTATTGTGTGCTATGATTTTTCAGAGCTTGCCTGCAGCTAATTTTAATGAGAACTGTGGTTTAATCAATGTGCTCTGTTTCAAATATGCATATTCACTGAGTCTTTCAATGTGTTCTGGATTTTATATATGACTTTCTATCGATATGAAATGTGTATCTTCATTAACAACTCCACGATTATGCTTAAAGCGGGATAAATGCCAGGAAATCAAAGGATGTTTCTATTCAGTGTAAGAACCAATTACTTTTTCTAAAGACCAGCACAATAAATAGTCTACCAGGTAATCTTATGTAGACCAGATGTTATTCTGGAATTTGAGATACTGGACCAGAAATACTAATATCTCTAGCTTAGCTTACATCCAGGCATGTTTTAAAGGCTTATGGAAATCTACATGCAAAGAGGTTTATTTTGCTTTTTCAATTAGTGCAGTTGCACATAAGACAAGAATTGATACAAAATATAAAATGCAGTTGTGCAAATATTTATAACAATTTGAGCCAGTGCATTTTCATTCCTGATGCAATATTGAATCACATTCTGATAGTCAGCCGTTTGACAGCTGTCTTGGAAACAGTCATAAAATTTCAGTTTCTCCTTTTGAAGCTTTGCACATTTAGCTCTCTATACTGGTGCCATAAACCAGATTTTGCTTTGCCTATTACTTTGTTGTTTTAAAATAGCATAATTAGAAGTCTTTTAGCAATGGCATATTATTTTTTTTTCCTGTTCTAAAACTCATTGCCTGTTCATTCATATCATTTTTTTTCAAATAAAACTATATTCTGAAAGCAGTGCAGGGAAAATGGAACCTAACAAAAAATATTCTTCTTACTGTTATATAATGTGGTAATTTTTTATTGAGTAAATTGTGTACTTTTTCTATAAATTGTATGTCTTCAAAGAAAATGACTTTTTCCTGGCTCAGAAATTGAACAATTTCCCAGCATAAGTACGAATACTTTTGTTTAACACAGGTAGATATATTTAATAATCTCAGTAGGAAATTGTATAGATGCAATAAACTCACTGTGTATGTTTCTCAGTTTATGTCTGCAGTCATCTATTTCATTTTTGTTTATTTTTTTTACTTCAAATTAAGATCTCCTGTAAGCTTAATATGCTATAAGGAATTTCTTCTCCTTCTTCCAATGTCAAGAAAAAACACATACAAATTTTTGAGAAATTGATACTAGTTTCTGAGCTCTCTTCATGACCATAACACCACCAAATCAGGCTTTAATTTCCTATCTGGCCCTAGATTAACCAGAAGTTTTGTATATTTCTGCACACTTGTCCAGCTTCTACATGAAACATGATGAATATCCAGGCCTAAAACATTATCTAGGCTTAGGGTCAAAGGCAATAGGTGCAAGTGAATCCCTTCAAGATGGTAAAGGCAAATGGACTAAAAACTAAGATTTCCTGAACAATGATGCAAGCCCGGTGCTATGTCAAAGAAGCAGGAGGGCTTCCATTACATTCAGAGCTCCATGTTTCAGCCTCTTCTGTTTTTTCCCCACTGTATGTGGACACAGATGGGTCACTCTTGCTGAGGTGATTAACTCAATTTTCTGTGTTAAAAGAATGTATTTGTAGAATCTTCTCTGTGCAAAAAAGCCAAGAAAATGCACATGCCATGTTGCCTAGCTTGCAGAAAGATTAATTTGCTGCTATGACTATACAGTAATTTGCATCTCCTATAACCCCCATTTCAAAGGCTTGATCTCTCTCTGAAAAGTCATGAGGTCTTCGACTATCTGCAATTTTCCCCTAAATCTTACGGGGATTTATTGCTCTCAGCATTTTGTAGGTTTCATTTCTCAATGGGTGGGCATTTACAGAGTCTGAACCCCCTTGAGCTAAAAACTGGAGCAAAATTCAAGTCAAATAATGATGTGGAAACCAGAGAAATACTCCATTCTCAATTCATGACTTTCTGCACTCTAATTATTGTAGAGGTAATTCTGCTTGTTGCTGCATTCTTTTTCCCGTTGTAAGACAGATGCCATAATAACTAATGTGGTCTTTGGTTTCTTAGCTCCCATGAGATTTCTCTTTCTTTACACCTTAATTCTCAGTACAGTTGTTTACTTGAGGAAAGGACTAGCAAGTAGGCAAAACCCCAATAATTATTCTTATATGCTTTCCCACTTTCTCTATGCAAAGGATTTGTTAAAGATATTTATTATCTTCCCTAAATAACTTCTAAGCTAGCATTTCAATCATTTCAGTAACTAATGTTTGTTTTTTATAAGCAGTAGTTTAATTTGGCACATTGCATAATGCATGTGCAATAAGGGTGCCATGTTTGATGGATAAATGCCTAGAAAAAATCATATTGCCTAATAAATAATGTTGAATTTGGATATCTTATTCATTTAAAACATACTCGTCATGAATTATTAACTGTACTAACTAGTGACTTGTTTATATCAGTGCATTAATAATCTGAAGCATTTTTGAAATACGCCCATTTGAAACTACACAATATAATCCCTTTATTTTCACAGATAATTAATGTCTCCTCTGTGGTGGGCAAGTTTCCAGAGCAGCTTAAACCAGTTTATATGGTACATACACATAATTTTTGTCTAGTCTCTTGGGCTGAAAGTTATCGACACTAAGGTGTTTCTGCGTTAGAAGGGAATTAGAGCAGCATGTTTGTACTGATGTGAATCTGAATTTCTGTAGATAGTAGATTCCCTCTCACAGTTGTCCAGGTAGCAATGACTTTGAACTTGCTTGTGTCTCTGAACGGCTTTGCCTCCCTCCCGCACGTCGCAGAGCACTTGGCCACCAGCACATCCAGCAGAAGATCACAGTATCTGTAGTTACACACCACTTCTGAGGCTGGTGATAATTAGGATTGTTATCAGCAGGCTTAATTTATAGTTAACACCTTCCTTGCAGTTCCCTCTGAGACTTTGCTTCACTTAGCATTACTTGGGAGCTATACTATTTATTTAGACAAAACATGTTCTTAATAGTATCTATCATCTGAAAAAGACTGTACACCTGAGATACTGGCAGTGAGCCACATACAGACATTTTTTCCCCACCTCTCAGAAGCTGTTAATATTTAGGTGATAAAATCTGCTTAAAAAACTGTCCACCTATCCTTATTTCAGGTAGCATTCCTCCCCTCTTTAATTTCTCAGCTGACTTCACGCTGAGCTTAGCTGTGGGTTCTGCAACTACCCTTTGCTGTTGAGTTGGAAATTGCTCAATTCAATATGACCATTCACCCTGATATTTCACTGGTGTCTTAAAAGGCTTACTAGGCCATCCTTAGGACAATATGTCAGTATCATTAGGCTGTAACTTACCCTCTTTGGAGAAAACGTTCAGTCATTAACAGAACTGTTCTTTAATTACGTCTTTTGTATCTAACTGTCTCAAAATACAGAATCCAGCCAAAAGTTTTTAAACTCTTCATTTTGGGGGTTTACTACCTTTATTATATTAAAATTAGCATTCCCCTTTTTCAAATTCTTTCATTTGCTCTCTTATTTCACCTACATACAATTCCTCAGAAAAAAATCAGCTAGTTTGTTTCAGAATTCTACCCCTTCTGAACTCCTTCTGATCTCTCTTTTAACTTTGAGCTTTCTTTCTTTTGTGTCCTGTTCCTCTCTGTAGCCTAGTAACATCACTACCTGTACAGGTATTATATCCAGGCATGATTCATGCTGTCTCCTCTACCATTTCCTTCCTGGCTTTTCAACATCCATTGCTATGCACAGGCACAGACCTTTGCATAATCACATTTATAGCAACATGTCTAGAATGGCATTTTATATAGCCCTGCTCAATAGTCCTCTTTAACTCAGTAGCTTTTTGTATGGAGAATGGGAAAAGAAAGGGACAGTATGTTTCAAAACTCTTTCATTAAAGAATGTATGTGGGCATGCCTGCCCTCTATCTGAAACATTCTCTGTGGGGAAGAAGTTAACCCCTTGGAAAAAGGAATTGCTGAGTTTTGGGACTCAGCTAGACTGGAAGGCATAGTGGTTAGCAGCATGCAGAACTGCTGGGAAAATGTTTCTCTCTCTGCCTCAGTTCTGCAGTTTGGACTTTAGTTGCAAAAGTTCTGTCATTATCATCCACTTACTGCCTCTAGTGCCTAGAACACACACTTCCCTGTAAAATACCCCAAAGTACACATCCTTGATTCTCACAGGCAATATATAGAAAAGAAGTCAATATGTGTTCCCCTTTCACCTGGTCTGCAACCCACTAGCAGAGAATGATAGGTCTCACTTGTTTTATATTTATGCTGTTATTCTAATAAATATTTTCCATGCTGCATAACTCCTTCAGATTATGTCTTTTTGCAGCATTGTTATGTATTTAATAATGCATTTTATTACAGTTGGCAATTGATGCTTTGCATTACTGAACAAACTGTTAACATACTGCTAACATTTCTAATTGTTGGCTTAGTTTGATTTCCTTCTTTTAATTCTCTCCATCTGTGGAGGAAAAAGCGTTCCACTGTAGCTGAGGAACTACACATTTTAGATGTTGCTTTTTTTTTTTCTTTAAGTTTTTTTTTTTTTTTTTTTAAGAAAATGTTTGCGAATTTGCCTAGTAATAAGTTCCTATTGTGTGCTTTTTTTTTTTTTTTTTTTTTCCCCCCTGCATATATTTGTTCAAATTAGATCATGGCTTACTGAAGACCCCAGAATAGAGCAATAGTGCTGTTCGTACTACATGGTCATGAACATAGGGTTTCACGCATTACTTCTACCCCATGCATAAATTTAAACTTGCTGATAGTGATTATGATGCAGTAGAGTTCATCTTTCTGTAAAGGTAGAAGTTCATAGAAACTATCCTGCATTTTCCACAAAATACGACGACTCTGGTATTTTATTTTATTATATGGAACATGCACAAATGCAGCATCTTTCTTGTAGCCCTGTTTTCCATGCTTTTTATTGAGGGAAAACAGCAAAGAGATAAGCTTATTTTCATAGAATCATAGAATGGCTTGGGTTGAAAAGGACCATAATGATCATCTACTTTCAACCCCCCTGCTATGTGCAGGGTTGCCAACCATCAGACCAGGCTGCCCAGAGCCACATCCAGCCAGGCCTTGAATGCCTCCAGGGATGGGGCATCCACAACCTCCTTGGGCAACCCGTTCCAGTGCATCACCACCCTCTGTGTGAAAAACATCCTAATATCCAACCTAAACCTCCTCTGTCTCAGTTTAAAACCATTCCCCCTTGTCCTATCACTACTGACCCTTGTAAACAGCTTTTCCCCCCTCCTGTTTATGCGCTCCCTTCAAATGTTGGAAGGCCATAATGAGGTCACCCTAGAGCCTTCTCTTTTTCAGGCTAAATAAACCCAGTTCCCTCAACCTTTCTTCATAGGAGAGGTGCTCCAGCCTTCTGATTATCTTAGTGGCCCTCCTCTGGACCCATACCAAGAGCTCTGTCTCACTTATGCTGGGGACCCCAGGCATGGAGGCAGTAATCCAGGTGGGGCTTCACAAGAGATGAGTAGAGTTTTAATTCACTTTTCACAGCTCTTCTGATGTCCAGACTTTTAAGATACATGCTAGTCTTTTGCAGAGGATGCAATCATCTGCTATAGATGTAACACAAATAAGCAAAATTCTAGCTTTGACATTCTTTAACACAGAAGAACTGTAATATTCGGACATAGCTAAAGTTGTTGATTTAGTTTGGAAGCTGTTTCTATTCTATCATATGGCAGCTCATATCTGTTCATAAGATTTGATTTTCCAGTAGTCTATGCCAAATTTATCTTACTGTATTTGTACTGATTTCTGGCAAGTTCCATATGTTTTATTCCTCTCTGTCAATCACATGGTGTGAAATAGAAATATCAAGAATAAAATGGTAGCAAACACAGCAGAAGAAAAAAAAAAATGAGGAAAAGCAGTTTTTAGTTACTGTGAAGCAGGGGTTGATTCTTGTATTTGGAAATAACTAACCTCTCTCTAGGTTTATGTACTGACACTTAATCCCCGTGGAAACACCTGAGAGATTTTATTGACTCTGACCTGACAGACTGAACCTCTGTTCTGCTCGGGAAACACAGAAAGTATTTTGACGCACTGATTGTATGCCAGAGAGCATCACAGCAATGCCAGAATTTTACAAAACATAGCTCCCTCTTGTGATGAGCATTAAAAGATGTACCAAGAGGTAATAGGATAACAAAATTGTTAGTCTACTCCTCTCTATTTTAGAAGTAATTTGTTTAGAGCAATAAAGGATCAAGTTGACAGGCACAAAATGGGATGTATTTTATGTAGAACTGCTTATAGTGCCTCTTAAAATCTTTTAAAATCAGTTGTCATTCAGTCACAGCAATGACCATTCTTCAAAATTAACATGTAGATTAGAAACCTGACATTATAACCACTATTAAATTTTAGAAAATCAGCTGTCTAGAGAATGATATCTTATTTAGAATGCTTTTCCTTAATATTTTAGAGTAAATATCGGAGAGTATCTTTGATATATAAGTAATCTGATTGTCCAGTTGGTTTTCCTACAAGAGATAGACCTAAAGTAGAAGATAAAGTAGTTAAAATATATTTCATTAGCTTCTGTGGATGTTTAAGTTTCTACATTACAGCAATATCAAACTTCGGGAATAAATAATTCTATGTTTTCTTTATACTCCATTGAAATTTCATTGGTACCAGCTGTGTAAAATGTTATAGTTACATTCTTGGCATCATAAAGGAAATCACATTATTAAATTCTGAAGAGTGAATATGTAAAAATTAAATAATATGCAGCTATTTGACAATAATTCCTTTTTGAATATGCTCAGTTTGCAAATAGTATTACTGTTTTTCTGATTTTCACATATGTTGAGATTATGTCTAGCTGAGGCTTCATTCTCATGTCAGTTGGAAACCTGTAGAGGAAATTACATGGACTATGTATTATAGTAGATGTAACTTTTTGGCCTCTCAATTTCTTTTCGGTATTAATAGAAAATTATATGACATTCCAAATGAATTTCATGGAATCATAGAATAGCTTGGATTGGAAGGAACCTTTAAGATCATCTGCTTCCAACCCTGTGAATAAAATAGGTTGACTTAAAAAAAAAAAAAGTGAGAAACTATTAAAAAAAAAAAAAAGAGTTTTTGCCATATTTAAGGAGTTTGTAAATGCCATGGTCTTTCACACACAGAATTGAAGAAATAAATAAGGATAAAGCAATTTAATGGTGGAATCTACAATGAAGGATTGAAAGAAATATCCAAATAATAGCAAGATCCAAGTGGAAAAAAAAAAAAAAAACATGAACTCTGTAAGGCACTACAGAAAATTAAAATTGGAGAATCTGGAGTACATGTTAAGAAAACAAAACAACCAACATTAGTCTGGAATTCTTTCTTCATAGTTTTTAATGCCAACCTCATTTATTACAAACATGACACCATGCTCTGGGGAAAGTAGGAAAGGTTTTGTAATCTCTTAGGGAAATCTGTTTTTACAAAGTCCATCCCAGCTTTCCTATATGTCTTTCAGTTAATTTCTTCAGTTAATTTATTAAAAGCATATAGTAGACTCCCCCTCTCTTTCCTCCCCATATGGTTTGGATAGAAACAATCTTTTAGATGTTATAATAATTGTTTAGTCTGTTACCAGAGGCCAGGTGTCTACAAAATTTGTATATAAAGGTAGCTTGCCTAGATTTCAATCTTAAAGTTATTTTGTAGGAAATACTCAATCGCAAAGCTTCTTCATTTGTCTAATTATCTGTTTTGAATTTAATTGTTGTTGGGTTTTTTATTATTTTTTTGTCCTTGATTTTTTTTTTTTTTGCAAGATAATGATAGGATGCATATCATGTCAAATTAAACACACTTGGAAAACTTTGGGAACAACACGATTCGCTTTATTGTCACACTGGCTAAGAGTTCTGACAATTACAATTATTTTGTGCATTTTTGTGGATATAAGTGTACAAAGCAGAACTACTGAGCCTTGGTCAAAATGCTCTTTGAGTGATAGAGAAGCGCAGAAATCAGCACAAAAAAATAATAATAATTTGTGTCACTTTATAATTTCCAACAAACAAAGGGTCAAGTTTCCTGGGATGTTGATGTAAGTTTGCTTTTCATCTTGCAGATGAAAACTCTAATATATTGCAGTGGTGAAAAAAACCTTAAAATTGCACATGTAGTTTGAGAAGAATATGCAAGCATAATGGAGGAAAAACAAGTTATGCTATATATATGCAAATTCATATGTATATATACACACACATCTTTCTTCTGTAGAAGATTTTCTCCATCATCTTGGAAGGCTTCTGCCCTCTAACTTTAATTTTATTTTCCCTTTGGAGTCTTTTTCTGCCTTCTGATAACTACTTGCTGACTAACAGGCTGCTAACAGAGGTCATGGGCAAGAGTCAAAATGTTTTAAGCATAGACTCCTCAGTGTAGTGGGGTCGTGGTATTAAAGTTATAGTCCATCTCCAAGAAGATCATTATCGTTACAAAGTAATATACATCATTAAGGAATCTCCATGAAGACCATTATCATTATGTGGTGACACACATCATTAGACAGTATCTTTAACTGCACAGCCCATTGAGGAGGGTACAGTCATAACATGACAGCTCTCTAGAGTGACATAAGTCAATCTGCCCATTTATTTCAGCAGGGGTTAGCTTACTTAGGTCTTAATGATTCCTCTTGGCACACTTTCTTATCTACCAATTTGTAAGTGGGAGGAGTTTCTCTAGGAAAACCCCAGGGCTCTTTTCTGAAAAGGAAAATTCCCAGAGGGGTTGTACTTTTTTTCTGCAGTATTACTGGTTGGCTGCAAAGAGTTCAGACCTGTTGCCTCTGTTCCAGGATGACCAAGTGGAAAGGAAAACAGCACCTAAGATGCCTGCACATTGCATATGAGTTTCAGAAGGGACATGCACTAAAGGGCTATCATCAAAAACTTGATATGTAATGAACTTAAGAAATACAGCTACAAAACAAATTTGTTAATGAGAGCAATAGATAAAATCATAGAATCACAGAATCGCTCAGGTTGTAAAAGACCTTCAAGATCATCAAGTCCAACCTCAACCTAACCATACTACCTTAACTCTAACAACCCTCTGCTAAATCACATCCCTGAGCACCACATCCAAACAGTTTTTAAACACATCTAGGGATGGTGACTCAACCACATCCCTAGGGAGTACATCCCAGTGTTGACCACCTTTTCAGTAAAGAAGTTTTTCCTGATATCCAACCTAAACTTACCTGGCACAACTTGAGGCCATTTCCCCTCATCCTGTCACTAGTGAGAAGAGACCAATCCCACTGTCACAGCAATCAACTTTCAGGTCAATTGACTATCACATTTATGCCATTGTGAAAGTAGCTAAGCTGTCCATACTTACCAGGTGTTACAATGTGAAAGATTAGTGGAGTGGAAATACAATACAAGGGTGAAACAACAAAAGGAACAGACAGGAAAAATTATTCACCTTCCTCCAAAGATCTAGGCCCACAGGGAAAAGTCCACAAAGGCAGAGCAGTCAGCTCTTAAATGGGGGGTCTAAGAGAGGTGCAGCGAGGCTCCACCCCTTCTGGTCACACAAGTGAATTGCCTTCACCTGTGCTCCCAGGGCTGAGCTGGTCCTTTCCCCAGGTGATCAATCAGCGGCTCAAGCCGTGACTCAACGGTTCCTACACACACATGGGTGGGGTAGAAACCTAGACCTATACCGCATGTACAAATAGCACAATCATCCTCAAATAGGACTGTGTAGAAAGATCACACTTATACATTGTGAATCAAATTTAGATGCTTCAAACATGTTTCCCTCTCAATCTTTAATGTAGGCACAATAAATCAAAGCTAAGTTCGATGCCTGTAATCAATCCATACCCATGACTATTGTCATTAATACATTGTGCTATATATTATTTTGCACTGGTATGCTGTCTTTACGCTCCTTAAATATGTTCTTTCTTTCTGTATCCTTTCAGAAACTATAATACATAAACATTTATCTATCTTTTTACAAGAAATCATCTTTTTGTAAATGTAGTCATTAGTTTTCTACCTCCTCTCTGGATAAAGAAGTGAAAATCTTTGAGAATTAGAAATGCATATTTTCAGGTAATAAAATTTAGAAATGTTCCAGTTTTTCATACTGCATGTTTGAGACACAGGAAAGTGCATTTCCTACAGTGTTTTCCACAGGACAGCTTAATTGGAAGTCTGATTAAGTGTATAAATAAAACCCTACAACTTTTAGATGTGGCTTTCAGAAAAGAAGAGCAAAAGCTATACAAAGATGATCAGAACGTCCTTTTTTAATTATTCAAACTTAGTATTACAATAATAAAAGATCAATTGGAATATATTCTGTGTTCCTTTCACTCTTTTTGCACCCAACATCTTAAATGGCTTCCAGTTTTAACATGACCTGAATAATCAAGGATAACATTCATAATGCCTTTGCTTTAGTAGCTTTGCAATACATATTAATATATACAGTTATACACACATACACATGGAGATTGATCTGAAATTAGTGCCTCCTATTTATTTCCATGGAAACTACAACAGTTACAAAGAGCCCATTACCATTATTTGATAGAGCGATCTCTTGGCTACAAAACACTATTTTTCAACCTAGTCACCACCGCTAGCTAAGTGTTTTCATCAATGATGTAAAAGAGCCTGCATGCCGCACTCATAAAAACCTGCAACATGGAGTTAACCTATTATTATTGAGGCTGTCCTACAGAAGCTCTTCTCTTGTCCATTCACTAAGCGAATGGTCCTTGCTGCACTCAGCAAAGATGAGGCACGTTTGCTCTGCTTGGGAGATGATCTCACCTCTAAAGCTGTAAATAGGACTGTAGTATTAGCACTTAATGTGCATCTGTCTTACTTAATGTATAATATCTTTCTGTAATGGTTTCATTTTTTTTTATAACATTTACTTAATTTCAGTTAGAGTAGCAAGCATGCTTCTGAGGTCACTCTGAAAGTAACTTTCAGGAACAGTCTCTTCTAATATTTTCTTCTGAAGGTACACTTCTGGCATATTTCTGAGCTTGATATCTCTTCTTAATCATCTGAGAACTTTGTAGGAATGGAATCTTTTGATGTTACTATTTTTCAGCATAGAAATGTGAAGTTTAGGACTCCCAATGTCATTTAACACAATTTGTAATACAGTTAATTCTTACGGGTAAATCCCAATGGCACCATATTTTCTTACAAGATAGTTCTCTTAATCTCTGATTAAACTGATAATTTCTGATGGATGTCTAAAGATTTAGCTTTTTTTGTCAGATTTTGTGATGTTGATAAGAAGAGTCTTAATTTAAGGAACGAACAGTGAAATTCAGTAGTGGTTGCATAATCTCTTTATCTAGTTTAGGATAAAAGAAGAGAAAATGAGTATCAGACCGATAAAAGAAAAAGAGAGTGCTAAATTTACTAGATCAGTAGTTGGATAAATAAAACAAAGAGTTCAAGAGCTCTGCCTACTCCATCTAGAAAACTGGGTCAGAGAAACTTAGAAAAATATTTTCAGATAAAAAACTGAAAAACAGAAGGCCAAACCTTGAACTTATGACACAAGATTTTAGATGAGATCCAAAGGGAGAGGTCAGCTTCGTGTTGAAGAGCTGTTATGTCCGTACACTGAGTGAAGTAGAGGATGTGCTGGGTGCAGGAAGTTATCCAGTTAGTTTGTCTGTGCCCTTGTAGCTACAGTCCTGTTTTAGTTGATTTCTAGTCTTCAGGAGGCAGATAGTAAAGGGGGCAGAGTAAAAGGCAAAGTTCCTTAGGGAATGAGGCTTCTTCATTAATTCTCCTGCTCTCAGAGCTACTTTTTTTTTTCTTTGTCCCTGTGAAAAGCATCCAAGGAATGCTGTATAGCTGAGTTTAGCAATTGACCCAGGAACAGATTTCAACACTGAAGAGCAGAAAAAGTCAGATTTGCCACAGTCATGCTGTGTGGTGAGGATATCTTTAGGGAAAGTAAAGATATGGTGTGTGATGTTCTGTTAAATATAGAAATGTGTTGTAGTAAAAAATTATTACTGACTGAAGATTGGAGGAAAAATGAATAAATCAGAAAATCTTTAACAGCAAGATTGCCTTGGGGAAGCATGGTGGGAGGAGAGCTTTTGGTATTTCTCCCAGGACAGATCTGTATACAGACATGAATCATCTGTAGTGTTATTAGTAGGATAAATATTAGCAATTGGTTCATTCTAATGTGTCAGAGAAACATCTTGTCTTCCTAGAAATGCATTGTATATTACTATTGAAAGTAATGATAGTCATGCTTGCAAACATCTTTCACTAAACTGTCAATTAGTTTTGTAGATTTATTTTTAAAATATTTTTAGTTAATATTGCCACTTTTGTACCTAACTGAACATTCATTAATTCATTCAGCCAAAATTAAACAGAAAAAAATAAATACTTTCAGAAAGGCAAAGTTTGAAAAATGAAGGAATAACTTATTGAGAGTGGATGAACTGCTCAGTAACAGAGACGTAAAAGCAAACAGGCTTCCTGGTTGTATCTCAAAATTGGTAAGCTACGGGAATAGATATAGATTTTTTAAAAACACTAAGGGAAAAAACATTAAAGGGAAAATACAGTAGATGTTATGTGGATGTAGTATATGTAATGATTTTATAAATGGAGAAGTTCTGTTGCACACTTTTATCCTTTATTTGGATTCACTAAAGCGTTTGATAAAATGTAATTAGTGAAGCGTGAGAAGATTTAGCAGAGCAATTGTAAAGCAAAGCAAATATTAATGAATAAATAAAAAAGAAAAGTCATTTATTCATTAGTGACATTCTTCAAGAATTAGGATAAGTGTTACTTAATATTTTAGAATTTTCAATATTAAACACTGACGCATACTGGTAAAAGTTGCTATTGACAAAGTTATTACATAGAAAGCCTTGCATGATCTTGATGAAAAGGAAATAAGCGAGGGAGAAAAGTCCCTCTTGTTCCTCTGGGCAGCACTGGGTTTTTGGGCGACCAATGTGACACAGCCCTGAGAATGGGAAATGGACCCTGTAATGCCACGAAATAATGGACTGTTAGAGACAGATGCTTGTGTGTGACCACTGTACAAGGCACTGGTAGGTTCCTGGAATACAGCGTACAGCTTTCTTAACCCAGTTTCAACCAGTTTCATATAGGAATAACTATAGGAATAAAGCTACTAGAGTAACTAGGAATAGCAAGCATTCCATAAGAGGAAAATTAAGGATGTTGTCTAAGACAAAATGGAAAAAAACCTGAAGCTTTAGTATTGCTGCCTATAACTATCACAGCAGGAAAAACAAAATGGAAAAAGAGCTGAGGGAAAATATCACTAGAGAAATAGTCAGGTGTAAAATGTCTGCAGATAAATGTATGTTGAAAATGAAGTGTTTAACTGGCAGAGCTATGAGATGCTGGAAGATACAGTCTCCCATCGGGAGTCATGGGGGCAAAAAGTTAATTAGTTTTAAGATGGAGATTAATCCTATTTTTGAACAGATTCCATGATATGGCTACCTGAAATAACAGGGGATTGGACTTCATTCTGCAAGTTTCTTTCACAAGTCAGGTTCCAGTGTTTTTGTCATAAGTCTTTCAGAACCTGGTATTTTCCCGAAATCTCCAAGGGCTTGTAACAGTGAAAAATCTATTCTTTCAGTAACTACCTACTTCTAATGATTACAGCAAACTTGAAATTGGCAACTTCAAGGATGTAATACGTATGAAGAAAATAAGGCCACATTTGAATATATTTTAATACTTGCAAGATTTATTGCTCTAATACCAAAGAATTGAAGATGGTGAACTGCAGAATCTGAATGCTAAACTTTTGACTTTATTGACTATCAAATATTGCCTATGACATCCTCTTATTTCAGTTACTATATATACTTCAGGATGTGTATTTCAGAGCTTGACCTTCAATAGCTCTCTCCAATCTTTTATGCAGACTCAGCTTATTCTTAATCTTAAATTTCTGTTGAGAGCAGAATGTATCCCTTTGCAAACTATTTACACTTTGATCTTGTTCTCAGAAAAACTTACATGGGTCATGTCTAGTGTTACCCAATAAAAAATCCGTCTATGAATAATCAATTATTTCAATAGGATTGATGACAAATAGACATAAATACAGATAATTTTGACCCAGATTTCAGAACATATGTGAACTGTAGGTGATGTGCAGGCTTGGGGAAGAACTTTCACGAAGGATGGAATCACTCCAAGGAGATGACTGTGAATCAGATCAATGATCCTATTTCTCCCAGCTGAAAACTGTAGTTGCATATGCAATGAAATAGTTTCTACGGTTTACAAGATATATTCTTGGCTTGCTAAATGGGAAATGCTGTGCTCCAGTGCATTTCAAGCCTCATAAGTGATGTGCAATGGCACTATATTGAAATGCCTTTTAAAAATCCAGTCAAAATAATTGATTTTCATAGGCAGAGCTCAGTTTGTCATCGAGTTGCATTCCTCACAAACCCCTTGAAATGTAGTGTGCCAATAAAATATGCAGAATGATTATACAACCACTATCAGTTTTGATTGTGTTGTTTGTTTTGGCGTCCTTATGTTGAAATGTTTTATTTCCTTCCAAAATTTAAGTGCCAAAAAAGAATGTTATTTATTCTGTAGCTGCCCACTAAAGCCCCAAAAATGCATGGATAACATTCCAGTCTTTATGAATACCCTTTTCTAACAGTGACTCATCTACAAACAATAATAAAGAAGATTAAAACATCATTCTAGGCAGATGTATTATAACAGAAAATATTATACAAATTCAATCTTGTAATAAAATTTATTAATAGCATGTATGTTTTTTAAGATAAACAGATTAAAGGTAAAGTGAGAACAGCACATTCAGTGGGTTCAGTAGGATTTCTTTGTTTGGGGTTTGGTTTTTGAACCCAATTCAGCTTTAAAAGATAAAAATGTAGTTGAGTAACAAGCTTTGTACATAACTAGAGAATGGATATATAACAGATGGAAATCAGTGTAACTCCACTGAAACCAAAGGAGCTTTTCTAGCTCCAAAATCACAGAGAAATTGGCCTGATATTTTATGTATATTTTAAGGTTTTTTTAGATAGCTCAGTTTGCCCAGTCTTTTTTCAATGGTGTCCATCAATTAATAGATGATCGTCAAGTATGCTAAATAATGAGTTTATTTTTAAAATAAACCTATAATAATAGTATTCACTGTGATTTTACCACTGAATTCTTAAGCCTTCCACCCTGAACCAGCCAGTAATGACCAGCCAGGCATGTAACCTTGCTCAGAGCATTTCTGACTTTGATAGTTCTCAAATCAGATGCATGTGGTTCTGTTGCATGGGCCCAGTTGGAAGATTAAGGCCAAATATTATTGCAGTTTATTAGAACAGCTTATTAAAACACCTACTTAATGTTTTCTGGATCATAACCATCCAAACTTGGTAATGTAATATCAAAGTCACAGAAGCATAGCATTTGGAAGGGACTTCAGGGGGTCAAATCCAACCCCCAGCTAAAACAGGTTCCCTAAAGGAGCATACACTGGTAGGTCTCCAGGTAGGTCTTGATTATTTCCAGAAAAGGGGAGTCCACAACCCCCTAGGCAGCCTGTTCCAGGGCTCTGTCACTCCCACAGTGAACAAGTCCTTCCTCATATTTGTATGAAATTTCTCGTGTTCCAGTTTGTGCTCATTTCCCCTATTCAATGACATTGGTGTCAATGGGCACCACTGAAATGAACCTGACCCCATCCACTTAACTCCCTCCCATTAGATATTCATAAGCATTGATAAGTTCCCTTCTCAGTCTTCACTTCTCCAGGCTGAACAGTCCAAGGTCTCAGTCTTTCCTCATATGGGAGATGCTTCAGACTCTTCATCATCTTCGTAGCCTTCTACTGGACTCTCAGTAGTTCCCTGTCTTTCTTGAACTGGGGAGCCCAGGACAGGACAGGACACGGGACTGTCTGACTCCAATTTATAGGAGGGAGAGGAGGTTCTTTTAATATATGTATACCCAACAATGAGATTAAGACACAACAGGTCAAATGTTATCTGGCCCGTTTATTACAAATCCTAGTTGTTTAGGGAGACGGAGAAGGAAGACAGGCAATAGAAAAGATAGAAATAAAAGCAAGTGGTCTTCGTAGAGAGCAAGAGGGAAATAGTCACCATGATGGGTCTGTAGTTCAGTCATTTGTCTTCAGTAGTGGTGGTTTGTTGGGCATTGTTGTTCGGATGACAAAACTTTTCAAGTTCAGTCCAAAGTGGTCGAGTCAGCTCTCTTTGGAGTGACAGCTTAAATCTAAAATGGTTGAGTCAGCTCTCTTTGGAGAGGTAGCCTCTGGCTTTGGGATCTCAGCAAAAACTCCTTTGTTCCCATCTTCTGGGCCTGTCAGCAGATAAGAGGGAACAGGGAGGTGCCCACCTGCATCCTCTTTTTCACAGGACACGATGGTATCATTTTCCAGTTTTCCCATACCAAGCTGGAGTTATTTGATCACAGGCCATCTTCTGCCGTAAATGCTCCTGAGCACTCTCTTCCAGAAGCAACAGCTCTGAAGGAAAATGCTTTCAGATATCCACAAAGTAATGTAGATTGTCACACAGTAATACCCATCACTTACCTCCTCAATAAATCATTTAGAGTCTTATCACAAAAAATACCTCAGGAAGCAAACTTTGAGCCAAAAACAAAGAAGGATTCTGACAGGGACTCCAGATATGGCCTTTCCAGGTTAGAGCAGAGGGAAAAGATTGCCTCTTTGGATCTGATAGCCATACTCTTTTTAATGCATCCCAGGATACCACTGATCTTCTTGGACACAAAGGTCAGCGACCAACCTGTTGTCAAAACATGGATTTTTATAAAGCTAAAGAGTTTATAAAGTCAAAGAGTTTAAAGTTAACTCTTATCAGATAGATGAGAGTTCAGTCTCATTACAGTGCATTATTCTTAGATTTAGCAGTTGCTTGCCTGCTCTATGGTTCAGGGGAAAGATTTTAGAATTTTTGTAATTGCTATGTTTGAGTACTTGTTCTTTGTTCTCTTAAAATGAAGGGGGGAGATGAAAAGATTACTGAATGACTTAAGACAGTGAAATAGATTAAATCAGCTGTGAAGTGGATTAGGAAATACAGTGATATAAATAAACTCAAACTGGCAATAGTTTTATATCTCTTAAAGTCAGAAAATGTTAAAAATAAAAATAAAAAAAAAAGCAGGCAAAGGTTTAACTGAGGATGAGGTAGGACCAGTGAAGCTGCAGGCATGAGTATGCTTGTAAACAACAATATCTTTGAGCAGAGATAGAAGTTGTATCTGTTTATGCAAATAAATCTACGTGATAGAGCTTTGATATATTTTTCATTTGAAATGCAGGACCTGTTTATTTAAATGTCTAGGAAAAGAAATTTGTTTGACACAGAGCAGAGGTTACCAGTAAATTTCCAAAAAGCAGTTCAAAACACATGAAGCTGGAGCCAGATCCTGAGTTCAGAGACTCCCTGAGAGTCACTGATCACTCTCTGAGAATGCAGAGATCCTATGTTGAGCTGTGACCCATGTGGTTATCCCTCATCCTCTCTTTCACCTGTTTAAGAGTGTGGTCCTCAGCACACAGCTCAGCTTTCATTTCTTTCATCCACAACTGTTTTGGTTGTGTTCTGAAATGCCCTGGAATCCGAAGAACAAAAGCAGAATTTGAGTCTAGGCAGGACACAAGGGTTTGAAAGATTTTAATCATCCATTTCACTAACATATGTTTGAGTGAAAGAACATACAAATGGCACTTACTGAATAATGTCTAGGATCATCTGTCTTTTTCCAGCAGGAATTATCTTAAAGCACAGAAGGACAAATCTGCTGCATAAAGTTTCCAGTCACTCTGACAATGTAATTGGCATTTTACTTCATTCTTTTGTCTCTTATTCATTTTTGGCTGATAAACACATGAAGGGGAGAAGGTGGAGAATTTACTGAAGAATTATAGCTGAAAAAAAAAAGTGAATCAACTTACAAAAGGATTTTATATCCCATGAGACAGTGCTGCTTTTGCCTGGTTATATTAATTACTTCCCCTATAAGGAATGCCAAACAATGACTATAAAAACAAAATCAGTCCCTCTATTTTGATAGGGATATAGCAATCCTAGCAGAATGCTGTCATACCTATCTTTTATTTGTAAAAGCTGGCAGTTGTTTTAGACACTGCTAATATAGTACACAGACACATGCAGGAATTACAGTTAGATATTAACTGCATGTATTGAATGCTTCACTGCATATGTTTAAGTGTCTCATGAGAAAAATCTGAGCGTGTGCAGAGGAATGGCATGTGTTGCCACCACAGCTGCCACAGTACTTTCACACGTTAGAGTGCTGTTTCATGGCAATCAGGAAACTATTATTTTGCATAAGAAGTAAAGAAAAACTTGAAATGATGGGTTTTGTTAGATGCCTGCACTCCTTAAAAAAGCAAACCTTGCACTCTCATCCCCACAGTCTACCTCCAAAAAAATCATCCAGCCGTGCGTTCTCCACCGTCTGTCTCACAGTGTATCTTTCCCTCTAACTTGACAAAAACTCTGCCTTTGGCTTCTCACAGAAGTGGAGTGAGAGTTGTTGTGCTGGGGCCCAGACAATATGAAACCAGATTTACCAGTGCAATGCTAAGCTATCACATTTAACATACATATGTTTTCACAAATAAACCTAAAGAAATATCCAAGCAAATGGGGATCTAACTCAATTTCTAAATTGCAATGGAACTATCCAACAGCACAAAGAAGGGCTGGCATGATGTTTCTAATATTCTTTCACCACCCTGTAGATGCATTGTAGCATATGTGTGTGTTCAGGTTTCAGAAGAATGGTTATCATAAATGTGTGTATCCAACAGTATTTATGATACACTTACAAAAAAACCCTCTGTGTTGCTTTAGAATCATTTCAAAACTTCAAACTCAGGTCCGGTAGTAAGAACAGAAACTGAGCAGATATACCAAGGAACCGAATCCTCTCCATAAAGGCAGATACAAAATTTCCCCGCATTATTTATTTTCAATATAGCAGAATCAGAGCTGTTAATCTGTACATGGCAGCTTCCCAGGTAGGAAGCTAAATGTGTCTGTGATCCCAGAGCTATTCCTAAAGCACTACTGGGGATTTGGCACAGAAATTCTGATATGTGCGCATAGCAGCAGCCTTCTTTGTCTCTTCTCTCCTCAGTTAGAGCCATCTCTGGTGGGAAGCTGATTTTCCTTTAGCCTCAAAAAGCACCCAGAAAGGGTTTGGGATTTCCCTGGTTGTAAAGCTGTGATTATTCTGTGAGAGTCTTTAAAACAGTCTGCCTAGTATTCTGTTGCACAAAGCACCAGTAAACCACACTTTGATTTGTGAAGTCTGCAACTGCTCACATGATTAGCAACAGTTTGATTGCTTACCCATGGTGCTGTTCTTAGTGTGCACTAGAAAAAGACCATAAAAGTTGCCATATAAGAGTTAAAAGGAAAGGGAAAAACATCACTGCCTCTGGGTAGATGGAAGACAAGTTAAAAACAGCATGTTTTTGCCCAGAAGAAAATAGCACATGTTCCTGGGACAGCACACAAAGCAACTGGAATGTCTGCAAAGATTGTAGCACGAGTTCTGCTGTTCTGACTCCATCTTGGGTGTTTTATTTTAAGGAGTTAGAAATTTGGCACTGCTTTCATCCCTGAGAAAAGCATAAAACTGCATTTTTAAGAAGCTCTCTTTAAACAAAAAGTTGTAAAGTTTTAGGTTTTCATCTTAAAATATACTTACTGCTCTGAAAGTTATGCCTCCTATTTTATTATGTTGGCCCACAACATCAGAGGCAGATGTTGGTGGTATGGCAGTAGGGGTTGAAGCTTCCCACCAGTGTCACAGTTTGTTGCTGTGCGATTGATGTCAACAGAGGGGCAGTCTGACAGAAAGGGGCAATCCAACATGGAAGTGTATGTGAACAAAATGTGTGTTACTAAATTCCTCCGTATGGAAAAAATTGCATGCATTGGCACTCATCGATACTTGCTGAGTGTTTAATATCCATCAAACTGGATATTTATTAAACAGCGAGTGGTGCATTTCAGCAGTGGAGACAGTGACAGTGGATCACCTCTTCTGGTGCCGATTTTCATTATTGCATCATGCAGGCTTTTGTTCATCTCTGTGATAGCGCATAGCTAATGTGGTCACTATGTTGAGAAATAGTGTTTTGTAGCTGAGAATTTGCTCTGTCCGACAGTGCTACAGTGTTCTTTATATCTGCTATATGTTCCATGTAAATAAAGAGGAGACATAAATTTCAGATAAGTAGACTAGGCTTCCTTTCTTCTCCAAACCCTTCCATCTGTAACAACAAGTACAGCCATTACCAAATTGCAAATACTAATGCCCAGAGGGTTTGTGGTTTTCAGAATTTGTACGGATATAGTAGAATAACAGAATTGCAGGGATTAGAAGAGACCTCTGGTGATGATCAAATCCAACCGTCTTGCTAAAGCGGTTTCCAACAGTAGGGAACACAGGAAAAGCTGTGTCCACAGTCAACTGACTGAATATTGGGACCATATCTTACTTTTTTTTTCTTTAAACTGTTTCAATATATAGAGCTCATTTCAGTCATTGTTTCAATCCTATGTATTGTCACTGCACTGAAGTCAAAAGGATGTGTGTGAGTCACGTGAGCATGAATCAGTCCTGCATGCCTGAAATAGGCATCACTTTGGCCTCTGATGCTGCTCTGAGCTGTGGCTGCTTCCTTCAGTTCCCCATGCTGAACACAAAGAGGCACAGTGTGACTGAGCAGGAATGAAACATGCAAGAGCCATGCAGCCATTGCCAGCACCATTGGCAGCCTGTGAGCAAAGGGATGCACAGCTGCTGGGTAAAACCCCAGTCTGGGGTGCTTCTGCTACACGCATTGCTTAGACTTGTAGAAAAGCAGAGCTACAAATGGTATTGTAAAATCAATGAGACTATGAGTGAGAAAAAAACAGTAGAGAAGAAAACGTCTGAATGATAGTATGTTTATTCTGAAGGAAATACGGATCTTTCTTCTAGAAACCCTGAGAAAACATGATTGCTAGACTTTTGACAAATAAGTGTATACAGCTCATGTTAAAACAGACACTAAAATGCCTAAATCATATTAAGGATTTCTTAAATAAATTTCCAACAGGTTTCTATATTCTACCAATTTGCTCTATCCCTGTGAAGGCCTCTATTTTTTTAATTACTTTCAAAATGAATGTATTAACAGAAATCACTTTCCCTCATTGGATTGGCAGCTCCTACACTAAAAAAGGAAAAAAAAAAAAAAAACAAACAGTAGACTTTCCTTTCACCACTGTTTGTGCCTCTGGACAGAGATCCAACAATATGTTGCTTCTTTTCATCCAATTCTGCTTATTCCAGGTACTGATTAGAAGATTTTTCATGATGTTTGTTTTAATGTCCCTGTGAGGCACAGTTTTGCCCAATGTGTATTAAGATTCTTGATGAAGGTGCAACTTCCTTTTCGTAGCATATTCCTTAATATGCTTTAATACAGTGCTGTCAGTAGGACTGGGGGACTGCAGAGAGAGCAGTATAGACAAGATGTAATGGGGCTGTATTGCAGTTTTTGATTTCCTTTAGTATTATGCTAATGACTTTTTTTTTTTCCATCTATTTGGTATAGCTTTATTGCTATGATGCTCTATGGTTAAATGAACAGAATCTTTAATTAAAGAATAAGTAAATCACAGGTCAGTTCATCTCATTACAGTGGTACTAGATTAAGTAGGTGTAAGCATCTTACTATGGCTGCTGCTACTTCTTTGAATTTTTCTTAAAGAAAATTATTAGGAAAAAATGTTTTCCATCTACCTCACTGTGTAACAGTTTTTCTTTAGTAAAGTCACACCCATACCAATTATGTGCTGGCTTGGTAGCCACTCTCATGCAGTCATATAAAATCACTGAACAACAAGCAAAAATCAATCAACTGCTTTTAAGTTTTGTTATTTTTATTCCACTAGCTTGTAAGCATACAGTAAAATTGCTTTTGTGTTCAAGCAAAGGAATCACTGACAATTTATTGAAGAGTAGCTTATTATTAGTCTTGTCAAGATGTCAACTTCATTAATTATCCAGTGATTCTGTTGATCATTTCATTTCTTCATATGTATTATTTAAAACTTTGATACATGCAGTAATTTTCAAGAAAGGCCCTCGTATTGGTCAGCTTGTCAGTTGCATGTTGAAGACTTAAATCCCAATTAAATATCTAATGTCCTTTTCAGCTTCAGTGAAATTAATTTAAACACTGTTGCTTTCACCATTTCTAATCCTGCTATAATGGTCCAAAAGAAACTACTAAAATAGTGTCCTGTGATCATAAGCAAAATTTTAATGTTTTATGTTGTGTCTCTTTACTTTTATATTTTGTGACATAAATGTCGAGTGCTGTTTCTCATCTATTTCTTATTGAAAAGTAGGCAGAAGAATAAGGTACTAAAGGACAAGTAGTAAATAGAAAGCATTAACTGTTGGGAATAAATCCACATACCCTATCTTTAAAAAATAAGCAGGAACAAATCCAATATAATTTTATTACCATGTTTATGATATGTAATTGCTGAGAACCGATGCTAAATGAACTACTAAACATGAGTCATGGCTTTGAGTTAACTGCCTTTAAACAGCATTAGTATGTATCTGTTGCTTTTATTTTCAAGTTGGGTGCTAATATTTTCCTCAGTAGCACAGTGCATGAAGATGAAGACAGTTAGTGCACTTTAATACATCTCCATCTTTCCACTACTTGTCTTTGAAGCATATTCTGTTATTTTTCTTCGTGAGGGATAATGCACCTTCTTTCCATCTTGCAGACACAGAACTGAGTAAAACAAAAACTTTTTCTTACTAAATTTGCAGAGTTGATGACCATACATTCTTTTCAAAAGCTGATAAATAGAAACACAATTTTTCTAGTATACCTCTTTGCTAAGTTAAGTACGGTAAATATTTAGCCTGGGAAATAATGACATTCACTCAGACTGTCCATTCAGAGTATCAATGAATATTCACATGTTAAGCATACAAACTGAATGTTTTCCACCAAATAGTTTCCTTAAAAAATTGTAAATCTGATAGAATACTTGGAATAATTTGTCTGATCGATCAACAGCTTCATGTTAGAGTCTTGCATTACGTGTAAGAGCAGGCAGCTGAGATCCATAGTGTGTATCTTTTAATTAGCAAGAGAGAGATTTTCAAAGATTACAAATGAGAAGCAAAAAATATCAATGCAAAAATCAGTTTTTTTTTAAAGGATGAAAATTTACATTTGGAATGAGTAAATGAGTAAAAATGTGGAGCTGGGATTAAATCATCTAGAAATGCAATCACCATTTGTGGTATAAAAATTTTTGTCATTTATTTCAGTCATCCATGGTGTCACAGTTGGAGAAAGGCAAACTTGGCACTTTACTGAACTAAGACTTTTGATTCAGGACTTGATTGCCTTCCAGTACAAGCACAAAGTATTTTCTCTTGTGATATATACCAAGATTTTCTCTCTTTTCAAGTCAGTAGATCGCTTCTTACATTTTCTAGATGACCAATGGAGTAGTGTTGAAATACAACAGAGAAACTTTTGTTATTTTTAGTTATGAGTGGGACAATGTTCTTCTGATTCTAATCTTTATCAGACACCAAGGGCCTCTGGACCTGTCTTTATGTATGTATTGTATAATGCAAAATTACCTCAGGTTACTGAAATCTGATGTAGGACCCCAGTCATATTCTTTTTCAAGAGAGAGGAAAGGAAAGCTTTCTTACGTATACCCAGTTGAGTTCATCTGCCATGGTGTTGGTGAAGCCTGGTAATTCCAGCAGCAGCTAAATCTGTGAAAACATACATTTCTGAATATGAGAAAAAGATAATCTTTATGTAATAACTATTACAATAGCACTTTTCTTCTGTACTATTCATTAAGATGAATCTATTTAAAGGAGTATTAGCCTCCAGTGAATGGAGCTGTGGGCTTAGATCAGAGTTAACGTCACCCTTGATTTTGCAGGAATCATATCTAGGCCTTTGTGTGTTAGGTCCTTCTGTATGTCAGCAGGATCAGAACTTGGGCCAGACTCAAGTATTCTCCACAAGCAATTAAGTACAAAGTTCTACTTGTTCAGTGTACTCTATTCAATAAATATTTTTAGTTTTGAGTGTATTTATTGACAGGTGAAACTTGTCTGGAAAGATCTATTTCTTCCCTCAGAAGGACACTTCAGAATTTGAATTTTCTTTTTAATTTCCTGAAAGATCTGACAGCGATTAATGTTTTGCCCTTCTTTTTGTTCTTTTTCTTACAAATTCTATACTGTCAGGATCATTTTGCCAGTTTACTCTCTCTGGTATATAACTTATGTATCTAGTACTGAAGGTGCACGCAAAAACATTCCTATGAGGCCTCTCTTTTCAGGTGATGTATGGTTCAAAATACTTTCACGTCTAGCCTAACAAGTAAAAGTGCTTTTAGTAATGACACTCAGCATTCAGTCAAGCACTCTGATGACTGTTATTATCCTTCTCCTCGCTTCCTCAGCCACTAACACTTGTATTGCAGGGAAACCACATGCTGTCCTTCTTAAATAACACTGTACAAGATTGTGTATGCCATCCCATTGTGGGATGGGAATTTCATCATTAGTTGTCTATATGCTAATTAATTTAATTTTAAACATCAAAGTGCATATGAAGTAGTTAGAGTGTTTGTTGAGATGCAAAAGGAAGCAGCTTCTACCATGGTGAAGTAGATTATAGAACATATCCAGTTACATAAATGACATAATAAAACCATAAGGATGTTAAAAATGTGATGTGTGACTTCATACATTATGCTCTGTATTGTGACATTCAAAATATTTTTTTCCAAAGCTGAAAAAATGCAGCAAACCGATATTTTATGTTTTTTAGTGTAAGATTTTAATGAACTTCAACTTTTTGTTAATGTTCACATGTATTGTTCATGAAATGAGAGAAGAATCAGAACTGTACTCATCTTAGTATTCCGTGCACCCAGGATGTTTTGTTTAGATGTAAAAGCAGCTTTTCTACATCTTTTATTTTAATGACAGAGACCAAAACTTTCCAAATATAGATGTAAGATACAGTTTCAATGGCAAACTCTCATACTACCTTTGTCTGTGGATATTTTTTTCTAATTAAACTATACAGTTCCATCCAGATACCAGCAACCATGCAATTTAGCTGATCAAGATTAGATAATTAGTAATTGAAATAAACTGTTCGCAAGCAGAAGAAAAAGAGTGATTATGAAAAGTCATAAAGGTACTTTTTGCAATAAACTTCTAATCGTTTCTTTATTATATGATTTAAAACACTCTAAGCAATGAAAGAGAGTTCAGAAGAAAACTGAAAAAAAAATATTACCAAATTCAAAGTACATAAAATGCTAAAACATTTTATTCTGTTCTGAAATTCTTTATTTCAATTCTGAAATAAAGTTTATTATTTTTGTAGTACTCAGAAAACAAAGTAAACCTGAAGTATTTTGATGTTCCCAAATACTAGAGTTTGAGTTGTAAATACAAAAGATTCAGCAACCTAACTGTATTAAGGAAATAATTTTGTATTTTTCCTCTTCTACTTGTAATCAAGTAAAAATGAAAAAAAAAAATCATTTCATTGAATTACTTTATTTGGTCTTTCATACATTGTGAAGAAATAGCATAGTTTAGTTTTAAAGTGCTCAGGACAAGCTAGAAGAGAGTTATTCCATTTAGTAATGTTACTGACACCCTTTTTAGTTCCTGGCATTTGAGGTATGAATACAACGGGATAAAGTGATGATGCTGACTGGAAGTAGCATCACTGGAAGTACATTCCCATGCACAGATAGGCCTGGGGCTGCTTAGCTGCAGCCACTCTGCATAGTTGATATCCTTATCATCGACAACAGTAACTCCTCCTGCAGTCATTCAGAGTCTTCACAGTACTAAGCACTCCAGTTGGACTACTTTTTCACTGTGATGTGATTTTGAGATTTTGCAGGTATGCTTCTGTATGTACTATTTGTGCCTTTTTTTTGCCCACCTAAGGCAGGTTCAGAAGCATACCTGCAAAACCTCAAAACACAAATGTCTTTATGGACAGTTCTGAAGAGTAGCAGAAAGGCTCAGTCTGGCTATATGGAAGCACCAGAGAAAAATTTTGCTTTCAACAACAAAATTCTGTTTCCAGAGTTTCCAATTTTCAGAAGTGCATTGCTTCTTAAGATCATATGCAGAATTCATGCACTAAAGAATAATGAATGCTATATTTTTCTCTTCTGGCATTGAGAAGTTGATTTGCTTACGTATGTATGTAAATGAGTATGTTTGTATTTGTAGCAAGGGTATCTTCTTCAGAAACTCCAGGGGAAGGGAAATTCATTAAGTTTGTTTTTGTTTTTTTACATAGATTCCTCCCCATTTTCTCAAACTCACTTAAGAAAAGTAATAAAAGAAATCATCATTCAGCAATTCCAGGAAACTTCTGCAAAAGTGTGAAGTAATGAGAGCATGGTTGCAAAAATGCAGAAGGGGAACAAGTGCTATCTAACAAGTGTGTTTACAGAACTAAAAAATTAAAAAGTGCAACAAAACAGAAGCAGGCATTAAACTGACAATGTTTTCATAATGAAACAAAAGGTTAGCATTATACTGCAGACCCCTAAAGTGTTTGTTACATATGCTTAACATAAATAGTAGACTGAACATCTATAAGAAAATGATAATTTTTTAAAACATTTGTTTAAGGAACAAATTTCCTGAAAAATGTGACAGTGTGAACTGTCATTACACAAGTTCAAAGGACCCCTGCAAGCAGATCTGTCTAGCAGAACTGGGTCTAAATCTTAAGGCTAACATTTTGCCAAAATGAACTAGGATTATCTTGTGTAACATAAAAGCATTGTGCCCTTGAGTCATACGATATGGACTGAAGTCACAAAATGTCAGGTATCATATGATAAATCAATAGGCATGAATACTAAAGTGTGGGAAGAGTTTGGGTGATTGGGGAAGAAGCTTTTTTTTCATGAAGTCTTAATTCTTAATTATGTGAATCACACAGCAGAAATCTGCTACTTGCCAATACTTCGTCATGCATCTCATCCCCCCCATTTCTTTCACTCACTTCTACCTTCTCCTTGTTCTTGAATTCAGGACTTTGTACTTCACTGCACACTTTGGTGCATCCACTTTTCTTTCGTCATATGCCTGCTATCTCACTTTTACTCCACCTGACTGGCTGTCTCACTCCAATTTATAGGAGGAAAAGGAGGTTCTTTGATATTCGTATACCCGTTGTGAGATTAAGAAACAATGGTTCAAATGTTGATCTGACCATTTTATTATAAATCCTACTCAGGGAGACGGGGAACGGAAGGATGGCGACTATTATGAATTACGGTGATGGGGAAGGGAAGGAGGGCGATAGAAAAGATAGGAAAGAAGCAAGAATTGTGTGAAGCAGGGATAGTCACCACCAGGATTCAGCAGCGGTCCTGTTGCATGACGTTTTGAAGGTCCAAGGCAAAAGCACATGGGGAGAGCAGCAGCAGCGTGGCCGGCCTTGGGCAGCAAGCAGGTAGCAGGAAGAAGCCGCAGGGTAAATACAGGAGGAAGCAGCAGGACTCAGGCAGCAGGCTCAGGAGAGTTTGTCAGCATGCAGGCATTCCGTAGTGAGGAATCTGATGGCAAACACCTTTGTTCTTCTTCAGCATGCAGGTAGAGCACAGAGCAAGTCCAGGAGAGAGAGAGGCAGGTCGTGAGGCTTCTCATGTCAGAAACCTATTCTTCTTCATGAGGAATCTGTTGCCAGAAAGCCTAACCTCATGATTGTAGGTCCCCTTTTTAACCTTCTTCTTCTGCCAGCATGGCATTCCTGGGTGCTTGGATAAGAGTCATGTGCAGCACCTCCTGAGATGGCCATCTTCCTCGAGATAAGCCCACACAAAAGACCACTTCACGGCCATTAAGCTGCGGCTTATCTCTCTCTCGTTGCCCCTGGCCTTGTCCATCTGTGTCCCTCAGACAAAGGATTTCTCAACCCTTGCCCAGGACTTACTTGGACTTGTCCATCTGTGTCCCCAGCAAGCTTTGAAAGAAATGACGTAAAAGAATAATCTCTTAGATTGGCTTCCTCATTGTCCGTGTTTTCTCACATCAAAATTATCATGTACCGCAAGAGTGACTCCCCTGACCTTGCTTTTATCTGAATGGCTTATGCAATAAGAAATAGTCTTTTGCTGTAAGTCATTTCCACAAATGGTTCCTCCTTCAGGAAGATCTCCCTTGTTTCCTGTTGTTGATTGTAACGCTATGTCCAAACTTGAGCACTAATTCTGAAAACACTTAGTTGACTGCCTGAGTATTTGCTTCAATGATCCCGTTGACTTTAACAGCAGTTTTGTGTGATTAAGAATAGTGGAATTTGGTATTTCATCTTTGTCTGGTAAGTACAAAAGATTGTCATTCTATTTGTACAACATTTTCAGGAAGCTATCAGTAGAAAAATGTCTAACAGCAATCATTTCTGATCTACCAACTTTTAAAAATATATATTAAATTTATTCCCATCCAGGCCTGATTAAACTTCAATTTGGACTTGTCCTGACGAGAAAATAAATGGCCTATGGAGTCTGGATTTTTGCCTTCTTCAAAAATCTTGTATGTGTGTGAATGTGTGTGTGTGTAGAAGTATGATTTATGAAAGTATTGATTTTTTTTGTTAAATAATGAATTAGATGTCCTACCACAACATTATTTATCAAACTTTTTTGTCATATAATTAAATTTTCACATAATGGATTGCAGCCATATAGATTCATCAAATATTAAAACGTACATATGACACAGTTCACTTTTCCTTTGGCTAACAACACATTTCCTCTGTTCTTTTCCATTAAGATCAACAGTAGCTGTTTTTCAATTTCATAGAAGTTGCAGTATCTGTTCTCTAAGATTAGAAAATAGATGGCAAGTCAATTTGAGAAATTTTTAATTTCATATTTAATTTCATATTTTCAGCATGGAAGCTAATTCTCTTATGATTGTAAGTCTGCTCTGTAAACTTTAATTGTAATAGTTGATGAAGCTTTTTGCTGTGAAGGCAGTTATTTCATCAGGTGTCTCCAGGTGTGAAATGAGAGTCTGCTGCACTGTATTAGAATGGTTAAGGAGATATTTAGTTCTTATTTTGTAGAGAAATATTCTTTGAGATGTGTATGCAACTAAGTCTGTAAGCAGGAAGCAAGAAAAGAACTCAAGAGAGATATTTTGTTTCATGGTACAAAATTTATGTTATACTAAAATGATATGAAAGGACGTTTACTTCCATCTCAAATGGGTCTTTTAATGACATTTAAAATATATTAAACCTGAAATATTTTAATCTGCACTGGAAAGGAACAGCGTAGATAAGCCAACAGGTAGCAGTAACTAGAAATGGAGACTAAGAAGAGCAAGCTGACCAGTTATCAGAAATAATTGCAAAATTTCTTCCACTAGGACTGCCTTTCAAGAATGGATTCTTATTCAAAAAAGAACAAAAGAAATTGTAACTGAAGAGAAAGAAATAAAGTATTAAATATATTACTGCACTTGAGTGTAATTACCTTCAACTAAAGGTAACCCTAGAGATCTCTCATCTGGCAACATTGCTGACTCCTCAGTGGCTCTTCTGATTAATCACTTCTCTAAAAAAATGAATAAATAAAAAAACTAAAAGGGAAGAAGGAAAGAAGAGGAAAGAGAGAAATAAAGAGAGAAAGAAAGGAAGGAAGAGAAAAAACACAATCACACAATCAAGATATTTTTTAATAAGCAACTGCACCATAGATATAATGTAATAATAAAGAAATTGTATGTTTGGAGAGGGTACAGAACTTCACTGTCCAGGTGTAGTCTTTATGCTGATGTCATATTTCTGTATGCTCTTAGTTCTGTGCTGCATGGTGGAACGTAGGAGACTTAAAAAGCAGTTTTCTTCACATCTCTTCCCCAGAACTAGTTTGGGATGTTTCAATTTTATGGCCAACTGATATCACCCTGAATTTCTCCTGCATGTTATAAATTTTGCAAGCAGTCTGATTATTGGGTTTCCAATATTGCTTAATTTTCTTCTGTCTTCAAAATTCATTATCATTTATGAGATTGTAACATGAACTTTAATTACTTGTAACTGGAGTCTCACTGGGGATTTAAAACAAACTAATTTTGCACTCTACCTTTAGGGAAAGGAGTATGACCAAACTTTTACATACGCTGTGGAGTAGAAAATGTGTGTAGTAGGGCTGACTATATCTAAGGATTTTGGACTCCTCTACATAGTTTTAGAATCTACAATCTGTGTGTCTGTTTCTGAGCTAGGTACTTTTCTTTCTAGTCACTGGGGATTAAAGAGGTCCGTGCTTCTAGAAACACGAGATCGGTATAACCCATTTTAAATGTCTCCATTGATTTTAAAGCAAGTCTAGACGAGTCTAGACTAGTGTGTACGCAGCACGAACATGTTGCAATAAGAGATGAAATTATATAAAGAGGAATTTTCTTGGGACACATAAAATAGATAGTTAATAGTTAATGTATATAAGTAACAAAACTTTTATTTTTTTTTAATTAAAACATAAAAAAGAGGGCAATAATAACTTAAAATCAGTTGTTTGGACATGTACACTCTGTACTGTCTGTTGTGGGAGGCCATGCATTACACTAGCCCAGTGAAGAAATTATCTGTGCATTGTCTCTGTACATTGCTAATTAAGTGCAAATGTGGAATATACACAAATACATCCTTTACAAACAGAACAATCTACTTACAAAGAGAAGATCCTCTCAAAAACTGTGATTTATCTGATATACCTGCAAACATGAGCATATGACCGTGCATGTACATATAAGCATGTACTGATACATCCAATGATAAATGAGATCATAGTGTCATTGTCTGAGACCAAACGCGTGTACCTTATGGTTTTATCATAAGTCTGACAGACAAAATAAAAGCACTTTTAGAATGCTATACTGAAGCAGACATGGCAATCTAGGCACAGATATAGTCTGTCTCACCACTCTGCAGTGAAAAAGTCTGAGTTTGATAAATGACAGTTTTATCCCAAAGAACAAATATACTAGACTATGCAAATGTTGTTTTTGATTTTTCTTTTTGTTTTTCTTGAAAATGCAAAATAGATTTTCTTGACTTATATTGTTTCCCAAAAGGGTTTGAGAAATTGTCCTTCTCAGAACAGAAACTCTCTCTACAGACAATCCTTCCCTTGCAAAACTACTTTGTCCTCTTTCTCCACTCCTTTTTTGCATGGGTGAGTTTTGAATGTCTGTGGCTCAGGTCTGTGGAAAGGAAAGCAGTTTGTGCTCAGTGTGAGAGTTCGGAAGGATTTTGTTAGCTGCCATAGGGAGATCTGCAATCTTTGTTGAGTGCATATTACTAGTTTTTTTAATGGATTTTCTTTTTTGACTGTTGCATGTGAGCCAGTTGCAGGGGGCAACACTCATGTCTGTGTGATGCACAGGATCAGAATTTAATAAACTAAAGATTCTGATATTTCAAATCTGTACTTCGCTCAAGTATTCCTCAGAAAAGTACTGCTTCAATTGGCCTTACTGAGGACATCTGTTTTCCAGTTTCCTTTGTCTCTCTTTTTTTCTGCTTGTATTCTATGTGACTTTCTGGAAATTCTTGAATCAAGGCTGACAGCTTTCCAGTAAATGACTATTTGGGTGAGATATTGTCCATCTCAAATATAAAGAGCTACCATTTTTCAGAAAGATTTCATAGTTCCCATTCTTTTCAGTCAGCAACTCAGAAGATATTGCTGCTGCCCCTCCTGGTGTGACTACAGAAGCCATACATGTATTTTATTCTCTCTTTTTTTTTTTTTTTTTTGGTCAATTAATGTTCACAACTGCACACCACAGAAGATTCTCATAGGTGAAAGCCGTTGCAATTTTTTTCAGCCACTAGGTATGAAACTTTTCACTTAGCAGTGGCTGCCTCTTCCCTTGGGAAATAGCTGAGTAAAAATGGACCAACCACTGAGAGGGATAGAAATTGTCCTGAATCATCATTCTTGCTTTAAATAGTCTGTTTGGACTTTTTCCCAGCTATTTCCATTTCTAGTCTTCAAACATTCCTCCTCACCTCAGTTCCTTCTAACTTCTGACCTAGACTAAACCTTAAAACACTGCCAGTTATTTCTTTCTGATTTTGCAATGCCTCCCAATTCTTAACAAGAGATTATTAACTCCTTCAATAAAATGTACAGTCATGGAGAAGATGAAGCACATGCCGCTTTATGAGATGACATATATATGTGTCAGCATAGGTAAAATCTGAATTTGCTGGGATCAGTGCCCTAGAGAATGAACTCATCACAGGAGATGCTGCACAACCAGAAGCTTAATTAGGGCAGTATGGGAAAGGCCACAGGAGGAGTTTAAAACATACTAAAGGTTCACAGAAATAAAATGAATTCTGTATGTTTAACTAGATGGAAATCTCCTAACCTTTAAAACCTGCCAGTGCTTGGAATTGTACCTCCTCCCTTTCACTGTGGTACACAGACACAGTAGCTCTGCAGGCAAGGACTGAGAGACAGAATCAATAATGAGCCCTCCCAAAAGTCTTGTAGCTGAACTTTAAGCATCTCCATGGCAGGCTGTGAATATGCTATGCAGGTATGGTTCCTAGCTAATCCATGGGGAGCTACTGAAGCCAAGCTGGGGGATATGCACATAGCTCTGCAGGCTCCTTTCTTCCCTTCCTCCACCTCTCCTTGGAGATGAGCCCTGTTGAGAGCTGTGCTGAGCCTGCTGCTCAAAGCAGAAGGGAAAAGTAGGAGATAGGGCAAAAAAAGGAGACCAAGGGTATGTGCTGGGGCAGTACTGCAGTCTTTAAGCAGGCATGTGGCCAAAGCACCAGTTTTCTCTAACCTCTGCAGGATGGAAGCATGTGCTTCAAGCAGCTCACCTGGTGGGTTTGCTTGTATGCCTGTGAAAAGCAGAGCTCGTGGCCTCCTGGAAAATCAACAAGCTGTTGAACTGTGAGCTATAATTAGCAAATGCTTTTCCAGAAAACCAGGATGAGAAATGAAATTAAAGGAGCATTATAATCTGTTGTGAGGCCTCTTAAGAGTAAATGAATTTCTCTAATTAATATACAGGACACTGATGTATGGACCATGTTCTTAACTTTTAATTTACCATTTAATTTCAATCTAGGTTTGTTTCTGTTCTCTTGAAATCAAATAGCCCGATTAAAAATAAAAATGTATTGTGAGTGTATTTGTAATATTGTACTCCCAGCTGTTACTCTGGCAAATAAATGTCAAGGTTGACTTTTTGATAAGTGTAGCACTGAAGTATTAAGCATCATACCTTACCTATCTAGCAAGTATGATATTGGATAAATGTATGTAAATGACTTTATTTTCCATTCTCATCAGACACTAAAGCCTGCTTGCATCTGTTATTAAGCTGAAGTTGTTCTCAAAATCCTTGCTACAGGAGGTGATAGGGTAGAAATTTTTATTATTTTTTTCTATTGGACTTCATCCTGTCACTTTCAATTCATGCTAGACAGTATGAAGTATGTTATTATTAATACATCAGAAGGAACCCAAAGTCTCAACTGTGCAGGGAGCAAAATTATTAACCTTCTTAAATCTTTTACTGCACTTCATTCATCTTTTAATGCCACTGTTTGCTGTTGAATATGGTTTCTGAGATTTTTTTGTATGCTGCATGTTACCCAGTGATGTTAAATGACGTGGAACAAAAACTCGTAATATATGTATGTAAGAATCATTCTAGAAGGTTTCCTAGATTATAAATATTTTTTGCCCTTGGCTAATTGTTTAAAGAATGATGGAGAAACATATGGACATGCATCATCAGTATGTGCATGGATAATTCCAAGTGTTGTTCCACACTTGAAGTGTGAGTCAATTTATTATGCAAAAAAAAAAAAAAAAAAAAAAGACACTTTTGATGAGGCCAGGAATGCCAATGGGAAAACTGTGACATTTTATTAGTTATTCTCTTTTGTAGTTATACCTGCAATAAGACATTGTAAGATAATATGAAAAAAAATCACCCATGAAAGATGATTTCTTTCTTATACAGAAAATCTTGGGAGCATAAGATTAGAATTCATTTATGATATGTAATTTTAAAGCGGTTTGAAATGTACTGTGATAAACCCAAAACTTGGATACATAAATGCCTTTTATCAGTATTAGTGTCATGCATATGTAACCCCTCCCTCCCCCCCCCCCCCACTTTATACACTTTATATGTTTATTTTAACCGAAACAACCTACACTACATTTAAGGATAGATAATTTGCTTATTCTCTATACATAAACAAGATAAGAGAGAAAGTTTTATGTGTGGAAATGATAAGATAAAATTATTTGAGCCACAATTCTTCCATGGTTGCTCTTCATTTTGATGCTTCAAATATTATATGCCAAGCTTTACATACCACAAGCATGACGAGCATTACAAACTTCAAATAAAATAGTATAGGATTAAATTCTGTAGGACTGTATGCGGATTGTTATATTATGTCTTTGCTTATCCCCTTCCTTTTTTTTTTTTTTTTTTTTTTTTGTTTAATTCTTTGGTTGTTTAATTTAGAGCCCCTTTAGTTACAAACAGAGGTTGTTAATTCTGTAATGATTTCCGCTTTGAACATTAGCAGGATAAAGACCTTGCAAAATCCCCCACATTGCAGTGGAGGTAGGTAGAAGCTAGTAAGTCTGTCACATTCTCAATGAGAAGATTCAGTTTTTAGTACAAACAAATCAGCAACAAATCCAGATGGCACCTGGACTCTTGGACTCTTGGCTTTTGAGTAGGCTTCTGTTTTCTCATTTAGAAGTTTAACAGTATAATTAACAATTGATAATTATGTTATGTATTTTACTTTGAGTTCTGTGTGAGAAGCAATATATTACTGCACCACCTTCATAGGAAAATTGTATGCCTCACAGCTATGGTTTTTGGTTTTGCTTTTGTTTTTTCATCTTCCACATTTGTCCCATATGCTGTGATATATCGTGGTTAGCTCTTCAAGGTAGAAGACATATCAGTGTGGGTTTTGTTTATGGATTCTTTCTTTTAGGAGAGATACCACATCTTTTTTTTTTATTTTTTATTTTTATTTTTATTTTATTATTAAGAACATTTATGTCCCTAGATGTAAATAAAACTCATACAATTTATTTGTTTGGGCATTTAGACTTTGGATTGCACAACACATGAAGGAATTTACCTAAGAGCAGAAAAAGATTATGTGGCTCTGGGCAGCCTGGTCTAGAGGTTGGCTAGCCTGCCCACGGCAGGGAGTTGAAACTAGATGATCTTTGAGATCCTTTTCAACCCCAGATTCTATGATTCTATGATTCATACTATGATTATGTGGAGTCTACTCAGGCACAAGATTCTTCCTTCATTTCCCACCCTTTTTGCATGACTGTGAGCAGAACTACATATGTACAGGATTATTTGCACCACATTAGGCAGCTCCTAGATTTTTGACAATTATTTTATCACTATTTTTATAAAGAGTTACTCTAATCTTTTTCATTTTTTTATTCATCTTTATTAACTTAATTTATGTCTCATGTATTTCACCCAGTTTTCATTCAGTTTCTCTTCCTGAACTTTGTACCTATGCACATAATTATCAAGTGCTTTTTAATGGTACAATTTGATTAGGTTACCAAAGACTGTGAAAAATCTGCATTGTATGGATTTAATTAAGACAAGTATGATACCAATATATTGAAATTTGTGGAAAATTCCCAAAGTTGTGACTAAAGTCTACATTGGTGGAACAGTTTCAAGGGGATAGTTTAGAAAATTTCAATTCTTTTCACTGTTTTATTGGGTCCAGATAATATTAAGGACCCCTATTGAAAATTTTAAGTGACATTTTTGTCAAATAAATATTTGAAAGAGAGAAGGCTTCTCTAGTTAGGAGGATAAAAGGGGACTCTTTTGAAGATGTGGGAACAGTTTTGAGGGCAAGAGTAGATTGTGATAACTTAGCATATCTAATGTCAAACCATGTCCAGGTCAAACTTTTCAGAATTGACTTCAATATAGATGACTAGCTCTTGCATTTTGTAGAGTTTGTACTAGAAGGAATTTATGCAATGTTGTACAGGTGGGAAATTTAAATGTTCTGATCTTTAGATTGTGAAGAAACATTGCTCTTGAGCCTATAGTTTTAGTGTAAATAATATTGGAAAAGGAATATTTCCAAATTGTATGGTTAGCCCCATTACAAATCTATTACAGACAATACATTTTGTATACCTCCAATTATCTTTTAAATAGATCCTAGTGCATAATACCCAGAAATAGAAGTTGCTGCAGAACTAAGCCCTGAATCTTACTTATACTTTTAAAATTGACTATTGAATGAAAAGCATTAAAATTATTTAGAAAACTAAATTAGAATGACTTTGTTATCTAAGTCATTTCTAGTAAATGAAATGTTGTTCCTGTTGGACATGTTGTTCAATGTCATTCAGCAGCTGAAGGTTTGGAGGGAAAGTTGGATGGTGAGGCAATAATTGCTGCTGCCTTTGATATGGCTTGGTTGCCATCTGTAAGTTTTTCCATGACCCCTCTGGTAAATTCTGAGAAACAGTGAACCAGTTTCCTGTTCCTTTTCCTCTCTTTGTATATGGATTCTCTCTAGGTATTGTTTTTGAAGAACTTTGTTTTACTCATAGAACTACTGCAGAACTTGAGCTATATTACAATCCCAATTGTATATGTTAGTGACTTTTTTGGGGAATCGTTACATTTTGATTTGTAAGCAGCATACTGATAGATTTTTTGGTACATTTATGAATAGAGAATGCACATACGTAGAGAGTGTTTCCTATTCTTTGTTGATGTCTGGTTTGGGAATAATGAGTTTGAAAAAGCTAACCAGAACTTTAAGAGTTCACAATCATGACTTGTTTTCTAACCTAATCAAATGAAGTAATAATGCAAGTTAAAAAGTTATATGGTTGGTTTGATGCAGTAGCTGAAAATATTTCTTTATTATTCCAAGATATCTGCCAAATGATGTTTCTTTTAATTACTAGTGGCACAGAGGAAGAAATATAGACATCTGTATTTTTCTTCATGAATTGCATGGATTTCCAACACGTCACACAGATGATCAGTGAAAATGCTGGTCCATAGTAATTATATTCAGTACTTCAAGGATTTGCAGAGATATGTTAATAATCCCATTAATCTTCTTCCTTTATATGTAAATCTACAGCCCAGATGTTGCATCATTTGCAAATCTTGCAATTAAAACATTTTATAACTTGAAGTAAGGCAAAGGGGCAGTAGACTGGAAAATGGGTAAAATTGCTTGGCTAGGACATTACCATGGCAACATGCTGACCTTCATTCAATTAGTTACAATTGAAGATCCAGCTATTAATTATAATGGTCAGAAAAGGATATAATCTGAATCTCTTTTTACCTTTTTAATACGGACATTTCTCACTTGCTATAAATCTCTGACTTTAAGAGACAAAGCTCCAGACCTGAAGCATTAAAAGTGATAGTGCTTAAATACTGACAGAAAGTAGAGGAGAGTAAAGGAATCTCATTTATCAGCTATATTCAAGGTACTTCTTTAACTTTTTGTAGTCTAAGCAGTCTGTCAGGCAAGCTTCAAAGTAGATATTCGTTATTGCTCATTTTAGCTATTGAAGTCTACATTATGTGTGCCAGCAATTATCCCTCACTTTAGAAAGCTACTGTTAATTAGGGCCAAACTAATCACCATGGGAGTTGTGAGAACAGATAGATGTCTCTCTTTTTTTACATTTTGCTATAGCAAAGTTATTATTTTCTTGGCACATTATCAAATAGAAGTGATCTGGTAGTCACAGAAGACATTTCTCTGTCTGACATAGGAAAAGTCCCGCTGTAGTTGTGCAGTGCCTGCCCTGGCTGGGCAGTGGACACTGGTGTCTGGACATTTCATGTGAGAATGTGCAAGGTAAAGTGCCAGAGTACATTCCTTTACTATCTTTCCAATAAATACAGATAGTGAGGTGTGAAAAAAAACTAGATGCTGGGGATTTTAGTGTCTTTTTAAAGTTCTGATTATCTCTGCTTTGAGATCATTAGTAAATAGGAGACCAAGTACTTAGCACAGTGAGTTAGTTGTTTTTCTCTTTCCCCTTCAAGTGTGACATGGTCAATATTTATGGAAACAACATTGATATGTATACATATAAAAGTTAAACTTAATAGATTATTATTAGGATGTGAGGCTTTTTTATTGTTGTTGATGGGTGGGATATTTATTTATTTTATCTCTTTTGTCTTCTTATTGTTTAGACTTCTTTTTCCTCCCTGACAGTTGCTGATAAAAGGCAGGTGTTGAAGAGAATTTCTTGGCTGGAAATAGAGTCTCCAAATTTGTTGAATGGGCAAAATCTTAATTTCAGCTAAATATACAGGCCTGGCAAAGTATATTACTCTACAACTGATTTATAGCAGTTCTGGATCTGGACCCATATGGATTAATGTGTGCATTTAAACATGTATCTCTTATGCAATAATCACCAAGAAATCTCACCCCAGAAGGTGTTTGTGCATTTTTTATGACAGTCATACCCTGCACAGATGGCAACTGTATAAATTGCATCCTGATTTTTGCAGACCTGTGCAGACCTCTGATATGAAACAAGAAGCACAAAGCAGTCTGATATCAAATATTCTGAGATTTGTTATGGATGATTACTATTCAAGATGCAATTTTCACCAGTTAGACCAAAAATTGCCTGTGAAATCTTAGCAATCTTAATTATATTGCACCAATGATGGACCATTATAGGAAATTCAGAACTCCTTTTAGCATATTGATTACATAATTCTAACTATGCATTGCTGAGATTCTTTCCTTCTCTGAGATCCTTTCCTGCTTGCTGGCAAGGAATTTACCCATGTGCACAACCTCATTGCCGAGGTCTACTTTGCAATTATTTAAGGAAACATATCAAACTTGTAGCTTGAAGACAGAGTTTGATAAATTACCTTGTTTATCATAAGGGTCCCCCTGTGTATGTAACAGCCTACAGTCATTGTATACTAACTGGTTCGAAAATGCAAATCCAGCATAATTCATTTCCACACAGTTCTCGAATTATTTGTAGTCCAGACTTTAACACAGATATTTTGATTTTCCGTCTTTTTTTTTTTTCAAGCAGATTTTGCAATATATATATATTTATTTGTAAACCACCTTCAGATCCTCTTCTATTCAAAATATTTGAACAGAACTATGTATTTGAGCTTCTTAGAGTTATTTTGCTAACGTGCTCTTTCTGATTTTTTTTTTTAATTTCTATTTTAATTTTTTAATAAAATAAAGAGGAAAGAGGACTTCAGTGTTAAGGAAGAATATAAAGAAGTTACTCTGAGCTAGATACACACCAACTCCAGAGTGGAAGTGAACCAGATATTTGATGTATTGACATAAAATAAAGAATATTCCAATGAAATAGATGGAAGAAACATTGAGAACAGAAGGAATATAATTGTTCAACTTTTGTACCATAGAAAAGGCCACTTCTTTACTTTCCAACAAAATCCTTAGATTTTCTTTTCAGAAGTTTGTCTGTGGAATTTTCTTCCTACTCCCGAGGCCACCATTTTTTATTATTTAACTGCACATGCAGAACAATTTATGTTTTGGATTACAGCACTAGATTTCAGAGTGTGGTGTCTGGAAGTAGCCATATTTACTACTATTAAATTATATTGGATCAGCAAATTTCAAAAATCTTGTAGGTTATTTCTACTAACTCCTATTCGAATTGAGTTTCATGTTTTCCACACTTTTTAACAGAAACATTCTGATTTAATTTATTTTCTCTGTATTCCCTGAAAAAATTATCTGAGCTATCCAAAGACTTCAAAAGTATCTGGTTTATATTTAATCAATAACCTTTTGAACATATAAATGTTTTCATTATGTCCCTTTTTAAACATCTGTTCAAATTCAATAAACCAACTTACTGATTCCTTTTTCTGGTGGTCATTTTGTAAGATAGACTTAGATAGGATAGTAGCTAAGTCACCTGTGGTTCAAAAGCTCAGCAGCAAAATAAGTTGGTATCGAAGAGAAAAATAATGGCTAGAACCTATAGGCCTCTCACATAACTGTTTCTCATTTATTTCCTTTGGCATAGTTATGTGAGTACTCACTTGAGGAGCTGTTTCAAATACTGCATTTGTAAGGAAGCTTACTATCATAGTGCTGAATCTTCATATTCTTCATATGTTCATTTTAAGCGCTTAACCAGATTCTGAAAGTAGGCTTCACTGCCTTACCTGTTACAGGAAAGATGGAGAAGATCCTCACATCTTCCCCAGCAGATAAAAGGCATACCATAATATTTTCCATGTGGTAACTTCCTTTCTTCCCTCTCTTACTTCCTTTTCCCCAGAATAGAGTGGCCTGGTCTCTTCTTTCCCTTGAGAGTAGTTCTTGACCTGTGGGAGTTCCCAGAATTATCACTGAGTATTTTCTGGCAAAATATAGTTGGTATAGGAGAAAGTACCAAGAAGGTGCTGACAATATAGTAGTATTTATCATCACATTGTAGCACTGACCTGTTTGGTTTGCTGTCAGAAGTAAACATCAGCTCTATCCACAAATGAAGCTGCAGGACACTATGAAAGATGTGCGGTAATCCTGGTGCAGCCAAAATTGATACATTCTGAATATCCAGAAGGCTTATTATTTCAAGCTCAGAATTGCACTTATATTTTCAAAGAACTTCTGGTTTCAAATTGGATTATGTTCTATAAGCTGAGAAGGCATATCTCGTTTGCGTCTTCCTGGAGAATACCATCTGCTGCTATCTTTTCATTAGCAGATGTGGAAACATTAGTCATGTGGTTTTACACAAAGTGAAATCCTCACCCCCAAGTACTTGTTTCTTGAGAGCCTGATCAATTTGATGCCAGCACAGGTGAGCGAGTCTCAGAGGCTATTTCACTATCAGTGGAAATAAGTCTTTAACAGTATACTTTTCTTTAATCTTTACCACAAGTATGTAGTAAAAATGATTACATGCACTGTGAATACATGAATATGCATATACATGCATACTAGCACACATGCATATAAGTGTAAGATATGTAAACTATAGATAGTATCTATTTTAGAAGTCTGGACCACTTGCAGAAAACTTATCTGGTAAGGTAAGTGGCAAAATGGTCTTGCCCTGAAAAGTGAGTTTTGGAAGGAACAGAATTCCTTGTGGCATACAGTAGGTAGACTACTTAATATCTATGAGGATAATACAGATAGCCCCTTGACTGCCCGTGTTGTATTATTCATTTGTGTGCAACAGATATTCAGTGTTGACCCATTTCCCAGAAACATGTCAGAATGATTCTTGCTTACTTTGTCAAGGCAGCACAAGCAAGAATATGAGCTTCCATTTTAACTAACCATTGGTCCATCCGTAAGAAGAAGCAATCTTCTTGCAAGCCTGTATTATGCTGCAGTGGTGCTGTGAACTCTGTAAGTCTGCAGTTTCAAGTGGTTTCCATCCATAGTTGGACAGTACCCTGAATGAACACGAAGTGAATTAGACATATGTAGGTAGGGGAAAAAGACTATTATTAAATTATACAGTATGTAAAGCTACCCAGTATATGAATGCATATAATGTATTTGATTTTTTTCCCCCAAACAAATTGAGCTTCTGATCTAAAACTTATGTTATGACAAAGCTAAAATCAGATGAAAGAAGTCCAACTTTGTTAGGAAAGGTTGACTCCCTGTGACCCAAATGTCTGACCTGATATTGCTCTCAATCCTAATAGTCACCCTACAGGCATTATCAAAGCAATTTAAACTACTGTGCATTTAATTCACAGTGACACAATTAGAACATTAGTAAACTTAGCTATCTAGTCACTGCAAGTCATTATTTTGTGCACATGATGAAGCTGTAGGATGAAGGCTCTGACACTTTAAGGAGTGTAAACTAAAAGTTAATTGTTTAGAACATTACAGCGTTCAAAAAACCTCTTTTCTTTTTTTAAACATCTACTGCAGACATCCCTATAGTATGATCCAATGTTTGCTGAAGCTTTGACATTGAAACATTGTAAATTGAACCAAAATGACAACACAGGGAACAGAGTTGTGGTTGGCATACAAAATAGCCACTAGATCAAACTGCCACGCATCTTTCCCTGAACATCAGTAGACATTGCTTAGTCCCATCAATAGTTTACTGACCTGTGCTGTGATAACATTTCCATCTCTAGAGTGTGCAGTATGTGACATTTTGCAAGTACTTTTAATGGGGAGCGGGGGAAGGGGAGATGATGCTTATCCTGCTTGTCAGAGTGTACTGGACAGGGCCAAGGATATCGATTGGGCAGAAAACTCTTTTCTGCTGGCTGATTGCCATCCCTCACACTGCAAGGTCTTTGAGCTTTGGAGGATCTGGATAAATAGTGTAGTTTCTAGTGGGATCAGTCAGGTCTCAGCAAAACAAACATCTGCCAAATTGAACAAAAAATATGTAAATAATAGAAGAGGCCTTTGACATTGCATCAGTGAACTCTGTAGTGACAGATGTTTAATTCTGTTGCAGGCTATTCAACTAAGAATGTAGGTGACTGTTTGAGATTATTAAAATTTGAGATGTCATTGCACTTATTTTCAGAATCACTGTATTTCCTATTTGCTTCAGATCAGCATGAAAAGTGAAAGGTCAGAATAGCAATTAAAATCATCCCAATAAAATAAGTGCTCAGTTTGGGAGTATTATGTATCTCAGTGTCTTATAAATGTAGGATGACTTTGCATTTACTTCATACTAATCTTATTTGATTTTATTAATTATTCATATAATTTTGAATTGAAGATTTTGGACCTTTATTTGTGTTCATTTTTGCCACTGCTTCACTTTGGACTAAAAGGCAAACCTAAGTATGAGCTGCTAGCTAATTAAGTCAGTCTGTTTCTTTTTGCTTTCCCTTTTGTGGCTGAAAAATGATTGTCATTATTGTAAAGTAACACGTTCTGAGAATAACTTTCCTAGCTTAAAGTAAATTACAACAAGTTCTCTAAAAGTTAGGAGGAAGCATATTGTCTTGTACAATGATGCGAAGAATATGAAGAAAAACAGCTTGGTTATAAGAAGGTAAAGAGTTTTCTCTGACCCTCTACTGGAAGTTTGTCAGAGGTTCTGAAAGAAACCTTGCATACAATATCAAAAATTATTCTACTGAGATTTTCTTCACTCTCCATGTTGTCTTTCATGCCTTTTTCCCATATGGACATCCAAGACTTGCTAAAGGTCCATGCCTTAGATGATTAAACCAGTCAGATTATTTAATTGTACTCTTAATTCCTCATCTTTGAGAGTTTTTTCAATTTGACCTTACTAACTTTTCCAGGAGTAAGGAATGCATTAATGGCTATTCCTTTTTACACTAATGTAGAATTGACAGAAAAGACTTTTCCAGATTCTTTTCCATGCAACACATCTTGCTGCAAAGTCATGGCTTTTCTATGGAAAAACTACTAGGCTGTTTTCTAGTACTCCACTCATCACAGCAGCCTAAAACTCATAGCTTCTTTCATCAAATGAATTTCTATGCACACATACTGCTGCTCTTGTAGCTAGAGCAAAAGATAATGTACAGCTGAAGTTGAAGTTGAAGGCCCTGGGCTGTTCGTTATCAACTTCTTGGATGTAGTTGTTCAGGTAAGTGTAAGGTTTCAAGTACAACAGATATTCTTACTGCAGAGGAGGAAAGGATAAAAATTTTAGAAGAATGTTGCTGTTCTTTCATTTCATCTGTTTTTAGCTTGTCTTCTGCCATATTTCAGGAGGCAGATGTATGAGGACCATCTCCTTTCACATACATAAGCTATTTTATAATTTCTCTTCCAGAGAAAGATGCAGGCAACTCTCTACTTGGTTCCTTATGAACTTACACTCTCCGAAGCTCACCCAGCTTTGTTATGCTTGTTATGGCAGACCTCTTTTTAGGCAACTTCTTAGGTAGAAGCTCTTTCTTGGCCCTCCAAAGAGATGACTTAATTGTGTGATCTCTTTTGGGCCTTTAGTTGTTTTGATGAAGACCATAGAGGCTTGTGAGGGGATACTCAAACTGGTGCTTCAGAACTGACTCTTCCACAAACACTCTGAATTCAGATAAGCATTTGAACTAAGATACTAAGGCTGAAATGACTGAACTGGAGCAAGGAATCCAAGAATTTGAGACAGCTACAAGTTATATGAAACAGAATTTCATCACTTTAGTCTGTCTGCCATTTAAACAAGCTGTGCCTATTACCAAAATGTTCCTACAAAGAAATGAAATTCTCTTGCCCTCTAGTTAGAGAACCTGTGAACTACTCGAGACATTAAACCTAATGTTTTAGAGTTTAGAATTGTTTTGGAATATCAGATGATGTTTCACACCATTTAACAGACACATTCATGTTTAATTAAAATTCACAGATAGCTAGAAACATGCAAGTATTAGCTACCCATGGTTCTCAAAGTATTAGGGAATTAAGTCTGGATTTCATCCTATTTGAACCTACAGCAGTCTTCTTTTTCTGCAAAATAAGTAATGCTGTTCTTTGTTTATTGATTCTGTGAACAGTATCTTTTTACATCATGTGTTAGATTGTATTTTATCAAAACTAATTTTATGCCATCATACACTGATAGAGACAAAGTGGGTCTATAAGGATTTATATAACATGAAGGCTGCTCAGAAAGTAATGCCTCCTGTTTTATTTTGTTGGCTATTGTGGTCAGAAGTGGATGTTGGTGGTATGGCAGTAGAGGTTGAACCTTTCTGCCAAAACTCTGTTACATTTGGTTGCTATGTGACAGATGGAATCAAAGGGGCAATCTAACAAAATGGTGTCTGGCATGGAAGAGCATATGAAGCAAAGGGATATCACTGAATTCCTCCATGTGGAAAAAATGGCACCCACTGACATTCATCAACACTTGCTGAATGTTTATGGAGACCAAACATTGGATGTGAGCACAGGAAGGCAGTCGGTGGTGCATTTCAGCAGTGGTGACAATGATGTGAAAGACCACTTTCTAGACAGCCATGCACAGCTATCACACCACAGAAAGAAAGAAAGAAAGAAATAAATAAATAAATAAATAAATAAATAAATAAATAAATAAATAAATAAATAAAAAGAGCGTAATCCATGTGAATCAATGGACTGTGACCAGGGAAGTGTGTACAGAGCTGAATACCATTTTCAATGCCTTGGAAATGATGGCTACAGCGCTGGAATATTGCAGAATTTCCATCAGATGGGTCCCATGAATATTCACATCGATACAGAAAGAATGCTGTATGCAAGTTTGTCAGGAGCTATTGAACCAATAAGAGGCTGAAGGTGACAGTTTTCTGGATCACATGATTATCAGTGACGAGTCATGGTGTCATTGCTATGAACCAGACTCAAAATGGAAGTCAATGGAGTGGCAACATGAATTCCCCTTTGAAGAAAAAGTTCAAAAGGTAGCTCTTAGTGGGTAAAGTGATGTGCACTGTCTTTTGGGATAGAAAAGGTGTGGGGGGGATCCTTCTGGATTTCCTAGAACCCGGATAAACCATCAACACTGACCATTGCTTCATGACACTGACTGAAAGAGTCAGTCCAGATAAGAAGACAACCTTTCTCCTGAAACACAATAATGCCTTAGAGGACCAGTTTGAAAACCATGGAGCATGTTGCCAATCTTCGCTGGCCTGTCCTACCACACCCACCATGTAGTCCAGATTTGGCACCTCCTGACTTTTCTTTTTAGACTGCTGAAAGATGGGTGACATTTTCTTAGCAATGACACCATCATAGCAGCTGTGAAATAATGGGCCAGCTCCACCAGTGCAGATTTTTACAAGTGCAGCATGCAGGCTCTTATTATTCTCTGGTGAAAATTCATAGCTACTGGTGGTGAACACATTGAAAAGTAGAGTTTTGTAGCTGAGAGTTTTCTCTATCAAATAGTGTTATTGTACTCTTTGTATCTGTTGTAGTTTCCATTTATATAAATAGGAGGCATTGCTTTTAGAGCAATGTACATGCAAACAGGTATTTTTCCAATCAGTGAAACATAACTGATTCTTTGCCCTTTTAGAAGAATTGGTTACTGTTGTATAGCTTGTAATTTTCCTTCTCTTATTTTATTTTTTTTTATTAAACTGTGGCATCTATTAACAAGGGATTTGACTTCATCTCTCTACAGCTTGATTTCTAGGGAATTCACACTACTCTGTAAACTCCGTTTTCAAGAAGATATAAAATATGAATACATTCTTTTGGAAAACTGTGTTCCATTTCAAAAGCTATCTCAGTAACCAATGATGGATTAGTTTCATGAAAGAACCAAATCAGATAAAATGACAAGAACTCATGCAAATTTGTTAAATATAAAGGATTTTTTTGGAATAATATGAAAGAAAATCTTTATCTGAAAATATAATGTGCCCTCAGGACATTATATTGGATATTGCTACATGAATTAAATTTTGGAATGGCAGGATAATTAATATAATAACACCTTCCTCATAAACAGCTCCAAAGGTATGAGGGGATGCTTATAGGAGAAATGTATTTCCATCAGCTTTAATCCTGTAGGGGAAAAGAAATAGTAATATATTTAAAAATAATTTATTTACTGCCACCAGAAATATAGTACAGTACTTACAAGCCTTTCTTTACTGTTTATAATGAGAACTATACATATTGGCACAGTCAGCATTCAAAAATAGTCTTGAAGTTTGTATTACTGTTCTGGCTCAGTTATATTTAATTACTGTAGGCCCTAGACCCATCCATGAGGGCCGCATACTGCTGTACTAAATGCCTTAAAATATCAACAGCATCAGAACATGTTTTATGGCACGTTGTCTTAAGGAAGCATCCTCGATCTCTAAGGCAAATGTAGACAGTTAATTTATTAAACAGGGAATATTTTCTGGTTTGGAAAAGTAAGTCAGGCAAAAATGGCTTCCAGCTCTGGCTAAATGCTTTGACTACTTTATGTAGTTCATAGATGGAATAGGATATGTGAAGGAAAAAAATAAATAAATGAAAACGACAAACAACAGAATTAATTACATTCTTCCTTAAAATAAACTTTTCAAGATTGGGCTTGAAAATACTCACAATACAATGTCCACCCTCACAAAAGTGAGGCCAGAAAAAAGGGTGCAAACACAGGCTCATCTCACTTGCCTTCAAAGTAAAATCTAAAAGTGCTGTAATGATACGGTGTACTGCCTTGGTCTGTTCTTAGGTGTGACTGAAGCCTCCTACAAAAGCAGAGCCTGTTGGATAGAATGTTATAGTGCATTAGTTATTATCAGCTGCCAGCATGTTGGAGACCGATATAAGCTGGCAACCCAGATATGAGCAAAAAGTAGATTTCTCTATGTCTTGATGAGAGAAAAGAGGATTTTCAGATTCCAGCTAGAGCTTCTGGGGTGGCTGACTGCCTAGAAAAATTAAGTAAATCAGTGCATGTGTCATGTGCTTCAGCCTGGCCTTCTCTCTAGATGCTGCTATAAGCTCACTCAGGTCCGGAGTGGATGTGACAGATGGTTTAGATGTGGTACCCTACTCACGCCAGGGAAATATTCCTTGCCAGGGTCTGGTAGGCTCAGTTCTCCAGGTAGCTACTGTCTTTGAAAGCATGTAATGAATTCATAAATTAGGAAATTGAAAATAATAACTGCAAAATTGTTGCACAATTTTCTCAGGTTTGTGTGTGTGTGTGTGTGTGTGTTTATTATTATTTAATTAATAGATTGCCAATAAGCATCAAATAAAATATTTTAGATTGTGCAAGACAATAATTTGGCTCTTTTAAGATGTTGGTTCAAGAAAACTCAAATTGGATGCAGTAGCATCTGTTTTTCAGTTCTGCTTTCATCTAATTTTACAGCTGGATTGTCTGAGCCACAAGAAGGTCAAATGATTTGCCCTGACTCTGCCTATGAATTTATGGCATATGTTTGACAATCTGAGCCCATATGCTTGCCAAAAGTGCGTTACACATTTTAAATGTATGGCTTAAAGTAATGTCTTTTTTTATTAGGAAAGAGTATTGTTAATAAAATGATTTCTTATGCTAATTTAGCAAGAATAAACTGAAAACTCCAATTTGTCACTAGATTTCTACTGGCAGGAAATATTTTACTGTTGGTTTTTTTTTTTTCCTTGTTACTGTAATATTTTAGGGAAAATATGTTAATAAGTTATGACAAATTTTACAGCACAGCATGCAAAAAAAAAATCAATTAACTTCAAATTTAACTGTTTAATTTTAAATTAGTATTTTTTAGGATGAAGAAAACAACCCTTTAATTTCATACTGCATATCCTTGCTCGTGGGCATCTTATTACACAGACATATACACAAAAAAAGCTCAAGATCATGTAAGCCTTATTCAGGGAACAAGGGGAGAAAAACTTGCTGCTTACTTGAGGTCAGTATGTTTGTTGTTCAACATGGTACTCGCTGACCAATGTTCACATCCTTTGTTGGCAAGCTAGGTGGCAGTAGTGTGAGGACTCCCTCCACAAGAAACTCAGAAGCTTACCTTGAGCATGGTCATCTGCCAAGTGGGAATAACTGCAACCTAAAATCCTGTCATCTCGTCCACCCACATGTGGCTGGGATTAGGATGGCTGAATTGTTCTGAATAGCAAGTCATGATTTCAAGAACTGCCTTGTGAGAATCATTGGTGCTAAGGTTTACCTTTCCACAGACATCATGAGCTCATATTTTTATAGTTTATATTCATTTAAATATACATAAGAATATACATACTCTTATATATGCCTACATCAGTTGACAAGATAAATTTATTATGAAATGTTTTTTCTTAAGAATCTTTTTACCCATCTTTTCCAGAAATATTAATCAGACCACACTGAACATTTTTTTCATCTTTGGAAAGCTCCCATTTTTTCTGACAAGAACAATATGACAAGTTCACCAGCGTTCAGTGGATGACAGTCCAAGCTGTCCTCCCTGTTTTCCTCTGGCCTGAAGGATAATTTAGAGTGTTCTCAGTGTGCTTGGAACCACAGAGAGGTGCTCATTGCATCCAAACTTAGGTGTTCTTGCTTGATTCAGTGGTATATATTGAACCAGATTCCACTTCACTTTACAAAATGACTCCTCCATAATACAGAAATATCTCTTGTCCCCAAAGGATTTCCACTGTTAGAATTCCAAAAGTCTTAATGTTATCAAGTCTGTGCTTTAAATTGTGTGATACATTGTTGTTCTGTCTGGTCTTTCAAAGGAAGCCACTGAAGTTGCTGAGAGCAACTTAGGAAGGCAGGAGCTATTTTCAGATATTTGCTTTATAACCTGTTTGATGTGATGACATGGAGCTCTGATTTGCTTTGATATCAGGGTAGAAGAACTTTTCTATAATACCTACTCATCTTTCACTGTTCCCCTCAGCTATATTTGTGTATTTAAAATACAGATTAACTCAAACAGCAGGATTTATTTCTTAGTAAAATCTCACCTATGATTTATAAAACAGTGCTACCTCACCATAAATCTAACCATTTTTTATAAGGATGGAGTTTTGAAATATTATATGAGATTGATACTGAAGTTGCAAGCAGTTTAGGGTAAAAAAAAAAAAAAAAAAAAAAAAGTAATTTTCATTGGTATTACATGTTTATTTTCAAATCACATTATAAAAGAAAGGATCGTGTTACTATTTTTAAATTACAATTTTAAGTATTATAAACTTAAGTATATTAAGCAAATTAAATGGTTTGGATTTTGATATGAGGGAAGAGCTTATCATGGGAGCTGCAGTTCTGTAATTCTAAAAGCCATAGCAATTGAGATGCAGGCTCCATTTAATTATAAATTTTGAGATGGATAAATGAGAAGAATAGAAGGATTTCTTTTCCACTTATCCATTTCTAATAAATATATGTTTTGACAGCAATAACACTGGATTAAATAGTTAATGTTACATGGAACTTCCATTTTATTTGTATGGGCTGTTCCCCCTAGATTGAGAAGCCTCTGAACTATCATGTTCAGCAAGGGTCTATGCTGGATTAAACTAAGATGGAAATGGAAAATTTGATTTAATAGTCATGTGATAAAATCTATTAATGTTCTTCCTATGAGCATTTCTTCAAACTTTTCTCCTGCATTTTGTCAAATACTATCTCTCAGTGACTTAGACTGCTAGTCTCAAATCCAGAAATCTCTCGTCTCTAATCCTGACAGACCATGATGCCTTTCATTTTGCTGCTTTGTTTTGGATATACATATCTGAACAATATAGAGAAGTTCTGTAGGAAAGCTAGGAAAGGTTTTAGATGTTGGAATTTTAATTTTTTTTAAATGGAAATGTAGTTTCTAATTTGCTGTTTGCTAATTAGCTAATTTGCTAAAATATATCCAGTGGATTTAGGCTATGACTAAGCATAGTCAAGAAATGCCTCAAGACAGAACGATTGATATCTATGGGAGGAAAAAAGCATATAATGCACTTAATCCAGTAGATCATATTCCTTCACTATAATAACTACATACAGGACACCAAGAAAACTCATATACCAGAAGAAACTCCAGAAGAACATAGGACTTACTGAAGCACTCAGCTGCCAGTGGAGAACGACTGCTAAATTTGTCTCTTATCTCTTCTGATCCCGAAGAGAACCTAAAAATAACACCTATGCACCTGCCTTGAGAATTCACAATACGATTTATTTCCTTTGCTTTATCAGTCTCCTCCTTGACTGTTACTTGCCAAATCCCTTCTCATTTCCACACATCTTTTTCTTTCAAAGATGGCTAACACAGATAAACACTAGGCAGTTGCTATCAGATAACAACCCTATCTCTTAAGGATATTCCAACAAGGAAAGAAAAATCTGCTTCTGTGTGCTACCCTAGCTGTGAGGAGTAGCACATGCAGGATTTCACAGGTGGTAGAGATTTCTAATAAAAATCCACAGATTAGTATAAAGATCTGATTTGAGAGGATAAAGAGACAAACATGAACTTTCCATCTCATTTTGTGCAGAAAGGATGAATAGATTTACTTTTATTAATGCTTAAAAAGTACTAACAAATAGTCCCATAGGTAAACACTTTAACCGTTAACAAGTAGTTTTGGAAAAGATATTCTGAACGCATTGGAGGCCCATCTGTCCTGCTACAAAAATCCATGGCATAACTCCTTATACCAACTGAATAACTTGAGTTACAAGTACCCAAAACAAAATACATTAATGATGACATGAAGTCCTGTTTTTTTGGCCACATAATGTGAGGCTCACTGCATTACATCCCAGCTACGTAGATGTCACTAATGCTACCAACCAACTACTTTTTCACATAAAATAAAATGCTAGGCCTGTTTTTCCAATGAAAAGGTAAAAAAAAGTCATGTTCCAGGGCTCTTTAATGAGTCTCTGTGCCTTATTTTCAGAACATTTTAATACTTCTGCCTTGACAGTCTTTGAAAATGAGTGCTAATTAGCCTTCTGGGTTGTCAGGAAATTGCCATATTGATCATCTCTGGAAGCATTATGTATGGAAAGGAAGGGAAAGGAAGAGAAGTTCAAAGGAAAAAAAATGTTGTTGGTGGGATGCTGAGGTTTTGTGGAATTTATTTTTTAGCTTGAAGAATTATTAATTCTGGGGCAAACACAGATGAGCAAAATACATTGCTTCTGTTTTAGGCATTTATAAATTGCCTTTAGTACACTAGTACAAATCCAATAAAATCTACTGAAAGAAGCTAAGCCTGCTTTAAGTAATACCACTTAAAGCTTGGTTGTAAAGAAAATATTGCTCTTTAAAAATGTAAAACAAATCCTCCTAACAGGACTTTTCAAGTTAAGCTATCTCTAAATAAAAAATGATGAGATATTTAAAGAGTTTCAGAGTTCTCATTAAATGCATTATTCAGGACTGACTGTTGTAAAGAAAGTAAAAATATGAAAGGTTTCAGTAATATGTCTTTGCAATTCAATACATTTTCGCTGGAAAGTTTAATTGACACTGGAGACCTGAAGTGTAACTAGGGAAACAACTTGGATTATGTTGATTTTAAGGTCTTAAGCAAGCACTAACTCTTCAAACATGCTTTCGGTATTTAACAACACCTGTTTTGCATTATGATACCTTGTGATATTTAAGGATGATTTGAGTAGTGTGAACAAATTAGCTGATGTTTTGAAATGGTCATTAATGATTTTAATGCATAACTCCATGAACCTTACTTAATGAAGGGTTTTAAAAATCAAATAACCCTGGAAGACATCCTGGTTCTCTTTAAGGCTTATGTTGAATATATACACATACTGGCCTCTGAAATGCAAACATATATTGAGGAACACTTAGTTAAAAACCACTGGAGCCTTGCTATGTGATTAATAGTGAGTTTTATCTAGATATTTCATATTAGAACTGGGCTCATCATTCTTAATATTTCAGATCTATATGAGCAAAACAGCTAGAACGATGTACAGTTTTAGCAGCTATCGCTTGAATGCTGTACTCATACAATGAGGAAAGTGAAAACTTTTGTATCTTAAGAAAGAGGAGAAAATAATTTAAAAATAAAATTGAAATGAGTTTGTTTGTTTTTTATAATCTAAAGTTGCTTTTTTGTACATCTCAGTAATTATTTTCAAAAGGGGCATAGTGAGCCTTAAAACCATGAAAACCATAAACATAATTCATATTACATTCTTTTTCCATGGCCATGTAAAGTCTCAGAACCTCATAAATGACACCAGCCATTTGGACAGCAAATTCAGTGAATTCCATTAAATATTTTGCATTGTCGGAAAAATACCATCTCTGTAAAGAAAATGCATCATAATGGCAATTCTGCTCCAATTCTTATTCTGAGTAGGCTATGTTTCTATTGTTCCTTTAATAATGAAAAAAATATTTTGATGATTTCAAAGAAATATGTGAAGCTGCTTCTAGACTGTGCTATTTTGTCTTTTCCTGGTTGCATGAAACTAGTCCTGTCACTATACTGACTACTGTTCTTCAGTTTTTGTGTTGTTATCCAATCTAGTTTGGGCCAAACCAGACTAAAGTCTCAACAAAAGTAAAATGATGCAATTCCCAAGTTACTGGTGATTCATGTTATAGTCCAGATACTCTGAGGCATAAAAACACTGGCACTTAAGACATATTTAGCCGATACTTTCATTTTCTGTTTGAATGGCTGAATGTATAGTTTTTAAACTATCATGATGCTTTGTAGTGACATTAATATTTCAAACATCAACCGGTAGGGGTCACTAGGTAGAAGTGTAGAAGTGATTTTGGGAGTCCCTGGAAAGGATGGGCATTACAATATAAATGGCATGTAGGAGATAGATGTTTCTTCTGAGAAATCATGAAACTTTAATACAAATGCAGTGTAAAACCGATGTGATTATAAAACTCACTCCAATACAGGAGAGAGATGGGAGGACATTATCTGTTATGAATGTGGTGAACACTGCTTGGTTATGGAAAATTAATGAAAGCCCTGTAGCCAAAGAATGGTGGCTTAGTCTGGTTTGAGCTTCCTTTCAGCTTCTATGAAGATAATTTTTTTTTCTGGCTTGAGTAGTTCTAAATGAATGTCACTTTTGAGCAAATGCTTTAGTCTTTCCAAGCTATTTTAAAATTTTATAATAGGACAGTATAAACACAGCCAAGCCTTCAGTAATTTGTATTGAAGAGGTACCTTTGTCTTTGTAAATTTGGAATGAAAATGTGGGTGGGATGTACCATGAGATGAACTTCCTGTAAGAAGAATGGAGACATCCACCCACAAGGGGAAGAAGTCTGACTCATTTTGTGAAGAGGGAATGATGTGGACTGTGACTTTTTAAAAAGAGGGCATTAGTGGTTAAAGTTCTTGGTGCATTGATTGATGGCAGTTTTTCTATACCTAGAACTTTCCCCGTCCTAGACATCCTATAGTTAATTAATTTGTTTTCCTTAAGGTTTTGGAGCCTGAGTTAGCATTTGGTTTGTCTTGTTACTGTTGTCCTGGGAAGCCCTCTCTAGTCCTCTTAATTTCATACAATAAAACTGTATTTTTTTGTGTGTCGAAATTAAATATTTCTAATATCTGTCCTTATGAGAGGCTGGAACTCACTGAAAATTACATTTTGCAAAGTTTTCTGTTAGAAAATCAAACTGAAACCCAATATTATGTTCTGGTACATAACTGCTGAAAAAAACAGCTGTAAACATGCTCAGATTTTTTCAGAGAATGTAAAGTATTAAGAAATTGACATTTGCGGTATGTTTATGGATGTGCATATTGTGCCATGTGTGGATTACTGATTTTTCCCCTTCCATCTTTAAGCTTTGCAGATTAAAACTCTGCTTCTGTAATAGCACATTTCAAAGATTCATATGAAAGTAAGCTTCCATGGAATTCAGTGTTAAAGGCTCAAACCTAAATTTGGAAAGAATTAGCTTTTGTTGCTATGGGAACATACACTTCATTTAGTCTTAAAGAAAAAGAATATACAAAATTATGATAAAAAATAACACTATCAGTCCACTTGGTGGGGCAGGAGGCACTAGAAATAAATGTGTAATCTGGGCAAATAATATCTGTCTGTTGCATACAGCATGATTACACTGGAAAAAAAATCTTGTCAGTTTACTGCTCCATTGCAATCTTTTCTTCTATAAGTTCACATTTTTTTGCATTGTAAAATCACACATTGCACATAAATAAGTAGTTTAGTCATTATTTGCTTTTCTAAGGCATCACTGTGGATGTCTAATAATTCTCAGATGATTATCTTTATTTGTTTGCCTTTCATAAAGTTTTGTATGCAGCCTAGATCTCAGCATATTTTAATTCAGCTACCAAAGAGTAAAGGAGAGAAAGTTGATGCTGCAATTGAGTTTATTCCAAGAGACTATTAATATAAATGTGAAAGTGAGTTCTGTTGCTGACTCCCGGGTTTGCTTCTTTGCTTGAGAAAGAAGATTTGCTGACTGTGAAGTAGTTGTAAATGTCTCACAATTAGACTGTCTTTATTTGAGGAGCAGGAGATCTGTGGAGAGATTTTTCTACATTCTTTGCCGCTTTCTTCCCTTTTATTTTTATTTTTTGTAAATCTCTGATATACTGTAGGTTTTCAACTTGAAAATTTTATCTGTGGAAGCATTATTCAGAAAAATGCCCTTTTTTTTTTTTCTTTAAGACGGAAAGTTTCTAAAATGAAATGAAGTGCACTTCTTGAATGAAATCTGTGACAAGATTTTCTTTTCTTTTCTTTTTAATATTATGGCCACAATCCTGTCCTTTGTAGAGTAGTACAGAACTCGTAAGAAGTTGCTGAGTTGCTGAGTTGATGCAAATTCATGCTGCCTTTTGTGTGCAGCATTTGTACAGTTTCATGCAGATACTTATTCTCACGTTTCTCTAAAATTTGATTTCATTTTCATGTTCATGTGGACATGCAAATGTAAAATGAAATATAATAGAAATAGAAAATATTACGTAGTCTCCCAGTGAGATTCTGTAATGATGCATTTTTAAAAGTATTTTGATGTAAAAAACTAACTTTGCTACTTCAGACATGTGATTAGTAATGCTGACAGCATCTGCATTTTAACAAATCCTAAATTCCAGATGCTTAAAGAAGGAGCAAGCAATAAACAGTAAAATCAATAAGAGATGGAAATAAAGCTTAGGATAGAAGTGGAAAGACACAGAAGCCAAATATTCTCTCACATCATCTCTGTGATAGAGAGGCAATATGAGGCAATATGAGCAAAATGCTTTTCTTCTTTGGAGATTCCTAGCATGATCTGGCATGTTTACCACCTCTTATATGAATTCTGCTTTTGCTATAAGCAGTCAACATTGCTTGTGATGAAATGCTGCCATTATCATTTAATCAACAACTATGTAAAGTGCTGTGCCCACTCAGCACAGAAATCATTCTTTGGCCTAAAGACAAACCGCTGAAGCAGTGGTTATGTTTCATTATTTCAAATAAAATCTTTTTCCAATAATTTAACTGGTGAAATGTCTCAGTTAAGACAAACTCACGCAGCATTTTACATTGCTGTGGATTGTATGAAAAAAGCCTCAGAATATCTAAAGGTTTTCTAAGTGGCACTAACGCATTCTGCTTCTGTCTCCTATCCAAAAGCTCACATACTGAACCACTGTGCTCAGATTCCACTCAAGTCTTCATAAAAGAAAAAAGAAACAGTTTATTATATTACAGTGAGGCATTGAGTTTAAATTACTTTTTGGAGGCATTACAGAGGCAACTAAATATACATGATTGAAATCAAAAGAACATGGCAATGGCTGTTGGAGAAACTTACTTAAACTAACTCCATGGTCACTGTAGCAGACAGATTAGCATGGGCTATTTCTTATCCATGCGCAATCCAGCATACATTGCTGTGAGTCTACAGGAGCATTTTAGTTTGTATCCAAAGCTTCCTTTTGGAGAATAATAATAATAAAATATTCCTTATGACCTCATTTACTGTCTTTCAGCTCCCTTTCTAAGCAGTCATGAAGCACATGAACTTAGTTCCTGTCAGGAATCCCACATGTTCTACAGGACTAGAGTAGTGTTCATCTTAATAAAATGCCCTGGAAAGGTTATGGCGTGTACTTTGGAGCCTTAGCAACATCTCCATTGTTCCACAAATCCTTTCTTGCTAAAGTGTATGCTGGGTTTTATAGGGCTGACACTTGTATTCGAAGGTGGAGAACTGGCAATATTTTCCCATTCCACAGTCTTCATCAATGATACACTCATGATTTTGTTAGTTTTCTTCATGCTTTATAGACTGATAGTCTCAGAAAAAAATTGTTGATCCAGTTCTGTTATATGTAATCTTATCAATTTCTTGATGAGTCTGAACAGTTTTATTACTAATTCTGATTTCTATGTTGGACTCATTTTGGTAGATAGGAGGTAAATTTTCAAAGTTTACTTCCGACAGTTTTTTTGCCCCTTCTTCTTCAGCTTCCATCTGTTTATATGTTACACATAATTTACAGCTGTAAGACTTGCCACATTTTTGTTGTTATTCTGTGGATACTTGGTGTGTGTCTATGTGTGCATGTAGACATACATGAGCCCGAGGATACATGGATATTTTTATTAATGAGCAATCATACACAGCCATTGTCTTTTGCAGATCATGGCTGTAACATTATTACCGTTGGCACTATCCAGAATCTTGGCACATAACTACAGATCCTAAGAGCAGATCAGGGTAGTTACCACTCTACAGGACTCATTTCTTGGGAAGTGATTGGTCTCTGACAATTCCAACTTGTCTGTATCAAAGAGTAAATCTCTTACCATTTTAGAATTTTGCTTGTATTTGTATTCCTTATTATAGCTCTCAGATAGATAAACCTTGCCTCTGCAAAAAATGTGGAGTGCAAAATATGAGAGAGATAATAAATATAATTAGTTTCTGGTGTTTCTCTGTGAAAGAAAGTGTTGACAAAATCTCTAAAACTATAACAGTGCCCTGGAAGTATATAGCCATACTTAAAGGAAATTTTTGCTCCTTTAAAAATTAAGGGTGGTTTCCTTGCATAAACTTAAGTGGATTTTTCACTTTGATAAATATTTTTTTTTATAATTTTTAGTTGATTACTTTACTAAACCTTTATTTATTCTTCTCCATGCAAAAAATAAAAAAAAAAAATTAAAAATAATTTTTATGTCAGAGGAATTATGAAAATGTTTACAAACATTTTCAGAATAAAGGTTATCATCTTGGAAAAAGTACTTGTATGGATTATTTATTTATTTATTTTTACATGTCAGAGATAGGGAATTTACAGTTAAGCAATAGAAACTGCTTATAAGTTTTGGTCTGATCCAAGTGTTGAAAAACCGGTTCTTAGAAAGTCAATTCTATTAGTGTATTTTTGAATGAATTTCTCACATGAATGAATATATTAAAAATATCCATTTATGTGGTAAAAGTTTCCATATGATATTTGTTCTTCTCAACATTTGCATGCCCATATTCATTTGTAGTATTCATGGGCCACTAAGTGAGCACTGTTCCTGGACTTGACTTTGGGATATTCTTAAAATATGAACAAAGTGTACATCAAACCAGTGTACTGGTTTAGTAGAACTCATGCTTTACATCTTCTTCCAGTCAACTGCATGGTCAGGCAAAAGTCTTTTTATCCTTTTAGTAAGTAAATTTTAGGGGGAAAAAATGGTGTCCCTTTCATGTATATGCTTATACTACTTAAAATAATAAATAAAAAAACTTAATTTTCATCCTTGGAAAATTGTTCTTGCATCAAAAGGATGAAGTGTAGAAGGGCAGAATTGCATTCCTAAAAGCTTGTTTGCAGTATGTATTTGACTTCTATTCTGAAAATCTTTTTTTGTTTTCTTTTTAACATGTCTATTGCTAGTCAAAGCATTCATGATTGCAGTTATAGAGAACAGAAGATCACTGTCCTTTGCAAATGACTACTTCCTTTTTTGCAATGTTGAAGAACAACTGTTGCTGAAAATTATAATTTTGTTAATTTGTTCTCTTAATTTTTCTTTCTTTCCCTTTGAATCCAGGCTAATATGTGGAATCTAGACATCCTGAGTTTCTTTTTTATCCCATAAACTTTTCATGAGGAATAAAAGAAAAAACACCTAAATTTCCATAGCATTTTCTAATACATCAAAGAGATTAATTAAAAAAAATATTTTTCTTATAATAGAATTTTATATTCTATTCTTTATATTAATATTCTTTCTTATAATAGAAAATGTTTGATAAGCAGCAGAAAAAAAAATGAAAAAAAAATAATGGATGTCTATAAGTCAATCAGCTTTTTTATTCAGAAATGATACAATCTGAGCATTTTTCATGTTCAAAATGTTCGTCTTCTTTTTTTTTTTTCATGTGCCCAAGAATAATATTTCCAGCCAAGCCTCTAAAGATAAAATAACCTACATTTTACATGTGCTTTACTTGCAATAACAAATCTCTTCTCAGTACTGAGCCAGAGCTTCAGATGGTTTAAATCAACACAGACATCAATAAAACTGTGTTGATTTACTTTTCTACTATTAGGAATTTTTGTAAGGAAAGCAAAAAAACATTACTGGCCTGCTGAAATTTAACATATTACTGAATTAGCAATATGTTATTTCTTTGGAGAAAATCTTTCTGATTATCAATAGGATCTAATTAACTTTGCAGTCTCATTTTTTAGTAAATGAGGTGAAAATGACCACTTGGTGTAACATTTTATTTGTATTGCGGTTGACACAATGGAAGGAAGGGATGCCATTCAGAGGCAGACTTGAAAGGTGGGTGAATCTAATGAGGTTCAACACTGCAAAGTGCAAGTTTTTGCGCTTTGGCTGGAGGAATCCCAGGCATATATACAGGACCAGAGAAGGGCCACAAAAATTGTGAGGAGGCTGGAGCACCTCCACTAGGAAGACAGGCTGAGGAAACGGCTTGTTCTCAGGAGAAGAGAAGGCTGTGAGGTGACTTCATTGCAGCCTTCCAGTACTTAAAGGGTGCCTACAAACTCTTTACAAAGGTAGATCACAGCAGGACAAGGGGAAATGATTTTAAGTTGAAGGAGGGAAGATTTAGGTGGGATATCAGAGGGAAGTTCTTCACCAAGAGAGTGGTGAGGTGCTGGAACAGGCTGCCCAGAGAGGTTATGGATGTTCCATTCCTGGAGGTGTTCAAGGCCAGATTGGATGGAGCCCTTGGCAGCCTGGTCTAGTATTAGATGTGGAGATTGGTGGCCCTGCATGTGGCAGGGGGTTTGGAGCTAGTTGATCATAGAATCATCATAGAATCATAGAATGGCCTAGGTTGAAAATGATCACAATGATGATACTTGAGGACCCTTTCAACCCAAGCCATTTTATGATTCTATGATTCTTAGAACTTTTTTATGTGAGGAACATGTCTAAGGGAATTCATGCAATGACAAAGTTGTGTTGAAATCATGGTGTGTTTATAGGTTAGGGATAAGTAAGGTTAACATAATACATTGTTTATTTACAATTTGCCTTGATAATCTCACTTTCCTGAGATTAGTTTATTTTTATCATGTGCTGCTCCTTCATGTCATGCATGGTCTATTTTCGTCAACAAATGAAGGACGTCTTTATGAAAGTCTCAGTTTCTCTGATGAAAGGAAGAGAAAATCACCATCACAGAAGTACATTAGACAATATCAAAACAGGCGGGACCTAGAATTTTTTATCAATATGTTTAAAAGGAAAAGAAATATAAACATTTGAATTCTTCCATTGAGTTCTTTCAACACGGGAGATCACACATATGCTACAATGTGGCCCTCAAAGTGTTTCCTAATTTTTTCTTTATTTCAAAGAATAAAAGATAAACAAATTAAAAACAACAGCCAGTGGACATATATCAATAGTGACAATGGGAAGTGAGGAAGGGAGAAGATTGGTGTACCAGAACTATTAAAATATAGCAAAAAATAAGTAAAGAAATAAATAATGACAATCTTATAAACCTAAGTAACTGACTGAAATATGAAATATTTCCTACTTTATCCATTTCTTTAACGAATCCATTTTCTTTTTTTTTTTTTCTAGTTCTGAACAGAGCAGTAATCTCTTTCAAGAAAAGCAGACAAGATATGAGTTAAGGCTGACATTATTTATTCATTCATATGTTCATATGACTGCTGGGGTACTCCTGTTTTGTTTTGTTTTTTTACTTTCCCACGTAGTTTCTCAGCCAGTGTTCAAAATTCCACATGCAAAAAATCTTCACCACAGAAATGCTTGACACTTCATGCTCGGACGCTAAGCTAAGAGGTTATCTTTCCCCCAAACCATGCCACCACCCCAAAACAATAAGGTTTAGAGAAAATAAGATCCTGCCAAGACCTGTAATTACAGAAGCTGGAATCTTTTCAGACACTCAGATTATCATGCCTAAACAACCTCAGAGATCGTAAGTAGCTTTGAGTTTAGTTTTTCTTCTTATCTCAATGTCAGAAGCTCCTACAACACAGGGCTATCTGTTATCAAACCTTATGTTTAGTCTGAATACAACAGTCCTATCTGTTGTACTCTAAATAGAAATTTGTTTTATTAACCAGTTTTGAATTATTTATCTTAAGTTGGTACTAATTACATGCCTATTACCAATGTTTTCTCAAATAGAGGATGATGTTTAGTGAGGTCTACAGAAAAGAATGCTAGCAAACTTTTGAAAGTTTCTGTTTGAAAAGATCCCTGCTTAAAAGAGTTCATTCAGTTTACGATCTTTTTTTCCCAGAATAACATTAAACGGACAATTAAACATTTTTAGAAATGAGTTCAAGATTGATTCAGAACAGTAGTAACTGTAGATCTTGATTATCTGGGTCGTGTCATCTTGTTGAAATAAAACGTTTTCTGCTAAGAACCACAAGCTGACAAACATGGTATTTTTCTGAAATCGAATTGGAAGGTTTTTTCTGCTTCCTTTCATTTTCATGATGTTTGTGATTGATACTGAATTCATGTCAGTTCACTTTTTCTACTTTGTAACTTTACCGTCCCAAATGCGGAAGTCAGGAACTGGGTCTTTTATGTGTTCTTGTTTTGTGAAAGGATTGTAAATACACTGGACGATGCTGACCTTTTCAATATACCATCCGTTGATTGGGTAGCCAGTCCACCTTTACTCCACAGGTTAATGAAGTTGTAAATAGGAAAAACTGAAATGGCAAGCCAATCAAAAAGGTCAAAGTAGTATAGCATACCACTACAGCTGCCAAAATATATGAGGCATTAAAATTTGGATACCTCATTCTTAGTGACAAAGATTGTAATGAGAGCAGAAAAGAAAGCTCCGTGAATCCATTCGCATCATAGAGAATGTAGTGTGGATTGGAAATGATGCAAGCCTGCAATGATGATGCTTCTATTCTAAGATGAATATTTGATATATTTCAGGGACCATAGAAAAGCAAAGTTAGATTGAAAACCATGTTTTCAAGCGTAAGAATACTCTCTTCAATGTTATTGCCTTTGTATGCACAAACTGCATATATACAAATGATAATGCTGATATCATTTTTCAAAGGAGGGTGTAGAGTATGAGGTCTGTGGAATTAAAAGGAATAGAAAGCTGCCTAGACTTTTCAAGAAAAAATATATGAACCTGGTAATGTTCAAGTTAACTATATGAAATAACTAAATAAGTTCCTTCTTACTTTATTGATGTGGTGCTCATACTGATAGCATTCATACCATTTAGATGTGGTGTTCAGGGACATGATTTAGTGGAGGGTTGTTACAGTGAGGGTAGTATGGTTAGGTTGTGTTTGGACTTGATGATCTTTAAGGTCCTTTCCAACCTGAGCTATTCTATGATTCTATGATTCTGTGATTCTATAACTATATTAAATGAATACAAGTCTTGTAAATCATACAGGGATACTGCACGTAACTGCTGCTCAGCTAAAAGACTTGCAATTGTTATATTTAGACCATTGTTAAAAAAATACTCTCAAATTTTATTGCTACAAGAAAATAAATGATGACAATTAAGTCAGAAGGAGATTATGGCTGAAACTTTTATTTCTTTTGTTAGCAGACAATTTTGTGAAAAAAATTATTTATCCTCATCTGACATAAAGACATTTCAAGCTGGTGTATTACCGGAGTACTCTATTCTCTTTGTCTTGAAACACTTCCATTCACATTTGCTATCCATATCTCTTAAGGAGCATTAGCTTCTAAGATTATGTCCCAAGTAGTTTAAAACACGTCCATGTGAAATTCATGTTCTGTGTTGTAAAGTAAAGGAAGCTGGTGAGAGTCCTAGTTAAAAGGACGTGAACTGAAACTATGTCTGTGGGTTGTTACACAACTTTTGGTTTGTTTTCTCTTTTCTTTGTCTTTCTTTTTTCTACAAGCAGCAAAAGAATATTTATCCATGAGGGAGTAACGTACAGTAGCATGACCTGGTCCTGTGACTTATTTATGTTAGATCTATCGTACTGTGCTTGCTGTATAAGCAGACAGTTAAGTGTGGCTTTGATTAATTAAATAGTTTCTCTTGACTCAGAAGCAGCACTCCAGTTCAAACCTCACTGAAAATTCCCCTGCACTGGAACTGCAGGCAGAGAGGGATGAGTTATAAGGATGAGTGCCAAGAGGTGCCTTCTGCTGCACTTTATCACTAACTGTAATCCAACTGTCTGAAACTGTGCCAAGCTAATTAGCTAGTTCAGTGCCTGTTATATCAAGAGCCCAAATAAACGAAGAGAGGTCACATTCGAATGGAAAAGAAGCATTTTCATTTGTCTCTCTGTTCATGTGAGTTTGAGACAACTCCCTTACAGGACTAATCCCAGTTAATGCCTCCTATTTAAACTTGTATTGAAATATTTTGGAATGTTCGACTATCAACCATAGCATTAAATTACAGGCTAGTTGAGGTGAGTGGAGACAGTCTTTGTTTTTGTGAAGAATATCTAATCTGAGTTTGTTAATCCAGGAAAACAATAGAAAAGATATACTGGAACTTGGTCATAATATCATTAAGGTGTGGGATTTGTTTTTGCCCAAACTCACTGAAAATGAGCAAAATCTCTGTCTTAAGGGATCCTCTACTTTTTAATCCCAAATGTGACTGCTGAGGCTAAAATCAGGCAGAGGAGAATAATGATATTATGATGATAAATACAAGGAAGAAGAGCAGTGAAAATAAATATTGTATGTGAATAGCTTCATTCTTCGGTATGTAAGCTTAACCAAAAATGCAAGCTGACTGGCTCATACACATGAGACTGTAGAAGATCAAATTACAATGTCTGTCAAGATTTCCATAATATCTGCTTAAGTAACTGCAAGAATGAAAACCATGACATGATATTCTTCGTGGTCTCATTTTATGAAGCTAGATCTTTTATTTACTGTGAAAGACAAGTCCGTTCCTTCAGTTGCTTCAAATTAGTTTTCCTCTGCCAGTGTACTTTATGTAATTCAAATCTTTCATAAACTTAGGAAAGAATAGCTGGCTGACTAATCCCTCATCTTTGTCCTGTCAATGAAACTAAGCAAGCTCTAGGAATAATTATATTCACAGATGTATGTATTACGAATGGTTTCATTTGAAAAGTTATATGTTTTCAGGAACATGATACTGAAAAATAAGTACAAAAGAAAATCATCAGAATTCATACTGTAGTTTCTGTTGCTTTGCTCTCGTTAAACTCACATAGCTTCTTTTTTTTTTCTCAGAGAACTATAACATCAGATGCCTCTTTGAATGAGTGGTCATTTTAACTTTGTGTCTTGTGTAATGCATATATAAAATATGTTTAACAATAAAGCACAATGACAGAACAAATCTTGGCAAGATATCCCACAGGTGTGGTGAACAAAGCAATTCAAAATATTGACTGAAAGAATGCAAAAGACATCCGAGTTTGAGATTCTTTTTCTCTTTTTTTGAGAATTTCGTGGGTCATCAGGATTAACAACTTTAACCAAAATAAAAAAGTTGCAACAGCACTAGGCCTCATACCAGTTTGAAGAAAGTGGAGCACATTGCCAATCTTGGCTGACCAGACTATCCTGATATCCACCATATAGTCCAGATTTGGCACCTGATTTCCATCTTTCCAATAAAAGCTGGACTGTGCGGGCAACATTTTCCTAGAAATAATACTATCATATTATGATAGCTGTGAAGCAACGAGTCACCTCCTATGGTGCAGATTTTTACAAGTGCTCTTGTTCATCCCTGGTGAAAATACATAGCTAATGGTGGTGACTAAGTTGAAAAATACTGTTTTGTAGCTGAGAATTTGCTCTATCAAATAGTGCAATTGCACTCTTTGCATCTGTTGTAGTTTCTATGGAAATAAATAGGAAACATTACTTTCAGATCGGCCTACATAGATATCAGTATATGCATAAAACAATTTCTTCCATCCTTTGAGAGCGTTTACTGCTTCATTAAGTACTCATTGTATTATAGGAAGTTATAACCACTGCTAGTTAAACAAGACTGAGTTTGCAGTACAGAAAAAAAAAAAAACAAAACATAAATCGTAGTACTGTGGGCATTGCTAAAACCATATAAGCAGTACAAATACTGTTTGGATCACAGCTGATGAAAAACTATAATATTACAAACACAGGGCCAAGAAGTCAAGTCGAAACTCTCTCATTAGAGGATGTAGCATGATGCAAAATACTGCAGACTCTACTGAAATTTGTTTGCAAGCTAGCTAAGGAAAATGAACATTTTCCCCAGGGCTCTAGCAATGCTCCATGGAAACAATTGGAAACTGAAGTTATTTTCCCAGTGTAAAACTGTTTTGCCTGTGGGCGAGAACTATTATTTCTATTTCTGATACACCAACAGAATAACCAATTACTGTTAAATTGGACAGGGGTTCTACAGTATCCATATTATCTGTTGATTTTCAATATTTTAGAGATTTTCTATTTTCTGAGCCCAAGTTATATCTAGTAGGAATATTTGTATTTGTCACTGCCTATGTGGAAATATGATTATCTTACACACTGGGAGAAGTCTGCTTTGTGAATATCACTGCCTCTACAGGCACCAGTAAAGTCTGCAGCAATAAACATTCATGCACTTAAAAAGTGCACTACTTCAGTACCACTGATAGCCCTTCATTGCAGCTATTTCAAGAAATACAGTCAAGGTGATAGAAAGACTTAACAACAAAATTAAAATTTGACTTTGTACACTTCATTCAACACTTTCATTATCAAATGTTTTTAAAAAACAGTAGTTTTAAACTGAGTTTAAGGGACCAAAAGAATGTCAAAGCAGTTAAAATCTATCTGCTTACTAGTCTAAATATTTGCAGGACATTTAGTAGAAAAAGATTTTTCTGTTAAAAATAAGCACGTTAAATAAAAATATTACTAATAATTCTAACAAATGTCAGTTAATGATCACAATAAGCTCTTCTGAAGTTGTGCTATAAGAGAATCACACATGCCTACTATTTTGGAAGAAGAGTGTCCACAGTTCTTCAGTCACCAGTAGTTATTCAAACAATATTTCTGTGTTTTAGTTAACTCACTAGACATGTTTGATATGGCCTGCAGAAAGAGAGAAAGATACTATTTTCTTGTTATTAGAACTTTCCAACAGATTTAAGGTTTCATCCACTTGGTAGAATCATTTACCAAATATTTTTATCCAAGGAATTGTTCGAACTCATGTTGCAGAAAATGTTTTCCCGGCTAAGCATGACCTGTGTAACTTCTAGATGGGTTTACTTTGTCCATGTGAGACTGTGAAACCTCAGACACTCACAGTTTGGAAGCCAGTTAGAGCCTTCCCACGTACTCAAAAATCTTCCTCTACCAATTTTATTTGGCTTTTATTAGCTCGGACTTGGGAGTCCTATCATGTCAAGCTGTTGGAGAAAGTATTTGTGCTGTTTTGACATCAAAAACATTTACAAAAACTAAGAGAAAAGAAAGGTTTCCTTCTGTAAAAACTGTGGGCAGAATGGAGGATTTTCTGATGTAGGTTTATATACACATCACCAGATTTCAGAGCACTACTAAGGAACGACTTGCACCAGAAAGTATGCAAATGTTTAATGCTATTTGAGTAGGAAGTGAGCCCTGAAAGCGTGATAGTTGACAAGCTGGCATTCTACATATAATTTAAAAATTAAATAAATACACACTGTCTGTGTTTTCAGACAGTCTAAAAATCCAAATACTATAGTCAATCAGATAACAGGCTTCTAGGCTAGCATCATATATTATAAGTTATACCAAGCAACCCATAATTACAGAGAAGCAAAAAACAAAACCAAAACTAAGCACATGACTCACAGGAAAAAAGGTTATCATGCTGATGGCCAGGACTGAAGGTTAACGCTGAAGATATGTTTTAAAACTTTCCAGCTTTGTAGAAAGCATGATTGTCTCAGAAATGGCAATATAGACTGTGCATTCATTTGGTTCAAAATGAGAAACACTTATTATGCTCAGTGCTATTGTACATTACTTTCTGTATCATATGGGCAGAAATAGCGTTCAGAAAAAAAATTCAAACTTTAAGAAAGTCAATTTACTAATGAAGAGAAATATTGATGTGTTAAAGTTCATTAGTGCAATGCCCATAAGCCTACAAAACAAGCAGTTCGAAATAAATAGTGGAAGTATAAAACAAAGGCAGTTTATGTGTGCTAATCTTAGGTATAAACGTTATTCACTTGTAAGTAGAAACAACACCTGTAATTTTTCAAAAAGGAAAAATAAGGTTTGTATCGTCTCCTACAACTGTTACTTTGTACATGTAAGATCCTCTTGTTATTTTATGGACTGTTATAAAACATGTCTTGTTTTGAAACCTTTTCATAAAAGGTTTAGTAGGGTTCCGGGCAGCCTGATCTGGTGAAAGAGGGCCCTGCACAGGATAGAGGGTTTAGACTAGATCTTTAAAATTCCCTTCCAATCCAAACCATTCCTTGGTTCTGTTATTCTATGGTCAAGGATAATGTGAGCATTGCTCTGTGCAGCTGTAGCTACTTATGATAAAGTAATAGTTATCTTTACCTCAAATTCTTCAACTCTTGGCTTGATAATAAAGTATGATATTACTGGATCCTTAATATTCCTTGATCTACCTGTTAGCAAAAATGTTTGATTAGACTATAGTACTACTTAATTGTTCTTAACCATTAGTTTGCCTTAATACTAATTATAGAAATGAAGTACCTGGAAAGCACAAATAATTACTGCTTTACTGCTGTGCTTTTATAATGCTGTGAATTTATTTATTCACTTATTCGTTCATTTATTTAAAGAGTGGAATAGAATGTAGTATAGGTGCTGGATGACAGTTCTGGTGCTTATGTTCTGAAACAAACATTTAGCAGCGACCCTCTTGCTGAGATGTTCTCACTTAGTATTTTGCCCTGAAACCTCCCTGTGCTGCAAGGACGGGGGATTTCTTATATACAAAGAATACTTTTGTCAAAGCCTGCATGTGTGAAAATAGCACTAGACAATGCTAGAAAGAGAACTATGTTATTTTAAACTTGTCTTTAAAAAAGAAACAGCAGAGGGAAGAACCTGTATCTACTGAGTAACTCCATTCCTCCGAGCTTCCCAATGGAGACCTTCAGAAGCATTCTGCATGCACAGTGTGAAAAACAGAGCAGCTACCCAGGGAGGCAGCAAAAAGCTACAAAAATAGACATGAGTATAATAAAAAAGAGAACCTAGAAAGCTACTGAAGGAACTGTAAATTTATCACTCTGTCTTGAACTGTAGTGACATATGGCCACCTAACCTTAACCCCTTCAATATCTTGTCACCTTTGTTTTCAGCCAGATCAACAAGCTGAAAGCACTGCTGTGCATGAAGGAGGTTAAGAGGAAAAGTGATGTGGGGCTTAGGACTGGGAGACAGTTGAGTTTTTTGTTGACTTAAGCTGATGCAGAAACTACCTCAACCGTTTCTGTGGAAATTTTGTGAGAAATTATCTCACAGGAAATCATTACTGTTCACTTCAGAGTGATGGATTTTGAAGACACAGGTACATTGAGCCTTGCTAAGCACATTGCATGTATGTATGTGTGCCTATTGAGTAGATTATCTTCCCAGTTGACATGAAAAGAAGGATTGCTAGCCAAACAAGTCAATTCAGAAATGTAAGTTGTATTTTATATACCCTAATGACTACAAATGTAAGAGAAATTTAGCTCTTGAATTCTTAAGAATTCAAAGTTAAACGTTTGTGTTTTGTGGTATCTCTTAGCTTCATGTGGATGTGTTTTTTTTCTTCTTTTTAGCAATGTTATTTGATTTTTATAGAAGCTTAACTCTGTGCAGAGGCAGAAGCACACTAATTTGGTTATTAGTATGTGCATGAAGTGATCCCACTCCACTCATTCAGAAAATAGGAATTAAGGTGATTTGACAGCCCTCCAATTTTGCTTTCAATGCTATTGATCCCTTTCATCGAGGCAGTGCTGTTCTGTGCTTGATCTTGCAAGAGGGACTGATGGCACACTTGCTCTAATCACATTTCATTGTACATTCAGTGCATGTAATAATAAATGTGACTATCCAGATCAATTTTGGCCCAATTTCCTCTCACAGGATGCAATTCAATGATTGCTTTCTATTTTTCTTTTAAGGACCATAATTTGATCTATATAGGGTACTTTTTTTTTTTTTTTTTTTTTTTTAATTCCCAATATATTGATTAATATAAGCTTCAGTGGTATTCTATACTTTTTTTTATAATCCGTTATGGAGAAAGCCTATACTTCATAGATCTGAGGTTTCTACATGCTATACAATGAGAATGATTTTCATAATGGCTTTCAAAGCACTTTCAAAGTGTGTTCATAGAGCCTTCTTGTGTTTAGGTACATTTACTTCCATAGAATGTACTTTTCAAAATAACAGGAAAATGCAAAGAACGCATTGCATAATTTTCCAAGCAATGCTGCAATGCATCTCAATGTTTTCTGTAATGACCTTATAACAGAATCATTATTTGACAGGGAACTTTGTAGATGAGGTTAATGTAGTTTTTGTATTTTTTCACATAGAAATTAGAAATGAAAAAGATCTGTTAGGTCAACTAGTTCATTCTCTGCTGCTTATTTTATTATACCTATTAATCAGTTCAATAGGCCACTTTACTGTTTCAAATTTGTATTAGGGAAAAGGCTTAAGTGCCATTTAGAAGTCAATACAATGCCTTCTATTGAACACAGTAAAACTTTTAACTGACTTTCTCATGTGCAAAAACAAATAAAACAAAACAAAGAAACAACCAACATCTGTAGACCCTTGGAAATGAGGAGGGAGAATAATCAAAGCCAAAGAACTGTTATTTCTCTAGTAAGATCTCAAGTTGATCTTTACAGAAGCTAATGCAACTAATAACCCTATGGAGCTGGAAGAGCTGATCTTAGATTAAAGACCTAAGTTTTACATCTAAGCTTCATTTAGCATATGAGGAAATAACAGTTACACGATCCACAAATGCTTAGTAACTAAGTCCATTTATACAGTTGTTAAGTTAAATCCAATTAAGCATATGGATTGTACATACATGGGAAGTGAATCTCTTCAGGCAGCTGTTACCACTGTATTGCATTACATCTGAAAACCATGATTGAAAAATTATAACTGTGACTGTAAAAAGTGATGTGCACTAAGATTCACATGAGTATGATCTGTGGTCTTCTTTTCCCTCAAATATAAACCATCATGATATGAACAGAGAGTAAATAACAACAGAACCAGAAGACATGCTTCCTTAGTTTCAGTCAGGCCTGAATGAAGTTCAAGCAAAATATGCTTATCCAGCATAATACCAAGTCTGCATAGATACTGTATGACTTTTTGGAGGTGTTATATAGCCTTCCTTAGAGAAAAAGAAAAAAAAGTCAGTTCTCATTTAAGAGTAATACACAGTGTTACTTAAAAATGAGATCGTGGATTTTGTTTTTATTTTTCTCCTTTCCTATAAGAGAGTATTTGTAAGAAATTCTTTTGAGTATTAACTTTCTTCATTTCATCCAATGACTTTCTTTCCAATGAAGCAATTAATTTGATTTGCTCTACTGGCTTGAACAACAGTTACAAAACTAAATGAATGTATTTTAAGCATATTAGTTTTAAATATGTAGGTAAGAAAAGGATTTGAAGTTAAATTGTTGAGAAAATCTTATTTTGAATGTCAATTTTTCTTCTGAAATAAACTTGGATTTTATGATTTATTTTTTTTCCCTAGAAATAAAGCAGTTCTTGCATCAGATGCTTTTGTAATTAAAATTATAATCAAGAAGAACTTCTAGAATATGTGTACCTACACTTATATATGGGTTAGAATTTTATAAAGTATCCTCAGAACTACAGGAACTTAAAATATCCGTAATTTTCTGTCTTGAAAATATAAGAAAAAAAAATATGATTTATAAATAACACACTTTAAGAAATAATCTCTTTTTTTTTTTCTTTACGTCTGGAGAGAAATTGTACAAATTTTAAAAAGCTCCTAAATTTTTAGGGAGTGGAAAATTCATTTTAAGAAAACTTGGACTTTTTCTCTGATGTTATAGTACCTGTATTTCATGTTAAAAAAAAAAAAAAAAAAAAAAAAAAAAAAAAAAACACAAAAAAAACAGTAAATAAGTCCCAGTATTAGCAGTGGCACCTTAGGGTTTTGCAGTGCTACTTGTCTGGAAAAGCACGCTTATTTTGACAGAATACTTAACAGTATTCACTAAGCTACAATGAAAGCTATAAGCTATAATGAAACAAGCTTGGCAAGTTGTCTGAGGATGAGCTTCTTCTCTGGGCTTAACTCTATTTCAGTGTTCCCATTTATCTCTCTAGTGAGTGCAGGCACCCTTCATGGTCTGACAGATATTCTGTCCTTGCCAGGTAGCTGTTGCTTTTAGGCTTTAGCTGCCAAAACAATTCAGAGGTCGATGTGAAAACATCCATAAATTATAGTACAAACTCTCCACTTTCTCAGAAAATGTAAGATCTTCGGTATGTTTAAATGCTGCAAAATGTCTTAATTTGTTCAGACACTGGCAGAGTTATTAATACAGACAGATGCAGAATACACAGACAACAAGCATCTAAATTAGCTTTGAGGGGATTTAATACAAGAAGCTAGCAAAATATTCCCAGAGAATAAATTAGTGTGACATTTTATTATGATTTTAAAGAGAGTTCACCAAATGCATATCTTAAACATTGGTCTCAAAAACCTGCAAAAGAACGCTGATATCAAATGATAAAGCAAGGGAAATCTGAATGGAAAACTACTCCTGTGAGGCTCTAGACTTTGCAAGGTAAGACAACACTTGTCACCCTGAATAAGCCATTAAATGCATTGTTTTTCCAAGTCTTTAATTACAGTTGGCATTCCCGAGTCTATTGCTGGAGGCAACCATCCTGCTGAAGAACAATAACCTTTGTGACACTGAAGAAAGATAAATCCACAGCAGGGACCTTAGCTGAGTTTCCAAAGTACTTCTAAAACTCAATACTGGCAGAAATAAACTTCTTAACAATGACTAATCTAAACATCTAGGACCAGCCACAGTTGAACATGATCATGCTCTGTGGTCTTGTAACACTTTCCTGGATCCAAAAGGTCCATGGAGTTCTGTCACTGGCACCTAGTAGCTTTTCAAACTGTTATTTTTGTTTTTGCTTTCAACCTAGTTTATGTTAAGCACAAGAGTTTAGATTAACCAAGGTGTATCTGCATGTTGACCCTTACAAAGGAATTTCAGGAAGCCTTTAAGCAATGGCCAACATCCCAATGCCTTTGTTCAGAATGTCAAAACAAATGGCTTCCATTAATTTTACTGTCCAATTTGGAAAGTTAAAAGAAAGGTGTGAATATGAAAGACATGCTCAGTATCAGAAGTTTTCTGATTTAATTATTGTCAAGATATTTCTGAGAATGTCTCATTCCTGCTAGCAGACTGCTGACCCAAGCTAAGGTTGCAGCATAAAGTGACAGTGTGATTCTGCTTGCACTTGTAGCAGCCAAACTAAAATCTGGTACAGCTCACTGGTCCTTAGGGCCAGGCTCTCCTTCACGCAGACTACGACTCAGTGTATAGCCCCTTCCCTAGCACCAGCAAACAGCATCTCTTTTCACGGTAATGGCTCTGAAATGCCATTTAGTCATGCATTGCTAAACTTCACAGTTAGTGAAATGCTGAGAAAAGTGAGTGGAGTTTTCCAAAACTAGAGTGTTTCAAGGCCAAAAGAGAAAAATAAACTGTGTCTCATTACCTCGTTGAGTATTTTAGCATAATCTTTAGGAAGAATACATCTTGAAGGCCAAATCACAAGCAGCAGGACAAAGAGCAGTCAGAATTGTGAGGGTTTTAATAGTCAGACTCCCACATATTGTTCAATTTAAATGAGAAATGTTTCACTGAAGATTGAAGTTTTATTTTATCAAATACTGTTTTAGCAAAATTAGATGATACAAGGCATTTTAGTACGATTCTTAATGTGTAAGAATATCTATCTTTGACTCTTGCTCATTTTTTCTTTTTTTTAACAGCATGCTTAATTTTAGATCCATGACCTATGATCTTTAATAGACTTTCTGACAATAATGATTAGGATAGTGGATATGCAGTATCAAATTATCAATAACCTCCTTCTCTGAAATTACACTAATGAATCATCATCCAACAGAGATATTCTACTCAAAAAATAGATCATTAACTGACTCACATTTTACACAATAAAAACCTCAATTTTCCTTTCTGACATTCTTCCAGGAAATAATATATATATATATGTATATGTACTGTTGATATTTTTTTTAAACTGTGGAGTTTGGGTTTGATTTGTTGGTTTTGCTTATCTTTTGAAAGCTGCAACTGAAAATTCATTAGTTTGCACACTCTTATTTCCTCCATACAATCTCTTGGAATAGAAATCTTCATATAAAGCATTTAAAATACAACTTAAAGAAATAACTTAAAAAATGAAACCTCTCATAATGGCCTCTGCCTGGAAATGCATAAGATCTGTACAATTCTCATTATATTCTGGGAACAAATGGACCCTAAGATTCCATTGAACACATTGATTAAAAAAGTGGGACTAAGATAGGCTCCTTAAGGATTATTGACAATTAATTAGCATTTGATATTAACTATCTACATCCACATCAGAAGAAACCAGGCAGTGTTTCACTCTAGGTAGTTTTCAAAGAAAGAAGAGATTTCACCACTGAAATGTCTATTGTTATGAACATCTCAATTAAAATATTTTAATAGTCTCTTAAACCTTGAAATGTAATCAAAATTGTAATAAAATATTCTGCTTTGAGTGCTGAATGAAATACTTACAAGCATATTTTAATTTCATTGTCTTCATTCTATCAGATTTGAGAAAGTTTCATTTTCTCTGCTTCAAACTACATAGGGCGCATACTAGGGATACTAAATTTCTGCATAAAAAGATCAAGATAAGCACATTCCCATCTGACATTTTCTCAAAACTTTAATCTGTTCAAGCAAGACAACATCTGTAGAAATTCTGGGCACCCAGACTTAGGAAGCAAAACTGTGCCTGCAAATCTCTTACGCTTTTACCAGACCAGCCTCACTCTTGTTTGGCCCAGCATTTCTTTCTGTATGTTCTGCAGGGCTGTATGTCAACATCCTTTCTTTGAAAATGTCTCAGTGTATCACCACTTCCTTTATGGCTAGGAATTTAATTAGTGCCACAACATAATTACTGTCAGTTGCCGCCCATTTGTATTTCTCGTTGAAGTACTCTTTCTAAAATATGTCATGTGGCGAGCATGGAATCAAGCAGAACAAAGGAAGAGAACGGATGCACACATGGCTGCATCTGCTGCTAGTGATTCCCCATCATAAAAATCCCTCTAAGAAATCCACCAAAATTCTTGGATGATGATTCATCAATGTTATTGCAAGGAAGGAGGTTACTGATGATCTTGTTGGCCTTATATACTTGCCCTTGCTCTCAGGAATGAAGCTGCAAGGAGGGAAATTTAGCAGTTTCTTCTGCCAGAAGACTGGGAGCAGACCCTCTGTAGGGTTGCTCAACTACTAAATCTTCCCCAAAATGAATTAATTTGTTCCTATTAGTTAATAGCTAGAAAGATTCACAAAGCCTTAATTGAAACCATGCTCAGTGTACCATATGTTATCTTTCTTAAGGCTTCGGGAAGTTCTCTAGGTCTGTATCAGAAAGCGATAACTAGGTAGAAACTTTAGAAGAAAATTGCCCTTTCTCATGCTATGTTAAGTATCAGTTTTATGCTACATCCTCAGCATTGCAAAGAGGGATGTAGCTGCAGAAAATGGGAGCCTTTCTGTGATGCAGTTTTCTTTTAAAAACTTCCATAGAAACCACAACTTTAAAACAAGATATTCTCAAGCAGCATATTGAAAAGTACAAAGATAACAGCTTATTCTCCAAGCCATATGGAAGCATTTTCAGTCCATCTATGCAGTTGAGGGTGGGAAGTCATGTAAAAGACTCCAACATTCTAAGTAAAACAAGCTAAATCCCTTGCACTTCAGTGTTATTAAAGAATACTTGAAGACTTGAAGTTAGCTTACCAGTTTGAAATGTAGAGATGGACTGCATGCTGGCATAGATAATAAATGGAATATTGCATTTTATGAGTGATTATATTAATAATGTAATAGGTAACTTCAGAAGACTTATCAGCTACATGTAAGGGGATACTTGTCCCAGATATTGAACCAAGACAACACTGTCGACTCCATTATCACTGTTTATGTTATTGAAGGAAGCCTTTGTTAAAACAAATCTATGTTTACAAAGAAGATATTAGATTTTAACTAGAAAGGTACTTATGTTCTCTCTTAAGTATATCCCAGTGTGTGAGCAGGTAAAATCTGTGGGGTTGGTTAGGGAGTCTGAAAGGGTGGAAACCATCTTTAGCATATTGGTTTTGTTTAAATAGCACTTCGTCCTAGTACCAAAAAAAGTCTAAATTGCTGCATTTGATTCATATTGCCTACAGTTAAATGATATATGCGTAAAAGCATTCTTTTTCTCTGTGGTTTCTGGTCTGAAAATTCAGCACTATATAAACTGAACAAATAGAAAGGAACAATTTCACTACTCCTTTTTGCACCTTCCTTCCCACCAACGGACTGCCAAACAATTCCGAATCCAAGTTTCATCTATCAACCACAATATATTTTAACTTCATCTCATCTCTAGTTTTGGTCTCATATGGAATTCCTTTAATACTAGTGGTTTTCAGCAAGTAACTCTGTGCTTGTGAAGAAGGAAATGTTCAAGACTAATCTTTTTTTTTTGTTTCAGATTTAGGCAAATATTTAATTTCATGTTAAGCAAAAATACAAGTTAGACAAATAATAGAAAGAAAAAGGTAAAGAAAATACAATGAAAAATTCCCAGATATTCACATAATAAAAATTCTTCCTCTTTTTTTTTTTTTTTTTTTTTTTTTTGGTCTACATCCCAAGTATAATTCTTAACAGATTAGAAATAGCTTTAACTAACAACCTGAAAAGCCAAATTGCACAGCCATTGTCAAACACATACAGTATTCCTGAGAGATGTGTATATGTGTGCACAGCTGCACAGACACATATACCATATATCTATGTATAAACAGTAGATATATGTACATGTGTGTATGCGCATGTGAATGTTTTATAACCACATTGGTAGCTATGGAAAAAAAAAGGAATATGAATTAGACTTTTCCTAGCTCTCTTTGTATTGGCTGAACAGTTCTGTGGTTTGGATTAGAAGTGAAATAAAACAGCTTGGTTCTTGTATTAGAAACAAGTGAATTAACATTGAGTCTTAAACTAAAGTAGGTCCAGAGTAGCTTTTTCCAAATTGCAGTCTGCCTACAAGACAGACTGCTACTAAACATGACAAGCTGACCTCCTTCTCTTTTATGCTATATAAACTTAAATATCCTGATTCTACAGCAGAAGTCCTCGTCTAGATGAAGGATTATATCTTTCTAAGATATCATCTTTGTATGATATAAGCTGATTGAGTATTTTCTGTTGCATGTCATTTTGATTCTTGTTTGTTGTTTTAGAAATGTGATGTTTGCCAATCCATGTTCTTCTTTGCTATACTCATTTCTATATTCTCAATACATGGCTTATTCTTCTCATCCTTTGGAGACCTCCTTCAAAAGCAAGAGAAGGTCTCACATAGGGTAATAACAGTCTTCTTATTTGAGTGGAGTGCTACTAATAAGAGAAGCTCTCAATCTGTAGACCATAGGATGTGGCCAGGCAACAAGCACATGAAGAATTTCTTCGTAAAACATGAGGTGATTAAATCCAGGAGCAAGGGCATGTTAACAACCACTTTTGTTGGCTGGAGTGCGTGCAGTCATTCCAGCTACCACAGACTGCATTTGCTTCAGCAGAGTGCTGAATTAATTTCTGAAAAGGTAGACCTACATATAAGAGTTGGAAGATTGATTTATTTTGAACTTGAAAATGTAATAGATTTTCTTCTAAACTGATGTTTATCTGAGTTAAATTAACAACTTCTGTGAAACTTATTAATGAATATCAGATTATGAACCTTTAATTTTATGCTTTAGAAAACTATGAAAAATTAAACATAATCCTTGAAATAAGATATTATCCAAGGAATATAAACAAACATAATCCGAGAAATATTCTGTCATTGATTTTAATAAGAATATGAGAAATGTAATTATTTTCAAACACATTCATTTCTGTTCTTTAAGTGCTTACAATTTTATTGGAATGAAAATAATTATGTATTTCAAAACATAACTAGAACAAATAAAGTAGAGTAAATTTCATTAAATCATCTCTTTTATAGGCTAAAACAAAACATCCTCACAAGAACACTGGCAAAACTTGTTACTCACTTCCTAAATGACAAAATGAATGTATTTTTCAGCTGTATCTTAGTAGATCATAGAATCATAGAATCATTAAGGGTGGAAAACATTTCTAAGATCATTTTGTCCAACTCTCTGCCTACCATCAATATTGCCCACTGAACCATGTCCCTAAATATCACATGTATTACATACTTTTCTTAAACAGCATTTAAGTCAGTAATCTTGAGGTAAGAAATGTGGTTTCTAGGTAGGATTGTGTACAAATGAATCATCCCTTTGCTTTCTTCTCTGGAGATATTTGAGATTTACATCTGCAGTACATAAACTGCTCTGAAAGCAATGCCTCCTATTTATTTCCATGGAAATTACAACAGGTAGGGCACAATAACTCTATTTGATAGAGAAAATTCTCAGCTATGGAACATTGTTTTACAATGTGGTTGATTAACAAAAGTCTGCATGCCATGCTCGTAAAAATCTGCACGGCCATCCAGAATGTGGCTTGTCTTCCATGTCATTGTTACCACTGCTGAAACACATCACCCATCACTACCTCACTGTGTTTACATTCACTGTTTAATCTCCATAAATGTTCAGCAATGGGCGCCATTTTTTTCTCATGGAAGAACTGAATTTCACCCCTTTGCTTCATATACACCTCCATTGTCTGACATGGGTCAGACACGATTTTGTCAGATTGCTCCTCTGCTTCCATCTGTCACACAGCAACAAAATGTAACAGGATACTGATGAGAAGTTTCAGACACTACTGCCATACCACCAACATCCGCCTCTGACATCGTGGGCCAACATAATAAAATTAGAGATGTAATTTTTGGAGCAGGGCCTGTACAACTGCCACGCTTGAACTTAAACATTCGCAGAACTGGTTCTGTGGGTAGGGCTAATGTCGTACTGTGTTCACCTCAGGTTCTGCATAATGAAAAATATTTAATTTAGTGAAAATTCAGCTGTGCTTTCAGATAGAGTTTGTTTCTGTAGTATTTACAGTAAATTGTTTCTGTTCTATCTAGCTAGCAATGGGCTTGTTAACCTACTCAGAGCTTAGATATGGTTACTGCTTTAGCAGTCATCCATACTAATGTGTATGTCTCAGAGTCTCTGTACATTTTGGTGATGCTCAACAGGGCTGGTATCTTCTTCTCCAAACACAGCTATAACTCCAATCTTTTCTCATTTCACTGTGCTTCAAAATTACAGCTTCACAGCCAGTGTAGTGCCAACTGCATAACTGCGTCAGGTGTTTTCGGGAACTTGTCACTAATATTTGATCGTTATTCATGAAGCTTATGATGAATAGTTTAAGACAACCTCTATTCCTTTGATCTGAAACTGCAGTCACTCTTGACAACAGACAGAATATTTTCTTTCTGTGAAATGAGGTTTTTTTTCCTATTCCTCCAGTGCACACCCTTTGACACAAGAGTCAACCACTAGATAACAAAAATATGCAAACAAGAGCACCTGTACACCAGATAAGAAGAGCTCTGGGTGTGCAGCTGCTGATTTGTTTCCAAAGCTAATTGGCAGGTTGATTGAGCTGGGGTGAATTAGGAGAACAATCTGTTATGGCAAGTGGACACCACATAATTAAAAAAACATTTTTTCCCTGCACCTTTTCTTCTCATACATTTATTTCTTCATTTCAGTTTCATACTCTATATCTGGTTTGAATGAGAAATGTTTGGTCCACCTGGTGCTGTCAGCTGCAAGTAATGTCTGTTTACTATGTGCGCTAAATTAGGCAATTAAACATTTGAACGCATTTGTGCAGATAGCCAAGTAAAATTTTGTTGGAATACCTAGATGGCTCAAAAAGGGCTTGATTTACTTGAATTAAGGTTACTGTGAGTCTATGTAACTGTCATCCAGCATCTGCTGATATGTAAGTTTCTTGAAAAAAACTGTGTTGTGGATTGGAGAACTATTAGAGAAATGTTTATGGGAAATCATAAAGCAAAGCTTGTAGAATCCCCTTTAAGTGCTCGCCTCTAATGCTTCTGGCTTCAGCTGTTATAGATTGAGAATTGCTCAAATTAAACTACAGTCAGGGATAACTAACTGAAACCTCATGTAAGAAATCTGCAGCATTTAAGAGCAGGTAATAAGGTTAAAGATAGGTTAGTCTGGGTTGTGTTAATCACTTCTAGCTTAAAAGTTGCTTGTTAAAGTCAGCTGGTGCCAGAGCTAGAGAGACACATGATGTGGAGGAGGATGAAACTGAATGCAACACTATTCTAAAGAAACGCTCTTGGCCAGATTTGCTGCTGTCACAAGTGGCAGCTTTCCATTCGTGTCAACTCCCTTAGAAAGTGGGGGAAGAAAGAGTCTGTTTCAAGACACTTGACAAGATTAAGCAAAATCTGTCATGACACAAAGTTCATTGGTTTTATATTACAATAATCAAAGCTATTATATATATATCTTCTAACTAACTTAAAATATATTCTTTTTAAAACTTTAAAGTGCCTGGAAGATGGAGATTTAAACACAAAAGCACAGTATTTCTAATTCCTCTCTGGAAGCAGGAAAGATAGCTCTCTAATAAGCATTTCAGAAATTAATCAGTAATATAACTTTAATTATGTGGTTAATTTTTAAATAGAGCAGATGTGTTCTGACATTTACTGGAACCATTGTACTTTTGCAGAGCATTTAGATATTAATAGAAATTTGCTTATGATTTCATATGCATGTGCCAACAACATTTTTGTATTTCTAAAGAAAGCAAATCACACCTGAATTCTAGCATATGCTGCTTTAAATATTTTTCCTACTTTGAGTTTTATGATTTTTATTTAAAGACTTCCAGGAGATCTGTAATGAATTTCCCCCAGAAAGAAAAAGAAAATTCTGGAGAGGCAGGAAGATGGTCTTGCCTGTCAGACCCTTGTGAACAATACAATTCCTCATTTGAATTCACAATCAGTGTTGTTGGGGCTGAATTTGGCCTTCCTTACAGCTATAAGCAATACAGAATAACTTTGCATTTCTAGTGTGTAACAAAGCTTGGTTCTGGACAATGAGAGCACCAGAAGATGCTCCTGAAGCAGAAGCCAGACTCTCTGAATACAGTGTGGACTCAGAAGCCAGCTTTCAGGTATACTGGTTCCCAGTAATTAGATCATCCTTTATCCCTCCACCCAGCAAAAGAATCGAGGAAAAAAAAAAAAAAAAGAAAAAAAAAAAAGTTATCTATTATAGAATCCAAGAAAAGCAGTGATCTGTCATGAACAAACAATAGTTAAATGGTCAGTGATCCAACAATCAGTGAGACCAGTCGGAGACAGTGCTCTTATCTAGTATGCTGATATCTCCACTGACTTTTGCTACTAAAATCTTCAAAGATTCTCATTCCTCCCGTAATACCTTTCCTTGATGGCTCTTCACATAACACATCTTTTACAGCTAAGGACTTTTTTTTTTACTTTCTTGTAGTTAAAATAAATTGCTTCCCAATTTCCCCCTTGTAAATCGGAAAATTAATTTTAGTTGTTTCAGGACTGTAATGTTTTCCCTCTAAATACTGTTTCCTAGACTAAACAAAACCAATCACTCAGCCTATTTATGTGTCATATTTTTTAAATGTATTATTTTTATTGCTGTTCTCTGGACTATCTCCAGTTTGCATAGGGTATTGCTGAAAACTAAACACAGCTCTAGTTGAGGTCTCACCAATGGAATAACCACCTATGTATCTTCCCCAAAACACTCCTATCAGTATGTCCTCGTTGAAGGACATTAATTTTTTCTTTCCTAAAAACAATATTTGATGCACTCACAATTACTGAATTCAAACTTACTGATTTCAAACTGCTTGTGACCTAGAGATATCCACAAGTCTTGCCATTTTAAGTGAAAATGTAGAATAGAATGGTTCTAGGACATATATCTGTGTAATCTTGGTTGAATTCCTTTCCAGTTTTCCAAAAAATAATAAGAAAACTTCTCAAAATAGGATATTTACTTCGAAGTTCAATAATTTTTCTAATTTACTATTCTTAAAAATTAAAAACATGGAAATCCCCAATGTGATTTTTATACACAGAATGAACGATTGATACCTCATCAATGCTCACTTTTTGTAAAATTATTATATTATGTGAGTTATAATTACTTGGCTTTCTCAGTGTTGCTTCCTCAGATAAGACTCAGAATGTTTGAGTGGATTTTAAAACTTCATATACCACTGCCTTCTCTGGCTACAGGATTTTAGGATTAATAAGAGTAGATGTGATTAGCAATGTAGGACATATGCAGTTTCTTGGTTTAGAAAACTTGATAGACTGTAATCTGAGGTGATCTGATGATTATTTTCACTGCTGTGTCAAACAGATTGAGTTCTTAGACTTCATAGCTCATGAGATTAGTGTTGGGATATAGATCTCTCACTTTTGGGTTGGACAATTCAGCTCTGACTTGAGTATATAATGACGAATACTTACTGTGCTGAAGCTGCAATAGAAATTAGTTTTCCTCTTATGAGCTTGGACATTCCTGAAATAGCTTTAAAAGTAACTTCCTACACAGTCCACAGAAAGTCTAGCATTCTCCACCAACTGTATGTTGTAATTGGTTAGAGCCAGCCATTCCTTTCTCCTCTTCTGATCTTGAAAATTTTGATTCTGCTACATAGAGTATAGAAGGCTTAGTGCTGAGGGATTGGTATTTCTATCTCCCCTTTCTCAAGTAAGGCAACATGGCAAATGAAAGGATTGTTCTGTGCAATCACAGAATCAAAGAATCATAGTATCATTGAATGGCTTAGGTTAGAAGGGACCTTAAGGCTCATCGAAATCCAGGGCCCAGGGCCCTAACCGACCTGGCCTTGAATTCTTCCACAGGTGGGGCATCCACAAGTTCATTGGGCAGCCTGTGCCAGTGCCTCACCTCCCTCTGAGTAAAAAATTTCCTCCTAATATCTAATCTAAATCTTCCCTCTTTTAGTTTAAAACCATTCCCCTTGTTCTGTCACTATCAGACCATATAAAAAATTGGTCTCCATCCTGTTTGTAAGCTACCTTAAATACTAGAAGGCTGAAATGAGGTCTCTCCAGTGCTTTCTCTTCTTCAGGCTGAATAACCTGAGCTTCTTCACAGCAGAGGTGCTTCAGCCCTCTGATATCTTTATGGCCCTCCTCTGGACCCTCTCCATTAGTGGAATATTAGACCATCAAACTCTGATTTAAGACAGGTATTTCATCACATTACTGTCCAGTCTTCACTTTTCTTTTTGTTTTGCTATTTCCTTGGCTGCAGTCATTTGCATTATACTAAATACAGAGAGATCCAGGGGTCACTGATATCTGATGAAGATCAAGACTGAAAGAACTTTGGTCTAAAAAGTAGAAATGGAAGGATCATTTTTGCTTCTATTTGTTTGTAGTTCCTTAAGCCTAATTTGATCAAAGGCATTTTGGCTTCCATTCATAAATTACAACTCAAAAATGACCTTCACTCCCAGCAGTTGAGGCTACTGATAGTCAGCTACATGCAGAAGTATCCAAAATCATCTAGGACAATAAAGTATGAGGAAGTCTCTGTGCTTCTAGAATCTGTCTGGCATTCTTTCATTTCCCATACATATGTACAGACTAGACTGTTTGTTAATCCCTCCTGTCTGTGAATAACGTATGTGAAATGGACTACTGATCATCATAATATGTTTCAATCCTCATTATTTACCTTCTTTGTTCTGGGCACTCTGGGGCTTGGTTTTGTAACTGAAGGCATCTTTATTGAATTACTTTGTGAAAGTGATTCCATCTTATTCCAATAAATGATGTGTAATAAGAATATTTCTTCTCCTAAGAGCAGAACTTGTGATAGAACACCAAATAAGAAGAATATCAGAAAAACACCACTACAGCTTACAGAGCTCAAAAGTATACCAAAATCAAAAGACTGCGTATTCAAAACAGAAAATCTTCAGTATGCTCTCTGTAATGAGGTCAGAAATTTCAGTAGACATTTGAGTAGATCATAATATTTTTCTGCATAGCTTGATCTGTCAGAACATGACAGATATTCTTAAAATGGCTGTTGGCAGTTCATATTTTCATTGAAAAAACGGCTTCTTTTAAAAATGAATGTGTTTACCCGGAGTTTCTACCCAGCAGTACAAGAAGGAGATTTGAAGATGATTTTTTTTGCCAGGAGACTGCCTGCCTTGGGAGTTTGTAGACTCTGGCAAGGAACCTGAAAGATACATCAGCGATTCCCACCCCCTAAGATGAAAATCAGCTGTTATTACTTTGATTGCTTTGTTCTGCTCACACTTACCCATGACTCTTTTCTTCTTGCATACTCACTTCCAAAACTTATTGAATGTCAAGCTAGGTTTTAAGTTACTTTTATGGTTTTTCCCAATATTTACTAACTTTTTAAGCCGTTCATAGTTTGAACAGTGCTCACTCCTTGTCTTTCTGTTTTTCTCTGTTTCATTTCCACTGTTCAGTCTTGAAATACTGGATCTGAGGCAGTCATTTTAGTGGCCAGATAGATGTCAGAAACATGAGAGTTTTAACTTTTCACCAGCATGAAACCAAATGAAATGCTTGACTGTAATGAAAAAGCCGCATTATTCAAATGCAATCTCTTGCAGTGACAGCAACAGGATAAAGAATCTAGTTGGGATTCCCATTTGGCATAGCATAAGAGGATTGTAGAAATTAATGACATTGAGTTAATAGGTTAAAGCAAAGACTTACTGCAATGCTTTGAAAAACTACCTTGCTATTAAATATATTGCTGCTTTCTCCTCCTGTAGGGGCTACAGCAGTCGAGTTGTCTCCATTACTTGCCTCCAAGCACCTCTCTTCTCACACTGCTACTACCACAGGTTTTTCTCCATCCTTCTAGGGAGGCTACAAGCAACAAAGGAGGTCTGGGTGTAGCGATTTTTCTCTGCTGCTCATTTTTCACTCTTTTTCAGCATGGTCTTATCCACAGGCAGTGGTCATTACAGACAAGCACCTGCTCTGGCCTGTACCTTCAGAGGCTGCAGGAGGGAGCCTCCTTGCACCTGCTAGTTATTACCTTGTTCCCTCTGTTGTTCCCTTCCTGCCCTGTGCGGCACTTTCTGCCCTCTCCAGGCTGTCCCAAGGCAAACTGCTGGAACACATTTTGTCCGACATGGTACAGCCTGGCCTTGCCACACACTGCAACCCCATGGTGCCCTGACACCAACTGGGCACCTGCGCTCAGTACAGCCCCACTGTAAGCAGCTATTCCAGAATTTGATACTTCTCATCCATACCAGTCTGGTGTGCCATTGAGTCTCTAGACCTCTCTCTGATCTTTTTCTCTGCTTTCCACTGGTAGCATATTGATGTCGGTCCAGGCCTTTTCATGCCAACACTGAGAAAACAAATTATGTGATGAAATATTAACTGTTGAAAAGTCATGGGTACAAATGTTTGTCTTTCAATTTTGTTTCACAGGGAACACTTCAAATGTAATACTTGTACTGGTGATATATTTTGAGGGCACAGCCCAGACTTCTGTAGTGCTGTAGTTGAAATGCTGGATTCCAGAAGCGTTCTCTTAAACAGCAAAGCAGTCATTAGTGCCCAGTATGACATCCCAACTGCAGCAAGCAGAAGGGACTCAAGCTGTTTGTCTCTACCCAGAATGTAAGAATTGACATTCTTCCTATTTCCAGGGCAGTTTTCAGGTTTTTCATTCAACACCATCTTTGTTTATCTGTCCCCTTGCTGAATTAAAAAAAAGGAAATAAAGGGAGGGCTCGGAGGAACAGCGTGGAATAATTTTGTTTTTCATTTAGATTGGAAATCTTTTAGGTTTGTACCCTCTTTATATGCTAGAGGGACAAGGGAAGCACAACACCTAAATCCTTCTGATTTTGAGGAAATCTCCTGATCAGTAATTGCATCCACCTGCTTCTGGCCAGGGCAAAATTCTTTTTCCTACATAGCTTATTTTTACTTTGTCGTCAAAAACCATAGTATATTTTTGGACAGACATTCCGTCTTATGTATTTCTGCTTATTTATTATTTATGTGTGAGGCATTTCTCTCGCATAAGAGAGAAATCACTCTAGTTCATTACCATTTCACTGAAGTTCTTGTATTCTTTGTGAGTGTGCAGGAGCTCATGTATCTGTCCTTGCCTCTCAACAAAAGAAAACTTACTCTCTGACAGTTTCTCCTGTATTTCTTGCTCTCTTATGTGGCTGCATTTCAGGTTTGGTAATGCATGGTTTCTGCATCTGAATCAGCCTAAACAGCAGCTAAACACTAACTTCAAGATTAGGGGGACATGTTAAGGAATTTCTAATAAATAACAGTGAATATTAGAAATTAGAAATGTTTACATTCTCAATTAGAAAGGATGTTTTTTTTTCTTCAGTTTTACTTTTCATCCTACAACTTCTGAGCCTTAACATCTGCTTGAATTTCCAATGAAGTTGAGGAATTTTCTTGTTAGTGCAGGAAAACATTTGGAGATAAATTTTCTCACTAAATAGTTCCATCAATTTGCAAAGCAAGATATGCAAGATTTGACTCTTTCCTTTAAGAAGCTTTTCCATGCCTTAAATTACATCACCAAGAGTGGTTTTTATCATATACATTCTTGAGTTTAAGAAGTCTAAAAGGTAACTGGAGACCTAAGCTCAGTTTATTAAATCATTCCACAAGGTTTTTTGAACTTTATTGAACTTTTGACCAGCTCCTCTAAAAAAGCCAGTAACCTGCCAGTGAGCTGGCACTTGGGCTTTGTTACAATTAGATTTAAAAAAAAAAGAGGGGTAGAAAAAGAGAGGAAACCAAAAGAGAAAAAAAATTCCCTTGTTCTTATTATTATGATAAAATTCAAAGGATTGTTCACTTCCAAACAGTAGGAGGAGGACAGATTAAAGTTTTAGGACTGTAACAACATCTCTCTTTGTGCTGTCTGGTTCAGCAATGTGAACCCTGTAACACTTGACATCCATCACAACATTTCCTGCAGTTACCATTCTGCTACTTAGGCCAAATCCCCAGTTCTGATTTGTAGACTGTAATTTGGAGACATTAAATTACTATAATGTAGAAAATATCTGATGATGTATTGTGCTTTAGAATAATAAAACCACTAAAATTGCAGCTTGGAGAACTAAATCAAATATATAATTATCTTTGTTTGTAGGATTCCCTCTAAGAACGTTATGTTGTTTAATCCATGCCTTTCTTTCTCTTTTGTTAATAACCTATGTTCTAAGAAGGAGGATCGTGCATTTAAATATGTTCTTGGCACTTAGCCCTACTCCCACCTCTTTTCCTTCCTTCTTTCTGACCCATAACAAATCTTCTGGCTTTAATTTCACTTCACATTCAAAATCACTGACAGAGGCTTTAATGCAAAAAACTTAATCTAAGTGTTCAATTTTATTAGTTTCAATTCTCACACTTGGAAGGTGTCTTGGTTCCAAAATCCTTTTTTTTGTTGTTTGTTTGTTTGTTTGTTTTGTTTGTTTTTCTTAGTTTTTTCTTTTTGGCTGAGTTGTATCTGGTATTAAAAATGAGTACAGCGATTGAATGTTCAGAAGCCAGTGACTAGAGAGAGATTTTCAACATACAGTATGTGGTTCATTTTATTATTTTTTTCCTCCCTACTAAAAAATAATTTTACACATTTGTAAACACTGTAGATATTTTTAGTGTAAGACATTTTATCCCTCCTTTTCATCACTCTCAATTCACTGTCACAGTCTTTTGGTTGTTTCTAGAATGTGTCCCTGGGTGTAGTATGGAAAATAATTTTCCTTTGCTCTCTTAGTTTTAAGGTTGACTGCTTTGCCTGTGCTCTCTCCAGGCAAGGGTCCTGGGAGATCAGTGATGATTCAACCTCAAATGTCTGAGAGCTTGTATAAATATGCCTGAGAACATCAGCCAACACTATTTTCTGAGTTTACTGATTATCTAAATTTGTTCTGGAAATCTCAGAAGATAGCATTTAGGTACACGTGTTCTGAAACTACCTAGCCACTATTGAAAAGGAAAAAGGGGACAATTAGCCTATATCTTTCTTCTGGATTCTGTTTACTACCCTGAAATTTAAATGAACAGTCTAGGTGCTACGAGAATTTGAGTGAATCTTAAGAAAAGCTGCACTCTTTTCCTTTCTCACATATATAAATTGAGGAGTAATTTGAATGGAGTGAATGATCTTATTTTATCCATTCCAGCGTATACATAGACAGGACAAAAACTGAAGCCATGTGGACAACTTAGAACAGACAATTAATGTCTGCAGTCTGCCAGACCAGCCTATCATTAATTCATCTTTTGCCAGAAGCAGTTTGGTGCTAAATTCTTTAGAATGGTTTCAGAACAAAAGCATGTATCTTTTATCCATACTACATTTGTTGATCTACTTAGTTCTAGTTAGTACTAATGACTCAGTAAGGATGTATTTTTATCTCTATCAGTGATCAGAAAGTAGAAAGAAAGGAAAAACACAGAAGCATGTAAAGTCTACATTGTCAGAATTATTTATATCATGTTACATTTCTGCTTACCCGGGATTGGGTCATGCTTTTCTGTAACTTAGAAGAAGTATGCTTTATCACTTAAGTAAGGAGGAGGAAGCCACATCGATGTAGGGATACACAGATAGAGTAAGAGATACTATTTTGGGAAACATGTCAAACAGAAACAAAATGTAGGTTGACAGGTATAGCAGCAAAACAGCAAAAATCATACTGAACATTCCAGCTTGATCTAAGAGCTAAAGAGCTAACAGAGACTGCTTTGCACATGTTATTTACCTTTTATCAAACATATATATCCTATCATCAGGTTGGTTGGACATGTATCTCTTTTGATATGATTCTAAAGAAAAAATTTGTCTTAACTACAGAATACTCAGCCAAACATGATCAGATTCCTGGAACATGATGAAATAACACTGCAACCATTTGTTGAAATGTGAAAAGACACTCTACACTTGTTTATATATTTTTGTTATCACAGTAAAGATCAAAACTGCCAGTAGTATGAAAGGCTGACATTCTTTATTGTCTTTTTATTGTTTAACATTTTTTACATAAACTATCAAACTAACAGCTGTGTATGAGATGGTAATAATACTAAATTTGCCCCTTGACCATATCCAGAATGAATTTAAAAAATCAGGAAAACCTCATTCCAGGCAACTCTTCTTACAGCTTGAGAAAGAGAAACTGAAAAGCCTAACATCATAGAGCAAACTGTGGATATCATTATGCAAATTTCACTTTAGCTCCTTGACAGGCAAATATTATAGTGATGAACAGTTGTCTGTGTTCATTTTTTACAGCTTATGATTTTTTCCAAATACCCAGTATGAATTTTAACATAGAATCCATGACAACTCTGAACAAATGTGCATTAAATTGCATTTAGCTATTTCCACTGCTATAAAATGATATTTTAAGTCTGCACTGAAGTGTTTGAGTACTACAGATTAAACCACGGGTGTGAGGGGAAAGTGTTGCTTAGCACTTAAAAATAATCCTGTCTTTGCCCTTTGGCTGGTCTTTTTTTCCAAGGAGGAGGAAGAGCTGTAACCATTTGTCCTTCATAATTGGCAGAAATTCCTGCAGCTAGAGCAAATGGTTAGGCAATTGCCTTCCCATTTTTTGAAAATTTATTCCAATATACTCTTTCAGAACTTCACAGGCATACTATTTTTCTGTATGGAAGCATATTGTTATTCCCAGTTTGAGCCTCAGAAATCATGAAGGAGTCAAAATGACTGCTGTAGTGCTGTAGAATCTTTCTAGAGCTGTTACTTAGCTTTGGTTTTAATATTAAAAAAAAAAAAAAGAAAAAAAAGAGCTTTGAGAGTTCATCCAAGTTTAACATATTATATTTAGCCTCTTCCTTCTACTGGGAGCTTTGTTCTAACAAATAACAAGTAGAACTTACAAGTTGAGGGTGCGTATTATGGAGCAACAGCATCAGTGGACAAAGGCATGACAATTGATGTCATCTATCTGGATTTCTAAAAGGCTTTTGATATGGTCACCTACGATGTCCTTATCTCTAAATTAGAGAGAGATGGATTTGAAGGGTGGACTGTTCAGTGGATAAGGAATTGGTTGAAAGATTGCAGTGAGAGGGTTGTGGTCCATGGCTTTGCATCTAGGTAGAGAGTAGTAAGGGGCAGTGTCCCCCAGGGATCCATCTTGGGTCCAGGACTCTTTAGCATCTTTATCAGTGACATAGATGATGGGACTGAGCACATCCTTAGCAAATTTGCTGATGACAACAAGCTGAGTGGTGTGGTTGATACAACACAAGGAAGAGGGACCTTGGTAAACTCAAAAGATTGGCACTTGTGAACCTAATGAGCTTCAGCAAAACAAAGTGCAAAGTTTTGCAATTGTGTCAAGGTAATCTCAGATATGTATACAAACTGGGAGAAGAAATCATTGAGAGTAGCTGCTCCTGCTGAGGAGGACTTAAGGATCCTGATAGATTAAAAACTTAACATGAGCCAGCAGTATGTGTTAGCAGCCCAGAAGGCCAATGGTATCCTGGAATCCATTAGAAGAGCGGTGGCCAGCAGGGCGAGGGAGGTGAATGTTCCCCTCTATTCTGCCCTCCTGAGGCCCCAGCTGGAGTACTACATCCAAGTCTGAGGCCCCCAACACAGGAAAGATACGGAACTTTTGGAGAGGATTCAGAAGAGGGCCACAAAGTTGATCCAGTGGCTGAAGTACCTCTTGTTCAGCTTGAAGGAAAAAAAGAAAAAAAAGAAAAAAAAAGGCTTTTTTGGTGGTCTCTCCGATGAGGTGGAGAGACCTCATTGTGGCCTTTCAATATTTAAAGGGAGTTTATAAACATGAGATAAATCAACTTTTTACATGGGCAGATAGTGATAGGACAAGTGGGAATGATTTTAAACTGAAGGGAGATTTAGATTAGAAGTCAGAGGGAAGTTTTTTACTGAGAGAGTGTGAGGAGCTGGAATATGTTGCCCAGAGAGGTTGTGGTTGCCACATCCCTGGAGGTGCTTAAGGCCAGGTTGGATGGGGCCTTGGGAAATTTGATCTAATACTTGGTTTAGCAGCTGGCAACCGTGCCTGTGGTACAAAGGTTTTAACTTGTTGATCCTTGAAGTCCCTTTCAGCCCAAGCCACTTTATGATTCTATGATTCATGTCTGAAGCAGGAGGCTTCCCCAAGACTTAGCGTCTGGTAAAATAAAGACCTTCTGTAAGAAAATACCATTGAAATATGATAGATTCTTTTATGTTCTTATGCGCCACTTTACTCTGCTCTCCTGAGACTGCACCTGGAGTACAGCGTCCAGTTCTGGAGCCTTCAACACAAGCAGAACTTGGAGTTGTTGGAGCAGGTCCAGAGAAGGGCCATGAAGATGATCAGAGAGCTAGTGAACCTCCACTGCAAGGACAGGCTAAGAGAGCTGAGGTTCTTCAAGCTGGAGAAGAGAAGGCTCCTGGGGGACCTTATAGCAGCCTTCCAGTACCTGAAGGAAGCCTACAGGAAAGCTGAGGAGAGACTTTTTATAAGGGCATATAGTGACAGGATGAGGGGAAATGGCATTAAACTAGAAAAGGGTAGATTTAGACTAGATATTAGGAAGAAATTCTTTACTGTGAAGGTGGTGAGACACTGGAACAGGTTGCCCAGTAAGGTTGTGGATGCCCCCTCCCTGGAAGCATTCAAGACCATTCTGGATGGGGCTTTGACCAACTTGGTCTGGAGGGAGGTGTACCTGCCTATAGCAGGGGGGTTGGAAGTAGATGATTTTAAAGGTCCCTTCCAACCCAAACTATTCTATGAGTCTGTGATTCTATGTGGTGCCTAATGCAATAGTATCTCAGTCACACACAAAAAGAAATCATATAGTTTCATTCTTCATGTTTCCAATTAGATTTTAATGCCAACTTGCAATTAAAAAAAAAATCATAATTATCAATATGACAATGCTACAGTTTCACTGTTATCAACTTTAAAAACAGTTGACAGAATATTACAGTGGTTGATAGTTATTCACAAGCAGTTAAGCAGGATAATGCCTAATACACTATCAAAAAAAGTAACAATTAATGTATCCCTCTCTCTTCCAGCCAATTATTATTATTTTGTGTATGGGTATAACCCTCTCAGTTCTATAGACCTGTAACTGTGACACAGACACTTGGATATCTTCTTGATTTATGTCATTTTATTTAGATTCCAGGTCTAAGATATACATTGTTTTGTGTTCAAGCCCACGCATCATTTTACTAATGTCATGTAGCCTATTATAGCCTATTTAATTAGGTGGTTGAATGTGGTAAATAGGTATTTTTAGGATCAAATTAAAAATTAAAAAATAAAAGTGAAATACTTGTTCAGCTGTTGATCTTTGAGTTTGCAGCTTGTTACCGAACTCCGTAACATGTTAGTAGCACAGAAAAGCTGACGATAGAGTTATTTCCTGATAAATGAGAGGCCAGGTCCTTTTGGGGGTGGATTATAATCCCTTATTTGCAGTAAAATTCTTGGAAATACATAAGTAGTAAGAGAACTGAGGGTGAGGTTGAAGGAGTCTATCACTAAATTTCCATCACGCGTAATTGCATTCTTTCTCATTAAAATCCCACTCTGATTCTAATTAAATTCATAATTGTTCTACATTTGATGCTATAAACTGTTGTGTAGTGTTGTTGGGTGCTATTTAACAGATGTCAATCTCCTCCCAAGAGGCAGTGGTATTTCATTGCTTTGTGAACTGATCCTTCAATGCGAAATCTGAACAGGTCCCTAGACAGCCAAGCAGGAAGGGGGACATTGTGAACTAGCAAGAATGAATAAATGAGGTAACCTAAGAGTGTCTCTCTCAGCATGCATGGGATGTAGTTCCTTGTACTTCAGTAGACTTTAATAGAGTAATCCAATTTTCTACTTCTACCCCCTATTCATATAAACTTACAAATTCATACTGATACTTCAGTGCACTATTTTCATGCTTAATCGTACAGATGCAGATCATGGTTAGACATTTGCATTAATTATCTTTTTTGCAGTGCAGGTCTTCAGAATTACCTGGAACTGTTCTGATACACACAGACACATACAGACACATAGTTGGGAAATTAGTTTTCAGAACAAATTGGTTGTTTTCAGAACGTTACTCTTTCAAGTGTACCAATTTAATTCACCATCCACTTGAATTCCAGTCTGCACATATTCAGTGATTTCGCTGAAGTCCCAATTTCCTAATCACCTGCTTAACAGTAAAACTTCAGCTTTCTTGTTTTAATTTGCGGTTTGGTTTCTGTGTGCTCTGTTGTGGGGTTTTTGTATGTGTGTTTTTCTTCTTTTTTCTTCTTCTTTTTTTTTTCTTTATTTTTCAAAATGAGCATTGATTATGTGTTATTTTTAAAAGATAAGCTTCTGACTTCCTGAGACTCAACTGTCTATGTTTTAATGATCAGACTCAATATTACTAAACTGATTATGGCTGTATATAAGGTAAAAAAATAAAATACTATAGTACACTGGATGATATACTGTAGGACTACTATAAGGAACAAATGGGATTAAGAAACTGAGAAGATAAAGCAGTAAGATGTAAATGTATCACCATCATTTCTAGTTCTTTCTGCATAGCAATATTCCCAATCTGAAGCTGCTTTTAAAGGATTTTAGGAACCTCAAATCAGTTGTATTATAAAATGTGTGCTATTATTTACCATACAAACTAACACCAAAATTGTCCCTTCTCTTCTACTGGTATTCACATTCTGGGAAATTTGAATAGGAGAATAAGGTTGAGAATATTCTATTCTAAGTGTGGTGAAGTTCTGAATAATATCTTGTTTTTTATTCCTTATTCACATTAGTCAAAATCAGGTATACCAGAGAATACCTTAGCATATTGTACTTAGGACTGACTAAAAGATTCAGGTAATATTTTTTAGCCAAACACTGCTTATCATGAAGGGTAGGTATTAGAGATTAAAAACATTATTCAGCATTCTTATATAATTATGAAATATGAATACTGTTCTGCTCTCTACAGATGCAGTCATGATTATTTTTTCATTTCTGTGAAGTGTCTTTAAAAAAAAAGCACAAGAAAACAACAAGGAATAGTTGAGGACTGAAATCTTGTTGCCTCTCTGATAATAGCTCTACTCAGCCACTAATTTCCATATCCAATAAAAATACTTGATAAAATTCCAAATCCACTCTCAAGTGTGGCTATCAAATTGAGATATATAGGTGATTTTGCTATTTAGTGAAGATTCACGTGCCTTGTTTGCTTAGGAAAGAAGACAAAATCGTAAAATCAGAGTCACAGAATCGTAGGGATTGGAAGGGACTTCAGTGGATCGTCTAGTCCAACTCCTGCTAGAGCAGTTCCCTACAGATGGTTGCACAGGAAATCATCTGGGCAGGTTTTGAATATTTCCAGCAAAGGAGACTCCACAACCTCTCTGGGCAGCCTGCTGCAGTGCTCTGTCACCCTCAAAGTAAAGAAGCCTAGTAAGCAAAAATGCTTACTAAAGAATAATTAATGTTTTTAAAGAGCTTATTATTGGTTTATAGAAACAAAAAAATGTCATTGACTTCGCTTCAGCAGAGGAAGACAAGGGTGTCCAGTGGATCCTCCTCATTTAATGTCATTTGTTGAGTAAATGTCTGTAGTCTGTTTTGCCAAGCTGTTGGCACCTTGCAGAACTAGAATTAGTCACAGGTATGGTTCTGTCCAGTTTGGTTGCACATGCAGAACAAGGGTAGCGAGCTCATCTAAAGCAAAGGTTTGCCAGTTAATGGCTGGTGCAAAATAAGAACATTTTCACACTTCTTAGAGTGGCTCCAGGAGTGAGGGTTCCTCACATAACCACAACTTCTTCCATGTTCTTCATGAAACTGCAGAGTTTGCAGCGTTTTCTCGCAGCCAGGATTTGATAGTTTAAACAACACAAAGTGATAAAATGATAAATGGGATTTACATACAGTAGTGGTCTGTGTTGATGTTTGTCTGCAGTTATACTGGAGTTCTGCTTTTCAAGATTCCTTTTTAACTTTTCCTTAGGAGCAGAGAATGCAATGTTTTACATTCTGATTTGATGAATAAAGTGGTTTGTTGTCACATTCTAGTCAATGAATTTCTTGGAAATTCTATTTAAGCTCAATAATAAATCTCTGTATCATGATGAAGTTTTATGAAATAGTAATAATTTGTAGGAATAAAAGCAGAATATTGTTTACACAGAAAAGTTGCCAAATTTTGTCTGCCCACAGATATTTTGCAATGCATACAAATGAGTAACAGAAATATAAATGCCACAATAATTTACAGAAATTGACAGTGGCAAAGAAGAGTGAAATAATCAGTAAATAAATATCCTTACTTTGAAAAGATCTTGTAATTATACAAGACTTGTATGACAGTAAAATTAAAATAGATTGTCAAAACATCAAAATACAGACATTTCTGAATCACTGGAACAATTATCTGCTTTGTGCCTGATAAACTACTTCAAAAGAGAAGCCCAATCACACACAATGAGGAACATAGAAAGAAAGATAAAATAGTCTGGTTAAAATTCTTTGCATGCCTGAAATGACCATCCAAAGAATCAATGTACTTCAGGAACTTATAATAAAAAAGTGTTGGTGTCATTAATTTTTAAGAGAGAGAGAAAGAAAGATGGGAAAAAAAAATAAAACAAAAGAAGACAGCACTTACTAAGCTAGTAGTTCACATAGCTTTAAAATAGTCTGCAGCTCTAGAAGGAAAAATAAAAAAAATCTGGACTGATAGGATACTTACAAAATAGTGTAATTTGAATCTTAAAATGATGAGAAGAAATAGCAGATTATGCTTTTTCACATGCTCAAATAAAAGGCTAGAGAGTAGATGTTTATTTGTACTTGAGCACCTGATAGAGCAGGAGGTATATATTCTGAATTCATACTTTCCAAGCTTAAAGTCAGTCTGGAACCACAGAATAAAGTAGAATGGACAGGATCTCAGGGTGATCTGATCCAATTCTGCTCAAAACAGCTTATTTAAGATGTTCTCCATTAATTTCTTGAGTAAACAAAGGTTCCACAGGTACTCTGGTGCTGGAACAGGCTGCCCAAAGAGATTGTGGATGCCCCATCCCTAGAGGCCAGATTGGATGGGGCCCTGGGCAGCCTGGTCTAGTGTTAAATGTGGAGGTTGGTGGCTCTGCATGTGGCAGGGGGTTGGAGATTCATGATCTTGTTCATAGGATCTGGTTGGATCTTTCCTTGATTCAACTTGAATCTGACGCCTCTCATCCTGTTACTGTGCACAGCAGCTCCATATATGCCTCCACTGATACCCGGTGGCAGAGAATAAAGAAGTAAAACTTTAGAAAATATATTTTTTTTTACTGTGAATAGGATTTAATACTGACGTATATTGACTATAGAGGGTATAGAGTCTCCATCCTTAGGAGCATTCAAACTCAGCTGGTCATGTCCCAGATCAGCTTATCATAGGTGACCTCCAGAGGTGCTTTCTGCTCTGAGTCTGATTTTAAAACCAATGTACTGTAGTAAAAATAAATTTGACTGTTGCTGGAATCTGATAGTGATTGCCTACTGTAAGAACAAGATCAAATTTTCTCACTTGTGTTCATCCTGTGGAAAATCACTAATGGAGATGATCTCTCTTCTTGTTTTTAATTGTATTTAATTTTCAAAGACTTAAATACCTGGACTAATGTTTTTTGAATTATGTGCCACAGGCAATTTGTTTTGTGCAATTCAAGCAAGCATACTTAAATAATTAGGAAAATAAAATTTCACAAATCCATGCAGTGATGCAAGTGTGATATTTACTAAGGTCTGTTTCAGAATTGGCTCTGATTGCGAACTGTTACATTATCCTGGTTTGTGTCATAAGGAAAATAGTAATTGCTTTTGACAGCCTAAAGCTTAGAAAATGTTTTCGATGTGCTTAACAGAATTGCACTGAGAACCTAAGTTTAGCAGATATGTGTCATGTAAAGATACACATAATTAATATAGGTGTCTTTTCTGCTAAACCTGCTTGGACCGAAAGCTTGGGTAGGTTATAAAGAAAACACTTAGGAACTTGATGCTACAGACTGAGGTAGCACATGTGCAAATAAACTGAGTTAAAAGAATATTCCTCTTGTCTTTTCCATACCTTGATTCAGAAAATCTGGAGGAGGAGGAAGCAGCAGACTTACAGAGATTACATTATCCCTTATGCCTAGCTAGGAGGACAGTTCTTTTAGTTTCCCTTATTTCTCTGGAACCTCTTATTTTACAGCAAGGAATATCTTCCTTGATGTAAAGGTTCCCCTGTGCCATTTCTTCAGCTACAGGTCCTATAGTATCATCAGATTTTTTTATAGATCATTTCCAAAATTGATTTTTTGTCCTCTTCATCCTAAGGGGGTGAAACCATAGCAGGAAACTTATCTGATTACTTTATTTTGTCAAAACTACTAGAGCCATTCAAACCTGCTCCAGCAAAGCTGAAGGCATTTTTCTCACATTTTGTGTACCTTTGTTGTTCATGAGAAATTCTGTGCTAGAACTCACAGTTCATATCAGAACATGGCAAATACCTGAGTATACTTCTGGGATCCTTGTCCACTCTTCTTCTGAGTATACAAATGCAACATCTGATGCACAGACTCAGATGTGAATGATCCAAATCGTTTATTACAAGTTCTCACATCACTTATATACATTCACAAGTTTTCTTTTTCTAGCTTTCCCATTCACCTTTACATGTCAACAGAGCATTCTACAAAACACTCTTCAACCGTTCATGCAGGCGCTTATCCAATCAGAGCTGTGAGATGTTCTTTCTTCTTCTAGAGGTGTCCTTGGTTCTCATGCTGTTTATCTTGCTCCACAGCTTCTGATCTGAACAGTTTTTCTTGTATTTCCACATACAAATGAGTGCAATATTCAGAGTACTTGGGAAACTGATTTCTGAACATAATTTCTGATGTTAAAATCCTCAAGCTGTCTATTCACCCATTCTTCTCTTTCCACATCTATTGACTTGGCAGAGAAAAAGAAGCAGATCTGCCTTATAAGGTTTTGCTTTCTTCTCACTAAAATTGTGATATTACATCCTGGTTCTCCATGCTGTGTTGCCCGGAGGCACATCATTTCCACTGTTTCCAAGAAACTCCCAGTTTCTTCCTGAAATTTCAGATGTGTTTAATTTTCTGTAACTTATTTATTTCATTACCTATGCCAATTATTTGACAATTCTAGATAGTATTACACTTGTTTGCCTATTTTTTACAGAAAATTCATCTTTGTTTCTTCAACACAGATTTTATATTAACGTGTTAAACCATCTCCCAGCTTTTCCAAGAATTACTGGATAAAATTACCATAACTGAGGAATGCTACAGCTAGATCTCTGTCATTTATTCCCAGGATATCCATCTCATTCAGCAGCAAAAAAAAAGTAGTACTTGATTATAAAATAAAAACTATGTGTATATAGAAAAGGTGAATTCAAATTCAAACATTTTCTAACTTCTGAGAAACTATAATGTGTGTATGACAGGAAGACACATGACATGAACGTAAAAATAAGATGCTTAGGCTTGAGACCCCTAGCTTCTTGTACCCACACAGTTTTTATTAAGATTTGTTTTTAACACATAACTCTGTAGACTTTATGATTTGTAAAACTTGGGAGATTATTTTCTACTTCCAAATCATGGCTCACTTTCTATTTTTGAATTTTATTTTTTTTTTTGTGAACCAGACAGAGTGTGGATACATTTAAACTGCAACATCAAAGTTTAATTTTCAGAATTCATTGTATGTATTCTCATTATAGGATCCTGGTTCATTTATTCATTTCTTTGTCCTAGCAAATCCCTAGTGATTAAGATGTTTTGCTAAAATTAATTTTCTTTAGACTCCTTGAAGTACTTCCTCATTGTTTTCTCTTTAGATTTCAGAAGAACTTAGTCATTCCTAACATCCCGTAGAGTATCTAGACACAGAAGAAAACTCATCAAATCTATTTCAGCTTGTCTTTCATCTAACTGCTCACTATTAATCATACATGATGCACACAAACAAATCTTGATCTCCTCGGTCTTTTATATTTCTTATATTTTATGATACACAGAGCTCTGTGATATCAACTCAATGAAGTCATCATAATGATTCATTTATCTACATTGAACTGTCTTTGTTGTCTATTAATCTTTTAAATGCAAAAGCTCCCTGCATCTGATTAAATATTTTTTCCATTATTTACTGTTAAACATCATCTCCATTTGACTAGCATAGTGCTTGTTCTTTTGTTGTCTTCTAACCTTTATTTTTTGGAACAAATCTATGAGTGTAATTTAAATATTTTAGTGTAAGTTATAAGCATTCATTTCAGATAGGAAATCTAGTTTTCAAAAACTTTAGTTGAAGTTTATCATGTGCAACTGTTCAGGGTTTTTTTATTGGTCTGGGTTTTCCTTTGTTCTCTGTCTGCAGTTAAGAATACGATCAGTGATAAGAAGACTGAAAAATGGGTGCTGATTTTAATTTAAACTTTTCAGCAACCTAGCAAGGTCTGCCTTTAATCTTTCTAAGGGAATTTATTTGGAACAAACATTTATTGAGTATATCTTTGAAAGCATTTCATGCAAAAAATGTGTGGTACCCTTGCCTGAAAAGAAAAGCAAGTAGAAAGGTTTTTTTTTTCATAAGGCAGTCCCTAGCAATTTTTAGTTTGTTCAAAAATTTGATTCATATACCAAGGCTGGTTGCTTTGGGATCTGTATTTATGCACTTATTAACAAGAAGATGAACTTCATTCTGGTACATTTACCAAATGAAGTAAAATGCTGCAGATTACCATTCAAGGCATCCATGGCTTTCTGCACTAAAGGTAAACGGAATATATTAATGCCAGCATTACCTACGTACAATTAAGACTTAATCAAAAATAAAATCAAAGGTTTATGAAGTAAGTTAAGCAATGCCTTTTCTGTGAGCAAAAGACTTAACGTCTGATGCAGGTATCAAAAGAGGCTGGAAGTAATGCTTCTGGAGGAGGAGTCCTGGCTTTGAAGCAACCGGAATCTCAGATGCCAAATGAAGCAGCAGCAGCAAGGCAGCAGCTCTTCCACCATTCCCAGCTGCTGCCTGGTTACCAGCAATGCTGGAGGGAATATGCCTCATCTTCACACAATGAACAGCAACAGCCCTTGGAGAGCATGTCCAAGTTGAGAAAATACGAGTGCCTAATAAAGATGAATGAAAGCCTGGGCAACGATCTCATAACTTCAGTGGCTGTCTTGGGAAAATAAAAGCAACCGTATCTTGCTTCTTTGTCAGAGCAGTGATTACACTGCCCTTCTCACAAAAATAAATAAATAAATAAATAGATCTTTTTTCCTCAGTCATATTTGTAATGTATAAGTCAGTTCCCTAAAAAATAAAAATTAAAATTAGGTTTCCATGTAATAGTATCAAGCTAACCTTTAACTTTTCCTATTTGAATCAGTGGGCCATCTTACATGTGCCGTAGTATTTCAATAATAGTAAAAGTATTTTAGTAAAACTGTTTGCTGGGTAGGGTAACCATTGCTGCCTAACACAATAGAATTTAAATTTAATGCATGGGTATTTTTTGAAGGAGGATCTCTTGAAATAGGCATTCCTTAATTCCAGTTCCCAGTGATTCCTGAGCATCTTTAATAGGGCTGGCACCTAACATGGAGATACGTTAAACTAAATTTGAATTAAACGTTTAAAATAAAACAAAAAAATCTGATATTCCATAATATTTTAGGAACTCTGAACTGCTCTGCTTACTCTGTACTAAATTTTTATATGTATGTACACACACTGTGTATGTAGTTCAATATGTATACAGTTCAGTTTAGAAATACATAAGTGCTGTCCAGATGTTTTCAGATAATTCATCATTATTGAACATAAGATGCAGAACAGATGATGTAAATACATCTTTAGATATATTTACAGAGCACTGATATCAAAAAAGAGGGAGAGGGAACATTTGGTTTGCCTGCTTTCTCTTACTTTCTACAATTCTTGCCATTTTTTCCTAGTGGAGAAATGTGCAGAAGGAAGAAACCACATCATCAGACTATCTGGATGGATAATTTTCACTATGTTTATATTTTTAAACAAATTGTGAGACAAATTCTCTATTGTTTTCTGCTGTACACAGTTTATTGCTGTAGTTTATTTTTCAAAGCATATTAACTATTTGATGAGTTTCAAATTATTTTGTACGCAAGACTAGACAAATGATTTTTCTTAGTCATTCTGCTCTAATTAGTGCATTAGGAAGTGATGTTGTCGAGGTTATGAACATTGTAACATCGGAACTATGGCTACTGACACAGTGCCTAAATGCATATATTGCAAATGTTCTTGAGTTGCTGTCCTCTAATTAAATACAGTCTTCAGGTCAGAAGATGATTAGTTATCAAGTGACAATCTAAGAGGCTAGAAGTGCATGTCTGTAGTGAAACTGGAGGTCATTACTGGTATTTGTAGTGCATCAACACAGTGCTATTGATGACTTTTTGATGAGAATTTTGCTACAAAAAAAAAATTGTTCCTGTATATAATGTAAGAAATTTCATAATGCAGACTTAAAATGTTATAAATTTATTTTTTTATTATTTAAACAGGAAATCTCATATGAATGCAAGCATGATCTTTCAAGGTCCCTTCCTGTCCCTGATATTCTGTGATTTCCAAAGTACACACAGAGAAAACAAGTAATGATAGGAAAAAGATAAGTAAAATTAACAGGAACCATTGGAAGGTGTGTTATTTTGCCATGCCATGCCATTGCCAAACTTGATAGAAATAAGAAAAAATAAAATATGCTTTGTGTCTTGTCTTCTCTAGAAACGTCATATATCTTGGTTTGTGGGGGTTTTTTTCTTTTTCCTTTTCTTTAAAAAGTGCTTTAGTTAGAAAGAATACTGTGATGTTAGAATACTATGAGAATGATTGTGTTTTATATAGACAAGGATTCTTTTTGAAATTTATTTACACACTCAGAACCATGAAGTCAATAAAAAATATATATATATTTTGAGCCTTCATAATGTTATATGAAAAGTATTATAGATTGTTTTCATTTTAAATCTTGTGAGCTTGTGAACAATTTTGTCACTGGTAGAGGAGCGGCTATGAATGTCAGTGTTTCCAGGATCTTGTGTCTTTGGCATTGTTTTCTCATCAAGGTTGTCAAACTTTGCCCTCAAGGTGAGAACTGCTGTGCAAGGGCAGAATTTGGGTACCCATCTCTGCTTCCTACATCCCTCTCTGGCACACTGAAGAGTACCATGAGGAACAGCAGGATATAGATTCATTGCCCCGTTTTCTCTCCACTCCCTTTCCTCAGGGAGGCCTTACTCTTACCCTAAGAGAAGCATTAGGGTGTAGGGTCATGAAGAGACTCTGCCAAGCAATGAAAATAAGTTATGAAATACAGACTATACCAAAGAGGCATAAGCACTCACATTTTTTTTACATCGTTATGATTACATTCACTAACTATTATAATACTAATGGTACTGGACCACTATTTACCAATAAGCCACTGTAAATTTAAAATGAATCTACTATCTAGAACATAAAGCTTTATATGTTTGAAAAAATAATATAGGATTTTGTGCCTTAATACTTGGTTTGGGTAATGTAATAAGAGGAGCTGCTGACAGTTCTGATACAGATTTTAAGCTAGGCATGAAAATACTTTTTCATCATCGTTCCTTTAAATTTACACTTTTTTTTTTTTTTTTTAAGAACAAAGACCCTGGTCTATGAAGGAGAGGAACCAATCTGTGGTTATCCTGTGATTTAAATGGGGTTGTTTGTCCATTTCAGATACGGCTATTTCCCCCTTTTTAAAATACAGTTAACCTCTCCATTATCTGTGAAATCTTTCAGTCTGAATAAACTTAATGTGCTTCCATATGCCAGGAGCTGTTTAGCAGATTCAGGACTACAATAACAGCTGAATAACCTTCTCACTTTACTGAGGACAAGATGATATACAGTTGTTTTCCCCAAGGATATTCCCTGATCTCTTGCTTGAGTCCATCTCTAAAAGGTGTTTACAGCAGAGAAAGGGCACTCAGCCTTATACCAGAAATGATGCTGTGACTGTATTGTCACATCCTCAGGCTTAGCTGACAAGGGCAGGAGGGATCTTCTTCACATTAGGAGTGAGAAGCATGGCAAGAAGGATGTTGAAAAAGCCAGTGCTGTTTTACAGTAGTTAGTGTGTCCTATATTTGTAGAAAGTTACTATGGAAAACCATGTTCTGATTCCATCTTACCCAAAACTCAGGGCTTGGACTGTGCCTAGAGGGTTTTCAAACAGTTTTCAATCTGCTTCATTTGTAGCTGTAGAAATTAGCTGTGCCAACGAACTCTTTTACTCATAGATTCTGAAAGTCATAGAGAAATGCTTATTCATTCCGTGTAATAATGATTGCATCTTCAATTAATTTATGAATCTATATGTATTTTATATATATATGCAAGCAGAGATAAAATAATCTTTGAAAGATTAAAGAGACAAGGAGGCTAGAGAGATGAGATGATGTATTATTTACCATATCGGGTAAGTTTGTAGAATAAGAATTCAAGCCTTAGTACTTCGTAGTGACATATTATTCAATGGTATTTCTAGACAGAAAAGGGTAATCTAAAATCTGTGAGGCTGAAACAAGCAGTAATATTTCACAGTTACAACCCACTACATCCTTGCTTTATGTGCCTTTTTAGACCTGTATGTATCAACTTGCTGGTTATGAGTGGGATTCTGAATGTCACTGAGGAATAATAAATAGTTCAACAATGTCTCTGATAAATAGTCATATATCAAGATTTCATACAGACCTAATTAAAGCTACAACTCACACTTTATATATGGAATATTTTTGACCAGATTTTATAAAATGAATAAGGATTATACATCAAAGAAAAGGTTTTCCATGTCTAAGGAGCAGCATTTGAGTCTTTGCGCAATTATGTTTCTTTTTTGGTATTGACAGTCTTATCAAATGAAATACATTGCTCTATCTTCATGGTGGGCAACTGAAGCAGTGTAATTTTTAAATTGGAGAGTATCTGACCCATCATAAATTCCTTCCTTTCCTAGAACTTTTGAAGAGAATGAAGTTCTTAATCCATCATTCAGCAAGGAGAAGAGAAAAATATAGTATTGCCTTGAACTTTATGGGACTCTGGTAATACAATTTCCTGAGCACTTGTCTTCTTACTGGAGTTCAGCAACCTATGTTATAGCAGAGAAAGGGGCCAGACTCTCAAACCATAGTGTGTTCAAAGACTACAGAATAGGCAACTTTCTGAACAGAACACTTGAGAGCTTTCATTACTCTCGTGGTCACAACAAATAAAGAGTTTGGCTCAGCATTAATCCGTTCTTATGGGCTTAACAAGAACTAACATGTTTTGGAAATAGTAAAGTGTAAATCCTATTATTGGTATCCACTGGGGCTTGGCCCAAAACATGGAAAAGTTGCCCTGTTGTTCTGCAGTGGAGAAAGAAATATCTTCTTTCATGCTCACCTGAAAGTCTTACTTTAGAGGTGCATGCATGCACCTCATCTGCCTTCAGAGATTGTATTTCGTGATTCTGCTGCTGCTGTCTGTCACATCAAGGGGTTTAGATGTGTTTTTCAAAAAGGTCACTGAATTATTTTCAAAATGTTACTCAAGTTTAACACTTAGTGTGCTAGTAGTTTTGGAATGGCCATATGGCCAATAAGAAGTTATAATGAGCTGAGTTTGGTTCTGTGCAAACATTCAGAACAGGACTGGCGTGATAGAAATACTTAGGACCTTGAGATGGGGATATTATATAGTTACAAGATACATCTGAACTTTTACATCTTTTCCGCTTACTTACACTTGAATTTTGAGACTATCTCTTATTGTAGCTGATTCAGTTACTCAAAGTCGGAAAGATAAGACTTCAGTGAAACTGAGGAATAATTTTTGTTAAAATTCTGATGTGAAAAAGTAGCTGACCTAAGAAATAGGGAAATAAAGAAGACTACTTTATCAAAGCATCTCTGTAGGTTTCTTCCCAGCGTCCGCTCCCTTCTCTACGCAGCCACTCTCAGCTTTGTGATGGGTTCTTACCTCTTTTAGACTAGAGAAATTTAAAAGTGCTTAATTTTTAGTATAAAAACATTTTTTATGTTTTATGCTAAAAATAAGGTACAGAAATTCTCAGATGCTTTACAACATGAGAATGAAAAAGCCTGGATAGTCTCAACAAAAGATCATGAATCTTTCAAAGTAAAGATGCTTGTGAAATTGCTAGTTGCCATCCTTTCTGGGACCATATCCTCAATTGAAATAAATTGAAATAGATCTGCTGAAGTAAGTCTATTCCCTGAACTTTCTACCTAACAATGCATAGAATATGCCCTGAAGCCCCTTGATGGAAGAGTGGCAAATGACTCACATTCAGAGGTTGTTTATTTATCTCAAATATAGATGTAAAGGTTCCTTTCCCCTTGCAGTTTACAACAGAAGTATTTAATCATGGAACAACGGAGAGAATAAAAGCCTGTTAAGATGCCTGACATTTATTTCATGAAATATTTAGTCAAAGTTCATTAAGGATGAATGACTTTGAAATTAATGGGACCAATGCTCTAGTGCAGTTGACTGCCTTAAACACAGTATGTGCACTGAGGATATTCTAGGAAACTACAGTGCACTGGAGTTCCGTCACGCCACATGCACAGGGAGCATATTACATATGTTTCTGCAGATAAAGGAATGGGATCAGATTTTAATAGTGGAGTACTTACATGCTAACAAATTGAATTTATAGTATTCCATGTTATGTTCTGAGTTGAAACTTTCAAGTAAATTATCAGAAAATAGTTTTATAAAATGTAACTTCTGTGTAGGTGTTAGAAAAAAAGAAGACGGGGAAGATGGGGGAGGGAGTGGGGGGTGGAATCGAGTGAATTAAGTGGCCTATGTGTCAACATGCATATTTTGACAAATTAATGTTCTTATTTTTTCACTTGGATTTCTAGAGTTTCTAATAGATTTTGGTTTTCCTGGTAAGATTAACTAATGGAGAGGAAAACCTAGAAGCTTAGAGAAATCACAAATAGCCCATGTTGGAACATAAATGAATTAGAGCATAAAAATTAAAAAACAAACAAACAAACAAACAAAAAAAAAACAACAAGAACAAACAATCTTTTCCATAAATATATCCCAGGAAAATTAAATGAATGTTTTGACTTTATATTTAACAGTCCACTCCTCAGTTGGGGTTTTACATTTTATGTGGCTTCTCTTAAACATAGGATTGGTTTATGTTTAAGCTCTCTGGATTGATTCATTTATGTTTTAAGTTTGATTTGCATCTTTGAAAAAAAACTGAAAAATATTGTTGCTGCTACTAACTGCAGAGCATGATAGGGATATAAAATCTTATAATAGCATGGGTGTAGAGAATGCTGACAAACATATCAAATAAGATGAAAAGACAATACCAATTACTTGATAAGCTGAAGTAACTTGAGACACAACAAAAACAGAAACAAAAAAAGCTTTTTGGAAATTCTGCAATATCATAATTGAATGAGAAGTGGAACAAAAAACAGTGGTAGAACTCAAACAACCATGTAAGAATAGGATCAGATAGACGCAGTATATCAAAGTTTCAGAAAGCTAATGGAGATTAAAGCAATAAAGCCATTCTGTCCTTGTCTGGGAAGAATCTAGTCTGTATATCTGTTTTTTATTCCTTATGGTATTCCATGATAACTAGTGGAATTTAGCACTGTTGTCTGTTTCAGGTGCAAGAATGAAGTCCTGTTGACAGGCACTTTTGTTATTCTAATTCATGATGCAGCCCTGGAAGGTGTTGGCAACATTGACACTGCAACATTTCCTTTGATTGTTTTATCTTTTTGTTTCAGTTTCATATCTTGTTTTTGGTGTTAGGAATTTTTTATTCCTTTTTACTGTTTTGGTGGAGTATTTTTAGTAGTAGGTTAAGCACTCAGTAGAGCTCATATCGAGTTTTAAAAATATAATGTCATCTAAAAGTAGATTTTGATTTGATTTATCCTTATGATATTTTGTTATTCTAAATGGACCAATATTTTTCCATATTTTTTTCCAATATTTTATTTTTCAGTAAAGGAAGTTATGATACTTAGGTAACTATAATATGTATACAACAAAGAACTATCAGTTGTTTTTAAGCTGTCCTACAGAAAAAGTGGGAAATTGTAGGAATATGTTCAAAGGCAAAATCATCTTGGAATATATTCACGCTGGAGAATGCTGATTTTTTAATTTCAAGTACTATGGAGGATTCAAAAGCTCTTATTCACCACATTTTCAATAGCATTATATCCATGTCTTTCTTTGGGACAGAAAATAAGCTTTAATGAAAAAGTGTAAGTATAAACTTAAGTCAACAGACTCAAGACTTAAATAAATTAAATTAATTTCACAAACACTTCATGAACAAAAAGTATGTTTTCACATACATTTTACTTTATGACTTTTATTCTAATTATTTTTATAACTGAAGAGACAAGGATAAGATAGTAGCATATCATTTTTAGGAGAAACAGTATGATGATTTATGTGAAAAAACACACTGGTTATGCAAAAAAAAAAAAAAAAAAAAAAATTCTTACAGAAGTAAAAGGAATAACATCATATATGTTTCTATGACCTAGTAGTCTTGTTTGGTTTTCTTCAGCTTATTTCTCTGTTTTCCTCCTTGTCTTACACGATCCTTACAATGCAAACAACATATTGTCCCCCTGCTTCTAGGCAGAGAGGGATTTTGCTGAGACAAAAACACTCCTCTTTTTCAGCCTTTCTCCTCTCCAAATATTGGGATGAGAGGGCTCAGGTATTTCAGAACCGAGAGTCCCCGAGTAGAAGTAGGTTTCATCTCATAAGGGACATGCTTTTCCTATTAACTCTCAATCTGCCTCCTTTCCTATGGAAAGAATAGCCTCTCATCCACAATGCTACTACAGCTGCTGATTTTTTTTCCTTTCTGTAGATTAAGATAGGATACAATTATGCCTGAAGACACAGTTAAATTCATACATAGTTCAGATTTGTTGATAAAGATATTTAAACAGTGTTTTCTCATTTCCTGTGCAAAACAAGTGACTCAGAGACACTGAGCACCCACAGCACTTGTTACAGACTCCAACATATAGAGACTTTCAACTCTTTTGAAATTCCATGGAAACTAAAGAGAAGATTTGAATTTAGTGTCTTCAAAAGTTTTCTATAACGGACTACTGTGTTAAAAAGGTTGTTTGTTCTTAGTATTTGCCATATATTGAGATGCTTTGAACGCTATGTATGAGGTTTTAAAAAGCCCCGACTTTTGAAGTTTGGTCCCTTCCCAGCTTATCTTTTCTTTCTTCTCCTTCCCACCATGCCCTCCTACCATCTTTTTCTTTTTTTCCTTTCAGCCCTAATTGACATTTATGAATTTGATGGTCAACTGACAAGATTTATCAAAAAGATTAACTACTCAGCTACCAGGCAGACTATATTCCTGCACATATCACTGCTTCAGTGTACTCCCGTCATTTTAATGAGACAATTCTTTTGAGCTGGCAAGTCGCATTCTACCACCCAGAGCATCACTCTGAGGTATTTTTATAATGTCACAGTTTTTTGTTATGATCCATGCTAGCTGGCACCATTTGGCACATGCTTCCCTGCAGGCTATTTCTAATCCCATTACTGTGGAAGTGACTCAGTTTGTAGCTTTTTTAACACATTTGAGGGAACATCTGAGAGACACTTTGGTCTCCACCAGAAATGTCTGCATTTATCTGGAGTTTCCAGCTGTGTTTAGCTGAAATCCAGGGAGAAAACTGTATTTTAAGAGTAAAGAGTAGATAAAGCAAATTTAATGTATTCACCTTGATAATTAGGAATGCAATAATGGATGGAAAGCTGCCAAAAGAGTTTCATCATTTTTAAATAGAAGTATAGATCAGAATTAATCATTTGGATTTCTTAATTTCCAGTTGGTTTGGAGGGAGGGGGGGAGAAGAAAAAAAAAAAAGCTTTTTTCAATTAACAACCCCTGGTGCTACTAATTCTGGGTTTTGTTTTCTTCTCTAGAAATAAAATATACGCTTTACTGCTGAATTGTTGTTATTCTCTACTTTCTGCAATCCTCAAAGTAGTTTGTAATGAATTATATTAAGTTTGCAAGATTTCAACTTTAGGGAAATGGTTTGTTTCTAATTTTAAAGACCAAATGAACAGCTGCAGTAGCTCCAGCTAAAAGCCCAGTTAAACTAGCCTTCTGTTATACATGTGGACATTAGCAGATGGCCAAAGAAAGAGTACAAAAGCAGAATGGTATTTCCTGTGCTATAACCCTCTGACTTCAGTAGTTACTGTCTTTTCTGAAGTGGAGGTTGTATCTATGTTTGTGTTATACTGTTCACAGTATAATATGAATACCTGTGGCTACTTTTTACTACATTTTGGTTTTGGCATCCTATACATCCTATGGCAAAATGTTACACAGTTTAATTATGTATAATGTTGAAATGGTAGTGACCTTTTTTTTTTTTTTTTCTTTTCTTTTCTTTTCTGGTATTATAACTTGCTTTTATGCCCCTAGCTGCTATGCTGCTGTATTCTGAGGAAGATAAAATCCTTCCTGTTTACTCATCATATAAATCTTATCAGTTTATCTGAAATCAAGCCAGTACAGCCAGACATCTTTCTTTTTTCCCAAAAGTTCTGCATTTCCCAAAATATTAAAAACAATTAATTTTGTAACTTCTATATCCTTAGATCTGCTTTCTTTTTATCTAATTGCACTCCCAGAGCATATATGCAGCTATCAGAATTCATATATTAAAAAAGAATTATTCATTTGTATGAACTTTTTTGTTCTTTCTTTGCTCTGTATTTGTTCTGTATTTCCTTTTTAATTTTATATTTTCCTTGAGACTATAACTGAATATTACTCTGGACAGCTATCCACAGGATCTTTAAAATCTTTTTTTCTGGAAGTTAGAAAATTTTGTTACCTAGGCGTCCAGTATCATGAGAATATTTTGTGACTATTGATAGTCCATTTTAGTTTGGTCCCAACATTAATTAGTACTGATTTGTTCATCTCCCAGGCTGCTCTCTCTTCCATACTATTTATGGCCATGCTGAACATTAAGATGTCTTTACGTGAGAACTCTACAGGGCTATTCCAGTAGTTCAGTTCTCTTCACAGTATATGACTGGATATTTTGTTTCTTGTGTTCAAACCTCTATTGATTCATGTTATGGCCATACCTTTTGTGTGTTGTGTAGCTTATTTTTTTAGAAAATTTTCATGAGAGACCTTGTCAAAAGTGATGTGGAAATCCCTGTGCTCTATATTGCCCTCATCACTCTCATCTATCCACAGTTACTTTCCCCAAAGAATTTTAGTTGATTTTTTTTTAGGATTTATTTCTCCATATAAATGCTGGTGGTTATCATTTTCCTAATATATTAAATTTATCTTTTTATCCAGAAAGTCTAATCTTTTTAAAAGATTTTATTGATTTTCTTAGTATTGATGTTGAGCATGAACTTCCACAGACATTGTTGAGGCACCCCTTAAGATCTGCTATCTGTTCCCCATTCTCCTTGACTTCAGTACAGAGGCTAAACAGAGTGGGTCTGGGAAGGGGGCCATCTGCGCAGTACCAGAGGCCATGAGAAGATGAATTGGATCTTCTCTAAGACTATATTTACAAAGGGATCCTCAACTCCTTGGTGTACTCCAATGTAAGTGGGATTCCCTGGCTCTGGACCCAGAAGGACAGCTGTGGTTGTTGCCGGAGTTGCAGAGTAGGGGCTGAGAGCTGCCTCTAATTAAGTGCCTGGACTAGCTGCACAGCAGAACTGGAAAAATGTTGGGGCATTGTGATAGGAGACTCCCTGCAGTGGGTGACAGACTTGACTTGACTGGCTATTGGGAAAGATTTGCTACCTGCTAGGAGCTCAGGATGTCATGGAGAGAAAGGTGAAGTTCATCTGGCCCTCAGTTTCCCTGCTGCCTCTCACGTTGGCACCAGCAATACAGCCAGAGGAGACCTAGGGTATATCAAGCTTGACTACACAGCCCCAGGGGTGAGGATACAAGAACCTGTTGATGTTTCCTTAATACTGTCAGTTAGGGGGAACAATTGAGGAAGAGTAGATGAATCCTGCAGGTTAAAGCCTATGGTGCAGCTGATCTCGACAAATTTGATTTTTGAGACCACAGAACATTCTTTATGTCTCAAGGACTGGGAGCCACAAACATGGATTTCTAAAGGGAATTAATGTCGCATTAACTTGATTGCCTCCTATAGTGAGATTACTGTCTTAGTGGATGAGAACAGAGCAGTGGATGCTGTTTATCTTGACTTTAATAAAGCTTTTGTCTCCTATAAACTAATGGATGAAATATGAAATAGGAGACAATTAGGTAGACTGTAAAGTGTATGAACTGTTGTGATGAGGAGATTGTGGTCATTGGTGAAGAGTCCTTGTGGACATCACTCCGTAGTGCTGTACCACAAGGGTCAAACACTTTAACAGCTTCATTTAATGGCCTGAGTGATAGACAGACTGCACTCTCATCAGGTTCATAGATGATGTAGAACTGTTAGGAGATGATGATAGACCAGGTTGTGCAATACATTGAAGAAATTCTAATAGACTAATTCTAATAAGGGATTCTTTATTTTTTTTTTCCCGTTAAAAAATAGTGGTGATCGGAAAGTTGTTATTTAACTTTTTTTTCTGTCATCTCTCAATTTTACAGGCTCTCTGCCTGGTCTCTACTTCTAAAAAACATGCTATTTTAGCTGTTTTTTGTTTGTTTGTTTGTTTGCTTGTTTGTTTCTTTTAATTATTATTTAGCAAATTATTCCTCAAAACTTCTGTGGTCTACCTGTGATTTTAAATCTAACTTGCCACATATTATGCCTTGTCTGTTCACCTTGCTTTTGATTTCCATACTTTTAACTCAGAAGGCTATATTTTTACATTTAGGAGGCCTGATTAGTTTGGTTGAGGTTTTTCTTTATTTAACATATGCAGTTTGTTTGTATTGTTTAATGATTTTTTATTATTATTATTTTTTAAGGCTAATATTGCAGTCATATGTGGGGATATCTTGAATTCATAGCGTGATGTTTTCAGATAGCTCCATACCCTTATCAAGGGTCTTATGTAATTGGTGCACTTCAATTTGCCCTTAACTAGATTCCTATATTCTTCCTCTCTTTGAATTCTAATATATGATGGAGAATTTTTTGCTTGCTTACTAAGTCAAAGATGATTGTAGCTATAATATTTCTTCTATAACTTTACCTTGAACCAGAGGCACTGTGGTTTAATCAGATCTAAGAAAATATTTCCTTCTCCCTTTGTGCTTTCTTTAACCAGTTACTCTTAGAAACAATCTTGTCTGAAATTTTAGTTTCTACATCATCACCTCTTCTGACAATTATGAGTTTCTGTGGGGTAGTTTTCTCAATATTGCCATGAGACTGAAGCACAGTCATACACATGGTCCCACATGTGTTAATAGAAACAGGGTCAGAGAATGTTAACATGTATGTCCAAACAGCTACCATCTTACTTAACAGCTCAGATGCTGCCTCCGTGTAAAGCTAATGCAAATTTTAAAGTCTGATAGAAGATATATTTTCACCTTAAAATTATGGAGAATGTTCTTATTTTTAATGAGTTCTACTTTACACCAGATTGTGGATGATCCCTTTAATTCTGCCATCACATAACTCAAGCAAAGACAAGTGCTGCTTTGAAGTGTCATTGTGCTGTGGAAAATCTGACATTCAGATCTGAATGTAAGATGTAACAGTAAAGAAGTGGAGGATGTAGACTCCCAGACAAGGACATTTCTCTGAATTTTAATACACACCTGTACATATTCTTCAAGTCCCTCTGATTCAAACATCACAGTGTCTGTTTAGCATCAGAGAAATTCAATTTCTTTTCATTTACAAGTTCCACAGGAAAAGCAAAAGTAGGTTAGAAAAAAATAATAATAATGTTGTTTTTCCCAGTAAAACAGAGTTAGAGAAATACCTCTTTTGATCAATACAGTGACATTCCATTCTGCTGTAAAAGCTTGAGAGGGTACCAAGACATACATTATTTGGGACTTCTTAAAGGATATCAAATGAAGAAGTGAAGGACGTTGTTTTAAAGAAAGAATAAGAGGAAACATTTAGGTTGTTGATCTGAGATGTACCATCTCTGTTTCATACCATTAAGTAATGCAGAGATATCAAACAAATGATGAAAATTGATCTCATATTAGCACTGACTAATAATTCACCTTAACAGAATGATTAAAAAAACAATGCAATTGCAATGGAAAAGTTCCTGCTTGATAAGAAAATTTGTGTTTACATACTGAAGGGGACATTGTTGAAAAGCAATTAAACTTAATTGTTAAAACTTAAGTGTCTAGCAAGTGAGGTTTATAGTGTTAGTATGATTTATAGAGTCTTTTAAGTAAAGTAACCGAAGGAATTGCACACCTTTGCAAAACTATTCAAGTGGAGAGAAACAGTACAGGGTTTGCATTTTCCTGGAGTGGTCATTTGCAATATTTTAGCATGAAATGGAATGAGAGGATCAGAATTTGTAAACTAAGATCATTGATCAGTGCAAACCTTTTTCTCATGTGTTCCATAATAAAAACTTCCAAAGTTTCAGTTTAAGATCAAACAGTCTGAATGATATGAAAGAGAAGAAGGGGGTACTTGCAGGAAGATGTAAGATTTCTCTCTTCTCTTAGAGATTACACTGTTCTGAAGTAGCTATGATTATGGCATCTCTAAACTGTTACTTTAATAAGTATATTACAGTTTTAAATATGTACTGTAATACAGCTATCTGTTTAGCTGTAGTTTACTTAGACAATAAGTATAACAATTTTTAGATGTGGAATCATTCAGCTCTCAATTGCCATGCAGTTTTTTTAAGTCAAGATAAAAAGCAATATCATGCCACACTGCGCATAAAGAACACAGTATTCATTTTCTTTTATTCTGAGCACTTATGTAGACAGCATAGAAAGGTCTTTCCTTTGACTACAGACATGGTCTTTCTCTGGTATTAATTATTCCACATATGTCATTATCATTTATGAATCTAAACTTGATATCTAATGGCACATATCTTCAGTACTTAGGAGTCTAAATTTGATATTTAATGGCAGCAAGATACAAATTTGGGGTATTTAATTCCAGCTCTTAATTCATAAACTTGGCAGTTGTCACAATGATTTGTGGCACTTGGTGATGCCAATTATGGAGACCTAAAGTTCCCTTCTCCCCCTGGAAATCCATGCCTGAATACCCTTCCCAATATCTTCTATAAGTAACAACAGGCACTGCCTTCACAGTCCCGTTTATTGACGAAGGGAGCATTAAATTAATTCCTCTTTCTATTTTCTTAAATTCTTATCTGTATGTGTAAATTATTTTTGGGCTTATTAAATTATTGAAAAGAGTAATGTGCATTAATATAGTTTACCTAATGACTAGAGTTAACTGCCATTAGGTAAAAACCAATTTACTTAATGATCCTTTGTTTTTATTTTTATTTTAGCATTGTCTAGAAAATAGCTTTTTTAATTATTATTGTGAAGCGCTTAATATGAATAGAGACTGAAGTGCATAAGCATTCTGGGGAGAAACCTATTGGCAATTAATGGACTTTGTGGCTTACTTTCTTCTTTTCCATGATGCTTGGTCTAGTGACTATAGAGATCAGGCAAAAAAATGTATTGTAACTTTCCACTGTCTTCTGTATTTTGTTTCAGATTGTTTACCTACGTAGAATGAGCTTTAGATTGAGGCAGCATTATGTCAAAGGTAGATATATTTGTGTAATAATGTATAGTTTTAAATGTTAACACCATCCTTTCCAAATTTCATTTAAGAGAAATAGAAGAGTTATCTCAAACAAACAAAATTACTGGCTCCCAAATGGGAGTTTCTGTTTTAATCTTTTGCCCAAGTCTCAGTCTTGTCTGTAAAATAAAATGATAATTAAAAACAATTACCTTCCTTCTACTCTGAAAATCACAACTATGGATACACTACTATCCTTAAAATGTGCTTGCATTCAGTGAACGTGCTCTTCATGCTTATGGTAGATAAATGTATATATATGTATTTGTAAAATAAAAATTAACATATTTTGATGAGAATTCTTTTATAAATCACGCATTCTTGATTATATTTGATGCATTTCAATAGTTTGGGTCATACTGAGAATAGCCGACATATAAAGCTATCATACTGTGTTCATACTCAGATAGAAATTAAGAAACAGTGGTTTGGCTGAAAGGGATCTTCCCAATGCATATGTAGAAAATATTCAAGGGGTTCTTCTATCAGTTGTGTACAGGTTTCATTCAGTTTAGAGTCTGTCCGTGCTGCAAATGATGGAAACATTCATGCTAACTCAGTTACCAAAGGTGGTTTGCAATTTATCTGTCCCCGTGATAATTTTTAACTACATCAATTTCAGATTTATGAATTTAAAATCCTGCTGGCTTTTAAAAACTATTTGTTGATATTTTCAGAAAGTAAGGTGACTATGCCTGAAATTACAATTTGGGAATATGACTGACATTTCTACTTTATCATGAAACTAGTTTTATCAAGACTCTTGAAACAGAGAGTTAGTGGAAAAGGTGTAAAATGAATTTCAGCTGTGAATATGTTGATGAAAGTTGTTTACAGGTTTAGAAGGTTATCACAAGTATGCGTAGAGATAACTTGGATTTAATATGAATTGCTGAACATATGCATGACCTAGTGCCTGTTAGCATAAGCAGGTAGATATGTTCAGACCTGCTGAAAATGTTTCAAGAGGTAAGGACTTTTCAATTTTGGAAATAAGTGTATGAAAACTTGCCAATCGATGTTATACCCAATCAAGGTACAGATAAAAGTCTTCCAAGGATTCCACCTCATTGCTTTCTACCAAACTGTACTCACTTTATTTATGTTAATCATTTAAGATTTCTAAACAAGCCTATTTTAATTTGTCCTCCATTTTTGGTTTCTGTGATCACTGCTGCAGCAGGAAGGGAGGGATAATTTAAAATAAAGATACATTCTTATGTGGCTTGATTCCTCTTGTTTATGTCACAAGCAGTTTTAAGAGTAAGATAGGAGAAAACAATGAGTTAAGAATCCTGAATATGACTAATTTTTATTAAAAACATCCATTCCCGGTGCACAAACATGTGTTGATACGTAGTTTACCAAAAGTATAAATAAAGCTGTGTGCAAAATACAGTTCACATATGTTATTCTCAAGAAAAATAATAGATACAAAAAATGTGTATTTTATACCATATGTAGGATATTAATTATTAATGTGACCTGAATATGAAATAAACTAGTTTGATGAAACAACAGATGATATTAGTCTTTTTGCCTAAAGTCTCATGCTATGAAAATGCAAGAGAGGTTTTCAAGATGTTTGTCACCTAACTTTTATGAGGGAAAGCCTGAGGCTGTCATTATGGCATGGTTTGTCCTTGCTGCAGAAAGGAAAACACTCGGAGTTAATAACAGAGCTAATAACAGTCATTGCAATCCAGGTTTTCAGGAATTAATAAAGAAAGCTTTCACCACTGAGGTGTGAGGAAATATTCTGAAATACTATGTTATGTACTTTGCAGATCCAGACAGCACTATGCTGTTCATTATCAGAAGAGAGCCTGGAAATGTAAACAGTTATATTGGAAAGATGAACAAGGGATATGACATCTGAAGTAAAAATTGTGGTACAAAAACCCTGCTCAAAGGTTGAGATGAAAAGTTTAGGAATGTCTGATCTTACTAGGAAACCCTTTTAAATTTCTTGTAATCTCTTTCATTTAATAAGATAAACATTATGTAACAGGCTTAGAACTGACCTGGTCTTTGTCAGATAACTGAAGTCCACAAAGATATCCTGGTACTTAAATGCCCTGAATGCCCCATCAGATAAGTAAACTCTGAACATTTCTGGAACATGTCAGATGAAACTGGTTTCTTAGAAAATGCTTATAAAGTCTGTTTTAGGGGGGAAAAAAAAAAAAAAAAAAAAAAGGATTTTATTTTAAAACAATGCATAAATGTTTTTAAAGTAAAGCCACTGGAGGCTCTGTTACATTGGAAGGCTCCTTAGATTGTATGTTAATAGCTTTATTCTTTGGTTGCTTTACTAGGAAGTGGAACGCCAAGATTTAATTTTTATTTCAGCCAAAATCATTACTTCCTAACCACAGTAATAAGTTTTCTGATTTGGTCACTCTCCAAATTAAGGTAGAAAAAGGGGCTCTCAGGGAGTAACAAACCCTGGAGGAATATGCAGACAGAAGGAGAATGCTTCTTTAGCCTGACAGATATTTCATGTTCATGAGAGATGCTAGATTTCAGCTCAGTGTCTCAGAATTATTCTGTTTTTATCAGTTGATAACATATAAAATGAAAGAAAGTAAACCATAGACTCAAGACTCTCCTTCTGATTATCTACTATAACTAGCAGGTAAATAATTTCTCTATCCTGTGGAGCATCCTCCATTCTTGACTTCAGTGCCCGAGCCTCATAAGGGCAGTTACCTTTGTTTTAAAAGGTCTACAATATTCAAGTACTGGGATAAAGCGGGAGATGCTTGATAGCGTATGTTCAGGCTTGCAACAAAGGACAGAAGGGAGGATTGCCAACTCTACACAGTAGAACTGTAGAAGAGATTCGGCTCTTAGATTCAACTTTCTGAGGTGTCACCTCTTCTTAGTGACCATGATTGGGTTCGTGAAGTCAACTACAGTGAAGGAGAAAAGAAAAAGACTCCACAGTTCAGCCTGACATGGGAATGTGTGCCAATGAATCAAACTTGTCAGGATGTCACAGCCTCCTGAATTCTACTGGTAAATTTGTACTTCGTGTATATTGTGTGGATATACCTAACACTAGGGTTTCACTTTACATTGTGATACAAGCATTTAAAATTTTGCTTGTTGCAAATCTTTTTGAAGAGCAGTCATCAATATTATGTAGAACTGTGATTACAACTACAGTCTTCTGAGACCTCAAGAGTTGTTCTGGCTAGTTATTTGCTCTCCTCCATTTACTATTACTGTATTTTGCTTTGGAATCTATTTTCACATCTGTGTGGCCAGATCTTGACTTTGCACAAAAATTACGTGTCTTAAAATTTTCCTGTGGTAGATATGGAATACAGCTGTCCTATATATCTTAAGTAGGAAACTTCAGTTCAGATGAAATACAATAAAACTGCTGCCAATTTGAGATCCTAAATTCAGGGAAGAAGGAGTTAATTTGGACTTAAATATATCTGAAAGCAAACACACTTAATGATAATGACAAGTACTTATGCAAATGAACTGCTAATACTCATCCAGCCAGAGGTGATTAAGTCTTTTAGGCCAACTGGAGATTTCACCCAGCAGGGGCTATTTGGAAGCTGGTAGAAGACAAAGGCTTAAATAACTTCAGGGGTTATAGCTCTAGTGCTGTACTTAAGCCACATTTTTCTGAATTATTCTTTCTTTCATGCCTCTTCTCTTCCCCCAGGAAGGAGATCACAACTTCGGTTACCTTGCAAACCTTTTAACCTATACTTTTCAGGGCGTATAAGAGCACAGTAACCTGTTCCAGAGTGATATGCTGCTATAATAAAGGCTGGAATAATGAGCAGACCTAAGGGATTGTCTAGTCTGATACTTAATTATGTAGACTAGGATCAAGGGGCGAAATGGAGGAACTGCATCTGTCTCTTAACTCCTACAGACTACGTCCTCAGAAAATAGTTTTTGATACAATTTTGTTAAAAGCCTTGCTTTGATGAAAGAAGGCAATACAGAAAATAGGGAAAATCAGGTCTACATAAAATAGTGAAATCTTTAAGCAAAACGAGATACCCTATCTGAAACAGAGAAAAGGATAGTTATTAGCTACTGAAGTGTCATTATAATAGTTCCTTTTTAATTTGCAATACCTTACTTATTGTTTCATTTTTATATGCTGCTGTTGTATAGTTGGATGTTATCGGAAACTAATGTGTTTCCAATTACTTATTTTCCCTTTGTCCTGTATTTCATTGCTGAAAAAAGCTGTATGTCCCTGAAGGCAGACGAGTAAAGACATCTGTAAAACAAAACAGCACATAAGTAAGTAAGTAGATGAGGGTTGGTCTGAGAAAAGAGGATGGATACTCTCGCAGATATGAAACACACAATAGGTTTGAAACAGGCATCCTCTTCAGATGTATTCATATATACATACATACGTATGTATGTATTTTAGGACAAATCATCCAAGTTCTACTTCTTATATAAATGCTGTTTTCCCATATATGTTTTCTAGTCAAACAGAAATTGCTAAATATGGCCAATTTAGAAGAAGCCTGTTACTCAGAATTATGATTTGCATTGTGCTATAGTGGCTAGTATTTTAGGTAAAAAATAGTTGTACAGGCTTACAACTCAACAGCTTCAGGAAAAAGCCAATAGTTAACAGGTGTTACCAATCATTCCTCAATCTGGTCTTCATAGCTGGAAGAAGAGGATCCAGCTGTCTGAGGCTTTCTGATTAAAAATTCCTTCTTAATAAACTCCCAGTCTTTTGCTTGTGCCCACACATGTTTTATACTTTTCCGTGGGCTTGGGGAAATGAATGGATTAGTAGTATCATGCCTCTGAGTCAGTAAGTTAATTAAAGGCAGCATGTATAAAATGGAACAATGAATTATTTAGTGGATAACAAACATGATCTAAAATTCCATTTACTCACCTTTCAAGTCAATTTTTATTTTTAGAATTCATATAGAAAAACCTACTGTTTTTGCATAGAGCTAAAAGTAAATGTTTGCAAACAATAGGTTGCTAAAGTTTCAACTGCAAGTCCCGAGTGCTTTGTGCCTTCACATTTGCAGTATTTACTTTCCTTCCTGTTCCTTGACAGCAGTGAAATCTCAGGCAGTGAGGGGAAGATAAAAAATTGTTTGTCTGAAGGTCAGTACTGAATATAGTAAGGTGTGGATTCAGACCCGCATTCCAGGCCCTATCTTGATGGGTGAAGGTCTGTTCAGATTGTGCTATGGCTTTATAATGGAGCAACTGATGGTACAAAGATAAAATCTTTCCTAATCTGGATCTGAGTTTTAAAACACAAAATACACCCACTCACTCCATCCATATGCTCATTTTTCATACATTTAATTAAACACAATTCCTTTTCCTTTTGTGCTGAGCTCTGCAGTGCAATTTCTGTTGATTTCACCTGGACTTTTGCAAGCCCATGGTGATTCTAGACGGAATGTTTTGCCACAAAAGGCTTTTATTTATTTCTCCTTAAAAATAGTGTTACTGACTGTCTTTACTGTAACATATACTTTTCTTCACCTTCATTGTCACTTTAAGTATGGAAGGCCCTGAAAATCTGCAAGACTGACTGTCAGCAATGAATTTAACTTATGGTGTCCTAATTAGAAACAACTCCAGAGTGGCTCTTTCATTTAGAGCCAAAAGAGGCCTCTGATCTATTGTTCGTGATGACTGACATCCATTTGGCACTGGAAAATGAAATATCTACTTGCTGAATCTGGTTTATGCAATGAAGTATTTATTTTAATAACTGAAATAAATGGTAAATATTTATAAAGTATCTGACTGATGTAAGCATTAAACTCCTGCAGGCTTTTGAGGAGAGCTGGAACAGATCCCCTTACAAGAAAAGGGGATCATGTTTTCCTGCTCTACTGCAGATGCTGTAAAGCAGTCCCAGAGGCCATGAGATCTGAACCAAAGACTTAGAGATCTATTATGTAGCCCACTTCTGAGAACCACAACTTTGCAGTCATGCTCATTTGTTGTTGATGTTTGTTTTTTTTTTAATCAGTACTGTCATTATTATTATTATTATTATTATTATTATTATTTAAAAGAATCTTATCCATCCCCAGTTTGTAAGAATGTACTGTCTTCAGCTAAGTTTTGGAAAGAGGATATTGAGGGGATCTGCCCTCAGAAGAAAGCAGTTGCTGGAAACAGTTTAGGCACCTCTGCGGTCAATGTTTTTAATATCCAGTCTCACAGAGAGGTGTTCTGAAGTTAAACATTTTTTTGCTCATCATGATCACGTTCTCATTCTGATCTCTTTGAGGCATGAAACAATCCTTTATGAAATGTGCCTGCTAACAGCCATACATATTCCTTGTGAAATTAGGGATTTCACCTTTGGCTATTCTTCAGAAATATTGAATTGAAAACTATTGGGGAGACCACCATATTTTTTACTTACTTGTTGCCTAATATTTTTTGTAAGGATTGGATCTAAATGTTTTGCCAGGTTTTTTGAGGCTTTGCTCAATGCTCGGAGTTCCCAGGTATAAAAACTTTTAAGCTGCGCACATACTCCTCAATTCTGAAAAGCAAAGCTTTCTTACCCAAGAATGGCAGACTGCAGAGTTCCCTGAAACCTTACCTAGTATGCTTGATTTTGGTAAAAGTCTGGAAAAAAAACTCTGCAGAGTTAGACTTTGAAAGTAGCTTTAGTTTTTGTGAGGGGTTACTGAAAGATTTTGCACAAGATCTTATTATTTTCTGTTGTAAAATCGGAAAAGATCCATTACAAATCTGGAGCATCAACAGATAAAATGTGCTTCTACACTTAAAAACCACTTATATTTAACAGAAACATCAAGTCCTCTTAATAAACATTTAAATGAGATCCTTTTCAGTGCATCAGCTTTTGGAAAAACTGAATAGGGAATTTAATCCTTTATATCGTTCTTTTTGTTCAAATGTTGAATTATCTTTTTACTTGCACTGCTGTGGTTGTAAAGATTTAGGGCAAATAGATTACTGTTTTCTATTATGCTATCTGTAGTTCTGGTAGTAGCAGCCATTTCCCACACACACACACACAAAAAAAAAAAAAAAAAAAAAAAAGATACTTTGGTAACACGCAGAAATTGGATTTTAGAAAAAGATGCCCTCAAAGATGTTTGGACACTGATTATAGGAAACCAGCTGACTAGATCCAGGAAAAGAAATCTTTGTAATTTTTATGTATCTCTGATGTATATTTTCGGTTAATTCTATTTTATTCCTGCTTGATTCAAAACAGTCTCAATAAGTAGAGAGCTTGGAAATATATGTATAAAACGTGCATTTCAAAGCCATGCAATCCTTTTCCTAAATAAAGCCTTTGGAAGAGAGAGGTAAATATTCTGTTAATCAGCAAGCATTAATATGACTATGATATTGGTACTTTCAATGTTATAAAATGCATTATTTAATTATACAACTTTTCAGTCAAACGAAAAAGTTGTTCACAAGTTGAGTTCAAATTTCTTAATTCATTACCTTTTTTTTTTTAATCAGCATTACACTGTATAGTTTACTAAGAGCTTTTTTTTTTTTCCCATCAGATTCTACACTGTATTAGACTCACAGTATTAGCTGCATAATTTGATATGAGTATGTCTAAAGTGCACAGGTGTTATTTTCTGTGCTTAGGCATGTATATAAACCATATGTATAGAAGCAAAGCCAAAACCAAAATTTGATGTTGTTTACACTGAAAGGTCTTCATTATATCTTCCCTATCAGGGTGAAGGGAAAATTCTATTCAGAATTCCATTTTTAATGCTGAATGAAAATATCATGCATCTTAATGCAAATCTTTATTTTTCTGTCCCAATTATGTTATATCAACCTTGGACATATAGCATCCTATATCTCTGTCAACTGATGCTGAAGCAAAAGTGAGGTATGAAGCATTCTTTCAAATTAAGTTGTATCTACTTTTCTTTCTTCCAGTGTTGCCTCTGATTCCTTCTAGACATGGATTGCCATTGTCTTTATTGAAAATCACTTAGTGTATTTTTAATTGCTGATTATTAACCCTCACTGACTCTTTTAACTACCATACTATGAAAATAATATGGAACAGTTTTGATAATGTTAGTAAGCATGAAAAGCCCTTATTCTTTTAAATTCAAAATATTTCTGTAAATTCAAAATGTTTCTGTTAATTTATACAAGCTTCTGAAGTGACAGAAACTAGTCCATAGGTAACAAACATGTGAGTCTCAAGACTTTCTTTTTTCTTTAACAATTGATATGCCTCATCATGCAAAAAAAAAAAAAAAAAGAGGGTGAGCAGAGGCAAACTTTTGTAAGTAGGTGGATTTTTTGTCAGTTTTATTCTTCCAGCGGAAGTGTCTGGGGAAAATAGATAATTACAATGCCAATTTTTATTATCAAAATAATGTGCAAAACTTATGACCTGATAAATCTGTCCTTGGATGGAGATTCTCATTTTGATAATCCCCCTAAAATGAGTAATAAAGCACCTCTGATAGTAATAAACCATTTTTTCTTTGACATTTCATGATAAGTGTAACAACAAATAAAGAACGAACTTCAAAGACTGCTTACATCAAAAGCTCTATAAAGTCTATTTGAATAAAATCTGCGACTTTCATAAAAGTGGTGTTGAAAATGTCATGAATTAAATTAATGGTCTACATTTCTTTGCTTCACATTTTCTGTATTTTAATCATAATTTATTCTTCAGCACATCCTGTCTGTTGTTGATTGAAGGAAATATTAAATCCAGCTGAGCTTTAAGCAGTTTTAAAAGGAATGGATGAATATAATTACGCATGTTAATAGTCTCAAATCTGTTTTTTTTATTTGCTCCTGCCTATAATATAACAGATCAGTAAGCTATGTTTTCTATACCTATCATCAGTCTTTCATGAAGGTTCAAAAACACCCATTCTACAGTATCATTCTTTGAGTTTTCTTACAGTAGTCTTCTCTCAGTGTTCCTGCTTTGTGCTAAAGTATCTAAAGTGCTAAAATTGAACTACGGACAATTGACCAACTCAAGAAAAAAATGTATATGTATCTCTATTGACACTAACACGAATTTTTGAGAAGGTAATGTCGTTAGTTTGATAGATACTGTGAGTAGTGACAATATAAATTTCTGTATTCACTTCAGTAATGTTCTTTAAAAACACATATATGCACATATGTGCTTTCTCTTTGGAAGAAGAAAAATAAAGCATCTTGAGTTATATTCAGTCTGATCCTCATCAACTGCAACTCTGAAAAGACATACTTTAAGGAAGTTTATCTTACTTTTCTTAGGTTACCCTTTGCCATAAAGTAAAAAAATAATTTTATTATCTATATTGAATAAATGCTAGGGTAGTTGAAACAGTCAGTATGTTTTAATAATTGCACAGTAGAAAAAGTTATTCAAATAGTAGTTCTTAAATATTGTACAAAAGGTATAGATTTGTTTACAATATTTATATGGTTCTAATAATTTATATGGCTTTAATGTGGCTGTATATTCTCTCCAAATATTATGGGCTCAAGTGGAATATGCTCTAAAGTTTTTCTCCTTACTAGTTCTGAAACAAATTCATAAGCACAGTTGATTGGACTTTTTTTTTTTTTAATTGACAATCACAGCAACAGATTTAAAGTGAGTCCTATTGAATTGTAGCATTATGCATATGTTTTGCAAAAGTTGTAGAGTTTTCCCTATGTCCTGGTTTTATCAGTATTCCATATCATAACATCATGCAAAAGGCTGTTGGGTTGAGCGCAGAAAACACTGTGCACTGAGGAGCTGTGTTTGCTTTTTATTTCTAGCAGTCTCACGTGAGTTCTGATTTTCCAAGGGGAGGATACACTGGCATGTACTGCATTTCCCAGGATCCTCCACATGATTTCCAATTCTGGGTGATGGAGGAATAGCTCTCTGTTTTGTTTACTGTAGAGTAAGGGGTGGAGGGGCCTGCCGATTAAGATTTAGATGGATTCTCTCTCTTTCCTCTAGTTTTATTTTTGGTTCATTTTGATTTATTACTCTTAATTATTCTGTATTATCTCACATTCTTTTTAATAAATTACTTTCTCCTATCTCAATCAGATTTTTCTCTCTTTCCCTTCCCACGGAAGGAAGGGGTGTCACATGGTTAACCTTATTAAGTAGCTTGCTTTAGTAGCATAACTAGCAGTAAGTAGTCCACTTATAATTGACTGTGCTAACTGTATGATGATAGATGTTATATTGATACGTGGAAATAAATCAGTGACAGTTATTCTCTGCCATGATTTCAGCAAAGGCAAGGTTTTTGTCTGTATTTTCTATGCAATACTAGCTGGCATTAACTGTTCACCAAGAACCATTGTCCCTTCTGGAATCTCATCTGACCAACCCTGTGTGTGCCATACTCCCTGTCCTGTCCATTCTCTTACTACTATTGAGACTGTTTTCCAAGAAAAAGGTCTGTATTCAACTTGTCCATCAGCATGTTGTCCCTCCTTGTCCACACCCAATAATTGTGCCTGTGGAGAATTTCAATCCATTTTGATAGGGAAAGGATTTTATTATTATTATTTTAATTGAGTGTGTTCATACATATCAGTGGAGTCAAAAACTTATCTTGAGAAATATTTTTCTGAAAGAAGTCATCAGAGCAGAGGGGAAACCTTACTGAAATGAGAATTCAGTGGGAATACTTGTTCAATAATCTCCTGGGGAAAAGGAATTAAGAATGTCTCACTTGTGGGGACCCATTTTTTAAGAAGGGTAAAAAAGATGACCCTGGGAACTACTGACCTGTCAGTCTCATCTCTGTGCTGAGAAAGATCGTGGAACAGATTCTTCTGGAAGCCATGCTAAGCTACATGGAAGACAAGGAGGTGATATAGGAGAACCAGCAAGGCTTCACAAACAGTAAATTCCATTTGACTAAACTACTGGCCTTTTATGATGATCTCCCTGCATCAATGGACAAGGGAAGAGCCACTGATGTCATCTATCTCGACTTCAGTAAGGCCTTGACATGGTACCCCACAACATCCTTCTCTCCAACTTGGAAAGATATGAATTTGATGGGTGGACTGTTCAGAGGATAAAGAACTGGCTGCAGGATTGAGTCCAGAGAGTGGTGGCCAATGGCTTAGTGTCTGGATGGAGATCAGTGATGAGTGGTGTCCTTCAGGGGTCAGCTTTGGGCAACCTGATCTAGTTGTACATGTCCCTGTTCATTGCAGTGGAGTTGGGATAGGTGACTTTTAAAGGTCCCTTCCAACTCAAACGATTCTATGATTCTATAACCCTTTCCTTGGAATACATGCTCAGTCATGCAACAGTGAGCCTTACTATGAGCCATGCCTGCTCGGGAACCAGTATTCACTAGTTGTAAGACTTCTAGGTTCAGCATTCTCACTGGTTATGAAATTGCCTTACCTTTCTATTAGAGTAACACATAAATGAGCCAATGATAACCACTGAACTCCACTATGCCATTGGAGCAAATGACAACAGGATAACCCGGAAGGTGAAGTGACCACCTTACGCTTCATTTCGTAGCATCTGAAGCAGGTGAACTGCCAGGGTTGACTCACTGAATCTCTAGGGTGATTGCTGCTAATGAAAAGCAGATTCACTGATACTTTCTTCAGTGGTGCTACATGACTTCCTGGAGCTGGGATGCCACTGATTGTGACAGTTACTAAGCTATACATGAGATATGTACATAATACACTGTTGTATAGATACTGTAATAAACATGCAAATCCTTTTATTTTATTATTTTTTTTAATGGGGAATTTAGCAAGCATAAGCAGGATTCGGAATCTGTGGCTGTGTATGTATCTGATTCATAATCTTCCAATCTTTTCTGTTGCTTTCTGTGTATTTTTTCTTGTGTGACATTCCTGGTAGTGATAGTATTTTTCTTTGTCAAGTTTTAATTTCATATAAAATGATAAAAAATGGAAAGAAGAATTCAACTGCTTAAGAATGCTAAGCAAAACCACATCAAAACCAGTGCTGTGTCATTTTTCAATAACAGGTATATTTTCTCACCATAATTGACCTCATAATTTATCCTCTTGGGAGCTAGATAATACAACTACACCCTTTGAGACGATAATTATTGTTGAAGTAATGTTGGACAGATGTTTATCAGTGAAAATTTACGTTAAGCATTTGATATTATTGGCCTTTCCTGGAATGAATTTGGATTTTAACGTATTATCCAGAGTCTATAGTTCTGTCAACAATAATAAATTTGGACAATAATAAAACTTTGGACAAATTTCTGCAGAAGTTATATTCAGTAACAGTACTTCCCTTAAGAAACCCTAAACATCTGAATGTGGTAACTGAATATTTGTGCAGTTGAATATCGATAGACCAATTCCTGAATGTTTCTTTGAAATTGCATTTGTTTCCTCTTGGGAAAGATGAAAAAGGTCAAGAGGCATAAAGTCAAAGAGGGAATACCAATTAATGAAGATAATCCTGTATGTCATCAAATAACCTTTCCTATTCTTATGTGACTTCTTTAAATGAACATGGTCAGATGTAGACATAAATATGCCCATGTTTTTTAGTACATCTAACAATAATTTATAATAAGATTTGTAACAACAAAGATATCTTTATTGTCTGTGAATTCGGTTATTACTAAATATTTCATTGTCTGCCATTGAAAAACTAAACACTACTTCAGATATATTATAGATTAGATACAAGGGAGAAGAATGAGGTAAAGGATGAATGTTTACAGCCTGTATGCTTATGTGGTAGGGAAGCTTCAGAAGCATCTCTTGACAAACCTCTATACCAATACTTCTCTCAAAATCTTAGGAACATGATATTCTAAAGAGAACAATTCTGTGTAGATAATATCAGTGCCACACAGCTACACTTTTGTCAATTTTTACTTTTTTTTTTTTGTCTTTCAAAGAAAATGTCTCCATTATGATTTCTCCTTTAATGTTCATAATATAATTATCTCCATGAATTTCATTTTTTGATGTTTTGCACTGACTAGGAGTGTAAATAGAAGATTAGACTCTTAAATGAAAAAGGATTGTGAAGGTAACTCCTAAGATATTTTTATGTTATTAATTTTACATTTATATTTCTATTATATAGAGCAATTGAATATTTATGAAACATTTAAGAAATCTTGTATATATATTAAAGGTGTCGCCAGCTGATGTAATGTAAGAACTTTGTCTCAATTCACGTTATCCTGCTGTCATCATTTTGTATTTGATGGTCCTTTAAAAAATCACTTGAGTAAACACTAAAATCAGCAAATGAACAGTGTGCTTTGGAATGCCAAAGTTACTTTTCAGCAGGTACCTGTATTAGATAATGCAGTTTTGTACTACATGAAGTCTCGAAAAGCAATTATGAAATGGCGGAATTATTTTCATATTTTGTTGTTTAAAAGCAGGCATGGTTTTTTGATGGTTGGCTTTTTTTTTTTTTCAAGAGTGAAATTTTGCATGTTTATTTTTCTTGGCTCTCTATGAATAAAAAATATGAAGAAACAGGAGGAAGAGAGATGTATGGGAAAACTCAGAATTCAGAAAAATAGAGATGACATTTGAGTAAAAGTTACACTTCACTTATGTAAAAGAAGCTTGTCCATGATTCTCAGATGCTACATATCACCAAATATTTGATTTTTGAATTTTCTGCTATAGTAAGCATGAGTATTGAACTCTTAAATGACATGGAATAACATCTCACAATATCACCATTAAATTAAATCAGAATTTTTTACACTCTTGTTCTCATGCAACTGAAATGTGAGGAGAAAATATTAGCCTGATTTTTGTGCAAGTAAGCAAAACCAAGATGAAATACTAAGAATCAAGTTTTTGCAAGCTGAATAGCCTAAATAAGACAAATACTGTCTTAGACAAAAACTCACTGTACGTTGAGTTACCTCTGCAAAATACACAGCAAAGCTGAAATACATTATCATTTGCTCAGCCAGCACTAGGTCAACTTCAAACATGAATCTTAAAGTAATATTAACCATAGTTAAGTAACGTATACTATCATCTATATGAACACTCTGCTTATGAGTAAATGTCTAGCTAAATACAGTAATTATATCTTTCTCAGCATAGAGTTATATTGTCCTTATTATCTTTACCTAGATGTAAGAATTGGTATAAATGTTGCCTTGTTAAGTGATGACAACAACCATTTTACATGCCTCTCCCAGTTTCTATACCATTAAATACCTCTCAAGGTCAACAAGAATTTGAGGAAATCTCCTTTCAAATGATAAAATAAAAACAACTGTAAAATTCCTATTATAGTATGTTTTGCTATATTAACTATTCTAGACTTGTATCATTTTTCCAAAACTAGTAAGTCATTGCTGTCATTGAATACAATATCAGATCTTTTTAGGTGGACCTGTTTGACAGTGGACAGAAAACAGCAGTAGTCACAGAAATTAAATTGGTAGAAGGGTGGTAACAGGAATGTGTGCCAAAGTGGCCTGAATGAGTAAAAGACATGCTCTGGCTGTCCTGGGGATTATCTCTTCACTGCCGTGTGACCTCCCACACATACCATGGAGCTGTACAGTAACACAGCTGTCTAGATCATAATTCATATAGATAGATATACTTCTTTGAGATTTCATAGGAGATCACAGTAAACAGCTAAGGAAGAGGTGCTTATCACACTTGTAATGAGTAAAGATTTATAGCCCCACATAAAAGAAAAATGTTGGTTTGTGATATTCCAAGAGCGGAAGAGCAGAGGGCACTGAGGAAGCCTGGTATGACATACTATATACAATCTGAGCATGATGGATGCATACATAGCATACTCACTTAATTGCTATACCATAGATATATGTTACACATTTTAAATGGCAATCATAGTGAGAAACTAAAAGTGATAATGGAAAGCTCTTTGTTAGAACTTTAAAGTTTATTTTGATTTGTTCCAGAGGGATAAAAGTCTTAATTACTCTGTGCTTAAGTTGATTTCTCCACCTTTATTCTTTCCTTTTAAATGAGTTAAAATACCAGCTTTTGCTAGACTCGAAATAACTTAATTCCCAAGTAACATTTCACAGAAATGAAAGCCTTACCCAAGTGAAGTTGATCAGATTTTTTCCCAAAAATTTCATTAGGGCTATGTTTTCAGCTAGTCTTTTGGTATCTTAAACATAATGCAGGGCTTATGGTGTGTATTGGTGAATAAGAAGACAAGAAACAAATCTCTGGTCTCAGTGCTGAACATACTGCCTGCTTCACTGTCTAAGTCTAGGCCACTATAAAATGCTTTCCCCCAAAAAAGATTTAATTTGGAAAGAAAGACCTGAGTGACCCAAACAGAGCTAATGAGTAACGTAACTAGTATGGACAATCAGGCACTTAGACCTCTGCTTCACCCACCACACCTCTTTTATTTAGTAGAATTTTACCAGCTGTGCTCTGTTTTGCATTTATGCCAACTTGTACAGTCAGTTTAGCATTATAGGATTTCTGCACAATCCTTCTTTTGACTACATCATGACTCAATTTTCCATAGAAGTTAGATGCCTGTTTAAGTGACATATGTCAGGAGATGTTATAGAGAATAACCTTGAAATAACCTTGCACTGAATCAAAATGTAATGCTATAGGTTTGCTATAAGCTTTTCCTTAAAGAAAAATTAAATACTTTTCTTAGGTATTTGGTAACCGTAAGCAGACCTGAAGGTGAGTGTCAAATACAAGGTCAATTTCAGGTTTCTTTTGCTTTGTGATAGTTGCTGTGTGGTTTTAGTTTAGTTTACTTTTAATGTATTATTTAATATTGGCCAGACAGTGAAGTTCCTTTTGATTCTTTCATGATTTTAAATCCTGAGTGAATATTAAAGCTTGAGTACATTTACTCAGCTTTTCAGTCTGATTCTCCACAACCCCAGGCAAAACCTGAAAATATTCTATCTGTGACAGAGCTCTTTGCTGCCTCTCAGATAGATCTTCACCATGTACGTGAGGAGTCAGGAACAGCCGCTGCCCCTCCTTTTCCTCCTCTTTATCTAGTGAGGATGTATCAAGCTGTATCCCAATATGTAGTATGAATTTAAGAATAAAATATGAAGTCCTCCAAACAGTGTTCTGATGGTACTTTTTTCTTTCCACTTGCTATACCAAGATGTATTGCTAGCCACATATTTAGAGCTATATTTCCTTCAAAAGTAAAGCAACTTAAATCTTTGACAACATAGACCACTTTAGAAAATGTAATTGTAAGATATACATGTCCTATACTTCTGTAGATATGCTTATTTTTTCCTTCTTTCCATGGGAGTTTAGGCTTACTGGTGCTTATGTCTAGTGAGATGTGAGCTGTGTGTAGGTCCTCCTTTGTGAAAGGAGGAGAAAGAATTTATGAGCTTGGAAAGAGTTGAAAAGCAATTGCACCAGTGAGGTGGCCTGTTATCCAGGTAAGCCACCTGTGCAGAGGAAATCCTTTGAACTGACTCCTTTTCATAATAAATTAAAGAAAATAATTATCATTCAGTCCATTAGCCCTTTGGCATTCCTTTCTGCTAACAACAGCTATTGTTTTTAAACAGTTCCTTTTTTTGTGTGTGTCTTATTTGATATAAACTTCTCCCCCTCAAACCACTCTATTCTTTTTCTGCTTTAGAAAAACAATAGATCTCTTTTCTTTGACATAACTAATCAAATTCTGAGGGGAAAAAAATGGAGGCAGCTAACACGTATTCATTACTATGAGTGTTGTGCAGTCTGCATTTTTTTTCCTCGCAAGATTGATTAATTAAATATTTATGAAAGAGAAACACCTGGCACACTTCCATAAACAAATAGGTCTCCTGTGGGTTTGCAACAGCTGAGGAGAGTTTGGAGGGACTATAGGGATCTCAGACTAAAGACTTCCTCACAGCTTGAGTTCTTACACATTACTGTCTCATAAATATGCACCAACACACAAATAATTTCTATTTTGAAGATACAAAATGAAATAACAACGGATGAAATCCAAAATACAGCCATAGAGAAAGGTAAAGATTAAGCAGGATAGAAGTGCTGTATGCAGGGAAAATTATTTCTTTTTATTTCTGTATGAAAGCTCTACTGCTAGGGAGCCTCAAGAACCTGAGGCCCTTTTTTAAGGCATTAGTCTGGGACTGCTATTTAAATACTGGAAGCCTCAGATTGAAGAGATCTGTTGAAATTTAAGGGCAAGGGTTAAGAAATTATGCAAGACACCTAAAAGTGGGAAATTCATTCTGTTCACTATTTCAGCTGCTCTTCCAGATGGATCTGCTTTTTAGATACTTGTCTGGCTCTTCATCTTCAGTGGAATGTTTTCACTGGTATGTCACTTCTTTTAAAATAATAGTGCCACTGTCTTCAACTACAATTTAGCTGGCATGATTGCTTTTATCGACCACTGCTTTGCTATGGCGAGTAAGATTGTTTCAATTCTTGGGAGTGGAAGTAATGTAGCTGTTAGTGTCAAATTCTTGTGTAATATCTTTTACATGTGCTTACGTGCCATGTGCTATCTGTATGTTGTATTATAATTCATCATCTGTGGCTATGATTTTTTTCTTAGGCAATCTTAGAAACCTGCTGTATGTGCTGAATCTTAGAACTTAAAGGTTCAGACTGTGTGGGGAAATGATAAAGATATATTAAATGTATTGTCTTTCTGAGGCCAAAATCTAGAATGAATTGTTCTGGTAAGAGTTTGTAACGTTGGTCAAATACTATTTTATTTCTCAAGTTCAGGCACAGCAAAATACTTATGTTATCAAGATCTCAGATGCAGGTTTTCTTAAAACATTCTTGAATTTCATTTTATTCTTTGTCAAAGCTGAATGAATATTAGGGAAAATCTTTTATTGTTTGCTATTAAGTTGAGGGAGGAGGGGTGTTGGTCAAGAGACTGTTTTCTTGTCATACATTGTTTGAATGAGCACTTCTGAGCTGTGAATTGCCTTCAGTAATAAAGTTGAGAGCATCATAAACATGTCAGTCTATATGGAAAAAGCTAAAGTGAAGATTCTTTGAAGTTCTGCAAATCAGTCAGTACGAGTGGAGTCTGGTACTGTTTATGGAAACATGGTATGGAGATAAATCAGCATTGTACTTAATATTAAGAGTAGGTGGTACTTTGTCTTCTAGGTAACTTCAGTAAAGTAATGTGATAGCTAATCTTATGAAATTTGGTGAAAAGGCTAATGAAATGAATAGGAGCTTTTTCATGATCTGCAGTGTACGAGACATGAAGTTTTTATGTTTCTATATATACTTTGCAAAACATATTTTACTGGATGTGATTTAGGGGAAAGTTTACAAAATGTTGAATCACCTTTTACTTGCCAGCTCTTTTTGCTGTGTTAACCAGTTGTTTTGTTTTTTTTTTCTTTAATTATTTTCACATGATTTTCCCCCATAAGGAATTAACATTAATATACAGTATATCTTGATATAGTTTGAATTGTTGATAGAAATACTTATTTCATTTAGAGCTGTCTTCTTTGTACCTGCAGTTTCCTTTGGCTTTCCCTAGGTGTCTGAAAGAACAGAATAATACATTCCAGGTTCAATCTGTATCTTTAATGAAGGTATTGAGTATAGATTACCTAAAAAGCTAAAATCAGTCTTTGAAATTAATGTTAATACTGTACGTAAAAGGATTGGAGAATTCAATCTCTTCCCATCAGAAATAGATTGTAATTGTATATGATGAAGATCTTAAATGTCCTGACTGGAAAGAATATTAATACTGAGTGGTAGCAAATAGATCTTGATTTAATAAAATATCTTTATTTCCTGCTAACTGAAAATGATCACAGAATTGTTTAAAAAGGATGAGCCATTGAAATCACCTTGTTAGATATAAATACTTAATAGCATCCATTATAATGAGATAAAAAGTGATGGCTGTAAGGTCAAGTGTGAGAAGGAGAGAGTTCAAAGACAGTGTGGACCCTTCAACATAATATAACCTCGTTTTAAAAGGGAGTGGAAATGCATTGCCTGATGAGAAGAAAAGCCTCCGTGTAAGCTTGATAAATATTCAGGGTTTGTGTGTAATGAGAAATGGAATCTGATGAATGAAATGTCATGGTAAAATCATTTTAATCAATAATGGAATGTGACATTATCCAGACCATAGTAATATGTCTTCTCCTTTTTATTCTTTCCCTGTAGTAAGCTTTATTTCCATTTTCTTTCTTTCTTTTTTTAATAGCTTTTCTTTTTTGTTAACTTAAGATTGGTTATGCTAATGTAATGTTGTTATACTTCTTGTAACCTTTCTTACACAGCTAAAACTGAATATGTAATGCTACAGGTCTTGACATAATCTTAGGTAAATATGTAGTATATAAAGATGCTGAATTTTTATGTATTCAAAATATAATTGGCTATCTTCTCCCCAAGATGTGATATTTTTAAATGTAGAATTGTGACTGGATTACAGTAAATATCATATGTATAGGGAGTGCTTGTTCAGATATATAAGTATGTAATAATGACCTCAGTGTAAATAACTGTGAATAAATTATGTAGTAATACACACTAGTTGTCATTTAGTTTCTTGTAATGTTTACTTTAGCATAATAAAATTAGATTTATTTTTAGTTATTGAGATATTCTGTTATGGCAGTAAAAATGATGATTTTATAATGTTGTCTGATGATAATGCTTTATCATCCTTAAGGATACTTTTATCTGAAAAGACTAAAGTTAATTTTGAAAATTGGGCAGATAGTCTGTCAGTTCATCTTCATCATTTTATGGAGACAGTAATGGAGTGATGTCACAGCAGTGCAAAGTTTCTTTTTGGCAATACCAGCACTAAGTTCTTTTGATTCCTACTATAGACCCTCTCTGCAGGCCTCTGTGGATGCCCTGGTCAAGGTTTTGGAGTGTTCAGAACACTAATCTGCATTCCTTTTCAATCATTTGTAGTCTTGGTGATTATCAGAAGTAGCTGACTAAAAAGCACTGTGGGGTGAATGAGCCTTGTATATTTTCTTATTAGTGAAAACTTGTTTGAGACATAGAAATCTATCAAGGACTTTAAAACTGATGCTGTGAGTCACAGCTGAAACCAAGCAGGGAGAAGTTAGAACACCGTTTCTAAAGCAGGACAGGGAAACCTTAACACTCTATTACCATGTGGTGGATTTTGGTTGTTTTTTTTTTTTATTCTTCTTTATTTTTTCAAAACTTAATAAAAGGCAACTGATATTCATTCAGTATGTATATAAGAAGATTCAGTAAAAAGCAGTCTTGGTTCATAGTATTTTACCAAATCAAAATAGGTGACTAAAAAGATATTTCATTTGTCCATCTTTGGTTTTTTGTTATTTTTTTTATTGGTATTAGATTATTATTTGGCAATGCTTGACTTGATCTTTTAGCTTTACTATAGCAACAACATGGGCTGAATATAGCCCATATATTAAAACCAAGTGTTTATATTTGTTTGGATCAATTTGGCTTAATGTCATTCATATCATTAACATTTTGCAGAAATAATATTGATGAAAATTATTGATCCCTGTTGCAGAAATCATTGTATCTGCTGTGCTGAAGGCTTAGAATTGTTTGATCATACGTTAGCCACAATGATTGCTTGATATAGTCTATAGTCTCAAGGCAGTCAAACCCTCGTAATTGTTGATTGAGGTATTAGGGACATGAGAAACAGAACCAGAAATAGACTTTAAAAGACTAGTCTTTGGTAAGAGAACAGTCAGCCTTCTTAGGCAACTCTGGGCCTCTTTTGTAAACCATTTTTTCTGTGGAAGACTGAAGAAAGATAATGGTAGCTTGTCCCTATGTTAATGGGTATATTGTTAGCTAAGGTTTTTACCTTTGTATGAGCCCTTCCTCCATGAGTTTTTGGAGACAGCAGCACAAAAGGCACGATCTACTCTTCCTTGTTTCTCTCTTTTCCTGCTTAAATTAATATTCTCCCCTGCAAAGCTGGGATATAGGAGCAGCAATAATATTTCAGTATGAGGGAGGGAGGCAGAGAGAGGTGAAAAAGATTGCACCTTCTTGCCCTGTCTGGTATAGTCTGCCCTGAGGCATGTTGGAGAAAAGGAAAGCCTTTCTTCTGGTTGCCTCCCCACATGCCATTTGGACTTCTGATGGCAGATCTGAAGGAACGGTGTCCTGGAGCTGGCCTCTTTCACAAGGACAACCTCACTGTGGTTCCTTTTAGTTGGTGAAGATTGCTTCTTTCTATTCCTATCTGACAAAACAGCCCTGGTGTCCTTGCTGCTTGTGTGCTGGCACTTGGACAGCTGCACTTGCAAGTGTACCTAATTTTTATGTCTCCCAAGAACATAATTTTATGTAAGCATGAGAAAAGGGAAATCCTACATTTAGAAATGCACACTATCCCAACGGGGTACAGTAATATTTTTAGGTGGCTAATGAGAGATTGTAATGTCCATGCCATGGTAGAATAGAGTATTTTTCATGCTTCGAGGGACCTACACAGCTCACTAAAATTTTACTCCTGTTTCTGATATGGCAGTTTTTTAAGGAGCACTGCAAATACAGGTTGAGGCTTAAGTTTATAGGCAGTCTACAGAAAACCTAGTCAGTATTTGAGAAGGCTGGCTGTACACATAAGTGCAGCTCTTAAATACTTGTTTGCATAAGTATTAATGATTGCTTTTTCTCCCTTAATTTGAGGGTTAAATATATATGTATATGTGTATGGATGACCACAGACAGAAAAAAAAATAAGTTTGTCTCCCTCTTTGTCACATAGTATACTTTTCCTATGTATTTTAATGTCAGTGTGTTAGACTTGTGTTCTGGTAGTATCTTGTTTAGGGAGTCTGTTTGCGATTGATAATAAGCTATTTGCTGCTTAAGCTTACAGAATCACTTAGTTGAAAATGTTGCTTGTTTTATTCAAGGTACAGCAACTATTCAGTTTCCTAAAATCTTTTTAGCACTACAAAAAATGTTTTAACTGGAAGGATGTGCTGTAATTGTATTATATTTTGAAGTAAATGCAATGTGAGTAGGGATGGTATTGATACTTCTAATTGAAGTTAATAGCAGGTTTTTGTTTGTTTGTTTGTTTTTGTATAAAATAACAAAACTACACTTACCAAGCAATGTGAATTGAATTCTAGCAGATGTTTAACTGCTGGTATGCTAGTTTCAATAAGTGTGAAATAATGCTTTATAAAGGACATAATAGTTGGTTTGTACAGGAGCTGAAAACTCCATTCAGATTCATTACACAACTTATCTGCTATCAAAAGGCTATGTCTTCTTAGGGGTTCTTACAGTGTACAATAATTGCTAACCAGATCTATTAGAAACATTTCTGAGGTGAGTAATAACTCTAACCCTTAATCCCTGTATGAATTCAATTAATCTTGAAATACTGTCTGCACGTATGTACTTTTTTGATGAAGTTATCAGAAACGGCATTTAGATTTTGAAGCTGAAAATGAGCAGGAGAATGACTTCATGAATTTTTTAGTACACCATGGACAAAGCTTTTATCTGAATTTCATACACATATTCGAGTGTGTGGGAATATATTATATGTAACATTTTGCTTTTAAGAGTAGTTATTGTAAAGAAAATCAGAACTGATGTCAAAGAAGCTAATGGATCACAGAGCTCAAGAATATTCTGATAGGTACTCCCAGTAGCTGACATCCACTCAAGGAAGATGGTCTGTATTACTCCCTGGAAGAGCCTCTCATTTTTCCTGTTGACTGCAGTTATTTCTTACAAATTTCTCTCTGTACTTGATACACACTTTAAAGAACAGCATAGAGGCAGAAGTGCTTCATTTGATTTTTCCTGTCTTGAAGTAGATGTTGAGGTAGAGAATTAGTTGAGCAGTGGAAAAGATCACAGTTCTGAGGATAAGTAAATTTGTGTAATTATCTGGAGAAAAAAAAAAAACATATAAATTTTCTTGGTCAGTTGTGACTTCTGTATTAAGGTAGATGTTTTATCTTATTTCCTTGTCACATCACTCCCTATATAATTTTTGTGTTTCAACAACATCTGATTTGTGCTATTGGAAGAAAAACTTACAGCTGTCTTCACAAATCTGTGACAGAGCAGCCCCTTGCTTAACAGTGACCAGCTGTTAATCAAACCATCTCAGTGACAATGTAATAATGGGAGCCCACTTTAGTTTCTTTCATTTTCTAGTATGTTCATGTTGAGATTAAAATATTGAAGATGGGCCAACAAGTGTCAATGTCTGCGGTACTAAAAGCAGTGCTAAAGCATGTTGGATATCTGGTAACACGTTATTGCTGTCTATTATCTGCTCTTGGCTGGATGAGTGATTTGTTCTTGGCTTCAGAATAAATAATGTGGAGGATCCAAAGAGGCCATCTCACAGTTCTTGAATCTAATTTGAAACTGTGATGAACACAGATATTGCTATTTGTTGTTCTTTTTTAAGTAACAAAAATAGGGCAGTAGTGGTATTTAGTGCCATTTTTTGTTGGAAGTGGAATGATTTGTTTTGGGGATAAAGATTAATTCTCCAAGTTTTTCATCATGACTTCTGGGGAAAAATTAAAACATAGAAAAATCAAAAAGGGTCAGTGCGTTGAGAGGAAGCAGTGTGGAAGAGAGAATTTAGTTTAGCTATTTTTCAGGTTGAGTATTATCATATATTTTAAAACTCAAAATAACACCTTTTTTCAAAGTCTTCTATTATTATAAAAAGGAGCACTACAGGAGAAATTCAATATTTGACTACAGTAAGTTGGTTTCTGGCACAGTTCTATATGATTTTTCTTTCACCTCTTGCACTAAGAATGTTTCAAAATATTTTCTAGTTTATATTATTATTGTATTGTATTGCTTAATGCATCTCATATAACTGATTTTAACTTTCAGGCAAGACATACTGTTTTGTTCCCCAACCAACAAATTGATGACATGAAATGCAGGTGCACTAACAGCTGCCTTTGAGGCTTTTTTTTTTTTTGATTAAGTAGTGGAATTAGCAGAGAAAACAGGCTGATTAAAGAATCTGCATCTGATTTTATAAAATACACAGACTAACCAAGTCTAACCAGTCCTTAGGTATTTGTTTACAGATGCATAAGTAAATTAATATATACTGGCCTGTGGAGACAACATCTTTTCCTACTCAAAATACCTCTTCCATTTCTATGGGAGTTTTAAGGTACAGAACAATAGAATCATTAAGGTTGGAAAAGTTCTCTAAGATCATCTACTCCAGCCATCCACCTACCACTAATATTGCCCACTAAACCATGTCCCTGTGTACCACATCTACACTTCTCTTGAACAACTCCAGGGAAGGTAACTCCACCTGGGCAGTCCATTCCAGTGCCTGGCTACTCTTTCAGAGAATTTTCTCCTAGGAAGGACTATTTGCCATAATGAGTAGCAAAATAATTCATCCAATAACTTCCAGGTACATTTCTGGTATTAAGCATTTTTTAAACACATATATACCGTTTAAGTTATGAATGTGTATCTTTCAGAAGGACAAAATATTATGCTCATTTAATATCTTAATGACACTTCAAATTACCCTGCCATGGTTTGAAAAGATGTCCATCTTAGCTATGAGTCTATGTATCTCACATATATTATAGCTATTTACCAAGATTAGTGAGTCAGTGACTGTTAGGAGTTACAGTAACATTATTTGGTTATATTTTACTAAAGTCAATCTGTTATGTCTAGCAATAACAGTGTAGGCAATTCCAGCCCCAGGAGTTCATTTTGGGTATTAGTTAGCAGAAGTATGCTCTTTACAGAACTGAACAGCCAAATAAAGGAAGATTTATATAATATAATTTATATAGACTGTAGCACAAACAAAAGCATGGCGTCTATTTTTAAAGTCAGATTTTTATTTTGTTTCTTCTATATATTTAATACATGTAATTAGTATAATAAATGTTTAAAAATAAGCCTATATAAAAGTTCATTTGCTGTTTTTTTTTTTTTCCTAAACAAAATCCCAAGTTCATGAGAACTTAAAGAGAACTTTGAGTGAGAGAGGAGGTGAATATGGTCCAGAAACAGCCTGCTTTGCCACATACTGCAGTAAAAGTAGTACTAGGAAGAATAAGGAGGTATAATTCAACACAACTCTGAGAATATTTTAAGTCTTCAGGCAGTATTTCTTCTTTTGCCACATTTTGAGAATTTATACCCAGAGACCTTTTAGACATTTTCCAAATGAACCATACACTGTGTTGTGTTTACTCTGCAAAATGCTTTTGAAACTGGATTCATTAAACTTATGTGAACTTGTATACATGTGGAGTTGTGAAATGAAACTTCACTTTCTAAATGAGATGGCCATGTTCTAAAGTTATTTGGTACTAGAGATTTGAATAGAGTCAGAAGTTGACATGGTAAATGTGGGAAGAAGATTAAATATTCAAAAAATAATAAAACAGCATCATCTTCTGTTTTGGTTGTGCTTGAATCAAAGAGAGCAGGAAATAATATATGCAAGAATGTTTTCCTGAGCCCTCTTGTTCCCACCTACAAAAGTGATACTGGTGTTTTACTGCAATTTCTTGTTTATTTAACTTCTTGTTTATTTGTTGTGTGAATAACTGACTAAAACAAAACTCCCAAGACTTTGAGTGCATTTTTGTTTTTATTTGCTTGGTTTGTTGGATTCTTTTGGATCTCTGTCATGGAAAAGATCGGAAACCTTAAGCAAAGGTTTTGTTCTTTTGCTTCACCCCTAACACATCATACTGCCTTTGTAGAGTTCTTATCCTGAAGTGATGACAATAGCAAGAATTACGTTCCCTGCCTTCTGAGGAAATAGGCTGTACAACATGGTAATGAAAATTCTTGTTTTTGTTTTACAAAACTTTTGAATGGAGCATTTTTATATTCCCCCCCCCCCCCCCACACACACACACAAAAAGGAAAGAAAATCTGTTTATCACTATCAGAAATACTTGATTCTCACTACTCACCAGTGATAACAGAGGGACTGACTAAAGCTTTAGGAGTTTAATCTGGAATCAAGGAATCAATGCTCTTTGTAGACAATAGCATAAGCATAGGTAGACATTAGAAGATGGTCTGTTAATGTGTTTTAGTGACTCAAAAATTCATTATCAGTTTCTAGTACAGAGATAATGGGGAAATATCCTGCCTAGAAATTAGGACAAAATTTATCTGCTTCTCCATTGCAATTGCTCGATGACACTACCTTCAAAGAACAGAATTGTTGCAGGAATTGTTAGCATTTCAATCTACTCTGAAGGTTAAAAATTAAACAATATTTGAGCTGAGACAAAGTCACATTTTTAATTAAAATAGAGAACAACTTTTAATAACATCCATCTGTAAAGTTGTTATTATCTTTTGAGCCAAAACATTACAAAAGTCACACACTCAAGTAATAATGTTATCAGGAGATGGGAGGAGATCCTGCTTGGAAGGAAGTGCTTGGAGGAACTAATCAAATGCCAATGCATCTGTTAAAATGCTGTGAAGTTTAGGACAACTCTCATCAGACAGCAAAGAAAATCATTTCAGGATGTGGTTGGGTTTTTATTTATTTGTTCGTTGGGTTAATTTCTTGATTTAGGAAAGGAGTTCCTTAAAAATAGCAGTCTGGGCCTTCATCTCCTGTGTAAATATTACCAAGTAAGAAAAAGAAAAAAAGTGTGGTTTACAAACAGTAGTTATTTCAATAGAGGACAAAATGCAGACATCTGTGTGTTATTTTGGAAACCAATCTGCTTTATTCATGTGTTCTGAGAGATAACTGTGAAGGGTAGTCAACAACTTAACTGTGGACAAGGAGGACTGAGTTACACACTGCACTTCGGCACTGAACTGTGCAGATTCACACCAGTGAATCTGGCTGTCTTTCCAGGCTGCTGCAGATTGGTGAGCTCTTTAAATGAAAGCCTTACTGCTCTGTTCACTTCAGTACGTATATTCATGAACTTGAATGTATGCACAATCATATGTTTTTGGAAACTTCGGTAGATAATGTGGAAGTGGTTTTACCTGTTTTTACAGATGAAGAACTAGCCTACATCTACCCTTGCAGTGAGGTGGTCAGATGTCTGCTTTGCCTTCACTGCATGGTTTCATAGATGTTGGTGCAGGTCCATCTCAAATACACGAGTTTAGACCCTGTCCGAAGATAATCCAAATAATTTATATCACAGCTGGGAGCAGATCCAAATCTCTTAACTTTTATTCTGTTTTATTAATGTCTTGCAGATATCTGTCATGTCAAACTTTCCAGGAAGCCCAAGAGTTGGATTTAGTTTTTAATAGCAGCTATTACTCTGATTTCTTAGAATTAGCTTTAATCATTTTAGAAAAGCTGTATAGCAATCTGAAATGTCATCCTAATGCAATATTTTGATATAGCTTTTTCATGGCTTATATGTTAACTCTTAGTTGCAGGCTCAAGCAATAACAGTCCTGGAGAAACCAATGAAAAGTGTAAGAGAACCATAAAAATGCTTGTGATCTTTTTCATACTGCTAATTTCAGCTTTGTTTCTTGAGTGTTTTTACTTAACTTCTTATCTACTGAGATTTCCAGGCATAAATGATGAGAACTGTCAGCATGCTGGTTAGTACAATCCTTGAGTCCTGAGAAAAAAGTATGCTTTCTTTAGTTTCCTATCAAAATTTAGCATCCTTCAAATAATGTATTAACAGTGAGTTATTAGCGTAATGTAAAAGGACTAAAGGGTGAAAATGTGACTCTTTATATTGCTGTCCTTCCATCCACCTGAATCTGAACACTGCAATTCTACTTTCTTTCCAATTTGAAATTATTTTAAAAATGTAATCTTGAATGACCTTCTTACATAAGGTAGCAATCATAGAATGGACCATATGAAAGGAAATGGACCTGGGGGTATTGATTGATGCTCGGCTGAACATGAGCCAGCAGTGTGCCCAGATGGCCAAGAAGGCCAATCTTGGTTTGAATCAGAAATGGTGTTGCCAGCAGGAACAGGGAAGTGATTGTCCCCCTGTACTCAAGTCTGGTGAGGCTGCAACTCGAGTACCGTGTCCAGTTTTGGGCCCCTCACTGCAAGAAAGACATTGAGGCCCTGGAGTTCAAAGAAGGGCAACAAAGCTGGTGAGGGGTCTGGAGCACAGGCCTTATGAGGAGCAGCTGAAGGAGCTGAGATTGTTCTGTCTGGAGAAGAGGAGGCTCAGGGGAGACCTTATTGCTCTCTATAACTTCCTGAAGGGAGGTTATAGTGAGCTGGGGGTCGGCCTCTTCTCTTGTGTAACTGATGATAGGACTAGAGGGAATGGCTTCAAGCTGTGCCAGGGGAGATTTAAGCTGGACATTAGGAAATATACTTCTCTGAAAGAGTGGTCAGGCACTGGAATGGGCTGCTCAGGGAGGTGGTGGAGTCACCGACCCTGGAGGTGTTCAAGGAATGTTTGGATTTTGTGTTGAGGGACATGGTTTAATGAGAGCTATTGGTGATAGGTGGATGATTGGACTGGATGATCCTGTTTTTTCCAACCTTGGTGATTCTGTGATGAGAATTTGTCATGAGAAAATAGTGAGGCAGACAGATACAAATGCAAATACAAGTTATGCATGCTGCTCTGTGCAAGAATTAATGCATTTAATAGGCATCTTAAATTTTATTCTGTCATGTATATGGTCACCGAATATGTAGTGAATTAACTGTTATGTACAAGCCTGATGTACATCACAGCTGCAAGAAATTCCATCAGTGATAGACTTGTTGCTCCATGTAAACATGTACAAAAAAAGTGAAAGTGAAATGGGTTGCAAAGTGAATTCCCTTTTTATGAAAGACATACATGTTGTCTATCTTAGTATTAAGAACTCTTATTCTAGCAATCCACAACATTTTTAGCTTCCAGAAAAGAAAATGGGTGAAGCCAAATGGAAATCTAAGCAATTTTTTTTTTTTCTTTTTAAAAAGGTATTACCTGAAGATTTGTCACTTTCTCTCGCAGTTTCAACTGTTCAGTTAGAACTACTTGAGAAAGTACTCAAGTCCCAGTGTAAATCTGACTTCTTAAAACTGTGGGATTTTTTTTCCTCTTTCAAATAAGGCAGAATTTTAATGTCTACACCATCAGCTTAAATGCGTTTCTGGTATAAGCCATTTTGTATGTTGTTTTTCCTTCTGCCTAAGCTGACAGAAATGACAATACCTTCACTTCTTCCAAAATCACCTTGTTGTTCCTTTCAGCGGACCTTCTCAGCTATGCATGTTTCTGTCTCCTTAGGTTCTTAAGGTAGACTAGATAGGATAAGAAGGTTTTATTAGTGTTGGCTTAGAAAGGTTGAGGCATCTCAGAGTTCTTGAGTGAGCAGCTGACTGGATAATGTAGAGAGCAGTAATCTCCTTGAGCAGTGAGCAGGAATTATCTTACTCTTCACGTCCGTGGAGGCAAGAAGAACCTTAAATCTAGATCAGGGTGTTCTGGGTTTTACTCTCTTACTGATCTCTGTGATGCTTTATTTTTGTATATTCAAAACTTCCAAGATTGCCTAAATCTTCTTAATTCAGGTATAGAAAGGCTGTTCTGATGTGATAGCTTTTCAGTTACTTGTTACAATTCATGATGCAGTTCAAATTAAATTTGGATGATACATTGCAGTTTTATACTTAGTCATCTAATTCATTTCTCCTGTGAAGACTGGGCAGACACCTTTTTCTACTATGAAAACTGATTGATTTAACTTTTGGATCTCTTTACACCACAGGATTCTGCTGAAAATTAGTTCTCGTTTGTAATGTTTTCACTCCAGCTGTTTTCACCCTTGAAATTAGCCTACTGTATATAAGTGTCTTGCATTGAAATACATACATTTCTTCTTTCAATTTAATGAAAAATTTCAGTCTTCTTGGTTTATCAATAGACCATCATGCAGGCTTCACAGTTATGCTCATTGATAGGAACACCTACTGATACATTTTATTAACCTCCCACTTTGAATTCTTATTAAATAATTAAAATAGCAATATTACAAAAGGTTATAAAAATGTGTATTTTAAACTGTTCTCTTGGTTCCTGCTGGTGCTGATTTCACTGTTATTTTCAGTGATTATTTGATGAGTAACAGTGTCCAAATCTGCTGTTACACACCACTTCTTAGGTTTTGAACGCTTTTGAAAACTAAATCGCTTCTAGTTTTTTTTATATTCTTTTAAAGACATAATTAATTTGGGAAAGCCTAGAAAGTACCTAATCAGCATTATTTCTATGATTGTTCTAACTACGTTTATTCTGCAAACAACATGGTCATTCATAACAGTGGATGGATCTGGGTTTAGATTCTGATAAATGGTACTGACTTAAAAATTTCAGATATTTATGTGTGAGGGCTGCTTTGAAAATGACATCTTCAACTTAGTTTTATTGTTCCAAGACATCAGAGGCGGATGTTGGTGGTATGGCAGTAGATGTTAAACCTTCCCTCCAGTATTCCATTATATTTTTTTGCTGTGTGAGAGATGGCAGCAGAGGGGTAGTCTGGAAAAATGGTGTCTGACATGGAAGTGTGAATGAAGCAAAGGTGTGTCATTGAATTCCTTCATGAAGGGAAAAAAATGGCACCCACTGACATTCACTTCCGATTGCTGAATGCTGTTGGACACCAAGCAGTGGATGTGAGCACAGTAAGGTGGTGGCTGGCTTATATCAGCAGTGACAACAACACTGTGTCACCTCTGTTGGTGCAGATTTTTGGGTGAGGCATGCAGGCTCTTGTTCATTGCTGGTAAAAATTCATTGCTATGGTGGCGATGATGATGTTGAAAACTAGAGTTTTGTAGCTGAGAATTTTCTCTATCATCTACTGTTATTGTGCTCTGTTATAGTTTCAGTGAAAATAAATAGGAGACATTAATTTTCAGAACCTACATAGTTCTTAAACTTGTAGTGATGGTTAGTCTAAGAAAATATACCATTTTGCTGATCTGCTTTGTGGAAGGCAAGAACTGAATTTACAGTTGGGAAAAATTTTCAGGTCAGAAGAAGCTCAAATTGAATAGTCATTGCAAATGTTTTGGATCTAGGATTCGATCTATTCTGGCTTATCCTATGAATTTGAAAACAGAAAGATTTAACTTTTTTTGGTTACCATGTGGTTAGGAATTAAGAAAAATATTGTGGGAAGTGACATGAAACAAATGCTGTACAACAAGATAAGCGTATATTCATATCAAACTAAAAAGAGTAATCATTTATAACTTGATCTTTAATTATTAGATATATGAAGATATGTACTTGTTAGAAACACAGAGATGTATTATTTCATTAATTGTTTGTGGGTGTTTTTTTGGGGTCTAATTAGTTAGATTATGTATGAAAAATGTTTGACACAAGCATGATCTTTTAAAAACTGATTTCTTAAAAATGTCTCAGATATGGTATTTCTTTTAAAGGTGAAGGAAGCAAGCTTCAAAATATTGTTGATAAAATGTCATAGAATAACTGGAATTAAACCAGTGTAAAGCACAAGAAGTGTCTTGTGGAATTAGAAAGCAATGACATGAATGTTAAGAAAATGCTACATACTAATGTACAAAGAATTAGTCAATCTGTTTTGTAATCTTGAACTTTTCTTTGGAATAACCTTTTTCATCTTTGAGTAGGGTTTCAAAAGACTTGGATATATAAAAAAAATCTTTAATCACTAAGCTTTTGTATGGAGTCTGAAGGCCATGAATTTAGATAAATGGATATCTTGGATAGAATTTTGTTAAAACATCCTTTATCTCCTCTGTCTGTCCAGGCTTGTTTTGCTTTTGAAGCTGGTTATCATAGTTTAATCTCACTTCCAGTTTGTTTTCAAAAGAAAAACAGTCTTCCGAAAATAATATGATATAAAGGCCTTTTTTTTTTTTTTTTTTTTTGGGGCGGGGGGGAGAAAAAAAAAAACTAAAAAAATTACTCATCCACATAATTTCATATATGCACAAATTGTTTGAAGATATATGAAGAGAAAAGACATTTTATAATGGTGCCTAAAATAAAATATTGTGCTTAGGTTTAGTTTGCTAACTTCTCACCTAGAACACATTCTTATATTTAGCTTATATTGAAGCAGGAACATGGAATAAAAATGATAATACACTTAACTGTAGCAGCACAACCAGACACCACTGTAATATTTTATTATGATAACCTATGAATTCACTGTTAACTTGGGACTGTATATAATAAAATGCAAACATAAATGATGACTTTGTCTGACTCCCCTGCTTTATAGAGTGAAGATTATTACAGGAAAAAAGAGCAGGCTGGACTGATTGTAGGAAAAGTATTCTTTCCAAATGACCCGATGACCCATCAATTTAATTTATTTTGTTTAAATTATACGTATTGAGATTCCAGCCATGAAATTGATTGTAAAATGGCACTCCTCTGAGCCTGGGGGAGTCTTTCTGAAGCATGGAAACTGGAATATGCTGAGGTTTCTGTGTATTTGGAACCATAAATACCAGTGGAGTTCACAGCTGTCCTCACTGCCAAGGAATTTCTGCATCTTATTCATGCATCTCTGGTTATTTATTTATATTTTTTTTCTGGGGATTGCATTTTAGGAAGCATGGATCTCATATGATCCTTAAGGTGGAACAGACCAAATCCAGTAAGCCTTTATTGATTTAGTGCTTATTGGGGAGGCAATATAGCATCTGGTGTCAAAAGGTGCTGTGATAGAAGCATGCAGTCTTTCTAAGTAATGAGCTGTAACAAACTCTAAGTCTCCTTTCATCTTCTCCTGTGTTATAAAGCAATATCCTAGTACAAAGAGGATTAAGAAAACATATTAGATTGACTGGGTCCATAACCATTAGAGAACTGTATATTCCCCAGCCATTAGCAAGTGGAATAACAATAGATAATGGGTGTGAAGTATTTAGTGTTCTCCATCTTCTATATCCTTTTTACCTGGTCTATGTTTGATCATCTCTTAGGATCAAAAGGGTTCTCCTCTTGTGGGTACTGCTCTTGCGCACTCACTAGGAAATTGGGAAGATTTCCTAGAACATATTTACTGCTGTCATATGATCTGAGAAGGAGTAGAGAAATTCACAGATAAAATCATGGTCAGTGGAAAGAAGTGCTGGAAGAGGAATTTGTGTGTGAGATCCTATGATTAGTTTTATTTTTCTTCTCTATACACTCTTTTTTTCATGTGTTTTAGGGATGAAATACAATAGCTTATCAAATGTGTATTACTTCTGTGCCACTCCCCATGTGAATTATCTAAGTCTATTTGAGTAGATAGAAATTGGGACCTTTTTTCCTATTCATTGTTGAAATGTGTGACAATATATTGCTTCACATTTCAGGAAAATATAAACGAGAATCTTAGATAAAATCAAAGTGAAAAATAAAATGAAGAAAGTTGATAGACCTTAAGATGATCAAAATTGTCGTTCTCATTTTAAAGGTGAAAGTGCAGAAAATCTAGATTGACAAATAGGCAGTTTGATTTTAATGGTAGTATATATGTGCTGTGCAGTGTACGATAGCAGGAGGACTACTTATTTCCTAATCAGTCTTACAAGTCAATTTACTATCAATGTCAGGGGTCTATCTACTGAGGATTGTATACTATGACATTTCTCCTTCATTTTAACCTCTCTGTGAGCTCCATTGTTTCCCATTAAATTTGTCTGGTGAATCACAGCCTCTGTGGTGGCTTTAAACAACAGTTGTTAAACCACTCTAACTTCTTGGCATACATTGAAGTCAGAAAAATGTATTTAACAAATTGACATTGTACAAATGCACAGACCATATGGCATCCTGTTGAAGTAACTAGATCTATTTTAGTATGCAAATAGTAACTTAATATTAAAAGCAAGCATCTTTTCTGATGCAACTATACTTTCAGGTTGGGGGAAATGAAATTGTTCCTTATGCATAGTAGGCTTACTTTTGATCCCAAATAGGACTGGTAAATGGATGACACTGTAGCTTTGTTCAGTTTGACTAATGCTGAGGAAAAGATTTACCTGCTTTTCCTTTCCTTCCTCTCCTTTGAAAGAACTTCTTGTTTACTAGGAATTTATTTATAGACAGATTGTCGTCTTGGTTTGAACTGATATCAATTTTAAAAGTGAAATATCAATTATATGAGGGGGGGAGGGGAAAGAAGTGAATTTTAAAACCTAATTTTCAGGACAATTTGTAAGCGATAGCTGAAACAGTCACAGTAGATATTTTCATACATATGTTTAATCAACTAGTTCTTATGCAACTTTTGAAATTCCTGGATAACCTAAGGTGTCGGAGAAGGAGAAAACTCAGTAGTTGGCTGGATAATACAGTTATTACCACAGTTAAAAGTTGTTCTGTGTGAAATATATAAAACTACTGTGTGGAATAATTTAATATTAATGATTTCTGCACCATGTGACTGCAATTGCAGTACTTTTTTCTTTCCAGTAGCATACTTAAGGATAAAAGTCATGCTCAAAAGGGCACAGTTGTACTTTGTTCAACTTCAGCTTGATGCTTAAATAGTTGCAAATATTTAGTCTAGCAAGTCATAGAGTGAATTAGCATTATTTTCTCATTAGCCTATTTTTTTCTTTGATTTTACTCATTTTTCAAACATTAAAAATTACCTACATAAAAAAAAAAAAAAAAATCTGAGAATCTAATTAAAATGCACCAAGCTTTAAAAAGCATGTGAATGATTTATTGTCTTTTGCAGATTCGTTAGGGTTGAAACTTTGAAAAGCACAAAGTAAATGTAAATACCAGCATAATATTGGTGACTGCCCTACTTGCTAGCTAAGAGCGAATTCTAAGGCTTTTAGATAGCCAGGAGTTGCTGGAAAAGGAGCACCAATTTTTGTATCTACTCACTGCAGAAATTTTTTTTAATGAGCATTTGGTGATAAAGAAAAACTTACTGTTGGTTTTTTTTTTTTTTTTTTTTTTTTTTTTTTCCAGTTTGCTCAGCCCCCTTCTCCATAAACATTTTGAGAATCTTTTATGGCCCTTTTTCAATGAGAAGTCTTCACATATCACTTCCTATTATGCATGCAAGCCTGTGAGTCCTGACCATCTTCTTCTAAGTTGCCTATTTACAGTCTAGATGAAAGACTGATTAGCTCTGATTAGCTAATGGATCTCTGATTAGAATGTCTAATTAAGAAAGTAAGTTATTTTATTCATGCAGTCAAATTAACTTCCTCCCACAAAACTGACATGAAACAGTTGTACATGCTGTGTAGGGACTTGATTCTGGAAGGTGAACAGTACTTCCCAAGCAGTGAAAATTTAAAGTTCATTTCATTAGGTATTGCAAGCTATGCAAGCTTATACCATGCTAATGAAAAGTATTTGTGCGAATGTTTTCTTGAAAACACTTACTTTATAAAGCAAAGAATATCTTATTAGTGCCATTTTAATCATGAATTTGAGTTGAGTACAAATTTAAACCAAGCTGAAAAGATATGTAATTTGTTATTAACTGTCAAAGTAAGTTTAAATCAGTATTTTTATTGCAGAAACACAAACTTAGTGATGTTTCTGAAGTAATTGTTCAGTGACTCACAAATAATGATTTTGACCGATCTTCTTACCTGTGGTGATTGTATGGTGATGACTTGAATTACACAGATTTCCACAGATTAATAGGTTTTTAGAGGTTTTGATTTGATTGCTGTAGAAGTCATACAGGACAAAATGGATTGATTGTGCTCTCACAATTGGAACAAATTAATCTAGAACAAAGTTTAATAAATCAGTTGGACAACTCTTTCCACAAACTGATGTGTCCAACAACAAAGTCAGTAGTCTGTAAAGCTTGCTATGTGTCTGCTAGGCCAAAATGGAATCTGTATCCAGCTATAGCAAATTTCTTAATTTGATGCTTAGTAGTGATACAAGTGGTGTGAAAAAGTTAAAAACAAGTATTTCCAGTTGTCAATAATGGGATGTGCTTTTCAACATACCTGTGGAAATCTATCCTAATCTTCACAGTGACAATGGTAAATAATGGGATCTATAGAAGGAGGAAGCAAATAAGTGCTTTCCTTAAGAAACATGCAGTTAATTTCACTTATGAAATGAACTACACAAATTTAATGAGAGCTTTAAGGATGTGGATTTACTGTGCAAGTGTATCTATTCATGAATACAGGAGTCTGTTAATACTCACAGGGATGATGGGCCATAGTGACTCTGAGGAACTATTAAAAATCCTTCGGGACAGAAACAACTTCACTTGAGAAACTTTACATCAACATTCCAAAAATTATCCAACATACGTTCAACATCCTTATTGCTAGAGCAATTGCTTTTATTGCTAGTCTAAATGCAACATTCAGGAATTGTGTTCTTGGTCAATCTTTGACATATTCATTATAGGACTTTGATGTCAATAAAAATACTGTCCGATATAATGGATGATGAAAGAATTCATCAGGAGTTCTCTAATCCACTGAAAACTTTTCTTTGGTCTTTTGGAATAAATAAATAAATAAAAATGGAGGGAGGAAAAACTATAGGACCATTAGGAGTCAAGTTCCATGAAATGAAAAGAAGTTGGAGACTAAGGAAAGCTAAACCTGATAACCGTGGCACAATGGATTTCCAATGTCTAAAATTTCTTCTGGAAATGAGGAAAAAAATGAAAATTCATTTCACAACACCATCCTCACTTTTTTCAATTATGTATCTACTATATATCACTCCTTAGAGACCAATCTACTCCTGCTTCATCTGTCTTTCTAGTAACCCTTGTGCAGAGTAATGTCATAGAAAGAAATAAAGGGGCAAAGTGGAGCACCACTGATAGTGCTGCCCAACAGTAATTTAGTGGGCCATGACAACATTCTTAAAAGAAATATATGGATGCCTATTTTAGCAAGGGTATAAAGAGAAACAAATCATTTCTGCATGAGCTAGTGGTGTGGGAAGCTTCCAGTTCTCCTTTGTTACCTATGTTATTAGAAAGCTGAGAAAGACTCATAATGATATTAAGCCTTGTTTTGGGTGTTAGTCAAATCATTTAACCTTGTCACCTCCCTTTAACCTTCTATCTCAACCCAAGAGTGTTGACAAGGCTGAGGGAACATAAGCCACTTAATACTATTTTGATGGTGGAATGTGATAGTAGCAAGAAAATAACTTTTGCTTCAACTCATTTCTTTTGTTTTAATTGGCTACATTACTGGCAACACATGGGGATTTAAAAAAAAAAAAAACAACAAACAACAGACTAATAAAAAACGAAATGAAAAATATGCTAAGATTTTGAAACAAGGAAAGAAGGATTCAGTGTAGAAATAACTGCTATTGATACATATAGCAAATTATATGTTATAACTATAACAAATAGTGTTAAAAACAAGCAAAACAAGAGCCACTATATCACTACCACAACTTGTTCTTTCTTCCTTTATTTGATCAATGTACTTGTTCTAAAGTACTTTTATGAAGGAGCAGATGCTGGAACAACAGAAGAAAATCTAAGAAAATATAATAGCAGGTTAAGAAAGGGAGAAACTACTTACCTTCATTTAATTTTAAATCGTGTAATATTGACAGGTATAGCCTTTCCCTGGAGTGAGTATACCAGGTATGAATGAGATGAAGTAGTTTTTGGCACTGTAAAATATCCATGAGACCTTTCCAAACAATATTGGAAAAAGAAGTTGAAAACAGAGTAATGGAGGACTTGTTTGTAGCAGACAGTCAGTTTAGTGCTGCTGCAAATCTAACAGGTACTCCATTCCCAAAGACAAACACAAAATTATCATTGACTCTGTACAGGAGCTGGAAGTGCCTGCTCAAATAACTCTGGATGACACTCATCACAAACCAACTTTGAGTTCTTGTTGTGAAACTTCTCAAGGGCAGATAAGATTGTTCCATGAGTTGACCGTATCTGCTTTAAAAATGAATAAATACACAGTTTGTATCTGGGGAAACTGTATAATTCTGTTGGTGTTGAGTTCATATAAATTGCATGGTACAGTTTACTGTCAGTGAACTCTTACAACTAGTGTTAGAAGTAGGTAAAAAAACTTTTTGTTTAGGGACTGCCTCTTAGAAGATCAGTTAATTTTTAATTACATTTATATTCTTTTAGTAGTCATATCCTAGAAAGGGTGTTTAGAAGAATTGAACATGTAGAATTGATAATAAAATGAAATAAATACTTAAAAAAAAAAAAAAAAAAAAAAAAAAAAGAAAAAAAGAATGAGTTTAGCTAATTTCTGCCTCCATTCTCCCACAGCTTTGTTCCTTGTGAATTCAAAGCATTTAGAATATTCAAGGCCAGGTTGTTAATTTTTCAGTTGTGACCTCTTCAAGGTTCTGGTGAAATACTGAACAGTCACATTTTTTTCCTGTTGAAAGGCACCATTTTCTCTATTTCTGTACATACACATTTTTCTGCAAAATTACCAGGACATATTAAATGCATTTTATTATGAGCACTAATACAGGTTTACCAGGGCTGCATGTCTTAACTTGTAGCTGTTACTGCGATGTACACACAACATCCTCAGAATGATTCTTAGCAGCATCATGTCTCATGGACTGGATATTCCCACACCAGTTTCAGTGAAGACATTGAGAATAAGTCACCTCTAAAAGCTGCTATGGAAGCAGCTATTGAGGATATTTTGCTATTGAAGATAGCGTGAACATAAGGAAACTTTCCATTCAAAGACAAATGTGATTTTTCCAGGAAGGTTTATTTACTTCAGCTATCTGTTTGTGTATAAATCAAGGGATGGAAGGGAAAAAGTATAATTTTTGTTGCTTTTTAAAAAATCTATTTTGAATTTCTATGCTTTCTGTCACACATAACCATGGCTGTTTTATGACTGTGTACCCTTAATAGGTGAATAAAAAGTGTTCAACTATTAATGTAGGTTTATTCTGATAAGCTTTCAATTAAATCAGTGATGATAGAGAGCAAGGGATCTTCCAATATTGGGAGTATCTCCTTTATACGTACGTATATACATATGAGTATATATGTATTGTCCTTCTTCATATCATAGCATTACATTTTGTCCTTTGCTGTCAAAATAACCTACCACTTCTCTTGCAGAAGAATTTTACAATGTGTTGAGCAAAACCAAAAGAGAAAATATGATACTCAGTGGGTAATAAATCCTGCTGAAAAGCATATTTATTATGTACTCACACTGTAGAACTGAGTTTGGGAAAGATCTGCAAATATTGCTTTAACATGTTACAAGCCAAAAAACAATCTGCATCAGCTTTTTCCACTCTAATGGCATTAGAGGTGCAAAGAAAGTCAGAATTTAAATGCTAAATACCACCATGGGTTTCATATCTTTTTTTGTAATCATTTAACCACACAGGTAATGATCCATAAGAAAAAATCTATCATTTTATTTACTACTTCAGCTGGGTGCAATGAAATTATAAATTAATGAATTTTCTTAGTGAATGAGACTACAAAAAGAAATTTTTTTTCTTCAGCAAGAAGCAGAATTTTTTTCTTTTTTGCCTTCTTTTTTGATGGTTCTTTGTACAATCATTGTCCTGAAAGTCTTCGATTTGAAAAGCATACAAATATTAAGACTTCTGTTGTCAGTGGAAGTATAGAAATATTTCTTCCCTTTGAAATCAAGATACAAGTCTCTGTTCCCATCTAGTGATGATGCTAGCCATTCCTCCTTGAGATTCATCAGCTTGTGTTGTGTTTTAAGCCAGCAGGTGGCTAAACTAGATCCCCCCCACCTTCCTAGTGGGGTGGGGGAGAGAATCAGTGGGGGAAAAAAAGCGGAACTTAGGGATTGAATTTAAATATATATATTAAATTAGTATATTAATATTAAACTAGTAAATTATATATATATAAATATATATATTAGTAAATATATATATATATAAATATATATATAATATATATATATATTTACTAAGATAGAAAAAAGGAAGTTAGTTATGAATATATATATACATGCATGTATATAAAATATATATGAATGTATATAGCAAGCGATGAACTAGCAATTTCTTACCTCTTAGCTAGCTGCTCAGTGAGTGGAAGAGAGAGAGTTGAACTCCCACTTCCTTCAAAACTCCTTCTGTTTGATGTCATATAGTATGGAATATCCCTTTGGCCAGTTTGTCAGCTGTCCTAATTCTTTCCCATCCAGTTCCTTGGGCCCTTCACTGAGAATGGCCTTTGCTCTATACAACACTACTTAGTAGCAACTGTAAACATTAGTTTTATTATCGTTGTTTTTCTCCCAGAACTAAAAACATAGCATTATACTATCCAGTCTGAAGAAAACAATTCTGTCTCAGTTGAAATGAAGATAGTGCCGGTGCTAAGACAGGCTAGATTATGTCCAACCTGACTTGGAGAAAACCTACGATATGCTTATTTGAAATAGATTAAATTATTTTCAATTTATAGTAATTAGGTATAGACTAGCATTAAGAGGCTAGGAAGTCACGAAATCATTTGAATTGGGAGGGACCTTTTTGAGGTCACCTAGTCCAACTCCCCTGCAATGAATGGGAGTATAGAATCATAGATAATAAGGCATACAATCTTCCTGTTCCACCAGTTTGGAATGAAAAAGTTACAGGGATTTGTTTTAACGTTAGGACTAGTTTTGAGTATGACTTTTCCTTTTTCTGAGACCAATATTTTACCTGTTTTGTTGAATTCCTTTGTTTCTTCCCCAAGAACCAAACCATTACTTTTTCTTCATCTCACCTTAGACATTCTCCAAAACTTATTAAAATCAGTAGATTTTCTTATGCTCATTATTAGATGAATTCATTTTAAAGACAACTGGAAAAAAGCATGGAATTCTTGCAACACTATGCCAGCCTTATGAATTTATGAAAGGACAATAAACTTATTATGTATGATAGCTTGTATTCAGTACAGATCAGTATTATAAATGAGTTTAACTACAGTTTATTAGCACTGAACAGTTACTACTCATCCTTGCCCCATCTTTGGAGATGGCAAACCATGTTTGGTATTATTATTCTTCCTTTCCAGATTGAGTTCTTTGAGTGTAATATTATCCCTTTTGGAATTATTTAATTGGATTTTATATGGTTGTGAAATTAGATTTCGCAGCAGCAGTTGTGTGATATCTGTTTTAATCTTGTGTTTTTTTTCATTATTAAAATCTTTCTGGGCAAAACATGCAGTATTTCATCAATTTTAATACATTAAAATACCACAGATTTTACCACAATATATTATACACTCATAAAAAAATTATTTGGGAGTGTGTAAGATCACATATATTCCAAAAACTAAGCAAAATTAATACATGAAAAATATATTTGTCCACGTGTGCAAAGAATTTTTTTTCCATTCGTACAGAGTAGGAATATACTGGTAGGTGTTCAGCAAGAAGTAAGAAAACATCCTTAGGAGTTAAGCGTTATCTCTAGGAGGACCCTAAAAGCTCCTGCCTCTCAGTCTGTGCTCCTCCACCAACTCTCTTACATTTGTAACTCATCATATTCAGTTTCATAAACATCCAAAATATTGTACTTGATCCTGTTTGATTTGACCTGAAGTCAAGTGGAGTTACTCTTCTGTGGTTTTGTCATGCTAATTCTTTGAGTACTCTGGAAATAAACACATTTGCAAAACCTTAAATTTCACCTGCAGACATGAACCCGCTAAGCACTTGAATTAAGATCCTTCTTCTGAGATGGAGTTCTCTCTGAAGCTCAGAGGCTCTTAGTAAACACTTGTTTCAAAATAAAATGAGGCTCTCTTTGGGGCCTTCTCAGCAATTGCTATTGATTAGATTCTGTGTTTGAAATTGAAATATCCCAAATTTGTCAAGGATTTGATTTTAATTTTAACGTGACTATTTACATAGATCTATTCATTTTTCTGTAACCAAGACTGATGATATAAAGCACAAGGTTTCAAAACAACTTAAGTAGTGGGGTGTCAGTGTTAATTCTAATTTCAAGGCTCTTTTGTACTAACACTTCTAAAATTTTGTAACAATTGGACATCTCCCTATCTGTATGAGGCCTTATTATCTTTAAAACTGTCTTAAATATGACCTACAATTACACTTCTACAATTTGATTACAGGGAACCCAAAGTATATATTTTCCCAATCCATAATATATCATTATTTGGCACTAACAATTACTCAGTTCACATTTACCTGCATATTTAGAATTTAAGCCTGGTCCTGGATGATACCATCTCACTGTACCTAAAATTAACTTATATTCAATCAATCCTCTAGTTCAGAATATTTATCTGTATCTAATCCATTCTTGATTTTCATGTGTGCACATGCATGTAGTTTCTTTGAGCATGAAGCAGAGAAACAGATGGCTTTAACAGCAAGATTTTCCACTGACTTTTATTTAGTACACAATTTTCACAAAAGAAAAAAAATAATTTCTCACAGAATCTATTAGCTGTTTTTTGAACGGAAAATTGTAAAAGTATCTAAGTCATCTTCATTTCTTTCCCAAATATGCATTATGTCATCCAAAGACAATACAGTAATTTTCTGAAGAAATATATATTTTTTCTAGTTGTAACATGTATAAGCATATTGCTTTTACTTTTTACCTACATTATTTGGGGTTTATCACACACACATTAAATAGAACTCATTTTCTATATTGTCCCCTAGAATTCACATAACATTAGTTTAATACAAAAAGGAATTTGTCTATAATTTCAAACCAGAACTTTTTACCGAAGATGAAATCAATTCCAATGCTAGTATTCTTCTACATACAGTTGCAAGGAAGTGAAGGAATGACTGAACACGTATGATTTATTTTTTATTAAGAAGCATACGGTATGCACTGCTAACTGTCACTAATAGCTTTATAAAGCTGCAATGCTGGCATGTGCTTTTATTGATTTTAAACAAACTAATCCCAGTATTCTGATCTTTGCTTTTACGGTTGGTGGAAGAAGCCAACACTATGAAGACCTAATCTTACATGTTAAAAGAGAAGCATTAACCCTGTGGAAACTTCTCTCTGAGGGACTGAAGGAACTTGGCACATGCAGTTGATGGAGGCAGGTACAGAAACTAACACAGACATTTCTCTGTTCTGAAGAATCACTATTTCTGGCATGTTTCCATGTTCTCCGAAAGGAAATGCAGTCAAATGTTTAACTAAAGTTATTCCCTTCCCTGATTATAACTGTGCAGCCAAGCTGTAGTAGAAACAAATGGCAGTATAGCAGTTCCCTTAATCCAGTCTACAGTGAAGCAAGTTTGACACAACATCCCAGTGGTTCTGAAACTTCTATTTGCTTTAAAAATCTTATTATCTATGACACCATAATGTCCTTCTCCTTCCCAGGAGCAGCAAGAAGTGTAAATTACTGTGTGCATATGTGTGATAAAACATTTTCATGTTAAAGGCTAATAGAAAGCACTGTTTAAAGAGAAAGGTTCTGCCAGAGTAGCTCTTTGGAATACTCCAAGTTGTATATGTAATATTATTGTTGAGAATAACAACCATAAAAGAGTTGAATATTTAAGTTTTACTCTGATTTGGTTAAACTGAAAGGGCACTGCTATGGAATTTTTGTAGGAACTTGTGATCTCTAGCATATGTTTGGGTTTTTGTTTGTTCTTTTTCTTTTTTTCCTTATCTTATGCGGATTGAAATAAGAACCTAGAATAAGCACTGTTTAATTTTAATGATTTAGTTAAATAAATGCATTTTATCTTTTCATCAGGCTTATGGGCTTTTTTTCTCCATTGTTGAGCTCTGCAATACAAATATTGGTTTTGCAGATAAGGAATTCAATTAGCATTTCAAAGGGGTCAAATTCACTCCCTCTCATAGAAAATTCTTAATAGCTTATTTGGGAAAATGAAATTAGCCTAACAAATTTAAGGGACATAAGGAAAAAGAGGTTATTTTTTTATTTTGATACAGTGCAAAAGAACTTACTCCAAATCATTCCAGAAGTTTTTGAAAATTTAAAGGAACAGAGTATCCATTAATATTGGCTGCAGTATCTCAGCTAACAGAAGTATGGGAATGAATTGATATTTAGAATTTTCAGATTTCAGGACACCTTCAAAACCTGGAAATGTATCTGTATATAATTCAACTTTTACGCTTCCAATTAGAATTTCACATGCAGTACATTTATTTCTTATGAGAGAGTTAATTTTCCAAGAATTTGACTTATTCTGTTCCATACAGAATATTTAGGCATGTCCACACATTAGTCTTGCTTAAATGAAGTTACTCCTGACAATTTTTTTGAGGTAGTAAAAAGAAATAGCATTACAAGAGGTTACCTAAAGCCATGTTTTCTGGAGACTTGATATGCCTTGTATGAAGAAACAGAATTCTGTTCTGTATTTCATCCCAAACACCTTTGTGGGTCAGCCTCCTTGTTGATTCAAGAATGTTAGCTGGCTAGGAAGTAAAACAGAGCGATGCTGTAGGTGTCTATCCAGGAAGAGAGATGCCGATGCAGTTGAATGTTGCCTAACAAGTATTGTCATGCTTTGCACAACTTCCACTGCTCTCATCTGCCTTTTAAACTCTCAATAGAGAATACAATTAGCCTCAGAGAACAAAGAGATTGGCTGTCCTTCTAGCAATAATTGGGTTTGAAACCAACAGTGCTGGGACTTCCACATGTTTGCAGCAGAACAAGTTTCCAGATTTATCTACTCATTCAGAAAAAGAACGCACCATCTCAAAGTGGGCAAAGCTGCACTCTGACGAGTGAATCCATTCTAGCAGGAACATGCTCAGCTTTTTAATTATTAATAATAATTATTAGTAATTATTATTGATTAATTACTTTTTGTAGCAAGGAGATTAAGGGTAGGGAGAAAAAGGAGCTGTTCCCAGAGAAATTTCTGAAAAGCTGGCAATAAATAAATAAAAAAAAAGCAGTAGTACTACTCAGAGTAGCTCTTTTCTCTTCTCAGTGAAAGATACTTTCAAATGCATATTTTACATACATATAACTTCAATAGTTAATAGGTGTCTGATTTCCTCCCTTCTGTCTGCCCCAGTAATGTAAATCCATATGTCATGGAACCTCTCCTTTGCAGTTCTGATCTCCGTGTATAAGGCATCTTTCAATCATTTCTGAATATTATCTCTAAATAGGAACCTTTTCCTCCAAAAAGATTTATGTAACTACTTAGCTTAGCATGTGTGAGGTTTGGTTTGACTTGGCTTTTGCCTTTGCAATGATTTACCTTCCTAGCCTTAGATTTAGTTAGTAACAGCATGACAACCCTGTTAAAATGCAGAATATTGCAGCCTGTCTTTGGTGTTGACTTCAGGTTAAATTCAACTTATGTGTAGGAAGATGCAACTCTTACAGACTACAAAGCAGAATGAAGTCCTACTGGTTCTTGACTACTCTATAATAGGATTTAATGTCCCAAGTTTACTTCAGAAGTTCTGCCTTGAAGACAGCAGATGTGTTGCTAAAGCCATCTGGCTCTTTTTTGAATATAATTTGTATGCCTATAAATAATCACCATGCATATGGGCTGTATTGAGGAACCGTGTGTTCCTCAAACTATGTAAAATAATTTATTTCTTTTACAAAGAGTTTTTACTATACATTCCTGGCCTCTTGTTAATATTCTTGCAACCTTTTGGAGAAAAAAAAAAAAAAAAAAAAAAAAAAAAAAGCAGCTAATATGTACTAAGAAGCCAGGAAATTTGATTAGACAAGGAAAACCAAAATATCCCTTAAGGCTCAAGAAATCACTTTCTTTTTTTCCAGTGTTTTCCATCATCCAAAGCAGCAATTTAGAATCCTAGAGCTGATTTCAGTCTCAAGCCTGCACATGTGTGGCATTAAGAAGAAAAGTGTAGAAGAAGGCATACAAAGAACCCCCCAGTCAGAGGCATTAATCTTGTTTCTGCATAGTGTGCAAAAACCTAATGTGTGAACTCTCATTCACTGTTCCATTTAGGATTCTCTTACTGATCAGCTGGATAGCTATGACTAATATGCATAAAATATTTCCTAAGCCAGCCCTAAATTTGGATTTCCTCTAAAATGAAAAAAAAAAAAAAAAAAAAAAAAATCCAAAAAACTTACATATGTATAGAAATCCTCACCACTTGTACTCTGTAGAACTTTCTGCATCCGGAACTTGTCTTTAAGGTATATGGTGACTCTGCTGTCCATATTCTTCAGTAAAAATTTAATTTTAATATCATTAGTTCATATAGGAGATTGCCTTTCAGAGTATCAACAATAAAGAAATAGAAATGAAAGCTCTTTTAACTCAAGTGAAAAGAAGCTCATTTTTTGCAATTGGTAATGTCAGCAGAATAAAGAAGTCACATGAGCTTTTTAGAAGACTGCTTGAAATTGGCTGTTATCCTCTGGAAAACAACACAAGACATTGTTACACTACTATTTCTGAATGATTTGTATCCTGCTTAGCATAATATAATCCAGAACTAACTGTTAACAAAATGACTATTTGTTCCCACTTTTGGAATGGTCAAAGATACACCTGATGATGCAGATCTGCCTTGGATCTCTTAGAGGTTGAAAGATCTGTTGTTATTGTAGAGGTCAAGTATCTTCAATTCTGTTGTGAGGTTCCGAGTCAGCATCAATTTATGCACATTCTTAGATTATGTGAGCGATGTTTTGATTTTAAAAAGTGTATATGCAAACTCAAAGCATTATGTAACCAGGAATTTTGTAGAAAGAAAAATGTAATACTTAGTATTTTACAAGGTAGATTAGATATTTAGCTCTATGACTTCAAAATCATTGTTAATTTTGTATGCTTAGATATGGTAACTAAGCAGATCTTGCCAGTCAACTCAGATTTAAAAATTCAAATTCAAAATTTCATCCAATTTCAATGATGGATTGTACTACATGGTTCTTGTCAGTAACTGGCATGAACAATTACTGTGGAACATTTTTATAAGGAAGTTTTTGGGTTGGAGATGGGGTCAGGGGTTGGGGAAGCCAAAGCTTCTAGAATTCTGAGGAAACATTAGTTTTACTGCAAATAAATATATATATATCATTTGGAGATTTACTTTGTCTCAAAAGTTAATATGCAGTATGCTTTTAGCTTTGATCTAAACCATCTGTTATCTTAAGCTATGTTGTGTTTAGAATGTAAAGTCCAGAAGCTGTTCTGAAAAATGAAGCTTAATATTGATTGTAAACCTGGAATTATGTCTTTAGCCTAAACTCATTCAAGAAGCATTTTGAATATATTCATTTTTTAAAGGTTCTGAAATTCTATTAGTGACAGATTTGATTCCAAGAGATAATGGGCCTAGTTATTAGTAAGCTTGCTGTGTAGTACCCTTTGCAATTTTTTATTACATATATAGGCAGATGGAGAAGCCACAGACAACACCTAGCTTTCCCCACAGTTTGAATGTAGTTCTTGGGGGCAGAGGTGGGGACGTGATCTGTTGTTCCATAGGTATAGCGACGACTCAAGTAGCAGCCACAGCAATCACTATTTGGGGCAGAGCGTGACAGAAGTGCAAGTTGCTTGATGCAGCCTAGGCTTGGGATACCTCTACAGCTTAGTCAAATCGACTTTCCTTTTGGCTGCTGTGAAGCTTTTTTCAGCCTACCTTATGTATTGATACCATAAGGAAACAGGTCTGAGGCAAACTGATATAGAGCATTTAAAAAAATGTCCAATCCTCAAAAACATTTAGAATCATAGAATCATTAAGGTTGGAAAAGACCTCTAAAATCATCTAGTTCAACAATCCGTATACTACCAATACTGCCCACTAAACCATGTCCCTCAGTGCCACATTCATGTTGTTCTTGAAGGCTTCCAGAGATGATGATTCCACACTTTCCTGGGCAGCCTGTTCCAATACCTTACCACTCTTTCTGAGAATAAATTTTTCCTAATATCTAACTTGAGCTCTGGCACAACTTGAAGACATTCCCTCTAGTCTTATCGCTGTTACATGGGAGAAGAGGCCAAACCCCACCTCACCACAACCTCCTTTCAGGTAGTTGTTGAGAGCAATGAGGTCTTCCCTAACCCTCTTTTTTCTCCAACCTAAACAATCCCAGTGTCTTCAACTGCTTCTCATAAGACTTGAGCTCCACTTTTTCAGCCAGTGAAAAGTACACCCATCCAAACCACAGGCTGCTAGCTTCTCTGGGAAAATAGTGTGGGAGACAGACTTAAAGGCTTTACTAAAGTCTTGGTAGATTACATCCACAGCCTTACCCTCATCCACTAGCTGTTATTGAAATATAAGAAAAAGTTATATTGTGTGATGCAGTTAAAGATCTGAAAGCATTCTGGAGTTGCTTGTTAAAGTTTTTCACCTCTAGCTAGAATGTTGAATCTTGACAGACAGGATTTGAGTGTCACATATTCATTCACAGCTTCCATGTGATTTCTTCTCTGTCTTGTTTTCTGACTTACAAATGTGATGCCTTAGTTCTGGAAGCTGTATGAAGGATAGAGCCTCCAGTTAAACTAGAATGGCTAGGCTGCTCAAAGAGGTAATGATAGAAGAAATGTACAGACCTTCCCTTCCAATGTCACGTATCACACCTTGATCATTAAGTTAAAAAAAAAAAAAAAATGTAAGTGCATGGTAAAACTGAATGCTAATATCTTTATCCTTAACATTAAATGCATATGCACAAATCTTCACAAAAGCAAAATTCTTCTGATTAATGTTATATGCAAGAGATTTTGAAGCTTTTTCCTGTAATCCTTGCCTCTTATATTTCCAATGAAAATTCTAGGTTGTCAGAAAAAAATGAAAATCAGATGTAAATTATATAAAGAAAGTAAGTTGAAGTGCTCTGTGATGCTAAAAGCAAAACTTGAAAAGAAGAGTGATTGGATGGTGCTGTCAATGCTGCAGCTGATTATTTTTTGTGTACATTTTAATTGAGATAATAGAGAATAAAGTGAAACAGAATATTTATTTATTTATTTATTACTGTAGCCCATAGCTTTTTTGAAGGTTTTTCAGAAAAGCTTTTACGATATTTCTCAAACAAAAGCAAAGTAAATGCATATTCCTGGCATCCAAAGTCTTGTGAAGCCTATTCTCTGTCTGAGTGGACTGCAGCCTGCCTCCACAGAAAGGGTTGAGGCAGTGAAGGGTGGTGACACATCTATTAAACAGCACTTTCTAAACATCCAGTGAAATTGAAAATAGCTGTTTCCTTGATACTAACTGCATGATCAAAGCTAGAGTTCCCATCTCTTTCTACTTTCTTCCCATGGCTATAAACTGCCTAAAAATGTTTGTTTGATTAGACTTTGTGGTTTCATTTACTAAACATCTGTACAACATTTGTGTTTAAAATTCTTTGAAACCTTTTCTCCTCTCTCTCAAATTCTTTGTCTTACTTGTATTGCCATGATCTTGTTGTTGATTTTTGTTTGAATTTTGTCAGGGAACAATTATGATTTCAAAGAGCTGGTTTCTATTTGCTGTTTTTTAATGAGAAGCCATGAAATGGTGGATAGGACTGTGACCATATTGACCATATTTTTAACTTTGTCTCTCCTCCTTCACCTCTGTCACTCAGGATGTCAGCATGGTGCAGTTAGATTATCAGTATAGCACAGTGCTGTATTGTGGAAATCTCTGAAACAACAGGTGATACTAAAAGGGAGAATAAATGTGTATTCCAGAAAACAAGGAATAACAGGGAATTAGGGCTGTGCTCATGTAGCTGCAATATCATCTTATTATAGCTAAGAGTTCTTTATTCTAGGTATTTTAGGTTCCTCTCTGTTGTAGTTACTCAGCTGCTGCTCCAGGAAACAGACAAAGCTGGCTGGGTGGATGTTGAAAATATTCTTCAGGATGCTTATGTCTGATGATACCATTTTGTTCCCTATTCTTCCTTCCACTTCTGTCCTACCTGTTGCTTCCCATTTGCACACCTCTTAGAATACTGAATTGCATTGTGCTAACCTGACCTGTACTTTTAAATTGATTGACATCATAATTGTGGGGATCTGTTGTACAACATGCAAAAAAATGTTTCACAGAATAAATACAATGCATATAACATATGCAATCCTATATTAATTACTTCATGTTAGGCACAGTTCAAGAAGCTTGAACTTAAATAGCCCCAAGCTGGAGAAATTCAGAGCATGTGAATGGATGGTACTTTTACTGTGATGCATGGAAGTTTCACTGAGTCTCATTTTGGGGTAAGTTATCAATTAATATCCTTACAGAACTCCAAATCTTATTCCATATACAAGTAGCATTTCTCAATTCCACTTAGAAGTAACAGAACTTATGCTGTACCCTTTTGGTTTTCTCTGCTCTGTTATATCTAAAATATCTCTGCATGCTATTTGGCTTCAAAATATGTAACAAATTTAACATCACTTTGTAGTTTTGGTAAAGACTTAACAGTGACAGAGAAGATCATTTTAGTAGTGTTTGTTGTGACCTACAGCAGCTACTGCAAGGTAAGTGGTAGGAAAGTATTGCAACACCTTGAACCTCCCAGGTTGCCTCATTAATTCCTAGGGCTGTGCTCAGCCACATATTTCACCTCTTGTCACTGAGGTGGAATTCCTGCCATAGGAAGAGCAGAGCTATTTGTTTGGACCCTGTTTGGACTGTGGCCACTTCATGATTTACCTCCTAATGTTTTCAGTCACTGGAACAGCCATGCCATAACCTCGATTTCATTCCCTAGCTAGAAGTGCTCTGTGATTTTCCTTTTTTTTTTTTTTTTACACTTTTTAGGTTGATATTGACACAGCTCCTGTCACTTTCTGTTGCTTCCAATTTAGTGAACACTTAAAAAGCTGCTTTCTGAATTGAAAAAGGCCAGGCAGAACTCCTCCTTTGTGGTACAAGCTTATTTTTCAAACTGTAAAGCAGCATCTTTTGCCTGCTTCAGTTACATGACAAAGACAAAAATCAGAAAGTTGGGATAAGGGAATTAAAATGATGTGCCTTCATAGTGCACTGAGTTCACTAACTGATCTTTTTGTCTTCACAATTTCAGGAGCTTAGTAACACATTTTAATAATCATAAGAGATCTATAAGCCAGCTTGTGAAGTGACATTAACACAAAGACCATATGGATGATTGTGAAATATCTTGTTGAATTTTTAGGAGTGTGAATTTGTCTAGAGTCATGTCTTCCTGAATACAAAAATAATTCCTCTTCTGTTCACTGTGAAATCTTAGTTGCTAACAACAGAAAGCTTTGCAAACTGTTTTGTAGCTTTTTCATTCTTATGAGATCAACCTTAATTATATTTCTGTATATCTGTAAAGCACCATAATATCAATAATAATCTATGTGCTGAATGTTTTATTTGTGAGTGGGAAAAAGTAATAAATTCATCAGAATACAACGTCTTTTCCACTGAGCACATATCAAAGAACAACTGATTGAGTTACTTTTTCTAAAGTAGTTTTCTCTTCAGTCCAACCATTTGCTATTTGGACGTTTTTTACAAGCATATGAATTTCCTCTTTTATGTACACATGCCCTTGTCACTATGTGCAAATTTCAGCTGTTGATGAAATATTGCTTTCTCCTATCACAATTCTCTTGAGTTATAGTATTCATGCATGATGCTGGAAAAAAAAAAAAAAAAAAGGAACAAGATCCATTTTTTTAAATTTCTTTTAAATGTCTTCCAGTTTCTTTAGATTTCCTTATTTTCCTTTGAGGTTATAAAATCATGGTGTTGAGATGATAGCAAGACATCAACCTGCACCCAAATTGGACAATTCCTCGGAAATATCAAACAAATTGATGAAGATAGGAGCAAAGTTTGGGAGTAAATGTTTCTGTCACAACTACTTTTTTCTTTCTTGTCACTGAGGGAGGATCATACATTTTTTTCTGGTTTACCATGGGCTTTCAGTCAGCTTTTTGAAAAATAATTATGTTTTATAAGGCTACTGAGAACTAAATGGATGTGTTCACCTTTGTTTTACGCTTAGTATCTCTTTAATCAAAGAAGAGACATGTTAAGAAAACATGGCAGAGTAAAACCACCACGGACCAGTGATCTAAATTTCCACTATTAAATATTGGTTGTTTGATTTAGACATCCATGACTGAGGAGTTGGGCTTAAGTAACTTTCCCTATTCTGTCATAGATTTATTTATTGGATTTCCAGCATGGGACCATGCTCAGAATCCTAGCAATGGAAGAGCTACTGGGGGCTGCATGCCAGCACCCGGAGCACTAATCTAAGCCAGTTTGCTGCCTATTTCCTCTGGTATCCTGGATTTGATACATGCCAGTAACTGATGATTCCATGAAATATGTAAGATCTCCTCATCAGGTAGATGTGAGGTGTGTTTGTCTCCCATGTTTGTTTTTTTTATATACCTGTTAGAAGCTGGTATGAATCTGAGAGTGTGAAATTTCATTTAGGTTTCTACTATAAATGTTATAGATATGGACATTTAGTATCCAAGAACTATGTTTAAAATATGTTTTTATCTTCCCTTATGTACGCTCCCCCATGGAGTTCAATAGGCTCTTTACAGGCTGGGAAGAAACACAGAATCTTTTATCAACTTAATCACTTTAAGTAGTGTTCTCTGTCAGTCTATGACCAACAGACATAATTTTTTAATTCTCTAAATTGCTTTAAGGCTGTAGTGATTCATATAAATACTAGACAAAAATATAGGAGTAATATAATGCCAACGATTGTGATATGCTGATAAGGTGTTTAAATAATGGATACATTAAAATTGAAGAAATGCCTTGATTATGGTACATGAACCAGGATCTCAACTTTCACAGACTCAAGAACTTTTTTTGACAAATTTTAAAGAACTTTTTTCCAAGTTTTAGTAGATGCCATGCAATATCTGAAAGTAGAATATACTTTCTCTTTGTAATGAACTCCATAAACATTTTATCAAAGAAGTAAATTGTTTGACAATCAAATTCAGGATGTGTAGGAGACTTTAGTCCAATTTTATTATTCAATTTTATTATTGTTTATGCAGTCTGCAAATGAAATTATTCTTGGCATAACAGGGGAGGAAACTTCAGTAAAAATCACTTTTATGAGCAGATGACGTATGGTTGTATTAGTAACGTGTATCCTTTCAGAATATCCTTGAAATAATTCTTTTTTCTTTTTTCTTTTTTTTTTTTCTTTCTTTTTTTTTTTTTTCTGATAGGAAACACTGGAATAAAAGATAATGGCATACTTCTTTCTCTCTTATGTGAATCGAACTCAGATTTATGTAGGACGCATTTCCACTTCTTGCTCGTAGAGTACTTCTATCACTAAAATGCAATGGCCATTTTGAAATATTATTTAGATACTTATATTTTAGCATCCAGAGGAAATAGAACCTCAGGAGAAAAGAAATCACTAATTCTTCCCCTATCCCAAAATAGTCACAAATCTTTGTGAAATCTATTCTTAAAGATTTGTCTGGGTAATTTATTCCAGTACTTAACTTTCTTTCAACTTAGATAGTTTTCCTATCTTAAATGTTTTACCTATCTTAAATTTACCATGCTTTAGTTTAACTTTACCACTTCCTGTATTATCTCCTATAAATCTTAAATTCAGCATAAACATCTCCTTGAATTTTAAACTTGGTTTTCAAAGTGTTTAACTCATTGCATTCTAATGCAAATTTAAAGCCAGTTTTCTGATCGAAGTGTTTGGTCAGTGTGGACTCTGATAAAGCCCAGCTTGATTCTGCTTTTTTTTTTCCAAGTAACAGTTAAACCTTAAGAACATGACTAGATTATTGCTGGAAATCTGGTCTATAGACCAGATATAAACATTGTTTATAGACTTGTTACATTGTGCAACAGTTTCATAATGGTTTCATCTAGACTGAGTTCTGTATCTTATTTATGAGAGGGTCATATAAGGTACTATCTTATTGAACTCATAGCCTGTGGGTTTTACTGCTTCTCCCCCAGGCACATTGTATTACTGTGTTGTAAAAGGAAAAGGAATTGTCTTAGGTAAAATTTAATATTGACAAAACATATTACCTGTTGCTCATTTAATTTCTTCTCTTAATTTGCAGATTTTACTCAAGTTGTGATCATAGATAACTTTTTTTTTTTTTTTTAGGTGACTTCATGTCCAGCCACAGGAATGACTTATGCAAAATAATGGCATTCTCAGAGTTCAAGGCAAACTCACCATGCCATTTAAAAAGTGTAGTTAACATTAACGTTGAGCCTCTTATAGTCTATAAGCCAGATGTTGTGCATTTGAACTTATAAGTTCCATCCTAGGTATGCTGGGTTCAGTCAGAGGTTGTTTATATTGGCCATCTCCTGGAACCGTTTTAAACACAGGATTTGTTTAATGTAAGTCCACCAGGAATTTGTCCTTCCTCAGTTATTTATGTTTTCCTCTACACAAGGCTTTCTTGAATCCTTGATTCTGGGCTGAGTTGGATAGATTCTCTGGCCTACTTTTCATAACAGCAGATCCATTTTTGTTTGTAAGCGATTTCTCAAAATATCACCTATTCTAGAAAATTTGATTGGTTACAAACCATGAGAAAAGAGGAATAAAAAACACAAACCTGTAAACTCTCTGGAAGTATGGCCTAATTTTGAGTAAGATTCTTTGTTCCAAAGATGATTTTTGATGAGTAACAACAATGCAATTTTTTTATATAAATATTTCTTATCCATTCTTATGTGGAACAGCAATGAGTGCCCGAGGCTTCCTTTGCTCAGACAACAGTTCCCTTATCCTTCCTTCTTCTCACTGATTTGAAAATTATTGTGATAACAGAATGACAGCAGCATAATGTAAAGCATGGAAACTCCAGAGAAGTACTTTTTAAAAGTCAGGAATGTTTGGAAGATTTTATTTGGATAGTGTGATTTATTGCAATAGTACCTCATGCGAAGAATTTCTTTGTTAAGTTTTGGATGTAATTCTTAGAGGTAAGCTTTCATCCATAAGATAGAGATCTGTATCTAAATCAAATAATGAGGATTTGGGGCAAAGGGCAAAGATGGATGGAGTCTGAATTTATTCTGTTGTGTAATGTGTTGGAGCAATAGTGACCCAGTACACTTGGAAAATTCAGCATAAACAATGAGAAAGAACACGTAACTATTTCTTTAATTTCTGCAGCTCCTACATCCTTTCATTCTTTCACTTGCTCTCAAGAGAAAATGATCTAACCTTCAGTTTTGTTGTGCCACTGATATTTTATATGATATTATGCACAAAATCTCTGCCTTCAGTTGATCACTTTTGCTCTGGCAAAAAAATAACAACTTCTGTTATAGATAAACTGAGCAACAGGGAAATCTGGCACCTCTTTTCTCTCCCCCACAAGCAAATGGCACTATAGCTATCTACCTACTTAATTGAACATTGCTAAACCAAAACTACTGTCTCAAGCACTTTGCAAATGTCAATTGGTGTTATTATATAAGTTCAAAGTCTAGCATGCAAAAAATGGCAGTTACAAGTTGACAACTCAACACTTAAACCAAGCATGAAACTTCAGATGAAAGTGGACATGAACTTCTACTGCTTTGACAGTAGTTACAGATGGCATCACTGCTGGAATCAAATGAAGAGTCTGATTATGCATCGAAACTAGATGTAAATTTGTGTGTAAAACTTCATGTTTTCAGGAGATACAAGAGTTTTATTGCTGAACTGTGTAAATATATCTTGATCCACTTGCACAAGGGAAGGAATGAAAGAAGTTAGCACTGAAAAATTATCATTTTCTTTTTCACTCTTTTTACTTCTCTCTTACCATTCCCCATCCTAGTGCATTATATGTGCTACAGCAGGGAACAAAGTGGGATAATCTCATCAAAATCATCACAAATGTTGATCTGATTATTCTTTGTTAAATCAGAATAGCTTTTATGCCACTGAGTTGCAGCTTATTTCACTCATACTCCTCTCTGACTACCATTTTTCTATGAATAAGAGATGTGTATATAGTGATGTGAGGTATAGTGATGTCTGTCTTAGAATTGTTCTGAAGTGATACCATTTTGTCTGAATTTTCTCTCTAATCTCTCCAACTTGCCCCTCTCAACTCATACTTGACACAAGAGACTATCCTTCATCCTCTCTCTTGTACCTGGGAATGACCCTCGCATCTTTGGGTATGGAGGTATGGGATAACAACTCCAGAACCATCACAATGGACACACAGTAGTCAGTCAGCCAGCTAAAAAGAAAAGGGAAAAAAAAAAAAAAAAAGGTTATTTGCAGCTGTTCTTCCTCTTCAGCTCTGTACACTTCTTAGAGCTTCTCTGCACATGTGCATCTGATGTCCTTTCAGTAAAGAAAACACTAAGAGATGCAAGGGTATTAGTGACAATTTTGCAAATATTTTTGTAGTATGCACTTTATTATGAATGGTGTAATAGTCTACATTTGGTTTACTCTATGGATATTTTATTCTGAGGCATACTGGATATAATCAAAGCTATTATGATTCCGGTTTTTCTTTCCTTCACTCTAAGTTAAAATGCTTTGCATTGAGGAATATTTACTTAGTAATTCCTATCAAGAGCTGCAATTACTGAGTTGGTCTTTTTTACTTTTATTTGAAGAATAAATTATTGGATAATGTGTAAAAGTAGCTATTTGGGTAAAAATATGTTTTCATATACGAGGATTCATATTCTAGTCCTGTTTGTTCATGTAGTCATTTATACTGGAGAATGTGTGCAAAGGCCAGTAGCTAGACTTAAAATTATGCCTTCAAGGCTTTTAACATTTTTATCACTTTCAATATTTAACAGATGGCTTTCAGTCCATTGGTTATGAAAGAACATTTTGTAGTTGCATACAAATAATGGCATTTTATCAGTTTGTAAAAAGTTTTTGTGATAGACTAAGCCAAAATTGAGTACTTTTTATTCTGCATTTCTGAAAGCTTTTTGCCCAGAGAATGTTAAGTCTGTATCAAAATACAGGTTTTCCTTATACTTTGATTTAGTTTTCCGTAGAGATAATTATGAAAGTGATGTGGGAGAAGTTTTTGCCCCTCTTTAAGTTTCCTGCCAGCGTGTGGTCATTCTGCCTTATCTCTTATATCTTCATATCCTTTTATTTGTGTCCTCTACATTTTACTTTGAAAACTAATATATTTTATTATACAATAAATAAGCCAGGGTCAAAGAGTCAAGTTTTCCGCTGCTAAAAGTTATCATAACATCAGTCCGCTTCTCAGTCCGTTCTCCAGCTACAGAACTTACTCTCTCAAGCTTAATCACAAGGGAATCTTTTCCTTGCCTTTATTCTCTTATAATTATTGTTTTTGTCTGAGTTCAGGTTCCAGCCATCTCGCAGCCACACTGGGGAGTAGTAGGCAGCTGTGACAGGTGCCTCTTTGAAGCCTGGGAAACAAGTACACTTAATGACAGGCTTGGATACTGTCTCTAGAGGTGTTTGTGGATCAATTCTAACAATTTCATATCTTTTCCATCTCTGCACTACCCTCTGTTTCCATTGAACTCAGTTTGACTTCGTTGCAGAAGTCTCCTTCCTCATATATGCTGGGAACCAGGATATTGCCTTGTGCAGATAGGTATCATTTATGAGTGAATGTTTCAGAGCTACTATGAGCATTGTTTAGTTTCTGACTGATTTTAAATATAGCCTCCTGAGAATGATGCTGATTTCCTGACAAGAGCTATAACATCAGAGCTTTACCAGGTGATAGAGACAATAGTAATCACAAACTTGTTTGGCAAGCTTAATTAAAATTGGTGACTTTTTTCTTACCCCATGATTTATGGAATTTAAGTTTCGTTGTAACAAATAAGATGCATTCATTAAGGATCTAGAAAACCTGAGAAAATCTTGAATTTAACATTACCTACTAACTTATTTGCTAGCAAGATTTATTAGATATTTCTACATAGTTCTTATCATCACTTAATCAAAGTAAAGGCTACCTTGACCCCACCACATGGCTTGGGTGGTTTTTATTTATTTATTGCTCTCTGTTGCCAGTTCACGGGTCTGGATCTGGACTTTAACTAGCAGGATCTGGTGGCAGATGATGATATGAGTAGCCTCCAACCAATCTGCAGCCGAATTTTTATCTCATCACAGGCTGTTACATCTCTTCCCAGCTCAGAGCAACAGCTCAGCTCATAATTATTTTGCATAACATCTCTTCTGAGGAATTACCTGCCTATTTAGTAAATGGGAAATTGAACTTGTGTTAAGTGTTTTGTGTAAAGTACCAAGGAGAACAGGCAAGTCAAGACAATAGCAAAAAAAAGTACGTTTCTTAAATTATTTTATATTTCGGCCAGTGTCCATACTACTACTGCTACATCCTATCTGTTTAACTTGATTTGTGAGCAGGGTATGCGTTGATAGTATCTTCTTTTCTATTTGGATGTCTGTGAGTGCAAGTGAAATCACGCTTAAAAGTGTATCTAGTTTTCATTTTTTTTCCTTGTATAATGAGATGTAAAAATCAAGAAACGTCTTTATCATCATCCTTGTAACTCAAATTACTTGTATTCTGTTTTAACTTTCTAGAGATTTCTGAAATATTTTGAAATCAGTACCCCACTTCATCCCCAACATTACTGAAATTATCCTCAAAATTGCTACTTCTCCATGATAGTGTGTCTATGTTTGTATGTATAAATATAACCTGAAAATATTTTCATGTTCACCTCTAGGGAGTTAAATGTCACTAGATCAGATTAGGGGCTTATTTTAAAATCAACATATTTTAAATTTTATTCCTGGTTTGATCTTAAAAGAATTTAAGGTAATAATAATCCAGCCTTATCCAACTGAACTTCTATGTACAGTTAGAGCCTACTACTGTTATTAGAGTAACAGCTTTCCATTTGTGTGCAGGTTCACTGCAGTTCCCTTAACAGTGTGCAGAGTGCTAGCACAAGCTCAGTTTAGAGAAAAATGAGTGAATTTTGCTCCATAAGTGCACTTTTTCTAGATGTTTGTAGTAGATGTTTTTATCAATGTTAATAACACATCTATCTTATAACAGGGTGAAATACTTCCATTTCATGTTTTTCATGTTCCAATCATGAAGGGTGGATGGATGACCAGATTTGCAAATACCTCCAATTAGAATAAGGTGAAATGACATTCATGGTCCATACATAAGAAGAGAAACATTCAGCTTTAATAGGAGATTTCCATAAATCAGGGAATCACAAAATGGGCTGGAAGGAACCTCTAGAGATCATGGAATCCAACCACCCACAAAGCAGGCTCTCTAGATCAGGTTGCACGGGAAGGCATCCAGACCTCCTTCTATTATATCTACCTGAGCTATGCAGTTTTATAGGAACTTCAAGTAAGCTTAGAATTGCTTAACAACTTTTAAAGATATAGAAAGAGGTCAAAAAAGAGAGGGAGGCCACCAGCCCTGGGTCCAACCTTGAGCCTGCTCATGGGCATTTTGTGTGTGGCATAGAATGATGGAAAAAGGGAAGAGGCCAGCCCCCTCAACAAATATTTACAATAACAAAGAAGAAAGAGAAGGAATGGTGCCCCCATCCCTTATTTATATTTGTAATTGGCTCCAGTTCCAGGATTGGCTGACACACCAGAACGAGCTGAGCCATATCTTGGTTGGGACAGCAGACACCAACCAAATCAAAGGAGGTGACACCAGGCCCCCTCCTGCAGCTTGACTGTTTCTCAGGCATTTTTCTGGACTCTTTCAGGAGAGGTTGAGACAACAGTCAAATTAAGGGAAGGAACACCAGGCTTCTCCTGTGACTTAACTGTCTCTTGGGACATTGTTCAGACTCACATTAACAGTTACTAGAGGCTTGTTCTTACAAGGTTATCTAACTTTATTTTAATTTTTCATGATTATGAGTAGCAAGACTTGCTCCACTTATACTCCTGTATTTACACAGAATGTACTCTTAAGTGTTAAGCTGAGGAAGGGATACCAAGGGGATAGAAACTAGAAGTGCCTATTGCAATGTATAAAGCAGCATATAAAGCCATTTTATAGGGATTAAACAAGGGAATTTTAGAAATCTTTAATGCTGCCTAAGACTTCTGTGCCAGAATAAAACAGACATGCAGTGAAAGAAGATGTGTTCTTACTGAAACAGATAAAGTTATCATATAAAACTTGGAGAAATATATATCAGATGAAGCAATGAGAAACACTGTAACTCACCTTTTCAGGTGAGTAAATATAGTGGATCATTTCCTAGCAGAGTCAACTAAACACATGACCTGTGAACAAAAGAACATTTTTTTTCTGGGTTAGATTTCTTTGCTCAATGAAATCTTATTTGAGCTATGAAACAAGGTGGAAATTACTTTTGGTGAACTTGGCAAAGTCTTTAATAATATGAGAATTGTTTCAGGCTTTTCGAGAACTTGGCAGAAATATTAAACCTGTCAAATTTTATCTACCTGTAAGGAATTAAAAATAAAAATAAAAATAAAGAACCTTGATCTTTAAAAACTAACGCAAAAAAGAAAGCAGTGTAGGATGTAGTTACTACGCAGTAAAACACAATTAAATCAAACCCCTAATGATGTAGAAATAGTATTTGAAGTAAAGATTTATTTGTGATTTTCAGTTGATTTGTATCAAAAAACGTTACATAGACTGTGACATGGTTAAAATTGAACCTAGAAATTAAAAATCAAACAAACAAACCACATTTAATTATTTTAAAATATTTTTAGATTGTTTAGATGTCAGATGCATGCTTGAAGCTATCCAAAATTGTAAACACTAAAATGCATGCCATGTAACAATAGATGTAATAGTAGTGATATGCAAAGTTATATCATTATAATTTACCCTCGGATATAATGTATATTATAAAATATATTCTGCATATTTACCAATTTAAACACTAAATACTTACAGGAAGAGATTTCATGTCTATCCTGTCTTTTCACAGACAATCATGAATGTTTATCTGAATGGCTGTGAAAAGTGTTTTAGTATAAGTAGTAAAACATATCACCTGAGATATAATGGCTTCTCATTTGTTACAGAAGGCACATATTGATAATTTGATCTCCTTGTAATTAGAATCTTATAAATTTTCTGTTCCTGTACATTAAAGAGTCGTTGCATTATGAGTTTTAGAAATTAGCTTACCTTTCTCATTTTTAGAGAGATTTTCATATACTTAGGTAACCATTTTTCTTCTCTGACCTGCTAATATGAAGTTTATGTGCATTGCAAAACAGCACTGTGGTTTTTCCTCACAAAAATAGTTGCAAAAATATATTTCTGATTACTTTCTCATTGAAATATGGCACACCAGAAAAAATATTTGAAGTACATGATTGAACTCAACATCAGCTTGATCTACTGTCCTCAGAAGGATTAAAAAGATAGTGAAATGCACAGTGTAAATCTACTAGTCGTGCTTCAAAACATTGTCCAACAGGAACAAACTGGATACTGTTACCAGAAATATCAATGCTGTTTGGAGCCTAAAATACAATTTATTTTGTAATATACACAAAATAGTTAGTCTTGATGTCGTCCTAAAGAGAACAGTGGAACCACTATTTAAATTACAATAACTTGCTACACTGTTTTTCATAGAATAACTTTAAGACTTTTGCGCTTGTAGGCCACCAAACTTTGTCCTCCTAATAAGATAGTACTTTTCTAGACTGAGAGGTATGTTTTTTATAAAAGAGCAAAAGGAAGTGGTGGATTATAATGATCAGTTGAAAAACTAGCATTGTTTAAATAAGGTAGTGGCAACTTTCAAATATGTGAGGTTATAAAGTCACAGGAAATTTTCTTGAGTTCTTATCTATTAGCGCAAGCATTTCAAAACTTCATAGTCTCCTCCAAAAAAATCCATTTTTTTCCTTCACTCTTTTGTCAGAAGATTTAACAAACAGAGCATTTTTTTTCCATCAGCCAATAATCAAGTCTGTTAAGACCATTGTAGTTTTCCTTACTTATATGGGGAGTACGAATTGAGACATTTTTGGTCATTTACAAAATTATTCTTATTTATTTTTTTATTCCATTTTAGAATCTCTGCCTTTCCTTACTATAAGATTTGAAAACATATGGGAACTATGTACTTTACATTCTTGGGATATATCTCTTTGTAGATCAAAGTACCTATTCAGAAAATTCTATCTTGTCCTTTATCTATAGAATGTGAGTCTTTGAGACGCTGAAGCATTTGGATTGGATTTCATGGTAAACATCACTAAATTCTTCAGCTAATTTATCAATTGATTTGTCACCCAAAATGAAAAAGGCTACATTTGAGAATGACATAGATGGTTCTCACAAAAAAAATGATATCAGCATCCAGTGAAAATGTTAACAAAAGATTAAATTATTACTTGAAACTTCTATTTATGGCATAGAGCAAAGTTATGCACATAGTATCTATTTATACCTTTAAGTTACAAGCAAATAAATTTGAGAAAGGGTGAACATCTGCATTTTCCGTATAAAATAGGAAATAACTTTTCTGTTTCATCCACACTCAGACTTCTACTTTCTCAGTTTCCACATTTCCTTACATCCAAATGTTATCTATATATGTAATGCCTTCAGCTCATTAAAAAAAAAAAAAAAAAAAAAAAAAAAAGTTGCTATTGTACCAACATTTGCTATTTTTCCAGAAAAATGTTAAAATATAACTGCTGTATATGGTGTGATTGTGTTATGCATAGATCTAAAGTCAGACCTGTCCGCTTAGATATAAATATTTGTCCTCACTTAAATTTTTTGTCTCCTTAATTAAAAAACAATGTGATATCAATGACAGTACCACAGTACGCACTGAACTTTCTCTGTATCTTTTTGCCCCTTAATATTAGTGTTACTGTTGTGAAGAAGCTACAGTCATTAAAAGGCAGCAACAATTCTTCATTACTCTGATCATATCATGGTATATTATTCTTGAAGTAATATTTCTGAAGTTCTGCTATGGGACATTTTCATTAAATACACACATTTAGAAGCAGTAGGTAACAATGAGTTGGAGCAAAAGCACATTTCTAATAATAGTCTTTTTGGAGGTACAGATGTGTTGCTTTTTACTAGATGTTAGAAGACTTTAATAATGTGACAGTACAGAATTTATATCATGCCTGTCACTATGCACGAGAGAAAAGGATTTTGGCAAGGCTTGTTAATGGAGGCATCATGGGGGGAGGGTGCGGGGTGGGGAGGAGTGGGAGGCAGGGAAATTACGCTGAGCATTTTTGTTCTGGCAGTATCCTGCACTTCTCAAAGATACTTCCTGATATAAAAAATCGAGGACAGGTATGGAGATCAACATGGGTATGACATGAAAGGGCAGCCAAAGCAGGAGCAGCTACTTGCTGCACACTCCCTGCAGTTCACAGTTAGCGATGGCAGCAGCAGGAGCTTGCTTTGCCAGCCAGAAGTCTCATTACCCTGAAGTGATGCAACTCAGCATGCAGTGAAGAAAGGGTTTGGGGAAGAGGACACAGGACAGTGCTCTTATAAGAAACTGTGGTTATTAGAAGATTGTTTGTGCTTCCTATACCATTCTAGTTTGTCATTTTCCATGTCCACAGTAGGATGTGAATGCTAACTTCAGATCTGTGTCTGCAGTTGCTGCTTTGTCTTGTGAAGTTCTGATGACATTTCCCTTATAGACACAGCTGAAAATTGTGTTTATTCAGATGTTTCTTGCCACAGCCATTATCATTTGTAGTGCACAATACTTTTCCTTTCACACCTAGGCAAAATCATGTTTTTAAAGATTAGTGTGAATATTTCTGTAATTTAGATTGATTCCGGTGGGACCCTGCTGGAAATGGTCAACGTTTCCAAATCTGATTTTTCACTTTAACTTCAACCAGAAGCAAGAGATGATAGCAAAACATGCTAGTACAGCTTTTGAAAACAGATGCCCAGAAGTATCATTTGCAGACCACTTGCAGTCTTCCCAAAGAGACCCACTTTTCCATCCGCCATGTTTCACTCTGACAGCTGAGCCATGTATGACCAGTGGGGTGGGCCAGGACTTGTTCTGGTGGGTGAATATGGGGCAACCCCCTCCTGTGCTCCTTGCAACAGCCTCACCACAGGCACATGAATTTGGCCCACTCCAGTGGGTGTAGAAGTGCATTTACATTAACCATAAAAATTTATTGGCAGAATATATCTCTGAAAGAAGTTTTCTTCATTAGAAAAAGGCAGCTTTAGTTCTTCAAGTGGACTATGTGCACAAATTACCTTCAATAGGTTAAAGAAAATGTGTTGCTAGCTTCTACTTGCTGCTACTTTGGGCATCTTTGGCCAATGGACAATTCTTAGAACATATGGAAACAGCCCTTACCCTACTACCTTATATATTAGGTTTTTATCTGTCAATGTTTTATGGGCTGGTTCAACCCGGTTCCATGACTAGTGGGGTGGTAAATCCATGCCTCTGGAAAGAGGAAACAGGGGACTCTGAATAATTAAAAACAGTGGCAATGTTTTTTAATAAATCAAATATATATTAAATATATATTTTTACAAATCAAATATATATATATTTATTAATAAATCTAATAAATCGAATATAATGAGAGAGAAAACGTCCAAAGACTGAAGGACTCACCATAATGCTGAGGTGAGACATGCAGTTGGGTCGAGCAGCAGGGACAAGAGAGAGCAGAAAAAAGGGAAGGTCAGGTGATCCACTAAAGCTTATATCTCCTCCCTGAATGCAAAGTTTTCTGGGATATGTAGTTCTTCTCTTCCAGACAGGTACCCAGAACTGGAGCATTAACTCTTTAACTCCCAGTGCACTGCATGATGTTATGATGTGGAATACCGATAACCATAATCATAAAACAATGACATTATCCTTGCTGTTGTGTTGTGTTTCTGTATTTCTTGGTAGGAACAATTAAGATTCAGCTTTTAGGAGGGAAATGGTCTTTCCATTTTTGCTGGTGTAAATTATCTCACTGAACCAAGGACCACTGAAGTAAATACTGAAGACAGGCTCAGCGGAGGAGCATTGGCAAACGTATATGTGAGACTTTCCAGACCTTTTCCTGATCAGTTCCTGTTGGTCAGGCAAAACCACCTGTATGCTCTGGTGTCAACTGTGCTGCCATGAGTGTAGCTGATAGACACTGTAAATGTAAATATTGATACAGGCAGAATGATACATGACAAATCAAAAAGACTTTTTGTTGAGAAATGGAAAGCTGTGAATTTGGCATGTTAAGGTAATAAAGCAGCAGCTAAAATCCATCACCCATTACAGCAACATCGCACCCTTTGGCAGAAAGCTAAGTTATTCTGCAACTCTTTATATATATATCACTGTTCTTCTTGAACTGCAGCTATCAATTCTGTTCCTGCAGGTGGATAATCTCCTGAATTCTCTGAATTAATCCTATGGCAACAGCTGAAAGAATCAGAGTGCATCAAGATTGCTGTCACTCTGAGCAGCTTGTTTACATGACCCTTGGCTTTTCCAAATCTGTTAACATTATGGCTAGTCACATCAGCTTCAAACATTACTGAATTTCTACGGAGCCTACACCTTTCAGGCCTAGCTAGTGAATGCAGTCCCATAGCTCTCTACAGCAGCTCTCTGACATACCTTTCTATTAGTGTTAACAACATTCCTTTTTTTAGTGCTGTAAGAACTTATTTTATTATTTTACAAATGGAAGCAAGATTTGTATACACTTGAAGGCTTATATTTATATGGCATTAAAAAAGTACTCTTTCAAATAAATTCTATTATGACAAATTTACGTGTTTTGCAATCAGTAGTACTCTAGAATATTTTACTTGTCTCAAAGGTGGACTACAATTCTCCTTAGAATAATTTTTTTAAAAAACATATTTTAATTTATTATGTATGGGCTGGTGGGGAATGGAACAGAGATGTATTAAGACTTCATTGTTGCTGTTTTCAATCATTTAGACTTCATGACTAGTTTTTTTTTCTTTTCCCACCTGCAAATTTAATAGTAAAAAAATGTATGTCTCAGTGATGTATTATAATTTTAAAAATTAATGGGATTAACACTCCAAATAGATGTAAACAGTGCCCTCCTAGGATATGGCTCTGATACATACAGGATTTTGGCAACATTCTCTATTTCACAGAACAAAAGCCGTAAGACACACAGTTACATGATAGGCAAGCGCAGATCCTGGGCCTTCTGACTGTCGTAGAGGAGGTCTAGTATATAAAATATGTTTATAAGTTTATATCCTTTACATATATCCATTATATACTAGAATAGCCTATTATATATTAAACTATCCTGCTTCAAGAGCAGTATGTTCTTTATTGCTTTCTCTGAAGAATTGTTCATGCCTACTTGTTGCTTATCCTATATTGTTTTTGACTGTTTATAGATATTAACATTCTCATCTGTTATTGAAACATTTCTGTGTGTATTTCTGTCTTAAGAAAGTGATATGGTAATTTGCTTAACAGATGTATACTTGGACTAAGAGCTAGAAAGAAGCTACACTGTTATTGTGTAGTTACTGCATTTGGCATTGCCATTCTTTTACCTCTGACACAGATACCATATGTAGTGAAGTATCTTACATGGAAACAGAAAAATAATTGTACAAACAAATGGCAAAAAATTACTTTATTCCTCTCTCATTATATAATTTGATATTCATCCCTTTTCCCCTCAAAGCAAAAACAATAACAAAAACCAATGCTAGAACTTACTGTATGTTTATAATGGAAAAAATTAAATATTTATATCATTGTTATTCAACTGAATTGTAGAGAGGACACAAGGGGAAAGTTTCCTCTTGTATGTAGCTAACTTGGGATTTCTAGGGATATAGCATCACACTCAGATGTTTTCACAACCCTTGGGAAGAGAATAATATTCTCTACTGCTCACATATTTATTGTTTGCTGATTAGCTGCTATAGAAATAGCAGTGACACTAAACATTTTCATTTAGAACAGCTTCCCTGGAGCTTTATTCACTATAATTTCTATTCTCTAACTATACCTCCATCTGCAAGTACTTTTCTTGATGGCCAACTTATCTCTGCATGCATTCTTGCCTTCACTGTAATCTTACTTCCTTTCCATGATGAAATAGGTCATCGTTCAGCACAAATAACTGCTCCTTTTCCCTATCCTGGGTCTTTATAATTTACTCTGAACGTGAGAAGAAATTTCTGCTTTTTAAATAAATTCCCTTGAAAATATAGCTTTCTTTTGGGGAAAAAAAAAAATCACTAATTTAAAAGCTTTACTTTGCTGTGTAAAGAGAGAAAGGAAGCTAAAACTTTGTTTTCTTTTTTTTTTCTGAATAAATTAAGAATTCAAAAAGGAAAAAAAAAGTTTACTTTTGCTCTCAAGAAATAGAAAGACAAATTTCCATCTATGTTTATCGTGGAAACAGCAAATGGGAATCAATTGCAATAGCTAGATAGAAAGAATGTAGTCAGTTGGTTCCCATTGTTCAGTGAGCGTTCTGATTTTCTGTTTTCTTTTAACCATAATGTAATCTGTGAGCAAATGGTTCTTTAGTGCATTTATTTTACTGAACTAAGGTAGAAGTTTAGTCATTTTCTCATATATTTGAATGACTTCAATTCAAAATCCTAAAATAGACTTGATACAAATTTAATCGTGTATGTAGAGATCAACTGTATTATTAATAAAACATTTCAATACTTCTGAAAGCTATACAACCATAGAAACTTTTAAGTGTATTATGCACTTTGACTTTTTAGAGTAACTTTATAGAAAGTGTGAATGATGTTAGAGCTTTCTAGCAAGCCTTTTTCTATAGAGGCATGCCAGACACTTACTGACACACTATGTAAATTTGTCATTGTGATTTACACTCCTTAATGACCTCAAGATGCTCCAGACTTGCTTTTAGATGCACATAGACAATAAATGAAGAACAGTAAGATGGATGAAATTAGACCAAAAAGTCAAGACATGTCAAAGGAATATTAGCGGCAAATATGAAACAGCCAGGCAATATCGTTCTTCCTAGATACTATGCTGTTCCAATTTGACTTGATGGGAAAAAAATGAATAAATACCCAGCAGCAGCAAAATTTTCTTTAAGGAAGTAGATTCTAGCAGTTATTTTCTCCTGTTTTCCAAATAAACAATACAAAAAAATTCATGTGACCTGGATGAAAAAAAGCATAGAAGTGCTCAGACTGAAGAAAAAGTAGGGGGAAATTTCAGCCCACTAAAATAAGAGCTTTGTTATCTTATTTTTATGAATTGATCACAAAAATTTGTTGTTTCATATTTCAATAGCATATTTGCTCTACTTGATGTAACAGCTGTCACTGAGAGAATCGTAACGTAGAAGATCCCTTCTGAATTTTGGAGATATGAAATAATTTTCTGACTATCACGCTTTTACCAATGTTAAGTTCTGGGACAAAAAACAAAAACAAAAACAAAACAAAACAAAAAAAACAAACCACAACAAAACAAAGCAACAAAAACAACAACAAAAAACCTCACCGTATTTGGAAAAGTTAAGGAACTGCTGGATAAGGGTGTGTGTGCTTACGCTACTTAAATGTAACATTAAAAAATCAGCTGATATTCTGATGGTGAAGGACTAAATTTAAAGTCAAGTTTCTTGGTGTGAAGAATGCTTGCATGCTAACTGATATCTTTTTGTTAAATCAAGTTTCAGAATTGACCAGGCAGATCTTAGGATTGTAGGTGAACCTCTGGAATAAGAAAGCCCTGCAATCAGGACCATTTTCCAAGTCCTGCTGAGTTCCACTGAAGTCAGGATATAGTCTGCTGAATGGACAGAGAGAGAAATTGCTCTCAGATAAAGATGTTTCCATGCTCACCTGAACAGAATTTTTCAGTTTCTAAGTAGATATTGCACAAACATTCAAACTAGGATGTTAGGACTTCAGACGACTATAAAAACTGACCTTTCCTTTCTCTCTAATGGTTCCTCCAGATCATAGTTGACTTTGGCAGAGCAACATGAGGATGTTACTATGTGTATAGAATTTGTTTTGTGACTAGATATCAGTTGTCACAATTAACCATCAGGCCTATATCGGAAACTCTAGATTCACCTGGGATTCCTCATGTTAAATGCAAAGCTTTCCAGATGTTCTGCAAGCCCTAGGACTGTCTTTATATTAAATGACTCAAGTAAGACTACATTTAAAGACATGAAGCAAGAGCTGACATAATAACTCTGTTTTCACTTCTGTTACTTACATGTGATCATCAATCAAAATGTAGCAACAAGAAATCTTTTGTTACTCACTCCTATAAAGGGCTGTGAAAATATAGATCTAGTTTCTACTGCAGTCTTTAAAATGGTACATTTGCCACTTCCTCTGAGTAGCATCAAACTTGACCTCTGTCCTGCTTTCAACTGGAATAGAGTTAATTTTCTTCACAGTGATTGATATGATACTGTGTTTTGGATTTAGGATGAGAATAGTATTGATAACTCACTGATGTTTTGGATAATGCAGAGCAGTGCTGCACAGAGCCAAGGACTTCCCTGCTCCTTGTGCTGCCTTGCCAACCAGGAGTTGGGGGTAGACAGGGAGATTGGAGGGGACAGAACCAGGACAGCTGACCCAACTGACCAAAGGGATGTACCATACCTTCTGATGCCGTGCTGAACAAATATCTGAGGGGAGTGACCAGGGATGCTGTTGCTGTTTTTGTGCTTCCTTGCATTAGTTAGAGGGTGGTTAGCAACAGCATTGTGTATCAATTATTTTATGTAAATATATATGCAAATATATGTATATATATACAGAATATCATTATTTTCCCTTCCCTTTCTGTTCTATTAAATTGTCTTTTTCTCAATTCACAAGTTTTACCTTCTTCCACTTCTCTCCCCCATCCTACTAGTTAGTGAACAGCTGTGTTAGGTGCTTAGCTGCCCGTCAGGTACACAACAACCGCCTATCCCCTCTGATTGGATCAAGGAAAATAGTTTTGTCCCTATTCAATCTATCTATATGTATATGAATTAAATAGGAAATGATAATTCATGACATAAAATTATTACTGTCAGTAGAAGGATGAGGGAAAATTTGTTGAGAATTTCACGATAGTAATGGTAGAATATTTACCTGATAATTAATTTTTATTGTTAGACCCTTGTTATCTGTGGCTTTGGAAATTTACAGAAAGAATGATAATATATTTTTCAAAGCAATTATTAGAATAATAAAATAATAAAGGTTGGAAAAGACCTTCAAGATCATCTAGTCCAGTCACCAACCCAGTGCCACTATGCCCACTAAGTCATGTCCCTCAGTGGCACATTAACATCTTTCTTGAACACCTCCAGGGACAGTGACTCCACTGCAGCCTGTTCTAATGCATTAGTGCTCTTTCTGAGAATAGATTTTTTTCCTAATATCCAATCTGAACCTCCACTACTGCAACTTGACACCATTACCTCTTGTCTTATCTCTAGATATTTGGGAGAAAAGGCTGATTCCCAACTCGCCACAACCTCCTTTCAGGTGTTCGTAGAGAGAAATAAGGTCTCCCCTGAGCCTTTTCTTCTCCAGATTAAACAATCCCTGTTCCTTCAGCTGCTCCTCGCAACACTTGTGCTCCAGGCCCTTCACGAGCTTCGTTATCCTTCTTTAAACACTCACCAGCGCCTCATTGTCTTTCTGCTGGTAGCAAAGGGCCCAAAACTGAACATAGTATTTGAGGCACAGCCTCAGCAGGGCCAAGTACGGGGGGGGATGATCACCTCCCTGATCCCACTGACTGTATTATTCCTGGTACATGCCAGAATGCTGTTGGCCTTTTTGGCCACTGGCATGCACTGCTGGCTCATGTTCACTTGATTGTCAACCAACATCCCCAGATCCTTCTCTGATGCACAACTTTCCAGCCACTACGTCCCAAGCATTCCATGGAGTTATTTTGACTGAAGTTCAGGACTCAGCAGTCAGTCTTGTTGAACCTCATACAATTAGCCTCAGCCCATCAATCCAGCTTATTCAGATCCCTGCATAGGGTCTTCCTACTCTTTAGGTGCATCATAGAATCATAGAATGGCTTGGGTTGGAAGGGACTTCAAGGATCATCAAGTTCCAGTCACCCTGGACTACAGGCCTGTTCCCTAGATCCTCCTTCCAAACTTTTTTGTAGATGGGAGTCACGCTGGCAAACCGCCAGTCATCTGAGACCTCCTCAGTTAACCAGGACGGCTGATAAATGATGAAAAGTGGCTTGGCAATCACATCCACCAGTTCCCCCAGCACCCTTGGCTGGATCCCATCTAACTCCACAGACTTGTGATAGTCCAGGTGTAGTGGCAGGTCACTAACTGGTTCCTCCTGAATTCTTTGGGGGATTATTCTGCTTCCCATCCCTTCTTCCAGCTCAGGGGGCTGAGTACCCTGAGGATAACTGGTCTGAATATTAAAGACAGAAGTGAAGAACACATTGAGTACCTCAGCCTTTTCCTCATCCTTGCTGGTAATGTCCCTCACTGCATCCAACAAAGGATGGAGATTCTCCTTTACTCTCCTTTTGCAATTAATGTATTTGTAAAAACAATTTGTCTTTTACAGTTGTACAGATTAAGTTCTAGTTGGGCTTTTGTCTTTCTAATCTTCTTTCTGTATATCCTAGCAACATCCTTGTACTCTTCCTATGTTGCCTGCCCCTTCTCCGAAAAGTGGTAAATTAGAAAACTGGAAAATAAATTGAAGGTTTAAAAATTTTGTGAAAGTTTATCTCACAGTATAAAAAAGCAGTTTACATTGCTAGTAAGTATCTGGAATTTTCTTTGCTTCAGAACCTGGAACAGCAGCAGCTCTACTGGTTCAGCAGCCTGATAAAGGCAAATTCAGTACCTTTTTCTGCTGTATTTTAGTTGCTGCAGATTTTGTATTCTGTTGGGTTTGTTGTTTTCCCTCACACTTAATTCAATGACAATAATCTTGCTCATTTTCAACAGTACTTTAAACAGCTTGTGTCACTATTCATTTTCTTTTATAAAAACCAATTCACAATTTCATTTGTTTGCTGAAATATTTAGCAAGCTTTCATCCAAACACTTTTCTTTCTCCCTTTTTAACAACCACTTCTCCCATGCAAAGTATTGTAAGAAGGGTATTTATTTTATTTTTTTTGTGGAAAGTGGCTGTATGCTTTGAAGAAATGATTACCATGTCCCTCAGCAGCCTCGTAGCCACAATACAGTTTAGTGTCTGAGTATGTATGCTCCACCTCAGTGCAGGCTGCACACAGGTTATGGGCTATGCCCTTACAGAACCAGAGACTGATTGAGGTTGGAGGGGATCACTCAATGCCATCTGGATCAATGACTTTGTTCAAGGAGAGTCACTCGTAGCATAGGCTGCTTAGACCTCTTAAGAGGAGCAGCTGAGGGAACTGGGATTGTTAAGTCTGGAGAAGAGAGGGCTCAAGGGAGATGTTATTGCTTTCTGCAACTTCCATAAAAGAGGTTGGGGTCTACCTCTTCTCCCACATAACTAATGATAGGATGAAAGGAAATGGCCTCAAGTTGCTCAAGAGAGATTCAGATTGGCTATTAGGAAAAATTTCTTCTCCTGGAACTGGCTATCCAGGAATGTGTTCGAGTCACCATTTCTGGAGATGCTAGAAGAAAGGGTAGATGTAATACTCAGGGACACGGCTTAGTGGGCTATACTGGAAGTAGATGGATGGTTGAACTAGATAAACTTAGAAGACATTTCCAACCTTAACGATTCCATGACTCTACTATCATTTTTCAGAAGTGTGTGTGTGTAAGGTCAAAGCAGCCTACCTGTCTGTTACTGGGGGTCATTTTTATCACATGTAATGATGAAAAGAAAAAGAATATCTGCTGAGAAATAATTCTATAGATCATGGCTCAGTAAACTATCAAAAACTTCCTTTTGAAATTAATAGAAAACAGTGAGAGATGTTTAAAATTCCTAAGTTCTTACAGATGTATAGAACAATAGTTCTATAAAATAGAAGTATGATTTTGTTTTTTGTTTGTAATGCTATTAATCATAAGAGAACTAACTTAGGAACGGTGAGTGATTTGTTTTATTTTGAATCAGCATTGTTTCAATCGTATTTGTTTAATTTACAAATCCATCTATAATATAATACATCTGAAAATCATCAAGAAAATAAACCTTTAATGAGATATGTCAGAGCTGTTATCACATAACTTGTTTAGAAAATGAGTATATTCAGCATACGTTCAGTTATGTACCATATTGCTCGAGAATAATATTTCATCCACATTTCTTCCTAACAGTGTTTTGGCTATGAAAAAATGTCCAGAATTGGTATTCCATTCATTTTTTAAATCTAAAAAGTGGGTGTTTGGTGTATTTGGGGAGAAGGGAGGAGAAAACAGAGAAACAAATCCTTGAGAGTAAGATTTTGAAACAACTCCATGTTGTATTAAACAAAAAGACCTAAACGTGCAAATTTCTGTGCTACAGCTTAGAGAACATATTTCATTCTAAAAGCTATTGGCTATTTTAATAATCCGTGCTTTCTTATTGAATGCAATATTGTGTGTGAGAGAGGATATTCTACAGATTATATGAGGGCTTTATTTAATTATTTTTATTATCAACAGTATAGGGGATAGGCTGTGATGTGCAAGAATTGAGTTTAATTTCTGACTTTTGGCAGTCTTGAATAATAATGAAAAAGATAATTAGAATGAAAGACTAAAGTCAGTGAAAATATTGCTACTGATTATAATGGAATCAGAATTCTATCTTTAAACTTCCATAAGGCTGTTTTCCTTTCATAAAAAGAAGATAATACTAACCAGTCTCACATGGGAGTCCTAAGAATGAAAATGTTGCAGGAAAAATAATGTGGGTCAACTTATGTCTAAGATAATATGTAACAGGTAGCTAGTTATGACTGATATATTCAATACTCAGATTAGGTTACTAGAATAGTTTTCCACATATGAAATGGAAATCTCTATTTTATGCTCAAAATATAATTAAAAGACTGCAGAAAATAGGTGCTCATTCATGTTCATAAACATAGCAATAAAATAAACTGTCTCTACTACAAAATCACATTGTGAATACAGTACTGACCCTTGCATTTAATTTTCAGAAGTCATGAAAGTCAAGGAAAAAATATCTTTTTCTTTCTTCTTCAAAACTGATATGCCTTTGGTGCTCCTAAGTAATATAAAAGGCGTACACATTGATTAAAATTTCTGTATATGAGAAATGAAGAAAATATTAACTCTCTAAAATAGTTTCCTGAGTAAACCTCCAAAGACAAAAACAGAGATCATGACCCAGATTAAACATATCCCTATGTTGCTCTTTAAGTTAACATGAAAGGAGAAAGAAAATACTGAAGTTGGTAATTTGGAGAAATAAAACATTTATACGAATCTTTGTTGTAGCTACCTTTTACTGGGGAAGAAAAAAAACAAAACACACACACATACACACACACACACAAAAACAACAACAACAACAAAACCACAATCAAACAAACAAACAAACAAAAAGAAACCTGACAACATCTGAGATGAAAAATTTTAAATTGAAGAGTGATTTGGAGAATACAGTCAAACTGAGTTCAATAAAATGGAAAACAAGTTTCACAACAGGATAAATGGAGCAATCTCTATCCTACTCTATCCTAAAAGCATAAAATATGGAAAGCAATCATTCATAAATCAGTAAAAAAAGAGTAATGTTCATGCAACTTGAGAGGGAGTTTTAAAAATGATATGCTATTAAGAAAGTTTAGGTGCAGTTGGCACATCCTGAACAAATATTTCATTTTAAGTAGTGTTCTCTTATGTTTTCCTGTGAAGTATATTAATTCCTACAAAGATTTGTAATTATTAAAGAACACTATTTCTTTAACTGTTTTTTTAAAAACCCATGTTTATTTTGTCTGTAATAAACAGTTATGGAGAATAGGAATAAACTAAAAATCCATCACAGAGATTGGTTAATGTACCCACAGGAAAATAAACAAACAAAAAACACCACTACTGCCACCACCAACCATCAAATTTTGACTTTCCCAATTCATATGCACTTAAGGGGATATACGTTGTGACTTGTTCTGTCTCACTTTCTTTTCCCTCTTACATGAAAAAATTGTTACTTTATTATAAAATTATAAATATATTTATTAAATAAAATATCAGTAATTGAAATAATTATTACTCAAGATTACTTTTTTTTTAAATTATTTTTACAGCTACTTGACAAATTTCAGGCATACATTTCCAAATTCTTCAGTATTTTCTTATTTTGTAACTGTAGTATATAATTACAGACTTTTTTCCTGTCTCTCTTAGAATGAAAAGAAGTTTTACAGTGATTCTGTATTTTCTGAGACCAAATTCTTTAAACTACTGTATGTAGTTTATGAAAAGGCCATACTGAGCCTCTGTGACTTTGGTTGTAAGCCACTTGGGTGTAAGAGACATAGAAAGAAGCTTGAAATGTTAGTAGGGAAGAGGTACAGAACAATAATTTGCTTTAACTCAGAACATAAAAGCTTGGGGACACCTGGTTAAATAATTACGTAGAATGTTTAAAATAACATTGATCTTGTTCTTGAATGAAGTCTTGCTTGAATTGTGTACATTATTGATGGAGGCTATTGTTGATCATGAGCACATAAAAGGGGCTCAAAAAGGTATTGTAAAGAAGCACCTTATCTAAGGTAGAGCCTTAGGATACAGCTTGAATTTCTGATGGCCAGAAATGCAAATAATACTTTAAGATCACACCAGGTTTATGAACATTATGCAAGATTTAATGTAGTATGCACATAGTAAAAGCTGAGCAAAACGTATTGGTCTCTTTGTTGTCCCTCTGGGTAATTTTTTTGCAGCGATTATCTTCACTTATCTTTTTTTTTTCTTCCACTGAATAATAGAACAGAGAGGAATTGTACTCCACTATTCTTTCTCTCTGAGCTAGGCAGATTAACTTGTCTGGTCTGACTCTTTTTTGACAGTTTGTTTGTTTGGTTGTTAATGTTTGGTTTGGTTTTGTGGTTATGCATGTTTTTTTTGCTCTCTGAGCATGTAAGATCAGCAAACTAATAATGTATCCTAAAAAAATGGACTTCTTCAACTTATTGTAGTCCTTCCTTTCCTCTGCACATATGTATAAGTATCTGAATCAAGAAAACTTTTCTTAGAATGTATTCACAAGAAAAAAATGTGTCTTCCTTTGTAAATCTTGCATTCTTTTCATTGTTGTTCCACTATTTGGTACCTTTTTGTATTTTTTTTTTTTCCAATCTTCAATATGGTTGTTGCTAAACTACTCATTCAAACTACCCTCTAGCTTAAAGCAATTCATTTTTTATTTTTACATTTCTTTACATTTCATTGCCACATCAGTGCTGGGTGATTCCCCTTTTAGTAGCTTCTTCTTTGTTTTTTTTTGTTAAGAAATGTTGTTGCAATCTTTATCTCATATTCTGCTTTGTTTCCTTCTGATTTTACCTTTATGAAGCTATATGAGATAGTACCATGCAAATTCAATGAAATGAGCATGATATTTATAGATCGTGATATAAATAGTTTTTTTAATTGCTTGCATTAGATTATTAAAATAATCTGAATTTTGGAATATTCCACTTTGCAATGTGCAGTTGAAGTGAAGACTGTGGAGATGAATTTGCAAAGTTGAGAATACTACAAAGAATGTACAAGGTGGTTTCCCTTTGTGAAGGGCAATGCAAATACATAGGTTTGCATAAATTTCAACTTCAGATCATGGTGATTCTCCAGCATAAAATCATTAAACCAGTACTGTAACACATATAAATTGTTTAATCCATCAGTAAAATCCTGAATTACCTTATTTTCCTCTAACTTGCTTGTTTTGTTTTTCTTTTAAATTGGACTAACCAGTTTTTTTCTGTATTCATCAGATTCCCCATCTACAAAGCAAGGCTAATGTCTTTCCTCTTAAAAGTCCCAAGACAATATATTTAAAGCAATCTCAAATCTTCAGACAGAAAGAACTCTAGAAGTGCATAGCATTTCTATTATTAGAATATGTATAATCAAACTCGTTATCGTAGACAACAAAATGCTCTTCTCTTAATGGAAATTTCATCTTTTGTTATAACAGTTTAGGAAGATTGCAGTCAGCATAGCAGTCTTAGCCTTGCATGTGTTTCTGCCTCAAGGTGGTGATTAGATAGCTATGTGCACCATTTCACAAAAACTGGGAATACTGTTCGGAGAGTGTTGTATGATGATAGTGAGTTAAATGCAAAGACCTTGAAAATCTGCATATATAATACAAATGTTTTCATAATATGAAAAATAAAACCATTCTTTTCTCACAAGATTGCATAATTCCAAGATCATCATCCATCTGTGTATATTTTTTTTCCCTTTTCACTTACTTTAATAGCTTTATTTTGCAACTTAATGCTTTTCCACCAGCAGGTGAAAGCATTCATAAATCTGTCATGAACAGTTGCCAATGAATATTCATATATGAACTGTCTGATTGCAGTACTTTGACATTTTTATTTGATTCTAGCAGGAGAGCAAACTTAGACATGCCTCTTATTTCCTAATGTATTCTAATTGATACCTCAGCATTATATTGCTGAGTAAGTTAACGTAATTGGTGGAATTAAATTACTGATTTGTATTATAAGTATAAATGAAACAGACCATACAGAAACTAAAATAAAATGCCAAACTGTTTGATAAGGGCAGCTACAAACTTCTACTTTTATATTGTTTCTAAATTTGACAAATGACCTGAACCTTTTAAAGACAAAAGCCCATACTTTTGAAGACAAACTCCTAACACATTAGGCCAGTGGACACAATAAATATATTATTTTGCTTTCTGTGGCTAGTGTTCTTCCTATAAGCTCAGTCATGTGTGATGAAAGCAGTAAATGCAATTTTTTTTGTTTGCTTTTATTGATGTCAGTCCTTAATCTATGCTTAGAATCAAGAATCTCAAATTTTCAACCTTCATCTCTGGTTGGCCTTCGGAAATCAAAGCTTCTCTTCTTTCACTTAACTGGGAAGAAAAAGAAAGTTAATGCAATGGTAGGTAAAAAATGTTATAATGCTGTTTTTCTTGAAAAAGTCATTTAGAATAAAAATTTGTATTTCCATTAATCAACTCAAATATAAAATCAAATTATTAAGCTATTAAGTGTGCTTAAGTATGATTTGTTTTCCTTACAGAAAAAAACATAGAATAGCCCAGAAGAGGATTTACAGAATTATCTTCTAATAGTAGCAATTCCTTCTATAGTATAAATGGTTGGCAGTCTGATGAGTCCTTCACTTGTGAATCATTATTGCAAAACAGTGAAATATTTTCAACTCTGAAGGTCATGCTGTCCAAGTAACAATTATACATCTCAATAAATCTTCTCAATTATCCATAGGATTTGCTAGACTTAATAAAATGTGACATGACTTACACCTTGACTACCACTGCAAAATCTCAGAACATACTAGTTTCAGGCAATATAGGTATTATGAAATATTTTACTGTCTGTATATAATAAAAATAAGATGAAACAATACTTACCATATATTTAAATAATCTTGAAATTTAAATATGTGTATATATATATTTTTTAAAAGTACTTTCTTTCTGGCAGTTGCTCATCAACTTGGATGCTGGTGAATTAAACTAATGATATTCATTAGCTATTTGGAAGGCTAGGTCAGTTTTAAAAACAGCTATTGGGTCATGTTACCATAGCTGAAGCTATTAAATCTATAAAATCAAAACTACATTCAAGAAATAAGAAAATATTATTCAAAAGCTTCTAGCTCCAGGAAAATACAAATCCATTCAGCTGACAATAAATTAATACCTAATAGAAGCTTCGCACAATATGACTGCAAACACTCATGTGTGTATGTGTATTTTAAGTTTCAACCATGAAAAATATCAGTGTTTTCTAGGAATAGGTTTATGAATGAATGCAGAATAAGCAATTCAGCTTATGCACAATGTGGTGAAAAATTGTCTTATCCTATTGGAAATATGGGAAATATGAGATAACCAGAAACTAAGTGACACTAGAATTAAAGAATATTTTGATCCTCATAGTCATCTTGTGTAAGCACGACTGTACTGATTACTTGATAATTTATAAGTGTTTCAGGAGCATTGGACCAAATAATGCACACTGCATCACAACTGAAAAAAAAATCAACCTAATTTAAGCCCACTTTCTCCTTTTTGAATTATAGTTCTTAGCATAAAAATAATATATTTTTAAATCTTATTAAATTTCCCTCAGTGCTGCAGTTACTTTGTGTCATTAAGTATGAAAAGTTATGATGCTGTTTGCATCTCCCCTATGAAGAAAGGCTAAGTGAACTGGGTTTGTATTGCCTTGAGAAAAGAAGACTGAGAGGGGACCTGATCCAGGTCTATAAATATCTAAGTTGTGGGGGCAGAGTGGCAAGGCTGGACTGTTTTCAGCAGTGTGTGGAGACAGCACAAGGGGAAACGGCCAGAAACTGGAGCATAGGAAGTTCCGCACAAATGTACGCAAGAACTTCTTTACGCTGAGGGTGACGGAGCACTGGAACAGGCTGCCCAGGGAGGTTGTGGAGTCTCCTTCTCTGGAGATATTCAAGACCCGCCTGGACACCTACTTGTGTGACCTGGTGTAGGGAACCTGCTTTGGCTTTTTGGAACTCTGCCACTTTATTAAAAGAAAAAAATTGTTTAGGAATCCTGAAAGTTTACTGAATGATTATCCATCCACATCAAAAAACTTCTAGGAAATCAGAGACGGGACAAAAATGAAATTAGAACTGAGTAACATAAGTCATGCAAATACTTAATAAGAAATGAATACACAGAAGCAGGGACATTTTTGTTAACTAAAATAAGGTATAAATTAAATACATAGCTCAATTCTGATTAACAACTTAAGGATGTCTATTCCTTTAGAAGAAAACAAAACAAAACAAAAAAACAATCTACCAGTAACAGTAATAATTTTAAGTCAAACCCAAGGTCACATTTTGCATACTGCAAGGCTAAATCTAATCGTGGTGTAGTTTCTTAGCTGAATGTATAGTTCTTGAAACTTACCAGTGTTAGGAAAGTATGTATTTTTCATAAACAAAACTAAAAATATATTCACTTTTGTTACTTTTTTCTCTTCTTTGTGGTCTGTAAAATATGCAGTTACTTTTAAACAGGTCCTTTCTGTTAGGCTTCACCAAGCAAATTGCACTGTAATAACATCTATTTGATCTTTCAGTGCCTAAAAACTGCCTAGAGGCTACACGTTTCACTTCGTTTCATTGGATCAAAGAAAGGGAAGTCTAGGGTTTTCAAAGCAAATCCAGACTCCAAGTGATGAAAAATGTTCTTTTGATTTCAACCAACCAGAACAGGCAGCATGTTTTTTGCATGAACACCATTAGCCACTGCAATCTCTTCTATTTAATAGTGATTCTTTCTCCCCCAGTAGCATGGTTATAAGTTTGCCACAGACAGTACACTGTTGCACTCTGTAGATGTTTAACAAGGTTCGTATGAATGTAGGTTCAAATAAACTTGCCTTTAATTACATCCTGGTTTCATGCATAAACTTTTGCTAGTGAACTAATGGACGTATGAGTGAGAGATATATTTATAATGTGATCTCTTCCTGATGCTGTTAATTTAAGATGCTCATCTATAATTTTGAATACACTCAAAGATCAGCTTCAATATTCTTATGGAACACTGCTTGTAATAGCAGTGAATGTAAAGGTCATTACCCTCCTTATTCTAGTGTCTATACATATCCATAAAAGTTGTGTATGGGAGAACTCTAACAACTCAAACATCTAGAAGCATTGAATCATATCTGAATCTCAAAAAAAAATATGCCTTTTTAACTCAATACCTCCTTTTTAAATCAACTCTAAGATGCCCATAAAGTATAATGCAAGAAAACAGAATGTAGAAAATTGACCTACCTTTAATTTATTTCAATCTTTCAAATAATTTTAAAATGTAATAGGTAAAACTTCAGTAATAAGAAGCCATGGCAATTTGCAAACTATAACAATCTACAGAAACAGTATCATCCAAAGATACTGTTTTTAGATGTTAGCGTAAAATGAATAAGATAACTCCCTTAGTGAGCCCTCTAAAAAATCAAACAAATAATTGGAAAATGAACTCCAAGAATCAAACCTGCTTTGGCAGAAAGGCAACCTGGATGATCTCATATATCTCTAATTCCAGCAAGTTTATGCCTACTGCTCTTCATCTTTTAGTACATTTGGTTGATCTTTTATAGTCACTGTATCATGCCATACTCTTTAGCTGATTAAGAAGCATGATATTCAAAACCAACCAGTAGTTTTCAGAAAAATAAATATCCAATATACTTTCATCAGAGAGTTAAAAAGCTATTAATACCATGTTGTAAACATCAATAGCTGCTGAATTATTATTATTATTATTATTTTGCTTTAAGTATTTGCAAAAGTGTACTTCTAGTCATTTTGAGCTACATGTGAGCTACATTTCCTTTGTAAATTTAACTTTTTCCTCTTCAACAGGTATTTTTGGGTAGACATGCAGTATAACCCTTCAAACCTTTTGAAAATGAGAAAATGAGAAAAGTAAAATAATTTTGAGATGTAATTAGACTGAATAAATACCTGCTAGAAGAGGATAATTTCAAGAAACTGAGTAGTGGCACCTGCACATCTGAACAACTACTCTTCAATCCATGAGTTTCTCAAGAGTCTGATCTAGTTCAGTCATTTAGCAAATGAGTTAATCACTCAGCCATTCCTACTGGTTTTACAAGAGAGAATAACCTATGTAAACCCAACTAAGTAGCTAGAGCAGCTCCTTACTAACAAGTTATTTCTTTCTGAATTATTTTATCTTTGGTCCTTTTAAGTAATCACTCCAACACTGAATTTTGTAGGAATTAAAAACTTCTGCTGAATAATCATGAAAATATGTTTTAAAATGAAATTACATAATAAAACAACACACAAAACTGTGCTTCACTATCACACCCAGCTCTTTCTGAAGTGCATCTGTGGCCCCATGTAACGTGTAGACTCAATACATGGAAAGCACATAAAATCATTTCCTACGTTTTGCTGATTATACATATGCTCATCTCTATTTCTCTCAAGCCAGATTATATTTACTTATATTTTAACACTGTTTAAGAGAAAGATTATGTGTTTTATGGACTTTCATGTGTGACAGAATGCCCCTATTTGGTATGTAACCAGTTGTTAAAATCTAAAATAGGTTTAAATAGTTCTTGGATGCCCTCATCTGAACTTCAGATTTTTCTAGATTCTCATAATCACTTCCTTTGAGACGTTTAAAATCTAGCAGGTGATAAATTGAACTTCAGAATTAATTCTTCATTTACTTCCTGACTTACCCTGAAATGCTACAGGAAAACTTTCTTGTCAGAGTAGACTAAGTGATCTGGTCTGCCCCTAACTCATCCAAATATGAACAATGTAATACAAAACAATTGTAGATTTTTTTCTGAAGGTATCCAAGACACCTTTCTTGACCTCTATTTTCCAATAGTTTCATCAACTGGATTTGTTTTATGGCTGCCTGCCTTTACTAAAGTAACCGTATAAGAAAGGCTTTGAAGGTTAAGAGAACCATGCACACACATTTAGGGGGGGAAAAAAAAAAAAAAAAAAAAAAAAAAGATAATATTGAATTTCAAGAAAATGCTTGTGAAAGGTAATATCTCTTTTTGGCTCACTTCAGTCTAATGTTAAATGAAAGCAGATGTACTCTCATGGTCTGATCTAAAGATTGTAAGGTCAGTGGGGTCTTCAGTAGTTTCTACAAGCTTTTGTTTATAGTCTCCCAATTAGACTGCCTCTAATAGCCTAAGCCTAGAGACTCCAAAAATTTCATCAACCAGAGAATTACAAAGGTGTATAGCAGATATATTTTATGCCAAAAATTAGAAACAAATCACTGAAATATTTAATTATCCAAGGCTAAACAACTGTGCATCAGTTTACTCAGTTTATTCTCACTGTTGTTATGGGACTCTGCTAAGAACCACTGAACTTGTGCTGATCTGTTGCTCCTCCACTCTTACGTCCCAGAGTCTCATTCAAACTGTTTTGTCTACACAGATGATTAACTTCTTCATATCCCAAAAATGTTACATTGTAATTGAAGTTAAGATCTGTGGCACCTGGAGTGTTCTTCCATGAGTTAATCTGACATATTATTATCTCAAGCTTTAAACACTTATTTCTAATCAATACGAATTTGATTACAAGAAAGATTATCTTCTCAGTTTCAGCTATTTTCAATAACTGAGTAGCCAAGTCAGTGACAAGTCAACAAGTATATATATATATATATATATATGTGTGTCTTTATGATATTTTCCTTGGCTATTTTATCTTCTGGACTAAACCTTGAGTTATTCTGCAGAAAAAAACATGCCTATATTGACTTTTTCATGTACTTTAAGTTTTCTGTTCTTCTTTTTTCAAGACTGTCACCCCTTTTGACTCAATAGTTTCCATTAGGTACATTTAAAAGAGTATTACTTCAGATTGTTAAGTCAATACAGATGAGAACAGTAAATAAATCTTAGAGAAGTGTAGTAAAGGTAAACAGGTCTAGAAGACTGGAAATTCCATGTGACTGCATGAATTAGTGATAAACGCAAAAAGGCTTAAAAAGTGATATGATGTAGCCAAAATTTCAGCTGTCAGCAAATATTTTCAACACTGGTTGATCATATGTGATTTGCTTTGGTTTTTACCTTTTATTTCTGGAATTGTCTTTGTTGTCTCACTAGTTGCAATCTCTTCTGAGTGAAAAACTTTGTAAGTCATGGTACATAAATTATCTGACAGTTGTTTTCACCCTAACAAGGGTAAGTAAAACTCAACTTCATGTTTTCCACAAAAAATGATTGCAACAGAATCTAAGAGGTGTGCATATATTTTGATAGGAGTGTTAAATGCTCCTCTGAAACATAGAGGAACTGCCAGGAGCAATACTTATAACATTTTAATGAAAGCTCTCAAAAATGTTTTTCAGCTTGAAAATAATCTGTACAAAAGAAAATACAAGTTACTTTATATATAAAAAAAATAAAATGGCAATAGGCTGGACTTTCGAGACGGAGGGAAAAGAGATCTAAATCTTTTTTTTTAACAGATCAGCAATTGCCAAATGTGAAGCCAAATATAGTGATTGTAGGAACCTCAGTGTGGGCATATTAATTACAGAAAAATGGATACACAAAATGTATTTGTTCTTATGACATGAAATTCAACTTCTTGATGAGGTATGATGGGAAAAGTGAGTTCAGTTAAAACTGTTCAATTATGGGATGAAAGCACTGGGAGAACTTTCCTCCATAGTATTTCCATGTAGCTAGCCAGCTAGCTAGTGTATCTAGCAACCATTCTTCAGATATTTTAATACAGAGTTTTGTTGATTTTAATATATATGTGTTGGATTCATTCAAGATAACAAGATTGCAGTAATATTTTTAATGTTGTTATCAGATATATTTTATCCCTATCCCACAAAGCAAAAAAGCTATATTTTTCTGAGCAGGTTGTAGGTACATATTTAAAAGGTTACTTTCAAAATTAACACACAGGATAGCTACATGAAGATATAAATGACCAACCTTTCTGTCTACGGTCTTCAAGAACTCCATTTAAATAATAGCTAAAGTAAACTCATATCATAAATCTACTTATCTACTTTGTGGCCACAATCTGATTTTGCTTCCAGTATTCGGTATACATACCATGTCAGCTGCAAAAATGTCATGACGTTCAGAAATCTTCATGAAAAATTACAGAAAGCACTTGATTTATTAAAAATATTTAACTTTATCTTTCCAAATGTTTTCTTTTTTCTTCTTTTTCCTTTATTATTATTATTATTATTTTTTATTTACCAAATGTACCATTTTTATGCTGTAAGAAATTACAACAGAAAAATAGGTCTGAGCTCCTTGCAGAAGTATGTTCCCTTTAGTGTTACAACGATAAGAAAAAAAATGTGACCTGTACATCAACATGCTATATTACATTATTAACATGCCATCCTTCTGTAATTTAGGCCTGATTAGCCTTAGAGACACACAGATATCCAGGATATGTTTCCAAGAGCACAATGCTGGATACCTTGTACTGCACACTGTTATACAGGCTAAATAATGTCCATTTATGATTGCTTACATAAATGGTAAACCTTTGCTAAGAATAAGTTGTTTGCTCCAGAGCGATGGAAAAAAACTCCAAATAATTTAAATTTTCTAAAAGATTTGATGTAAGCTACAAACTGTTCAGCTTTGAACTGAGAGGATGCAGTTGGAGTTGAGGGAATGAAGTATTTTTACTTACTAGATCTTCCTGTAGTTTTCAAAGCTGGAAGAGAAAATATTCAGTAAAGTTAATTTTATAATTTGATTGAATTCTCTAGATATCTTAAAATACTGGCTTACTGGGAAACATACAGGTTATCCAAAAAGACTTTTGTACACCATTAATTATTTTTCTTGCCTATATCAGGTCTCTATAAACTTTTATTCTAAAGTTTTAACTCTACATACTGTTAAGAGGAATAAGTAGTTTGTTTTTTTCAAGTTTCAAATATCACTTTTATAATCTATTTACAATTGTGCTTTCTTGGCAAGAATAGATTATCATGATCAATATTACATTGTTAAAAAATGTTGTGGAGATTATTTTTCAAGTTTGTTTGTTTGTTGGTTGGATTTATACCTCCTGTGAGTTACCAAGACAAAGTCGTGTAAAAACACTAAGGCAGATGTCTGTATATCCTTTATACAGAGTAAGAGAGATTTTGTTCTGTTTTGTTTTGTTTTGTTTTGTTTTGTTAGGTTTTGTTTTGTTAGGTTTTGTTTGTTAACACATAGAGTACTGTAGTGGAAAATAGGTAGTGCAGAGCCACAGTAAATTGGTATGTTAACTTCTGTTAGGCAGAGTAGCAGGAAGTCTTGGCCTAAGACAACAATTCTGTTCATGGAAGAATGTGATCTCAGAGGTTTATTTAAAATGCAATTAATACTGCCAGCAGTGATGGTTAGAATTTTTGAAAAACAGTCTTCCATCAGTCTCTCAGATTGACACCCAGCGTTCATGTAATTCTTAGAAAACAAACTGTGTGAGACAAATAAATTAGATACCTTGAGGAGCATGAGCAGTTCTTGATCAAATCTCTTACACAAACAACTTATTAGAGATTTTATTTAACAAAGCAGCCAAAAGTTACATTTTTAAATCTTTCCGTTTTACAGTTACTCCAAAATTAAAGGAAAATCCTAGAACTACGCTGCTACTTTGGACTCAGGAATAATACCTTACTCAAGACTTGCTTTATGGAGTGTAGGACCCTGGAAAAGTAGTTAGTCTCCATTTGCTATCCAAAACTTGTTTGCTCATTGGGTTAGGATTATCAGAGGCTTGGATATAAAGTCCTCAGGGATAGCTGAGGGAAAAATAAACATAGTAAAACATTAACTGGACAACTTCACAATTCCACCACTGCACAATTCAGTGTGTTACATGCAGTCACTCTTTGTTTTTAAAACAAACCAAAGTGACAAAGATCAGATAATTCTGAACAAATATCTACTGTAAAGACTGCAATCACTGATCATGCCTGTAAAAGGAGAACAAATCCTTCTCCCACAAACACCATCATTTCATTATTACTTGTCCTTCAACATCTTTTGCAAGAGAGGCATATGAAAGCAGTTAAGCAGGCCACTGAACTCACTTGTCTCAGCATTGTAACACTACTACAAGTTAGATTTTTACCTTCGGAATCTCATTATTCCTTCCTTCTGTGTTATGTGCTTCATATGGTATTATTAATTAGCTGCATATTTGTACTGCTTTCCTTTCTCAGTAGCACCTATATTTCAGTGATGGTGATGTTTACCTATACAGTATTTAGAAAGAAACAACAACAACAACAACAAACAAAAACAACAACAACAACAAAAAAGATTAGGTAAGAAACAAGTTTAATCCTCTTCATAAAACAATTGCCTCTCTCTCTACTAAATACATACTAGAGGATCTTGAAGATATTTTGATTTTACCTTGATTTAGATCGTACATCACTGCAAATAAGAACTATTTGATTTATTAATAAGTAATGTTATTAAATTTGTGGAAAAAGAATTACATTTTCTTTGAATTTAAAAAATCTTGGCAGAGAAAGTTTGGGGAAAATACACACAAGTCTTAAATGCTATTTCTGTTACACATCTCTCACCTTTGATTGAATTTTTCTTTGGTTTATAAATTTGTTTTAGATAAAAATGCTTACACAAGGTGACACACATAAGAAATCTTCTCCTTACATTTTGGCGTTCTGTAAACACAGAAATTACTCCTAGAGCTAGTGTTTCCACTCTGGAATATACAGTATAGATACATTGCACACAAGAATGTTGCTTATTAAATTTATAATAGAGGCAATTATCTCTGGCATTTCTCTGAAGATTTTGGAACACAACGTAATAATAGCATATCTTCTTTGTAAAATTCAGCGTGGCCCACTTAACATGACAATGTTAAAAAAAAAAAATGAGTAAGTAGTGTGAAAAAACGACTTCCCCTTCTTCTCAGAAAGACCTTTTAGCCATATTCTCATTGTATTTGAATGTGTCATCATGATCAAATTGTTAGCTAAAATGCTGTGAAAATTTAGTGCAATAAATTGGAATGTCTAACAATATTCGTTTAGACAAGCAAATACACATTGAGTTAGAAGAATGCAAATTGTCATGGCATCTTCTGTAAGAAACGAGAAGAACAGGGAATATATCACCTGGCAGTTCAGGGAGGTGTACCAGGCAGGGCTCTGTACTGCTCTGGACAAGTATACTCTTTTCATAGCTATCTGCTTTTATTCTGACATTTTTCATAACAAGCACAGGCCAAAATATGGCTAGGGCAGCTAATGTCCCTACGTTGTAATCTTCCTGCACGTGGAAAGAGAAGGAGGAGGAGAAAGAAGTCTCACTTCTTTCCAGTAGAGAAATGGGAAGACAGTAGTGGTTATGCTGTGTTTTATCTTATTAGACATTTGTTCTAAGGCTCATGGCTTCCACCTCTGAATAGGTTTCAGCTGTCCAAAACGTGTGCACTTCTGACTGGAATATTGGAGGAGTGTTAGATAGTTTGAATGTCTTTTTTAAGGTAAAAATCAGTTGAGTGTTATGAATGCATGGGAAGATTGAAGCAAGTTATTCATTTATTAGAAGCATAAGAAGGAAAAGCAACAGGAAGAGCACTTAAACTGAATCATTTACAGGCAAATTTTCTATATTTCCCAAAGAATTTTAGGTCTATAAAAAATTCATGACCTTCCATTTCTATAATGCTTGTGATTTCTTTCTCTGAAAAAAAAAAAAAAAAAAAAAAAAAAAAAAAAAAATTATGTTTAGATCAAATGGTCAGAGTTATATTTTAATGTCCTTGAATATATTTTTTTCATTTTATCATTTTTCCATTTTGCTGAAGAATGCATTATCCTTTGCTACTTACTCTTGAAACATCTACTTTAACTGCAGGCTTCACAGGAAAAATGAATAGTGAGACATTAGTTGCATCATACACAGTTGGGAAGAAAAGTTTACCTGAAATATTGAAAATGTCCTGGAAAAAAAAAATGTATCTTCTGACTTGCATCTAATTTTTTTTTTAAATGCCAACTATGTTAACTTTATATATTAAAAACACAGTTCAAGCTTCTTCTAGAGATTCAGATATCACCTCTTTTTCCTCCTCATTTGAAAACATAGCAGGACATCATAGAGTTACAGTGACCACCTAATAGGGCCACTCAAGCTCCTTACTGTTCTATAAACCTTAATCATTACTTCACTCCTCCTAGTACTTGAGACATCTCATACCCTTCATATTTCTGCGGATTCAAGATAGAAAAGCTGTTCAATAATCTCTCTCATATCTGAATTTTGATATATTTATTACACTGTAACAAGGCATACAAATTTGTCTAAATGTAAAGTTAAGTTTCCACTGGGCAACTGTAAAGGCAGCTGACCATGGCAATACATTTCAAAACCAAATTCCATCCAAAAATATGCAAATATGCATCCAAATCAAATACTTTATTTTCTCAAGCCAATAAGATTTTGAAAACAAATATATATATACATATATACACGTATATCTATATAGTTTTATTCCAGGCTTTTTTATTATTATTATTGTGGAGCAAGACTCTATTGACATTGAAGAATGCTTCAGCGGTGACTTGGTTTGTCCCTCTAAAAAACTGGGCTATTGAGAAGAATTGGAGCTATTTCCTTTATACATACTTATATGCATTTATTTATTTATTTAAACAGTGCTGCCTTTCCAGTCTCAGGAGACTTCTGCTATATTAATTGCCTCTGTGCTTAGATGCCTCCAATTATTAACCTGCAGGTGTCTCTAATCACTGTATATTCCCATCAGGTTTAGGTTGAGGGCTATTAGCTATGGTGGTTAAATACAACATATTCTGTATTTTTTGTTTACTGTTTTATCTCTGGATTTGGCCTAAAAGACTTCAGAAAACAGTCGTTAGCAATCACTTCTTACTAACTGCAGTACCTTGGATCATTTCCTCCTTCCCCCTTTTTTTTTTCTCAAAAAAAAAAAACAAAACAAAACCCAACAACAACAACAAAAAACAAAACCTCAAAACCATTTAAAGACAGTCTCTAGGCTAAAAGAAGAAAAGTTTTCCAAATGCTATTCCATAGTATTGAACTTTGAATGTGATTTAGTCAAGAAAGACATCTAACACTTCTGCTCTCCAAAGCCATAAAAATGGAACTGAGGAAGCATTCATATTTTTGCCAAAGCTGCAAAGCTGGGATATTTGAAAATACAAGGAAGCACTGGACTCTGTGTTCATTTGTATGTGGTTATCGTGGTACTCAGCAGTAAAATTGTATCTAATTATGTTGGTACTAGACTGAATCTCTTTTAATTGATTAATTATAATTCACGTGTAGATTAGCAGCTTTTAAAGGTCAAAACCTTTCAAATTGCACTGAGTACTTGTTTATCTCTCTCTCTGCTGTGTAAACCTGGTATTCTATTGCAGTCTGAGAGCGACACCGTAATTATGGATTCAGAGGATGACAAAAATTGATTAGCGACCAAGGCTGGTTAGGAACAAAGGAACTGAGTATGGTTATTCTTCTGTCCTCCCTCCTGAAAAGCATGAGTTTTGATTGTATTTTAGAGCATAAAATTTTGACAGCCTAAGTTCTTTTAGGAGTCAGTGAACACAGTTTAAATAAAAGGTATCATTGGTTATGCAGCTGACAAATCAAAATCAAATATTTATTCCTTCTTTAAATCTCAAATTTAATTCCATAATAAAATTCCAAAATACTGATATTATTCTCTTTTACACAAAATGCACATTGATGCAAAAAGTACATAAAGTGTTTTGTCTAATATTCCACTATACGTTGTTCTTTCCTCTCACTTAGTTGCCAACATGGAATGCTATGTTTTGTACTTGCCATCCCCAAAAGCTTCAAGTTGATTGAATAAAATACACCATTTTCACTTACTGAAAATGCCCCCAGTGCTTTGTGTACTCTACAAGCATGCGATTGTTATCACACTTTTTAAATTTCTCCATGCAACAGACAGAAATAAAAAATATCAAAGTTTTCATTCGTAGTGGAAATGAAAATACATTATTCACAATACGAAATTTGCCCTTACCTCTAAAAGAAAGACTGCTTATTCTTACCACCTTTGAGGTACAATACTGGAAAATGTGTTTTGTTGTTGCTAGCTATATGACATGGCTTGTGATAAAATTAGCAGTCCATATATATGAATGTTTGTTTTTGTGTCCCCTATTCTGTTGCAATAGAGAAAATTTAATGTTAAAAAATGTTATTCTCTTTAAACAACATGAAAAGCCTATTTGGAACTATCTCATTTGCTAATTTGTCAGCAACATATGAATAATATCCATTCCTTAAATACTCTATTTTGCATAGGAGATGGTCATTTAATTTTGGGTGTGCAACTGAAGGCATGATACTGTCTCTTAAAGAAAAGACAAAAGAGTGCAAATTGGCAGTGCACTTAATGGGAGAAGGCAGACCTGGAGGAGTTGTCTTACATTTACGTTTGAAACATCATTTTCTGTGTCGGAACCTGAGATGGATGGATTATTGCAAAGGGAATTGTTCATTAAAATTTCCCTGTCCTACACTAAAATAGAAACATAGACAAATATAAAAATGCAGAACTACAATCAATCAGTGATATTTATGGATACATACACGTCTTTCCCACCTTAGTTTGGCCACATTCCTGCCAAACTATTTTTGATTTACAGACAAGACCCTACTGGACACAACTTATAAAATTGTCCTATTCTATTTGGTAACTGATGATAAGTATGGTTTATCTCAAATATAAATATGCAAATATACTCGTGTACTCTGTAAGTAAAATAATTAGGGACAGTACCAGAAAAGTATCAAGTTTTATCCCTGTTGCTCTGGGTTTATTATTAATAGATGTTCTTACTACAACTGAGATTCTAAGCGACAAACTGTTTTTGGTGAAATCTTAGCCTCATTAACCCTGATTTCAATTTTTGTAAGAGCAGAAATTCACACTTTTCATAAAGTTTTTTAGAAAGTTGAAGTTATTGGGAAGGTGGAACAGGGAAGATAAATACATTTTCCAAGAGGAAGAAGTAAAAGATGTTGGACAAGAATCTACTTGAAACCTCTTTAAAAATTTTGTCGGGATAGGACAGGTTATCAAAACTCTGAAGTTCATGAACAGGGAGAAGTATTAAAACCAGAGGATTTTGGCCCGGTTAGTAGATCTATCAGAGTCCTGAGGGATGTTATTTGAAAGATATCTGTAATGAGCAGAAAAATATGTATAAAAATAAACTTTACACGTTTCCACTCAAAGGACACAAATGAACTTTGATTCACTCACAGGCTTCTTAGTGCAGTCTCAGCTCTCATTTTGCAGGAAGAAGAGACAGCAGTCATCATTAAAGAAAAACTGAAAGAAAAAAAAGAGTCTGGAGGAAAGCTTATGTTTCCTCCATGGTCCTACTGGGAGCACCAATGTCAGTGTAACTGCTGTGGGCTTGGATCTCCCTGCAAAACCTCTGGCCTCACCAGCACTTCCATAGCTTTCTTGCCGCTTCCCCTCCAGGAGTCAGGTGCTGAACACAGTGTTCCATGAAGACTGACCTCTTACAAATATTTCAGAGCCTTTCCTGTCCTCCAGTGCTAAATACCATTGCAGTTTTGAGTGGGCTGAATTAAATTCCCATTTTGGCTGCAAATATCAGAAATAGAGAGATGGTACAAAGTACATACCGAGGGAGAGAAAGCATCATTTTTTTTTATGGCGCTGCTGATTATATTGTTACTAAATTCAATTTTCATTCTCCTGAATGCTGTAACAATGAAATCAACATAAAAGTCACAATTGTCAGCAACTTGGCAGAACAACAGAAAACATCTAAGCAAAATTGGCAAGGGAACATTGAGATATTAAAAAAAAAAAAAAAAAAAAAACGTGCATTTAGCAGCATTAATCCTCACTTTCTTTTATAAGCTCTTCCCCTTCTAGGCTCCTTGGAATTTAATTTGGCTTTGACACAAAGAAGTTGTGAATGGAAGTAATTTAAAGATGGATGGATGTTAATTTAAAGATGCCATCGTTTTCTGACAGAGCCTGGTACTGAAGTGTAAGAAAATATATAAAGAAGATAGCATGTAATCAGGATGTGCCAGTCAGACAATAGTTTGATAAGATGATGAGAAAGGGACATGATGCTTCCACTGGTTTTTAGTCTCTAGTAAGTACAATGAATCTAATGAGCTAAATTCTGCTGTGATATACACAATGCAGATTTCCTAAACTGTCTTGTTCATAAACTGTGATTTTTTTTTTAAAGAAGAGTAATATCAATATTATTTCCACTAAGCAGTAATGTAAATTGTTTAATATATAAACATTGGAGTGAATTGGAAAATTAATTAAAAGAACAAGTCACTGTAATTATGATAAATAAAGCTTATCTTTATTGCTAGCATGCTTCTCCAAGCAATCTGTCTAAATGAGAGGAAATTATATACCATCAACTTTCCTAAGAGCTGAAGTCTCATTTTAAGTATCAGGTAAACTGCAGTGAAATAAAATATCTGTTTATTCAGTGTCATGTTTTAAGAAGAGAGGCTGAAGCTGTTTTGCCAATTGTTCTGCATATATGGAACACAATTATTGTCCCATTTAAGTTACTGACTTTACACTCACTGTGGATAATTTATTCAGATTTCTATAACAGGGAAACCAGTCATTATACTCGAATGATAATATAGATGTAACCATTAAATATTCAACACTTTTCAGATTGGTTTATTTGAATTTGTTTTTTGTTCTGGTATTTTTTAACCCTAGGATTCTTAAATAATATCTAGTGTATTTTCATGTTCCCTAGACTGTAATTACTACTTTGAGGAGAAAAAAAAGAAGTTGCCTGATTGTTTCTTCAGTTTTGTCACAGTATTAGAAGCAACTACAACCTGCCACTCCTTTTCTGGCTGGTCTTCCTCACCTCTTTTCAGTAATGTATTTATTTAATGTATTGAGAGTCAATTCAATAGTTAATTATTCATATAATTATTGGAAAAAGAAACATTTTCATATGTTGAAGTACACATGCTATACATTGTTGGATTCTTCATTAGTGCTTTAACCCAATAACTATGATGATTACTTTTTAAACTTCCCAAATACCATTCTCTGAGTATAACTGTAATTCTGTAATTCTGTAACTCTGGTCAGGATATCATGGTACACAACTAGTGCTGTAGTGGAGCATTAGGATTGTATGCAGGTGAGATTCATATAATTACTTCCTACGTCATCTTGGTTTTATAATCATATGATAAAATCTGTTGAACTAGAACTTGTGCTCACAGTTATTGCTCTAAACCAGAACAGCTGCATACACTGGGAAATGAGTTTTCCAAGTGATGTCATGCTCTTTGAAGCTTATAAATCGCCTTCTTGATGCCCTCCTCTAGAAAACTGGCTTTATCTAATCTTGCAAGGAAGAACTTGGCTCCAGGTTTTAATTGGTGCTATAAATAGAGGAAGATGTTAATTTATTACTTAATTCTCCAGCATAGATGTTCAAACATGTGGCATGTTGCAAATCTCAGCATCTCTGATTGTTGAAGCATTTCAAATTCATTTTTTCCCCTATTCAGCTTCCAACGCTCCTCAAGAAAGAGGAAGAAATCCTCAAGAATTAATGTGAAGATAGATTCCCCACCAGCCTTAATGAATAAAGTGTGAACTTCCTCGTAAAACCACTTGCAGTTCACTATCGAGTTAATTGTGCACATTTTACATTCTTGCCTAATTTCACTCTACAAATGAGATAATGACTGTATATAAAACTCTTGTGTTAGTTCCTACTAGTATTACTTTGACAGAGATTGCATCAAGGTTTCAAAACAATGTCTCTTTCTTAGTCTTTACTGTAGCAGAAGTCACTGAAGTTAGTCAGTATTTGAAGATCTGTTTAAAAACCACTGTGCTTAAATTGATATGATGGAATGATGTTAGTATTATTTTTTACACTCCCTGGACTTATTCTGACTCCTGCTAGTTGCAATATTCCTACTTTAAAAGCATCTCTCTATAAGAACATTTACTATAAATAAATTCTAATTAGCAAGCAAAGTTTTTACATGGGATATTTCCTGTATTCAAACTACTTTTTTTTTTCTATTCTTGTCCTGTTGAAGTTTCTGAATATATGATTTATTTATTAGTTAATTTATTTGGGACAAGAATTTAAAAAAAAAAAAGATTAATTTTGACTTTGCTACAAAAATTAATAAACCTCTATGAGAAATCATGCCATTTCTTTTGGAATTCACTTCATAAATTAAAATGTGTTAGGCTTAGTTGGTCCTTGCAATAAATTCCCATTAAAACCTCCGGGAATAAATTTTGTTTATCACCAACTTCTACGCAGAAGTGTTGCGATTCTGTTAAGTTAATGAAATTAAAACCAAAGGCCAAACTACCATCTGAACTAATAAACAATCTGCCTCTCACTGTATTTTTTCACTGGGGAGCCAGCTCCTTGAAGGGGAGGTGAAATCTGATGTTCTCATAAAATCTGGGATCATGTAAACATCTTCTATGTGCCAAGTTAAAGGTGTTAGATCTAGTGCCTTTGTGAAATTCCTAATCAAATATTTATGCTCTGCATACCTGAGATCTATGCCTAATTTCATTTAAATATGATTTCTTTTCCCCAGTAACACCAATTCAGTATAGTTGCTGCATTTCACTGCTACTTTCATTCTTTGAGATGGTAGGCTTATCTTTTGCAAACATAAATAACACGTAAGTACAGTGCATTTAAAAGAGTTAAGAAATTTCTGTCTCTTTTGACAAATCCTTTGCATTTAGTTAAATTGTTTTGAAAAAGGAACAAAGAGGAGTCAAGAAGAAAATAAGAAACTGCAGTAATATTTCCGGGAGGAACAGCTGTTTATATGCCCCTTCTGGAAATACTAACCACTGTCATGGTCAGTGACAGGAGGAAAGAAACGTTCCTTAGGATCTCTTGGGAAAAATCCAAAGATTTGGTCTGTGTCCCAGCTAGCTGACAGGACAGAACACAGTTATGAAATATTTGATTTTTGCCTGTCAGAGATGAGAGGGAGCCCAGTGGCAAGTTTTCTGAGGCATAGGAACTGTCGAGGTGGGGACTTATGTAAGAAAATGGAGTCTATGGGAGAAAATGTGTCTACTGCTGTATAGGCTTTCTCATATTCCACCAGATACTAAAGGTCAGCATAACTTCTGGTAGATGACTATTTCCACCACTCAGAAGTTTTTTGTCTCCCTGATGAAAGCAATAAGTAACAGAGCTGGGATAGAGCAGTTTCAGGACCAGGGCCACTAAGATGATCAGAGGGCTGGAGCACCTCTCCTTTGAACAAATACTGAGGGAACTGGGCTTGTTTAGGTTGGAAAAGAGAAGGCTCTGGGGAGACCTCATTGTACCTTCCAGTACTTGAAGGGAGCGCGTAAACAGGAGGGGGAATGGCTGTTTACAAAAGTGGATAGTGATATGACAAGGGAAAATTATTTTAAACTGAGACGGGAAATTTAGGTTAGATATTAGGAGGAAGTTTTTTCACACAGAGCGTGGTGACGCATGGAACAGGTTGCCCAAGTAAGTTGTGGATGCCTCATCCCTGGAGGCATTCAAGGCCAGGCTGGATGTGGCTCTGGGCAGCCTGGTCTGGTGGTTGGTGACCCTGCACATAGCAGGGGGTTGAAACTAGATGATCTTTGAGATCCTTTTCAACCCAGGCCATTCTATGATTCTATGATTTACCAGGATCTCTCGGCAAGGTCATCAGATAGGCTACTTAGGCATCTACCCCAGGGCCTACTGCCTCCAAAATAAGTACAGTAATACTTTACTTCATTCACAAAGAATACTGTAAAGCTTAATACTGGTTACCTATGGATTGGAGTTACTTCTAAATTAATTCTGTGCATTACTAGACTAAAACCATTTAAATCTCATTTCAAACTTGAAGATGACACTAATTCTGGTGTGAAAACCAGCATATACCAGTCTCCTTGTGTGGTTTTTAGTGGTACTTGCAGTTGGGACTTTCTGAACAGTGATAATAAAGTAGTTATGTACATATCATTTGAGAATTTCTTATTTAGGATAATCAGGGCAAACACTGAGATACTTATCTTTTCAAAGCACATATCTAAACTAAGACAGCCTGGACTATTTCCTGCAGGCCCTACACAGAGAATCAATTCCCTTGCTCTCAGATGCCTCAACTGGTAAACATAAGTGGACTTCCAAAGTGGAGTGGAGAGATAGGAAGATGATCAGAACAAAGAAGGATGAAGGTGATTAATATGCTTTAACTTCAAAGCTCAAGAGAGTTCTTAGCCTCCCTAGTTTTTCGACAGATCACATCGAAGCAGAGAGTAAAAATCTTCTGCAACTGATCATCTCTTTTTTCTTTATGCACTGAAGAAAATCTACTAAAATACTGACAACAAAATCAATGTCTTAAATTTGTGTTTGTAGTTTATCTGTGAGGAAAGTTCTTATGCTGTTCACATGGCTCAATCACCTGAGTCATCAAGGGGTTGAACAATTGTTTTCTATACAGCAACATTGCTGAAATATCAGGGATCAATTAAAAATAAGAGGGCAATGAGACAGATAAAAATAATACTAAAAAGACAGTTTTTAATTATAAAGTAAGTCTGGAATGTGGTATTTCTTTTTTTTTTCTTTTTTTTTTTTTTTTTTTTGTAATATAAATATATGACATCTCCAGTATGGTATCTGGAAATTAATTAATTAATTTCAATAAATTCATCATTTTGAATGGGAGGAGACTTTTGAAATCATTTAGCTGAGAACAATGTGCTGAAGTACAATTTATTCAGGAATATACTTCAATCAGAATACTAAAAATTTATATTTCTTTGTATTTTAAACACCAGTTTTTCAAACTGAAGCACAGTCCTTGCAATGCTTACAGCCTATTGTCTATACTGTCCTGTACATATGAGCATAAGAGTAAGAAAGACAAAGAACTAGATCCTCTAGTCTGAATTTCTCTAGATATAGCCCAAGATCAGATTTGGAGGAAAGGAAAAATGTTCCTTTTGGAAGGCAAAGCAGTTGAAATGAGAAAAAAAAAAAAAAAAAAAAAAAAAAAAAAAAAAAAAAAAGAATGAGAAAGATCCCTTCTTGTAATAAATAATTTATTTTGTGACTGATCAAATGCTTGATTCAAAATAATCATATTTTCTTTCTTTACATGTTAGTGGTTTTTCTCTGCACTGATGCAGTGTAGTATATGGCTAAAATGTGATGCAGGCCATGCTGCACTTTAAGTAGCAAAAGACTCTCTTAAAGAGTGTTACTGCATGTAATTTATGGATTTGTGCCAGTAACTGTGGAAAATTTAGAGCAGTGCCTTTTGCCTTCATGTGTTATTTCCGCTGTCGAGAAGAACACAACTCATAGTAATTCTAAAAAGGGCAACAGGGATAATTGGGTTCCTGCTGCTACACATGTTTATCAGTGCACTACTGCCAGATGTAAGACATATGCTACAAATGGTCTTCCTATCCCCAAAAGGAAAAAAATCCTTAGCTTTCTCCACCTTCTTGCAGTCATATTAGTACAGCACTGGGACTAAATCCAGGCAGGTTTATTTTATTTTATTTTTGATACCCAGTTCTCTTAGATTAATGCTTTTATTCAACTTATGGCTTCAGATGAGGGATTGTTTGAATTTTGAACATGGAATAAAAAGTCATAGCTTTGCTTGAGGAATTTAGGTACTTTGTGCGATATTTAGATGTGTTTTTAGAAGCTCAGGCTTTGTATGAGGCTTTTGAAGATTGGATTACCACGCAAATTTCTATACCAGATATTTTTTCACATCAGGAACTGTTTGACTGGATGGTTTTAGACTCAAAAATGGGAAAAGTTGATAAAAGAAAAATTCAATTTTAATTCAAAATGTTGTGAGCAAAGCGTTATTGAGTCTAATGAGAAAGAAATGCATTTAAACTGTATTTCAGAAAACTTCAAAAGTAATTGTAATTTTCAAAGTATTAAAATTCAGTGAAATACTTAAATTCCTTAAAAGTATTTTCATAAGATGATCATTGAACAAGCTGATGAATATAGAATGCAGAGATTCTGAACACCAGTTCAGATACATTTTCGTCTTGTACACCATGTGCCTTTCTTCTTCATCTGTAGAAGCAACTGTTCTGCTGTGCTGTGAAGCCAATGAAGTAGTCCAATACTATTCTGGTTATACAGGACTGTTGCAACAACGTAGACAAAATGCACAATGAGAAACACTTAGAGAAGTGGCCTCAAGTTGCTCCAGGGGAGGTTTAGGTTGGATATCAGGAAAAACTTCTTTACAGAAAAGGGTTGTTTAGCACTGCAATAGGCTCCCCAGGAAGGTGGTTGAGTAACCATACCTGGGTGTGTTTAAAAATCGTTTGGATGTGGTGCTCAGGGACATGATTTAGCAGAGGGTTGTTAGAGTTAGGGCAGTATGGTTGGTTAGGCTGTGTTTGGACTTGATGGTCTTGAAGGTCTTTTCCAACCTGAGCAATTGTATGATTCTATGATTCTATAATTGACAGCTTAATGTATACAGAATATTAGAATCCCTGCTAGGATTTCCTTCTTTTAAAAGTGTATACAGCACTCAGTCTTTATCTGAAAAAAACAGTGAATAATGTTAATTTGTGCAGTATAGGTCTTAAAGCAGCCTCAGGACCAACACTAAATTTGTGCAGAAAACACAAATTACATTTAACAAACAGAAAGTCTGTATGAAAAAAAAAAAATGGATTGAAGAGAATTGGGAAGGCAAAAGCAGAGGTAAAGTAGTCACTGGTGATCAGCAAGAAAAGTGTGTTTTGAAAATCCCTGATCAGCTAGAAAGAAATGTAACTGAGAAAACATAATTCTGCACTAAAATGGATCAGTTGTAGGTTGGGAGATAGAAATAAACCCTCTATCTCCCCAGAGCAGAGAGGTAATGCAACAATAAATTGTTATTTTTTTGGTTTCATTTTTATTTCCTTCTCAGCAATATTCTGGATATTTGACCCAGGACTCAAATACATTGAGATATTATTTTTGTTAACACAAACGTTAGATAAGATAATATTTAGGGAATATCAAATCAGTTTAAAAAGGCACTTGATATTCGGACAAAGTTTATCTCCCAAAATGCATGCAATTTGCAAATATCAAACTGGTTCATATATATATCAAGAGGCCAAGAAGGTTTTCTTTTAGGACAAAATACTTTACTTTTCATGAAGTGTGTTCACTTTTTTGTTCACTTTACATGTTGTATTTTAGAAGACTGCCTCTGAAAATGCAAAGAATTTATTATTTATTTAAAAGAAATTTATTTAAAGAAATTATTTATTAATTTCTTACCATTCTTAGGTGAACATCACCTGAAAGAACAGAAACTTTAATAAAATGAAACTAAAGAAAAAAATTGTTTGAAATTCCCCAAAAGCAACGTTTCCCCACTAATGTGTATTTTGCTGATGACTGCATGTTCATTCTTTTTACTGTAATAATCTTGGGGAATTGCTTTCCAAAGCTCTGAAGTCATAGATTTAATTTGGCTAGAAAAAGAATATAATTTTAGAATAAGAAGTGTTCTCCCCTAATTTTCTTCCTGCCAAGACTTTTGACCACAGCTAGATGGAACCCTGTAGAAGTTATCAACATCTTGAACTGTGTCCAGAAGCAACTAGGCAGTGAGTGCTGTTACATGAAAAATGATATATCCTGATGGTAATGGTACTCATCAAGCAGAAAAGTGCACGTGGCACAAAGCAATGCTTCAGGGTTCATTTTTTGGGGGAGAAATTATGTACCTGAAGGAGTATTCAGGGTTGTTGTAGGTATTTCAACAAGGGTTCCAGGAGTTGGTTTGAGATTAAGAGGACTGAGGCATACTTTATGAAACCCATCCAAGTGCCTTCTAGGTCTTCATAAACATGAAGTTATATCACTGGAGTGTTAAGATATGTCAGAATTATGTTACAAATGTAACCTAGACCAATTTATTGGCCACTATTGTCATTATTTAGCACGGGCAGCAGACTTTTAGTCGTGATCTTTTAGGTCTTTTCCAACCTTGGTGATTCTATGATTCTATGCCCCCAAATTCTTCTCCCCATCCTTGGTATCGCATCTGTTTGTTGTTAGAATTACTCACAGTCAGACTGTTACTCTGTTGTTGTTACTCAAGTTGTTTCCCTGGTGCCCCATTCTGGAATATATATGTTTTTATGAACAAGTCTTATTATCTCCTTAGGGGAAAATTGTATGCTAGATTATACATTGCTAGTTATAAGGTTTCTCTACTGGCTAGCACTGTAACCTTGCAATTGCTTTTTCTCATCAGCATATTCAGCATGACAGATATTTTACTATTTATTATCTATAAAGAAATTTTGATCAACTTGACACAAAGAACTAAATGGTATTTTGGAAAAAAGAAGAATATATTCCTTGTTGAGTAAAGTTATTCTAGAATAAGTTAGAAGAGTAAAGCTGAAATTTCTGTTTGGAGTTCATTTGTATTTTGAGAACAAGTTATACAGTTTAAGATCAAGAAATTCTGTGTGTATTTCTTCTTGGACCATGTTAATTTTCATATCTATGCTCTTAAAAGAAAAGGCTAGTAAGTACATTTACCATTCTACATTTGGGTTAACTGTAGAGCAAAACTTTGACTTTTTTTTTTCCCAAATGCTCTATTGATGACCTCTTCCCAATTGCCCAGAAAGGACCACCCTGTCTAAAATGCAAGACAGTTGCTAGAATCCACATTAGTTATATCCTCCTGCTCCCTCTGAGCAGAAATTGCCAGCTGAGCAGGGCTGTAATGAATTCTTATGTGTTTTGTAGTGTGAACTGCCATCAATTAGGAGCTAAGCTGAGACCATCAAACTCATTTTAATTAGAACCCATGATTGAATTTATGCCAAGATCCCAAAGGTAAAAAGCTAGTACACAGATTTACCATCTTCTCCAATTGAAAATTTTAATTCTAGTCAATAATCCTTGCTTGCTGTGTGTACGTGCATGTGTCCCTGCATTTGAGGTTAAACTTTATTTCCTCAGATAGGTAGTGGAGCTGTTCATATTCACACTACTGCTCTAAGAGCATTCTATTATTTCAACCCTGTCATACACCCTGCCACTTATACTGGCAGGCAGAAAAGCAATTTTATCTCTCACATTCTCATTCTATGTACTTTATTTCTAATGAGGTTCAGGGATACTTCATTCCCAAGGCATGTTATCTTTTGTTATTACCATAATACAATATAATTTATAAAATAATATTAGAGAATAACAATAATAACTAATGTGTAATTATCAAACTAATTCTGTCTTGAATTTGTTGTTACAAAGTCTGACTATTATATCTTAGTAATAGGAGCACCTAGCCTCTGGATGTTGCAGTTTGGAAAGATAATTTTTTATTAAATTTGCAATCTGTAATATGAAATTCATGCTTTGAATTCAGCTAACCATAACCCATTCTCTGAAATGTAAAATTGTTTCCCATATGGATTGAAACATATGCGAATATTCTTTTCATGATGCAGAATGTCTGTGCATTGCATGCATTTGTGTGTATAGAAAATTCCACTCGTAATGATCTCCAGAATAACCCTCATACTGAATAGTTTTGAGATCAGTGAACCTTACAAACAAAACTATAGCGAAGGGATAGTTTTAGAGTTCATTCATTCATTCATTCAAAAAAAAAAAAAAATCTATAGAACCCTATGTAAATAGCTAAAGGCTAGAGAAATTAGACAGAGAAAAATTGCATCTGCTCAGGGAACAGACAATTCAGACCATGTTGTTGACCCATTAAGTCACCTATGATAGTACTGAGACAGAAGCCAGGGGACTTTAGTTCAATCCCCAATTAGGTCATACAATCAAAATGCATTTAGGAATACATCTAACCAGACGAGTTGCAGGATGCCTCAACTCCTGCCCTTTCTGAATCCCATTGAGTAAATCTCAGGCAACTATACTGGGAACAAAATAAAGCTGCTGTATCAGCAGTTTGCATTTGCACTGAAAACATAACTTGATATATAAATATACATTCATACTGATGCTATGTTTCAGGGGTCTTTGTTGAAACATAGATGCATTTATAGTGCAATGAGTATTATTATAATAATGAAGTATTATAATAAAGTATTATAATAAAGTATTATAATATAAAAATATCATATTAGTATTATATAATATAGTATTAAAGTATATAATAATAAAGTATTATTGATAAAGTATTATATACATAATTCTATTCACCATGGCTTAGCTTTTTTTTAGGTTAGTTTTTTTTTCTTTTTTTTTTTTTTATGCCAAACCACAGCATTTTCAAGAATAGCTTCCAATGTTAAAAATTACAAAGAAACAAGAATTAATAGTTTTCAATGATATTTCAAAGGAGATTCAGGATTTTTATTTGTTTTGTTTTATGTTTATGTTATGGAAATGTTCCAAGACAACTAGCCATCATTTTGCAGCTCACAAACTCTTGAAAGATCTTAACTGAATTCTTTCTGTGAAGAACTGATAGTTGAGAGGGCAGTTTTTTATCCAGCATGTGTGAAATCTGATAAACCTGCAGGCTCAGGTTCTTAGAAAATCAAATCACTTTACAAGTGCCAAATATCTACTGCAAAAGAATGTTGAAGAAAGAGCCTGGATTTCTTGGCTTTTGGAATTCATTCACATTTATGTTTAGAAATAAGCTAAAAAAATTGAATATCTTTTTTTTCCTGAATTGTTCACATTTACGGCCATCATGTTAACTTCTGGATATTATGAGTTCCTTTCCTAGGCAATGGTGCCTTGTAACCTATAGATATGACCATTTATTTATTTACCATTTATTTTGAAGTAGTTCAATAGCTGCTTAGGAAAACTAACTTCAGTACAGTTTCTGTGTGCCACGCTTTTATAGTTTTGTTATTGGTATTCCACATCATGACATCATGTAAAGCACGGGTAATTAAAGAGTTAATACTCCAGTTCTGTGGACTGACAACTTTCTAGATACCTGGTTCTCAGAAGAGAAGAACTACATATCCCAGGGGACTTCACATGCAGAGAGGAAGATAAGTCACAACAGGAAGTCATGGGATTTTGCTCCCTTACTCGCTGCCTGGCAGTGTGTTTGGGTGTGCTCCCCAGCTGTGCGCCTTCAGTTCAAAGTAGGCCTTTTGGTTTTGGACACTCTCTCTCATTTTATTTGATTTACTAGCCTCAGTTTCAATTATATTGTATTATACTGTTTTATTTTGCATTCCAATATCATATTTAGTAAAATTAAGTTTCCTCCTTAGATAGTTGCCGCTGTTCTGTTTTTGGTTCCAGCTCACATCTCCATATCCCTTTTGCCTTCCCATTATTGTCTGAGGGGCCTGCGGGTCTGTTGATCCCTGTCATGAGCACAGATTGATCTAGATAACTCTGTGACACTATGATTTAAAATAATACTTATAGACAGTTTTATTTCCTTGTGTTTTCCATTATATTTTAAACTTTTTTTTAATAATCTTTTTCATCAAAAAACCTCAATGATTCAAATGTGCATTGAGTTCATAATTTGCTATATTAAAATAACAATATATTCTTTTGGAATAAAATGTAGCTTGCTATTTTTTAATTAAATGTGTGCTTACAGAAAAGATTTTGATTACAGTAAAAAAAGGTAAAACCTCTCATACATCTGGGTATAAGCATCTAGCTGGAGATGTAAGTAAGACACAAGAAAAGGCATTCATCCAGGATTAGCCATTCCTGTGTGCCGAGTGTTATATTTTCAGGGAGAAAAAACAGCTACCACCTTACAACCGAACTTATTTCCATACTGATTCCTCTGCATAAAATTTTAGTACACAAAGCAAAAGGCTTTCAAGGAAATCAACCCTTGTCTTAAAAGCAAGTCCTCTTACTTTTGCAGTTTATATTCAGCAGATGTGATTTTCCCTACTACAGCTTGTGAATCTTCAACTGAGTTAAGGCAAAAATATGATGTTCAGCAGACTCTAGTCAACTGAGATTACATCCTTTGTACCATGAGAGTAAGGGAAAAAAAATACATTTGTTGAGACAAAAGGGCGCACAGAGGCACTCTCTGAGTAATTCAAACATAAACAGGAAAGAAACCTGATAGAAAGCCTGGCGCTGGTCCATGTCAAGGCTAATTACCACGGCTTTTTTCATGCAAAGTTCTGAATTAATAAGGTACAAGAAGTAGGGAATGGAGAGCATGCAGTTCTGTTCAAGGGCGCGACTTCAGCTTTAAAATAGTTTGCTTGCTCTTAAATTCAAAGGAATTCATAAGAACTGCTTCACAAAAGTATGTTGGCTGAATGAGTAAAAAAAAAAAAAGATATTCTAATTTCATTGTCATACAAAAGGTGTTGGTAGATAGGATATTATGGTTGTTATAATCTTATTTATTCCTTTAGTCAGAAACAGTGGCAGATTTGATTTTCAAGAGCTGCTTTGAAAGTAATGCCTCCTATGTTACTATTTTGGCACATAACATCAGAGGCAGATGTTGGTGGTATGGAGTGGAGTCAGAAACTTCCCACCAAATATTTTATTACCTTTTGTTGCTATATGATAAATAGCACGGAGGGGCAGTCTGACAAAATGGTGTATGACGTGGAAGTACGAATTAAGCAAAGGTATGCTACTGTATTCCTCCATGTGGAAAAAATGGCACCCCTTGACAATCAATGACGCTGAATGTTTCCAGAGCACAGCGTGATGAGAACACTGAGGCAGTGGGTGGTGTGTTTCAGCCATGGTAGCAACTACATGAAAGGGAAGCCATGTTCCAGATAGCCATACAGATATTTACGAGCACATAATGCAATCTCTTGTTCATCACTGATGAAATCAGTGCTAAAATGCACTGCTAATGGTGGTGACTATGTTGAAAACTAGTGTTATGTAGCTAAGAATTTGCTTGATCAACTAGTGTTATTGTGCTCTTTGCATCTGTTGTAGCATCCATGGAAATAAATAGGAAGCATTACTTTTGAAGCAACCTACATAGGTGGGGTTAAATCTTATCTATCTAGTGTAAGCAATCAATTTCTTTTCTCCAGCAATTATCAGTATTTTCGAAGAGCTATATACCACTTCTGGCATTAATAAATGGTGAATGTAATAATTATATAATGACAGATGTAGGATTTCAGTGTATAAAGTAAAAGATGTTCCACTGTTTAAAATATCTGTGGATATAAACCAATCTTCATCTTCAAAAGTTTTGATACAACCCTGAAAATTCCAAGGTTAAGTTCCTAGACTGGAAAACAGTCCTGAAGTCACTGAATCCATCTGCTTGGGTGATGGAGTTTAATGGGGAGGAAGAGGAAACAGGAAAGGATTTAAAAATAAATAAATAAAATTAAAAATAAAATAACGTAAACACATTTTAGGAATCTAAAATTCCCCAAATTAAACCAGTAGCAAACTAGCACTGATTTAACAGAAGATGAAAGAAAGAAGGAACTCCAGCTTTTGCAAACATTTCTCTCTCTTTCTCTCTCTCTCTTCCTCTCTCTCTCTCCCCCCTTCCTTTTTTTATTTTTTATGAGTTAGAATGGACTCTATATATCTGAAGACATTGTCACTGCAATGAAAAACATTGAAGCTGGCTGAGCAAAGCACCATGCTCCTTTTCTCCTGAAATTTTTCATGACGTAGGGACAAAATTTATGTTCCATACCAAACAGCTTTTTCTTCACTAGTGTGCCAAATAAGCTGTCTGTATTTGGTCTGTTGTGTAGTATTTAAATGGATGTGTGTGTTTTAATGTGTGTGTTAACTCTTGAAAAAAGAAATACATCCTGGGAACAGATAGACCATTGATAACCATTATCCATCTGATTTTGCCTTGAACTTAACGACAAGCAAGTAAGGGTTCATGTTTTCCCAATACCACTTTGATGTTTTATTGATTGCTTTTGTAAAAGTGAAAAGTTTGAAAACCAGAAACCAGAAAGTTGCAATAACTTTATATAGAAAGCAAACTATCGCTTTCTGTTGTTTGTAGTCAAAGACAGACCTTGTTTACTAATGGCTTGACATAGTTATAAAATGGTCTTATGTGAGCAGCTTTGCACACCGTATGTATTTGTGGTCACTGTAGAGCTTTATATATTTTCAGAATTCAAAAATATCTGTTATTTGGATGTGACATCATTCAAGCAATTTTAGCACATTTTTTTCAAGGTAATATGAATATCACATTTTATGTTTGCCCAGGCCTAATTGTCATTTTTATGTCAAGAACTGGAAAATACTAGAAATCAGATCCTTTAGTTTCAGTCCTGCTCGCCATTCTGCATACACGGAAAAATGTGATTACTCTACGAAGTGTACTTTTTACTGAGTGCACAAGTTTGTGTTCTTCAGGCCAAGAGCATTTATATTTCCAGTCAGATTAAGAGCAATTCTAACAGCATAAATGCAGGACACAGTACAAAGGCAAAGTCAGATCTACTGTTTCACTGACGACCATTAAAAACTGTGATTTTTGGCAAACCTATCCATTGCTGTGTTAAACTAAAACAGAGATACGTTTAGAGGGGAAACAGTATCCCCTTTGTTGAGCCAGAAAGAAAATCCTGTTTCCAAGCTGCCCTTATAAATTCTTACTGAACCCTTTCAAGTAGCTTGCCAAAACATTAGACAGTTTTAGGAGAACACTGGGGTGCAGATTAATTCTTAATAAATTGATTGATATTCCTACAAGTAAGCAAGCAGTCTGTGTGCTCAGATGCAATTTAGGTCCCATGTAAGTGACAGTTTCTTCTATAAATTATGGTTAGTTCTTTAAAAAAACAGTGTGTCATCTGAATTAGGAGTCCTCAGGTGCTCACAGTTGTTTCACATTACAGCTTATTGCATTACAGTACTGGTATATTCTTTCTATAAGTAATCTTATGGGAGCCAACGAAATAAGAGCCCTTCAGCATGCAACAGCAATGACTTTTCCATGTTTCCGTTATTCACCGTGGTAACGGGGGAACAATCTGAAGAAACTAATGGAAGCTTCCTACACAACCAGTTTTCTTAATATTTGATCCAAATCTCAGTGTCTTTGATTTTTCATTATAAAACAAGATCTGAGGGAGGCTGATTTTTCCTCATGGGCAGTTAATATTTACCAAGTGTTGATCTGAAAGAAACTGAAGAAAGTCTTCAGTAAACTAAGTTGTCAGAGCTCTGTAACATATACATCTCCTTGCACAACTAGTAAAATCTATAATCACTGATAATGGATATATTTTTCACAGGCTGAAATGTTTGTTTTATTTTGTAGGTTTTTTCCCCCTTCAGTTTGCTATGAATCCTAGAAAGGTTTGAGTACACTGCCTGGGCCCCTCTTCAATTGCTAATAGACAGGTAGCAGAAAGAGGATACTTTCTTGTCCCTGGTCTGTTGAACTCATCTCTTATGTTCCCATGTGTTGGGATGACAAACTACTTCATATCAGACAGCATAAGAGGTGAAATTGCCTTATAGGCAAAACCTTAATATTATATAAATTTCCAGTGAAAAAGTGTGAAGAAAAGAAGGATATATAAATGTTAAAGCAATAATTTAATTCCTTTGAAAGTCGTCCACATATTTGTCTCAGATATTTGATTAGGACCATTAAAAATGGCATTTAATTTGTTTCAGCTATGTTTTTCAGGAACAAGTGTATATTTCCGCAGCAAATATGACACAAGAAATCACTGGATTTTAACTGTGTGTGGCTTTTGTAATCAATGTGATCTTTTCCCAGTTGTCTACATAGAATTTTATCACACACTTAGAATATATGACTGATCAAATGAAGACCTTGCACTTCTTGTTTATTACACTGAGTCATTATGAACATACAAATTTAAAGATACAGATAATTTTCCTGTTGCATTAGGAACCAAAGTTCCTAATGAAATAGTATTTTCTTAGAATATAATGTACATAAAAATTAGACCAAAGATTGTGCTAAATCTTTCCTACATGATTACCATATTTATCTATCATCCAATTTTTGTCCTTTAACTTTCTGTGGACAGATATATTCATGGATAATTTTAATCCCTTTGGGTTACTGTTTGGAAAATATAGATGTATGTGCAATTTCCACTTTCCAATCTAAGCCAGCTGCTTAGATTAATTGGTGTTTTTCTTGTGAAAATTAGGTTTCTGGAAAATGTTTCATAGATATTTGGCTTGAGAAAGTGTAAATTATTCTTTACTGGTTAAGTGCATACATCGCAACTAATTTAGACACACCCAAAATTGCTTTATTCAACTTTCTCTGGCTTTTTTTTTTTTTTTTAAAGCCAAATCTCAAACCTGAGTGTGATAAACAAGTAGTCCAGAAGTCCAGAGATTACTGTGATATAGGATGACACTTATATATGCGTAATGGGATTGGTATCTGTCTTTTAGTTCAAAACTTACCTCAACAGTATAGGACTTGAATAATAGAAAAAGCTGAGCTGAAGAAGGGCATTACATCCCAGTTTCATCTGAATGTGTAGACACAAGTTTCTGGAAACCTGAAACAATATTCAATATATTAAAGTACTATAACATCTGAAATAAACTGATTTCTCCTCAAAATGTGAGATCTTGGAGCGCATGCAAGCTGTTCTGAAGCTATCTGATATAAATGGGCAGAGGAGGAATGCTACTGAACAGAAAGAAGTTAAATATTTTCCTTTTTTAAAACAAATTTTTGAAAATATCTTATGAATTTTATTCTGCAGGAAAGGCATTAATGCTGACATATAATAAACTAGTATTTCATGGAATATTTTGAATTATTTCTTATGAATCTATTGTATTAGAGCTACTAATTTGGAATATAGATATTCCTAAATTGTGCTTTTTTTCACAATTGATATTATTCTTGCATATATACACTTTTAACTTTCTCAAGATAAAAAGTTAAAAAGCTATTGTAGTCAGATACTCATACTTCTTATAATCAAGTACAGTATTGATGCATACTGTAAGAATGCTACGCAGGGTTCTAGCCAACTAAAAATTAGATCAGTAATAGTAACATACTGATAATGCTGTTAAAATGTACTAAAATGCTAAAATATATCTTTCTGATACTTATAAACCAAATAGTTTATATATTAACAAAAATATTTTTCTGGCTTTTCCATTTTCTTAATATGTCTCTATAATAAGAATGAGATACAATAGGGGCTGTTTTATTGTCTTGTTATAATGTAGTACACTCATCCCAACAGTTAAGTCATTTTTATGGCACATTAGAAGTATCAGGATATCAGGAAACATATCTGTCAACTTGAGGGACCTTTTTTCAAGCCAAATGCATCCCACGTGGACACTGAAAACAAATCATAGCAGTTTGTTCTGCAGTGGACTAATACAGCCATTTTCCAATCTTAAAATCTGTTCTCAAATCAGTCTTTGCACAGAACTAGGATTGCATTTAAAGGATTGGAAATTGCTGAGATTTTAAGGTTTTTGTTGTTGTTGTTGTTGTTTTTGTTTTTTTATGTTTTGTTTTGTTTTAATATTGCTGGAATTGGCATTGAAATATTTAATTAAATATTGATAAAAAGAATGCCCATTCTGAAGTAAATTTTTGATCATTTTTTTGTTATTTGACATCACTGTCAAGAATAGGAAGATTAAGAAAGCAGTTCATTATTTGGCCTTCATCTATTTTAAATGTGTCCATCATTCTCCTTATCAGATCACCAGTATGGAAGAAAAAATATTATACTAACTACATTTGGATAACACCAGAGATGCTCAATAGGAAGGATTATTTCTCAAGAAGAAAAGTCTGATATCAGATTTGCAGTATTCATCACTTTATACTGGGAAAAAAACTCTACTTAGTGTTTGCAGATACATCTGCCTTTCAGAGTATGAGCCTTACTTTGTTTATCTTTCGCTTTCTTTTTTCCTATAGTTCTTTCCACTATTTGTTAATAGTGACAGTTTTTCTGTTTCAAAGATCAATATAGCAACTACTGAAAAAGCAAACATTTGCTGTCTTCACTTTTCCTCCAGCATTTCTTTGATATGCAGTCTCGTTTTCTAAACTCACAAATATAAAATTGGCTGGTATGAATATGGAAGGCTGAGGAAAATCATCCAAATGTAGTTTTAATATGTTCTTCTATGCTACTTTAAATCAGAGATTTGTAAAGCAAAATGAATCCTACAAAATCGGAAACAGGGGACCTACTCCAAATTTTTGTAAGAACTTTAGGTGTCTGTTCAGAAGAAGTATAGTGCCTGCAGATACCCAGATTTATCTTCCGTTTCCTGCAGAGCTTGCCATCAAAAACTTACTTCTTGCTTTACCTCACAAAAATACTTGGACTAATTGTGTAGATGTTGTGAGTTATCAAAATTTATATGAAGTAATGCAATTAACTAACAGCTGAGGATCTTCTCGTTTTAACTTGCTGTTTTTCTAGGAAGAGATCTCACAGAATCACAGAATGACAAAACTGTAGGGGTTGGAAGGGACCTCTAGAGATCATCGAGACCAACCCCCCTGCCAAAGCAGGTTCCCTACACCAGGTCGCACAGGTAGGCGTCCAGGCGAGACTTGAATATCTCCAGAGAAGGAGACTCCACAACCTCCCTGGGCAGCCTGTTCCAGTGCTCCGTCACCCTCACCGTGAAGAAGTTCTTACGCACATTTGTGCGAAACTTCCTATGCTGCAGCTTATGTCCGTTTCCCCTCGTCCTGTCTCCACGTACCACTGAAAAGAGACTGGCCTCACCGCTATGGCCGCCACACCTCAGATATTTATAAACCTGGATCAGGTCCCCTCTCAGTCTTCTTTTCTCAAGGCTAAACAGACACAGTTCACTTAGCCTTTCTTCATAGGGGAGATGCTCCAGGCCCTTCACCATCTTTGTGGCCCTCCGCTGGACTCTTTCCAAGAGATCCCTGTCTTTTTTGTACTGGGGAGCCCAGAACTGGACACAGTACTCCAGATGAGGCCTTACCAGGGCAGAGTAGAGGGGGAGGATCACCTCCCTCGACCTGCTGGACACGCTCTTCTTAATGCACCCCAGAATGCCATTGGCCTTTTTGGCCACGAGGGCACACTGCTGGCTCATGGCCAACCTGTCGTCCACCAGGATGCCCAGGTCCCTCTCTGCAGAGCTCCTCTCCAGCAGCTCATCCCCCTCATAGAATCATGGAATAATTAAGGTTGGAAAAGACCCCTAAAATCATCTAGTCCAACTGTCAACTCATCTCTGCCATGCCCACTAACCATGTCCTTGAGTACTACATTTCTACAGTTCTTGAACACAAGGACAGTGACTCCACCACCTCCCTGGGCAGCCTGTGCCAATGCCTCACCACTCTTTTTGAGAAGAAATGTTTCCTAATATCCTACCTGAATCTCCTCTGATGCAACTTAAAGCCATTAAAGCCAGTTTCTTTCACTCTTGTTCAATATTGAATTATTTAGTTGAATACTAATTTCCTATATAGTTTTTATTTTCTAGGAATCACTTGTCATCTGTGTAAAAATGTAAAATGGTAGGTTTTGTTTCCAGACTCCTAATTCTGCACATCTCTTCCCACATGTTTGGTGGGGAAATGTGATCATCTCACAGAACTAGAGAATGAAGGACAAACATTTCTGAGACAATTATGACATCGTAAATCAGGTGAAATTGGCCTGATTTGAAATTATACTTAATAACAAAGCAATTAAGACTAATACATGTAAATATGCAAGAAAAATGTATATGGCATTTATATGATTTATATGATTAGTTGCATTAGTATCCTCCCCAAAATCATTTACAATAGCAAAATGTACCTTTGTTAAGAAGATACAAACTATAATTTTATTAGCAATTGGCTGTTTACACAATTTTTAAAAGTTCTCATAATAATGTCTGATTATATTTTTTTAATCTTAGATATAGTGATATGGCATTATGAAAGGTGCTGCCAACATTTTTAAACTTACTGAGGGCTAGGTTTGCTCTTTTTACCTATCTGTGGGAATGAAGCAATTGGCACTTAATCACTCCAGCAGACATATCCAATATATGGATAGTTATGGTCACTCAACTACATGTTTAATCTGGAAGAATAGGAGTCTTGCAAGTGAGCACCAATCCAGAATGAAGGAAGTTGGGGAAAACTGCATCCAAATTTTTGAAGGTCCCTTCAGCAAAGACCCTGAAAATAAAGGGGCTCATTTTATGTGCCTGTTAGACTCTGAAGCTCCTTAGAGGACTGCCTTTTTTTTTTTTCTTTTTTTTTTTTTCATGTTACTTAGGTGTTGAGCATCCATCTGCTGGGAACATAACTGAAGCGAGCATTTGATTTCCTGTCAGCTGAGATATCAATATATATCAATATATCAATAGCAATCAAATGTTACAAGCCAAGTTAACCCTGTGGTGAAGATTGACACTGAACACTATGCTTAGTGCTACTTGGTCTTCTCCAAAGCCCTTGATCTCATTATGGAAAGTTTTTTTTCAAGTGCGTCTTGAAACTTCTTACAGGACTCATGTCCTGCCAGAAATCATTACTGATTTTGTTTATATATATTTTTAATCAAAGCTATTATCAGAACCGTATATTGTTACACAATTGTTGGGATTCTGTTGGTCTGGATGCTCTGTGCATATATATCTGCATTACTAAGTGGCATTTCCCTTACAGCAAGAATAGAAATTGAGGTGGCCAGCATCGCAGTAACTGCAATGAAAAATTTCTGGGCACCAATGAGACAGAAAACTTCTTATCCCCTCATTTTCAAGATTTTCTTTTTACAAAGTACACACTGATATTTTTAGAATTCAACACAGATACACAGTATAACTCTCATCATTTGAGACACTGCATATAGAGAAAAGTAATTGATTGCTGGTTAGTTGTAGCCGTGACTTGGATTTTGATTAGAAAAATAACTTAAAATCGCTAACAGAAAATAGCTACAAATGCTAAAAAACATTTGTGTAAGTTTGGTGTGTTTGACTCATACATAATGTATACTCCTTAACGATCTGCATAGCCAAAGGATGGCACTTTAAATTGATGAGTATGATATATTCATATGTGAAACAAATTAGTTTAAGGACAGATGAAGAATATGATGTGAAACCTAGCTAGCATGAACTGTAATAATTATAGAGATGATTACAGCCACTGTTTAATACCTTCCAGATATCAGAAATCATTAAGTAACAGAGTTATAGGAATGTATAAATTAGTTTTTTCATAAAAAAATATATTGTATTTTGGCAGTTTCCTTCTTACTATATTTGAGATGAGAAGAATAAAAATACTTATTTTCACAGGTCTCTAAATTAACCTTAGGAATTTACTCAAGAGGAAACATGATTAAAAAACATCCTCAAGAGAAAAGGATTGGAATGCAGGGTGGTAAATTTGTCTTGGAGCATTTTGTTTCCAGTCCACGGAAGTCAGGGTGAAACTGTTGATCTGAGCACAGCCTAGCCTTCAGAAAGGTGTGAGGCTGAAAAGAGCTCATTTGCCTGAGGCCAACTGCAAAGGAGTAATTTAGTCACATCTATTACCAGAATCTGTAAAATTTTGTAATAGCTGAATTCACTTCAGGCTGCAGTTATGTTTAAAAATGAGCTTGAACCAGACCTATAAATCCTTATGTCTGCAATATTGCAGGTGTACTTTGAGCTGAATATGGTTAAATTTCATGAGTTGGACTACTCCCCAAAATTTCACTTAAGAAAAAATAACTTGAGAGCAAAATTGTTCAGATACAACATTTTTCCATTGCAAAGGCTATGAAGGAAAGACTACCTACCTACTGGATTCTTTACTATTCTTATTCCTTCTATCTACAGTTTCATTGGCAATAACAAGTTCTTCAGTCACAAGGACTTTGCTTTTTACCTCTGTAAGGCTTGAAAAAGGAAAAAGAAGATGCATGTATGCCCCAGACTACCATGACAATGGTCTGCAAGTCATTTTATACAAAAGTCAATGAAAATAAGGATCACTGGCATCCTTGTTTTGTTTAGTATAATGTATCAAATTCCAGTGATTTAGTGTTTGAAGAATGAGTATTTCGTATTTAAGAAATGTGTTCTATTGAAATATGATATCCTACTTAACTTGAGAAATTTAAAGGAACATGTATTCCTTTCCCAAATAATGCTTACAGTCTTACTGACATCCTAAGCAAATGCTATGGGTAGACTTGTACAAAGAAGGAGCCATGGTGTTGGTACTGATGGTTAAATCTTGGTGTCATTGTTAAGATCTGGTATTTATATTAAGAAGGTTGTGAAAAATACCATTAGCTGAATGAGAAATTAGTAGGTCAGTCCAGTTGTTAGAACTACCTTGTGGAGCCTGCCTTGTGGAGATGTTGTAAAGAGATTTGTAGGGTCAGAAACAATGATTACATATCCACCTATTGCTTATGCCCTTGCCACTCAAATTAAGTTAACTGCCCTCAGGAGACACCAGTGGTATGTACAGAGATGCAATCTGACTTGACTTCATATCCACGTGCTTTTGGCTTTTTTGATATTTAGGTACATAGTCCTTAACATTTAAAAAATAATATTTTACATAAACAACCTGAGTTTACTTATCCTTAGGTCAGTACACTCTGAATGAGCTAGCTTGGGACTGCGTGGTGAGAGAGACTGAATCTAAAAGGGAGCTTCTGTCCATCAAGTGGCTTTGTCAGAGCTGGAAATAATGCAAAGCCTCAAACTTTTTCCCTACTACTAAGTCTCTTTAATTTAACATTTACTACTGATGAAAAACACAATTCTGTTCAAAGAAAAGAAGTAAATTAATCTGATTTTTTTTCTCTTTGTCAGCAAGCCAACACTTGCTATGTTTATGCAGGTCAGTGAAGTGCTATGAATTTTCACAGTGGAGCTTTCTTGGCTATACTGAGATTTATATGTGATTTTATATATATATATATTTGTAAGCTCTGCACCTGCTCTATATTAGTACAATGGGATGTATAACATGAAACTAGAAACAAGGAAGACAGCATTTTAAGGCTAAATTGATAGGAAGCAGATATTTTGGATGTTTCTAAACTTGAAATGTTCCAAAACCAACTGAATAGGATATTTAGGCAGCTAGCTGCTGTTTGACTGCAATGGATATTAAGTCTTGAAATTTCTCCAAAGATCTAGCTGCTGAAATTTTTTTTTTGTATTAGTGATTAATTCCATCAGAAGGAATCACATAATTATTCTAAAAACAAAAAAGTGCTCAGACTGAAACTGAGTTCAAATTCAGAAACAAAATAATAACAGAAATCACGTTTCTTCTGATTCTATAACCTTTGATGCAAGTGTTGGACAAATTCTGCTTATGGCAGGATACATGAACAGGGACAAACTATTCTCAAATTAGTGGCTCTAAGATGAGAAACATTGTAATTTAGATAAGCTGATGCTGTAAAATAATGTATATTCAGAGGAAGGTTAGCTCTTACTAAAAAAAAAAAAAAGAGAAATGGATTGCCTCCATCGTTCAACCTTTTATAGTGAAACCACGATTTATCCATAATGAAGATTGATCTTACATTGTTATAACTTCACAGTGAACTTGTGTCATTTTTGATCTGTTATAAAGTCAATCTCATTATTTTACATGTCAGTTGCTGAAATAATCCTCAAAATATGAAAATCACCCCAAAAAAATCACGATATGATTTCAACTTCAACAATGTAAAGTACTTAATTTCCAGGAAGTTTCCACAGTCTCTGCCACTTACTAAGATCCTTACCCATGATATACTAAAAATCAATAATTTTCTGCAGAAAATTATTATTTTCCCCTAGTCTTTCAAGACTTTCAATCGAAGCAGCAGTATGTTGATTCCGAGTTTGTTACACAGCTAATTCAGATAGTTTAAGAAAAAGTATCTGAAGGTGTGACCTGTGCTGTGCACAGGTTAAACCCTCAAAAAAACTTTCTCTTCCAGACACAAAGTAGATTGAACTGCTCCAGTTCAGGACTGTACAATTCAGCCACCCTGTAGTGGTGGCTATGGGTAATTGTCTTTACTACTCTGCTCCTTGATACAGGTTCTGCTTTGTGTTGGTGTTCTTCACCCATACAGGCCCTTGAGATTGATTCTCTGTAGGATGCAAAGGAGGAAGGCTGCAGTTGTGAGATGAAACTGTGGGAGATCATTTCTAAGGGGCCTTGCCCTTCCAGCACAGGGCCCCAGTTGAGGTCATGCCTTTTTCTCCTCTGTTATAGTGCCTTATGATTACAAAAGGAGGTGGTGGTTTGCTTTTGACACATGAGGTTACAGAGTCAGGAGAAAATAAGAGCTGCAAACGGTATGAAATGAGAGCATAAATTGGTTTGAAAACTGATTATGTGTCACCTGAGTCTTCATAACATTTGTCACACTAAGCTCAATGTACGAGTGCACCTGGTAGCTGAGTACCTACAGGAGTGCTTGGTCTTGCTCCCAAGGGGAGTTCATTCTGTACCCAGTTTCACACTGCTGCAGTGTCATTGCTAATAACAGCTTCAAAATAGCTATGGCTATATCAAAGCACAAAAGTGACTGAAGTACACATACTCCAATTACGTATTGACTGGTACAGAAAAAGGTTAGAAAATAGCAAGCAGTTTTCCCCATAGATGAAGCTGGTTCTACAGCATTGACCAGACTACAAATTTGAGAGAAACTTGTTTTATCTGACTGTAGAATAACCAGAAGATCAGAGTAAAAGGTAACTTTTTTTACTGCTAATCTATGCTAAAGAGTAAATCCTGTATCCAAACTGCTTCCAAGAGGGTTAGAAATAAAATGTAAACAGCAAACCTGGCTTTAGGCTTCTTTTCATTGTTTCAGTTTCTTTCTTTCTTTCTTTCTTTAAATGTTCTGACAATATGTTATTAATGCTGTTCCCTATTTAGTCAGAAATTCCCCACGGAAGTCAGGAAGGTCTGTCCTGTTAAGTGCTCCTTTGGTGCCATGGGGTCCGTGTTCAGGGGATTCCTTTTCACAATGTTTTAACCTCCTTATCTCAAGTTGACACTGCACACCACTCATCACTATCTGTGGCAGAAGCTTTATCAGCACCTCCAGCAAGAAGCACTGCTCTCTAGTTGAAATAAGTCCCTGTGTTTACAGTTAGAAATGTCAGTCATTTTGTTCTGTATTCTCACTATCGCTTACTGCCTTGCCTGTCAGTGAATAGCAAGCTTCCAGGCTCTAAAAAACAAACAAAACAACAACAACAACAAAAAACTCATATACGCTGAGGAAAAAAAAAAAAAGGAAAAGTTGACAACAATACAGAATGTAGCTTTTCTATTTCAAAAAAAACTTGTTCATAAAAGAAATCTTCTATACTGTTGATACATTTTGTTTTTTAAATCCTTTATCACTTCAGGAAATGTTAGGTAGAATATGGCAATAAAACCGTTTTGATAGTTTTGAGACAGTTGGACTTAACATTTCATCTGCTATTGTGACACAATTATATAGTTATAATGTACACCTTCCCAAAAGTCAAATTTATTTGCACCTTTGCAGTGGCTATCAACAGTGTGTGTGGTTTCTTCTGTATGCCAAAATATCACACAAGCCTAGCTCATTGGCTAAGTCCCTGGGTCACTCACATTTTCAGAGTTATGTGTTGTTCTGAGATGATGTTGAAGCTGCAGACAAATCATGGTTAAATAATTCACTCAAGGTCAACCTGTAAAGGATCTGCTTTCATTGGCAGGAAAAGCCATTACAGAAAGCTTAACGAAACCACAGAATCTTTTTTCATATGATGTGTTCCCCAGTGAAATTAGCAACAAGCAGCCGTAACAGCCTAGAGACTTTGGTTGTATAACTTCAAAAAACAACTTATTTTCTCCTTCAGATGTTTGTAAACTCTCAAAGAAATCAGAAAGTTTGTACTCATATGCCTAGCTAATCAAATATGTCTTATTCCTCTTGGTCAAAGTCATTTTTATTTCCAGATGGGATACAGATTTTCCATAAGGTACTAAAATCTAGGGGCTAGAAGGTCAAATCTTGGACTGTTACTTTGTTGTGTCATTTCATTCTGTGTAGAGGACGTAATGTGACATCATAAAGAATTCCCTTGTAGTGACATTTAGCCCATTTCCAAGTCACAGAGACCAAATTTCTCCTCGTTTCACAGGTTGGAAGAAAAAGTATATATCACAAACCATCTACATATTGATTCCTTCTCTGTCAATAAACACAAGTTTTTTTCTCCACCTAGCTTTTCAGTATATGCGACTCTGTATTCCATTGGGCTGTTATTCACAATTTTAATTTGTGTAGTGGCAGATTATTTTACTCCTACAGTTTTTGCCAATTTTACAGGTCATTACTAGTTGACTAAAATTGGTTTAATTTTCTACTGCCAGCTGATTTTTAATAATTACTGTCATTCCTGCCAAGACCATGCATCAGTAAGTTTTGACAGTATGCAACACATACCATATACGTGGATCAACTGTGTCACCTTCTTCTGACAAGCCACTTAATTGTGATTAAAATCTAGGAATGAATGGATGAATCTTGAGAGGAAGCCAATTCATGTATTTGTTCAGAATTTGATACTACACTGGTTTCTTGGAATTATAAAAATTTAGTGCTACACATGTCCTATTTAAAAGACAGCAACAGAAAACACTTTAGCTTTACCCCTTAAACCAGTTATATAGCGCCAAAAGACCTGAAGCATGATGCATTGAATGTTGACTCATAGAAATAGTGAGGTGTGGTGGGGCTTTCCTGCCCATGAAACAGAGAACAGCCATTTTATTTGCAAACTGTTTAAATCCACTTGCATCCCAACTTTAAATGAGGAACTGAGAAGATTTATGGTTCCTTATGGAGCCCTAAATGCTGCATAAAGTGAAAAAGTTGGAGTGAAAACACGTCTTTCACTTCCCCCAAAGAAGTGCGACATAGAGGTAGGTCAGAGAACCAAGGCTGGTTCACTGCTGACTTACTGTGTGACCTGAACGAGTTACATAAACTCACTGTTTCTGCTTTCTCATGTGTAAAATAAATAAAATATTACAGAGGCTACTTGCATACTTTAATTGGTTGAGTGTTTCCTAAATACAGGATAAAAGGAGATTACAGCATGTCTAAGCATCACATTTCCCTTTTATTTTTATTTCTTTTAACCAGCATGATCAGATTTTCTTCAAAGTTTTGACAGTTCATCTGGCTGACAATTTTTTTTTCCCCTACTCCTCTCATTCTGTTCTTTTTCTCCGTGCAGCTTTGTTCTCCCTTTCTTGCCTAGTTTATTCTGCTTCTCTGCCTTTCTTCCCGCTGTTTCACCATATTCACAACATAAATCATTTTTATCTGAGAGTCTCACTGAGTATTCGTTACACTGAGGCACATATTTACTGCTAGCTGTGTACGCACTCTGTGGAACACCAGTCCCTGGAGGATGTGTGGATTCTCACTTCTCATTCTTAAGTATTTCTGCCTCCTGCATGCAAGCATTTTAAGGTCTCCTGGAGTCAAACACACTCTGAGAAGCTCAAGGTTACAGGAAGGACGTTGCTGGTTTAATTTTGCCTGCGCTTCTGGTCCTGACCCTCCCAAGGAACTTTCCTTTAACCCTATTGCTGAGTCAAAGCCACTGATTTGGAGAAGCAAATCAGTGATCCAGTTATTGATTGAACTGTCATTTTATGGTACATAGTATGTATGTATGTGGAGGTGCTGGTAGGTAGAGGAAGAGGTGGAGTTGCCAGTATAGAAAGTAGACTTGAGGGGCCAGGAAATATGCCAAGGAAACAAAGCTTACTAGTAATGGAAGAATTCAGTCAGAAAGCTTATGTCATTATTGTAGAAATTATTTTAAGGTAGTCAAGCTTTTTTGTACAACAGTGGAGATACTGCCTCAGTGCAGACGGCAGGAAGTAATATATAAAAACCACAGCACATCTGGCTACAGCACCACAGTGGTACACTTTCATCTCCCACGATGTCACAAACAACAAGATTTCTACAGAGAAATGAAGGCAGTCTTTCAAAAACCGTACATTATTGTCTTTTTTTAGTTGTCTAGTCTCATTCATTTTATTCTTAGCTCTTAGCTGTCAAAACACCCATTTCTACTCAGAGCACCAAAAGTGACTGCTATCCTTAGCAACCACAAACTAGATAAGGTTAGGTTATTGACAAATAGTAAGTGTTCACTATCACTACCCTCTACAAAGTACAGATTTTTACTGTACTGTCCTTATTTATGTATTAATAGATACTTGTTCACTCTGTCAGTCTTTAAAAGCTACAACTGATGAGACTATAAAAAGCATCCTTGATGGCCTGAATGGCAATTCAGCAATGTCAAAAGGAATATTAAGAACAGTTGTCACAGATTAAAATTTCCGAATTGTGGTATGTTTCTTCTCTGTTGCATTCCACCCAACAAACAATAGCTAAATGGTGTATCCATTTAATGCCAGAATATTCTTGCCCTCAAAAATCATGCGTTGACTGCAACTTTACTAGCAGGCTGCAGTTCTCTTTAATCTCTTGTAATTGCAAATTGTCTGTTTGATTTGTATTTTGAGAGTTAGTCTCTTGCTTGATATATACATATGGGTTGTCTTGCACCTACCCTCTCAGAAAACCCAGATGCGGGTGGGAAGATGTAAAGTGTTGGGTGCTGATGGGAAGAGGGGAAGAAAAGCAGGGTGGGATGAGAATGAGTGGGTTGGAGGAGCAAGGTGCTAATATCTCAATGTGTATTGGGTGGGTTTGTCTTTACTTTAGCAGGGACTTCTTTAATATAAATGTTTCATAAGTGTATTTTTTGATTTATTTATTATTTTAACTTAAGAATGTTTTGGCCTGTATAGCCAAAACAGAATATTCTTAAATATTTCTTCCTTGTAAACAGGAAGGAAAAAAAAAATCTAATTAATCTCCTTGGTTTATGTTTCTATCAGTTTCTGTGCATTTCTCTATTTTTTCCACTGAGAAAATGAAAAACACGTTTATTAAATGACCTTTAGTTTTCACCATCTACTCAAGCATTCTTTACACTTGCACAGTAATACCATTATCTTGACCTTTGTCTCCCTTGTACAGTTTCTCTCCGTGTCTGTCACTAGCATTGGCTGAGCTAGTAAGTAGTAGAAAAAAATGATAGAGGAAAAACCACGATCTGATTCAAAATGGCAATTTAAACCTCTGAAGTTGTTTGTTCCAGCTACGCTTGTTTGCTTATTATTTATTTTTACCTTTTTAGCTGGTGTTTTCCATTTCTTTGTTTGATTTGTTAATCTTCAATCTAAGTCTGTTTGATCAGGTATATATGTATGGAGGAACAAAGTTTAGAACAAATTTAATGTGGGATTTTTTTGATCTGAGTCATAGTTGTGGTTTGCCTTGATGTAAAACCTTCTATAATAGCATGCTGTTGCACTTCCACGTGCAAAACAGTTGCATTTCTTTGAAGTTAAAATGAAAGGCTTTCACTGTTTTCTCTGACTTCAGCATAATCAAGCAGCAAGAGTCTATTCCTAAATCCTACATTTAACTTTCGGTCTGACCTTGGATTAATCCCTTTACATCATCATGCCTTTGTTTCTTTTCCTGCCCAGGATCAGAATGCAGGCAGTGCAGTGAGAGTTGGGGCAGCTCAGTCTTAATTCTTTAATACAGATGGAAAAAATCCCTCAAGACATAAGCTAACAGATTTCAAGCCATGCTTTTTGGCTATATTCCAGTCTGACTGAAGCACAGAGCTATAGGACAACTAATATGGCTTGAAAATCACACTTGAAAGCCTTTATCTTGATAGCATTTTGACTAATGCATGACTTGCAGAAGGACATTCAGTTTATATCTAAAAACATCAAGAGATTTACAGTGTGCCAGTTCTTTTTGTAATTTTGTCCTTTGTTGTGTGATTTATTTCCAAGCACATTGCACATGGTTGTAATACATAAATTTAATACAAAATGTAATCTACTTGGCTTCCTTCCTTTTCCTGGTGTGTAGGAAAGAACTATGGAGAATGTACATTTAAGGACAAGTGGCGGGGATTCACTCACTTTTCCGCTGAAAAAGACTCTTGAAGCAGGGCTGATGTGCATACAGGGATGATTTCCTGTTGTTTGTTTGTAGTCTAATCAGGCTGATTGGGATGAATGATAATTGTGATGTCTTCAGCACATACCAGAAATTTTCTTTGCTTTGAGATGGAAACCACTTCTAGCAGAAATAGCAGTCAACATAAGGTGGGATATTTGATCATTACCCTCATAATGGGAGTAGCTGTTTTTTTACGTATAGAGCTGCTTACGAGTTTAGAAAATAACAGCATGTTTCATCCATCGATCTGAAAAAGCTCTTTGTAAAAAGGGTCAGCGCTGTTATTCCCACTGAACAAATAAAATGGATGAACAGACACACAGAAAAGCTAGCTCAAGTTGATGAGCAGGCTGCTAGCAGAGGGCTTGAGTCCTTAAATTCTGCTAGCCCTAACAGCCTTTCAGCTGCCTTAGTTAAAACTCAGAGCCAATTTACTACTGCTGCTCACAAGAATTTCAACATCTTGGCCATCTCAAGAATAAACCATTCACTAAATCAGTCATGGCAAGACTTGTGTGTACTCTATTTCTATTCTGATTGTTGGGGCTTTACAGTACAAACACAGTTATTTGTGTGTGATTTTGAAGTCAAATTCACTCTTCAGTACCAACCACAAAATACAAGACCTTATTAATACAAATCCATGGATTATTTTAAATGGGAATATAAATGTGTAAGTCTTGGGTAGGGATTCTTTTATGTGCATGCTTTCTGGAAAAGCTGAGGCACTTTTTTGGACAGTACTGAAACCTGCCTACTTGCAGACTGGATGCTGCTATCTGCCACAAAGATAACTGAGGACACATTACCATATGAAAATAAAAAGAGAAAATTACAGAAAATCGTATGTTAACCAAGATTTGTGCATAATTTTTAAACTTACTATTGCCTTTTCTGTTATCTTGCCATTCATTGACTTAATTGATGTGCTACCTACCTTCTTTTGTGCCAAATACATTTGTTTTCTTCCTCCTAGGTCACAGTTCTACAATTATCACCATAGCAACATTCCAGCTATAATAAGAAGATACATCTTCTGAATGGCTGGTGATACAACATTAACTGTTAGAACATAACATTTTTCATGTTGAAAACATCTGGAGTTCACAACCAGAAAAGATCTGTAAAAATGTCTGTAGCTCTTTAATAATCACCCAAGGCTGCACTTGCAAGCTTTATTAGGATGCATTTACAAACACTCTTCAATCACCAACCATGGAACGTGATAAAACTAAACTTTATTTCAACACACACAAATATATATACATATATATAAAATCTAATTTTGAAGTAATGTGTAAAGACAGAGAGAGGATTTGAATTGGTCTTTGTGCAGAGGCCTTTATTTTAGAGAGTTGGGCCATATTCCATTCCTATGCTATTCCCAGCCTATTACCTATAACACTAATATTGCTATTTACTGGCTGATTATATCCTCCGGCAAGATTCAGACTGTGTCTACTTCCCTGCTGTAAACTAATCTATTTTCAAAATTAGTTATTGATCTCAGGCTCATTGTGGAGGACAAATTTAGTGGCTGGTTCATTGAGTATCAACAGTGCCACTCTTTGTGTGAGCTGCATAGAAGTGAAAACAAACAAGATAATCAGGCCTGTGTACACATATAATCATCTAATATGAGGAGATACAAGGCAAGTATAAATGCAGTGGCAAATGAAATAGCTTTTTTTATGAAAAAGATGACCTAAAGAAATACAAGACTATTTCTCTGTTAAGGGACCCATATAATTCTTTCTACTGTGTTTAATAATTCTTACTAAATCAACCATCATGGATGGGACCTTAAAGATACTAGTTGCAACCCATCTGCCATGAGCACCTTTCACAGATTGTCCAGGGCCCCCTCCAGCATGAACACCTCCAGGGATGTGGTATCCACAGCTTCTCTGAGCAGCCTTTGCCAGTGACTCACCACTCTCATACTGAAGAATTTCTTTGTAATGTCTAATCTCAAGCTATCCTCTTTAATTTAAAGCTGTAATCCCTTGTCCTATTACTTCATTTCCTGATAAAGAGTCCCTCTCCAGCTTTTCTGTAGGCCCCTTTAAGTGTTTGAAGACTGCTATAAAGTCTCCTCAGAGCTTTCTCTTCTCCAGGCTGAACAAGCCCAGCACCCTCAGCCTTTCTTCATAGGAGAGGTGCCCCAGCCATTTGATCGTTCTTCTTGCCTTCTCTGAACTTGCTCCAACAGATCCACGTCCTTCTGCTGGGGCTCCAGATCTGAATGCAATACTGTAAGGTGGGGACTCTGTTGGCCACACCTCTTTTCATGTAGCTCGGGATATGATTGGCCTTTTGAGTATTGCAAATACACCTATTGGGTTTTTCATTCACCAGCATCTCCAAGTCTTTTTCCTCAAGGCTGTTCTCAGTCTGGTCTCTGCCCAGCCTGTATTCATGTTTGGAATTGCCTCAACCCGGGAGCAGGATCTTGCACTTGGACTTGTTGAACTTTATAAGGTTCAAATAGGCTGACCTCCTGAGCCTGTCAAGTTCCTATGGATGGCATCCCTTCCATCTGACATGCTGACCAAACTACATTGATTAGTGTTGTTCAAAAAATGTTGAGTGTGCACTCAGTCATACTACCCACGTCACCAAAAAGACACAATCCATCTTGATGAAGTTGGAAAGGTATTATATATTAGGAATAAATTCTTCACTGTGAATGCGGTGAGGCTCTGGCACAGATTGCTCAGAGAAACTCCTCATTCCTGGAGGCGTTCAAGTCCAGGTTGGATGGAGACCTGGACAGCCTGATCTGGTGGCAATTGAGTATGTGTGTACTTTCATGTTTCTAGATTTTCTCCCCAGGTACATCTACAAAACAAAACAAAACAAAACAAAAAACAAAACAAAACAACAAAAAAAAACACTTAAATCTAATTGTTTAGCTGAGAAAAAAGTTTCCCATATAAATTCAGTTGCACAGATGTGTGTCTTACTCCCTTTAGGAAAAGTCCTAATCCATAGAAGCATATTTTAAATATGAAAAATTTCCAAAATATACTTAATAAGTTTACTCCCATCTCAATGAAATAAATTGATTATATATTTTAGGGAGAAAAAACTCCCTAAAATATTCTCTACCAGTATTAGGAATGTGTCTTCTGTTTCTTAACCATTATTCTCTGTCTTGCTGTTGAAGAAAAAGAATAGAATTTCACCATTGAAACAGATTACAGAGAATCTTCCAGGCATAAATACACATTTAAAATTAAGTTAATGTGTTCAGTAAGTTTTAATTTTATTGTCAGCTCCTTGAATTCTATTTCAAGGTTTGTATTTTAAAGTGTCAAAAATTGAGAATATAAAAATCATTATTTGCACAGTTTTTCCCCTCCCCCACAAAAAACAAACAAACAAAAAAAACCCTATTCTTTTCCAAAATTCCCTCAAAATTCAAGAAAGTTTAATGAACCTGGACTATGTTTCTGACAGATGAGAAAAACTAAATGTATGCTCTTTAGCTTTGCTAGAGTTTTGGGTTGTTCTTATTTTAACCTACAGAGAAAAGCAGATAAACTGGAGCTCTGTGAGATACATGTGCTTATATATACAACAAAATTTTGTGATTTGTATTGGTATGAATTAGAAATTACTGAGAGTTTTATTATGAAGTTCATTATATGTTGAGAGCGTGATTCTACATTCACTTTAAATTTAGGTAAAATTCAGTAAGAGCTAGAGTGTGTAAACAGTACAAATCCTAACTATCATGGGAATTGGATCTTAAAAGAGAAATAATGAGATAATAGAGTTACTTGCTTCACTCTGTATTTCACAGTTTGTTTCTGCTGCACTGCTATGCACTTGAAACATACATTTTCCACAGTTATAGAATGAAAACAGAGTCTGTTAAATTGGCCTTTTCACCTTTACGTCTTCAACTTATTAATAATTTTGCTTTGGTGGCCTTCAGCAACAGTCTATATTTAATATCACCTGATATGCTGCCACAAAGAATAGAAACTCTGTAAACTAGAAAGTAATTTCTTATTTTTGTAAATGTAGTCCTTTTCTTTCCTCAGAATATGAGTGCTGTAGAATCATTTTTTCTTACAGAAAATTATATCTGGAGTGAGGTAGCATATCTCTATTAATTTTGATAGAATTATGTTCTAATAGAATATTGCAGAATTTGACCATTCTATTTTTTTTTTTTTAATTCTGTATTCAGCAAAGCAGTGTATATCTTTTTATCTCTTTTGAATTATACGATTTGAAGGGATTAGATACAATTTCCTTAGGGACTGTTGATGCAACTTTGGTAAAGTTTTAAAATCTGCTCCATTTTTAAAAATCTGATTGCATAAAGCAAAAAATATTTTAAAATGAATTAATAAATTAAAGATATAACCATTTTAAGTTGAATATGAGTATTAAAGTCTGAAAAAACATCTACTTTTTCAATGAAGCAGTGAACAAAGAGCTTTGTATACAATTGAACCTATAAATATAAGTAAATCAACAAAATATTTTAGACCTCCATTTCTTAGGCTGTGTAGGTCATTGAAATGTTATCTCCTCAAGGGAATTTAATGAAATTAAAAGCTATATTACTTTTTGATATTTTTATTTGGGCATTCTATGCCTGTCTGCAATTTCTCTGCTTTCAGATCTAGTGTGAATATTTCTACTAATGCCCATACTGATAGAAGCCATCTTTTGTCCTACATTTTTATGACTAAAATTGAACTGAAGAGTAATATGCTTAAAAAATGATTTTGTGCATTCTAAGATGAGACTGAGTAACTAAAAAGAATAATATCTATGTAAACATCAGTATGAAAGATACATTTTTTTAAAAAAAAAGAAACAATCTCTCGTATGCAATTTAACAATATTTTACTGAGTTCTAATTAATGAAAAAGTAGAAAAGATCAGGTTCTGAAACGTTCAAAGGAGATGTCTTAGTATATACTGAATGTTAGTACAAAGGTATAAACAATGCAATTGTAGAGATGGAGATTGAAAGAATTTTTTTTTTCACTAAGATGTTCTTGTATTGGTATGCTAAACAACAGAACATACAAATGGAATAAACTAGATTTTCATTTAATCTTGATTATTTTTTGAATTGATTTTCTTTGCTTATTTTAGCAACTATCTGTGGTTGTATGCCAATTGAAAATATTGTCATATAATTTAATTTATGTTCTTAAGAAGTTTATGAGAAATTTATAGGAAGTTACGGTTTTATATTGCAAAGTATCTTTGCTATTTTTATATACTAATGCTCTTGATTAAATAAATATCTATATAAATCTTAAAGAAATAAAAGGTTCCTTGTTGAAATATTTTTTTTTCAACCTTTAGTATTGCTTTGAAAATATTGAATAGCTTATTTTTTTTGTATCATGTGCCTATATTGTCTTTGCAAAATTGTTTGGATTAAATGTTTTCAAGGCAGGATATTCAGTCTCAGGGAATTATTTCTTCATATTCAGTAAAAAATTTTTAAAAAAATAAGGTTGATTTTTCCTTCATAGACAATTTGTCAAAGGATTTCTATGATAACTTAACTGGAATCCCATTGTTTTTCAAAGCTGTTTTTCTGAGTAATTACAGCTAACCAGATATTTAGAAATATATCTCTTCTTCAGTTCCCCAGATACGACCAGTGTTCAAAACCACTGGACTTCTTCTCTGTTCATTAGCCAAAGATCTGACTTCTAGTTTTGATATTTGAGGATCCTTGGGTCAGTTGGGTATGGGTTGATTTCCAATACAAAGATAGAAGGCTGTCTACCAAATTCAGCACAGCTATATTCCTATGGGGTGTGTCAAATTGAGAGACAGGGAAGGCCATGGCCAGGTCTCACTACCTTGGCACTTTCCACTGCAATAAGAAAGGCCAAGTGTAAGCCAGAGATTTTAGTATTTAGTGTGGCTGCGCATGTTCTGCATCAGACAGGATGGTCTATCAGCCTTCTATGTGTAGCAATTACAGACATTGCAGTGAGCGAGACTAGCTTGGAAGCATCTCCCAGATACAGTAAAGATTGCAGAATCCACCATTTAAGGGTCTGCCTGCCCATGACAGATATGTCAGTTTCATAGGCATCTGTGATGACTGGTGGAAGTATGCCAGGTTGGGGACTTTTCTTCTGTGTATGGAAGCATGCATTTGGAGGGATTCCCCCTTTTGGACACTGCTAAAGCTTAGATCACTTTACAGTAATTTATGCCAAGTACAGCACAGTGAAATGGGGTCAAACAAGAATCCTTTGCTAAATGAGGTCTCTTCTCTCCTATTAGTTTACCCACACAGGAAAAAAAAAAAAAAAAAAAAAAAAAAAGAATCCTAAATTAACTGGCTATGCAGAACAGTCTATGAAAATATACTATGGGGCTGGATCAAGAAAAAAGAAGTCCTTCATAGTGTGCATAACAGGAATTGCCTTCTGTTTTCAGCTGATGAAAGCTCTCTGCTGGAAGTTTATACTATATGAGTACATATTAACATAGTTAATGTTTGTCCAACCAAATTCATATCTACCTCCTAAATAAGAATGGCATGACTAAAAGCAATCTGCTGATAGGCATTACACATTCCCGTCAAATTAGCACAGTTTTGAAAGTAAGCAAGTCAAGTTGGTGAATCTGCATATACTTTTTGAGTTTGATTATTAAACAAGACACCAGCTGGGAGTACAGTTATATTTCTAGAGTTAAGATGTGGTAACAAAAAAAAAACAAAAAACAAAACAAAACAAAACAAAAACAAAACAAAACAAAAAAAAAAAAACAAAAAACAAAAATCCAGTAAAGTTAAAAATATAGACAACAATACAGTAAACATTTTAATACAATTTCCATCTGTCCTTGGTGCCACAAATCAGGATTAATTGAATATAATCATTTATATGACAGTAATTGAAAACATGAAACTTGACATCTCTATTCCCACACCCAGAGTGTGCTTATCATTCAAGAGTGTTAGGGTTTTAGGGGGTAAGAGTTTTAGGGCAAGTTGAGTTCTTATAGCTATAAAGATATGTTAACAGATATAGATCTAAGGAAAGAGAGGTTCTTCTAAAGTTCTTCTTTAGCTGTCTCTCTTTTTCTCTCAGTCTGAGTCAGTAGCTTCTAACAAATAAAGCTAAACATGTTACTACAGATTTAGCATTTAGTTTAAATTAGTTTATCATCTGTAATGCAGGGTGACTGCATTTGGAGTCCACTTGAAAATGCTTAGCAATGTGCAAAGTATTTTTCACAAAGTGGTACAGGCATCCATAGTAGATGGATCACAGTAGTTTGTATTTGTCATGTGGCTTTTCAGTCCAGAAGAAATTCATCCTTTCTTAGACCTGATCCAAGCATTTAGCTTAGGCCTGGATCAAAGCTTTTACGGCTGACGCTACTGCATTTTTGGTCTAATACTTTTTGTTTTTTATGATGACTTTTTCCAGAAGAAAGTGAAGGTCTTAAAATCTGCAACCCTACTAAACTCAACACCAAACACTACTGAAGTAAATAAAGCCAAATAGTTTTAAGCTAGTTGATATCATGCTGCACTTAACTAGATTACTCCTTTTTAAAATATTCAGTTTTCCTTATACATTGCTGTTAAAGTTCAAAGAACAGTATTTTGTTCATTTAACTGCAGGCACTCCATTAGCCTTTCTCAATATCAGCTTCTCATCCCATATACCTGCCTGATCCATCTGTCAAAGTTCTGTCAAATGTAAGCACTTGCAGAAAACAGCCATGATTTTATAGTGCACAGCAAAATGGGGCTCCAAACTGAATACCCGCTAAACTGTTGTTGGTTAAAGTTGAAGAGTAAAGGGGCAACCTCTGTAATCATGAAGGCTACAATCAAAGTGGTATGGCTACATAAATGTAAATGCATAATGGGCAATAAGATATGCAAATCTCCACCAAGTCAATAAAGAAAGGACAGCAATATCAGGTTATATTAGAGTCCATATTCTGCCTTTGAAAGTACCCTATAAAAGACATTGAGAAGAAAGCTTAATTAGACAAGTATCCAAAATCCTTTCCTGGTCCTTACCTCCATGGTATATACTTATATACTAAGTATACACTAAGTATATACTTATAGTAGAAAACTATTATGCTGATTTCTCACTCATTCTGACATGAAACGGAATTTGCATGCAGTGTAAAATATTTTATTTTGAAACAGCTGTGAGCATGATGGTCCAAATAGCCATTGCCCTGTTTGTAAGAACTATATTCTACCTTGCAATTTGTATCTAAGAGAATAATTGCTGTAAAAATAAGTCACAAGATTCCACTAATAAAATAATAAGAAAATTAATATAACTATAGTACTAAAATTTTAGAATTTAATAGAAAACTTTTTGTTTCTATTTGAGTTTTTGTTAGATTGTATACAGGTCGATCTAGTTCATACTAGTATAAGAAGAGCTGTACTAGTTATTTGGCCATTATCCTCCTTGAAGATTTGTCAGTAAAAGTGCTTAGGAAAAGAATTTCATAAAAGACTAACTATTGAGCATTTTCTTAGTATATTCGCTTATTTTCAGACAATGTGTGGTTTAGGCATTTCTAGAGCCAGAGGCTGAATTGCACATCCTTGGGCTTAATGGCCTTTAATGGATCTTTTCTTCCTAATCATTTGCCTAATTATTTTTTTAACTCATTTATCCTTTTGGCCTTCACAACATCCTGTGCCCACAATTTAATTATGTGTTATGGGAATAAGTACTTCCTTTTGACCCTGGATGCATTAAGAATACTTTATCTGCATTTCTTCATCCTGGCCTTCTCTTCTCTTCTCTTTTTTTTTTTTTTTTTTTTTTTTTTTCCCTTGTACCTATGCAGCAGGAGATGACAGCGTGGAAACTTTGGTCTTTCGATTTTTAACTTGGTATGCTTTGTGAACTGGTCCTTTTTATTTTGGCATAAGCAAGCATACGGACTATAAACTGTATATAAATGTTGGCTATATCCAGAAGCATAGAATAAAAAAGTTTCTAGGTCAGCTCTGCAGTATTTTAATTCTTTTTGTTTAGAAGAACTTTCTTCTTCCTCAAGTTCTGGGGACTGCTGTTTCTCAATAAACTTTTGTGGTAGAATTTTTTATGAGTCCAGATCTCTAAGGATTATGAAGAATGAAGGAAACTTTAAAAAAAAAAAAAAAAAAGAGTAATTGAGAGGAAAAATACTATAAATTTGAACTAAAAAACTAAGAATCCATAAAAAGACTAGATTTGGACTGGATAGTATTTGCAGAAAAAAAGCAATCAGTCATCATTTTTCCTGTTACATTAATTCACTGCCAATGGTCATTGTCAGATCAATCTTTCCTCTATGGATGGAGTTATTCTTTCATCTGTTATTGGTGAATTTGGCTCAGAGAAATGAAGTATAATTAAAAGTCAAGATTTGATCATTATAAATAAGGAAGTCAGCTTCTTTAAAAGAAGAACTGAAAGCAGATGGGAGCTCTGAATGAGTATAACAACATTCACTAGACAACTAAGTGTGGATTTATGGCCATACCTGAGATGCTGAGGTCTGAAAATGTCAGCTTTACTACCTTTGATATAGACTGACACAGAAAGAAGAAATAAAGAAATAAAGTTTTGCAGAGAACATACCTTATTTTAATCTGTTAGACTTTTTTATGCCAGTTTTATTTAATTACTTTTCTTCTTAGTTCTCAGCCAAATGTTCTTTTGATTATCTTTTGAGTCAGCCTTTGCTGGTCATACGACAATAAATAATAATCCATATCATGGATAATACTCTTCTTAGAGAGACTATCACAAACTTTTGACATCTTGTTGAGCATATCACAACTTCTGGGGTCATGCTTGGTAGTTTATCGCCCTCCAAACAGACTGCTTTGTGATTTCCTATATCCTGTAGTTCCTAAATTCGTCAGGTAGACTGTCTCCTCTTGTTTTGCCATAAGCATAGAAAGAAAACTTTATGTGTAACACTGAAGCTACTAAGTGATATTTCATAATCTTAATTGTAAAGTGTGCAATCTTCTCATAAGTTGCTTAATACATTATCCTGTAAATCCTTCAGTTGTCTCTATCATAAGTTGAAGGTTCAACTATTTGAAAGCTTAATCATTTTATATTATAGCAACTGAAAATGTGCTTTAATAGGAAAAATAATATAGCTTGATTAGCTGACATAGATGTGAATTGATCATGATGCTGTTTTTCAGTGAGCTAATTCTGCTTATAAAATATGTCATCTTTTTTAACTAAAGAAATACCCCAAAAGCCTAGCAGAATGCCTCTTTTGGTAAATGACGGCAAACTTTGCAATGTGAATCTTCAGCATGTTTTGAAAGAGCAGCTGAATCAACTGGTGAGTATGATGATTTTGTGGAAGAAAATATAAAAAAGAATCTGCCAGTATGAAAATATATTTAATAACTAATTTGATGTCACTGAAAATATTGCAAAAATAATTTTCTGCTCCCTGTGACCAGAAAGTCCTTAGGCTCTTGCCACATTGGAAGAAAAAGTGTAGGTAGAAAAGCATGCTCCTGCTTGCATAATTGCAGAGTTCAGTGGCTCAGCCTTCCATTTCTTAGGCATTTTCACATTATTTTAGAGTACAGCACTGACATAGACAAGGAATTCTGAATTAAAATCAAAGCAGCTTCAAAAAAATACATGACTGAAATGTTTACATGCCTCACAGTGCATCCTGTCATCATAGCCAAACTTCAACAAACAGATGATTTCTGCTTGAGAAAGCTGCATTGTGAAATCTGGGAGGGACTCTGTGCTACGAGCTGCTTAGACTTCTTAAATTGCATTGTTTAGTGTAAGACTTGAGGGTACTTCTCCTTTTCTTGAAAATAAGTAACAGCTTGCTATTTCAAACTGATGGATGGTTCTTACATGATAATATTGAAAACAAACATATTTTCTATGTAGAATTCATGCCGTGTTGGACTTTTTAGGCTCCTACTGAGGAAAAAAAGGCTGAGAAATATTTTCTTACTTAGTCTGTAACATTTTAACTTGTGACTGAATTTTAAATGCAATTAAATACAAAAAAAATCTCATATATAAATTTTGATAGAAGCATACAATGGCTTGGATTGGAAAGGACCTTAAAGATCATCCGGTTCCAACTCCCTGCCATGGGCAGGGTTGTCATCCATCAGTTCAGGCTGCCCAGGGCCCCATCCAACCTGACCTTGAATGTCTCCAGGGATGGGGAACCCACATTTTCTCTTGTTCAGCTAAGAAATAATTATTCCATATTAGTCCTTAAGGGTTTAAAGATTCTGTCAAATATTTAAAGCTGGTTTCTTCCTTTTATGTGCAACCACAATACTATGTTGAGTAACTTCTGTACTCTTGTTTTAAAGGAGGCTAGGCTTTCACCAGAGGAGTCTGGAGGTTTTTCATAATGGAAATACTAATCTGCATTTGTACAAGTAGCTGCCGTTGCCACCAGGATATATGGTGAAATAATGCTTTTGGAGAGTATCAGAAAGATAGGGCTCTTTCATAAGGGTCTTTCAGGTTTCAGTGAGCAGTGCCAACATTCTAATTTGATTAGTTTGGGGGAAGGCAAATCTTCAGTACCAGCACTAGCCTTCAGTGTTTGACTTCTAGCTTTCTTTTGGGTAAACCTAAGAGAAGTAATACCCGTGTGTATACACTTACATATAAACATGTACACATACATCTGCACTTATATATGTGTGCATAGACATATACATTCATATATAAATATGTACATTTATGCTTATACACAGAGGGCAACTACCACTTTGTAAACTAAGTGCAAAATGAGTCTTTCTCTTATCGTCTAGAATGGACTTAATTTCTAGCCTCATCTTGCTCTTTCTCACACTGTCAGTTCTTCTCTCTTCCAGTCTTGATGTCAAAGTTCAGTGCTACCATCACAAATCTTACTCTTTTCTCTGCTAGTAGTTTGATATGCTTTAATCTGTGTAGAACTGACATAGCACATATGGTAGATCACTAAGCATATAAGCATTAACTGGGATTTCTACAGAAAAGTTATCCATGCTACCACTAAGTTAAAACTTAAATAAACAGTGAATACATCATTAAGTACAGTAATAGAAAAATAGTTCTCCCAAGACTTCTAAATCCTAAGTCAAATATTGTTGCCAGAGTTTGAATACTTTATTTAAGCTTTTTTAGTATTTTCTCTTCGGATATTTCACTTATGCTTAATGTTTGATGTTTGAAAATAAACATTCTGATTTGGTCTGACAAACATTGCTCAATGAGTACTTAAAAGCATTCCATACATATCTAGAAATATTCTAGCAATACTTAACTGAAAGTAAGAACCGAAAATTTCTGTAGAAATGTATACTCCATCAAATTGAAGCATATGAAGTAAATGTTTAGTAATCCGCATATTTGTGTTAAATATTTTGAAACCTGCATCTTTACATCAGAGGTAGCATTGTAATTTCAGTTAATATGAGCATAAACATGAGACGTGTCCATACTGCGCCAGGCCATGATGCCCCATTCCCATAATTCATACTGACCTCTTTGAAACGGAAATGAGGGTCCACAGATTAGACCTCGGTAGGTGCTTGCTACTTGAATGATACTAAGCTGAGTTGCAGCATGCATCTTCATACCCGATAGCACTGCAGCTTACTGCTGCTTTCTGAGCTACCTAGCAACTTTCAGAATCCCAGGTTCAAACATGATGTGTGCAGCTTGGCACAACATGCCTTTTGAGCTGTCATCAGGTCTGAAACACAGCAGTCCCATCAGCTCCTCCCTCTCCAGAGAGGCAGTTAAATAACCCAAGTGAGTCCTGGACATATTTGCCTATAATTGGTGTTCTTTGAACAGATTATACTTGAGTAACTAGACTAAAATAGCTAATGAAAACTGTAAATATTATTCATTAGGAAAAATTAGATTCCAGGTCTAGGTTCAATCCTATCCCACTCTATTATGCATTTAAACAACAACAAGAACAAAATTTGAATCCATCCCATGATCTTCTGTATGTATTATAATCGTATGCTTGTTTTATTTTTGAAGTAACGTCTCACTATATTTTGAAAAACTTCTGCTCCATTTCTCTGTTAGAACATCACTGTCATGTGATGGAACAACTAGAATTTTGGGCATGGGAAAGGGTCAAATATCATCACTAGTTGTACTTCTGTGAATGATAACAGAATACAAGTTCAGCAATTTAAGCTTGCAGTGCAAGCACATTAAAATGTTGACTACACATTTGAACCCCATCCCGTTATTGCATCTGTGCCTTCAAAATCTAAGCATAAAACTTCCCCAAGATGGACAGTACAATCAGTACTTTCTGTGTTCTGTTTCTTCCACATTTTAAAATCTGTACAAGGAAAATGTGTAAGTAGCTTGACTGCTTGGGTGTCAGAATTTTTGTTTCAGAGTGGATATTCTGATTATTTTTCTTTTTATTTAGCTGTCTGTCTTTCTTATAAGAGTGTACTTCTTAATACTCCTCTGGTGTTCTGTCAGTTCAGTCGTTAGCTAATTTTCTGTAGTTCTCCAGTTCTCCATTTACTGTACTTATTGCTAGCTGGGTCTCATAATCTACAACCAGAAAAATTAATGTTTCAGAGGTGCTTAGAAGAATAATTCTACATTAAAATTGTTTGTCCCTTCTTATGGTAAAAACCTCACATGTTTTTCCCTAGTCTCTGTGTCTGTTTAAGCGATTCAAGGTACTCTTGAAAAGTCACACTTTAAATTCTAACTTTTCTTCTTTTCAGTTTATGGCAGCTAAGGAGACTTAGCTTTTCCCTTTCTGCTTTTACTACTATGTTGATCTGAATAACTAAAGACTCCTAGAAAAACATCCCATATTTTATTATTTCTACCTTTCGGACTTAGGTAGGATTAGGTAATACATTTTTGAGCTTATAGGAACAAGTCTTGGAATTTTACTGTGCTTTAGGTTATCAGTAGGCACACTAGAGTAAACAAAAAAAATGTTATTTTCATTGGTGGTATATGATGCTGAGAGAAATCATGGCACTCATTGCACTGCCTGAGTTTCTTGAACTGACATTAATCTTAAGAACTGGAAGAAATTCACATTAAAAAAACATGGAGCTGCTGATGCACTACAAAGAACTGAAAGCTGATGATAACATTTTACTAGATGCAAATATGACCTAGAAAACCTACAGCCACAACCAGCTCTTTCCTCCTTTTTTGCTACGTATTGCAATGGTTTTCTGCGTGGGATGGCTAAATGTCCAGTTGTCATTTCAGCTCACTTAAATTCACTTGATCAAACTAGGTGAACTAAATGCAAACTGGCAGTCACTCTTCCTTCTAGGAAGCAAGTCGATACTTGGTCCATGTGTGGCAGATGTGTAGCTAATGCAATAAATATGGTTCTTAAATTTTCTTTATGTAAAAATGAAAACTCTAACAACTTTTTTATCTCTCTCTTTGCAATTCACAAAGGGACAGATTTATCCTGCATTCCACATTTGAAAAGCAGTCAATTTCTGTAAGTGATTCTGAAGACTTTTGTATACTTGTTTATCCGTGTAGAAGATTAAAGCTTTGTGAATAAATGTAAAAATTCTGAAACTCAGAGAAGCACAGCTTTGTAACTTCATAAATCCACTTGTGGTAGCTTCTTGAACTAATATATTTATAATCTATACATTGAAAGTATTCTGCAGTTATTACGTTTTATAAATACAATTAAGCATATTAATCAGCAAGCTTTTGTGACTTCATTCAACTTGAGTCCACTAGGATTCCTCTCACTTTATAAAGCCAATCTTCTCTTTTCCTATGGTGTTTGGAATGGTGTCAACTTAGTTAATTTCTCCAGGGCTTCATATTATCCTCCCCCACAACATGCAAGCAACAAAGAAAAGACAACATAGATTGAGGAAAACCAGAATACAAGACGAGTGCTCAAAAATACCTTAGTAGCTCCAGCCACATTTTTTTGTAGCAGAATGAAATACCTTGTTCCACATAAACTGACTTGCTCAGCACTTGTGTAAATTAACCTTGTGATCCTTTCTTCAAGTTTATCCATACATTGATCATACCTCAGTTTAATTAGGATCAGGGTTTATGCATAAAGTAATGCAATATAATATTAAGTATATACAAATACTTGTGTGAATAGATCTGTATTTTCATTTCTGAAATCAATGACAGTCTGAAAAATACGGGAAATAAATGAAACAATGTGTATGAGCAAAGTTTCTTCAGTCACTTAATATAAAGTGCCAGCTTTCTTAGGTAGGGACTAAATATTCCCTGAGATCAATACCAGCTTAGGGTAAAAGCTATCTAACCTTCTCACATTTTTCTATTGTTTATTACTCAGTAGCGTCACACCTTTCTTGGAAGAGAGTGAATGGAAGAAAATTTGTCTGTGCTAAAAAATGATTGGTTGAGGAAAAATCTGAAGTGTCAGTGAAAAGTTGCTTCATAAAGTCTAAAAGCATGCAGAAACCCACCAGTGTGGGATAAGCATATTCACAATTACCAGACAGGGTATTTATGGCAAAAGAATTTGTTTTTCAGTCTCTTTTTCTCCTGTTTTATAAAAAAAAAATCATTTTGTAGTAGGTGTGATGTGACAATACCTATCTCAGAAGCCAGTCTGCTGTAACATTTACAGCAGTACTGTTCTCAACTTGCTTCCCATATTATTATTTTCTTACCAGGTTGAATTGATATCTTCATATAAAAACACTGGAGATGCAAAGTTTAGCCAAGCACTGGTAACTTCAGTGTACTCTTTTCCCAATGCTTTGTTATGGGTTTAATGTACTATTCTGTGTTCTTCACAGTCTCAGCAAACTCATATTCATAGAGAGATTCTTTCCTTCTCTTTTAAGTATCTTATGCATTTTCACTCTCAAAAACTTGCCCCTGACCTACTCAACAGATGTGAAATAAGACTGCTTTACAATTTTCTCTGAATATCACCACTGGAAATCAAGCTGAAATAAAAATATTTGTCAACATGGAATATTGTTTGCATTTTGGAACTAGCAGGAATAGTCTACATTTTTTATCCTCTTTTGAAAATCCAAGAGTCCTTGATTCTGCATATAAAAGCTCTGGCAACAGGCCTATAAATCTCTTTTCTAAGTGTGTGCCATGAGTTTCAGTTAAAAATTTAAACAAAAGATTTAGAGCAAGTTGGATAAAAATTGTCATCTCTTTTCCTCAACTTTAAAATCCTTTCCCTTTATGATACCATACTCTCAAAAATTTATGCAATGTTCTTCAAAGCTTTTGCCTCCACTGTAGCAGCTGCTCACAGTAATAAAACCAATATTGATAAAAGAGGTCTTTGGAAAAGCCTTCTTTCTTAGCAAAAAATAAATGTTTCCCTGATCCCCTTTAAAGACTATGTGTTCAATATCTAATTCTGCTTACATGGGTCACTAATCATTATGGTTTTGTTTTGAACTGTCCAGTTCCTGTGGTAGGTATCAAAGCAGTTAGCCATTGCAGGGAGGTGGTATGCCATTCATCTGGCAGCAGTTCTCTTTGTTTCAGGAATAGCAGTGCTTATAGTGCTGTATCAGCAAGGATCGCCACTGAAACAATCCCTTACCTTCGTACATTTGCTCACAGTTGATGCTGCCGTGCTGTGGTTTTAATTAAAGAGATAATGGGAATGAAAATCAGCTTCAAAAGTGACCAGTGAATAAGTTAAAGGCTTACAGAGAGATGTTGTCTGTTTAAAGACAGGAAGGAAAAGGAGCTGTTCCGTGGAGGCATTATAGATAAGCTTTACAGGTGAAAGTTCCACAACTTTTCTTCAGAAATCATTAGAAAGAAAGTAGGGCTTTTTTTGTATAATTTTCTCCTTTGAAAGTCAGTGTCTTCACTCTTGCTTTTCATTTTTACAAACACATTAATCATACAGGTAGGCCTATTTTTTTCCTTGTTCTATTTGAATATATAGGCTTGTTCATAGTCGAGTGTTTTCTTTTTAGATGTAATTAGAGTACAATGCTGTTTCCCAGGTGGATGACAAAGAGCTGTTCATTTGCACTCAGGAAAAATAACGTATATGTAATCACATGAAAATATACATATTTACTGCTGTTTTATATAGAAGTGTAGTACTCATTACAGGGATATTTTTATTTAATAGACAATGCTGCTATATTTCAACACTTCAGTATGTTCAAATGTAGATCCTGGAAAAAAATCATTTACTTAAATAGCTTACATGGCAGGCGAGTATATGAGAGTCAGTGGAAATCAATACAAAAAGAGACATTTATACTACCAAGCTTTTGGAAGGGGTGTATAGACAAGATTGTTAATTGGCTTTCAATTGAAACATTTTCAGTGGCGCTCATAATTATTCACTTGTATGTACTCTCAGTCCATTGTAATTCCCCTCTAACTTTCAAACTGTCAACTTTCTATGGAGCACTTATAAACAAGTAACATTAATTTTCAATTTCTGGCATTTTCTGTAAGCTTGATTTCTCTATTATGAAAGGGCTATGTGTTTTCAGTGTATCTTAAATAGCTCTAATTTTTACAATATACATATTCTGAGGAAAATTTAAGAAATAATTGTTAGCTTCTAGTCTCCAATCCAAATATTTTAGTGCTCTTAATATTTCAGGCTATGCTGACTGAAGTTTGTTGCCCCCTTCCAAAATCCCATGGGACTAAGCCTTGATATGCATGTCTCTTTTCATGTCTGTTCCTCTCCAATCAGAGTTAATGATAATTTAACTCTGACTATGAAAAGATATCTGTTTCAGAATATCGTCACGATTTTGAGAAGTTTTATTTCATTTTCTCTATGTACAGCTTGCTGTCTGGATTCAGTAATGTACTCCTTAGACAGATGACTAAATTACTGTGGAATATTACATACTTTGGTTGTTCTACAGGGGTTATGCTTGCTTTGAACACAGTTTAATTTAAGCAGCAGAACACTGTAGGGCTGCCTAAAATATATCTGCCAATTCTACACATGTCAATTCAACCTCCATTACCCTGACAACTTTGTGCATGCTATATATAACTACAGTGTGGGATAACAAGTCCTGCAGCAGGGAAAAGACTTTCACTGGAAACAATTCTGTGAAAGCTTTTAGGAATACAAGCTGGGAACAGCCCTAGATAGAAGTAAGGCTGAATAGAAGATGAATTCAAAGCCAGGAAAGAATGACATCTAAAGTTAGAAGAATGCTTCAATCCTCAAATAATGCAATGTGAAAACCGTGTACATTTCAGATGAGAACCAATCTGATTTTGGTCATATCAAAGAAATTTCTCTGTGCCAGTTTCAATTACATTCAACATACTTATGAATTGGTAAAATATAAGTTTTTAAAAACTATACCTGAGGTCAGTACAATAAATCATAATTAAAATTTAATGACAATATTAAGTTAAAACTGTTTGCTCAATGTTGAATACAAGAAACTAATAAAGATGCATTGGATTCAACTGCCTTTCTGAGCCAGTAGAATCATTTAAAGCAGGCTGCACGTGAATCAGTTGGCAGCATAAACCCTTCCAGCAGTCTGCAGCATTAGAATTTGCTTTTCTGGTTCATAACCTGGATGTACTTTTTAATGGTCAAGAGTATATCATTTTTTTTTCATGAATTTATCTTAAAAAAATAATGATTTTTGTACTTTGAGCATCCTACGGTCATGAATTTTACTGTGAGAAAAAAAATAAAAATATCCTTTAATTTGCTTTTAAAGCCATTGGCTCATTTTTTAATTTGGCCTTTTAATTATCACATTGAGAATAATGGTTGTCTATTCAACTGTTTCACACCATTTATGATTACCTTTTTTAATTTTTTAAGTTCAAATCCCCCACCAGTTACCTCTGTTAGTAAGAGACTATTCTTTGCAGATATGTCTATATCCCCTACCCATACTTGTCATCCTTCTATGTTTTTATTATTTGTACCATATAATTTTTCTTTCAGACAGCACAGACAGAACTGCATGCAGTAATTACAGTGCAAGTAGACCAAAAATCTACAATATATATTTGTTTATATTCAGATTCCTTTCCCAATAACTCCCCAAATTCTATTTGGCATCTTGATGACTGCTGGTGACAGCTAATCATGTCCAATGTTGTGTACAGTTTTTTTTTGTTTGGTTGTTTTGGGTTGTTTTGTGTGTGTGTGTTGTTTGGTATGGGTTTTTTTGTTTGTTTGTTTGCTTTTAACTAGCAATAATTCATATTTATTAATAGTGAATTACAATCATCATGTTATTTATCACTGGCTAAATTCATTTGAAATTTTGAGGCTCTCCAGTTTTTCAAACATAGTTTTAACTTCAACAGTGGCAAGGAATTTTGTATCATCTGCAAGCATTGGCTTGTTTCTGCTAGCTATTTTCTCATTGCATATGAATGGAATGGAATATTGTGTATGGAATGAAATGAATGAAACAGATAACCACAACACAGAGAAGGTGATGTGTATTAGATGTGAATGCTTTTTTCTGAAATAGTCATCCTAAATTACCACTTGTGAAGCCTACTGAATGCTATGTTTTCTTTTCTGCATATCTGAGCAGTATAGTTCTTAGGTATTACTTACTGTGGAACTATGGTTTTACGGAATTAGAATCAAGGCTTTTTTTTTCAGCTTGAAAAATACTGCTATCTAGAACAACAAAGAATCAAGCCTGAAATGAATGACCTTAAATAATGATATATCCTACAGCTCACTCAGGATTATGTCACTCCCAGAGATTAGTATGGTTTGTTATCATTCCTTTGTTAGCATATATATGTATGTGATCATACCTATCCATGGCTATTTAGGTCTATGATGATGAATGCTGATGTATGGTGACAGTAATATTCAAACATTACTTCTTCTCTCTAAGTGGCTTAGACTTCACCACATAAATAATATTCAAACTGCGGTAAGCAATGCTCTTTGCTGCCCCAACTGAACATATCTTCTTTGAATAAATTAAAGCTGTTCAATTCTTGGGAAATTTATATGAAAAGTTTGATATGATTTTTCTAGATCTTTGGTTAGCATGAACAAGAATAATTCTGTATTGTTCTAAGAGGTAAGACAAGAGGACCTGGAATGGATGAATTATTAAATTTCAGTTTGATAAATCATAATTATTAATTTCATAATTTCTCTTTTAAAGGACAATACATTGTTTAAATAACAGTCTTACCTTTAGTGATGATCCTTTGTCTTATAAGTGGTTTTATTAACATTTGCAAACTGGGTTTCCATATTCTGTTATGTTTTTAGGAACACTTTATATTTCCAGAAATCATGTATCTCCCAAAAGTGTGTGGTTATATTCTTCCAGGGCACATAGTAAGAAGCATTAGCTTAACTTCTTCTGATCTGTACAGGAGCACAAGAATAGTAATATCGGCTCCTATCCAAGTTCCTTCTCTTCTAGCAATATTCTATATAAAATACTTTTAAGAAAGATTATAATAACCTAACAGATGGCTTGTGTAGGATAATCTGACACTGATCACTTACACTTAAAAGTTCTTTTAAACCCAAAAATGTAATTTCTTTCCATGTTTTTATTACTATTATTTATCATAACCAAGTATTAATTTCTATATAGACATTTCTGAATCCCATAATCGTGGTGTCAGCAGCAGTCAGTTCTTCAGCCGGAAGATATATCCTGACATGACTTCCAGATTTGTGATGATTCTTATAGTTCTTCTTTAAGTTCATGATTTATCCCTACATCCTGATTTCAAGAGGTTTCTACATGAATTTTAACTACCAGTGATAAATATAAGTTGCTTTTCTGTTCTCCATATTCTCAAATTTACATCTTATTTCTATCACTGACATACTCCTAAGCAACATGAAATGAAGCCTAATCAGTGTGAAAAAGAATAGCTGCTGGGAATTAGGAGATCTGAGTTCAACTTCCTGTGATCAAATAATGAACTTTTCCATCCTCTAACCAGCAAAATGGGTATAATAGTAACTCCTTGCTCACCGAATATTGAATATAAGCACATTAAGGATTAAAAGAACTCAAATGATTTTAAAACCACAGGAAAGTTTATCTATTAAATAACACTACAGAAGTGCAGGTTAACCCTGTTCCTCCGTATTCAGTCAGGACAGTACTTCAAATCTAACTGTTTTCTGAAAAAAGATGAACTGTAACAGATTTTGACTTATAAAAGTTCCAAGTATGTGACAATATTCCCTTCATTACAAACATATATCTAGATAAAAATCTTTGAAGAGAAAGTAGGGGAAATAATTGTACCTAACAGGACTAGCATAAGCATTAAGATGATGACAGGAAGATTAGCTAGACAATGAAACACAGTACTGGCCTCTTTCTCACCTTATAAGAATTTCTTCAAAAAACACTCATAGATAACAATTATAAACTGGAGCTTTTTATTTATTTATTTATTTATTTATCTAGGGAAGGGCCTTTGGTTTGAAAGCAGAAATAAGAAGTTTTATTCATTGTTCATGTAATCCATAAAGAATGTAGCTTATTCTTCCTGAGGATTTCAAGGATGCTTGTCACTTTCTTATAAATGTCTTTCTGAGTCACACAGAATTCCTGATGCCAGAATTGCCAAGATGAGTTATACAAATTAGTTTTTGACAGTTCAACAGTTAAGACCTTCTACTAGTCATAGGTAAGCCTAAAAGACAAATATTTAAAGATTTCAAGAGCAGGGGAAAAGAAGTGTCTTTATGTTAGTATTACTTAGCCAGGTTTAACTATAGCTTCCACTGTGTGACTCAGCTATAATTCTATTAGCAATAAGACACTGTAGGGAGAATTACTTCCAAGTAATTATTGTACTTGGGTGATTAAAGTAATTCTAAATATGACCCTGTCCCATATAACACTGCTAGAGGCAATGCAGAAGTGTATTGCTTGTCTTATCTCATTGTTTAATTATAAAAAGTCTATAGTAAATATTCTGTAGATTGGAAATGGAAACTCATGGAAGCAATACAAAAATACCTGCTACTATTAAATTATAAAATAAGGTGTAAAGAATGACTCCTTATTTATCCAAAACAAGCAAATAAAAAATTCCAACTGTAAATCTACACATTTTGGAGCATACAAGATGGAAAGATCAGTATATCACATAAAAATACACCTTTCTTTCTCTTTTTGCTACTTTCTTTCTCTGTTACTTGAGGCTCTTTGTATTAATGTGAAGCAGTTAAATTAATAATCTTGTTTTCCTCAAAGAACTTTTTTCTCCGTATAGCAAAACTGGAACCTGGTTCAGAATAAGTGCATTAAATTCACCTCTATTTCCTTTTTGGCTTTCTTCTGATATGCATATGACTGAGACACAAATTAATTTTCTAAAAGAAAAAAAAGGTCTATGTAGCTATAGATAGGTCTGTCTTTTCATTCTGAGAATAGGAACATTATCTACGTTCTGTGCTTGGGAAAAAATAAAAAAAGTGCAAATTGAATTCTGAATGAAACATATGAAATGATAATCTCTTCTGCCTTTGTAGGAAATCTATATGCGAGCAAATTCAGTTATGATATAATAATATATATATTTAGTCTTTATAGAAGTATTTATTCAGCCTGATCTAAAGCCTACCAGAATAAATAGAGCTACCATTAGTAAGTTCAGTTCAAAAATAAAATATTCTGAGTTTGTTTAGAGATATAAAAACATAAATTGACATTAATTTGTTAAAGTGACATTTTACAGGATTTTGAAGCACTAAGTATATTTCTTCAAAAGTTATTGAGTAAAGGAATAATTTGCCTACATAGAACTTAGATATTAATAATTGACATACAGGGTATTTTCTAGGGATTAATAACTAGCTGGGAGAGTTGATGGCCTGAGGCAAAGCCAAGGGCCATTACCCTTGGCTAGCTATTAAATCCCCAGGAAATTCCCAATGTCAAGGTCATGATTGCTACTAAAGTTCCCTCTTAAAATAGATTTATTTTATTTCATTTATTTCAATATTTCATTTCCAAATTCTGTATGTAAAATAATTCGATGAAGTTGTTTGGATAATTCTAGGATTCTAACTGCTCAGAAGGCCTCATATTTGTTCTGACTGTGATCAGGCCCTTCCTGCTAGTTTATAGGCAGCAATCAAAATGGTTTTGTCTATCTGGTGCATTGTCAAGGTTAATTCTTTGGAAAAAGAAACAAACAAATAAAAAAACCCTGAACTTTTAAGTTAGGAAGAAAAATACCGCACTCCACTATTTTTGTGAGAAATGTCAGAAGGAAGTATCAGATTGTATCATTTTTGTTGTAAAATGATAGGCAATATATTGCAGCTAAATGTCTTTTCAGGCCATTACTGTACCTTGTGTGCAAAATCATGCATTTAATACTGACTGGATATAATCCACAGAAGCATACCACAATATCATATAAGACAGAAACCAAATGCAATCAGTACCCAATATGCAAATGTCAGCATAGTATTAAGGAAATTAGCAACATGGTAAAACAAGTCTGGCATCAGAGAAGGAAGGGAGAAACAGTCATATTTTATTGTCAACAGAAGTTGTGAAAGCATGCATATTAGATTAGGACTAACCTAATTGGAGTTATGGGTGGCTTGCAGTACAGTAGTGGGAGCAGGCATTAATTTGAATCATGCTACGCCATGTCACAACCACTTGAAATTCCACTGGGCAATATTAATTCAAACAGAGGTCTAGGTTACTAATAAATGAGGTAAATTGAGTCAATTACTAATTTCATGCTTTTCTGATTTTTGGTTTAGATAGAAAATATCCACAATTTAATACACTGTCCTCTAGAGATCTTTGCCACTTACAAAGAACATGTGTTCAGAGAATTATTTATACTACTCGTTTTGTTAAACATTTTTCCTGTACTCAGAGCAACAGGACAAAGGGTGGGGAAGGAGACAAATATTGTCTGCCTTTTCTTCTTATTGAAAATGTGATTTGTATTTCTAGCCTTCAGGCAGATCTTCATTTTCTCCTTAGTTATCATTTCTAGTGACTGCTTTTCCAATCAATATCTCACTTTAAATAGTTGGGAAGAATATTTTATGAAAGTGAAACCAGGTATAAGCAGTATTTATACTTATTCCCTGCAGAAGAAACCCCAAAGCTTGTCCTTAATCGCACATTCTCTTGTTTACTCTCTTTTTTGAGACAAAGCATTCAAAATAACATAGGTTCTGTCACCTTGCTCCATTCCAACCTCTGGCTGACAAGGCAGGAACCATACAGTTAGCTCCAGCAGCTCACCTACAATGCAGGGAGCACACTGTAATTCAATAGCTCACTTTCAAGTATTGGACATGCTCCCAGAAAATCCACTTATAATAAAGACTTTCCTACTATACTGTAATGTAAAACCCCAAAGTTATGTTCAGGAAAAACAAAGCAAATTAAGCATGATGTTTTGATCTCTCCTGCAGAATTTGTCTGTCCCTTACTGAAGTGGAATGTTATTTATTCTTGTTAACTGAAATCACCATCTTTTAGTTCAAGATGTTTATCATAGAATGAATCGCACCTTTTGTAGTTTCTTTCTATTTTTCATAAATGAATTTCAATCACTTATAAAAGCTAAAATAAATCAGAAACTCATAAAGACAGAAAATAAATCAATAAGAAATCCCCAACATAAATGGAACGCTACTGGGAAAAAATAACACTATACTGAGTAAACATATCAAAACAATATTTCTCTTTGCTCCTATGAAGAAAGCTGAGCATTTTTCCCTCCCTTTTACATCTCTTTTTTCTTTTCTTTTCTTTTCTTTTCTTTTCTTTTCTTTTTTTCTTTTCTTTTCTTTTCTTTTCTTTTCTTTTCTTTTCTTTTCTTTTCTTTTCTTTTCTTTTCTTTTTCTTTTCTTTTCTTTTCTTTTCTTCTCTTCTCTTCTCTTTTCCTTTCCTTTCCTTTCTTTCTTTTCTTTTCTTTTCTTTTCTTTTCTTTCTTTTCTTTTCTTTTCTTTTCTTTTCTTTTCTTTTCTTTTCTTTTCTTTTCTTTTCTTTTCTTTTCTTTTTCTTTTTCTTTCTTTTCTTTTCTTTTTTTTTTTTCTTTCTTTTCTTTTCTTTTCTTTTCTTTTCTTTTCTTTTCTTTTCTTTTCTTTTCTTTTCTTTTCTTTTCTTTTCTTTTCTTTTCTTTTCTTTTCTTTTCTTTTCTTTTCTTCTCTTTTCTTTTCTTTCTCTCTTTTCTTTTCTTTTCTTTTCTTTTCTTTTCTTCTCTTTTCTTTTCTTCTCTTTTCTTTTCTTCTCTTTTTCTTTCTTTTCTTTTCTTTTCTTTTCTTTTCTTTTCTTTTCTTTCTTTTCTTTTCTTTTCTTTTCTTTCTTTTCTTTTCTTTTCTTTTCTTTTCTTTTCTTTTCTTTTCTTTTCTTATCTAATCTTACCTGAGTGACTACAAAAGCATTATTTTGTGGGTTGATCTTTGCCTATTTTTACATCTTCCTCAGTAGAATATATCTAATTTGGCTTTTAGGTGTACAGAGCACACAGTCTTTCAAAATCTTTGAAGTTCTAAGGAAAGGAAGGAAATACAGGAAAATGCAGATGGCAGCAAAATAACAGTTAAATTACTTGAAGCCACAGTTCCATCTTTCATCGTTTAGTACAGGTAATTCAGTGAATTTTATTTTCATATCCATTTTCTGGATTTGTAAAACAAGTATTCATAGCTACATCTTGAGGAGAGTTTTAAATCCCTACATCTCATGAATGTAAATATGGTTATTGAAGATGTGTATCCATTCCTTTCAACCTTTCTCTAGACTACTTTTTCCAAAGCATTTTCAATGCAGTAATTGAAAGTACAGGAGAAAAAATCACTTGACTTTTGGGAGAAATATTAATCTTCAAATGAGGATAAAAATGGACATGACAATGTATTAATAATAATACTAACCTACAAGTATGTATAATATGAATATCTCAACAATTGCCTATTCTTTAAGTTGATAAACCAGCAATGAATACATCATTCTGAAAAACACCACAAGGTTTTAAGTACAGGGGAGAGACATTGAAACTGAATTATGAAACAGATTCTTTCTCTGCTAGATTTGTACTTTGCATATTTCTAGGGATATTAACCTCAGGGTGGGAGTTGTGTGCCCCCTAATTACACATTTAGGTTATTTTCAAAAGCTTTTAATCGGACTTTCATATGACACTGAACATGAGAAACATTAGATAAAAAGGGACCATGCCTTTGAATTTACTTGGGCAAATAGTACTTTTGAGCATTCAGCAGTAATTTTTTCTGTTGACAATGCAGATGTGAGGTTTATGACATCTAGGTCAATAATATCCTTGTTTCAAGAAAAATAGCTTATTTTTCTCGTATTTTAACAGACAGTGGAGAAGATTAAACAGTAGCTCTTACATAATCTTTTCATTTGAGTGTTAAGAAGAGATGGACAGCACGCATATAGAATGGTATTTTAGGAATTTTTAACCAAAGCAATCATTACAATGGAAATCTGAAGATAAATTAATTTTTTTCATAACCATCACTCTATTTTTTTTCTTTCCTTTTTTTTTTTTTTTTAGGTTTATCTGGGTGATGTGTTTGTTTCAGTTTTTTCAATGAATTAAAAAGCATCAAGAATGGGATTAATACAATGGGTATAAATCCATTTTGATGCTGAAATTCTTACTAGCTCCACTGTAAATATTCTCTAATCATGTCTTTAGGACTCCTTAGAAAAATTTTATTTCCATTGAAATTAAAGGAAATGCTTTCTTTAATGTCAGTTGGGACAAGATTACATCCTGGTATTTGCCACCATGGATGCTAATTTTAACTCTTGACAGAAATGAATTTTCCAGTGTCCCCAAAGCAGAACATTGGCTGCTCTCCAAGACAGTGCAACTTCTGTATGCCAATTCTGGCTGCATATTAATGAAATCTGGGTGAGGACACATGAAGTTAGTCATTTTTTCTGTCTTCTCCTGTATTTTTTGCTGAAGACTAATTTTATTACTTGTCTAGCATTTTTGCCAGCTGCTCACCAGTTCTACAAAACAAGATTTGCAATCAGGTATCAATATGTTCAACATTCTAAGAAGGTACTCCTACTCAAGACGAAAAAAAACCCAAAAAACCCAACAAATTGACATGACCACCGTGTAGTCATGAGAAATGTTTGACTTAAGCTATTTGCTGCTTTGGAGTGCAAATATGGATTTAATATCTAAAGAGGTAGGAATTTAGAAGTTTAACTTTTGCAGTATTTAAGTAGTGGTAGGTGCTTGGTGCATTGTTTTTTGCAGTAGTGTAAAATAATGCTTTTCTATATGGATAGAGGGATGGTGAAACTGTGGCAATGGTACATCAATAACTGTTCCCATCAGACTCCAAGAGGATTTTCCACATGGGAGTACAACAGCAACATCCAATTAATCATTCAAAAGCTGCCTATTTATAGGTCTTAAGTTTCAAGTAACTGCACAGGTGAAAGTTAAAAGAATTTCTTAAATTTAGCATAAGCGTGTGTGATACATTGTCTTTGTTTTTCCTTGCCTTGAAAAATATGTCTCTCTGTCCTGGGGCAACATGTCTGCCCAGCATATGTATTATGGAATAAACTTATAAAATATGTTGTCTCATACTTGTTATGGAGATATTTATGAGTGTAATACATAAAGTACATGTACAGATGCCTTTCTCTTTTTGGAAGAAAGAAATAAAACAGCTGTATAAAATAGTAGACAAATATTATTAGCAGTACTAGAATCTTGTTTTAGTCTTTTGTTTGGACACAAGTAGTCCCTAAATTTTGCCAAAGGTTTTAGGACTGAAGAGAGAACTTCCCTCTACTACTGCTTAAAAGATAATCGTTGTCCGGTAGATTTAGTGATTTTAGTCATAACTTTAACTCATGCAGTTTTGTGGACAGCCTGGATATGCAGATGGCCCTGGCATACCATTTTGCCTGTGATGTAAATCACTTCTCATTGAATCGTTGCATTCCAAGCTGTTGGCATTTAATTGTTCAGTTTATACAAAGTAAATGCCAGCAGAAAATTCAAACTACTGGCATGCTTATTCTGTGAGGTGTTGCTTGTTTATGACTTGTTTTTGACACAGTTTTTCCAGCTCATTTGTCATATTTCTGTCAGTTTGGGTATGTTCAGAGTTCTTTAGTTTGTGTTCTCTTCTTTCCCTCTGACAAAAATACAATGAAATGTTTAAACTTCCACCTGAAACTTCCTACATTAAATTTCCTATTGAAATAATATTTATTTTAATTAATTTGGAGCTCTGTAATTTCCTACAATAGCAGGTCAAGATTATTTTCTAACACTTTCCACCCAATATATTTAGACAGGCTTGAAAATTTCTTTTTGTCTACCAACTGGGAATCATACTATGAAATTGGAGGAAAAATACGACATCCTAACACCATAGCAAAGCCAAAATAAATAGGTTTCCTTGTGCAGTCAGATAAGACTTCAAATTTTATAAAATGAACTACAAAAAGTACATTTTCCTTTCCAGAAAGCACACAGATGTATGTTCATCTCCTGTTCTTCTGACTGCACTTTTTCTCCTAGTTCATAATATTGCTTTTCAGATTGGAAAGGAGGCCATATATTCCTGTATATTTATACCATGCAGAACATACTGTAGATATAATCCAGCTACACTATACTGTATGTCTTTGCTATACAAAAGAATGCATTTGCTGAACTGTAAGTGACAGAACTGGATCAGAAGGAATTCACTGGCTAACATGTCTTTAGTGTGCAGAAAACATAAAAATATATGATGCAATTAATTAGGAACATATTGGAAATATCTTTGTGACTGTGGTGGATTTAAATGGCAATGAAAAGATTAGCTCCTTGGTCAAGCCTCTTAACTTAATGACAAATGATGCAATAGAACAATATCAAATGCTATGACAACCATGATTATTCAGCCTGGTAATGCTGGAAATAATGCATTAGATGCATTTAAAAATACAGTATTTGGGCTGCAGAAAAGAGAAACAGAGGCCATGGAAATATAAGTAAAAATAAAGTAATGTATTAATTTGTCCATTTTTTTTCCCTCAAAGGTAGAACTATTGATAGTATAGTTCTGATATCACTTAATTAGTTTAATTTTAGAAAATGAATTAAAGTCCATATTGCTCTTAGACATATGGTTTAAATCTTAGGTTGCCCTGTATGTTGAGTCAGGAATTGGACTTAATTTGCTAAGGTCCTTAATCTATCCTGCTCAGAATATTCATGAGTCTATTCTGATTGTATTGATTATAGGAAAGCATAACAAAACAGAGCACTACACTGATACTTTATTTTTGCTCTTTCATATTTATTTTCTCAATTCTGTCCTTACATTTGTCTATTTATATATATCTTTATTTTCCTTCCTGGGTTGTGCTCATCCTATGGATAACTACAAGAATCATAGCTTTAGATTGCAAGATAAGAATTTTGTTGTGATAAGATTCATGAACTTTAGATTAAAAATGCTTAAGACCAACAAATCTGTGTATCAGACAAGCAGGAGAAGGGCAACATAACTTTCAGGACATACAGCCATATCAAAATTCTAATAAAGCAAAAAATGAATAGGAAAAAGGATATGACAGAAAGAAAAAAAAAGAAAAAAAAAGTTCAGAGAATGAGACAATGGCCAATTTAAGCTAAATAAAGTCTTACAAAGGATATAAATCAAACAGAAAACTTATTTCTATTATATAAGTAGAAGGAGAAAGTAGAAAAAAGTCACTATGCATTGGCAAATCATTATATTTAAAAATAAATTTTAAAAAGTCCTCAATTTTTAAAAAGGAAGATGATGATTTTGGTGATGGGGTAAATGCAGAGTGGACTGTGAGGGCATGAAAAATTTCCATAGTTGAAATGGAAGCCAGTTTAGAAGTATTGATTTAGCTTTGCCAAGTGACAAGAGTCTTCATTTCAGAATTCTAACAAAGCTGGTGTGTGGAGCCATAGGTCACTTAGCAAGTGTTTTCAACAAATATATCAACTACGATTTCACACAGTTACTTGAGAATAGTTTAAGCAATTTTTATATTTGGGGAAAAAGAAGAGAAACAGTAAATAACAGTAGAAATAGCCTGACTATAAGAGTATGCACATTCTAATTAATTATACATGGTCGTACAGATACAATACAAATTTAGATTAAATGCAGTGCACCAAAGAACACTATTGTCAGAGTATACTGATAGTTTTCTTTATTTCCCAGACAAAAATTTCAGCACTTAGGTTGGCAATGGCAAAACATTCCAATACTGCTGTATAGACAAGTATTATTTAAACTTGAGAAAGTTGGAGTTAGTAATAAAAGAAAACAACACATGGATATAAGAGGAACTGAATAAAGAGCAAATAGCAGTGAGCTGTACTGAGAAATTTAGTATCAGACAAATGGGAGGTTAACATTCATTTCTGACATAGTCTCAGGATTGAGTTTAATTACATTTTATGAGGATGCTGGTAAAAATGTGACCATTCTGAAAAAGATTTGTCAATGAGAAAAACTTAGAATACATAAAAACAGAATAGAATTGAGATATCGTATGATAGAGATGTATGATAGAAACAATACAAAATTCAGAGATGCAATAGGCAAGAGTTTCTGTTTGGAACATCAAACTATCTAGAAATACTATAAAAAGAAAAGGGGGGGAGGGGGGGAAGGGGTTGGAAGGGAGTCTAATAACTGATATTGGGGGTATCTTTATTATAAAGACTCTCATTGGGAAGAGGTTATCAAGGAGTGCAGCAACAGAACAAGGGGTTTCAAACTAAAAAAAGGTAGACTTAGATTAGATATAAAGAATAAATTCTTCATTGTGTGGATGTGGACACATGGGATCAAGCTGCCCAGAAATTTTGTGGATGCCCCATCCCCGAAGCAAGGCCAGGTTGAATGGAGCTCTGGGCAACCTGATTTGGTGTATGACAGCCCTGTCATAGCAGGAGTGTTGGAACAGGATGATCTTTAAGGTTCTTTCCAAATCAAGCCATTCTGTGATTCTGTCAGTGGTCTCATTTGCAAATTAAATGAAAGTGATCCAAGGATACATTTATTTTTAGCAGAAATAGAAAAGCAGTATTACTATCATCAGAGCTCAGCAGAAAGGGATGTACAATGCTGGCTATCCATGTTCAAGAAGGATGAAATGGCTCACATACAGTCATTTAGGGCTTGTTTAGTGTACCAAAGAAAAGGCTGAGAGGAATTACATTTTCTATCCATAAATACATATAGAAGCAAAAGTCAAAAAGAGTAAAGAGATGTTTAAGCTTTTTAAACATTGGCAGAACAGAAAATTGTTAAAAATACGGTAGGGAATAAACATGGAACATCTCACTAAAATGCTCAAATTCTACGGATTGTTTGGTAGTTCAAACAATGAACTTTAAAATGAATCTTGAAAAGTTTGTTAAAAGGGTTATGTAATAATAAAGCACTGAACTCAGTGATGCTGAAGAAGTTTATAATCCAGTAACTTCCTATCTTGACAATAGTGAGAAGAACATCTTGTGATTCCCATTCAATTGCATTTATTTTTCTTAAGGCACCCTTATGTGAAGAAAAATAAGAAATAGAGCTAAAATTTGGAATATAATGTCTCCCTCTGTATGAAATCCAGATTGGAACATTGGACAGTGCCAGTATGAACAGAGCACTGGCTGCAAAACAGTCAATTTATTGACTCATTAACAGTTCATAAAATTTACTGCATTCTTCTGTTTCTTGTCACTGGTAAACATATGCTCTGAATTTACAATGGGCTCTGCAGTACCATTCCATAAATATTAAAAATAGTTTTGTGATCATTACAATGAATATCTTTCAAACCACAGTGGAATTCTGATGTTAAATAAAAGATTTGCAAATTGTGTCAGACAAGTTCATATGATTCATAACCTATTGAACTTTCTGAAACAACTCAGCATGCAACTCACTGATGGCCTTCAAGAGCATATTTTACAGGATCTAAAACAATTTTTGATCATAAGTATAACTAGAAGTATGGATTAAACATATAGTTGCTAGAATGTTTACCCTATAAAGTGTGTCATATGGAACTACAGAACCAGTGAAAGTTCATGCCCAGAACACTAATAAACCAACAAGATGATTATAGATCTTTTCAGTGCAAGTACTGGTTAAGACATAAACAACATTTTAACTAGCATTAAATAGGGTATGGTATATCTGCTTCTGCCAGATTATTCTAATCTTACTCATGTTGAAAAGCAGTATTTACTGTGAGTAATGGAATTATCTAATATCTGTGTATCAAATGTTCTCTTTCACGAGTGCAGGTGGACAAAAGAGTTAATAAATGATTTGAGCTCCTTGTGATTTTTCTGTTCTTCATATATTTATATATGTAAAAAATTCTACTGTAATGTTCTGGTTCAACAAATAACTTGAGAAGTGGACATATTATATAGTATATGTTTTTACTTTCTCTTTTCAGAAGAAGTTTGGTATGACAACTTTTTTTTTTTTTTTTTTTTGACAACAGAAAATCTCTTTTTTTCCACCCAGTTTTTTTGTGAACTTTCTTGTTCATCTTGTATAAGCTCATTTTTTAAATGCCTTTGTCTGGCAGAGTCTTCAGTAGTTTTTGGAATAGTATCAAATGTAGTTAGTGGTAGATTCTTACATACAGAAAAAGTTGTTATTTCCTCAGGAGTTTTAGTTCAGCTGTCCAGTTTAAACTTGATTTGACTTAATGAGGTTAAAGAGACAGAAAAGTCATACCTTTTATATGCAGATGTGATGTTAAAATTATCAAATGAATTGTCTTCCAGTAATGATGAACACAAACTTTCATAGAAACAAAGCAGATTTTTCCCCTATTAGGCATATAATGGATTATTATTTTTAAATGTAAATTTGAATTGTTAAAATACATGTATTTGTAGAGCAAAGTGCTTGTGATAGAGAAAAAGGTCTTTCCTCGCTTTCTACATCTGATGCAAGGTAGTACAATTTTTGCTCTCTTCATTGAGTAACTGTGCAAAAGAACATACTTATTTCCACTTCAAAAAGAAATGTTCTCCTAAGACAAACACTTAATCAACAAAAAAATATCATGGAGGAGGTTACAAAAAAATGTTAGGTTTCCAGCCTGCATTAAATTTGGAGCTGGCTGTATAAGTATGAATCTTTCTTTTTGTCCTTATGCATCTCCATGCAGTTAGCTACCTTATATGCTGATTTCAATAACTAGTTGAAAACACACAAAAACAATGAAAGAGGCAGCATCATAGTGACGGAGACTAGTTCCATAATACACTTAGCTATTATGCTCAGAGTTTTTATTGGGAACAGCATGCTAAATATGAGATTGCACATATCTGCAATCAAGATAAATATATACTAAGCAGCTGATGCATTACTTAACGCTTCATGTGCAAAAGTTCAATACATGTATAACAGACTGGAATAACCATCCAAATTCCCTTTCAACTGAAAGGAAATTTCCATAACTTCACAGAACTAAAGCCTCCCAAATATCAACTATTCTTGACTTCTGTAATGAGACACATACCATGCATATTCTATATCTTTTTCTCCTTGCAATGTCTATGCTTTGCTGCTGACCTGATGAATGTCCCATAAAAGAGTATTCAATCTGAGTTCTAAATAACAGAGAATAGCTTGCATTATTGGCTAACTTCTGAGAGATCAATACTGTTTTTTTAATGACTGTAACAGAAGTATACCACAACTCTTCTTCAGTTCCTGTCTACAAAAATCTGTAAATGAACACTCCTTTTCACTTTTTCATTAAAAACTTTATATTGAAGTCTTCCTAATTTATTCCCTGAAGACCTGTTATCTTAACTTCAAAATATTTGACAAGTACCTGTAAAATATTTCCTAGTGAAGAAACTGAAATTTGATGCAGTATTCCACTGATGTCTGACACCAGGTGAAACAGCACTTACCTTGATTCTGCACCTATACAGGCATCAGTGTTCTTTATATACAGTCATGTATGATCATGTAACTAATGCATGATTCTTAGACCACATGTTATAAAACTCCTATGTAAATTATAAATTGGTAGTGCTTTGCTTTGAAAATGTAACCAGTTGTTTAAGATTTATTCACACAGAGCACTACGGCATCACGTAATTTTAGGTTACTTATTATGTTATTAAGTGGTGTATAATCGGGGAGAGACTGATCTAACATAACTTTACATGTAAAAATGTAGTTTTAATTATTTTACAGTGCTTAAATCTGTTTGATTACATTATGGTAGTATTAAGAATATGACTTTGACTAAGACCTGAAATGAACAAAGAAAGCTATTAGCCTATCAGACAGTCTTGGAATAGTGAAATACATCTTACTCAAATCTAATAATTGGCATTGACTCTGACAAGTTCAATAAAAGGGGGGGGGGGGGGGGTGTTTAAAAACACAGGTGCAGCATAAGTCACAAAATCACAGAATCACAGAATGGCCTGGGTTGGAAGGGACCTCAAGAATCATGAACTCCCCTGCCACAGGCAGGGCCACCAACCTCCCCATTTAATACTAGACCAGGCTATCCAGGGCCCCATCCAATCTGGCCTTGAACACCTCCAGGGATGGGACATCCACAACCTTTCTGGGCAGCCTGTTCCAGCACCTCACCACTCTCATAGTAAAGAACTTCCCCCTGACATCCAACCTAAATCTTCCATCCTTCAACTTAAAATAATTTCCCCTTGTCCTGCTGTTATCTACCCTTGTAAAGAGTTGACTCCCCTCCTGTTTATAGGCTCCCTTCAGGTACTGAAAGGCTGTAATTAGGTCACCCCACAGCCTTCTTTTCTCCTGGTTGAACCATGTTTCCTATATTGGCAATATTGCCTGTTCTTGGCAATAGAATTTATACTGGGCAGCAACAGGCACTAATTATTACACACTAGGTACGAAATAGAACCTAACAAACTAAATCAAGGGTATTTATCAGATCCTTTAAATATTTTGCCACATATTAGCAGTAACTCCACTTCTAAAAGTGTTTTATACGGGGCAGATTGTAATAAGCACTTGCACTATACCTTGCCTCAAGATATGGTAATACTGTTATATTCATACAAACATACTGCCTGAAAAGCTATTGACTATGTATCTGACATCACATTCATTTTTCTCCCACTTTACTTTTACATCTCAGCTTGCAGCTTCCAGCCTTGCACAGACACTGTCTGGTGTTAACCATATGTAGTGTTATTACTCAAAAACTGCAGCTCTTTTACTTCAAAACTCTGTATGAGATTTGAGATAAAACAAAAACTCTTTTAGATATGAGATATTGACTTCATGAAGGCTACATCTTTGCTTTGATTTTATTATTACTATTATTTTTTAATGCTGTGAAAATAATACGTGGATATCACTTCTGTGCTTTAGGTAATCTTAATTCTATCCATGGCTCAACCATGAGAATCTGAGCAGTCTACACCAAGTACTGGCTTCTAAATAAATAAGCAAATGACAAATAACAAATTCATCTGAATAAATAGAGAAAACATACTTACTTGAATAGCTCTGAGCCTGTGATTATTACATTATGTTTTAGTATATATATTCTCTTTCATATTTATTGGAAGACCATTTAGTTATATAACACGAACAGTTTTTGAATTTCAAATCCAAGGCAGGGCAAATTTCTGAAAAATTTTTCTGGATATATAACAGCTATGTACAAATACTTTAAAAATAATTTAAATGTGTATTGATGCTACTCCCAACAACTTGTAACTGAGGGAGTTTAAGCCAGTTTATGCATATTTCCTCAAGTGCTGGATTTTTTTTTAGCAGTTTTGTCTTTAAATGAGTTCATTATGAAGCACAAAACAAATGTCATTAGCATTCACATTCAACAAAGAAACAAGTTAGTTGTTGTCTACACTCATTTAATTTATCACTTCAAGCAGAGTCTGCACCACACAGATTCCTAGTAGACACAAAGCAACATCTACATACAAAGTGTTTTGCCCTAAAAAAAAAAAAAAAAAAAAAAAAAAAAAAAAGGCATTTGGCTGTCAAAAAGGAAGTTTTTATGCTGATCTTTAGAGCAGCAATCTTCACATGGAAAACTAGTGTAACAGGTAACTATTTGCCAGGAAGAAAATTCCTTGATGGCCTTCTAACTCCCATTTCTAGCTCTCACTACAGAAAATGGGGCGGTGATTGTCCATGGATTCTTAGAAATATCCTGGAACATATCCTACATATCTAAAGTAAAACAATACAAACACAGTATCTATTCTATATATTAAGTTACAGCAACAATACTTTGGAACAACATCTGAGACTTCTTATATATTCTTGATACAATACATATTATTTCTAGATCATGCAAAGTGCTTTTCTGAAAGATTGTCAGAAAGTACTAAGAAAGAAACACACAGTAGAAAAAAGGTATTAGGTGAACCTCAAATGAAAAATATCAACATCACTAGTTTTCTTAAAAACATCATTTTCACATATTCTTTCTTTACTATTATGGGCTAGATGTCAGATATTCTGGGACAGCTAAAGATAGAAAGGTAGTGGTTCAAAATATCCAAGTAAAAACTCTACCTCTGTTTTCAGAGGTAGGTTTTTTGTTTTTTTGTTTTTTTTTTTTTTCTTCTGCAATCTTAGCAGGTTAGATTTTAATAAAGAAAAGATATTAAGAATATAAAAGCAAAATGAATGAGTTTGCTAAGTATAGTGCACAAGAAATTAGCCAAGGCTTACATTTTTTTTTCCTCCTAGTTCAGCTGACCATGAAGATTCTGAGGAAATAACTTTTCATATAATTTAAACAGGCAAGCAAAAATCAATTCACACAGTATGGCTGTTATTTTACCATGTCATTCTTTTTTTTTTTTTCCCATGAAAAATGGTTGATTAAATCTACGTAAGTTTTTAAATATGAGGAATACAAGGGCTGCTCCAAAAGTAATACTTCCTATGTTATTACACTGGCCCATGAACATCAGTGTGGATGTTGGTTATGTGGCAGTAAAGGTTGAACCTTCCCACCAATATTCCATTACATCTTGTTGCTATGTGACAGATGACAGCAGAGGGGCAGTCTGACAAAATGGTGTCTGATGTGGAAGTGCAGATGAAGCAAAGGCGTGGAATTGAAATCCTCATGCAGAAAAAATAGCACCCATTGACATCCATCGATGCTTGCTGAATCTTAATAGAGACCAAAGAGTGGATGTGAGCACTGTGAGGAGATGGGTGGAGTGTTCAGCAGTGGCCACAGCAACAGTGGGTCATCTCCACTGGAGCAGATTTTTATAAGTGTGGTACACAGGCTCTTGTTTGTTGCTGGCTCGTGCATAGCTCATGTTGGTGACTGGTTTCATGGTTGAAAACTAGTGTTTTGTAGATGAGAATTTGCTCTATCAGTGTTACTGCGCTCAATGTATCTGTTGTAAATTTCATGGAAATGAATAGGAGACATTACTTTTGGAGCGACCTATGTATGTACATACATACATATACACAGAAAGTGAGAAGTAAAAACATTAGTACAGTGTAACATTTTTCTAATATAAGGATGTTTGTGTATTTATCTCAGATTCATGAGATGCACACCAAGAAAGCTAACAACATATTAGAGATTACATCTCTCCTTTGTCTGTGAATGATATATTAACACTACACTCCATTTTCATTCACAGTCTCCTTGGACCATCTTCTCAAAGGTTATTGTAGGATCATGCAGTATTAACGTTTTCCTTCTCTCCATGAATCAAAGCCACACTATGCAGATTTTGTATTTCAGGTCTATTCTATAGCCAGATTATAATATATTTATGAAATGTAAGACCTATATTTAGCTGGATATTTTATTTTACAGAAAAAAAAAAAAAAGCACTCTTTGGACTTGAATAGCCTAGAAATTTTCAATTAAATTTTAATTTTTCTTTAAAAGTATGACTCATTATCAATTAAATGCAAGTATACTTTTGGTGGAAAAAGTGAAATGATTTGGGCCAAAAACTTGCTCAGTGTCATTACAAACATGTTTTAATTCACGTTGCAGTCAATATTTAGACTCCACCTCTGTTTTCAGTGAGACAAAACACATGGATTAACGATTTATCTTCCTTTTATATGAAACAGAAGTTACCACAGTCTTGAGGTAAACTTAAGGGCTAGTTCTCAAGTCATGTTATGTGGTTGTAGTCTGCTATCTGTGGACTACTAAAGGTTTTATATTTTAAAGCACTTTTTAGCATACAGCAAGTACAGAGATAAAGACTTTCCTGGCCAAGAGTTCTTTTAGTTAATTTTCTCAATGGAGTTGCTCCTTATTAGGAACCAGCTGAGTTGTACATGGTGATGTGATAGTTTGTATCTGTGAAATCTCTGTTTTACTAATTTTAGTCACCTTATCAAATTACAGATACTTTTTCTTAATTCAGCAATGTTCACCTTGAACAGATCATGGAGGAAAATTGGAATCTGATCTTTTGTTAGGTAGCTACCCCTCTACAAAAGCAAAATTGGAAAATGACTTCCTAGTAAGTAGATGCTTCCCAGAGTCTTGCTTTCTTTTGAATATTCTTTCAAAAGATATATTCTTTCTGGAAACTATGAAGGAAAGAGTTAAGTAGAAGTTGAAAGGAGCTTATATGAAAACAAGAGATGACAGTATTGTACTGGAATTAATCAAATGTGGTGATAAGAAAGACATATCAAATTTCAGAAGCTACCAAAAAGAATATCTTATCACAATTGTTTCAGTGACCTCACTTTTAACTTTCAGAGGAAATGCTTTCAGGATTCAACTTTACACCAAGGAAAAAGATCACAAGTAACTAGATGGAACAATATTATTAATATTACCAATGGATTTTTAACAAAACTTTTTTGTTTAGAGCTTCTGCCCCTTATGAAAACTAACACAAATAAGCAGTTGAAGGAATTACAGAAGATTTCTATTTCTATAAAGTTGCATGGACATGCATAAATCATGTATGGCCATGAATCTCAGTTCAGAAATCTGTTCATAAGAGAAATGGCAGCATCATGTCCAAAACTCTTTATACTGTACATGGGAATGTAAATTGTGCATGCTTGTGTAAATAAAAATGGCATCATAATCCTTTCTATATGTAATACTCAAACAAGTTTTGACAAGAATAGAATAACAGTAGGATGTTTTATCTTAAAGCCTCTTAGTCTCAACTAACCATATGGTCTGCCGCCAAAACATTACTGATTTGGCTGAATTCTATTTCACTGTAGGACTTCTACAGAGAAAGAAAAGCAGAAAGAAAAGAAAGCTCAGCTGTTGCAGGAACACTGACTTCTATGTAATTAGAAAGAAAAAGTGAAAGGAGTGATAAACAGAGTCTTTGAGCAAACTTTAGAGTAATACTTCCTGAGATATTGAGAAAAAAAATAGAAAAAATCAGCAGCTTTATCAGTTGCTGCTATAAGCTACAATTATCATTATTTTTTTAGTAGAAATCTGTGATAGTCTAATCAAATATTTGCTTTATTTATTTATTTATTTATTTATTTCTGTGGCAATACAAACTCAAACTCAAATGAAAAGCAATGTTTCCAATACTTGTATTTTGTTACTTACATTTTGTGACTATTTTCTTTAGAGTGTGACAATTACATATCCTTTGGTACAATTCTGTTTTCCTCTAAGGTTATATGTGTTTCTATTTCTGTGAAAATAATAAAAACATAGTAGCATTAAGTGCAGTGTCTTTTCTCACATCTGTTAACCTAACTTACTGTTCCTGCTCTTCACCAGGAAATGTTTTTCTGCTCCCATTTAGGGTAGCTTTCATTCATTAGTTTTATTCCCTGTCTTCTGGCCTTTGTCTTGGCTTTTTTCCAGTCAGCAACTGTTCAGTTCATATGAGATAACTTCTGACCAAGCCTAGCCATGCTCCTTCATGAATTCCTGTTAACAGCAGATATACAACTACTGTAAGAACTGTAATTGTGCTTTTTATTTGGTCTGAAAGAAGAGTGCTTAGCACTTCAAAATCCCTTTAGGCAGCCTGTAATTTAATTTCTAGAACTCCAGATCAAAGACTGCATGATGGAAGTTTTCATACTATGCCAAGATAAAAATATTTAGATAGGTACCTGTTAAGAACATTCAAAAGAGTCTAATTGCTAGAAGCCTTACTCGCACTGACTTGCAATACTAGTGAGGCTTCCACATAGATGCTATCAGCACAGTGAGGCACCTTAAAAAAATTTTGATAAACCTGGCCTTGGAGAAATGTTTTTGTAAAAAATGGTTTTGCTCTTAGCACCAAACAAAATTTGCAGACATTTCTTTTTCAAATACAGAAATAATGCAGACCAAAGAGGAATTAATTTACAACATCACCAGTTTGAATAACTATAGCTACAGTAAATGGATATTTAATATTTGACAGCCACAAATTAATACAGTTATGAATTCATTAAAAAAATGGCTAACACCTGTTAAAGTTGCTGTACACAGCGCTCTACTCTTTTGCTAAGATATTTTAGAATGTGGGAAAAACCTAAGAGATCAGCAGAGTTCAGACGTCAAACATATAGTAATGCCTCTCAAAGAAAAGGAATATAATTACAGTTTATCAATAAAGATGTCTCTTCGAACGTTTGGAATTTAAAAAGAGAATTTCCTACTGCAAATGCCTGAAGAGCATATGACAGCAATCCTACTGTTCTGCTTAATGAGACTGTCAGTTCAGAATATTAAGTAGTTTGATTTAAGCATCTTAAATATGATTTAGATCTAAAATGTTAATGGGAAGGAAGAATTTGGAAAATGTAATAAAGGACACTTTTCCCATATAAAACATTTTATATCTATCATACGCTATTTGCCAAGATTATGAAATATGGTAGTTCATAATTATAGCTTTGATTTCCACAGACTAAAAGAATTCAAATCCAAAATTCTACTGTATTTTAAGATTTTTCGAGACATGTCTTTATAAGAATCAAGTGATTCTTCACAAACTTGGTTCAGCCCTCATTTCCTTTTTTTTGCCCATCTTGACACTCTTGTAAGGAATACTTCCCTCAGTTGTTTGATTTACCACTGTGATTTGACTTAACAGCAGTATTCTGATGAGTTACTGCATACAAATCCAGGACTTAGGACTTAGCTGCTCAGATGCCACAGCCTCTCTGTTCCAATTTGCAACTATGATCTTACTCCTAGCAGAGCAGACATGAATGTACCAGACATCCAGCTCTGTAGTCATCACTCCCTTCATTTTGTCATGCTGGTGTTAGCAAAAGCTCTATCGGTTTTTCTACACATTGCTTGTCAAGGGCATGACTTAAGCAACTGTAAGCTTTAGAACTGGATCCAGTCTATAAAATTCATAGTGTTTTCATTTCTACTATAATGCTTTCTGAATAAAGACATAATATCTTTCTATCCAGTTGTAAAGATTGTAGTTATTTAGAAAAATGAAGTATTTTTTAATAAAGTTTCTAAGTATGAAGGAACAAAAAACCCCACTGTTTTGCAAATCTCTTGACCGCTGATACATTCAGGCATCTATAGTTTCTTTAAATACAATACTCAATATTTTTAGTATAAATAATTTAAATGTAAGTACAGTTAATTGTTTATGGCTAACAAGCAAACTCCTTGACTCAGAGGATGCTGTACATTTCATTTGAAAAATGCAGATTTATAGTCATTTGAAAATTCAAACTTCAGTTCTAACTATGTATATGTTGAGTCACTAATCAGCTTCCAGATCATGTGACAGCCTTCTCCCCAGAAAAAAAGTCTTCATTCAGAATTTTACATAAAGACTGCTAATGATTGACGTTATGTCCTTGCAAAAACACAATGGGATAGTGGTGGATGATAATAGTAAACTGGATTTTAAGATAATTTTCTTTGAAATACAGATCACTTCAAAGGATCCCTATCATTCCCAGAGGAAAAATGTCCTGAGTAGCCTGCTCCATTATTTCAGTGACTTGAACTACTTCTAATATCTCTTCCTATGGATAGTGGAAATGACTTCTAGCATTTTCTTGTTCTGTAAGGATTCAAATCCTGTAAGAACTAATGGGAATTTCTGATGTAAATTTTGTGTAAATTCAGATGAGAATATCTTTTTTCTTCTATTTTTCAAAATTCACTGTTTGTTGTTGTTGTTGTTCTTGTTCATGAATATATGTATTTTTTATTATCAACAAAAAATGATAAATCAATCCAGCACACACTTTTGCTATTTGATGCCACCAACACATCTATAGACATTTCTATTGTATTTTGGATTTCAGACATAGAGGGAGTTACCCTTTTTTTTTGACCTTGAAATAATCTTTGGCTTTACTCCATATGTCTCATTTACTTTAAATCTGGCATTTTAATAGAAGTGCCATTTACAGTTTAAAGAGCGACTGTATATATATATATTTTTCCCTTGGGAAATGATACAAAAATAATTTTTCACATAACTTTGGAGAACCATGGAAGACACATTTCCTTTATAAAATCTTTCAGCAGGTAGTATGGCAGTGGGATATAATTACTATTTATATTATAGAAGTTCATAGACACACAGCCCTGGCTACAGGATCTCATTCTGGTAAATGCTATTGAAATCCAATTCTTTCTTCATTCTCAAGATAAGTGCCTTCTGGGCCATGGCAGTGCAAAATAGTCTATTCTTCTCAAGGTTGTCCTAGAAAGCTGAACTATTGCTGATTGTCTGGGTAAGATAAGCTCACATTACAATGTGTTTCTCTTGTCTACAAAAAGTTGATTCTAAAATAATTTCAGCTGGGAAACAAATAATAACTATTGGTCACCAGCAGCATGGGCAAGATTTGTACTGATGACTTAGATTGAAGCATTCTAAATTCCTCCATCAGCCTCAATATAGCAAGCTGTACAATGAAAAAAAGTGATTTTCTCTTGTATGCATAGTGTGCTTTAAATGTGAAAGAGCCTTCCTAGCTGTGGCAGTAAGCAGTTTTGAAGTAATTGCTATTTTGTGTTTCTGTTCAGAGACAGACGTTAAAATGAGTCATTGGTTTCTGTTTCTGTTTTCTGAGCTGGCCCCTTTGTATATACAATTTTAATGGTTTTATAGAGATGGTGCACTGGCACAGCTGCTCTCAGTACAGTGGGATATGCAGCATAGGGGAAAAACATTCCCATATATTTTCCTGGTAAAAGTTTGGAGATTTTGTATACAATTTAAGCAATTAAATCCATAATAGCTTTAACAGCAAAATATACAACATGCTATACTTCCTTTAGTGATGACATAGGATATTTCATGTTTATATTTGTACTTGTTTATTTGTCATGTTGATTAAATGCCTACTTAAAAGTTTTACTCTAAGGTTTGAGTTTTTTCTTATTTTTTGTTTCTTTTCAATTTACTTTTGAAGTATGTGGTAGTCTTGAGCATGCACTTAGTCTTTCACATATGGGAGGTTCATTATCCCAAATTCTGCTGTGGGAATTCTATGTGCTTCAGCTGCCTTTAATAGGTTCACACTTAAAAAAAATAAACCATATACTCACATAAAAATTGAGCTAGAAAACTAAATTACATCAGCAGTGAAAAATCATGTGACTGAAACATCAATTCTAATTTAAAAGCATTTCTTGAGATAATGTAAAATGTAATTCTATTGCTGAAGTAAGGCAAGGCAGTTCTGGGGCAAAAAATAACATAGAAGTCTAACAAATATTGTTAATAATCCACTGATACATATAACTGATGAGAATAGTGTTGACAGCACCATATTGCAAAAAAAAAGTCGTAGCCTGATAGGAACATACAACCTATTGGTAGGAACGTGCAAGAGCCTCTAATGCTGTTAGGGTTGCCACCATAGCGATGGACAAGGTTCTCAGGAGCTGACATCTTCATAAATCAGTATCCCTGAGATACCATAACAGGTCCTTGGTTTGACTAATATATGATCACAATTGAGGACTTTAGTGCAGCAGAAATCATGATAAGCAACAACCTCTGTGTGTCGTTGACACTTTGGAGGCCAGAGATAACAAAGGGAATTTGGTAATCCAACCTCTAATAGAAAATAGTACCTACAGAATCCAACTAAATTAAAAAAAAAAAAAAGCATTTAAGTCAAAAGACAACACTGTATGTGTTTATCAGAATTTTCAATACTGCTGCTCTTGAAAAATGCAGGTGATTTGTTAATGACATACTAAATCTTATGTTTCCCATTTTATTAAATTAAACACTTCCTATCATTAAGACTATATATGTTCACTTAAAAATGAGTAGCTACATAGTGGACATTTACACATGGATCTCCTTGTTTGAACTTCTGCCTCATTAGCAACTTACATGTATATATAGTTGCATATTTCCATTTTCAAAGCTGTAATTGAAGCGTAAATATTGTTGACTAATGCTGTTGGCTGTCAATATGAAATTGTTACTGAAAATGTGACATATGTCATTTAAAAAGAGAACATTAACGTGCTATTTATAATATAATTAAGCAGAAATATGTGTTCAGTTTAACACGTATTTGTGTATCGTGTACAGTTATAAATGTGTTGCTATATTGCTTGATTTTCTCTTCCTTAGAGCTTATTTTTGTATGATGAGTCTGAACACATTGTGATGAATTACATTTTTCTTGTGAGAATTCCATCTTTCTAATGCACATGTAGGCAGGGTAAGATTTTATCCTCTTCTAGTTCTTCATTTTAAATGCTTGCCCTTTTTTGAACGATAACAATGACTATCTTACACCCTCTGGAAATCTGAATTGTCATTTAATTTAAACTTAACTTGTGCTTAAGAAAAAAAAATATATATATATATTTTTTTTGATACATAAATGAGGGCACAGTTTGTTAGCTTTTAATAAAAATTAATGGATGGATAGATCACTACATTAGTGAAGGAATAAGTGAAATAACTCTGGTAGTTTTATTCTATTTGTAGTTGATAGAATGTGCCCTTATTTACATAGATTGGCATTTTAGCTTAAAATTGGTGCCTTCATTGTATTCAATAATTGACTTTTCCTTCTTTAGATAAACATACATAACCTACAGGAAATAAAAGAGGGAATGGAAGACCCTCATGTAGCAGGCAGGAATAGTCACATTCACTGTTATAAAAATGAGATGGATAGACAACTGATATGATGAAGATATTAGCATGCAAGAGGAAATCCCTGTCATAACTAAACATAGTCTGTGAAAAGACTGGAAGGGATGCAGTGGGTCTTGTTGTAAATAATGAATCCTCCACCCCCCCCTACAACCTACAATGCAGGGAGAGCCATAGGTTTGGTGTGCAGCTTACCATACTTGCTAGAAAAACTACTATTTTTAGATACCTCTGTTGCAAAGGGAAGTGTTTCTAATCACAAGAGAGCAAGGAATACTCAGCTATTCCCGTAGTATTCAGGAATTGTACAGTCTACATAGGAGTCACTCAAAAAAGGCAGTACTGCAACAGAAATGGCTTAAATCTTAGGAAAAATCAAGCAGTTATTTTGTTATTTATAGCTTGTGTGTGTAGTTTTATATAATTTTACGAGAGAAGTGAGGACTACTGTACATTTTAGTTTATAGTTCTCTGGCAAAAGATCTTGATATTCAGTGTCAAACAGAGGACATCCACATATTTAAAACATTAACAGTAATGCTATTCATAGAATCATGGAACTTCTGAAAAAAAAAAAATTAGTCTGAAGAGACTTCTGAAGATCATAGAATCATAAAATTGTTTGAGTTGGAAGGGACATTTAAAGGACATCTAGTCCAACTCCTCTGCAATGAATGGGGACATCTACAGCTAGATTAGGTTGTTCAGAGCCCCATCCATCCTGATCGTTAGTGTTTCTAGGTACAGACATCCACCACCTCTCTGGGCAACCTGCTCCAGTGCTCAACTACTCTTATCATAAAAAAGAACTTTTTTCTTACAGTCAATCTAAATCTTCCCTCTTTTGGTTTGAAACCATTTTTTTCCTTGTCCTATCACAACAGACCCTGCTAAAGAGTCCCCTTCTTTCTTATAGCCCCTCTTCAGACACTGAGAGGCTGCTCTCAGGTTTTCTGCAGCTGAACAGCCCCAGCTCTCTCAACCTATCCTTGTAGGAGAGGTGTTTCATCCCTTGGACCATTTTCATGACCCTCCTCTGGACACGTTCCAACAAGTCCATGTCTCTCCTGTACTGAGGACTCTGCACCTGGATGTAAAACCATCTAGTACAACATCATCTAGTCCAACTCAAAGCAAGTTCAGTGCAATGTCTAGTTAAGATTTTAACATTTCCATTGATGGTGATTCCACATCTCCCCTTAGGCACCTGTTTGACTGACTTCATGGTAAAAAAACAAAAGTTTCCTGATATCTAATAAGAAGCTTCTCATTCAGCAGAGGCCTGCCTCTTGTCTCACTCCCATGAACCACTAAAAAGGGTCTGCTTCCAACTGCCCTATATAAGTCTATACAAGCTCATACCAAGCTCAGCAATGCTGAAACAATTTTTAGTGCCAATGATTATGACTCTTTGCACTGTATGTTTTGAGTTTCAGCCACTACTATATTAAGTCACACATATTTCTAACATGTGCTGTTCTTAGTTCTTCAGTTTAAAGATATTGTTGCTCTTTACAATCTCAGCTCTGGTTATCCCAGAAAGTTGTGTGCCGCCATCCTTTTTTTCTTATCAAAAGAAAAACACAGACCTACATTTCATGTAGTAAAATTACTAGTTCTTTCATGAGTTGTACAATTCTTTTTAGTTGCACAAGCTTGCCTTTCACTTCCCTCCATACCCCCCAGAAAGAAGAAATCTGACCTTATGTTGGTTTAATTCATTTTCAATTTATTTTATTTTTAAGCAATGAATTATTTCTCTGCTTTCTTCAGTTTTTTATCAACCTGCAAAATGTGAAAGAGAGACACTGTATTTTTTAAAGGCTGTAAAAGTACATCCATAGAAGAAATGGAAAGTACTATCTACAAAATCTTTACATGGTAACATTTAACCATCGTATAAATATTTGTGCTTTATTGCCTACTCTGAATCTCAGTTAAAAATAAAAGAATGAAGTCAAATTTATTTTAGGTGAGGCTGTTTTAAAAATTGTCAGGAATTCGTACCATCTTTCTGTTACCAGCTTTTGCACATTTAATGAGCCATGAATGTAAAACTTAAAAGGAGCATATGATGTATATTAAAAAAAAAAAAAAAAAAAAAAAACTTGCAATAATTTAATTTACAAAATATTTATCTTAAAAACAGTACAGATCATTCTTGTAAGTGTGGTAAGCACTGTATCTGTACTAGGCATTAAAAATAGTGCAGCATACTAGCACAGGCTAGCAAGGTGAGGACATTTCAAAACAGGGCTCCTAGTGTTGTTTGACTGGTATTTCCACAGAAACACTCTGAAGTCAGACGCCACAATTCAGGAATTTTAATGTGGAAGCAGAAAGTGGCCCTTGACACTGGAAGAGTCACCTCTGCAACAGAGAATAAAACACATGCCTCTAGCCCATCATTTTTATTTCCTCCGCACAGAACATGGAAGTTGTTCTGGGAAAGTATGTTTGTCAAAACTGTAGTAGCCAGGGTCAGCAGAAAAACTAGTTTTCAGGGTCCTCCAATGAGAGAGATCTAGCAACAGTGCTATATATTCTCTTTAGAAATATCTTCTTTTTCTGGACGGAGTTCCTCAATTACCTTCCCATGTCGTTTCTGTGAGGAAGACCCCATAGATTGTAAGCAGAAAAAAAGAAAAAACAAACAAACACGTCAGCATTTATAAGGATTGAAAGCTATTAACCTGTTCTCTCATGATGTATTCAGTAGTCTGATGACATGAGAACCTGATGATCCAGAACAGAATAGCCCAGTGACTGCTGGTGGCAGAGGAAGAAAAGTCTATACTCACTGGGAAGTTTGTTGCTTATTAAGCATTCCCCCCCCACACACACACCCCACCCCATCCTTTTTTTGTGTGTTTCTGAGACTATCTAATATTATATGCTTTCAGTTTCCTCTGGAGCTGCCTTTACTCTACTCCAGAGTGTAGAAAGACCAAACTCTAACTTAAATACTTAAATTAGTGCCCTACATTTAAAACATACGACCATCAAGTATATAATTGATATAAAAGATCCCTAGCCACTTTCAGCAATTCTCTGGATGAGTAGCTCTATTATTTGGAATAAATTATATATGATCCTCCTCAACTCATCCTCTCCCCTTCAAGTGGATAACAAGAAGATTTTATGGTTTCTACTCTCAGAAAGTAGAGTATATTAAATGTATTTGTAATGTCAGAAATTGCAATATTGGTTTAGAAGAAAAATTCTCCAAATGGTGGAGTTCAGCTGAAAATTGTGCTAGTCTTAAAACACTTAATTTTAAATACTGGATCAGATCTCCCATATTTTAACGTAGATACCAGAGTCTAGGAATCAAAGGTATGAAATATGAAAATGTTGAAGCAATGAAACCTCTATTTTTACCCGTCATATGTCCAATCTTACCGTTGTTTGGGGGAAATTAGTCCTGCCTCTTATGACAAATGCTTTTCATATTAATCAAAGCAATCATATCCTGTAACTTCCTTGTTTTTAAAGTTCCACCTCAACAATACTCTTTGAACTGCATGTGCGCCAATGCTGACATCTTACATAAGTGTTTCATCAGGTTTGCTCTTAGCCAAAACAAAGAGCTGGCACATTCATATTCCTTACACAGACTTTGCTATTCACGCAAAGAACATCTGTCTTGTTGGCCATGTTCATAGGATGTTACGGAAAGACAGGAGAGAGAAGCATACTGGTTTTAATTCATGTATTTGGACTACATTTCATAATGGAAGCCAATGCTATTCTAAGCAAAGTGACGTGTCATGTGCTTGCAAGCTGTAACATGGGTAAACCTCTACTATAACCCCCAGTGAATCTCCATATGACTTTTTTGTTTTTCATACTAGTCAAACTTAGCCTAGTTTTTCCAACAAAAACAAACAGTAACCAATAGAAAAGCTTGTTTCTCAGCTCTTTCAGACTCTGCCTTCCATTTCAGACAACTGTTAACTATCTTAAAGAAAAAAATCACTGAAATACATATGAGAAAATTAATAGGAAAATGTATGATTAAACTTGGCTACAACTTTTTGAAGTTTTGCAAAGTGTTTCATCATTGAAAAGTGGTATTTTGTGTAACTGAATGAATCAACACTACCAGCTATAGTGAATAGCTCATTGATTTCACTGGGAGTGTTTGCACATCATTATACCCTTTTACTGTTACCTCTGTAGCTGAGAGTTTTGAAGACTGTACACATCTACAAAGTGTTCTGGTCCATGCCAACTGTTATTAAATTTATCTTACATTTGTTTGAGAAGCAGAAAAAAGGACTGAACAGCTCACAGTGGTTTTCAACTTTAATTTTTGAAGTAAACAAGTCAGCATCTTCATTAACAGTGTCCTTGAAACGTCCACTACAACGGGAAATATTCTTTAATATTTCGTACTACACGCAGTGCTGTTAGGTAAGTGATTTACGGTTTTCTCATTTTGCCAATCCGCAAGCACGTGAAGAGTACCATTTTGATCACCTTGGCCTAATTAGCTTTAATTATGTTCTTCTTCACAAGGCAGTCCTTAGACATATTAATATATATTTATCTACAGGGCATACTGTGAGTATGGGAGAACACTGTTCCCTGATTTGCATAGGGAGGCTTTAGAAATGTCCTCTGGCTCTGTATGAAAGAAGAATAATCTTACACTCTTAGAACACTATAAACACCTCACACTTGTTACCTTTGGCAGTGGTAAAATATTTGCCATTGCCAGATATTTTCTGTCTACCATCACTTTAAAAAAATGACTTCAACGTCTGTCTTAATACATATAAATTCGCTAGATGCTTTCAGTGTATTTGAACAGATTCCACTCAGAAAGTTACATGTAACTATCCATGTTTCCCATTCTCCAGTGGACACTTAACACTGCCTGGCACAACCCCGCTGCCTTCCACAGCCCCGCGCTTTCGCTCCCTGCCGTCACAAAACCCGCCCTATTCAACACCCGGGCACGCACCGCCGGCGGCCGTTGGCCGCTCCCGCGCGCGGGCGGAAGGCTCCACCGCAACAAAAGGCGACGCAGGGCACGCGGGAGCGGCCGCTGCTCTCCGACGGCCAGTAGGGGGCGCCCGAGCTTCACCGCTGGCCCAGTAGCGGCGCGTGGCGCTCACCGCCGGCCGTACCGTCACCTCGGGGCCGCCGCTGGCCGCACGTGGGCTGAGAGGCAGGCAGCGGCCGTCCGCTGCCCCGCCCCGCTCCCGGCCGCCGCCACTATCCGGCGTCTCCCACATTGCTTTTTCCTGCGGGCTCCCGTCTGTGTGTTTCTGCGGTGTTTTTAATTGTACGCCCCGTTTAACGAGCCCGCACCGTGCGTGCAGGGGGAGAGGGGCAGCGCCCTCTGTGCCGCGGGGTGCGCGCTGCCCTCAGCCGCTCCGTCGGGGCGAAAGTTTCCAGCCCCGTGAGGTCCGCGTGCTCTGTAGGTCACGCCTGAGCCATCTGTACCTATCTGCGTGCAGCCGCCCCACTTCTACACGGAATTCCCCCCTCCCGCCCCGGGGCAGATCCCCGCGCGGGTCTCGCTCCCAAGCGTGAGCGGGCAGCCGTCAGGGAGCAGCGCCGTGAAACCGCTCATCCCGGATCGGCTGGGCGCGGTGAGGGGCAACCCAGTGAGGAGGAGAGGCGGGGGAACCCGCCGGCAGCCTGCTCCTATCGCCGTCCCCATCTCCCTACCCCGGGCGGAGAAGGACGCGTGGGTGTGGAGCGAGGCGCTTTAGTCACACCCCGCAGCCTCCTTCCCCAGGCAGCCTCGGGAGCCGCGCACATTCTCCTCCCTCTCGCTGCCAGCCGGTGTGTCCGCGGCGGCAGGAGGCGGAGGGGCGGGAAGGGAGAGGCGAGGCGGGAGCCGGGGCCGCCCGGGAGGGAGAGAGGCGGCGGCGGCGGGAGGTCCCCGCAGCCTCTCTGCGCTGCACGCAGCCCGCCGCCACCGCTGTACGGCAGCAGCTGCTCCGCGGCGGAGTTGCTGCCCTCCAGCAGTTCCGCTCCGGTTCTTAGCGAGGAGGGAGGTGTAGGGGAGAAGGGCTTTATTTCGAGGGGATGCTGAGAAAGCCATTCCCTCCTGTAGCACGTTGCCTGGGCGTTCCTATTATGGAAGTTAAGTGAGAAACTCCGCAGCTTGAACTGATTTGGGAGAGAGAGAGAGAGAGAGAGAGAGAAGGGGTAGGGCGAAGGGAGAGGAAAGCAAAATAGCCAAACCAAGCCAATGGTTTTCCTGCAAAGTGCCAGGAAGTTTGCGGAACACTTTCTAGGAATCAGGTCCTTTTTCAGAGTCTCTCCTTGTCTTCCGAAGAAAGAGCTTGCTTTTGGATTGCCATGGAGCCTAAAGAGAGCCTTAGACACACTTGAATAATTCCTCAGCTTGGGCTGGATTGGTGGGAATTTAGGAAGGAGCGCGTGTGCGAAGCAGAAGCCTTCGGAGCTCGCTGCCTGCTCTAATCTGTATGGATCTAAAAGTGTCACATTCAAGACCTTTCCATCTGCAGCTTTTGATTGCAAGATTTCCCTTTCCGCTTTAAGTAGCTGCTAGGAAACTGAAAACTTTTGGACCTACCTCTCGCTGTCTTTGGATACTTTTTTTTTTCTTTCTTTTTTTTTCTTTTGGATCTCTGTGGAATTGCTCTCGCAAACGATCGGGATTGCTTTTAATATGTCAAAATGGGTCTGCTGACGCCACTCCTGCTCTTTGGATTTGCATTTTTTCAAGTCTACGGTAAGTTCGCTTATTTTAGATGTGCCATTTCTCTGCAGAATTTCCCTCCAGCTGAATTTGATTTGGGACAGCACATGGACGGCATTATGAGCTTTAGCGTTACAGAGCCTTAAGTTTGTTTCTGGTATAAAAATGGCATTTCGAGGGGTAGGGTGCGGGGGAGAGGGAATGTATGTTTCTAATAAGCAGTGCTTTTCCTCTGCTAACTTGATGGAAAAGTAGCTTGTGCGTGGAAGAATATCAGCTTGAGGTGGTGGGGAAGAGGAACGATCACCGTGCTAAATCTTTCATTTATAGGAGGTGCTGGTAGGGAAGCGGGTAGGAGAAAAGAAAGGCGGGCAGTTCTTGTAACCGATATTACTTCGCCTGCTTCTATTGTTAAACTTTCCGCCGGGAGAGCCTGCTGATGAAATAAATAGGTGAGCTGTGCCTCTGCGCCAGGTGAGGAGAATTGGCGACTTTCCAGAGTCCCTAAACACCTCCTTTGGTGCTGGCGGAGGGTGGAGCGGGCGCCAGTGAGCAGAGCAGGGCACAGCACGGCACAGCCCCCCGTGCCCGCGGGGCCGGGCAGGTGCTGCGCGGCCACAGGGGCGGAGGGTCTCTCCGCCATCTCCCCCCGCCCCTTCTTGACGGGCTGCCCGCAGGGAGCGTTGTCGAGAACTGTTGGAGGGAAAGGCTTTTTTTTTTTTCTTTTTCTTTCTTTTTTTTTTTTTTCCCTTTTTTTTTTTTTTTCCCTTCTCTTTTCCTTCATCTTCCCTCCCCATTGGGTTTCCTCTGCAACGTTTCTTACCGTTTTCAAGTTGAAGTAGTGGCCGAGAGAATAATATGAGTATAAATGAGCATTTATACGCTTTAGTAGGGCGGCAGCTCCAGGGCAAGGGTAAAATATCTTGCCAAGTGGGGGCTGGCGCTGTACTGCAGCGTAGACGTTAAGTGCACTACTAGATGTGAAGCAAGCATCTCAGACAGCATGCAGTACTACATTTGCTGGGATCAAATGTCTGGCAGCCCTCCTAATATTGAGCATTTGCATCTCTAAGCGGAGAGCTTAATAACTGGAACCCCGGCTATTTCTGCCTGGTAGAGAAAACTTTGTTCCAGGAAGCTGCTGCTTACAGTACTTAGCATATCAGTCTCTAAGCGAGGACTCCGGGGTTATTGTTTGCAGTACTAGCCTGCTCTGGGTGTTTCTGCCCCTCCTCTCCTCTCCTTTCCCCCCTGCAAGTGAGGAACCAAATAGACGAGAAGAGGGAGACGTTCAAGTAGTGCTTTACATTGGTTGCACAATAAGCCATACTGCTTAACCTTCAGTTTGGTCTAGTGATTAAATATATATATATTTGTGTGTGTGTGTGTGTAATATATGTACACGCTAACCAGGAGGATGTTGGATTGGCTTTAGTAGAACATTTGCATCTGTTAGCTTGGTCGTGGTTTTGTGGGGATTTTTTTTTTCCCCCTACTTTAACATATTTTGATTTGCAAGGCCACCAGTGGTGGAGATATCTTTGTATATAAACTGAAAACATCAGGCTGTAGAAATGTAATTATTAGTAAGTGTTTAAAATTGTATGTAGCTAGAAGGAAGACAATTAAAGTGCTCAGTGAAAGTGACAGAGTGAATCAGAGGAGCTTGGTGTTACAGAATGTAATTAATGTACCAGGCTGTTTGGTGATACATGAAACAAATGCAATTAACCAGCTTGCTGGAACGACAGGAGCAAGGCATAATTTATTCTGTTTTTGTCATGGGGAGCACAAGTAGAACCTTTGTTCTGTTTTAGCCGTATAGGACAAGGGTGGGAGGTGTAAGTGAAGAACATAAGTAGTGTAGAGCTGCACCATTGAGGGGGGTGGGGGTGGAAGCCAAGAAACTGCCCAGAATAGAAGTGATCCCACCCTTCCATGGGGAGATGTTGCAGAGACTATGTCAAGTTTACATATGTTAACAACTCTTTAAAAAAAAAAAAAAAAAAAAAAGCCAAAGAAAAAAACCCACCAAAAAATACATAAGCCACCAATTTTGTGGATGGCACGTCATGACAAAGTACAGATTGTTAAAGTGTCTAACAAGTAGCTTTGGAGAAATACTGGCATGCAGGCTTGGCATGTGGTATTTTTTGTCCCTTTATAAGCATGATAATTATGATTATACCTTAGGGTGACATATACCACCAGTTGCTTTGAAAAGATATATATCAACATTGGCACTGTTTGTGATACTTTAAGAAAAAAGGCAAAGTCAGCTTGACTAATAAATCCTTGGTCAGTTTACTATGTTCAAATTTACCTCCTAATACACTTTCGTCTTTCTGGATGGCTTTGTTGTTTTCTTTGTTCGGTTTGGTTCAATTTGGTGTGGCTTTTTAATTATTTATTTTATTCTATTGGCACGTGGTCCAGAGAAAGACACTTTAGTATCTGAGGCATGATAGCCACTCTTTTCTCTATGATATTAACTTTGGTTAGTGGCTTAAACATCGTATTACATTGTACAAGGTGGTGTAGATCAAAATGGTAATATTTTTTTTTAAAGCATTCTGTCCATGCTTTTATGACAACTGAAAATTGCAGAGCTCAATGAAAATGGCAGAAAATGTGGTATAGGTACATATTTTTTTTTACTGTGGATATGATTTTCCTCTAGCCCTGCCCATATTCCTGCAGTCTGTTCAGGGAATAACTTCTTTAGCTGATATTCATAATTAGAGTTCATTAAGAATAATATCAAATTAGACATTGTACTATAAAATAAAATACTAGAGATTAGGGTTAAAGCAACTAATTACATTATTTTTTTCCACAGTGGTCAGTTGACTTTACTGTCACTGTTTTGTGGTTTGTTGGCTGTTTTTTTTGTTTGTGTGTTTTCTTTTAATTTTAGTTTCTTCTTATCATTAGTAAAGCTTGCAAGAAATAATATTAACAGAAAAGTCCACAGCTACTGTGAACACAGGTGTGTGGATGTTACCATAGACAATAGATTTTGTGGGCCAAATTCAGCCCTGGGACGACTCTCAGTGCTTTCAATGAAAATGACAGCCTTATATGTCAGAGCTGGCTTTTAGCCATTATATTTTGAAAACTGCAAGTGTAATAGTCTTGTATGTGTGATGGTGAGAATGACAATAATTTTTAAAAATAGAATTTTATCTTAATATTTTTTCAAAAACATTTGTTTTCTTAATGGAAGGTATGCATCTAATATGGTGGTTCAGGCTTTTAGTCTCACATTTTCTATTTGTTTTCTCTCTCTCTCTCTCTCTCTTTTTTTTTTTTTTGTTCCCCTGAAATTAATTTTATTTCTTGACACCAGCAAAGCCATGTACAGGTCTCAGTTGCCCATCAGAAAACATGGCTTACTTATAAAGCTGGAATATATTCTTCCAATCAGTATTTGAGCTGACAGGGTCCTGATCTCTTGTGTGAGTTTTGCTGTTGTTGGATAACCTTTACTTCTGTGGAACATATGCATTTTAATACATTAAAAGTCAGTTGAAATGAAGAGTTTGTGTTTCTGTTTCCTTTAGCTTGTTCTTCTGCAGCACCCAATTCTGCAGAGCATTTAGGTTCATGATCCATCACTTATCCAGAACCTCAGTGAAGTTAATATGAATTTAAACATGTGTTCCAAGTTAATCATATGCTTGAAAACTTTGCTGAGTAGGGAGGAATTTATGTCCATGATGAAACGTTGTGCTGAATTAGTCTTAATGTTTTTCTTTCCTTATTTCCTGTCTGCTAAGTTGTTATTGCAACAGTATGTATTTATGTGCAAAAGATGGGCAATGAGAAAATGCTGTCATAGCACTTCAGAGATGGATATGTTTGCAAAGTAATTTGATAGTCTAAATACTTTATTTTGTTCCTTTGCTGACTTGGTACACAGCAGTAGGTCTAATAGCTAGTAGTTCTTTTAGAAAAGACAGAATAGAAAGTTTAAAACTTTTCAGTGAGTTACACTTACTGCAGTAATACTGCCATTGGGAACTTTCTGGGATGATGAGGTTAATATTGCTTGAGGACAATATGTGGCAAAGCAAGCTAATTGTAGCAACGCTAGCAAGAAGTAGACAGAAGAATTTAAGTAGATTTTTACGGGTAAGTTAGCAGTTTCAATAATATACACTAGAAATTTCAGTGAGAGAAAGTGAAGGCTTTGACTGCTCTGTCCAGTCAACTCCTTTTCCAGGACTTGCTCTTTTGTGGTATTGCTGTGTATTCTCACAGCACTAACCTCAATGCATGCCCTGCCCATTGCTGAACCATTTAGTGGAAATTACAAAAGAGTATGCAATGGCTTTTTAGCCATTTGCTAGCTTTGAATTGCTATTCAAATATTGATCTCAGTTAAATAGATTGCTAACAGGTTCTGTACATTCTGTTTCAACCACCTACAAGGAACACTGCTGTCAGTTTTTATCTGTTATCTCAGCTGGTGTGGCAGAGGTTGCTCTTCCTGTGGCTGCCATCTGGCTCGCCACCTTTCCTACCAACCTTGTAGAGGATACTTAATAATCATATTGATGCTGATTCTTGCCAAGAAACTAGCTTACTGTTTATCATTTCTACATTTCTGTGGGAATCTATTTTGTATATAAAAGAAATTTTACTGTGCAGAAGAAAGCATATATTTACTCTTGCCAAGTAAATGAATGTTTTGGCCTTTTTTTTTTTGGTTCTGTCTGAAAAGGCATTTCTTACATGTAAGTTTATTATGTTACTTGAGCATTCTTGCATTTTTATAGTACACATTTCTTATATATTCCAGAAATTCCTTTAAAGTTTCGTTCAGAGGACAGTGCAGAGTCATATTTAATCTCTATTTATTCAGTAGTTTTGAGGGTGATTTTATGGAGGACTGTTCACGTGGACTGTTATTTATGAGATCTCTTCAATATAATTGTATGCAAAAAAGATTTTTGGTATGTAGATTTTAGTTTCACTCTTTACTTTCAGGCTGGGTTTCTGCTGTACTACACAAACAGTGGACTCTGCTCTTGAAATTATGAGTCCACAAGTCATATTGAGCTGCCACTGTTGTCCGTCTGTCAAACCCTTTTCTTAACATAATAACTATTAATCCTCTATTGTCAAATGCTTTTCATTATTGTATCAGATAATTAAATTAGGCCCCATTAATTTAGGACATGATTACATACCACTTAAATCTGCAGCAATTCTGTTATTCAGTCCTCCATGAAAAAGTCCTTCTGAAAGCAGGTAACATCTTGAGTTATTATAAGACACACATCTTAAACCATTATTTCATCTTTTTAAATGCAAGCTTCTTACAGTATGAAGTTGGCCGCATCCTTCCATGGAGATAGCTTCTAAATAATAAGAAGAGTGTACAAGTCCATATTGCTGATTCAGTCCTAAGTACTCTTGCTAGTTCTATAGTGCTGTCTTTACTAATGCAAAGTACCTCTACAATAACAAAGCTACTGCTTGTGCTGGGTTGTGGATTTAATGATATGAATTCCAAGCCAAAAGTTCATGAAGTAAGAAATGGCTTTTTAATTCCATCTCTGCAGCTTATCTTGGCTTTGCTGCCATGGAGGGGAGCCAAGATGTGCTCTTAATTTTATTAAAATAATATCCTTCATAAATAAATACATGAGCAACAATACACAAACTAACCAGTAGTACCCATGTAATAATTTACCTGGAAGTTTGAGCCAAAATGTCTGTTGTGGCATGTGGTCTTTTAATATATATTTATGCATTGTCTGTAAGGCTTTTGTGTAGTGTGCCAAGGCTAGAAGAGTCTCTAATGTGCATGTCATAAATGAAGGTTGGACAAATAATGCAAAGAATAAATGGCCAGAAGCCAGTTGTAAAACACAATAAACTATGCATTTCAGTTCTGTTCATCACTTGCCATTGATTGCAAGAGAAACTGAATAGAAAAAATTTAACCTTTTAAAAGCAAAATGTCAGGTAACTAACATTCGTCAACTTCTTTCTCATTCAAACTGAATGGAGTAATGGTCACGCAAGAGTTCCAGAGGTACTTTTTTACTGCTGAGAAAATGTCAAGTGTTAAGAAGTGATTATGAGAAGTATTTTAATGCTGCACAAACCCTGTAATGGTTTCTCAAACTGTCATTCTGTTCTATTTTCAAAGTCCTCGTGTCTTGTAGTCCAAATGACTTGATCCTGGAAAAATAAGTGATCAATTTTTACCTGATAATGTACAGTATATCCTGATGAGAACTCTGCAAATAAAGGATGGGTGATAGTTTCTTAGAAATCAATACTATGAAGAATTCAAATGGCATAATAATGCTGTCAGACTAAGATCTGTTTGGAAATCATGTCAAAGACCGTATGTCTCTTTTTCAGTATTCTTTCCCTAGACAACTTAATCTTCTCTTTGGGATCTTCACTTCATATTGGAGGCTGCAGAAAGGGCCACTCTATTTCATGGAAGCATAGAATCCTTAGAGTTGGAAGGGATCTCTGAGGGCCATCTAGTCCAATTCCCCTGTAATGAACAGGAACATCCACAGCTAGATCAGGTTGCTCAGGGCCTTATCCAGACTCACCTTGAAAGTCTCCAGGGACATGGCATTAACTGTAACATTAGGTAACCTGTTCCAGTGCCTCACTGTACACCCTCACTGTAAAAGATTTTTTCCTTAAATTTCCTTAAACTTCTCTTTTCACGTATGAGATCTTGTGCTCAAAACAGTGTCCTCTTCAGGACCAGGAAGTGCTTGTTGGTCCTGTGTGTACAGTAGCACTGCCCTTCTCCAGCAGTCTTCTGGGGAGGTAAATGTCACTGTAAACTGGGAGGAGAGGGATTGTAGCCTAATTCCAAGCTTAATGCATTTCAAGACTGCACAGTTTTGAAGCAGGGAAGGTGGGAATACAGAAGCAGAGCAGTTGAGCTACAAGGCATGTGGTTGAGTCAGGCAGCACGGAGAGTAAAGACAAGAGTGGAATACTACTGTCATATTAATGTGATAGTGTTGATTCCCTGTAACTTCAGTGTTGCTTTATATGCAGCATGGGTAGGTGTGTAGGCTTTATTTTGTTATGTCATTTATGTGTCGCCTATCTGTGGGGCAAATATACCTTTCCGTTAAATTGTTAGGATCTGCATTTGTTAGGAATGGCTGAAAGAAAGAACAAAATTATAATTTGATGCATTGAACTACGGTCTTTGCTGGCCTTAAAGTGATATATTGCAGAAGTGTTGTGAAAGATCAGCTGGATCTATTACATCTATTTTGTTAGCAAACAGGATGAAACCAGGCTGTTTATTCTATTATTTCGGTATTTCAGGATAAAATCACAGTGCTTGGGATAAGTGGATTCCGTGGTAAAATTGTCTTTTCGTACTGCTATCCTTAAAACTATTTCTCTGTCTAAATATGTGTATGTAAAAATATCTGTGTAGCTGTATAATTATATATAGTTCTATATATACACACTTACAATGAAAGAAAGTAACTTTAGAAAACCATAAAGAGTAGAGTGTACGTTTGTAAAATCAGAACTAAACAGTGGTAGGAACTGTTAGAACACAGAATTAAGAGAAAATGAAGTGTGCCACAACAAGAAAAATATCTAATTAAATATGGATCTGTGCAAAACAGAGCTGTTTATTATTATTTACTAAGTTCTTTTTGAGAACATCAATTTAGGATGTGCAGAAGAGCACATTTGGCTTTGTATGACCCCAAATTACTCTTTCTCCCTTTCAGCAGAAACATGCCTTTTTTCCTTAAGTGATTTTTGGTTGCTAGGAGAAGGGCAGTAGGCTGCCCTGCTCTTACCCAGCAGTGAAACCAAAGAGTGTATTGAGGTAAAGAGAAGGGCAAAGCACAGTACAGACATGAATCTCAAGTTGTCTCTAATACATCCACTTTGTTCCCACTTTTTCTTTGAAAACTTTTGTTTTCACTGATGGTGTTTCTTTTCAGCTGATCTCTCTAAAACCATTCAGAGTGGGGGGGGGGAGGAGGGGGAGGAGGAGAAGTGTTGTTAAGAGTCTACTCATAGGAACAAAAAAGGAAGGGGAGACTTTAAGAGTCCATGGATCCATATAAGTAGCAATACCCAATTCACTGAATAGCTTTAGTCAGCTGCTGTTAAAAGTGGGTGATTTATACTTTTTTTTTTCTCCTTGGACTAGAAAGTACACAGAAGGTCTTAATGTTGCTCCTGCCAGTTGGTGTGCTAGATATTGAGACTGTGAACAATCTTCAAACTGTGTTCTTGAAACATGATAGGAGAATTCAGATAGTAACATTGTAAAGTTATTGGAATTAGAAAGAAAACTGTTAATTATTGTTTATGTATACTTTAGTTTATGAAGCCCTTTTATTCACTAATTTATACTTTTTGAACTAACTGTAGACTGTGGTCATCACCTCCTTCACTTACTAGATGTATAATCAATGAATATACAGATGTTATAATTAAGAAATATACAGGAAAGTTAGGCTAAACAGGTTATCGCACCAAAGAAAAATGAACGGAAATCTTATCCTTGTCCTGGGCTTGTTGAGAAGACTCCAAGAGGAACAATCTCCAAAAGAGATCATTCCCCACTGGTAGTCAGCTCTTAAATGGGGGTCTAGGAGAGGTGGAGCCAGGCTCCACCCCTTCTGGTAGTACAGGTAAATTGCCTTCACCTGTGCTCCCAGGGCTGACTCAATGCTTGCCTCAGGTGGTCAATCAGAGGTTCAGGCCGTGATTCAGCAGTTCCCATACACTAGGTAATGAGCTTAAGATGTGCTTGACTAGATGTCTACTTTCAAACTTTTTCAATTAAAACTGGTTTAATGTAGCTAGATATTTTAGCAAGAGGAAGAGATTAAATAATATTGTCAATGTTAAGACGATCAAAATCATGAGAATTGTGAGAGATGAGATGTGTGAGAGATTTCACTTGAAATTGATTGTGGAGTGAATGTATAGAAAATAGTCTTTTCTCAAGTGCTTAATGAAAACCTATCCTTAACACGATCTTAAAATGATGATTATCAAGAAACAGAACTGAAGAAATAATTTGTGTGAATACTTTGAGTGAGGACGTAGAACATGTGTCTGCAAGGACTGTGATTTGGGCTGTAAAAACAGATGACTGTAAATAGAGCAGTTCTCTGTATCATTCCTTAACAGGAATAAGTGGTGAATGGCTAAGCATCTCATTACCAATTTAGAAGATCCCGTTGACTCAATTTAGTGACATGCAGATAATAGAGAAATTCAATGATGATGTAATTGGAAAAATAGTGCAGCAACTTCTACTGATTTGTTACTTGCATTTGAACAAAACAGGTTTCACCCATTTTTCTGAGGTTATTGGGTAGCCTGGCATTACTGGATTGAGTCCCGGTGTAGTTTAATAGTATCTGTCTCTATTTAGATCAAGGCTGAATGTGCCCCTGGGGAAAAATGAAGATGGAGGAGATATAAGTTAAATTGCAAGGATCTTGTTATATCTTGCAGTCTGCTGACAGTGGGATGTGTACTGTGAGTTGGTTTCTGTTTTTGTTTTGTTTTGTTTTTTCCTTATCCACACAGAATTTAGGAGTGACTTAAGTACTATTCAGTAACACAGAATTTTCAGTTATTTCTGTGAAAGCAGTGATTGCTGAGACCAAATTTCCCTTATAAATTACAGCAGATGTTGCCTTAGTCATTCTTCAGTGTTAGTCCAAAAGTGTTGTTGTTCTTCTTCCTGCTGAATACTGGATGGGAAATCAGAAACGTTTTTGTCATTACTTGTGGATATTGGTTAAATTTTGTTTTAACTATATGCATGTTGATATAAATGATGTGTCCACTATTACTCAGGAACATGTAGTAGAAAGGAGAATGAGATCTAGCCTCTAATGTCTTGGTTCATGGTGCGTGACATGTGCCAGCACTGATGGTTGAACACAGAGGGGTAACAAACTGATGTTATCACTGTACTTTTTTACCTTCCATTTAATGCAAGGGAACTTCTGAGGTGCAGGAGGATAAAAATGGTAGAATTATAAATCATGAATCTGTACTCTAGTAACAATTTTCCTTCCTCTGTCCCACCTTATCTCCTGGAGAACAAGTGTAGAGGGTGATTCAAAACAACTGAATTTGGGACAGTGTATAGGGGAGCAGTCAAACAGGTTGAGGTATGAGTCCTTATTTTTTTTTTTTCACTGTCCGCTATTATGTGTTCCTGGGAGTATAAATATTCTAAGGAGTGTGACAGGAAAGAAAGGACCTCGCCTTTCTGAAATTGGAGGAAAACTATTGTTGCATATTTACATTCAATTGTCTATCCTTCCTGTTCATACTTTGCTTTGTTAATAAGTTTAGTGCATCTAGTGAAGCATCATTTCTTCATAAAACTGATCTGACAGAGCCCTATTCATCTGTGGAGGAATCTTCTTTCAATTTTACGAGTATACATCTTTAATTGAAAAAGATCAGCTACAGCCACAATACCGAAGTAGGGAGGAAGTAAGGAATAAAGGAAGATTTATATATGCTTTTCCTGTCTTATCATAATGGCAATTTCTGACTTTTTTTTCCATTCCTCTACTCCTGTTGAACCTATTTCCTAGATTATGCTATAAGAAAGGCTTTTATGGCAAATTTCTAACGTGAAAGCTCTTCACTGCATTCGCATTTGGATGTGTGGTTCTAGAAGACTTCCCCCTGCATAGGCAGGGAGAAGCACCTTAATTTTACATGGAAGTAGCTGTAGCTGAAACTTCTGTCCATGGAGAAAAATGTACTGTTGTGCAAATTTTCCTTCACTGTGCTACTTGTCTGTTACTTTTATCCTTGTTTAATATTTCATTCCTCTAGCTTTCTTCCTTATTTTTCATATTTGAAGACTTCTATCTTGGTTTCTGTTTTAGTTTATTTTCTGTCCCTTTACTATTTCTGTTACATTCTTCTCTGGTTGATTTAGATTGCTCTTTTCTCACCGTGATACTGGATCATAAAAAATGAGAGGACTGGGCTAAAAAGTTGGGATTAGGGACCACCATTCGTGATGGAGAAACAAGTATTAGAAAATTTGTTCTTTGGCAGGATTAATTGGTGAGTTCTGTGTGCAGATAATGTTTTGTGCAGAATCTTATGTCATCTCTAACAAGTATCTTCAAAGAATTATTATTATTTCTTTTAAAGGACTTTATAGGTGTAAACCAAATCTTATGAAGTTGGAAAACAGTGCTGTCCTGAGCATAAGTAATTTAACTGTATCTCAAGACTACCTTTGAGTGTAGAAGCACATAGGATCACTCTGTCATGGAGAATCCTCTCCTTTAATACAGAGAGAATTACAGATAATCATTTTTATAAGTGGTTTATAAGATTTCCTATTCTTTTAAATAGATGAGCATTCTGCAAAGTCATGAATGGACCACTTAATTTTTTTTTTTAAACATAGGTAAATGTAAACTGGGGTGTTGGCTCTGAATAAGCCGCTCAGAGAAATAATTTGTGCTCACGCTGCTGTTGAAATCATTAGTATTATTTGAAGACTTAATTTATGTTACATATAGATAATCTCTATATAGTATTTTCATACAACATTATACATAATAAAATATAAATACAATCTGTTACATAGGAGACGTTCAGTCTTAAAGTCTCTATAACCTAGTAATTGAAATGTTTTCTGTGTGAAAGTCTATATTTTAGTTTATTTTATAATTTTTCTCCTAATTCACTGCTGATTCTAGTTGCATTCAAGAGCAAATGCAGTTATTTTTCATGGTGGTTATGACTTGTAACTTATGTATGAAATTCTGACTCAGCAGAAGCTGCTGGGAATTCTGTCATCAGCATCAGAGGTGCCACAGTTTTGTTTTTGGGGCACTTGGTGTTTGGTGTACAGGAAGCAAATGTGAAGAAGGAAGTCTTTGTTTTTCAATTATTCAGAGGCTAAGAGACTGATTTAAAACTAAACCCAGAGCTATGATCAGGAGGTTTAAAGATGCAAGAGGGTTCACCTGCTCTCTATCCCTTAGAAAACCACCAGTCACCTAAAATTATGATGCACAGCACACTTCAGTAGTAAACAACATAGTCAGCAGCTTGAAAAAGAAGTCTGTGAAATCATGAAAACTACATTATTTCATCTTCAAATGAGGTCTTGCTGTTGACTTATGAAGATCGTCTTCAGCTGTATCTGTACAGACTTACAATTTTTGCTTTGTTAGAAGTTGGCAAAGTAGAAAGGCAGATGCATTATTTGACATACAGATTTCTTTCATGCCTCTTTGTGTTTTTGAACAGGATTCTTGCTGGTTTGATTTGTATTTCCAGAGTAGTGACAAGAGTGATATAAATTCTGGCACTGATTGAATGAAGACCAATATGGGAATTAGTGGTTCTTTGAAGGGGATAAAAAAAGAATGGTATGCAAGGGTTGGTCTCTTCTGCAATTTGCGGTGATACATTTGGCATCTTTTGAAGTAGTCTAATAATGTATTTTAAGGGTCATATCTGTATTTCACTATACATACTGTCATCAGAATCTAGACCAAACTATGTTAAAGGCTATGTCATGTTAATCCCATGATATTCCTGTTAATGTAGTATGCTGCTATTTCTGTCTGATGAGAAATCACCAAGAAAGCTGCCTGGGAAAGGCACTGAAGGGATGATATTTGCCCACCTGATACGTTTTGCAGTCGTGTCCGTGTAGGGAAGAAGGTGGAGACTACAAGAACTGGGAGCTGGAGCATTAACTTAGCGCGCTACTTGTGTATTACTTGCACTGTGGGACTTATGCTGCTGTGGAAACTATAGGTGGGTAATATTTTAGCAACAAATATAATCAAGAACAGTGTTTTTCTTGTATGCATGGGATACCCTTATTCTGAATCACGATTTGGAGTATTGGGTGTGGGAAAATTTTAAGATAAGTTTTAGAAGAAGATGAATTGATTCTTCAGAGATGGATAATTCTCAAGACAAGTATCTGTGAATTGATAGATTCACTGTATCTTTTTTTCTTATTTTTCTACTCCCCTTAACACCTTTGGAAATTAATTTCTTAGTGCTCCTGACTTTTATTTAACATTTTGAACATATAGGCAGCATTCTCACATCTAATAAGTGTGATATGCTAAGCTGGGGAGAGAAAATGTAGAAAAGGTTAGTTTTAATATTAACTCAGCTGGAGGCACGTTACCTAATGAATTGCTAATACCACATCCTGCAGTGTTTTGAGTGCTAGTAGTCTCTTGTCCAAATACAGTTCTTGTCAATCTTTTCTCATCTGAGCCTCACAGGGTCATAACTCTTACATCTACTTTACGAAAACAATAGTATGTTACTAGTTAGTAACCTAACTTGAGACTTGCCAAGATAGAGCATTTTGAAAAAGTTTCTTTGGCAGTGAAACTTCTATGGAGAAACTGAAACACAGAATAAGAATGGTGGGAGCAAAAATGTTCAGAAAATGCACACTGAGTACCTGGAGAGGAAATCTAATCTTCATATATAATTCCGTATTGAATGTTCAGAAGGCTTTTCATATCAAATATGGTTTGAATATAGTATAGTTTTTAAAAAACTTAGTAATAATTGATTTCATACGCATGTGATATAAATAACACCTAATTGAATATGTAAGCCGAAGAAAAAATCAGCCAATAATTCAATTGGATATACTCTTGGTAAAACTGTCTTGAAGAGCTATAAATATATACTGCATATTACTTTTATTTTCAGTTATTTTTGCAATCTTTAAATGTCAAATAAAGCTATTGTTAACAGACCTCAAAATCGCTTGGAAGATATTCACAGCATAGACCATTTTGAGGAAAAGAATGCATGTTTTTGTTAAAAATATTTTAATAGTATCTAAATGTTGGAACAAATAGATAAATTGTCAAAACAAATGATTAAAGATGTTTCTTCTACATTTTAATGGAATAAATTCTGTAAAGGGTTTATAAGCATTTTTTCAAGCACAGTGGCTTATACTTACCTCTGTTTGTAGAAGAAGCTGGACCACAGAAAACTATAAGAATACTGATAACAGTAACTGGAAGTAAGTATAGTTTGACCTAAAACAACTTCATGAAGTAAGGAAGAATTAAAAAATACTAATCATGCAGGCATATTATTACCTTTTACCTTCTTCCATATACGCCTAAATAAGCAAAAATACTGGTGTGGTTTCAGTAACATCTTTAAAATTAGGTCTAACTTTTTTGTTTTTCTTTTCCACTAATGGAAGAGATTTTGCTTTTCATATGTATTGCATGTCACCAGTAAAATTGCAAAAATTAGATGATCCCGTGGATCAGTCCACTAAAGTGTTTGAGAGTTCATGAAGATGTACCTGAGATAATGTAAGCATCACTAGCTCTTTTTCCCCTTATCAGAGAAAGACCAATACTTACAGCTTCTGTATGCTTCCCTTAACACAATCAGAAAGACAACAATGATAGATCTGTCTGTCTGGAAGCATGCCTATTGTTTTCATAAACCAAATATTTCAAACTTTTAGGGAAATGTTGTTAAAACAATATTCCTGCCATCTTCCATTTCTTGCTCACTTCAGTGAGATGCTTTGGAGGTAAGAAAGAAGTGCTTCTTAAAAAATTCAATATGATAAAATTCAGAATATTGAGACTTATGAGATTTCTTAACCTTCTATTTCCTATTTATATCATTATTAAGAAATAGTAAAAACAGAGGGGCATGCAATAGTTGATGATTTCTTGTGCTGTAGACTTTTAGTAGGTTGCCTAAATGGAGAGATTCATAGTATAACTACCTTTGTGATAGAAGCTGCAGGACACCAACGATCCAAGTAAGAGGAAGGATTAATGAATTTGTTTATTTTCAACTCAAATAGTATTTCTGTAAATTCTCTTTTTCTCTCTCTTTTTTTTTTTTTTTTTTAACCTTTTTATATTGAGAACTACAAGGTGCAAGTCTTCATGTTTGTACCAAGACTAGAATTGTGTGCTTAGGTAAACAGATGTAGCCTGTTCACTTGCTGGAGATGAATATATAGTAAAAATATAAAGTGTATCCCTCTGGGGATAAACGTAGAGGTGATAGATTACATTATTTTATGTTTATTCTTCATGAATTTTTTGTTTCCCAGTGATGGTAAAATTTTAAGTTTAAGTTGGTTTATTATCATCGCAGAATCATAGAATGGCTTGGGTTGGAAGGTCATCTCTTCAAACCTTCTGCCATGGGCAGGGCTGCCCCCCACCAGCTTAGGCTGCTCAGGGCCCTACTCAGCCTGCCCTTGAGTACCTCCAGAGATGGGGCTGTACAGCTTCTCTGGGCAGCTGTGCCAGGGCCTCACTACATTGGGTAAAATATTTCCTCCTATTATGTAAATCTTTCTCCTTTTAGTTTAAAACCATTCTCCCTTGTCCTGCCACTTTTTTTAACAAACAGTTGATCTCCCTCTTGCTCATAAACTCCCTGCAAGTACTGGAAGGCCTCAGTGAGGTCTCCCCAGAGCTTTCTCTTATCGAGGCTGAACATGCCCATCTCCCTCAGCCTTTTTTCATGGAAGAGGTACTCTGATAATCCTTGTGGCCCTCCTCTGGATCTATTACAGCAGCTCTTCATCTTTCTTATGCTGGGGGCCAAATGGGGCCTCCTGAGGGCACAGCAGAGAAGGTAATCTGAATCTATTCTCTTGTAGTTTAAAGCCATAAACCCCTTGTTTCATTACTACGCACTCTTGTAAAGTCTCTTCCTGTCTTTCTCGTAGGCTCCTTTTTGGTACTGATAGGCTGTTCGTCAGACTGATAAGTGCCAGTGTGTGCTCTGAAGTGTCAGAACTGTGTGGAATGGTCTTGTGTGCTATGTGCCTCAAGGCTGACACACAGTTGAGATAGCACAAACCATGGTTTTATAGAGTTCATTCCCTTATTGTTTTATTCTAGTATATGTATTTCAAAATGCCTGTTAATTTGAGCAACACTTGAACAACCTTTAAAAGTGAAGTGGCAATCTGGTGTTGGTTATTAACATTATTTGTAAGCCAGCAGTCATCTCCCAAATGGAAGAATTTCAATCAATTATTGTCATGTCTTGTATTGTTTAGGCTGTGTCATTTTAGTGCAGTTGACCATCTTTTCAAACTACATATCAGTGGTTAAGCTTCCACAGTCCAAAACAGAAGTTCATGGTTTTTTTTTAAATACCTGACAGAGAAAGAGTACAGTCTTTGGGGTGACAAAAAGATAGTTTGAAAGAGATCTTAAATATTAAGAGGTTTATATTTGTTTTAAGAGGTACTAGTAGATTGTTGGACAAAATGATGACCCTTTACCTCCAAGGCAGTAGTTTAAATTAGGCCCTGGATCCTAAGTTAATTGTGATGAATGGTTTTAGCTTTTCCCTGGTGTAAAGTCTTCCATGCTACAAAATCACCATACATCTGTTTTTGCAAACTTGGCATAATTGGCATTCTCTTAGGACTGAGTTGGCATTGGAAGTGAACTATTTCTTACTGCTTATGAATATGTTCCTTCTAGGTCAGAGTAAATGTCATTGTTGGGTCTGGGAAGAAAATCTGCTTCTGCCCCTGTTAATGACCCATTTGCTGAAAGACTTAGCAAGAATGGTTTAAGTGATACAGCTTATCTTTTTTAACTCAAAGCCAAAAACACTTAAGAATAAAGACATAAAGTAAATGAGTGAGACAGAGACCTTATTTTCTTACATTTTGTAGAAATTCAAAGGCTCAGAGACATTAAAGTAACTTAACTTGTTATTTGCTAGTGATAGGTAGCCTAGGATTTAAACAATGTTCTTTTGAAGACTCTGGAAGAAGATGTGGAAAGGAATACAAGTTAATGTAGAATACTTTATTATCTACTAACAGCTAGATTGAACTTGAGTGAAGGAAAGAATCAGTTGTTACTCCCAGGAGGCTCTCAAGGAGTTAAAAAGTCCTTCTTATCCTTCCTGCAAGGGAAAAACAATCTGCATTGTACTGCTGTTGGCTGAACAGTTTTTGTTTGTTTATTTTCCAGCTCTTGCCCTTTTATCTGATCAACTGAAGTCTCAGAGCCTGGTTTAGCTGCCAGTAGAGCTGGAGAAATGAAGGGCTGAAAACACAACTCAACCCCTAGCATGTTCTGAAGTGTCTAAAGACAATGAGGGAAACTGGTTGCATTTTGACCACTGTCTTGTGGTATCTAAGGCAGTCTTCCAATTGAGGTTATAGTGTGCTAAGTGCTATATTAGTGCAAATGGAGAAAGTGCTTTCCCAAAATCTGTAGTTTTATACAAGAAAAAGATTGACACAGGGATATTGAGAAAAAATGAATTGGGGAAAAAAATTCAGGAAGATGGTAGGAGTATTGGGTTCTGTTTGTTTGCTCTCTTCTGGTTCCAAGAAGATAAGCAACCTCCAAATGGAAAAGCTGTCAAATTGCATATATTTATATCTCTGAGCTCATCAGGGAACAATTTTCTCAAATTCAGGAGATATTGCAATATAATTTCCTGTTGATATTTTGTGTTTTGCCTATATAAAATAATAGGTTTTGAAAAATAATCTGTGAAATTTTCATCAGTTTATCAGATGTCTTTTTAAACTAAGAACTTGAAAAATACATTGCATAGAATTGTTTGATTCATTTTTGTAATGCTTGCAGACATGCATCTATAAAGGAATCAGAAAAACTACATAGGTGTACATAGAGAATTTTATATAATAAGTTAATATACAGGTTTTAAATCTGAGTAAATATATGGAAATTTGAGGTCAAATTTAAGTATATGTTTGAAAATGTGGACTTTTTTTTTTTGATAACGTGTCTGTGCTCATGACGGAAGAGCCCTCTTCAGTTGTACTCACCAAAAAAAGTATGGAATATGTTCTGATTCAAACTAGGTAGCTACTGGGATTTCCAGTGATAGTAGATGGAATTTTGTGGTAAATTTTCTTAGATAAGCAGTTTTAATAAAGCATGCATCTCATTTTTCACTGTATCATCTGTAGAATTTGTTGGCAGGAAAGGGAGATTTGAACTGTTCTCAGCCTTAAGTAGCTAAAAGGGATTAACTTTACACAGAGGGTTTATTAATGAAGATGTCACATTTAAGCAGGCGCATGGGAGGAATGGAAAGTGAGTTGTTGATCAAGGAATTGTTCTACCTACTTGTCCTGAACAGTTTTTTTTTTTTTTTTTTTTTTTTAAAGAATAGTTAGTTGTAAATCTAATTGGATACTGTTCTCATATTTTGTCTCAGAGCTTTTATTGTTGTTTGCCAGTTTCTCAGTAAATGGAAGTCAGAATAAAATGCAGTCTATTGACATGACAGGCAAATTGTACAGCTTGATGGCAACTTCTGTATTTAGTTGTTCTACTTTTTCATTTTTATATGCTTCAAGGAAGATCCTACTACTTGAGTCAGTAAAAAATTGATATTCTTCAAATGATGATGCCAAGAATGCTAAAATACTAATCTTCTTTGGGATTTCCTTTAAAGCAAACAAAAATGATTGAAAATTAGCTTTGTGAAATTAAGGGAGAAAAAGGCCCTAACTCTTATTTTTCTTAGGCTTCTTTTTTAGCTCAATCTAGGAAATACTATTTCAATAGGTGAATTTGTTTGTTTTACTTGTTTGTTTGTTTGCTTATTTGATTGTTTTGTCACTCCTGCTTTGTTTCTATTCTGTAAACAACCAGTCACCTTCCTGCCTGGAGGCCAATTATGAAGTCCAAGTGGGAAAAATAAAAATCCCCACTGAACCTCAAGAAGGCTTGGTGACAGTTAACAGCACAATCAGTCTGCCTCTGAGTGCTGTTTTCTCTATTTTTAGTTGGGAGGTGCACAGAACTGGTAGACCACCTTTATTAATCTGCTTTTTTTTTTTTTTTTTTTCCTGAAAGCCTTTTGGTCTTTTCAGGACACAAACTTTGTAGGAAGAAATCAAATAGATATCAAAAAGTTTAAAAAACAAACAAGAAAAAAAAAGACGCAAAAAATCCAATCGTGATTGTTGCCTCTGATTCCTTCCCTTGCTTTCTTGTCATATCAGGTGCAGGTCTTATAACAAGGCAAGCCACGTTGATCAACATTTCAAATGCAACTTCTTGCAGAGGGTGGAAGCAGATGTTAAGCAATATTTGACTTGCTCTTCTAGGTGGAACAGTCCAGGTTTTGGTTAATAGAGTGTAAGATAATTCTTATGCTTTCTAAAATATTTTTTTACATGTTTATATATGACACCTACATATATAATAGTAGTTACTAAATGAGGCATTCTACTTTACTTGTAGGAAATATGTTTTATTTGTAACAGAGAATATTGTTTTAGCTGGATCTAAGATAAAAATGAACAGTCAATTAAGAAGTGGTTTTCATACATAGAATGATGAAGCTATTACTGTGACAACCAGACTATGATCTATATCATAATAAGAACTAGTTGGAACATACATTATTCAAAAATAAGTCTATTTTAGCCTTTCAGCATATTTATTCTGTTGCTTTGGTTTCACAAATTATTCATGCTGTTCTCATAAAACATTTGCAGAGAATTAAAGATAGACATTTCTTTCGTAGCTTTCAAGTTGCTTCAAAATGAAGAAAGTTTGCAGCTGTTAACGTGGATGACTAAATTCAGAAAGTTCATTAAGCCAAACTGGATCACACCAATCTATCTACTTCTATTTTGTCTCATTGTAGATAAACAATGCATTTTGGATATTTAAATCATTCCCAGCTTCTAAGCTTCTTTGAGGCTTATTGACTTCCTGAGGTGCTGTCTTAGTGATTAATTTCTTCTGCGAAATTAGCCAACTGTTTTTTAACCCTCAAATTATTTACTCTTTGCTTTTTGATGCCTTTGAGTAGAAGCAATAAAATCATTCCAACAAACCATTTCCTGAAGTATTTGCTGGTATCTGTCTGTAGATCATTTCTCTTGGTTGGTGTTAGTAAAGGCTACTGGCAAATCTGCAGGAATCACTATATTTATTTATTTATTTATTTATTTATTGTTGCTGTGATCAAATTAAAGAATATCAAATACCAAGAAAAATTTGGCACTTATTAAACAGAGAACCAAAATAAGTTTAAAAATGCAGGTAATTCTGAATTATTACCTTTTTTTCCCTTCTGAAGTAATGTTACCTGCAAACTTAGTAATATAATCATTTGAGGTTATTGCATTTGATTTTGATGTTAACCTTTAGGGTAGTTGATAAACTGACTTTCTTCTGGCAGGCATCATTAATAGGAGGGTCTGTGCTGTCCGGAATAATTTTTCTCACAATTAGTAGCATTGATCTTGTAGGTGCAGCAGCAGTTGAAGTTCCTTGAGGCAATCAGTGAGTTGGAAATGGTTGAAACATGCACTGAACTGCAATCCAGTTGCTCCTTATTTAACTGTTGCAACAGTAAGATTTTTCTAATTATTGTTGTTTGTTGGCTTTTAAAAGTAACCAACAAAGTAGTATCTTAGATAGTTCACAGTTACTCTTCCAATTTAAGAAGCGAGAGGCTGGATTCACTAAGATTTTCTCTGTAAGATGAGTTGCAAGTCTATAAATAACTCTCGTACGGAGACACATAGACCTGATAGCCCAAAAATAATCAAAGGTGTGATTTTTAAAAAAAATTTTTTTTTTTATATTTTCTAGTTGAAAATACACTTTATGCAATTACAAATTAATATTGCTTAATGCTGATGGAGTGGGCTTCAGTAGAGGCTTTACATGCTTATTTTGCTGGCTAATAAGGACTCATCTCTGATGAAAAAAGCTCTTAAAGTGGATGCATCATTTGTATGGAAATTAGAAAAATCAGCCCATGATTTTGTTGTCAATACATCTTGCCCACTGAACAGGTTACAAAGAAGAAAAGGTTGGTGCTGATATGGGGAGAGAAGTGGGAACTATAGAGCTTTTGAGGAGCACAGAAGGATTATAGGGATGTTCAGGGGAAGGAGAATGAGCAAAAAAGCAGCATGAGAGACTGTGTTGTAATGTTTCAAATGCAGACCATGAGCTGTAGGTGTGAGCCTTCCGACTTCGGCCTCCTTAGTAAAGAGTTAGACCAGTGTTGATGAGGGTTCAATTTGATAGAAATCTAATCACGTGTTTTTTGTGTGTGTGAAAAATGACGTTCTACATAAAACTTATAAAATAATAGCTTTCTTTTGGCTATAACATTCTGTCAAATGACTGTCCTCATTTTACCATTAAAAAGGGTTTCATCAAATGAGCATTGCTTTACTTCAATTTCTGTGGTATGCTGGTGTGTTTGCTGTGCAACCAGTGCATTTTCTGGGTTTTACCTTTCTTTAAAGGGTCATCTCTGCTGACAGTCTTTTTTTTTTTTTTTTTTAATCAACTTTTTAATGTCAAGGATGATTCAAACTTAATTAGGTGACTGTTGGAATAGCATTCAGGTGGTAAGGCAGCATTTGATTTTTCAGTAAAAGATCATAAGAAGGCAATGTATTATCCTATAAGAAGTAAATATATGTAGTGGTTTCCACGAATACTTTATTATGGATACTGCTGAGGATCTTTCTAGTTTCTCAAGCTGAGAAGGTTGGGATTGTTCAGCCTAGAGAAGAGAAGGCTCTGGAGAGAACTTATAGGGCTTGCAAGAAAGATGGAGAGGGATTTTTACAAGGGCAAGTAGTGAAAGGACAAATGAGAATGGTTTTAAACTAAAAGAGGGATTTTTAGATTAGATATAAGGAAGATATTCTTTATTATGAGAATGGTGAGGCATTGAAGCAGGTTACCCAGGGAAGCTGTGGGTGCCCTAACCCTGAAGATGTTCAAGGCCAGGCTGGATCAGCCTAGTCCTAATTGAGTGGGTTGTGCCCCTGTCCACAGCTGATGAGTTGGAACTAAGGCAGTCTTTAAGATCCCATCCAACCCAAATGATTATATGATTCTGTGATTTCCAGTATACAGGAAAGATGTAGCCTCTCATGTTTCAACAACTGTGTTTATAACAAAGAACAAAGGCCTGATCTGTATTTAAGCCTCCTCTGATAAAGTGTGGAAGACTCCTTGGCTGCTAATCTTCTTTTGGCCTTTTAGGAAACAGAAAATCTTGTTCAACCAGTGAGGAAACGTGTGTGTTTTGTCTATATATGTGTATAATATAAAAAAGATAATAAATAGACAGTTATTGTATGGATTTTTTTACATTTTGGAAGGTACTAGTTGTTCATGGTATTCCAGTAGTAAAAGCTGGTCGATTGGGAAATTCCATGGAATATACGTAAAATTAGTTTGAAATTATGAAACCTTATTTTTATTTTGCGATTAAAGGAATGTTAGAAACAAGTCCTGGTGAAGTGAAATTGCCCCTCCATGGTTCTAGAAACACAAAGCTTCCAGGCACCCCAAGACGACAGAGAATAAAGATCAAATACAGTAGACTAAGAACTCGTAACTAAATATTAGCTGTAACTGTGCAGTGGCATAGTAGGAACAGAGTAGTATCAGCCGCAAACTGTTCTAAGCCATCTGTGCATGCAGGGTATGCTGGAAGGTACCTTATTAAGATGAAAATACTATTTATTGTATACAGGTTTCATGAGTATGTAGCAAAATGTTGGCACAACTTGTTTGCAAAACATCTACATTTTAAAAATAAGAAAAAAAAATGAGGTAAAGGTTGATTGAAATACCTGTTATGCAGCAGGCTGATGACAGAATGTGGAGTTCAACTCATATGTCATGTGTTCAGGAACATGTGTGGCTGTATATGCGTGCTGGAATGGCATATGTACCCTGACAAAATGAATTTGGTTTGAAAAGAACTTGATCAGCCTAGTATCCAAGCAAGTGTCTTGCCATCCACTGAGAGAACAAAGTGGCGACAGAAATAGAGGACACTATTTTGTAGCTCCTACTGTGTTCAGCTATCCTTGTATTTGATTTCCTGTTTGGATGTGACAAGATTTCTTATTACTTTGATCCATCTGATGGCAATTCTGCATGCATGATGCATATGGTGCTATGTAAGAAACATCAGAATGTAATACTATTCTTTCTCAACACTTTGTGAGCAAATGTTGAGCTTCAACAAAAACAGGATTAATGAAAACAGTATCTAATGCCAGTTTGAGCATGAAAATACTTCCAGGAGAGAACTCTAAAGCAAAGTAAAATATCAAGAAAGTTATGTTTCTATAGCAGAAGAAAAATTATACTTTGATTACTGGGGAATATAAAATAATTTTTTGTTGTTGTTAGATGAAGAAGCAAACACGTGCAATTTGAGGGCACAATTTTACCTTTTCTCTTACAATTTAACACAGCCTTTAAAAATCACAGTTATCAGTTTTTCTTTGAAAGAGCATGTTCTGCAGGCTGGTATTATATCACTTCCTTTGGGTAACAACAGCGGTAAGAAGTAAAGACTAATGTTAGATATGTGTGAATGTGGTTTGGATGAAAATACTCTTTTTAGAGATAATCTTAAATGGATAATTTTACTCTAAGATAGGGTAAAAAAACAAATTCAGATCTTAAGTCAACTGGAATTGCCCATGAAATTTTAGTCTTGTATTTAGTGTGGAACCATTTGTCTGGTAAAGTAAGAGAAAGTATCTGCTGTAAAAGTCATTTTAAAGTGAACTGAACAAAGCTGGATGCCACTTTGCAGCTAGTGGATGAAAATGCTTAATAGATAGTGGAAAAAATATGTAGTAATTCTTAATTGATTGTTATGTATACAAATCCATTTTATCATGAAACATTTTAGGCACTATGTTTTGGGTATTTAATACTAAGAACAGTGTTTTATTGCAATGATCAAGGGACTGACAAACACTGAAGAAAATGAAGATCATGAAAAAGTGTACTTCAAGGTATGAGAAATAGGAAAAGTATGCAAAACATTGGTTAAATTTGCCATGATTATTTTGAGAGAAAAGGAGGGGAGCGAGATTTTGTTTCTTTTTCTAGACCCAACTTCATGGGTTGATTTTTTTTTTTTTTTTTTTTTTCTGACTGTAATCAACATCTGTAGCTACGCAAATAAAAGATGGAATGTTTGATCAGTGTGTACTTCATTATGTAACCTGACTACCTGCAGCTGCTTGGGAACTGCTCATGCAGCTTTGTAAAACTGCAGTGAATTTGCCTTGTTTTCCATTCTCTTTAAGCATGATCATAACTGGATGACGTATTTAGAGTCTCATATGGTGTCACAAGTTTCAGAGGGCTCAAATTCTGGAAAGACCTGGCTCCATTAAGAGCCCCAAGCTGCAGTAGTAATCAGCAGGCTACTTGCTATGGGGAAAAAATAGTATTTTGATCTAATTTTTTTTTTTATAGATGTAATTAAAAAGGCCAAATCTAGTACTTGATAGTTGATGGGGGAAGTTTGCAGCAGGGCAAAGAAAGAGAGGAGTTGGGGAAAAATATCTGGAGAAAATATTAAAAGAACATAATTTTGCAAGTGATGTAAAGCAGCTACATTAAAAGATGTACATTACTGGTACAAAACCTGTACCTGTACCAGTATAGTACATCAGTACAGTACATTATAACAGTAATTATTAATAATATCTGCATATTGTAGTTATTTCATTTAAATTTTCTAATATTCTTCTCTAAGCTAGATAACCACAGTGATGTTTTTTAACAATTAATATGTAATAGAAAGGAAGCTTTGAAATTAACAAATATGACACAATTTAAGAGAGCTAATAGTGCACAGTGGCATTACAAGACTGTGAGTATGGGGTGAAAATACAAGGTGGTGTCCTTTCAATAGAGACCATTTGTCCTCGATAGAATTGAAATTTAATTAAATACATTTCTTTATGCCACATGCATTTAAAAAAAAAAAAAAAAAAAAGGTTCAGAACACACATTCAAGCTTTGAAAGACCATGGGAGCTGCATGATTAATCTGAAGTGAAAGTAAAGGAGTCTTTCATTATTCATCAGCTAATGATAGTTGGAAGCAAGCTGCAATGTTTCGATAAATGAGAGATGTAAAGTACTGGTGTGAAGCAGCTCTCTTCCTCTCAAAGTAGAACACTAGACTCAACCAAGCTCCTCAATGAAAATGCTAATTCCGCACGATTAATCCTTTCTTCTTTTCTGTCACCATGAATATTAAGTAACTTCCTTTCTGGGGTTACTGTTAACTTGTAACTGGTTTACTTCAGGCTCCCCCACTCTGAAATATACAACCTGACCTTAACACTTAAAATGCCCTTTATTGTTTGTGCCCTTTTGAACTATAGTTCTTCCTCCTTGTCCTTCTTGGGGGGAGGCAAGAGGCGGGAAGAAGGGTACCAATATACTGCAAATAGGCTTTTTCCAACTGATTTGCAAGTGGCAAGGAGGCCAGATTTAGGAACAGCTGCCCATGGACAGTGTGGTGCTGATTTCTCCTTCCTTTGAGTAAGCAGTAATTGCAGTGATATTAATAGTGACAAATCAGCATCAGCTAACTGTTTGGGCAAGATTAGAGGGCTCTTTTTCTCTGTGCATGTTTATAAGAATTGCTATGTTCTCTGATCTGTAGGTATTTCATTTCTCATGTTTGTGTTTGTGTGGTTTACAGTAAATAATTTTCTTGAGAGGCCTCAAAAAAAAAAAAAAAAAAAAAAAAAAAAAAACGACAAAAAACCACCAAACCAGCCCAAAACTTGTAGTTGAAACACCTGGTGATCAGATGACAAATACTTTTACCATATGAAGTAAGGCTAATAAAACACTTAAAAGACCTGGTCTCACAGCTTGATCTTTGATGTAGCTCTCCATAGTATGCTGAGTAAATCTGTAGCATAAAGATATTATTAAATCAATACAGGCATGGCTATTATAAAAACTGATTTAAAAGATGACTGTGCCCTGTGGATGCATTCTAGATAATAACTTGACCCTCTCTTTCTTTTATAGTATCCCTCAGTGACCCCTGCCACCTGCAAACACTTTTGTTACGTTCCTCTCTGTTCTTAATAGTGCATCACACCAACTGTTCCTGTGGTGTAAAGGAGCTAGCAGATGTGGCATTGATGCCACATAGTTTTTTGACTCTTGTTAATGACTAGGTACACTGCCCTTCTTCTCTTTGTGAATATCTGCCGTGTTTTGGCCAGGTTGGTTAGGAGCAGCAGTGTCAGTTCTTGAAGTCTTTTACAGTGTGTAAAACACACTTTAAAAATGTGATAATTGTCACTCAGAGTGGAAGTCAGGTTTGCTTGTAACAGTTTTCAAATAGCTGATAGATACTTGAATCTTGAAAATAATCAGCAGTTTGAGCAATCTGAAGTAGAAGAAAAAAACTTCCGCTCATGTATCACTGATTGTAGAGTAGATTCAGTACATTTGAAACAATCTGTAAAATCAGATGTTTTACTTGGCAGTTAGGTTTATCCTGTAGCCATTGGGGAGGTCTGTATTAATGACTCATCCAGCTTCTACTGACCTTAAAAACTGTGTTTAATTCATGTTAGAATTAAACACATTTTGTGCTTATCTATTCACTAGTAATACAAATCTTGTGTCTATGTATGCAGTCCTGTGCTTTTTAAATAGCTAATAAAAATGGTGCTATTTTTGTGTGCAGCTGGGAGCTTGTAAATGCCATTTTTATAAAACTGATCTTTGTCTTAAAGAATCTTGATGAACCTGTTACCATTTTAGAGATAAGTAGATCCATCTAAGAACAAGCTGACTTGAAAACTGTATTGGAATGTAAAGCTTACTTCCATTATTTTTTGGAGTGTTCTCATAATGATGTATACTCCTCCTCTCTCCTAGGTTTCTGTGTCTTACTATATTGGTTGAAATGATATCTTTCAATTAAATTATGTTCCTTTTCATCTGTTTGTATGAACATATAGTATCATAGCATGGTATGTATAGTTATGTTCAGGAGCTGTTAAGAACTTAGTGAGAATGCTGTCAGTCCTTAAGCTAAAGTAGCATGCTTCTGTTTGAATTCTGTTCGATATTAATGATATCTTTGATTATGGGGAGAAATCTGTTGTACTTAGTTTTTATTATATCCTTCAGTTGAATCATGGTATTACTTAAGAGGATGAGGATGTCACGCTTTATAAAATGTTGTTGCAGTCAGTAGGGGGGCTCCAGAGTTGTCCTGCTTGTAAGCTGAAAAAGGCACTGGGAGCCTACAAAGGTGTTATTTACAGTTATGTTCAGTGAAAATATTTTGAGGTGAATTTTTGAGACTACTGGTGGGTTTTTTTGTGTTCTGTTTTTTTTTTTTTTTTTTTTCCCTGAAGAAAGATTTAGAAGACATAAATAGTCAATAAATAATTTCAGATAATGTTTTTCTTACTTACATTGATAAAGCAACACCTGCATTAGATGAGAACTAGGACTTTGACTAGGACAAGAAAGTACTGTTCAACTACACAGAATGTATCACAATCTTTTAGTTGAAAAAGTAGTGATTTTCCTTGGATATCCATGCTAATGTGTGGCTGAAGGCTATAAAGTTTTGCAATAGATAGCAATAAACTGATGTAAAGGGAGGCATCAATTGGTTTGCCACAGGGATCTTTTTATTTGGGTTGTGTCATGTTTAACATCTTCGTTAATAATCTGAACAAGTGGGTAAACTGCATGCTAATTAAATTCACAGATGATACTAAGCAGGGAGGTGTTGCAAACATAGGGTGGCCAGATTTTCTAAGTGAAAATCTGGACCACCTGTCATGGCAGGCGCACAGAGGAAGGTTTTTAGCAGGAATGAGGGAGAGAGGGTGTGCACAGAAGGACGTGACAGCTTGTGGGAGGGGAAGGAAGACTGCCCACTCCACTCCCTCCTTAGCCAAGCATGCTCTCTGTTTCCTTCTCTGGCATCTTCTGTCTTGGATATGTTGTATTTGTGCAGTTTGCTATCTTCAGGTAATGAGAAAGTCACTAGGTTCACTGAAAAAGGGGTAGATGTAAAAGATTGAGGTGTGGGGGGGAACAGTACTGAACTCCTTAAAGCATCCCAGTAAGCCCATCTTTCAGCTACTGAAAATCTGAATGACTCAAGTATTTCTGCAAGATGAAGATTTGAGACTGAACCTTCCACAGTCATCTGATAGATATTTTTCTGGCAAATGTGGAGCTACATATTTCATGTAGAAGATGGAGTGAGAAAAGGGCACTCACTATTCTTTCTATGAATCTGTAGGCTGTTGTTTAATGGTTGATTTTATGTAAGTGGTTGTAGGCCAGCAGGGAATGTAGCTCATGGTGCAGCTCACTTGAGTAAGCGTTGTAGGAAGTTTTCTTTCCTTCTCTTTCTTCCCGCTCATCTTGTGTTTCCTCTGCTGGCCCAGCCTGAGGTCTTTTATTCTTTTTTTCCCCCCTTGTGCTTTCCCTATTATTTTTGAGCACCTGCTGAAATGTTCATTGTTTTTTTTTTTTTTCACTTAACGTTGCTTTGGAAACAGGAGCAGCACGTTCAATACTTGTGCTTCTGCCTTCTAGGATTTTGAATGATAAGTATAGAAACATTTTGTCTTTGATGATGTGAACATACGGATAATGATATGTCCTTTGTAATGAACCTACCATCGGCTTCCTGGAGATGGCGTAGCCTTTATCAAGGGGAAAGAACAGTACTGTATTCTTAGCAAGGCAACTGATTTTAAAGGAGTA